>NC_083232.1:53201626-54401626 GCF_032191835.1 Heteronotia binoei | reverse complement strand
AGTACAGAAACAAACCCTGTAAGTAGTTAAAAGTATTTTGTTCAACAGCTTTTTCAGTTAGATACTGGGATGCATACTTCTCATCTTGAGATAAAGATGTATAGCAGTTACAGCACATTTTTCTGAAGAACAACCATTTGGGCAAGTTCGCACTAGAAACATTTTGTTTCACCCACCTCTGCTATGTGAATAATCTCACCAGTTTAACTGTGAACAATAAAGGTTAAAATAAGAAAAAAAGCTTTCTTCAAATATTTGCCAATATATTTAGGCAGGGCTGGGTGTTTTGTTTTGTTTTTTTAAACACTGCACAAATGCATCTTTAGAAGACTGTTTTAATAAGTCTTCATTCTAGGTTGGCAAATACTTCCAGTCTTCAGATAGAAAATGAAAAAATAAAACTTGTGCAAGCAACTTCACATTATATACATAATGGCAATAAAACGGCATCTTGGCTTTTCTGCAGTATTCACTCTGACAAGATATAACTAAAAATGCAGAACCATCGTGGGTGGCAAATCACTCATCCAAAAGTTCTGTATGAGTTTCTCAAAGTCTTCATGTTTCTAATGTCTCCTCATTTGCTCCACAAGTATCAACTACACAGATTAAGCAGCTGGTAACTGGGAAAGCACGGACTTTGGAGTTAGCTATCCACTTATCTGTTTCAGTGTTATATTCAAGGATGTGTCCTAATCGACCTACACCCTGAAATCCAGCTAAGACATAGACAATTGAACCCACAGCAGCACATTTCACTGTTACACCTTTCCATGGCATGGGAGATACCATCTTCCACTCATTCATTTTAATGTCGTAATACTCTACACTGTCCAGGCCACCTAAAAAAACACAAAACCAAACAAATATTAACAGAATTTCTTAAACACAGTTGAAAGTTGAGAGTTTTAAGTTTTCCCACTTGTACCAGACAGAAAATAATACTCTTTATGGTGATGAATTAAGTTACAAGCTATGAGTGGAAATATGGGTTGTATTTACACTTTCAACCATATAAAGAATTCTGCTTTTAACTACTGATTCGCATGTACTTTGGGGGAGGTGAAGTCAGATGATACAAAGAAGGCTTTTGAGAAGTTTGAAAGGGCAACCATGTGTGGTTGTTTATTCATTTTCTAAAAAATTCTTAGTCTTGTTCCTTTGCAGTTTTTCACTCTTTTTAATTACACAAATAAAGGTAAATAAATTCTATTTTTTAAATTCCAAAAGCTGGAATCAAGGTATCTCACAAGTTTGTGTTAATGACTTAATGTTGTTCAAGTTTACCTTATCATGGAAAAGAAGGGTAAGGATATGTGCACTATCAGCTGTGTTTGGTACATGTTTATTTCAATAGCAAACCATACACCTTAATTTTTCTGATGTCACTAGAAACTTATATTTGAAACAATTTCCCCCAACATGTACTGGAAGACAACTCATTCTACCATGAAACTGGTAGCCCAACCATTGAATCAGCACATTTGAAGAAACACTGTCAGGCCTCCACTCCCAGCTTTGCTGTATGGACTCAACTGCTAGCATGTTATCCTAGGCATAACAGATCTGACAAATAGGAAACAAGAATTAATACATACCTAAGCCATTTTGCCCTCCTACAGCAAATATTTTGTCTTTTACAAATACCAATCCATGATTCTTTCGAGCTTCAAGCATTGGACAGAGCTCTGTCCACCTGAAATGATTAAAACACAGGTAGTTAGCACATGTTTACTTTTTAGGGTAATTAAGCGTGCTGGGGAGAGGGCTTTCTTACTCCTCCCCTTCCTTTTTCAAAAGGCAGGGTTAAGGTGATTAACACATGCAAGCAGTATATGGCAATCCTATGCGGAGTTACTCTAGTCTAAACCCACTGATTTCAGTGGGCTTAGATTGGTATAGTTCTGCATAGGATTGCACTAAAAATACCAGTGATAGCAGAAAATTGGATATGAGTTTGCTGCCTCTCCTCTTCCTGCAGAGTGGCTGACTGCTAACATAGCCTGAGAAGTGACAAGCCAGGCAAACTTGGCCAAGTAGGCAGATAGAAGGATCTTTACGCTTTCCCTCTCCTGCAGAATGACTGGCTGCTAATGTAATCTGAGAGAGATATCTCCAGTTTTCAAACACAGTCTGTTTCACTATCACAAGAGAAGGATAGATGATCGACTATTTCTCTTAAACTGTGTACACGGACAAGCTAATTTTGTGGTGTTCTACATTCTCATTCCATATGAAAATGAAGTGGAGACTTCAGTGAAATTCCTACATGTTTTTCTGAGATGAATAAAGAAACAATAAAAGAAACAGCACTATTTTTGTGCACAGTTTAAGAATTAAGCATTTATTTGCTGTTTAACCATGTGAATATTTCGAAACAAAGATGAGAAATTACAGATGGAATACTAAAATCTGTACATACGTTTCTGTTGCTGGATCGTAAACTTCACAAGAATTTAAGACTCTTCCAGAAACATTATTTCCCAAACTTCCTCCACATACATAAATCAGACCATTTGCCTCTACCATCCCATGACTGCACCGTTGAGTCAGCATGCTGGGCTTTGTATGCCAGCTTTCTGTTCTTGTATCATAGCATTCAAACAAATATAAAGCAGAATTTCCTTTAAATAGAAAGATAAGTGATTTCATTAGGATACTCTTTTTTAAAAAATACATCTTAAATAGTAAAGAGCTACTGCACTGTGTGTCTTACCCTACTATATTCAGCTGTCTGTAGATATATTTCACAAAGCAGTTATAGACAAAAACTGATGTTTTAGGCTCCAAAATATAAAAGCATATTTGTTTTGTAATGTGCAGCCACAATCACTTAAGAACATAAGTCATGTTTGATCAGACCAATGGGCTATCCAGTCCGACACTCTGTGTCACACAGTGGCCAAAAAAACCAAGTGCCATCAGGAGGTCCACCAGTGGGGCTAGAAGCCCTCCCACTGTGCCCTCCCCCCCAAGAATACAGAGCATCACTTGCCCCAGACAGAGAGTTCCAACAATACACTGTGGCTAGCAGCCACTGATGGACCTCTGCTCCATATGCTTATCCAATCCTCGCTTGAAGCTGTCTATGCTTGTAGCTGCAACCACCTCCTATGGCAGTGAATTCCGCGTGTTAATCACACTTTGAATGAAGAAGTACTTCCTTTTATTCGTTCAAACCCGACTGCTCAGCAATTTCATTGAATGTCCACAAGTTCTCATATTGTGAGAAAGGGAGAAAAGTGCTTCTTTCTCTACCTTCTCTATCCCATGCATAATCTTGTAAGCCTCTATCATGTCACCCCTGCAGTTCTACAAGCTAAAGAGCCCCAAGCGTTTTAACCTTTTTTCATAGGGAAAGTGTTCCAACCGTTTAATCAATCTAGTTGCCCTTTTCTGCACTTTTTCCAATGCTATAATACCTTTCTTGAGGTGCGGTGCCGAGAATTGTACACAGTACTCCACAGTACTTCTAAAGTCTTAATGTCTCAGTTACACATTATGGTAAGAGACAGTCAATTCCTGAATGTCAAATTATTATTAACTGTATCACAGTTCATTTTACACTTTTAAAAATATAAATCCCTGCCCCCTCTTACTATTTGTGATAGTTGGAGGAGGGAGTGTGACATACAGTACAATCCTAAGAATGTTTTCCTGGGAGTAAGCCCAGTGAATGTAACAGAGTAGGGTTTTGAGTTGACTAGCTTCAGATTGCTCTCATAGGCACCTGTGCCTCCCATATACTGCTCTGTTCACAGCAGGCTCCTTTAATGTCTACGGAATAATGCTTGATAAAAGCTAAAATCATGCATCATGTAAGCTGTTTAACAGAAGACTTCCATAGCAACACCTCCTGAAAAGAGAATTGAATCTGGCAAATATGTAGTTTGATCAAAATATTCTGTTTTCAAGGAACTGTTCTGTTTAGACTATGGGAAAGCCTCATGTAAAGGTAGAGATTGTGATCACCTTAGATTACAATAACCAGCATTATACTGTTGCTAGTAGTAAGAGTAACTTCTTAATGACTGCTTACAACAAAACCAAAACTGCTTATGAAATATTTTTAAAGACACTGTTATCATTAAGGACCTTTCAGAAAGTTTTGCAGATCTCCAGAGAAGCCTTTGAATGGGGTTAAAATCATATGGTTTCTTCTAATAAAATATCCACCCTAGACTTTGTTTCGGAATAAAGTGCCATCCACTGAAATAAAGCACACCTTGGTAGAGGAACTGATTAGTTCCTTAGCCTAGCTATCATTTGTGGTATTCTGAGCTAATTGCTGCTGCTTAAAAAAATCTTACTGCTTCCTCTTACAGCAATTCGTCTAAGATGTTCTGAGTCACTACTGGGGAGAAAAGCAGGGTGTAAGTTTTTAAACATCTGTATCTCTGAAAGAGACCAGAATGCACACCTCAGGAAAAGTAGTGTTATTTGCTCACTGGACTTTTTTCAATCTGGATTGAGTGTGGGTCTAATCATGTTCACTGATTTCCAGAGGGACAGAGAAGCATTCTACATGAAAATAAAGTACTGCATCTTTCATTTTTAAATATTTTTAAACATTGACATCTAAAACCTGTATGTCTTGACAAACAATATATAGTGAGGCACACTTGCTTTCCAAGTTGACTGCCTTCACTACTTACAGTTGGAGGCCGTTTGTAAAATTTATTTCAAATATTGTAACATTTATTTTGAACTCAGCTCAAAGGGACTAACTCCCAAGTAGACATATGTCTGCAGCCTTAAAGGCAGGGAGTACTTATGTTTAGCACAGAATGAGATTGTTTGCATACTGGTCCTCTGCTGGACAATAAAATCTATTTCCTGATTGAACTGGTAGAACCAATACCAAGATCAACTGGACTTTATTCCAAACACCTTTTAAGCAAACATCAACTTTTTTAGATCAAGATTTGGACTCCAAAAACATGGGCTAATAACTGGTTTGAATGACTAGTTTAATAAGTCTGAAGGATGCATCTTGCATTTGAGGCTGTGCTGGCTGAGATATGGGAATTCAAGGTAAAATTAGTGTTGACACTTAACACAGTTTGAGGACAGTCTTCTATGTTTACACCACTGATAAAGTTGGTCTGTCTCCAGAAACCAAATGAATCTGACTACATTACAGAACTATCAGTGGGGTGTGTGAGAGAGTTAAAACACTGCCCTAGACAGCAATTTTATTGACAGGTTAAACCAATGCTAACACTTTTGGCATATGCAATAAGTTAAATCCAAAGTATTTAACACAATAGTATCTGCCACAGCACATATGCAATCCTACATAACTCAGCACAGTTTTACCTCTAGTCTATTTAATCAAGCAGCACAGCAGTTATATAAGAGGCCAGAACATAGGTCTGATTCTCTACCTGTAATCACACAAATTCCTAAATTATACCAGTATGAATCTTTTGCAACAGGCACTTAAGATTCACACAGATAAAAATTTAAAATACTTCCAATCCATTTAGTGCCATTTATTTAAATACAGGGATATTCAATACAAAGTAACGTTAGAAATCACATTAGGCTGCCAATTGGAAGGTCCCGCCCCCAGAGCTGTGAGAGTGCCTTACCTACTTCTGAACCACCAGAGGTATAAATTTTACCCTCTGCTGCACATGCTGCAAGGCTATCACGAGGTGTTGGAGGCCCCAGTTTGGAATACCAACTATCTTTCACAACGTTGTAGCAGTCCATTCGCTTTATAGGAAAAAGCTGGGAACCACCCAAAATATAAACCACATTGTCCCAAAAGACACAAGCTGCATCCCTTCGTTTTTCAAAGGGACATCGGATGTCTGTCCAGCTGTAATCCTGTATGGGAGGAGGGGGAAGAAGTTTAGACACAGACTTTGAAACTCTTTACAAAGATTCTGACAGTACATTTACACATTCTTATTTTAAAACTCAAGAGTAGCTTGATACAGTTAATGAAAGTCCACAGTACAAGCTTCCTTTTGATAACCATAGGCTAGTTTTGAATTGGATATTTTGAGACAAAGTGAACTAACTGCAACAAGAGTCTCTGTTGCAAAGTGGAATAAAACAAAACACACAACAGATATTGACACATCTACTTTGTTTAAGACTGGTCTAGGTAGTGGTCTGCTTTTCTGGTTGGGGCAAAATCTATCTTGCAGTTATAATAATAATAATAAAATTTTATTTATATCCTGCCCTCCCCGCCGAGGCAGGCTCAGGGCGGCTAACAACATATCCATACAGTAATTATACAAAACTTTTAAAATCAACATTAGTCTTAAAACCATTCTAGTTTACAATTAACAATAAATTGACAATAACAATAGGCAATAGTTATAACAATAACAATAGTTATGTATTTTGTATTCATTTCTTGGGTTAACTACCTATCTGCAGTGGGCCCAAGATAATTTGGGAGGTACAAACAGCAATGCTGGTTATCCTCAGAGGTGTGAACTGTATTTGTGCTAAATAAAAAAAATGATTTAGTAAGATTATGTCTTTTTAACAATTAAGAACTTAAATGGAAATATTACACCTTTGGTTTGAATGTTAGTTTTCTGACTGAAGTGCAAGAGACTTAATAGGTTAGCGTTTGGGCTGAAATTTTGTATAAGCTTTCCCCAGGGCTTTTTTTCTGGGAGAATGCGGTGGAATCAAGTTCCAGAACCTCTTCAAAACTTTCAAAAAATGTTTAAAAGTTCATGAGGGGCACCTGTGTGTTTCTCCATTTCACTCTTGAGAGTTCTAGCACCTTTTTCCCCAGAAAAAATGCCCTGGCTTTCCCCAAACCCAAACTCTAAGTTGAATCTAATTCTAGATGTTGTCTTGCTGATGAATGTGCTGTTGGCAGCAATTAGTTTTATTACTGTAGATTCAAGGCTTCCTTAAATTTTATGTATATATAGCCAGGAGCAAGACACTGTGGTTTCTGCCACTGGTCAGACCACCAAGGATTACTGATCTCTCTCCTCTACCTCTTTCATTCCCTTGTGTGTCACGTCTTTTAGTTTGTAAGTTCAAAGGCAGGGCTGGTGGGAGTCCCTTTTTTAGACGTATAGGGCTTCTCACCAGGTTTACACTTTGGACTTTAATTCATGCAAGCCACATTGGGGAGGCTAGTTTTGTCTGAGAAGTGGGATAAACATAAAATATATAAATAATTAATGTGGATAGGTGACATGAGCCCACTTGAGAGACTCAATTTCCCTCCATTTTACCACAAACATAATCTATCCTTTCAGATGTTAAATTGACTTTTAAAAAATGGGAACAGAAAAATGGTCAAAGAACATCATATTGTAGATTGAAAGGAGGAGGAGGAATAATACAAAAGGAAGAAGATAGCAGCCCTTAACAACTATAATTAGGTAAAGCAAAACCGGCAAAAACATGTTGTCATGACAACCAAGAGCTCATCCATCCTCTATGCCGCAAATTATATATAATCTATCTACCATGGTTAGAACTAATAAACTACAAATGGTGCTGCCAAAAATACCTGCAGCAATATTAGCAGAGAAAGAAAATGTTATCTCACATGCACATACATACCTACCCAGCTGGATTCCCCAGCAGATGGCAGAACTGCCTGAGCAAGCCTAGCAAGCACAGAAGAGATGAACACCAAGCAACAGCAAGCACAGAAGAGATGAACACCAAGCAACAGCATGGCACTAACTGACAACTAGGTATTTATTTATCAGATTTATATCCTGCCCTCCCCCGACAGGTTCAGATAGTTAGAAAAGGTAGCCAAAAGCAACATTAACAGTTAGAGCAAAGTGAAAGTATAGAATAATAACACAAGTTTGAACACTTATGCCTCAGTACGGTTATGATGATCTGTCTGTTAATTACTTGCTTGATCAGAAACTGGGATATGTGCATTGAAACATGCGTTTGGGTGCCCTCTCTCTCGGCACATCAAGGCTTTCAGTGGGATGGCATCTGAGCATGCAGTCAAGTGTACACCTCTACCATATTGTGGCGCAGTCACCAAATGTAAGAACCATTTTAAGCAACAGTTTGAAAAATAGTATGAGGGATTCCCTGTTCTTAAGAAAAAGACCCACTGGGCATAACAAAGCCCTTGCTACACTTAAAATACTTCTTGGATTCTGGCAGCCAGCAACTCTAATAAAACATTTTTGCTCTTCACAACAACACATAATTCCGCCTCAGCTTCCCAACCTAACCAACTATGGGGAAAAGTTCTTGGAAAAAAACATATGAAAAGTGTGATACATGAAACAAAATTAAAAATCAATAACAATTCCATGGAAGTCAACATTAACTTTCAGACTAAGTATGCAAAAGAACAAATGTTGCATACTTGCAGATGTATAGTACCTAGTTACTAATATTTTCTTCTTACATGTTCTGTAAAATATTAACATCATTCTGTACATTTAGTAATGTTGGATGATTGCATGCAGAGATCCTAGGAACCTGAAGGGTGTGTTCTCATGTGTATAGGTCTCTACCAAATGAAAAACTCCCAGCCCTCGCACAGGAGGACTGGACTCTGACCTCTTTATATTAAGGATATAGTGCCTTTGGCCAAGGATTTGTTCAGCAATCAGGGAGCTAAGTCCATCACTAAAAGAAGTACTGGACACGCTTGAGCTTAATTTCTCTCATCTCCCTTCTGTGGTGAATTTTCTTGCAGTCCCAACATGTTCTTTTAATACTCATTATTTCTGGATTTTAATTTATAATGAATACATAAGAACAGACATCTGTTCATAGCAGTGAGGAAAACCCATATGTACATGTAAGCAGAACTGAAGTTGCTATAGAAACCTCAAAATAACCTCACACTCCAGAAAGCTTCCTAATGTAATCTCGACATTCCTCATTAGCACTGTTGCTTACAATGTACTACCCTCTCTTTCGTTGAACAAAAAAAATCTTCATTTGCTTTGTGAGAGATCACTAGTGCAAGAAAAATCTACAAATAATGACATAGGTGCCTGAGCTATTTTACTTATTTGGATTTACAGCCAGTATTGTCCCAAGGGTACAAAGGAAGTACAGAAATTCCTGTAAAGTAAAAAGGATCAAGGAACAAAGGAATAATGACAAATGCAACAGTGTCCCAAACTATAGTAGGAGGAGGTGATGATTAAAAAAAGCCAAATACCATCCACTCAAATTCTGAAATATAAGGATTACCTTTGGATTAAAATAGCGACATGACTGTGGTTGTGATCCTCCAAACAAGGCAATGCGGTAATCATGCTTTTTTCTTCGTGGGCGAGTGCCATCCACTAGTTCTTCTCTGTCCTCTGGAGAAAGCAGATGGTACCTCATTCCACCTAAACCGAACAGAGCACAGTGGCTGATTCTATGTCACTGAAAGAAAATCTATTCATACAGAGGGTTCACTTTAGTTCCAGGAGGTAAGCAAAAAAGCTTAGACCTATTTTCCACCTAGATAAAAAATTTTCTATATAAAACTTCCATCAAATCCAGAAAAAATGACAGAAAACAACATGTTGCAAAACTAGGTTACTCTGATGAAGGACTGTCAGTGCAATACTAATTAGACTTCAAAGGACTCAGAAGGGTAGGACTGCATTGTTAGTTATATTGTTAATTATAAAAGTCAAACTAGGAATCATCTGTAGTTACATAAACTGGTTACAATGGAATAAGGTTATATTATCAAAATGCTAAATCTATGTCAAACAAGTACTTCGACATGGAATATGGTTTAGTATGAGCTAAATACATTCAACAATCCACAGCAGACAGGACTTAAAATGGTTTGATTTGAGATTAGCTCAATAAGGTTAACAGCTTTAACAATTCAACTTGAGTTTCTCCATAAAGTGTATTTAATCATTTACATTTCATAGGAATCCATTCACATGAGGGAACTAATGCAGTTCCCTCCACATATAAACATTTCCCTTAACATAAGAGGAAAACCATCTAAAGTTTTTACCCAGATTGCATTTAGCTGTAGCCTCAGTTTACATTAATGCTACAGATGGTAGTGCGTAGGATTACTATTCTTAAATAGCTGAAAGAAATGTCATTACGGAGGCTACTGTGATATGTTTACTAATTATGTTCTAAACCTGAGAAATTAAATATCTGAGCCACCTTTAAAGATGCACTAATTTTTCCAGTTATACGTAATTCCAGGGGAGGGAGTTATGTAACAAATTAATATGGTATCCTCTGGGTAAACTCCATCTGCTATTGTATTATGTGTTTGTGTCCATGAAGCTTGTTGTCATAAACACCATATATGTGATTAGGGCATGCAGCTTCCCTGCCCACTACTCCTAATCAGTGACCTCCCTATATGAAAGTAAAAAATTAGGAACATCACCCTCTCCCTGCCGGGGCACCAGAGAGAAAAGGGCATTGGGAGAGCAAGGGAAATCTCTTTTTGCAGGGCTGCCAATGTCATGGAAGCAGCCCAGCTTCCACTATACCAGGAGTGGCCAAACTTGCTTAATGTAAGAGCCACATAGAATAAATGTCAGATGTCGGAAGGAAGGGAGGGAGGGGAGAGAGAAGTGGAAAGAAAGCAAGTTTAACTTTAAATGCATTCTCCAAGCTGCTGGCTGGCCAATGGGGGATTTGAGAGCCACACAATATGTCTAAAAGAGCAACATGGGGTTTCTGAGTCACAGTTTGGACACTCTTGGACTATACTCATCACAACTCTTCTTGCTCTTCTGCAATGGATGGGGAAAATCTATCAAATCCACAGCATTTTTTCCGTCTTGCCCCAGTCAGATGGCATGTATGAGCCAGAATACAGCCACACAAAATCAAACTAGGAGAACTTGCATTTGGTCCTATGCGGGTCAAGAGCAGCATGTATAAGCTGGCTGTGAACTTTTTGCATACAACAGGCTGCCTTCTACTTTCCTGTCAGATTCAGAAAACCTGCTGAGAGCAGTGGAGGAGAAGGGGATAGGATTTACACTGTGCCCTTCACTACCTGAAGGAGTCTCAGAGAAGCTTACAATCTCCTTTCCCTTCCCCTCCCTACAACAGACACCTTGTGAGGTAGGTGGGGCTGAGAGAGCTCTGACAGAAACTGCTCTTGAGCAGAACAGCTCTGAAAGAATTATGACTGGCCTAAGATCACACCAGCAGTTACATGTGAAGGAGTGGGGAATCAAACCCCGTTCTCCCACATAAGAGTCTGCACACTTAATTACTACATCAAACTGGAAGGGGGAAAATAGTGAACCATGACCAGAAGTCATTGGCTGCAGAAAACTATACATTTTTATATGGAAGTTAAATCCCTCTATTTTCAGTGGAGCCAATGCCCAAGGTAAGTTTTAACTCTTGAGCTAAGCTACACATGAGGGAGTTCTGTGACCGGAACTCTAGAGATGGTTTTTGGTCCTAAAAACAGTCTCACTGGGGCCAGATAGCCATCAGGCCCACAGTGCTGGACTAATCCATACCAGGGCCTTCCATCACTGCTTTTCAAAGTTAAGCAACATGTTCAGAGTTCCAGTTCTGGAACTACAATATTACATGTAGTTCGGCCCTTAGGTGGCATTCCTGTGCAAACTTATGGGAATATCCCACTGAATGCAGGAGAACTCACTGCCAAAGAAACACACATAGCACTGGACTGTTAGTTGCCTTGCAGCTGGGGAGGGACAACAAGCAATTTCTCCACACTGTAGCTCCATATTGTGTCAGTAGTACTACATGGCTCCATAATGAAAGATGGAGGGGGCTCAAAGGGGAAAAGGTGGGTTCAGATTGAAGGGGCTGTGTTCTACACATCAACTGTGATTTACCAGACAAAAATTTGTTTGCAGAATTTCTAAATTCAGGGCCACCCATCAGCTTTAATTCAACTTAATGTTCCAGCAAAAATGTCATCTATATTTACATAATAAAATGCTTTGCAGTAGATAAGAAGGGAAATTATGTAGAATGTTGAAAGCACACCTTAGAAGATAAACTTACTGATAACCATTTTAAGGCACTCAGGATTGTCCTGGATAAGTGGTTCAGCCTGTACAGTTTTACTGAGGAAATTCTTCGAAATTAAAGGAAACCTGACTTTAGCAAGAATGTCAACCATGTATGGCTGGCGGTTTGGCTCATCATATTTCAACCATCTGACTGCGGCATCATAAACCTGGGTAGAGGGGCAAAACCCACATCTTACTATACACACACATAGGAATATAAAGCAATCAAACCTGAAAGTAAGGTATAAATAAATGAGCAATTCTTACTTGTGAGATATCTTACTACTTTTTTCACCAGTCAAGACAGATCATTCAATTTTGATCCTGCTGTCTCATAAGATGAAAATATCTTATAGCAGTTTTTGCCAAGTACAATATTTTTGTTCCACAAGTGGCTCACAGTCTAGGAAAGTACATGGTTTTCAGAACATGGTAAATAACTAATCAAGTCAGCCATAAACACTCCTACCATGCTATTCATAACCAGACCCAAAAGCTATCAAAATGGCAGCATTTTATGTAGGCAGCCTCCTGGTAAATGGTTAATCACTGAATATGTGCTATAGAATGGGCTGAGAGTGGAGCAGAACTGTTCCAGATGGCACTGATGATGTTCCAGAGTACAACAAACCTTGTTTTAATTATTGTGTGTGTTAACAAAAAAATTAAATGCTAGATAAATAATACCCTCACCTGATCTTCTGCTCTTACAGTCAGTGTGTCTTGGTTCAGGAGGTGTGTCACACGTTTAACATCCAGCTGAAGAAATTCATCTGTCTTGTAAACTTCAGTGAAGTGCTGATGGATAAAGTCATCTGCAGTTGCTTTCAATTCTGGGCAGTCAAGACATTCTGCTAATACACTTATACCTAAAGAAAAATTAGATGACACGATGTATAAAACATGTTTAGGTCTGTGTACATAAGTAAAAAAATTTATACAAAATGTATTAGTCATGTACAAATTGGCAAAATGAAAGACCAAAAATACTTCTTCCTTGCAAAATTCCATAATCAATTATTCAGAATCCATCATTTCATAAACACACAACCTTGTAATTTCAGACTACTAATCTATCAAGGTCTCCATACCACAAGCAGAAGACCTCTACCTAATCCTTTTAGATTTACCTGGCTGTTTTAAATGCAGATGCTGAGGAATGAGTAGAACTGTTGTGATACAACAGCCACTACAATGAAGGAGATAACATCTCCTAAATATGTTAGCAAACACTTGGCCCAAGAAATTTACACATTAAATGGCAGCCAGGTTCTGCAGGGTGGTGAGGAAACACAGTTCATCCCTGTTTATTTTAAGTACAAGCCAAATATCACTGCATATGTATGCTTGAAATTAGAGTGTTTTGAAATCTTCAAGAATTTGGCATTAAATCTCTAATTAGGAAGAATTTTCCACTATCTAACGACCATCAAAACATTAATTACAAGCTTTGGTTTCCTTGGAAAACGTAAACTGCTTCATCAAAAAAATTATCTAAAATAAAGTCACCTTACCAAGACAATTTGAAGCATCAACTTGCTCTTTTAAAAAATCCACACACATTTTTTTCACAGGTTCAATCTGATACTGATTTGCCGCATCTAGCAATGATTGGACATTGTTGCTGTTTACAGAAATTCTGAAAAATGTAACATTATCACAACTGAAGATGTTCACTGAGACCTGAAAACAAATATGCACATACTTCTACCAAATTATATCTACTGCATTCCAACTAGATCTATATTATGTTTACTACACTATTATACAGGCATTTAAGACCAACCACCTTGTGAACAGAGAACCACAAAAAGAAGGGCAGCCAACTACCTCATCACATTCCTGGTTCAGTTAAACCAGTGATTTCCAAGTGGTCGGTAGCACCCCGCAGGGGGGAGGTGGAATTACCTAGGGGGCACTAAGAAACAAAGGGGCGGTGGGGAGGACACTGAAAGGGGAGCCCCTATTACAACTGACCAGGCTGAAGCCTAGACGCTGGCAAATGGCACTCTAAGTTTCCACATCTGCATAGTGCTAAAAACTGGTGGAAATTATCAGAACTGTTAGCAGATATACCACTAGAGCTCTAGTCTGACCACTGTACTGTGTTTTGAGAAGTTGTTGTCACCACATGTGATTGTATCTGTCATTTTTCAAGTTTTTCTATTAAGTCCTTAACATAATACTATTGTGTGTAGAATGTATTTTCCTGTGTTCTCAGTTACTGAACCTGCTGATTACAAAGTAGGCTTTTGCCTATACAAGTGTTATTTTTGTCACAGCCTGCCCAACATTAATATTTCTAGGCTATGTACATGCAATTTTGTAGGTTTAACCCTCTATTGTAGTTTGGGCAGGGAAAAGTATTTTATCCAAGTGGGAGGAATAGGAGAGTTGTGAGCGAAAGCAGAGAGTTCTGAGGAGAAAAAAGGAGACAGAAGCCATTTGGGTCCAAGGGCAGAGAACAGAATGTTATCCTTCTGAGCCTTGAGAGAGCTGCAGCAATGCAAAAAGCCCCAAGAGCAGCAGAGAGCCAGACAAGTCACAGCAGACAGAGTGTGTGAAACACTCAAAGGGGCTCAGAGAGACAAGAAAAGACTCTTAATTGCTTCTTTAGTTCCAACTGTAAGTCATGTTGTCTTAACTGAGTTTTTGTATGTGTGTCCTCCTTTCATTTCCCATCCCTCTCTCTTGAATTAAAACCTACTCCTATTTTAAGTTCTCCTTGTGCATGGTTATACGCGATTGCAGAGTCTGGGAACTGTGTTTGAATTTTTCTGTAAGGAAGTAAAGAGCAGTGGGCTGGAAGCACTGCTGCTTTCTTTGTGTCACTACCCCTTCCATTAACAAACCCAGGTCCCAGTCAGTGAGGTTCTGAGTACTGTTTTGCATAACATAATTATAATGATTTCTCTCAGCAACATGATATAATTCAACAATTCCTCTCAGCAACAGTTCAGTGCAACAACACAACCTCAGTGATTACTTGCAAACTACATACTTTCATTACAGCAGTGAATACAATTAAAGCTCAGGCTCTTAACGATGGGACTATTCCAGAAGCACTTGTGTTGAGAATTATGAAGATTTTGAACATTTGCTGCTTCATACTGAAGCTATCAAAAGATAACTGTGTGAGATACTTTAACACCCTTTTTAACACTGTTGTATTTTTCTGAAGTGATGCTTTGCTCAGTGATGAACTCAAAGAGATCAGAAATGATGTTGCTTATTTATCAAAACTATTTGCAAAGTTAAATGAAACGAATTTGCAGTTGAAAGGAAATGAGGTCAATTAAGGCCAAATCTGCTGTTTCTAATGTTTATTCTATAGTTAAGTCTATTCAATTGCAATATAGGCCATCACAAACAATACCAATTTGAGCCTGTCTGAACTAGAATAGAAAGATGGGATACAAGATGATGCTGTGCAAATTTGTTGTGACCATTTGGATATGCTGCATGAAGATATCTGAATGATTTCAGGATCTTCTTTTGATGGAAATTCCAGATTGGGTAAACCCATTTTCAGACACTGAGGAAGCTGAGGGCAGTGGAAGAACAAATTAAGCTACAAAATGATACTGAACTGAAACCAAAGTTTAAGAAGAGTTTTGGTTACAGAAGGAAATAAAACCACTCAAGACAATGGTTAAGAAGCTCCTTGTTGCACTTCCAACATCATATTTGCTAGAATGTGGTTTTATTGTGGTTACCCTGACTTTTCTCTAAGCAGGTTACAAAATGTGGTGACTTTAAGACCCCTGCTAAGTGACTTTAAACGGTACACTGGGAAACTATTATCACTTCATCATTCCCATTCATTATATTAAGAATTTACTGAACAGTGATGTTAACTGGATGAAGTATCAAAGATTTTTGCAAAATGACTATCAGACTTTGTTGAATAAATTAAACTAAGAATTTTAATTAGATTTTGAATAAATGTAAAATTGTTTGTTTTGAATTTTATTGTTATTATCCTCCTTCATGCATCCTGCAAACTGCTGTTTTGAATAATGCTTTTTACAGGATGGTGGGCATTATGGATGAGTTTATGGAACCAAGGGGGTCGTGACTCAAAAAGTCTGGGAACCAATAAGCTAAACTAATCCAAAACCATTTAAGATAAACTACTAGGTGACAGAAAAAGAGAGAGCAAGCAGGCAAAGACACCATCAAATATCTGCCCTTTGTTCAGCTAAGACTTGCCTTAAAATTTTTAAAAATTATTTTTAAATTATGCTTTATAAGCTATTATTTCTGTATATGTCTATAAATCATCTCACAGGTCCATTATTTTTATTATTTTTTAAATTGAGTGGTGTTTTTATTTTTTAAATGAAACGTTGCATCTTACAGATATTGTGAGCTCCCTAGGCTCTGATTAGAAAAGAGGATTCAGGCGTAATAAATAATGTTACTTCTTTAGGATTTATTCCTAATCAGACCTACATACAAAGAAGGAAATAATATATTTTCACAAATATATTCACTGTCATCCAACCAAATACTTTCTGCATCAGCAAATGTATGCTTAGATTAAGAGAAAATAAACGCATTCCAGAATATGTTGTAGGCAGTTACATTGTTGCTAATATTTGGTAAAAGGATGCCAGGTTTTAAGAACTAGGATGAACAAAGCACTAAAATAGCATCACACCTCCCAAACATAAATTCTTCCATTTATGCCCTTCTGGGCTTCACATGTAGCTATCTAATTATCATATATTTATAAGAGTTAAATAAAACTACCTTGCAGTATATGCAAACTCCACAAGCTGCTCAATAATATCAGGCTCTGCATCTTTTAATTCCACTTCAAATGACTTTGATTCAATCATATTTGCTGTAATCAAATCATAAATACTGTCATTTCATTCTGATAGTTTTTTAAACTCCAGCTGTCAAAGAGATGGATAAATTTCACAGTTTTGCAGTGAAACGTACTTAACCCTCCCAAGGAATCAGGGTCTTTTTTGACCCTGGAGTCACAGGGAAAAAATAGGTTCACCCATTTAAAACTTTCTACATGCACTAGCCTCCTGTTATGCCTCCTCCTCAGTGAATTGCAGTGCCCTGAAGTCCTTTCTCTCCTCCCACTACCTTTCTTTTTAAAATTTTGAGTTTCATCAAAAGGGGAAATGGGGTCAATCTGGCCCCAATAGACTTGGCTTGAAAATGAAAGCACTATGTATAATTGTAATTTAAGGTTCTATTGATCCCAAAATTATGAAAAAAAAAAGATTTTAGCACTGTTCCCATATTTAAATAGATGGACCAATACCTATTATCGCCATGTTATAGAAAGGTGGAGCAAACACTGACAACAAAATCTTTTCTTACAATTTATAGACCTTTTTTGAGGATTCAGAACACTTTCGAAACTGGGGGATGAAATGACCCCAAGTGAAAGCAGTCTTTGTAACCTGAATTGTTGAGTATACAGTAGGAGTAGGCAGGGCTTCTTTTGTAGCAGGAACTCATTTGCATATTAGGACACATACCCCTACTATAGCCAATCTTCCAAGAGCTTACAGTAGGCCCTGTACTAAGAGCTCTGTAAGCTCTTAGAGGATTGGCTAAATAAGAGGGTTGTGGCCTAATATGCAAAGGAGTTCCTGCTACAAAAAAGCCCTGGGAGGAGGTAAAAGCCCTGTGTTTGTGCTCTGTCAAAGCTTTCTTCATGCCCACAGCATCATGGAAAAACTCATATTGCACTTTTGGAAATAGGGTCATTCCAAACCCCATTGCAAGACAAGTCAGGACATGTTTGAAGGCATCCTCTGAACCTCACATTTTCCAGTCTTGAAGAAGCCATGAAGTCCAGAACTCTAGATGACTCCTGGCCACCTGTTTTCTGAGCTAATTGCTTCCCCTTGCCCTTTAATTTTTGCAAGCCTCAGAGTGATGTTATCAACTTTACATATTGTGTGGGGGGAGTACTCTAGATGATCCCAGCCACATGTCCACTGAGCTGATTGGTTCCCTTTATCCTTCAAAATTTCCAAACCTCTGATTTGATCATCTCAACTTTACAGGGAGAAGTTAGTCTAGATGACCCATTGTGACCTGTACAGTTAACTGTTCAACTTCAAATTTTCCAAACCTCTGAGTCACCTTTTCATCTTACATATTTGGGGTGTGTGTGTAAGGTTACAATGATTGCTTTCTTTAAAACAAACAGTTTTATACATTCCCAACTGGTGGGGTCAATTTGACCCCATTTACAGTTTTGTGGGTGTTTGATGTTTTCAATTAGGGGTATTTTTGACCCCAATTCTAAATTTGTCCTGCATTTCTGAAGAAAGTTATTCTTGAGGCCTGATTTTTTTTCTTAGTAGCTAATGTCATCATTGAGAGAGTTATCAGGTTTCCATTGCTTTTTGCTGTAATGTGGAGTCACTTTGACTCCAATGCCGAAGTAGTATAGCTTGTTTTTTTGGGAAGGTTAAGGAATATTAAGGTTATTTGCCAGACATTAGGGTCAGAATAGCCAAATGAATTCAAATCAGGCAAAGCCTCATCTAATGTTCAATGCACTAAAATTTTTTTTCTAATCATGCCAAACATTTTGTCTAAAGAAAAACAACTATACCAAAAACAGAGGGTAAAGAAGAAACATTTTAAAATATCTGTAACATTCAATTTCACACAGTATTAAACTTTCCACATTATTTTTCTTTTGTTCTGCCTACCTAAACATATTTTAAAAGTGTCTATATAACAAGATACTTACAGCACAGCTTTATCCACTGATAGCATATAAAATAGCTTGCACTTTTAGCAGCAATTTCAACTTGATGAAGGAAACAACACTGTTCAGTGCTGTCTTGCTGCTAGACACTTCCCCCCACCCCGCCATGCAGCTAAGGCCAGTATACAGAACGGAGATGTTTTAAAACTGGAGAAAGCTTACTGGTAAACATCAAGTTAAAGAAGTGACTGGCAGATGCAAGTACAACACGATGAGCCGGTATCTTCCTTTCCTGGACCATGAGAACGACATCACAGAGAGTTTTCTAACAGGAATAAAAACATAACAGTATTGACACTAAGAATATTTCAACTGTTCACAGTAGTCTGTAGAAATTTTGCAGAAATCCTTTGCATCAAGGGAAATTCAATGGCAGTATTATCAAAAGACAAACATGCACATAATCTGTATTGGGTGAAACAATTAATTACTTTCAACACCCCTCCCCATTTATGAGCCTCCAACACAATACAACAGGAGGAAATATTTAGAAATAAGAGGGGAAAGGGAGCTCTTCAACATTTCAGGAACAAGATCTGTTAAGCAGGATGCCTTTTGAAATGAATATAGTGTTTGTTTGCGGGGGGGAGGGTTTATTCAATACATACAGCTTACTTTCAGTCAGACAATAAAGATTCTTGTACTATGATGGCAGCTACAACCAAACAAGGGGAAGCAATTAAAGATCTGCACAGAAGCCTTCATGGACTAAAGACCCACCTGGCTCCACCCATTTTCTCAAAACAGTTGGTGAGAGCCAAGAAAGGTGTTGGTGGGCACCACATCTGGGACCACTACTCTATCAGTATTAAAACTACTCTATAATTAACATTATTATTTTACTTCAACTGCAGAAATTATAATTTGATTATAAGAAAAAGGATTAGAATTTCCTGTTGTCTCAATTTAGAAATAAAAAAGTATTTCAAATGTTTCAAATAGTAAATGTTCACAGTTGCTAGAATGTTTGTTCAGTTTGTGTAGTGTTTTGATTCTAAAATATATATTTCTTTCTTTAAAAACCTTCAACACTAGTGAGCTAAAAAGTTTTCATACCTTGAATTAATTTAGTAACAACTATAGCAATGACTTAAATTACTACAACAGAATTAGAAAAACAGGTAGTAGAATCAGCATAAATTCAAACGATTATCATAACAAGTCCTTAAACAATCTGATTCCAGTTTTACTCAGAACTTTAAAAGGGGGAAAGGAGCACTGGGAAAGTATCACACCTCTTACAATGATGCTGCTTTCAATACACTGACTCATAACACTGAGAGGTGTTCTGCTGGATAAGACTACTAGTTCATCTAGTCCAGGGGTGGCCAAACCTGCTTTACGCAAAAGCCACATAGAATAATGTCAGATGTTTGAGAGCCACAAGAAGGAAGGAAGGAAAATAGATGGGGAGGAGGAGAGCAAGGGAGGTGAAGAAAAGTAACTTTAAATGTATTCTCTGAGCTGCTGGCTGGCTTGGCGAAATGACTTAAAGAGAGAAATGCCTTCTCCAAGCCAGCCAACAGGGTGGTGGGGGCTTTGAGAGTCATGCAATGTGTGTGAAAGCACCACAGTTTGGCCACCCCTGATCTAGTCCAACATTCTGTTTCACACAGTGGTCAGCCAGTTATCCTAAAGGGCCGACAAATAGGATACAGAAGCCAAACCCTCCCCCTGGTGATGCCTTCTAACACAGACATTCACAGGTTCCCTTTAGTCACTGATATACCTTTCCCTCATGAGTCTAATTCATTTTTAAAACAATCTATGCTAAAGGCCACCACTACATCCTTTGGCAATGAATTAACTGAAATATTCAATTCACCATGCCCTATACTTAATCAAATGGGTAAAATCGACCAAACCATGTCAAACCTTAAAATATATAAACATTTTTTTTCTTTCTACTATTGTAGAGGGAACTCCCTCTACCACAGCCTATCAAAACAAACTGAACCTATACAAGGGCATCACCAAGAACAGATACTGAAGTGGCATTTCTGTATCTCTGGAATCATCCACACAAAGACAATATACTATGCACCATCACTTAACATAAGTTACCAACTCTTAAGACACCTTGCAAAACACATAGCAGAGTAGTAAAATGTGTTATAAGCATGGGAGTTCCTCCTCTCCTCCTAAAATGTCCTTATAAGGATGGCAGCTCCTTCTGAAAGCTAACACAGGACAGAGCTAAAGTAATGGCCTGGCTTAGCACATACCCGGTAAGAAAAACAGCTTTTACCACCATCCTACTTGAATAGCCCCAGGCTCTCCACACAAACTCCCACTCCCTTTAAAATACAGGGTGACAATATCACCCAACCTTATAGGACTGCTGTAAATAGCAAGCTAGTTTAATAGTCAACACTCAATAGCAATCTAGGAATGTCCCAACACGACCTTAGAACAAAGATCTATGAAAAGGTTTCTCCTTTATTTAAGTCCACTTTCCCGGCTTTGCCTTTCAGCAGCCTCTCTTCCGGTCTTACTTGTTTCCTCATGGTGTTCATGACTCCCATAAAGCTGGCCAATAATTTGGCTTCTTCCCGAGCCGCGAGTTTCTTTTCCGTTTTCTTCTTGCTGCTTTTTTCAGACGCCAAGGCCGCCATGCTCCCTTCGCCCTCCTCTCACTGCTAAAGAAACAGGGGCTTCTGGAGGACCGACGCAAGGAGCCTCATACACAACGCGGAGCTGGAGCACCGGCGAACAACCGGCAGAAGCCCCAACAACTCTCTCTCGCTGTGAGGGGCGCCTGAGCCCCACAAAGGCAGGCAGGCCGAGAGCTGCCCCCACCCCTCACGACAAGCGCCAGCGGCCAATCAGAAGACGCCTCGCCGCCTCGCACACCTGGAGGCAGTTTGCGACATCGCCCACCGACAAAACGGCGCGCTCTCCTATCAAGGAAGCCGAGCGCCGGGCTGGAGGTGGGAGCGAGGCGGGGAGGTAAACAAAGAAATGAGCCGGCACGCGCGCGCAGTGGCGTCACGACGCAGGCAGCGTACTCATAACAAACAAAGAAACGGCGAAGAAGACTCGGAGCGAGCGCGCATGGGCAGGGGTGTGGTAGACTTTGGTGGTATTCCTGCGGTGCAATAGCAATGTAACCACGTGCAAGGTTATCCTATGCTATGTAGATAGATCCCAGTAGGCAGCCGTGTTGGCCTGAAGCAATAGAACAAAGCAGTAGACAAGTTCACCTTTAAGACCAACTAAGTTTTATTTAGAATGTAAGCTTTCGTATGCTCTTAAGCATACATGAGTCTGTTATCAAAGATTTCAGGTTTTCACGGCTGGTAACATCATTAGGGTTTGTAGAATCTTTCGGGATCAAGTGCCGTGTTCTACTGGAGAAAGTTTTCCTTCCAGACGTTTCGTTCTCAGCTGCGGAGAACATCCTCAGTGGCGTTGCAGCCGGAGCAGGCGCTCAGACCTTCTTGGCTGCTGTGCATTGAGTGCCAAGAAGGTCTGAGCGCCTGCTCCGGCTGCAACGCCACTGAGGATGTTCTCTGCAGCTGAGAACGAAATGTCTGGAAGGAAAACTTTCTCCAGTAGAACACGGCACTTGATCCCGAAAGATTCTACAAACCCTAATACATAAGTCTGCTTAAGAGCATACGAAAGCTTACACTCTAAATAAAACTTAGTTGGTCTTAAAGGTGAACTTGTCTACTGCTTTGTTCTAAGGTTATTCTAGTGATTGGATAGTTGGCCTGATGAGGCCAATTCTGCACTAGACCTTTAATCCTGGTCCAGCCCTATCCCCAAATTGCAGGCCGGTAACCAGAAAATTTTAGGGGGGGGCAGGGGATTAAATTTTAGGGGGGTGGGGGCCCAAAATTGCACTTGACACAGAACCTGAAGCACATCCAGACTCCAGACAGGGAAAGGAGAAATCTGCAGCTGGCGGGCCAGAGAGAGAGATCTGTCCCACAACAACTCTCTTGGAATGCAGATGGGAGGAAGGTGGTTTCCAGGCCACAAACTAAGCCTAACACACACAGCTCTCCTCCCCCCTACACACACCATGTTTTCAGAGTGGCAGCGAGTAGTGGTGAGCAAAGGGGGCAGATTGGAGGTTCTCTGATGGAGGGGCCATAACTATGGAAGTGGGATTTGAATGGAGTGGCCTGTTCCCACCCAGGCCCCACTGTAGCTACAGGTTTGCCAAACTGACATTCTACACATTAGGGAAGGATGGTGGCTCAGTGGTAGAGCATCTGCTTGGTAAGCAGAAGGTCCCAGGTTCAATCCCCGGCACCTCCAACTAAAAAGGGGCCAGGCAAATAGGCATGAAAAACCTCAGCTTGAGACCCTGGAGAGCCGCTGCCAGTCTGAGTAGACAATACTGACTTGGATGGACCAAGGGTCTGATTCAGTATAAGGCAGCTTCATATGTTCCTACGTTCCTGCAGGGCTCCTGAACCCAGAGGGCAGCTGCCAGCAGGGTTACCAACTCTGGGTTGGGAAATTCCTGGAGATTTTTGGGGAGGGACGGTGGCTCAGTGGTAGAGCATCTGCTTGGGAAGCAGAAGGTCCCAGGTTCAATCCATGGCATCTCCAAAAAAGGGTCCAGGCAAATAGGTGTGAAAAAGCCTCAGCTTGAGACCCTGGAGAGCCGCTGCCAGTCTGAGAAGACAATACTGACTTCGATGGACCAAAGGTCTGATTCAGTATAAGGCAGCTTCATATGTTCATATGTACACTTGAGTCATGGAATCATAGAAACCAGCTTTGTGAGTTTATGATAATACGATTATAGTGTAGAAAATCAGTTTGGGGACAGGGCTGGACCAGGAGTAAAAGTCTAGTGTGGAATTTGAGTCTAAACTTAAAAGGGATTTACAGAGCAATTCTAAAAAGGAGACACAACTGCCTAAGCCCATTAACTTCAATAGAGTCAGAATGCCGTAACTCTGCTTAGGCTATTGCTACAAGTAGCCCAGTCCTAAATTCCTCGGTTCTGGTAAGTATGCTCGCTACTAAATTTCAGTAACTTGGAAATAAAAGCCCGCCAATCTTAACTGGATTTAACTGTGTATAGGATTGCAATTGTGCAGC
Organism: Heteronotia binoei; assembly: GCF_032191835.1. Taxonomy (NCBI): domain Eukaryota; kingdom Metazoa; phylum Chordata; class Lepidosauria; order Squamata; family Gekkonidae; genus Heteronotia; species Heteronotia binoei. The sequence goes on along the minus strand of NC_083232.1, from coordinate 54,377,833 downwards.
CTGATTCTATGTATACATAGTAACATCTAGAGCAGGGGTGTCGAACTCATTTGTTATGAAGGCTGGATCTGACATAAATGAGACCTTGTTGGGCTGGGCCATGTATTCAAATGCCAGGTGATGGATATGTAAACTTTATGAAAGACACAAAAAAAACTTAAAAGATGCTTAAAAGATTAGCGCTCTTGCAATATTTTGTTTATTTAACAGTCTGAAAACTGACACTCGTTCCTCTGAATTATTGCATCAAAATCTGGAGACAACGACTGTGCTGTGGCAATCTTGAGGAGGATATTCATGTGTTCAGGTGTGTATCTAATTTGCAACCTACTTTTTTTTGACATCCATTACAGAAATCTTATGGTCAATGCTTTGAAGCTAAGACCCAGGGGAAAACATGAAATGGCTGGGCATTGTGAGCTTTTGTACATAAGTTACTTCATGCGCTGGTCAGCCAATGGAAAAAATAGAGCTTTGCTCTGTAGCTTGATTGAACAAGCTTGGCAAAGCAAACTGTGATGCAGAAGGAAGCAAGAGAGGAAGAAGAAAGCAGGCAACAGTGAGTTGCTCGCGGGCCTGATAGGAGTCCTCCAGGGATCTGATCCAGCCCTCAGGCTGCACGTTTGACATCCCTGGTCTAAAGTTCCAGTTGAACTGCTTTTCGTTTCTAGAAGTAACAGAAGTTGCCTGAACAATTATAACCTGTAACTATATAATTTAAGGGCCAAGAGGGAAAAATAAACAATAAGCAAACTGTGCGCTGATCTGGATGTATTTGTGCTGGAAATTCTACCAATTGCAGTTTCCCAAATTGTGTATGTCTAGCAAGATACACACACAAAATACACACGTCTACACACATGCACACTTGAAGGCACATAACACACAATATTGTTACATTCTTTCTTACTTTCAAAGTGCTTTATGTTGAGCCAAATGCTTAATAAATATTTGAAATTAACATCAATAAGAGTAAGGCTGTATAATTCATTCTCTGCTAATTCCCATGACTTTTGAGCCTGTTTAATTTAAAGCCCAACAGCTGCTGCTCGCTATGAATAGTTACATTTACATTCTATCAATAGATAGTTTTTCAAGTTCTATCTTTAAACATTCTATCTTTTTGGTTTAGGAGAACTGTATATTCTTGGTTCAGTTCTTAATCCTCATCATGTTTGCCCAGCTACAAATACTCTCAAAATATGGGGAACAGCTATGAGTGGTCCAGCTTCTGCTTTAGATTTAGGCTGAAATTTTACTTAAAGGCACAGGATCAGGCAGCACATTAGTACACCCTAGCACTTCCTCTGTCCCTGTTTCTGGTGGCCCTCCTATCCCTTAGGCCCTATGTAAAAAAATTTGAGCCCCTTTTGGAGTCATCCTTGCAGTATGGGAGCCATAACAACACAGCTCATTTCCTCCACCACAAAGATAACATCAGAAGCCCAAGCCACATGACAGAAGGTGATTGTACAGCTCTTTCATTATACCAGTTTCCCAGAGGGCACACAGACATACCAGCAGCATAGACTCCTCCCATGTAGTTTAGGGCCCCTGATATTGCCATTCAAAATGCAAAGGTCGTGCCTTGCAACAGCTCAAGATAATTTGGGAAGGAGGTTTCCAGCAATTGTTTGTATTTATGATTTTAATAAATGTTAATATAACCTTAAGTGGCCCCGTGGTGCAGAGTGGTAAAGCAACAGTACTGCAGTACTATGATCTGAACTCTCTGCTCATGACCTGAGTTCGATTCTGGCGGAAGCTGAATTCAGGTAGCTGGCCCAAGGTTGACTCAGCCTTCCATCCTTCCAAGGTCAGTAAAATGAGTACCCAGCTTGCTGGGGGGAAAGTGTAAAAGACTGGGGAAGGCAATGGCAAACCACTCCATAAAAAGTCTGCCGTGAAAACGTTGTGAAAGCAAGGTCACCCCAGAGTCAGAAATGACCGGTGCTTGCACAGGGGACCTTTCCTTTCCCAATGTAACCTTATGCACAGCTACCTCTTGAATATAGTTTTTTTTTCTTCAAAAATATACATTAGTGGAAAGAGAGTTAAACCCTTGTTTTAAAGATACATAACCAAGGCAGACAAAAAAATTGAAAATGTCATACCCAGATTCATCCAATGGTTTCTATAAATGGCTACAGTGGAGTACTGTTTTGTTTTTCCACATCATTATTTCGGTAATGAGATCCCTCCAAATAAAAGATGCACAAGCAATTTTCATAAGAAACAGAGGCAACTAACTCCCTTGGAACAAAACCGTGACTGTCTGGCTGCAATATCTAAGCACTACTGGCTCACTGCCAGACTAAATTAAATTATAGGATACAATTTGTATCCCAGTTTGGATCCAGGCTATAGTACAGAAGGTGCCATATTCCACCCATATGCAACTTTCCCATCTTTAGTCAGACTCTTCCCCAGAGCTTTCATTTGTCCCATCAAGGAAACATTAGGCGATTTGTTGTTTCTCCAGAAGGGCAAATAGCATGGTGCTGTTTGAGGCTAGGAGAGTGAGTGAAGTAGGGTTGCTAGCCTCCAGCTAGGGCCTAGAGTTTTTGTGCTTTTACAACTGATCTCCAGCTGACAGACATCAGTTCCCTTGGAGAAAATGGCTGCTTTGAAGGGCAGACTCTATGGCATTGTACCATGCTGAGGCCCCGCCGCTCCCCAAACTCCACCCTCTTTCAGATCCACCCCAGACCCAGTAACCCTATGAGTGAGTGAGTAGATGAATAGCTCTACTGTTCCGTATTATGATCCTGATCTCAATTGAGCACCCATATGCAGCTTTTATCAATTTTAAAAATGCTGAGGAAATATATTTATTGATCTACCTGTCTTCATACTTGTCCTGGGTTCTAGGAACAATTATATTTTCCATGTTGCTATGTACAGCTGGTTTCATTTATTATACTAATCACTAAATAGTCTACTAAACTATTTTGAAAATAAATTAATATGCAATTATTTATTCCAGGTGCCAAGTTCAAAACCCTTTAGGAAATCTTGTTTTCTGCTGTCTAAACTAGTGAACTATGGTTATTTGTTGATGGTAGAAAGACACTATACGTATTTTTCCACATATTCCTGGGATGAACTCTGATAATGAAATTACTTCCAAGAAAAATTGGCAAGCTTTGGCTCAGTCTAATGTAATATTCTACTGAACATGCAATATTTGAATTACAAGTAACAATGGTATTTATTTATGTGTTTCAGAAGTAGGAACGCATATATGTGTACCAAAAATGAATGCAATTACACATTTGTACTGTATATCAAATATATTTTACTTTGATTAAAAATACACTTCAGTGTTATTTGTTTGATTGGGATAATTATATCATTACTATACCAAGTATTAACAAATTCCTAGAAACAGCTAGGAATTTCTATAAAAAATGCAATAAACCATTAAATCATGTTATGGTTAAAATCAAAGAAAATGCAACCTATTAACAATACCAACAGTAACAATAGCTTCTTCCGAAAAGACAAGGGCATAGAGAACAACAATAAAAATAAATAAAACTGCTTCATAATTCTCTTTTGCTGTAGCACTAGGAAAGAAAAATGTCTTCACTAAACTCAGAGAACACTTCACATCAAGTTCTACTTAAGGAAAGCAAAGACAACAGCTTGTCACATCTTCTTAGGTTGCATTCCTGATGGATTTTGCAAAATTGTTTATGCTGTAGTTGAAATTTCACTTTGATGTAGAGTTTAAAGGCATTTGGAAACTTGTGTGCTATATTTGACTCATACTGTTTTAGTGTTACTATGCTGCTGTGCTGTTGCTTTTAATTAAAAAGCTAAGAAGTAGGTGATTAATTATCATTGAATTTATAGAGACTGAGTATTTTTGGAACATGGCTGTGTTTTTAGAAAATAAATAGACTGAGTTTTTTTTAAAAAGTGGCTGGTCTGATAAAAATCCAGCCAGTTTGCAATCCTAACTCATTTGTTTCTAGTCAATTTTATATTGCCAATAACTTTTTGAAACAAACTATGTAGTTCCATTAAAACAAAAAGCACTGAGCCATATAAAGTACACATCTATTAATCCACCCATTGTTCCTTTTCATCCTTATCATATTAGAATATCTATTCCAATAAAGGACAAATAGATCCTGTATTTAATCAAAAGAAATATAGGCTAAAAGTCTATTCCATTGTCAAATTTTAACTATTATTTTGTCTATTTCTGTCATATCAAAAGTTCTAAAAAACCCCACATCAATGGAAAGCTACCATAAGCTCAATTTAGACAGAACAACAACAGTGTAGTTTATTTTAACTGTGATTAGTTTGTGAACTCAGAATTTGGCTTAGAGAATCACTCAGATCCTGCTTTGCTTGGCTAGTGATGGTTTCATCAACTTTGGTTGGCCCCTGGAACCCAGGCAATATTCTAGCCAGCATGTTAATGTTGATACATCAAACAAAATCAGAATAAAGGCTAATTAAGTGCCATCAAGTCACAGCCAACCTATGGCTACCCTTCTTGGGGATTGCAAGGCAAGAGGTGAGCAGAAGTGGCTTACCATTGCCTTCCTCTGCATAGCAGCCATTGTCTTCCTTGGTAGTCTCAGCCAAATTCTAGTCATGGCTAACTGTGCTTAGCTTGTGAGTTGTGACAAGCTTAAGCTAATGTGGGTTATTCATACCACTGAATAAAGACAACCAGTGGTTAATAACCAGGGTTCTTTTTCTAGCAGGAGCTCCTCTGCATATTAGGCCACGCCTCCTGATGTAGGTAATCCTCCTGGAGCTTACAGTAGTACATCTTGGTGTATCAGACTGGAGAGGCCAGCATTTGGAAGTGGCCTGTTTTCTCAGTAGTGGCCTCTGTTTTCTCAGTAGCAACAAAAGAAATCGATAAATAATTACCACATGGATGCAGAGTCAGTTTAATCAAACCATGTTTTCATATGACACCTGAACTGAGCCACAGAAGAACGGTACACTCCTATCTGGGATGGTTGTCCTCTTCCACCCGGTGTGCAGCTTTGGGAGGAATGCACATGGAGTGGTGAGGGAGGGAAGGGACACCTGCCTAGTCAGCCAGATCAGCTGAATAACCCTGGCGATCAATAGGATGACAGATGTTGCAGCCAGATCGCCTTCACATCCCTGAGCCACAGAATCTGATCCTGCACTTTGCAGTTCCAAGACATTCAGCAGATGGCTTTACATCAGTGCTAGCAGGGCTTTTTTGGTAGAAAAAGCCAGGCAGGGACTCATTTGCATAGTAGACCATACACCCCAATGTCACTGGAAGTGACATCGGGGTGTATGGTCTACTATGCAAATGAGTCACTGGAAGTGACATCATGCGTTCATTAGATTACTTTCCGCATATTGACACAGAACAGTACAGTATCATCAGCTGCATTTCATGGATGTGTGTCCTCACACAGCCCAATGAGAGACCTTGCCCCCCACCCCGCAAAAAAAAACCACGGACCTGTCATCTCTGCTTATTGCTTCACAACCAATGCTTTCAATAGTAAGCAAACCAGTCAGTCATTTATAAATAACATGTTTTTAAGAAGTATTAACATTTGGTGTTCATTTTAGTTTATGTTACTAAGGCAGTTCATGTTACTGAGTTTTCACACAGCATACTGGGAGATTCAGTCCCTACATAATATCATTACTTTTACTTTTATTTATAGTCTGCCTTTCTCACTGGGACTCAAGATGGATTATGCTACGTATATGTAATTCTGAACTTGGCCCTAGATGCAGACTGATAAATTCACAGAACATGACCATGTAAAAAGATGAGAAATTTCTGCAAACTTGGGAAGACATCCAGGGTTGCAGAAAAACCTTATAGATTTAAAACACTGGTGGAATTTTTTTTTTTTTTTAAAAAGGAGAAGTATTGTCTGGAGCACGGGCAATGTAAAAACAAAATGATTCTTGGCTGCCATTGCAAAGGCCCAGCGTCTCTCAGGAGGGGGTGCTTGTGGGCATCTCTGCCTCTCTTGTTCTCTTTGCAAGTCTGTTGGAGGCTGGAGGCAGCACAGAGAGGACAGAGCGCATAGTCTGGGAGCATGCCTAGTGCCTTCCCTCTGCCAGAGACCTTTTTTGAGCCAGAGCCCTGACCAAGCCAGTCAGAACTGCATTCCTGTGTGTTTCAGCTAAAAAAAAAAGCCCTGAGTGTTAGAAAATCATCCACCTTCTGGCCTGTGACAACAGTGGTCTTGTCAGGGCCAGCCTATAGGGCACAAGTCTGGGCCCTTGGCTGCAGGCTCCCCATGGGGTCTCAAAGGCAGGCTATAGCTTACCATTTGAATTATACATTACCATCCAGAAGGAGCATAAGGTCGCTCAGCCCAGATTCTAAAATAACAACTGCCTGTAGTGGTTTGGTGTAGTGGTTAAGTGTGCGGACTCTTATCTGGAAGAACTGGGTTTGATTCCCCACTCCTCCACCTGCAGCTGCTGGAATGGCCTTGGGTCAGCCATAGCTCTGGCAGAGGTTGTCCTTGAAAGGGCAGCTGCTGTGAGAGCCCTCTCCAGCCCCACCCACCTCACAGGGTTTCTGTTGTGGGGGAGAAAGGTAAAGGAGATTGTGAGCCGCTCTGAGACTTTTTGGAGTGGAGGGCGGGCTATAAATACAATATCATAAAAAAAAATCTGTATACATACTTCTGTGTTGTGTCTAGGGATGTGCAAAAAAAAAAAAAATTCGGAAGTGCACAGATTCGGAAGTACACGGGGAAAAAATTTTTGGATTCCCCCTGTACTGCTGAATGCCGTATTCGGAATAGCCGCATATACGGTAATGCGCGGCTATTTCCGAATATACGGCCCTATTATACCCTATGGGCCATTGAAATCAATGGCAAATAGGGTATATTTGAAGCCGCCTGGAGGGGGGGTTGAGGGAGAGCCCCCAAATTTGCAGGGGACTGCACTCTCTCCTCCAAACCCCCCAAGTCCCAAAAAGATTGGGCCAGGGGATCCCATTACAGGGGCACCCAAAGAGGGTGCCCCTATTCCATCATTATACCCTATGGGCCATTGAAATCAATGGCAAATAGGGTATAATTGAAGCCGCCTGGAGGGGAGGGGGTTTGAGGGAGAGCCCCCAAATTTGCAGGGGACCTGCAGGGGACTCTCCCCTACAACCCCCCCAAGTCCCAAAAAGATTGGGCCAGGGGGTCCCTGTCTTTGGGCTCCCCAAAAGGCCCATTGCCAACAATGATGGGGAAAGCCCAATTAGCCACTTCCTCCACTACAATTGCTGTGGGGAAAGTGGCTCTGGCCAGAGGGGGGTTTGAGGGAGAGGCCCCAAAACTGCAGGGCAGCTTCAGGGGACTCCCCAGCATGCAACCCCCCTGGCCCCAAAAGACAGCACCCATCTGTGGGCACCCCAAAAGGAACACTGCTCCCAATGGTGAGAAAAAACCAATTAGAGCCACTTCCTCACTGCAATTGTCGTGGGAAAAGTGGCTCTGGGGAGCAGGAGGTTTTGAGGAGAGCCCCCCCAACTGCTGTGCAGCTTCAGGGGACTGTCCCACACAAAACCCACAAGGCCAAAAAAAAAAATTGGACGAGGGGGTCCAATTCCTGGGGCACCCAAAGCCAAACCTAACTTCACACCAGAGAATCTCTATAGGCCCCAAATGCACTACATCCCTCTATCTAATCTATGAACCCTGCAGGCCTGGCACAATAAAAACCCAGTTGCCAACGTCGTGGCAGTACAAAACACAATCTGCTCAAGGTCTGCTCTGCAGACCTGGCTGCAGCAAACCCAGATGCCAGCTCTCCAGCCCTGCCCCAAACAACACGGGGAGAGCTGGCCAACCACAAAAAGCCTGCTGCCTCTGGGTCTCTCACCCAGGTGCCAGCTTCCCTGCCCCAAACAACACAATCTACAGGTGCCAGCTCTCCAGCCCTGCCCCGAACAACATGGGGAGAGCTGGCAAACCACAAAAAGCCTGCTGCCTCTGGGTCTCTCACCCAGGTGCCAGCTTCCCTGCCCCAAACAACACAATCTACAGGTGCCAGCTCTCCAGCCCTGCCCCGAACAACATGGGGAGAGCTGGCAAACCACAAAAAGCCTGCTGCCTCTGGGTCTCTCACCCAGGTGCCAGCTTCCCTGCCCCAAACAACACAATCTACAGGTGCCAGCTCTCCAGCCCTGCCCCCAACAACACGGGGAGAGCTGGCCAACCACAAAAAGCCTGCTGCCTCTGGGTCTCTCACCCAGGTGCCAGCTTCCCTGCCCCAAACAACACAATCTACAGGTGCCAGCTCTCCAGCCCTGCCCTGAACAACACGGGGAGAGCTGGCAAACCACAAAAAGCCTGCTGCCTCTGGGTCTCTCACCCAGGTGCCAGCTTCCCTGCCCCAAACAACACAGCTCTAGTCTCTCAAACAAGAGAAGTGGTGGACCATCACACCTAGCTCAACATCATTCTGCAACACAAAGCAAGAAGCATTTTGACTTACCTTGAGTGATGGATGGTTGGCTGGTCCCGGCCAAATCAGTCAACAAACGCCCCCCCCAGCCCCCCCCAACCCCACACCAAGAAAGTGACAACAGGAAAAAAAGACCAAGCAAAGCAACTCAAGATTTTAAAAAGTGGCCTTTCACCAATAAGAAAACTCAGGCCAAATCAGTCAACAACAACACCCCCACCCCTAAAACCAGAACCAGAAAAGGGGGACAAAACAATGAAAATTAGGCCAAACAGCACCCCCCCCAATAACCTGAAGATAAAAGTAACACAGCAGCAACACAACACAGCAGCAACAAATCAAACAATGAAACAGTAAAAAACTCAACTTTTAATAATACAGGAACTCCCCCCCCCAAAAAAAAAACCCTTCACCCTAACCCCAAGAAATCCAAGCCACCCAAATCAGGAGAAGTAAAAGGACACTGCACTTTAAAAAGTCCTCTCACTAAATTAAGATATGGGCAAATTAGCAAAACCACCCCACCCCAGGCCCCCCCACCCCCAGCAGAACCTAACCTCAACCCCAAATAGGCTACCCTACCCACCCAGCACTCACCCACCCAAATCTGAACAAGTAAAGGGACTCTAGTCCTTTTACCAACAAAAACTAAAACAAGAACCCCAAAACTGTCTTACCTTGTCTTCTCTGAGTCCAGGGAGGTCTCTGGTAAGGCAGTGAGAGAGCAGCAGGCAGGAGCTGAAGCCAAGGGCCAGCCACCAGCAGCAGCACAATCTCTCTCACACCAACCCACACCACATACACCAACACAGCAATGGAGGAGTCCAGCAGGAAGACTCCTTAAAAAGGTTCTCTGGCCCTACAGAGAGCAATTTCAAAAAATAGCACTGCTCTCTCTGATTGGCCAGAGAACATTGCTTACTTGGATACCCAAGTAAGCAAAAGATCAAAATAACAATGTAGCTGATGGCTGGGCCATCAGCTACACATACATACACAGTACACAACAACAGCCCTGCAAAGCATGCATTTGCAATGCATTTTGCAAATGCATGCTTTGGATTGGCTGCTGGGGCTCCTCTCCCCCCTCCCCCCCCTCCCTGACCCCAGGGAGGCTATAAGAGAGGCGGGAAGAGGGCACTAAAGGCGGGAAGCTAAGCAAGCAGCTCCATTGAGGCTGCAGAATCCGCTTCCCGCCTTTTCTATGGAATTTTACATTGACAGCAGCCTTTTGACAGCCGTACCGTATCCTCCCGAATAGCGGTTCGGGAGAATACGGCGAGCCGCATTCGGGAGCCGCATTTTTGGCGGCAAGGGCATTCGGCTGCGGGCAATGCCGAATACAGCCGAATCAGCGTTGATTCGGCTGTATTTTCGGTTCGGCCGAGCCGAATGCACATCCCTAGTTGTGTCCTCCACATTGTGGAATGGCCTAGCTGAGAACGTCAGGAAGGCTTCCACCATTCTGGCTTTCCACAAACTATGCAAAATGGAATTATTCAAGAGGGCTTTTCTATGGAGGCATATAGACTGGCACTGTGCTATGTGATTCACAAGTTATTTCTTTGGATAAATTGTTAGGGACTGTTGTCTATACTACTGATTAGCTTGCTTAAACTAGAATTTTACTATGTAATTTTTGTATCATTTAATGTGTAACATGAAGACTTATGCTTCGTGTCATGTTAAGTCTTATGCTCTGTTTTTGTATTGCTTCTACAACCATAATCCTATTGTATTGTTTATTGAGTGTCCTATCCAGTGTTCCCTCTAAGCTGAGTTAGCGTGAGCTAGCTCACAGATTTTTAGCCTCCAGCTCACACATTTTTGTCTTGGCTCTGGAAGGATGACCCCAGAGCACAATAATGTATGCAGCAGCTCATAACTTTAATTCCAGTAGCTCACAACTTTTATACCAGGAGTTCACAAAGTAGAATTTTTGCTCACAAGACTCTGCAGTTTAGAGGGAACATTATCATGTCTACTATATTGACTCACTCTGTGTAATCTGCCTTGAGTCTAAGGGAGAAGGGCAGACTGTAAATAACATAAATAAATAAATGACAACAGCAATTGTCAGTGGTGTTACTGAGCTGGCAAAAGGCTTTGATCCCACAAAGGGTTGTGTAAGGACCACATAGAGTACAACCCCATCTGTAATCTTTAGTATGGCATCATAAAGATTAGATCTCTGTGGTACTAAAGCATATTTCCATTTAATGGGAGTGAAGGCATTTTAGAATGTTGTTTGACCTGTTATGTACAGGACAGGGGTCTGCTTGCATCACAGGATTGGACTGATAGCATCATTGTACACAGTGCTTCTCTCTGAGAGATTATCCAGAAAATCATCATTGCAAAATAGCTGCATTTTTGCTTCTGTGTAGTAGTGAGGGATCTGGAGCAGGCAGGGTCAGACCTCTTTGAGCCCTAGGCAAGGCTAGCTACTTGCACTCCCCACACCCCGCTAACCAATTTTCAAACATTTTCTTTAGGAACCCCTCTTGTTTTGGTTGCTCCTTAGCTCTTTCTGCCTGTTGTTTGCAGAACTGAGCTCCAAACGGCTGGTTTTTTAAAAATCAGTTACAGCTCCCAAAAAAACCCATGTTTTTGAAATCAATTTAAGATCAGTCCAGGGATGAGCCACAGTCCAAAGCAAAGCAAGACCAGGAGAAAATTGGGTTTAGGGTGGAGCATGTTGCATGGGAGTGAAGCTAGCCAATCATGGGGTGTGCAATAGTGAGGATATAATATGTCAACCCATGTCATATGACCCTTCACTCCAGGCTTTGCTGCTGGTGGAGAACAGATCAACTAGTGGACTGGAGGATCCTTGAAAATTTTACCACAATTGTATCCTTAGGATTAATCCTCTTTTGCTGCCCCCTCCTTCGTTTATTAGTTTAGCTTGTCATCTTTCAGCCACCCGAGGCTAAGATCATCTACTGCCAGCCAGAGTTGCTGAGTCCCAGAGGTTGTTATTGCTGACTTGTGTGAGTAGTGCAGTTGCAAAATTCTTAGTGCAGAGGCATATTTTTCCTGGTCTGGAGGAAAATTCCTTCCTGACCCCAAAGTGGCAATTGGCATTACCTGGGCATATAAGAAAGGGCCATGAGAGCCAAGCACTTGCTCACCACTTCCTGTGCTCCCTTTCATGATCTAATTCATAGTGAGTCACTGAATCAGCATTGCTTCAGATGGCCCTGGAATGGAAGAGGGAAGAATGCTGTCAGGCACTTTGGATCCCCATTGAGGGAAAAAGTGGGATGCAGCTGAAGTAAATAAAAATAAGCAGAGGGAAATGGGGAGGAGCTAGGGACTGAAACTAGGATTGGTGCTGTTTAATTTGTTCATCCAGTATCCAGAATCAGGAGTGAGCCAACTCTGCAGGTGACACCAAATAACTCCAAATAGTGGCACCAATATGGATAGTGTTCTGTGGTCACGATGGACTGCTCAATGAAATTGCCGACTCAGAATGCAGCCACAGGAAAACAAATTCTGAGCCACCCAGGAGTAAAACAGAACAGTGATTGTAAAGCCCCCACTTTGGATCTACAGCACAGGCACATCTGGAATGCAAAGCACCATTATGATCGAGCCACTGCAAAAAGGGCATCAGTGAGTTAGGGAAGGCCTTGAAAAGAACAACCAGAAAAAAGCGCTGATGACAATGGTCCACATAGTGAAGTACTTGGAGAAATATATTTTACTTCTGCATAAACTAGAACGCAAAAGACCACCCAACAAAAATGGTCATCAGTAAATTCAGAACAGACCAGAGATTTCTATCTATTATCATGCCCCTCCAGTACACGCATCATCCTTTAATGCTCAAATACTTACATACCCCTCCCAGACTCCACCTCCAAATCTTCAGCAATCTATCAACCTGGAGTTGGTAACCTTAGGTGACCAGTATAAAATAACAGTTTCCTTCCACTGGCTTTCTAGAATTCATTACAAGTTGTCACAACGGGGAACCAAGGAGGGCCTCTACTGGCTGCCACTACACTGGCAAGGGTCTGTCTTGGAGGGCCCAGAGCTCTCCTATCTTCCTTCTCAGCAAGTACCTTTTATCTGTGACCAAAGAGGCATGCAGACCCAGGCAGTACAACAACAATAAGTTTACTGTAAGTGCTCAAGAACAAACAAGTGGGTGCAATAGGGACCATGGAAACAGTAAAGGTGGTACAAAGCCAAATAAAAAGCCCTGACACAACCACCTATACATTCTCTTCCTCTGCTGAGTCACCACTCTTTGGATGATGGAGCTCTCATGACTGCAGCCTTCCACCAGCCCAGCCTTTTCAGAGAGAACACTACTGATTGCAGCCTCTCAAGAAAGAAAGCTTCCCTCTCTCTAGCTTGGCCTCTTATTTCCTTCCTTCCAAGACCCACCCTTCTGGTCTCCACTCAGCAACTTTTCCCTCCAAAACTGCTGCCTACCCAATCAGAGGGACAGAAGGGGCCCTGAGAAATGTAGGCCTTGTAGCTACTCTGATACAGGTAGGGTTGCAAAGTCCAATTAAAGAAAAATCTGGGGACTTTGGGGGTGGAGCCAGGAGACATTGGGGGTGGAGCCAGGAACAAGGATGTGACAAGCATAATTGAACTCCAAGGGAGTTCTGGCCATTGCATTTAAAGGGACAGCATGCCTTTTTAAATGCCTTTCTTCCATAGGAAATAATTAAGGATAGGGGCACCATCTTTTGGGGCTCATAGAATTGGACCCTCTGGTCCAATATTTTTGAAACTTAGGGGGTATTTTGGGGAGAGGCACTAGCTGCTATACTAAAAATCTGGTGCCTCTACCTCAAAAAATACCCCCCCAGAGCCCCCAATACCCATGGATCAATTCCCTATTATTCTCTATGGGAATCGTTCTCCATAGGGAATAATAGAGTGCCTAGTAGACATTTCCCTCCCCGCCATGCTTTTTAAAGGGGGGGGAGGGCCTCCATACCAGGGAATCCCCCCTCTCTGCCCCCTCCCTCTCTCTCTCACACACATAAATACTTACCGTACTTGGTCTTCCAGCAGAATTTGCTCGCTGTGAAAACGAAAGCAAGGCTGCACAGGAAAAGAAAGGGAGGGGCCGTTCCTGTTTCCTGTGCAGCCTTAAAGGGACACATTTTAAAAATGGATCCCAAGCTGTAAAACAACATGATGCCTACAGGTATGTTCTCTCTCCCCCCGCCCCCAGATTTTTTAAGAGCGGGGGAGGAGGCTGAAAATTCGGGGGTCCCCCGCCAGGGCGGGAGTGTTGGGAAGCCTAGATACAGGCTTCCCTGGAGCCTGTAGGCCTCACTAGCCTAGGATCATGACACAAGTGGAAAGAGGTGGCCAAATCTAAGTGTTGACCCCCCCATTTATTATTGTTCTCTGTGAGGCCCATATAGCGCCCATTAAAATTGCAATAATAGAATCAAGTACTTCTTCATACAGTTAACTTTGCTGTCACTAGTTTAGCTTAAAATAAAAATAATAAAAATAAGAGGACCAGATATTTCACAGAAGACTGATCAATGGCCGTTATCCAGAACAGGTAAACAGAACCTCCACATTCAAAGTTAGCTTACTTGTAAATACCAGTGTCTTAGGTGCCAAATAATGGAGAAAATTTTTCTTCATGCCTTCCCTTGGGAACTCCTGAGAGCCAACATGGTGCAGTGGTTCAGAGCAGTGGACTCTAACCTGAGGAACCGGGTTTGATTCTCTACTCTTCCTCCACATAATAGCAGCTGGGTGACCTGGGGCAGGTCCCAGTTCTCTCTGAACTCACTCAGCCTCACCTAGCTCACAAGGTGACTGCTGGGGGGAGAGGAAGGGAAGATGAATGCAAGCCACTTTGAGACTCCTTAAGGTAGAGAAAAGCAGGGTATAAACATCAACTCTTCTCTTCTGCTGGGGACTAGATGCCAGACTAGGTAGCCCCAACCCATAGATCTGACTCACCATGCCTCCACTAACAGGTGGGCCTCTCTGGAAAGGGAGTTTCACAACTGAAAAAAAACACCCCTGCCAGGGATATGTTATGCCTCAGATAGCAGCTGCCTTCCCTGGAAGAGCTTCCTTTGGTTATAACCAAAGGATGGTGAAGAGGTGAACTTGGAAGAGGCGAACAGGAGTCAGACTTTGGGAAGTCTTACGCTGTTACTAAGAGGCGCTGCCTGATATAAACGGAGTACTCCAGTGCAAATAAAGAGAGAGGGTCTCTTATTCTTGGTAAACAAAATGGAGTCTGACCAAATACAGGCCAAGACAACACTCCATCTAAACAGGCGGAGTGGACCCAGTAGAGAGCTTGGTTTGGTCAGCGCAATCGCACCCATTTCCCCCTCCAGCATCAAAAGCCCCCTTGGTAAATACTGACCCCCATCCGTCGTACCCCTATAAAGTGTGGGTCAGAACCCCACCTCGGTGTGCATTCTGTAGGGCGCCATTTGCAGCCTGTACCTCCTGTAATTGGGTCTATAGGGCACATTACGCTGGTAATTCGCATTCCTCTCTATTTTTCCTTTGGACGGACGTCTCCTCTTCTGGATCAGGTGAATATTACCTGCTTGGGAGGCTGGGTCCTTTGAGAGTCCTGACCCTCTTCAGACTTTCAGGGAAGCTTTCCAGGAGTCTTGTAAGAAAGGGAAAATTGGACAGTCAAAAAGACAGGAGTCGGACGCCTGGGCAATGTTTATTGCACTCCAGGATGCCACCTCCTTTATCGCAGGCCTACTTGCTCGGAATGAGGAACTAAGTTCCAGGCTTACCCAGATAGAGAAGATGACTGTGCTGAAGGAGGAAAAAGATAGAGAGATGACCATAAAGGAGGGAAAACACATGGCCGAAATAGATAGGAGAGACAAGAAATGAAATGTAAGGTATTTAGAGATGGAGTCGCTCAGGTCCAGTTGTAACGCTCAACTTGAGGCCGCGCAATGCCAATACAGGATCTGAATGTGGAGCTAGGAGCTTGGCTAGATGCCAACCAGAGGAATCTAGAAGCAGATTTTGACGATCAAAGGGCAGCCCTAATACAGGAACTGGAGCAACTCAGAGGTGCCAAAATTAACAACCAGATGGAGTGGAGAGTCCTTAACTCGACCATCCTGGCCCACCGATGCTGTCTATGCAGCATAGCAAGGCTAAGGAATGCATAGAAGAATTGCAGAGGGAATTGAAGGATACAGAGAGGCTGGCAAAGCACGCAGGCCCCAATCGATGGCGGGGAGGAAAAATGAAAGTGCAGGCTTGCATTGCTGAGATTCAGCCTTACAGCATGAAGTTCCTTTTTGGTTAATAAATATGGGTATGTTGCACCAGCACCAGAAGAAGGTTGGGGGAACCAAGAGAACCTTGTAATATTGGGGTTTAGGAATTGTGTCTTGCAATGAATAAGGGGTAAATTTCTTATGCCCTTCAAACAATGTACCCATCATGCGCTAGTCCAGTTTAGCATACTAGGGTCTGTCACCCTATCAGAGTTTTCTCCCATGTCTGTGTATTGTTGCTGAGCAAGACTCCGCACTGTTTGGAAAAGAATGTAGCCCAGCTGTACTGACAAGCTCTGCAGCTGTAAAAACTAGGTTTCTCCTAAAGATATGTTTTATTTGAAAATGAGCTAACATGTGAGTTTATTTTATGTCTCCAAGTGCCTTTGTGCAGGTCGTGATCGTCCTCTCCGGAGCCCAGGGATATGTGGATGCTCGCTCCCCACGAGGCCTTAATATTCTTTAAAAAGAAAACAATCAGTCACCGGGGCAATGGCTCCAAATCCAGGGGACTGAGCCTCTTGAAAAAAAAAAAAAAGGGAAGACGTTGCTGTGCTTACTGGCACGAAGAAACCTGTAAAAAATGAAGAACCACGGGTATAGATAGAAAACTATGTTAGATAGACGAGTGTTGTTTTGCAACCTGGGTCAAAGGCAGACTGCCTGCCAGACTCGCCATGTATTTAGCCTTCATATATATTGTATGCATATTTTAAATGAATGATTTTGATGCTTCTGGTAGACTGATTTAGTAAGTACCCTCATATCTCTTGTATATAGCCTCGTCCTGTTGCATTGTACTCATGCACAAGCCATTTTGATTAGCCATTACTATTCAAATATACCTTCTCATCAGCGCAGATCCAGAAGAGAAAGTGTCCCTCAGCCCATTTTAATTTGATATTTTGGATTTGGTCTCAAGAAAAAAACGAGCTCTCAGAGAACTGATGCCCCATTTTTCTAGATGACGCTTCTATTTCTGATAATTTTGCTGTCTCGTTCTCTATTGTCTGTGCCCTTTCCTGGAAAGCGCAGTTCCCCAACGGCAGTGCCACCTGGCATCATGAATGTGCGGTCATCATATCCATAGATAAGCATGACCGCAAATGGGGGATTGTTACTGAGAGGCGCTGCCTGATATAAACGGAGTACCCCAGTGCAAATAAAGAGAGAGGGTCTCCATAGTAAACAAAATGGAGTCTGACCAAATACAGGCCAAGACAACACTCTATCTAAATGGGTGGAGTGGACCCAGTAGAGAGCTTGGTTTGGTTGGCGCCTGCAGTCTGTATCTCAGCGCAATCTCACCCATTTCCTCCTCCAGCGTCCCTGCCCAAACAGGATGCATAATAGCATGGGAACTGCGGGTAAGTACTACTCTCACTCTGGTCTCCTGGAACTTGCCAGTTTTCTCTTCCTCCAGTCTATCACCTCTACCTTGCTAAATCCAATCAAATGCATAATTTGATTGATCCTACCTTTAAAGTCTTTGATCCCTTTTCCGAGTGTCAGACAAAACCCGGTAACAAATTATGCAATCCCTCCAAGCTTATTATCCTAGCGAAATGTGCAAAGTTTCCCAGCTTAGCGATTCAAGATAGCCATCTATGAAACATCAAAAGCCCCTGTGGTAAACACTGACCCCCATCCGTCATACCCCTATAAAGTGTGGGTCAGAACCCCACCTCGGTGTGCATTCTGTAGGGTGCCATTTGCAGTCTGCACCACCCGTTACTCCTGTAATTGGGTCTACAGGGCACATTACGCTGGTCATTCGCGTTTCTCTCTGTGTATTTTTCCTTTGGACGGATGTCTCCTCTTCTGGATCAGGTGAATATTACCTGCTTCAACAACCCTTGAACTCCTCTATCGATAACCTCTATTTTCTTAAGCTCTTGTTTGCTTGTACAACATTTGTGTGTGTATAAATCTTCTTGATACATAGCTTAAGTAAACACTATCAAATTACTATTGCTTGGTCTATTCTTGGTTGAAAACCCAAACTCTGTATTATTGAAAGCAAAGATCTTTGCTCCTAATTCGCTCTACTAAGTCTCTTAGCTAATTTCCCCATCAAAATAAGAGACTTAAAGCACTGCCTGTAACAACGCCCCCCTCTTCTGCTCATTCAGTTCAAGCCAACTGCATCCAGAATTCACCTTTGGACGATTTATGACAGACTTCACACTGTTTACCTCAACTTCCATCTTTTTACTTTAAAATTTACACCTGATAGATGCTTGACAGATTTCATACCCTAATGCTGATTGTCAGTTTTGTGCCTCTCTGAGGTCTGTGGCTCTAGGTAGTTGCCTAGTTGGCTTAATGGTGGCACCAGCCCTGGGTGCGGGCTGCATCAACATCAGCATATATAAATCCAGGAAAAAGCAACTCTCTTTTTTTGCCATCTGAAATAAAAAACTACTTTCACCAGTAGATGTCATTGTGGTAATGGTAATAGATATATAATAAAGGCTGTAAATAACCAAAATGCAGTGCAGTTCTTAATCAAATGACAACTCTTTCTGTGTCCACTGACTTTAACTGTCTTGGAAGCACACAACACTGTTTAGGATTGTATTTTTAATCAATTAGTGTTATGAATATGGACTCAAGTGAGAACTGAATTGGGTGTTCCTACAGGGCTCATTGGAGCCAGACGACCAGAACTTGGGGACTTGGGAACAATAGGCAGCGGGATCCAAATCCCTGCTGCCCTGATCCAATCATGAGCTCCCTGCTGGTTTGAATGGACCAATAGAACGCTAGCATGGGAACCCTGACATGTATATAAGGTTGGCCCATTGGCCCTTTCCCCCAATTTTATACTTAGGCCTTACTATGACGAAATCAATAAAGAGCTTATGATTCACTACCACCTTGCCTCTTCCCTGAATGGAACCCACTATATTATAATTAGGGAAAAGAAAACAACAACAGCAATGTCCAACTTTTATTAGGACCAAACTTGCTGAGATTCAAAAAGATCTGAGTTTCCCAATTTGGGAAACATACGGGTTGCCTGTATGATGTCTAGGGCTGCCAGGTTTTAACTGTTCCAGTCAGCTCTCCCTTTAATATCTGTTACTTCATTAC
Source organism: Heteronotia binoei (assembly GCF_032191835.1). Classification (NCBI taxonomy): domain Eukaryota; kingdom Metazoa; phylum Chordata; class Lepidosauria; order Squamata; family Gekkonidae; genus Heteronotia; species Heteronotia binoei. Next base: position 54,359,018 of record NC_083232.1, on the reverse strand, counting down.
ATTAAAAGCTTCAACTGTCCATTTCTGCTCATTAAACTTATACTAAAGAGACAAGATGTTTTCTCCTTATCCAGTTGACAACCTTATCAGGCAGTTTGGTAGGGCAATTGTTCTACAGCACTAGACTTCTGAAGTTCAGAAAGCTGCTAATTCAGCCCTGAACTCAGCAGGTGTCCACCTCTGTTCACCATCCTGAGAAACGGGTTTGTGAAAGTGTGCATCTCAAAACTTGTAAACTTCAACAAATTAAAGCACAATATAAGCATTCTCTTAATAGCTGGCCACACATGATGAAATTGTAATAGGCTCAGGTGGGCAGTCATTGTTGGGGTGAAGCAGTACAACAATATTTGAGTCCAGTGGCACCTTTGAGACCAACAACAGCATGTATAAATCAACAATAGCATGTATAAATCCAGGGAAAAAACTTTTTTGCCATTTTAAATAATAAACTACTTTCACCAGCAGATGAGCTGGCATCTCTGATTAATTCTGATGGCAAGCCTGTTTTTTAATAGCGCAGATATTGACCTTTTCTTTCTATATTAAAATATGATGAGATCTGTAGATTTATTTCAAATTCAGTCCTCCCACCTCTGCATAATATCTAGGACAATTTACCTCTGCCCTCTTGTTATAGCTATTTTACACTTCCCCACCCACTGTCATCATCAGCCAGTTATGTGGGCCAAGATAAGGAAAATATAGAATGCCATAGTAGGAGAATACATGTGATTTCCCCAACTCATGGAGGAGCATGTGGAATTAAATGTCTGGCTGCTATTTACAGTGCCTGTCACAGATTTAGCATAACATTGTAGTGCTGGCCTAAGAGATTCATCTCAGGTTTTACAGACACGGGATGATGTCCCTCCTATGTCTTACATCTCTTATCTGCATGGGCTTTATACTCAATTAGTTTCTAACCCAGTCAGACATGAATTGCTGAGCGTTTTCCAGGATTTCCTGTATTTTTTAAATGTAACATGAGAAACAGCCGTTACTGTGAAAGAAGACTAGAACAAAGGTATCAAACTAATTTGTTATGAAGGCCAGATCTGACATAAATACCACTTGGTTGGGCTGCCGATGCATGCTGTAAAATGTAACGAGGTACAGGAGATATAAACTTTATAAAGGTGATTTCAGATGTCAAATGGCAATAGCAGGCTTGATTAGATTAGATGTGATATGCACAGGGATAGTAGATGTGGAGATACCAGCATTGGTAACAAGACAGGAAACTTAGGTCCAAGAGGATGAAAAGAATAAATGGTCATAAGTCTGACATTAAAAAACACAACACTCAGTTGCTGACCTAAAAGTAACAGCACTCTTACGAAAGAATTTCAAGGGAGAGGACAGTCAGCCAAATGAGGCCGGGAGCGCCTACTGATACTCTGGTCTCTCTCAGCCACTGCCTATGGCTGGCCGGGGCTAATTAGTGGGGGACAAGGCCCCCCCTTTAGACCGGCCAAAAATCAATCCATGGGTATCTGGTGCTCTAGTTATTTTTTGAGGTAAAGGCACCAATTTTTCAGCAGAGCATCTGGTACCACTCAAACTGTGCCCCCCCAATTTCAAAATGATTGGATCAAAGGGTCTAATTTTATGAGCCCCAAAAGAAGATGCCCCCATCCTCCACTATTTCCAATGAAAGGAAGGCATTTTAAAGGAGCATGGTCCCTTTAAATGTGATGACCAGAACTCCCTTCAGAGTTTAATTGTGCCTGTCACAACCTTGCTCCTGGCTCCATCCCCAAAGTCCCCAGATATTTAAATCAGACCTAGCAACCCTAATGTATCTCTCTTTGCCTTGATACTAAGGTTAGTAAATACAACTTCTACAAGAGCTATGAAACTAAGGGGGAACTCTGCACTGCCCGCTAATTCCGTCCCTCCTTCCAGTGGCTCCCTTGGCTCTTGTGCTCTCTTTCCCCGCTCTACAGGTAACCTCTGTGGTGGAGAAGAGCTCACAAGCCTGCCTATCTCCCCCTACTTCCCTGCTTTAAACATGGTGGAAGTAAGTGACCTATCTATGAGTCAGTGCTCAGAGGCTGACTGAAGTCCTGATGCTAAGCATGCTTACTGGAGAATAAGCCTGCATTTTCCTCATTAACTTCTGGGAGCCACACAATGTGTGTGAAAGAGCTGCATGTGGCTTCTGAGCCGCTGTTTGGCCACCCCTGGGCAATACCACACTGCCTTCCCTCCCATGGAAAATTGAGTTTTCCCCTCCCATTACAATTGAGTTATTCTACTTGATTACAGTGTGCAGGGAAAGGGAGAAGTGGAGAGGGGAAGTCCTAACTCAAGATAAAAATACAACCAAGGAAACATCCAGGTTAGGATGCAAGTTATAGACAAGCTTTTCTACCTCTGAGTCATCTAGGAAATGGAACAAACAGTGACTAATCTGTTTAATCCTCAAAAGTGCAATTTAGTTATATATGGAAGAGTAATGCAGTCTTTTAAATCTCTAACATATCTTTGAGTAAGGTAAATTATGTAAACACTTTTGGATTATGTAAAATAACGCTCATCTTAGAATGCAGAATATAATTTTTACAAAGACAGTAAAAAACAATTAATTTCCACGGATTCTAAGAAGAGATTTAATATGTACAAGTCTGGTCAAAACTAATCATTCAAATAGATTTCAGGAAGTAAACTGTGAAGGTTTCTAGAGGCAAATAGCCTGTCAGAATTGCCCTCATTAACACAGTGCTTATGCTTGCAATCTTAAGAACACTTAAGAAGAGTAAGCACCACTGAATAAAATGGCACATTACTGAGCAGACCTGCATAGAATTATTCCATGTGATGCTAGAAGGAGCAGTTGCTTCTGGATAATTAAAGGCTCTTCCACAGAACGCTTCTGTTTCATTATAGAGCCTTATAGCCTTGTTTCTTTTTTGTGTGTGTGGGGATATTTTTTGGGTGGTTTTTTGTGTGTGTCCCTTACATGACACCTGGACTTTTATTAGAACAAATGAAGACAGTACACATAATACATAATAAATGTATGGATTCTGATAGTAGACAAAGTCAGATATTGATTCCTTCTTCTACAACTGTATCTTTTTTGTGTTTGTGTTCTCTCCCCACCTTTTCTTTTTATCTGCACAAAAAATTCTAATAAAATATTATGAACCCAGGACATGAGAATCAGATTTAGGCCAAGCTTGGACTTGCTTTAACGGGTTGTTGTCAAAAGATGTGTTACAGAAGACCAGAAATACATGGATACACTTTTTAAAAATACATTGTCTGGTCTTTTTACCATATATATGTTGCTGAGTTGGTTCTGGACTGGATTCCAACTCAGATTACTCAGGAGGAGCACATGAAGCCAGAAACATGGCCTGGAAGCAGGTCAGGAAACTCAGGAGACCCCCTACACGGTAGATGACTCTCTGACCCATATGTCTCAGAGGCTTCCTGTCCTTGAAGAGTCTGCAGTTGAGACTCCTCCTCCACAACTTCCCTTTGCTCCTGATAGCTGGTCCTGGGGCAACGAAGCACCAGTCTAGGGCTTGGCTCCCAAGCCCACCAGGCCCCCAAGCCTTCACCAAGAAGGAGCAGCGGAGGCAGCAGGCTTGTACTGAGACAGCCAAGAGGAGGCACAGTGCCAGGTTAGTTGGCTGTGAACCAACTATACTATAGAACCATAGAACCAGACTAGATCTAGTCTCAGGTCAAAACACATGAAACTCCTGGTGATGTGCATAGGAGTCCAGGTAGTTTCCTTTATATATTTATATTCTATTTTCTAAACCAGTGCCTGGAGTCAGTAATGGGCTGGATAAGGTTGAACAAGCTGAAACTTAATCCCGACAAGACAGAGGTTTTCTAGGATAATGGAAAGGCAGACCAGGAACTTAAGATCTATCCTGTTTTGGATGTAGTTATGCTCTCTTGGAAAAGCCAGGTTTGTAGCTTGGGAATGCTACTTGACACAGCAGTTACCTTAAAAAAAAACAACAGTCAGCTGTGGTGGTTAGGAGCACTTTTTTGCCCAGGTTTGGTTGGTCTATCAGCTGTGTCCATTCCTGGTTCAGTTGGATGTAGCCACAGTGATTCATGTTTTAAGTCCATCAAGATTGGACTATTGCAATGTACTTTGCTTGGGATTACCCTTGAAGAGTGTTCAGAGGCTGTAGCTAGTGCAGAATGCCGTGGACAGACTGCTGTTTAGGGCCAGGAGCGTGTGACTCTAATATTACAATTACACTTGCTACTAATCCACTCCTGAACCCAATTCAATATGTTGGTTTTGAACTTTAAAGCTTTACATGGCTTGTGACTGAGGTATGGAAAGGACTGTCTTCTCCCATATGTTTCTGCCTGGTAGTTAAGATCACAGGGAGAGGCCCTGACTGTCCTATCAATCAAAGAAGTTTGTTTGGTGGGTACCACAAGAAAGGACCTTTTCTGATGCAGTTCTGTAATTATGAAATAACCTCCTTAGAGAGGTGTACCGGGCCCCCTCCCTTTTGGTCTTTAGAAGATGGTTTTATTTAGGAACATAGTTACTAGCAATTGTGATTTTAAGTTTTTGTCTTTATTATGTATTTTATCTATATTGTAAGCCATTTTGGGCTCCATAAGGAAGAAAGGTGGCTAATGTTTTAAAATAAATAAAATTTCTTATACTCATTTGAAAGAGATCTCTGATTCTCTTTTTGATATAATTCTGCTGAGCTTTGACTTATAAATATATGAAAATAAACTTTTCACAAGTATACTTTAGATCAGGGGTGGCCAAGCTGTGGCTCAGGAGCCACATATGGCTCTTTCATGCATATTGCGTGGCTCTTGAAGCCCCCATTGCTCCATCAGCCAGCTTGTAAAAGGCATTTTTCTCTTTAAATCACTTCTCCAAGTTGGCAGCTTTGAGAATACATTTAAAATTAGCTTTCTTTCCACCCCTCCCTCCTTCTTCCTATTTGCTTTCCTTTTCTCCTCCCTCTCTTCCTGTCCTGCGGCTCTCAGACATTTGATGTTCATGTCATGTGGCTCTCAAACGTCTGACATTCATGTCTTGCGGCTCTCAGACATCTGACGTTTATTCTATGTGGCTCTTATGTTAAGCAAGTTTGGTTATCCCTGCTTTAGATAGATGAGGGTTGCCCTTTCCATCAGATTATGTTTTCAATTATTATGTCATTGCTTATATTTTAATTGTTTCTGGAGAAGTGGGATAGAAATTATGAAAATAATATCAGGAATGACAATGTTTGCACTACATGCTGGTGCTATAAAACTCTCTTACTGAAATGAACTATTTCAATCCCTTTTGGACACTGTGAGGTGCTACAAGAGTCAGTTCCTGAGTACCCTGTGATGTAAGGAAACGGGTAAAACTCAAACCAAATTATTTGGAAATGGAAGTCACAAATTTGTTTGGGCATTTTCTCTCAGGAATGTATCATTTAAAATGATGGGAACATTTGCAAGTGGGAGGGATACTATACGTTTCATCTGTCTAGTATCCCTCCCATCTGTCAAAACGTATCCTCCCCCTCCCAATTTTCTCTCTGCCTAGATTACTTCCGATGTTGCAGCCCTATAAGGAGAGAAGCAGCTGGAGTAAAGCATTTTCGGGGGTTAGGGTTGAGCACTTTGAATTCTCCCTCCCGGTTTCATATTAATTTTGCGGTGACTTGATTGTTACCCACTTGTCTGCCACAGCAGTGACTGGTTTGCCCTTCTTCATGGGGTCGTTAGGGAGATGATTCCACAACGGTGCGCTGAAGGGTAATAAGGGTAGTCCTTATGTGATTCTAGTACATTAGAGACAGGATGATTGTTTGGCCAAGGCAAGGGCTACGCTAGCTTTGCTGTGGTGGCAGATGGAGAGGATTCATAAGCTCCCTGATCTGCGACGGACAAAGCAGCCCACGGTTCTCAGGATGGAGACCTTCACCTTTTTTGACCCCAGCAAAGCCGATTGTATTGCGTATTGTCAATCAGTTGATGACGACACAACCGAAGTCCCGCCTCCAAGTATTATTCCGACTACACGGCTGTTAACTCTCACTTCGTCTCCTCTCTCGCAGTCGGGTAGCCCTACCCCTTTGGAGAAAAAAGGAGGTGGAATCAACGACAGCTCCCGCCCCTTGCGAGCTTTGATTGGTGAAGAAAGGTGGCTGTGGCGTGACGATTGGCCTTCATCCCGGCCTCTCAGCAATCTGCCGCGCTGGGTGGTGCGGCTGGCTGCCGCGCTCGAAGTCCCTCTGTCAGTCTCTTCCTTTCTTTGCCTTGCACTTTTGTTGGTTTGCCTCAGCGAGCGGACGAGCGAAGAAACGAAGAATAGCTCCGTTAGGAGTGAGCCGAGCCGGAGTCGGGTTAGCTACGGAAGGGGGTGAGCCTGGATCCTGACTGACGCTGAGGGAAGTTTTGTTTTCTGGCGAAGAAGAGAATTTTACCCCCCTTGGCTGGGACAGTTGGAATCGACGGTTGAGTAACGGCTGTTGGTAGAGAGCGGCGGGTTTCTTTCTCCCGGCGAGTTCGAAGGTTTGAGTCGCTTCCGTCCCTCTCCTGAAACACACTTCCCTTTTCGATACCCCGTCTACGTCCCCCCTCCGGCTTTGGAGAGCGAACTGTGAAGCGGGGTTCAAGGGAGCGTCTGCTGCTCTCTAGTCCGACCCGAAGAGACTACCGGGGTGGGATACAGGCCGAAGGAGAGGGGGCCGTTATCTTTGGAGCCCCTTGTGCTTGCACGCCAGTCGGTGTGTGGGCGTGCCTGCCTGCGTAGAGGGCAGAGAGTGTCGGAATGCTGATCTACAAGCTTAAGCTTTTGCCTGCTGGAGGTCGGCTTGGGATAGCTTTAGCGTCTCCTTGTATGGACTCGGCTGGTTACGCCGCAGTCTTTCTTGGCTTTCTTTTTTATAGTTAACTCGAGAGCAAGCCCCGTTGAGAGTCCTTAGGTAACCGCGCATAGGATCGGGCTGCACGTGTCCAAGCGTAGTCAAGCCTGTGCTGATCATCGCCAGTTCCTCGTCGGATACAGTTTCCACTGAGACGAGGTTGGCCCACAGTTAACAGTCGTAAGAACTGGCGTGGATTTTATGTTGTCTGACGCCGATCCTATTTTCCTGCGTCGTTCTGTTCCCGCTCCCCCCCCCATTTCTATTAGAATCTATCCCTAAAGTATTTCGTATTTGAGTATAGGCCCCATAATTCCTTTTCTAAAAGAGTTTCATCAGGCCATGAAAGTTAGTTGGCTTTCTAGGTTGAAAATTCACAATTAGAAAATTGCCTGTGATTTGGTCTCCTGCCAAGCCGATTTAAGGAAGACCACGGAATTACTGGCATGGTAATTCGTCTTCGAACGTTTAGCTATTACTAAACTGGATAACTGTAAAACTAATTTGTAATGCTTAGAAGTAATTTCTTCTTAGCAGTACTAACATTCACTAGCAGTAAGATAAAAAACGTGCTGGCACAGTCCCAACAGACATCAGTCATTTAATTGTAATAGGAATTTGCTAACCTAACAGCATTGATGCTTTGGTTAAGGATCATCACTGGGTATCTTCATATAAATGACAATTAAATGACTGATGTGAAATTAACACTTAGCAAAATGGTGGCACAACTCAAATGAAATATAAAATTTGCTTTTAAGTAAATCTTACATTTTCACATTTGAGCGCGTTGCAGTTTCTTGTATTTGTTGAAGCCTGTAACTTGAAATTTGTTATTGATATTGTCTTACGATATATACAGAACTTTTCTCTAATCCGTTTGTTAATTTCAGTATGTTTATGTAGGTGTGTTCTAAGCTGTGATCTTTATGCTTCTGTGTAGGCAGAAATCTCTGTCCATATATCTTAGTCTCCTTGTACAATGTTGCAATCTTGGATACTTGCCCAGGAAAGTCATTGTGGGAAATGTAAACTTGAAAGGACCTTCTTTTTCATTCTGTCTTGAAATGTTCTCCATTGAACTATATAGGTCATACGTTTCAAATCAAAGATAGAGTGAATTGATAGTTTTGAAATGGCTACTTGGCACCTCTCTGTATTCTCTTAAAATATAGTTGACACATGCATGAAAAGCAGCGTATGACATTTATGAAGTAGGTTTCTGTATAATGCTGACTCTTCAGTGATAGCATGGCAGTATTCTTATGTAAGGTGTTGCCATAAATGAGCCCTTTGGAATTCTTGAAAGGAACTGAGTTTTATGCAACTTTCAGAATACATGTTCTGTAAAGTAGGCATGTAAATGAAATATTTTAATGAACATATAGTTGAATTATTTGAAGCATTCCTAAAAATACTTTGCCAGTGGCATTTTCTTGTTTGCTTCTTGAGACTGTATGGAAATTACATTTGGTCCACAATGCAGTCACTAGAATTTTAACAGCTGACTACATATTCTAGTGGATACTAGGAGGCCCGCATATAGAACCTGTAAATCAAGGGTATCCAGGGGAGTATTTGGGTGCTTGTGCAGGTCCAGTGATTATCCAGAGAACATGTTCACATCACTGCACACACCATGTTTTACAGTTGACTGTATGGAAGGCACATACATTTTATAAGAGATGAGATGGGAATCAGGGTTAGAAATAGAATTAAAAGTGCAAGCAGTCAAAAGACTTTTGATTTAGAGGCAACAGACAACATTAAGTCCTATCCATGGGGTTATAATGAGTTGCCTCACTTCCTGCTTGTAGCTTCTGTAGACAGCACAGTGTTGTGCCATTGTGGATATATTATTCTGGATTATTTTTGAGCTCTGCGAGGACAGGAGGATTCAGAAGTGATTTTACCTGGCCCAGTGGGTATACATTCTGGATAGGATTGCACTGTTGGGCTATATTCAGACATATAGAGCAAAATGGAGTTTATTATTAATATGAGGCTGATCTATTTTCAAGCTCAAGTGATCCCTCCTTCCTTTTGTGCAAGACCTGAAATTGAAAACTTTTGGTTTAAGAAGCACTTGATCAAATCTTAGTTTATTGTGCAATCTAGATTGGTGTCAACATATTAAGGCTGGTTTCTTACCTACAAGCCAGTTTGTGAGCCTCTGTGGAGTTTTTCTAGTCAAACTGACTGAAATCATACTGTGCATAGAATTTACTTATACTCTCACAGTCTTTTTACTCACTGTAGGAACAGATGTGAAGATGGTTTGAAGTATAAAACTGTGTTCCAGAAACCCGCTATTATAGTTCATTTCAGTGGAACTTATTTGCATTTCATGCTTGTTAATGGTTGCCTCTGTGAACTTAGTAAATGATGTCATAAACTACTGAAGTATGGAACTAGTAGGAAGTTATTTATCTGGAACTGCTAGACTTCATGCAGAAAAGGGCAACTAGAATGATTAAAGGGTTGGAACACTTTCCCTATGAAGAAAATTTAAAGCACTTGGGGTTCTTTATCATGGAGAAACTATGACTGAGGGGGTGACATGATAGAGATTTACAAGATTATGTGTGGGATAGAGAAGGCAGAGAAAGAAGTACTTTTCTCCCTTTCTCACAATACAAGAACTCATGGACACTCAATGAAATTGCTGAGCAGTAGGTTAGAACAAATAAAATAAAGTACTTCTTCACCTAAAGAGTGATTAACACATGGAATTTACTGGCACAGGAGATAGTGGTGGCCATAAGCATAGACAGCTTCAAGAGGGGATTGGATGAACATATGGAGAGAGGTCCATCAGCGGCTATTAGCCACAAGGTATAGATGGAACTCTCTGTCTGGGGCAAGTGATGCTCTGTATTCTTGGAGCTTGTGGGGGCAACAGTGGGAGGGCTTCCAGGGTCCTGGCCCCACTGGTGGATGTCCTGATGGCACCTGGGTTTTTAGGCCACTGTGTGAAAGACTGGATGTGCCATTGGCTTGATCCAATATGACTTGACTACTTATGTTCTTGTGTTCTCATCACTAAGTAATTGCTGCATAACTAACTGCAGAGTGCTTGTTGTCCTATGTTTAAATTTTTTAATGGTGTTCCTCAAATTTGCTTCCCTTGGTGCACTCATTCACAGAATGTTCTGGTTCCTGCTATAATTGTAGTGCCAGCCATAAGCCACCATGTTAAACTAATAATTGGGTGGTAGTTTCCTGTTTATATTACTACAGACACTTTCAGGACTTTTTTAATAGCAGGAACGCCTTTGCGTATTAGGCTACTCCCCCCCTCATGTAGCCAATTATCCAAGAGCTTACAGTAGGACCTGTAAGAAGAGCTTTGTAAACCCTTGGAGGATAGGCTGTATCAGGGGTGTATGGCCTAATATGCAAATAAGTTTCTGCTACAAAAAAAGCCCTGACTTTTGTCTTGAATTCATTTCAGTTAATATATTAAAGTTGATGTTTAAAAGGAATATATTCAAATGAAATTGTCAGCAAAGTAACCACATTTTTGTTACTTGGAAATTTTAATTAGGGAATGACATTTCTAGTACTTTATGAAAGTGACCACTTGATTACAGTATTTTTTTAGTTGTTTTGATCAAGGGTTTAATATTATGAATAGCACCCATTGATAGTAACAAGAGTATTACATCAGTCATGTTGTGTTGAAATTATTTCAAGACCAAGATCATTGGTTGTTAAGTATTTAATCTATTAGAATTAATGTGTATATTGTGTGAGTAAAAATACAAATATGGAAACTATATGAAGTAAAAGGTATTTTGTTGATGCCACATGTATGCATAAAAAACACATCACACATATTATGTTTGACTGGTGTTGTGAATTTGGAAATGTTTGCCAAGTTTGCAGTTTCATTTCTAAAAGCTCAGCTAATTTGTAGAGTTTATTTTTCCAGTTCCAGTTAATTCTTTTCTAACACCTTAATATATTAGTTAAGATCAATTCTTTTTGATCAATATTGTACAAACATGACTCTAAGAGAGTGCTTCCAGAATGAGTGGATTTTACAGTCAGCTACGTATATATTTGATGTATTGTAGTGCAGTTGATGACAGATTGTGGAAGAAACTTTTTTGTTTTACAATGCACTTTAGCTTTCAAAAACATATGTTAATTTTTTTCTGCAGTTCAGTATTTCACAATAATCTGTATTTGAGAATTGCTTTATAAATCAGCATGGCATGGTTCAGAGGCACCAATAAATTGTCATTCTCTGAATGAGCTTAGGGGGATCCTTTGTCTTGTTAAAAAAATTAAAAACTTGTTTGATCTATAAATGATATTTTTTGTTTTGTTTCTCCTTTCCAAATCAGGATTCAAATCATTGAGTGAATCCTAGTTTGGAGGGAAGAGAACAAAGCATAGATTGTTTTTTAGATAACATGAATTTTCCATGTCAAAATCTCTTCCATGTTAAGGAAGATTTACAAATTTTACTTTTAGGCCTACAAGAAATACAAGTATATGTGACTAAGCAGACTATTAAGAAAGAAAATATTGTGGGCTTATTTGTATTATAGACTCGCATGTTCATATTAGTTTACAATTGCTTCATTTCTAAACCATATCTCATATGCATTGTGTACAACTGACCTTTCAGTGAAGATGCAGTTGATGAACAGCGCCTAACAAAGGTTATTCTTAGTTTTATAAATGTTGAAATGTAGAAACCTTGCAAATGAGGTTCCTGGAGAAAATTAAATTTGCTCTTGAGAATATATGCTATATTGCATAAAATGATGAATATGACCACACCAAACTTCTGCTTTTTGCTTTCCGGAGTCAACTTTTTGGAAACTTTTTTATAAAAACAAGCTTGTGTGTATCTGAAATATAGTAAAGTCTAGCTTTCTAATTATTTTGTAAGCATATGAATGATTTTAGTTCTATATGCTTGCTTTCAAAATTGTAAATATTTAAATGATAGTTGTGTGATACTTTATATATTTTCTAGGATGCTTGGCAATATCCATTTGTTGTGGATTGTGGAGTTAAGCCTGTACAGGGTTTCTGAAGCTAACATATTTAGCTGTTGAGAAAGAATGGTTGTAGGAAAATGCAAGTCCCCAAAGAATTTTAGTTTGTGTTGTACTCTCTGCAAACATGAATCAACTTCCTAATTTGTCCTTTTGTTTTTCCCTTTCTAATTTGTTGAATACTGGATATTATTCAACATGGTTTTTACATAATGTTATAGTAACGTTGGTCTTATTTTTTTCAGGATACAGATGAAATGTTCCCTCCTCCCCATGCTGCTCCCAGTTTTCAGTTTTAGTACGTTTATTACATCTTGACTACTCATGAACAATGTTTCATTATTTTAGACATTGAGCTCTGGCTGCATTTCCTTTTTCATAACAGTACAGCTCTCCTTACTAACTCATTTTCTTCATGGCTGTCTGCCTCATTACAGCCCCAGTGCTGAATTTGTAGAATTGCTGTTTTATTAATTATGAATTATTGGAGATAAGACTCTTACAAATCTTTAAAAATAAATTTTACTGCAAGACAGGGTGGCAGAAGATAGCTTCTTAACTAAACTCTGTTTCACAAAAATGTAGTTTAGAGTAAAAGCTTAGGAGTCTTGTGGCACCTGAAAGGAAGATTATTGCCTACAGTTTTAAAGATTCTACATGATGCATAAAAACTTCATGAAGAATAAAAACTGGATTCATGTTGGAGGATAGACAATAACCTAATGAAGCGTTTGGTCAGGTTGTTGTTTTGAGTGTTTGTACTTTGACAGTTGTAATGATTATAGTATTTATCACTGTTTACTTTACAGTGGAAAGATCAACATGGTATGGCCAACGTGGTATAGCAAAAACAGTAACTGAGACATACAAATAGAATTAGTACAGTCATGGGGAATGAGCCAAGCTCCTGGAAAAGGGAAATCTCATTCTTCCTTCCATTGTCAGGTTCTGAGCCTATGTTGTGGAGCCACTGGGTGGGTGATCACTAATAAGTTTTTGTGAACTAGCATCCAGGCAGGTGCAGTTTTAGCTGCAGCTACTGACGTAGACCCCACTGGCCAGTTGATCAGGATTGACATGAAGCTAAGAAGCATCTGTGCTTTCAGTTCCAAGCCACTACTGAAGAAGCCCACCACCTCACTCATCTGTTTTTTCTCCTTGTGTCCAGCCATTGTCCCCTGTTCACTTACACCTTTTTTTTAATACACATTTTTGTACTTTTTCTTGGATGCTAAATAATGTTTGCTTGGGTTTTATGCTTCTGCAGCCATTGCTGACTTATTTTTTTGGGTTTCATTCCCCAGGATTTTTTGTTCAGTTATTCAGGTTTTTAGGAACATCTCCCCTAAGTACTGTATGGCCTGTTGTGTTTTTTCTTGACAGTCGTTAAAGTAAAAGGCTGACTTCCTAAATAAAATACCATATTTTAAATGTGCATGTATTCTTTCTTTGGATAGCTACAACCAGGGCATTTTTGAGCATGAATGCACAGGAACGCAGTTCTGGCTGGCTTGGTATCAGGGGGTGTGGTCTAATATGTAAATGAGTTCCTGCTGGGCTTTCTACCCCAAAAGCCCTGGCTACAACCATAATGTTTCATAGCTTCCTGCTGCTGTCACTGAATGTGTGTTTGCTTCTGCATTTTATAAATGTTGTATCTGTGGTGGTTTGTACATAATTAATGCCCTGACCTGGATAGTCCAGGCTAGCTCAGTCTCATCAGATCTCAGAAGCTAAGCAGGGTTGGCTCTGGCTAGTATTTGGATAGGAGACCTCCAAGGAATTCTAGGATCATGGCAGCCAGGCAGGCAATGCAAACTGCCCCTGAACATTGCTTGCCTTGAAAACCCTACAGGGACGCTGTTAGTCAGCTGTGATTTGATGGCACTTTCCATCACTGCATAATTCTTGAAAAATAAGCAGAGTGCTATTTAAGATTTTAGCTCTAGAACTTTTAATGTACTTTGCTATGTTTTCTGTTACTATAAAATACATTGTATTTAAGAATAAGTAGTTTGAACTGTGACTGTTCTTAACCCACATATGCAAGCTACTATTGGTGGTTACAGTTAGGGGTTTTGACTGATGTTCTATTGGCATTTGATAATCCGAGAAAAATAACTGTGTTCATGTTCAGTGAATGGTAAACTGGACTGCGTTAGCTTGGAATTATAAAGGATTGAGGAAGATGGGATGGGGCCAGTTTAAATGCTCTGGTTATTAAACTCAGCTGCTTTTGGGAAACAGTAAATCATAAGGAATGTATAATAAGTGAGAAAGCAATTCAAGTTATATACTGTGATATCATATGTCTTGATATGTAATGGCTAAAACTGCTAGATCTAGGTTAAGATTATTTATGAATACAGGAAAAATGAATTTAAATATAAGGCATTAAAATATTCCACTTAAAGTAAAAGTATACAGTATCTAGTATCGTATAGCATGTAGTATAGTATAATTTAGTATAGTATGGGAGCCCCATGGTGCAGAATGGTAAGCTGCAGTACTGTAGTCCAAGCTCTGCTCACAACCTGAGTTCAATTCTGGCGGAAGCTGGGTTCAGCTAGCCAGCTCAAGATTGACTCAGCCTTCCATCCTTCTGAGGTTGGTAAAATGAGTACCCAGCTTGCTGGGGGTGAAGTGTAGATGACTGATGTGATGTCACCCCATGAGTCGATAATGACCCGGTGCTTGCACAGGGGACTACTTTTACTAAGTGTCCCTGCTTATCCTGCAGAAATAATTCATTCTATAATATAATATGCTGGGTGATTACCTAACAATGGATATATGGGAGTTGGATTTGTAATTGTTGGGGACCTGACCTTGTGAAATGGTAAAAGCGGTAAGTTGACATCACAATGGTAAAAAACAGTGGTTCCTTAAATAATACTGTATTATTTTCTGGCAAAGATCTTTGGGTGAGTCATACTTTCTAATAGACTACGCTGTAATGTTGCTACTTAGACACATTTTTCTTTTTACATTCTGGTCTTCTAATAATAGGAAAGAGGCTTAATAAAATTACCGTTAACTATATTCATTCTGACCAAAAAGATTTGATGGAATTAGGCTAGAGCTAGATGTATGTATCTAATAGTAAGAGTTCTGAATATTATATATAAGGCAAGCAAGTTATCTGGAAGGAGTAATTCTGGTATTTCTCAGTGCTGAGAAGGCATTTGATGGGATTGAACAAGATTACCAGTTTAGGGTCTTGGAACCTTTAATCTTGGCGGTAATTTTAAAAGATGGATTTTTCTTACATATGACCATTCAATTAGAATAGTTTTTAATGAAGAATAGTTGTTTCTGTAGAGGAATGCAGTAAGGTTGCCCATTGTCACATCTTCTGTTTGTTTTTAATGATAGAACCATTGGTGATAGTACTTAAAAACTGGGGGTCATTTTGTTAAACAGATCTGTGAAACTGTATATGAATGATGCCATTTTAACCAGGCCAATTGAATCAATTGTAGGAGCAGATGCTATACCATTGAGTATCTGCTTGGCACTCAGAAGGTCACAGGTTCAGTACTGGGATTTCCAGCTAAAAGACCCAGCTCACAGGTGATACGAAAGCCCTCAGCCTGAGCCTCTGGAGAGCCACTGTCAGTCTGAGTAGATAGTACTGACTTTGATGAACCAAGAGTCTGATTCAGTATAAGACAGCTTCATATGTAATTGCTGAAAAAGAATTGACCATCTTGTTAAGAGTTCAGATTATAAAGTCAATTTAACTAAATCAGAGTGTATGGGTTCTAATGTCTGATGCTTGTAAAAATATCATTTTAAAGCTCTGCTTGAGTGAATGAAGGAACTAACTTGTAAATACCTCGGGGTCTGGATTTCATATAATATTGGCCCTTTAATGGAATTAAATAACTGTAATTTAGGGATAGGCACAGACCAGGAAACTGTAGTTTGGTTTGCAAACTAGCTCGATTCCTGAACTGGCTCATGAACTGTTTGCAAACCAGTTCAAATTAAAAACACTCCCTGGGGGGCCTAAAGGCTCCAAAATTGCAGGGGATCTCCAGCTGACACTCTGTGCCCACCAAGTTAAGTGAAGATTGGATCTCAAGGGCCAGAGATACAGACTTCCAAACAAGGTGCCACTGGACTTTGGGAGGCCTGAGTTACAGACTCCCAAACAGACAGTGGACATCAGGGGCCTGAGTTACAGACTCCCAAACAAGGTGCCATTGGACATTGCTTTTCAGTGTGGATGTCCCTCCATATGACCAACAAGTTACATGTGGGTTGCATTTTAGGGGGGGTCTGTTATAGACCCACAAGCAAGGGGGCTGTGGGAAGGTGCTTTTCGGAGAACTATTAGGTGTGGAGTGGAAAGAAAGTGAGGTGTATGGGAGCAGAGCAGAAAAGGAAACCCAAGGCAACATCTGTGGAACAGGAATGAAGAGATTGCCCATTGGAAGTGATGGTTGAGGATTGAAGGCCAGTTGGAAATACTAGGCCAGGAATGCCAATTGACTTACATGGGCTCAGTTGGAAATCATTAAAGCACAAGAAGAGTTGCCAAAAAAAAATGCAGAAAGGATTTTCCATTAGGGTCTCTGGGCCCAGATGTACTACTCTGGGAGTGAAATGACAGGCCCCAGAGTGGAATGACAGCCCCTGGGAGTAGCAGAAGTGTTCTGGGGCTGGAATGACAGCCATCAGATTGTAATGACAGTCCCCAGGAAGGGAATCAATGTTTTGAAATTTGAGTGACAGATCTTAGAGTGGAATGATGGCCCCTAGTAATAGAATCTATGTTCTGGGATTGGAGTAAGGGCTCCTTGGAGTAGCAGAAGTATGAGACCTTGCTATGATTAACTGTTCAGAATGCTGCTTTTTTTATTGTACATCTGGGAATAGTTTACCAAGACTGCCTCTGTTGTTTACATAGTTTACATTTCTCAAATGGTTGAGATTATCTTCAAAAGCCCTTCAGAAGTGAAGTGGGTGGTTGCTTGCTCTTCTTTCATTCAATCATCAGGTTCTTACTCTTGAATTCCAGGCAGGTGCCAAATTGTGGTATCGGTGTCTGCATGTGTTTATGAACTGGATTCCTGTTTTTGCAGATCTTGCTTTTTACTCTTCCTATGGCTTTTTTTCCCTTTGTTATTCCCCCCCCCCCTTGATCTGTTTGTATTGTGAATTTGTATTTAAACACACTTGGAGCCTGTTTGAGACTCACAGGGGAGGGAAATCCAACCTCCAAGTTCCCAAGCTGCCTTTTCTGCCTTCCCAAACATAAGAACATAAGAAAAGCCGTGTTGGATCAGGCCAATGGCCCATCCAGTCCAACACTATGTCTGTTCTCTCCTTCCATTTTCCTATCTTCCTAAGCTTTTCTGTTTTCTCCTCCTCCCCATTTTGTCTTCAGCATTCTGTAGTACTGAGCTTACTCAGCCTCCAGTATCTTGATTGCTAGGCAACCCTCAGTGCTAACTCAATGCTAATTGTGTGATTTTGCAAAATCTCAATTGGCATTTTCTGTTCTTGGAATTTTACACCTGCCCAATTTTTACTTTGGGGACTTTTTCTGCAAAGTTGAGGAGTCCCACAGGTCTATAGAAAAATTCCTGTGCATACACACACACAATTTTTTTTGACTTTTTGAGCTGTATTCTGGGGCTGTGTTCTAAATTAAATATATTTTATTTTTATTTATCATTTTAGTATACTTTTACTACATTATAAGATGGCTCAGGAACTTCGTTTGGGAGTTGTAGGATACAAATATTCTAAAAGAAATAGATGTCTTAGGTTCATGGAAAATATGATTATGTTGGGCATTAGGTACTTGCTTGTCCTTAATTATCCAGTAGTATCCAATTGTGTCTTTATGCTGCTTTATTTATTTATTTATATTTATATTTCGATTTATATCCCGCCCTTCCCACCGAAGTGGCTCAGGGCGGCTCACAACACATAAAACTTACATAGGTTTGGCTTAAAAACAATTACATAATAACAGTTAAAACAATAAATTAATAAAACATAGGACATAAAAAACCAGCGGTCTGTCAAAGTGCATTCTAGCTCCATCCAAAAATTCTCAGTGATAATTAGTTGTTGTAGGCCAGCCGGAAGAGGACTGTCTTGCAGGCCCTGCGGAACTGCCCTAGGTCCCGCAGGGCCCTCACCTCTTCCGGCAGCTGGTTCCACCAGTAAGGCGCCGTTCCTTATTCTTTTTCTTATGTATTTGTATGCATTATTTCATATGATACACCAAGATATAAATAAAATGTTAACTACCAGAGTTAAAATGTATGGTGCAGTTTTAATGCACCATTTTAAACAAGAAGATTTGCATTTATTGTTATACACAGCAATAGAAATAGAGGACTTGCTGTTCATGTAGATACCTACTTTCTCGTGCATTCAGGGTTTTTTTTGCAGAGAACAAATATATTTCAAAATAAGTACTTGCTTTTTTCTATAAATTTAAAGGTTGAAAACTTCAGAACAAATGTTGGAAGATGTTGGCTGTGGACACAGGGATTGTAGAAGAATGGCTATCAGAATTCAAGGTAATTTTCAGTATTGCTTTAAATAGGAATGCTAGTGATTTTTTTTAAATAGCACACAATATTTATTTCCATTCTGCTTGAACTAGTATTGTAACTGCATTGAGATGCATTTGGGTCAAAACTTGAAGCAGGAAACAGGTTGTAAAGGATAAAATTCACTTGATTTTTTTAATTGATTTTCAAAAAGTCTTGATCACCCTGGTGGATTATCTGTATGGGAGATAAACAGGAAAATACATCTCTGCTGGGTCTTTTTGTCAAGTATTGTTGACAATGGAATTCCTCTGAACTGGCTGGCTAGGTGGGATCTGAGAAGCACAGTTTTGTGGTGGTTCCAGTGCTTTCTGGAGGATAGATCTCAGAAAATAGGTGCTGCTGGTTTATTGTTCTACACTATTGTCTCTTGCTAAGCAGAGTAACATGAGGATCCATTTTATTTTTATAAGCAAGGCTATTTATAAAATATACACAATACCAATGGAAAAGTTGTTGGGAGATCTGGGCAGGAATACTGTCAACACAGTAACAATGCTTGGTTCTGGTTCTTATTTCCATCAGGTCTGGGGATGGGGGCAAACAACGTCCTGAACCAGAGTCTGAGATCACTGATGGGGTGAACAAATAAAGCTTAATCTAGATATGAGAAATTGTTGGTTGCAAATTGATCTGGGTGTATTACCTGTGTTGGTTGGATGAAGTAGCATTCCGTTTCTTATAAGATTTGCAGTTTAGGACGAATGTGTATGACCAAGAATAGCAATAGCTTTGGCTGCTGTAAATATTGTGTCCTTTCTTACATAAAAGTGATATGGCCATAGGCAAGTATGCCTAATGGTTATCTAGATTTGATGTTGGAATACTGTGCCCACTGAACATGGGACTTGTAGTTGGTCTAGAATACTGATGCCAGGAAGTTGGTCAGGTTGGGGCTGTCTGGAGTATTTCAGCTGCATTGACTTCCAGTTATCTTCTGATTACAAGTAAGTACTGATTCTGACCTTTAAAGCCCAAAATGATTTGGGACCAGGGTTTGTCAAGGATTATCTTCGTTCAATACATCCCTATTTAAGCACTGTGTTATTGAGGCCCTTCAGTGCATATTCCAGATTGTTGAAGTGTAATGGGTAACTCTTGTGTTCTGCCACTTTTATGGAATTCTCTGCCAAGGGTTATTGGTCATGGCCTTTTGCTACTGGTGATCTGCCATGATATTAAGACAACAAGCTTAAGCTTGCTGCTTTGTCAGTTTTCACTGTATGGAAACTTCCTCTTCTGTTCCTCTTCTGCTCCTTGTGGCCTGTCATTTCTTGTTCGTGTTTTTGATCCAGGCACCTCCTTTCTGCATTAAGCTTTTTAATGTAATGGGTTTTTTTACAAAACCTCTGCTTTTTTTTTAAAAGCAGCTCTAGGAAGCCTGCTAGATGGAAGAGTGGGATACAGATATTTTAAATAAGCTAAAATAAAACGCTGAACATTTGTTTTAATTAAATATTTGAGACTTAAATAGGTTTGGAACTCTGGAGTAACTTCTGTTCAGTCATAATCTTCTAGTGAGATTGTTACCATAAAATTTAAAAGTGAAATGGAAGTATCTATTTAAAAGCAATATTCTGTATATCAAAATGTGTGGCGCCAAGAGGAAAGGTGAAGTATAGTGCTTAAATAAATAAATATAATTAATTCATTCTATTCAGCTTTTGTGTGGCTTTATCAATAAGTACTTCTGTATAAAAGATTAGAGCTTAACCCCTCTCCATATTGTACTTGCATTAATTTGGTATGGGCGGAAGAGTGGTATTTTTGTTAGGGATGTGCATTCAGCTTGGCTGAGGCAAAAAACTCTCTGTATAATGCTTATATGGTATTATTCGGGCTCCCCAGAAGCGAAGTCAGTTTCTTTGATCTGATTTGGCACACCCAAAAGATCACCATATAGAAATTGAATCTATTCGGCTTCTAAATGGCAGTCCCAAATGCATCATTTTCCCAGTTGGCTGGCTGGCGGGCTGGCTAGAGACACACAGGGGAGAGAGAGCGGGTCAGTTTCACTCCCCTCCACTTGGAAGTGGAGGGGATTAAAACTGACCTGCTCTGCCTCCCATTCCCTTCCCCATCCAGCCTGTGGGAGGCACTTAAATTCCATCTCCTCTCTTCTCCAGCCAGGCCCTGGGACAGTCTCTCCATTTTACTGTATGACTAAGAAGGGGAGAGGAGACATGTTTGAATGTCTCCCTGATCTTTTCTCCTTTTTCCAGCTGGCCCATAGCTGCAGGCCAGCTGGAGAAGGTAGAAAAGATTGTGGAGGTATTTACCACCCTGCAAAGTTGTGGGGACTTCGGAGACTTTGGAGGATGGTGGAAGACAGGAGGACCTGGCGTGACTTCGTCCATGGGGTTGCAAAGAGTCGGACTCGACTGTGCGACTGAACAACAAAAGTTGTGGGGGATGGTGGTAAGCTATCATTGAAGGGAAGGCAAATGAAGGGAGGATGTGTGCCACCTCTACAGTGCAGCTCTGGAGGAGGGGAGGATTTAAACTTTAAACCCCCTTAGTCTCTGGAGTCACGCCACTCAGGTGGCATGCTCTCTTCATCGAAGGGAAGCCACTTTGCTTTCCCTTCAGTGTTAGGAGCTTGCCACCCCCACCCCGCTGCATGACTTCAGAGGGGGTAATTATTATGCCCTATGGGGATAGGGTATAATTAAGCAAAATAAATTCAGTGATACTGATAATTCCCAAATCTCTGTATATGGAAATTGGAATTTGAGAATATTGGCAATAAATATTTTTCAGACTTGGTTTATCCAAACAAAAAAAATACATTTTTTTTGTGCACACCCTGAATTTTTACTTTCCTGCCAAGTTCAATAGCTGCTGGTAAGGCAGCAACACAGGAATATTTCTGTTAGTGTTTAAGAATCATTTAAGAATTACTTAGAATAGCACATCCTTTTCTGTAGTAGTTCTTCTTAAACTGAATTAAGCCCCAACTCTTTTTCATTTGTTCCTAAACCTCTTATTAGCACTTTGCTAGGTAGCAGTAGCTAAGGGTGAAAACAACCCCTCTCAATATGCTTAATTGAAACAGTATATGATGAGCAAATGAAAATACGACGAATGAAAATGTAAAAAGTGTGTGATGGACCTTAAACTAAATTGAATTAACCTAAAGGTTAAGAAGATATTGAATATGTAGGCCCAATAATTCTGTTAGTCAAATTTAAAATTAATAAATATTAACACATATACAAAATATACATGTATTTATTACAATGTAAATGAAAATAATGCTCCTCATGATAGCCTCAGTTTTATTTATTCTATTATATCTTGCCTTTCTGCAAACTGGCTCAGGGTGGGTCACAACAATTAAAATTCATAGTGTACAATGATAACCAGAAATGGTCATAATTGACCTTGACCAGACATGTTTCAGTCCCTTGGCCTTCCTCAGTGGTAACATTACAATACAACAATTACGTCTTATAAATTGACCAATATGCACCAGCCTTAAAGAAGAGGTATTCAGAGGTATACAGCCTATGAACCTGAAAGTTCTACTTAGATCCGATAATGGCAGTTATAATAGCTATCTTTTTGGTGCATTGGGAACTAGTGTGGAGGGGCTCCAGGTAATAGGCCATCTATGACCGCCCTGCACCACTCAAGGTGACTTAGGGCGACGTGTGGCGACCCCAGCCCCTCTTGCAGCCTTTGTTTCTTCCTTCTGGTTTTACCTCACGACTACTGAGTAAAGGGGGTGGGTATAATAAGGATTTCTAGTCTCTTCGGGGTTCTCTTTTTATTTATTTATTTATTTATTTATTTATTTATTTATTTATATTAAGATTTATACCCTGCCCTTCTCACCTAAGTGTCTCAGGGCGGCTTACAACATAATAATTAAAACAACTTCAGTTTAAAACATTTAAAAATACAATTAAACCATAAATTAGTAAGAAACAAGATAGAATAAAATAAAACCGGCGGCCTATAGATACATTTTGTTCCATCCAAGATGTTTTACATTGTCAGCTAATATCATAGGCCTGCCGGAAGAGGACTGTCTTACAGGCCCTGCGGAATTGCCCTAGATCCCGCAGGGCCCGCACCTCTTCCGGCAGCTGGTTCCACCAATAAGGTGCCGTTATTGAGATTTTCAGATAGACGGATAACTATGTATGTAGGGGACCACTGCTGATATGCTGCTGATTCCACATACTCAGGAACTGCGCGGATTTCGCACCAATTGTTGCGGAGCACCCGGAAGAGCCGCAAAGTCCCGTGGCTTTTGCGGCGCAAATGGAAACTGGTTTTTGGTGGTTTCCATTTGCGCAGCAAAAGCCGCGGGACTTTGCGGCTCTTCCGGATGCTCCGCAGCAATTGGTGCGAAATCCGCGCAGATCCTGCACGGTGAAGAGGGACGTCGCTGCCGATTAAGGTCAGTGCGAAAACGCCCAATATGTCTGTGCATCTGCTGAAGCCTGTTCGAATGCTGTTAGCAGTCTTCCGTACTTTACATGACAAGTCGAATCCTGTGATCCTTTTTGTTGATGTTTATCAGGATATGGATATTCGGCAGAACTGATTGCATCCATATCCATAATTATTCATTCCTTAGATCAAAATGTTGTGATTGCAGAGCTTGTGCAGACCTTATTGTGGGGACCTTAGGCTGGGTAAACCTGCAGCAGCCATGTCTTCATGAGCAGGCAACTCTCAGTGTGGTGTAGGGGTTAGACTATGATATGGGAGACCCAGGCTTAAATCCCCACTCTTGTCACGGAAGCTTGCTGGATGACCTTGAGCTGGTCACATATGCCCAGCCTAATGTACCTCGCAGAGTTGTTGAAATAAAATGGGAGAGAACTGTGAAAGCTGCTTTGAGTCTCTATTGGGGAGAAAGGGTATAAATGAAATAAATAAGTAGCATCACTACCTAGTATGCTCTCAAGGAAAGGTTGAGCATAAATATTTTAATTTAATTACTAAATATCTAAGAACTGATCCTTACTTTTAAAGCCCAACAGAACTTTGGACTAGGGTACTTGAAGGACTGCCTTCTCCTATACTGTCCAGCTGCCAGTTAAGATCTTCATCTTAAATCCTATTTTCTCTTCCCCTGCTTACAGAGGCGAAGTGGGTAATAACTAGGTATGGGCATGAACCAGGAAAATGGAGGTTTGTGAAGTCTCATGAACCATGGTTCATGAACTTCCATGAAGTTCCCCATTTCTTGAGCTTGTTTGGGTTTATGGTGTTTGTGAAGGGAATGCATTTTTAAACGACTCCCTCTCTCTCCCCAAGTTGCATCACAATGGTAGCATGCTTCCAGAATGAATTGCCTTCCCTTCCTTTGTGGAGGCATGCCACCTCCAGAGAGGAAAGGGGAGATTTTTAAATGCCTCTCCTGTAATTTGATTTTTAAATGCCTTCCTCCCCAAGTCATGCAGCAGTGCACTCTTCCAGGAGTGCAGTTGTGGAGGTGTGCCACTAAGGTGAAGTGACTCTGGAGAGGGAAGGGGGGGCCACGAACCAAACAAATGGCCACAAAACCCATGACGGTTCATGGGTGGATTGCTAACCACAAACTGACCTGGTTCATGAAGAAACCTGGTTCATAATTAAGTTCATGCCCATCCCTAGTGATGACTGGACACAGAGCTTTTCTTTAGCGGTTCCATGTTTATGCAATGTCCTTTAAGTCCACTTGGAGCCTTCTGTTCTGTCATTTAGGTGGAAAATAAAGACACTTTCAATTTTCCCAGGCTTTTATTTTTGCTTTCCTACCTTTGTATCTCTGTATGTTGATTGAATAAGCTAGAAGTGGTGTTTTCATAAAGAACATTTTACTGGCAGGATAAAATAAGGGCATGTATAGATGATGAAGAGTAGATAAAAATTCCTTTCCTTTCATTAGGAAGTAGCCACCCTGGGTGGGGGAGGGCACCTAAGACTGACTTTACTGGTAGTATTGCTATTTATTATTTTTGATTTATATACACTATGCGGTACGTGTTCCTTTCTTGCCCATTACCGTCCCATGTATTGTAGTCAGTCAATGATGAGCAAGATGTTAGTGGTGAAGTTTTGCCAAGGCAGCACAGAGGCACCCAAGGTAGCATCTAGAGATTTAAATTGGTGGAAAGCAGCATGCCACAGAATGAGGGTTTCAAAGTAGGCTGGGGTTAATTTCAGTTATCCACTCTACTGTACACACATGAATACATGAAGTTGCCTTATACTGAATCAGAACATTGGTCCATCAAGGTGAATATTATCTACTCTCAGGCTATGAGTGGTTCTCCAGTAAAGGTCTTTCATATCACCTTCTACCCAATCCTTTTAAGTGGAGATGCTAGAAATTCTAATTTGACCCTTTTGCATGCCAAGCAGGTGCACTACTGTTGAATTGCAGCCTCTTTGCTGCAGCCTAGGTTGAGAAAAGTATGACTTGAAGATGGATGGATGTCCAAATAAGTCTATATAGAAATATCCAATCCTTTAATCTTGATTCATTTTTCCCCAAGGCACAAGAATTAAACAAGGAGCAGAATAATTTTAGCGTTGTTTTGAATCAACATGATTTCAGTAAAAATATAAAAACCTTATTTTTAAAACAGTTTAATGTAGTAATTAGTTTGGTATCCTGTAATGTGTATTTTATAAATTATATAAATTTGGTCTATTTTGACCAATAATAATAATTAGTATTATAAAGAAGTTCTTTCCATCTACCTTTGATATAGTAACTATGTACAGCGAAATAGCATTTTCAGGGTCCTAAGTATGCTCTTAAATTTGAGCCATTTTTCTAAGGTTTATTTTTCTGTGTCAGTAGATCTCAGTACTTCTAGGATTAATGCATTTTCTGTAGAAAGGGAACTCACGCTGTTTAGTACATTTATATATGGATTAATGTGTGTGTAAAATGTTTCTGTTAGACAGCACCAGAAGCATCCATACCAAGCTATGCTAAAAATCTGAAAAACAAGAGTTCTCTGGTTTCATCTTTGTACAAAGTTATTCAGGATCCACAGAGTGAGGTAGGTAAATATGTATAGAACTACATTGGGGTTCAGCATGTTTTGAAAATAAATTGTTCAATTTTTATAAAGCAGCAAAATGAAAAAGGAGTGAGGCTTTGAACAGCTTGATGGGGGAAGTATGCAGAACACAAAAAGTGGGTTTTCCCTTCAGAGTATTCTGCTTCAGTGCCCTTCCATGGGGAGCGCAATACATATTCCAACTGTAGACCTGGATACTGGAAATTTAATGTTAAATTATCCTTCCTCTCAGCTTACAGCCTCTACTTGGGTGTTCATGGGGCAAAACCTACAAATTAGACTGGAGCTCTTTTGTTTGAAAGGGTAATAGTCTTCTCTGCTCACCAGCCTGCTTTGAAATGGGTATACAGGTTTTTTGTCTTTCTGAGTTCTGGAAAGTTCAGTAGTGTTTTCCTTTGTATTTGTCCTTCTCTACTTGTTTTATTGGAGTTTTTAATAAAAATAGGATATTTGTCTAACGGTCCTCATAAGGCAGGGCTGTAATCTCCTCCTGTTAACTATGTACGTTTTGGCCACCTGATGGGGCAGTAAAAGTCAGAGAGGCAGTGGAAAGTCAGTTGACTGGAGGCAAGAAAAAAAATCAGTTGACTGAATAAAGACTAACTGCAATCTGTAGTAATAATAATAATAATAATAGTACTTTTTATTTGTATCCCGCCCTCCCTGCAAGGGCAGGCTCAGGGCGGCTCACAAGATATGAATACAATACAATAAAATTATAAAATTATACATAGTACTTACATTTATAATTATAAAATCGACATAAATCCATTTACAAATTGTATTAAAATTAATTAATAATTAATAATCTGTGATAGATCTCTTACATTTATTTTACCTGGTTAGTAATTTTTGAACTTGCCTAACTCTGTTGAATGTTGCTGGTGAAATTATTTTATTATTCCCTCTTATGCCCCTCTTTTCTCCTTGCTCTAGTGACCTGTCTTCCATGACCCTCCTTCATATTATTAGCATTACCATTATTATGCCTGTCCTTCTCAGTTACACATTAAACAGAATTCAAAAACTTGCCTATCTTTATTACTGGGGGAAAGTGAGACTTAGTAAGATCTAGGAGAATTTTAGGTACACTAAATGCAGGAGACTACTTATCAGACATTTAATTTCATCTGAAAAATGGAAAATGCTACCTCTTCTGTAGTAGGAAAACACATTTTGACGTGACATTGTTGACACAACTATTTAATAGTTGCTTTTGTTTCAGTTGCTGGAGCCAGTCTGTCATCAGCTGTTTGAGTTCTATCGTAGTGGTGAGGAACTACTTCTACAATTCACATTGCAGTTTCTTCCAGAATTGATATGGTGCTATCTTGCTGTTTCTGCAAGCAAAGATCTACAAAGCAGTGGCTGCATAGAAGCACTTCTCCTAGGAATTTACAATTTGGTTTGTATTTACATCTTAAACAATAATTTCTCTGTCTGGGAGTAAGGTGCAAATCATTCACATTAACAGAAATTATTCTGTTTCACAGTTTTGTTGGGAATGAAGCTTAAAAATCTTAAATATTAACAAGTACTTGTGCTGAAACTAGTTAACTGCCTACTTTTTGTTTCAATATCTTGAATTAAAAGCTAGTTTTTAAAAGTTAAAGCTATTGGTTGTTTGGTCATTAAGCTTTCTTGGTGATGCATCTTTTTACACTAAAGCCTTATTGTTATGTTACCACATTGCTCTGGTAGCATTAGGGACAGCTACTACCTGTAGATAGCTACTACCTGGAGTATGTCAGAGAAAACAAGAACAGTCTAGTTTCCTCTCCATTCCATTCCACTCCCTATATCAGTCTTAGGTAATGATAAAAGAGTACTGAATTAGTTTGTGAAGGAAAATTTGATACAAATCTAGCAACCAATAAGATTATATTTAGATTCCTGTCTGGCATCAGATAGAGAATAACATCCTTTTGAGAATTACTGTATAAATGTGATAGAATAGGTAAGAAGATGATGATAATGGATTTATATTCTGCCCTCTACTCCGAAGAGCTGAAGAGCGGCTCACAATCTCCTTTACCTTCCTCCCCTACAACAGACACCCTGTGAGGTGGGTGGGGCTGGAGAGGGCTCTCACAGCAGCTGCCCTTTCAAGGACAACCTCTGCCAGAGCAATGACAGACCCAAGACCATGCTAGCAGGTGCAAGTGGAGGAGTGGGGAATCAAACCCGGTTCTCCCAGATAAGAGTCCGCACACTTAACCACTACACCAAACTGGCTGTCCATCAACTCCTAAAAACACTATACAAGGAACATTCTAGAGTTCTGTTAGATAAAATATCTATTTTACCCAGGCCACAAGGACAAAGACAATTTGAATATGGAATTTTATGAAACCTCTCACACAATACTTCAGAAGGGTTAGTGTTAAGATGAGCTAGAGCAAATGCCCTGGCGTAATGAGAAACCATTAAATACCTTTTATAGGATGGCGAGGACTGAGGTGGTAAAATACTAAAGAATTACTGTGTTATCATAATTGAGCTTGGCAAGATGGTGCTTTACAATATTGAGGGTTTCTGCCTTACCCAGCTGGAGAATTTCTTTTAATGTAAGGCCCAGGTGCTGAAATCTAGTTTGGCCTCAACCAGGGCCAGAGCATTTTTGCCTCTGGCTCCAGCCTGGTGGAAAAATCTCCATAGTGAGATCAGAGCCCTTTGGGACTTTACAGTTCCACAAGGTCTGTAAGATGCACAGTGGTCCACCAGGCCTTTGGTTGAAGCCATGGATATCAAATTACATCAGCCTCCCCTGCCCTAATCCACCTTAGCTTGTTTTGCATTATGCACTTTGTTAAGTTGCTCCACTTCATTGTTGCTTTGCCCAAGTCCTCCCAATGCACTGGCCTTTGGGCATATCTACAGCTTGCATCAGGGAACCTTGCTCATTTTAGCTTGCTATCATGTGTCATGCCAATAGGTTTTCAGATTTTAAATTGTATGTACTGTTTTATCTACCTGTTGTGACCTGCCCTGAGCCTGCTTTTGGGGGTGGGGGGAAATAGAAATCTCAGAACATAAATAAAATAGTGTCAATAGTCTTCATCCGTACTGAGTAATAAGTATCTTGATTGAGAGTAAACAGCAATCCGTTTGCTTCTATAGCAAAGATAGACCCTCCCCTGTTCCTTAAGGAACAGCAACTTCATTTAAAGGCCATGTTTCTTGAAGTAAAATAATATCGTTTTGGGTTAGAAATGAAATAACGTGGCATCTGACTTCTATTATTCCAACTGGCTATGTTCCATCTCAGTATTTTGTACTGATTTGCTTTGAGCGATCATAAGTTCTCACATTGTTCAATACCTGGGATAGCTGTTACAGCACTACTATTCTTACACCATATTTTGATTATTGGTTCAAGGGGAATAGAGGCTGAAGATCAATAGTCATATGTTGGGAGGTATCTCTCGGGAGTTTATTCTCTAAGTAGGGAATAATTCCTTCTCTTATTAGGGTCTTTCTTATTTTGGGTGGTCACAAGTCTTACAAGCTTCCTTTACTTTCACCAAGTTGTTTTTGTTTTAATGCATTAGATGCACTTCCATGGTTTATATTTGTCTAATTTTAATTAATATATCTTGAAGCTGTTGCGTACAAAACAATGATAGTTGATTGCTATAAAACTGGAAGATGTCCAAATGACTTTAGAAAGCTATCATCAACTGCATCTAGATCTTTTTCTTTCATGGACAGTGGAAATTGCAAACATTTCTTAAAGGCTAAACCTTGCCTTAAACAAAACCTGTTGGCTGGACATCAGAAGTCAATAACAGATTAACTTTTCTATTTTGCCCTAGACCGGAGGAAAAATCCTTAGAGGTAACAGAGAGGTAACAGTTGGAACTTTAATCTCGGAGGGATGGGGAAGCCATGTGAATGCAACCAATCCTGCCAGATTGCCTTCCTCTTACATAAATTGGGGTCCTTAATACTCTCAGTACTCCCTTGCAGAACTTGAAACCTATTATTAGTCTTAATATTACATTTTAAAAAATCTTCAAGTTTACTTTGTTTGAGGGATGGTATTGTCAAGTGCTGCACAATCCCCGTCAGTGATCACCTCTATGATGTAATCAAATAAGGTTTATTCATTAAATGAAGATGTTATAGTTCCAAGACTGAGTCTTGGTGAAACTGAGCCCCCAGGTGCAGGCATCCAGATATAACCTTGGGCCCAGACTGTTACAAGCTTAAACTCAAAGTGCCTTTTTTTTTTCTACCAGTGAAAGCATCCCTCCTCTGTTATCAGTGCAAGCTGAAGCAGGTAACTCTCAAAAGTGAAAAATCTCTGGGTGGTTGATCTTCTCCGACTAGTCGTACCACATTTCCAGGGTGGAAAATTACTTGTGCACAGTTACAGACATAACACAACAGATTAGCAAGCAAGTCAACTAAACAAAACAAATAATCATAGTTACAACAGGCTTGACCAAATTGGATGTGCTCATGGCAAGAAGCATTCTTGATGGGCATGGGTGAATCCTCAAAAAGGCAGCCTCTTTTATTAGACATTATAAGTGGATAAATAAATACAAATTAAATTAATTAGTAACATGGAAAAGCAAAAGATGGAAAATACAAGTACACATATAAAAGCAAACTGGTAATTTTACAAGGCAGCCATAACAAACTGTTTTTTAAAATGAAAGAAGACAGTAAAATATATATAATGCATGCCTTCTATCGCTTACCAACACACACTAATCATCCCTCCCTTCCTTATCCCACATGACTAATTAAACTAAAACTAAGGTCCGTGTCTTCATGAAGACTACGTTATTTTTCCCCCAGAAAATGGAGTAAACAGCTGAGGTGAGCTAAACCATGCTGCTTTTCCAATTTTAGCATACTTTTGTTTGGGGGATTTTTCTCCCATTTTTCTGGCTCTGATACCTGAAGCGAACTGTTTATAAGAATATTTCTTGAAACAATTTATTTATTTATATTTTGACTTATATCCCGCCCTTCCCACCGAAGTGGCTCAGGGCGGCTTACAACATAATAAACTTACATAAATTTAGCTTAAAAAACATTTACATAAGATTAAAACAATAAATTAATAAGACATAAAAAACATAAAAACCAGCGGTCTATTAAATGCATTTTAGTTCCATCTAAAAATTTCTCAGTGTCAGTTAGTTGTTGTAGGCCTGCCGGAAGAGGGCTGTCTTACAGGCCCTGCGGAACTGCCCTAGGTCCCGCAGGGCCCTCACCTCTTCCGGCAGCTGGTTCCACCAGTAAGGCGCCGTTACCGAGAAGGCCCGATCCCTGGTGGATTTCAGACGGGCCTCCTTTGGCCCGGGGATTACTAACAGGTTTTGTGAACCTGATCATAGTACTCTCTGGGGAACGTGTGGGGAGAGACGGTCCCTAAGGTAGGCAGGTCCTAGGCCATATAGGGCTTTAAAGGTAATGACCAACACCTTGTACCGGACTCGGAATGATCTTCTTCGTGGTCTCTGTGCAGTCACACATATGGGTATTCCGCAGGATTGGCCCTGACCTCGGAGAGTTCAAAGCAATCTTGATCATAGTTCTGGCGCGCCTCCCTCTCGTCCTGGGGAGGAGGCATCATCTGCGCATGCCTGGACGAGGGGGAGGTGCTTAGCCACTCAGTTTCTTCCTTACCGCCGACCGGATCGCACCTACCTCGTTGATTCTCCAACTTCTTCACTGCAATCTTCACCAGCACCTCTCTTTCTTCAATCTTCATCCTCTACTCATCACCTGGTATCGTATTTAAAAAAAAAAAAACCCTCCTTACTACTTTCCGACCTTTCCCCTCCCCCCCCCGGGCGGATGGAAGGAAGGGACAAAATAACTTTCAAACGCTGCATCCGCTGCGCCTCCAAGATCCCATCGTCTGACGGTCACTCCCTCTGCCTTTTCTGCCTCGGGGAGACCCATCGTACGGACTCCTGTGAGCACTGCAGCCAATTTGGCAAACAGGCCCGCAAAAACCGTGCCGTGAGGCTTAGGAGCCATCTTATGGAGTCCTCCCTCCGACCAACTATGCCGCATGGCGCACAACAACAGCTCTCGCCATCTTCCCCACCTCGCGCGGGAATGGCGCAGCCGGCAGCTTCCGTGGCTCAAGGTCCCTGCAAGCCGAAGTCCGGCAAGCACACCAAGAAATCGGATGACACCAAAAAGCGCCGCCGCTCCGATTCCGCCCACACGGACCCGACGAGCAATGCGGCCACAAAGAAGCCTAAGACAGGACATAGGTCCTAAGACCAATCTGCGCAACCCACGAGTTCGAACCCGACCACGAGCTCGAGCGCAGCAAGACCTACGACATCGAACCCGACCACGAGTTCCAGCTCGATCCCGAAGACACCAACGTCGAAGTCGACTCCGACTATCACACCATTAGAGATCGTGCGTATCTCCTCCAAGTCTCCGTCGATACCGAACTCTCCGCCCGACCAGATACTCGACGTCGACTCTCCCGCATCCGTCAGGAGCCAACGCCATCATACGCTCGACTCCCGTGCCTTCCAAGATGTCTCACAGCAACCACTAGAGGCCCATTCTCTAAACAGAGAGCCCTCAACCCCGAGGGTTATTCCACCCCGGCTTCCCTCACCAAGGTCTCGCAGCCGCCAACGGTCTCATAGTCGCCGCAGAGAGAGATACTATTACTACTCCCCGTCGAGGTCCAGGTCACCATCTCCCCGGGACCGAAGGAGCCACCGACGATCTCCTTCCTTCGCCGCACACCACTCGGACCCGAGAGGCCGCCACTACCGCAGCTATCATGACTCTCCTCGGTACCGAGACTGCACCGACAGGCCTGACCGGATTCGATACCGCGATGTGTCCCCGCGCAGGCACCACCTCGACTACGAAAGACCTCCTCGGTACCATGACGAACACGCTCGCCTCAGCTTCGAGCCGAAATTTCCATCACCAGCCAGGTCCGCACACGCTGCTCCCACTAAACAGCCTCCACCCCTGGAGCCCCAGACTGAACCGCAACACGGAACCGATGACGACTCCGAAGCGGAACTCTCCGACTCCGATCACTCCTCGGCTTCAGACCTACAGTCCCCGGCCTCCGATATAGCCAAACCAGCGGACTTATCACCATCAGAGGGTCCCAGATCTTACCTCGACCTCATCTCGAATATGGCAAACTCACTAAACCTTAAACTTAATACCGACACACCCAGAGTCTCGGATGTCGTATACGACTTAGTGCACGCAGACCTTCCGTCGAGCTCCTCCCTTCCCATGCTTCCCGTCCATCTTGAAACCCTCAAGGAAGCATGGGACAAACCGGCATCGGTACCGCCAACCTCCAAAAGGGTGGAAGCCCTCTACAAGATCCATGCACCCGAATCGAAGTTCCTATTTACCCACCCGGCTCCGAACTCGATCATCGTCCACTCTTCCTCGAAGTCGAAGCAAACCAGACACCCAGTGCCCCCAGAGAGGGAAGGCAAGAAGCTCGACACTATTGGAAGGAAGATATATTCACTCACCACAGCCACGACTAAAATACACAATTACATGGCGTGCTTCTCAGCATACGCATACAACCTGACAAACTACCTCAGCACCTTGGTCCCTTCTCTATCTGAGGCATCCCAGAAATCAGCCACCAATGCCCTACAAGAGCTGGCCAGGGTGAGCAAGCAGCAGATCAACACAGCACGCCACGCCGCACAGTGTTCCTCCAGAACCCTCGCTTCAGCCATAGCCCTGCGTAGACACGCGTGGCTCAGATCCTCATCCCTCCAACCCGACATCAAATACAAGATTGAGGATCTACCCTTCGATGGCCTTGGCTTATTTAACGCGACTACAGATGACATACTCACATCCGTAGACGATGGCAGGAAGAGGCGAAAAGATTAGGGGTCTCCCAACACCAACCCCAATTCAGCAGACAGAGGAACTGGAGGCCAACCCATTACAAAAGCGCCAGGTCCCCAAAACAACAGGAAGCATGGAGACGAAAACCTCCACAGTCCAAACAGCCCTTTCAACACAGGTCACGCCCCCAAACACCCAAGAAAGCCACAGCTACCTCCAAACTGTCTCTTTGACCACCCTGCCCTGAGACGTCCAGTTTCATCCCCTCAGCCAAACCTCCAACACGCTCGACTGCAACCGTTCTACCCCGCCTGGAGGGCCATAACATCGGACTCTTGGGTCCTGGCCGTCATACAAAGGGGCTACCTAATAGAATTCACATCCATCCCGAAACATCGCAGATTTCTCATCACACCGCCGTCCGCACCCCTGCAGACGGAAATCACGTCCTTGCTGGACAAAGGCGCGATAGAACCAGTTCCACCTCAGTACCATCGCACCGGGTTCTACTCTCGTTACTTTCTGGTGCCGAAAAAAGACGGAGGACTCCGCCCCATCCTCGACCTCCGCAAACTCAACCTTCATATCACCTACAAGAAATTGCGTATGATCACCCTCCAGGCAATCCTGCCGCTCATCCCAGAACAATCCTGGATGGCGTCCATAGACCTGCAGGATGCCTACTTTCACATTACCATCAATCATCACCACAGAAGATTTCTCAGGTTCGCCATCGGGGATCAACACTTCCAGTTCTGTTCCCTCCCATTCGGTCTCTCGACGGCTCCAAGAGTCTTCACCAAGTGTATGGCAGTGGTGGCCGCATCGCTGCGCCAGCAAAAGATATCAATCTACCCATACATAGACGACTGGCTGATCGTCGCCCACTCAAGAGAACAACTCCAACTGGACGTCTCCACTACCCTTTCCCTTCTGGCCACCCTTGGCCTCCAAGTCAACCTATCAAAGTCCAAACTAGTTCCTACCCAGAAAATTCAGTTCATAGGAGCAGACATCTCCACAGTCTCCCAAACAGCTTCCCTACCACAGGACAGAGTACTCAGCATACAGTCTCTAGCCAACACCATTATTGCCCAACGCTCCCAACCAGCTCTTACATTTCAGAGAATGCTGGGCCTAATGGCAGCGACCACCGCAGTCCTACGTTTCGCGAAGCTGCACATGCGACCCCTGCAAATGTGGTTCGTCAGGACCTTCCACCCTCACACACAGCACCAGTCCACACTACTGACCCTCCCGTCTCACATCATTACATCCCTCAAATGGTGGACGATGGAGCATCACCTCCGTATGGGCATGCCATTCAAACAGGCACCCCCCTCAGTGATTGTCACCACAGACGCCTCCAAGTGGGGATGGGGAGCCCACTTGGGAGCTCTCACGGTGCAAGGCCAATGGTCGGACTATGAACGCTCCCTCCACATCAACTGCCTAGAGCTCCTCGCAGTCCACAAAGCTCTAAGGTCCTTCCTTCCGTCGCTACAGAACCAGCATGTCCAAGTCACCTCCGACAACATCGCCACGGTCTTCTACATCAACAGGCAAGGAGGCACCGCCTCCGTCAGACTCTGCAAGAGGGCCCTGGCGTTGTGGCATTGGAGCATCAGCCAGGGCATCTTCCTCACGGTCGTTCACCTACCGGGAGCCGAGAACAGCCAGGCGGACGCCCTGAGCCGCCACTCGACCAACAACCACGAGTGGTCCATCAACAGCCAATACATTCGACAGATCTTCAAAATCTTCGGAACCCCGAAGATAGATGTATTTGCATCACCGTCAAATGCCCAGTGCACCCACTTCTACATGAGAGGCCCACCATCCCAACTCTCCAGAGGGGACGCATTCCTCCAAGCTTGGAGGGGAACACTCCATTACCTCTTCCCTCCAATTCCACTCATCACCAGAGTCCTACAGAAGATTCAGGTGGACTGCACAAACTGCATCCTGGTAACTCCATGGTGGCCGCATCAACCCTGGTTTACCACTTTGCTGCTCCTGTCCAACAATACATTCCTTCAACTCCCGCAAGCACAGGACCTCCTCTCCCAACAACACGGCAAGGTCCTACATCACAACCCAGCGTCACTCAAACTGACAGCCTGGAGGATCAGTTTTTAGAATTCCCCTCTGATGTCCGTCAGGTCCTAGTGAATTCCAGAAAGCCATCCACCAGAAAATCCTATTTACTCAAGTGGAAACGCTTCACTCACTATGCCTCACAACACAGCTTTGACCCCAGCTGCGCTACCATCTCCCAAGTGCTATCTTACACCCTAGCACTCTCCAGGACGGGACTCTCCTACTCCTCCCTAAAGGTACACCTAGCAGCCATCTCTGCCTTCCACCCCCGCATCGAAGGCACGACAGTTTTCTCTCACCACGCCATCAAGGCCTTTCTCAAGGGCATCATTCGCCTACACCCTCCAATCCGACAAATTCTACCCACTTGGAGCCTCTCTCTCGTCCTAAGCCAGCTCATGAAACCACCCTTTGAGCCCATGGCTTCCATACCACTTCACCTGCTATCGTGGAAGACAGCACTACTCACGGCACTCACCACAGGCAAGAGGGCCAGCGACATCTGCGCACTCAGAGCGGATCCACCTTATACAATCTTTCATAACGACAGGGTGGTCCTCCGCCCCGCCCTGACCTTCCTGCCAAAGGTCGTCTCTCCTTTCCATCTTGGGAAGCCATCAACCATACCAGCCTTCTTCCAGCACCCCTCGGATGCAGACCAGAGGGCATTACACAACTTAGACGCCCGCAGGGCCCTAGCCTTCTACATAGACAGAACTCGACAATTCCGTAAGGATCCGAGACTCTTTGTCACCTACGCCACCCACAACAAGGGCAGCAAAATATCTACTCAGAGACTTTCCAAATGGCTCGTTGCCGCCATTGAACTCTGCTACCAACTGGCAAAGCAGCCAATTCCACAGCACATACGGGCTCACTCTACCAGAGCCGTCGCTACCTCGTCAGCCTTCCTGAAAGGCATCCCTATAGAGGACATCTGCGCCGCTGCGGTCTGGTCCTCTCTGTCTACCTTCGCCTCGCACTACGCCCTTGACATTCGTGCCCGGCGTGATTCGTCCTTCGGACAGGCTGTACTACGCTCCATCTTCGACTGACTGCCGTGAGTACTACTCTCATTACATTTCTTGCCTAACCATATATATTCTTGCAGATCCAGCACCCTCCTCCGAAGGGAATAGCTCGCTAATCACCCATATGTGTGACTGCACAGAGACCACGAAGAAGATGGACAGGTTTCTTACCTGTAACTGGTGATCTTCGAGTGGTCATCTGTGCAGTCACACAGACCCACCCAGCCTTCCCCGCTGCTGGACGCTCATCTAGCACATCTTCCACCTGTCCAGCGGCGGGAAGAAACTGAGTGGCTAAGCACCTCCCCCTCGTCCAGGCATGCGCAGACGATGCCTCCTCCCCAGGACGAGAGGGAGGCGCGCCAGATCTACGATCAAGATTGCTTTGAACTCTCCGAGGTCAGGGCCAATCCTGAGGAATACCCATATGTGTGACTGCACAGATGACCACTCGAAGATCACCAGTTACAGGTAAGAAACCTGTCCTTATTGGCAGCCAGTGCAGATCCCGAAGCCCCGACCGAATGTGCTCCCATCTTGGGAGCCCTAATAGCAGCCGGGCAGCAGCATTCTGCACTAACTGCAGTTTCCGGGTCCGGCACAAGGGTAGCCCCATGTAGAGGGCATTACAGTAGTCCAACCTCGAGGTTGTAGTGTGGGAGAGGAGGTGCAAGTGTGTGACTTCTGCCATGTTCACCTCAATGAGTCATGGTATAAAGACAGAGAAGAAATGGGGAAACTACATGTATTCAAAAAAATTCCAGAGGCCAAGTAGTACAAGAGACTATCACAGGTGTGGTCAAACTTACTTTATGTAAGAGTCACATAAAATAAATGTCAAATGTTTGAGAGCTGCAAGACATGCACAAATATTACACATGTCTTTATTAATACTTTTAATACTTTGTTTACACAGAAAGATAAAATACATATGCATGACCTTTACAATACAGCCATTCTAGAAGGAGACATCTTTAAAAACAAAAGCTCGAAATAACAGTCCCCTGCACTGTCCTCTTTAATTCTGTCCCTCCTTCCAGTGGCTCCTTTGGCACTTGTGCTTTTCCCCCCACTCTAGGCCTTTAAAGTAAGTGTGTTATGACTTTGTAAGTGCAATAAACTATTGGGTCTGTAGAATGTTAACATAACCTGATCATTTGAAAATAGTAGGAATTGTGTACAGACAACTTAAGGCACAAAATGCAGTGTAACTTGTATTTCTTTTATGTCTTACAGGAAATAGTTGACAGACAGGGGCACAGTAGAGTATTAAGTTTTACAATTCCATCCTTATCTAAACCTTCAGTATATCATGAAGTAAGTTTAATTTTTGTTCTTACTTGATGTGTGTAATTTTAGTGTAGGAAGTCTTAAGAGTGTAATTTGGCTCAGATTTGATCCCTAGGAATAAAATTACACTTTTTCTTGTAGAAATCATGCGACAATGCAGCTGCATACACTGCTTGCTTTCAAATTTGTCACAGATGCAGAAGTGCCCCAGCTACAGCCAGAGCAGATCTGCTTTACAAAATAGTGAAATGACTCCAAAGAGTCTAAAAATAACCCTCATGTGTCTGAGTTAGGTGACATGAATATACTGATTTTCATTAGTTTATTTATGTCATTTATAATCTGCCTTTCTCAATTAGATTCAAGGCAGACTATACAGAGTGAGTCAATACAATCAGCAGGATGCAGTATTCAATAAACTATAATAGGATTAGGGTTGTAGAACCAGTCGTAAATCTAAAGAACTGAAACAAAGCATAAGTATTAACATGACACATTAAATGATACAGAAATTACATAACAGGATCCTAGTTTCAGTAGGATAAACACAGTAGCATAGACCACAATCCCTAATAATTTATCCAAGGAACTTTGCAAATAATTAAGTTTTGCATAGTTTTCAGAAAGCCAGGAGAGTGGGAGCCTTCATGACCTCCTCAGGCAGGCCATTCCATAAGGTGGGGATCACAACAGAGAAGGCAGGTGTATGGGCATTTGTTGATTTTTGCCCGTTTACAAGCTTGCACCTGCAGAAGACCTTGCTCAGGTGGGTGAAGCTGTTGTGGCTGTACGTAACGGGAGAGATGGTCTTGGAGATATGATGGTCAAAAGCCTTGTTATGTTGACATGAATTTTTTAGAGACACTTTAATGTGGTTTGAGTTCTATTGAACATCAAGGGCAATTGTCTATGTTAAGAAAATTTTTTCAGAAGTAGAGAATACTTAATTTCAGAAATAGTTTGAGCATTAGAGTGGTCAAGGTTACAGTGGCATCAGAACTAAATGTCTGAGGGATATCAGTGGCTGATAGTCATGATAGGCATCTACTCTCTCCAAGTCCCAAAGGCAGTAATGCCTCTTTATATCTGCTACTGGGGAGCATGGGTGAGAGGATGTTGTTGTAGTCATCCTGCTTGTGGGCTTCCCAGAGGTAGCTGGTCAGCCACTGTGAACAAAATGCTGGACTTAATGGACCTTTTGTCTGGTACAGAATGGTAGTTCTTATAGAATTTCAAATTCTTAAAAACAGTCTGCATCTTGTAACAGAACTTAAACGTGCTTTCTAGTTAATGTTTAGGATTGAGATACTGGGATCAAACTATGCATAAGAATCTGCTCTGTTTCTAAATTCCTGTAAAGTGGCTGAGTGAGAAATGGAACAGTTCTAAAGCACATCATAAATGGGTAGAAAGGGGGAGCTGAACCTTGCTCTGCCCCCTCTGCCCTTCCCATTTTTCTCAGTGATGCTCCAAGACTAGAAGTTAATCCCTGCCAGAAGAAATACGGCATTCTTCCCAAGTATTTTAGGTGGAAAAGTTCAACCAGCCAATGGTTCATATTTCAGTGGAAATGTGTCTAGATGCATTCTAAAATAAGTCTTAAATTGTATTTTATGCCCTGTAGTTTAATGGTTTTTTCTTTTGCATAACACTGTAGCCTAAATAGGTACTTTTCATTTTCTTTATCATTTAAGTATAACTAAAGTAATACTTAAAGTAATGAATTATTTGTAACTTGTCTTAATATGAGGAAATATGCGGGTTTTTAAAAACTTCATTGTCTTCAGTACACTGTTCAAATATCTCTTTTTCAGCCTTCCAGTATTGGCTCAATGGCTCTTACTGAGGGCGCTTTATCTCAACATGGCTTATCCAAGGTTGTGTATAGTGGACCTCATTTACAGAGAGAGATGTTGACAGCACAAAACAGGTAACAAGCACATTTCAGTTTTGAAAACTAAAGAATTAAAATGTAAATCACTTCAGGTTCTGGTGGTGAGCTATCCTTTAATACCTTTAGATGGCATGGTGAAACATCTGTTGACATTATATTATGGTAAAGGCTGATAGAAGATTTTCTAGGCATACTGTGCATGTGTGTGTTTTGTTTGTAAGTATCAAGTATTTTGTGCACTAAAATTAGATTTTTTTTACAGGTTTGGAGTACTGACATTCCTTTTGTTGCGATACAATGCTGCCTTAAGCTATATGCCTGCAGTTTCTCTTCAGTCATTATGTCAGATCTGTTCAAGGTAACTTTCTTTTGGCTGAAAGATTCTGAAAATAGTATAAAGGAGCAATTCTATGGGAGCTAGGTCTATCAGAATTTACAAGCAACTACGCATGAGATTGGGCAGCAAATTCAAACACTGCTGTAATTTGAAAATCTAGAATATGAACATAAATTGCAGAGTAGAGAATACATGGAATAGTAATAATGAGAATGAGTACATAAGTTGCACTTTTAAGACCAACTAAGTTTTATTCAGAATGTAAACTTTTGTATGCTTTAAGCTTGCATACTGAATAAAACCTAGTCTTAAAGGTGCAATTTGTCTACTGCTTTGTTTTATTGCTTCAGACCAACACGGCTGCCCACTTGGATCTGAGTACATAGATAGTCATAATGAGAAATGTTTATGTGTGCACTGCCTCTTATGCTTACCTGATCTTTTAGTACTCGTTAGGCTAAACTTGTTTCTACCAATAACATGCCAGTCTAATTTAATTTGAGGGCAAATATGAAGCACGCCTTTAAAATGAGCCAATTTTATTGCATAATTTTTTCCTTTAAGATGCAAGGAGTACCCCCCTCACATTTTCAAGCATAGTTATCCATTAGATTGGAGAACTCATAGAAGAATTTGTGAAGTATTTTCAAAAGTTCGCTTATGTTGAACAGAAAAATATTTTCTTATACATCTTTATTTCTTTGTGGCTGATTCTGATAGGTTAAAAAAATGTTTGACAGGCACTTCACTAAGTCTGATGACCATTCACTGTGTGGTTTTTGCTTGGGAGAATGTAATATAGGCAGGTTCAAGATCTGCTGACATTTTATTCCCAAGTTATGGAACCTCAAAGGGAAGGCAATTTGTGACAGGTGAGCTTGTATCTACCTCAAGTGTTAAGGACTTCTTATTCAGCTGAGGTCCTTTAGCTTTTGCTTCAGTTACAACATACAAGGCTGCTCCAAAGCATAAGAAGCAGAAGTCTAAGGATCATGGTTCTGAGGGAAGTGGCTTGTTGACAGGCTAGTAATGCAGTTTGTCTTCTTCCAGACGTATGCTTGGCTGTATTCAGCAGTGCTTCCTTCAGAGACCATGATAAAAGATCTTCCGTTTGAATAAATCAGATTTCGCATATGAACATTTGTCTCCCTAGTGGAACTTTGATCTATTTTGGATTCTGAACTGTAGTGATAGCTATCACTAAGCTTTTCTTGCTGTGTTTGCAATTATTCAAGCGTTCAAGCACTTTTAACTGTCCATGAATTTTGTTTGCTTTAGGTATTTTCATTTTAGTTGGCTGAATTAGTTACAGAAAAATGTAGACTAAAGGTTGAGATTGCTTTAACAGATGTATCTCATATACATCTACAGATTAGTTCATATGTTGCTTATCTAGTTAAGAACCAATCAGTTATCTAGATAGTGACTATGTAGCTAATCAGCATTCATATTGCTTATCTCTTACTAGTTATTAACAAATCACTTTTTATAATATCACATGATTATGATAGAGAAGAACTTATGGTTTTCTTTAAATATGTACTCCTGTGACAAACAAATTAGATTCTTCTGGATAGAAAGTGAGATTGTTTTGGGATAATTTGGGTTTATTTGATTATTCCTAAAAGCAGTGAATCAAACAGCTTTTAAAAATTATTACATAGGTACTTTGATAATTTTAGCTTTTATTTTTACAGTAATAAGGTTAACTTTTCCATGCGTATATTTTGTTCTGTCCAGTTTACTAAAGAAATTATTTTTTATCTCAAAAGATAAAAAGTTTCTGTAGTTTCTATCTGGTTGGCTGAGTATATTCAAAGACCAAAATCAAACCCCATATTCTTTTGTATTATCAGAATCAAAGGTTGCTAATTAATATGATAAATCCAAGAGAACTCTGTTGCTGAACATTTATAGAGGCACAGCCTCTTGAAAGTACCAGTCCACATTCTCTGATTGGGTTCAGGAGCGAATCTCACACTACAGAATCACTGTGAAAATAATTGCATCAGCCATTTTTACATTACATGAAAGGTGCTGTTTTCTGTGCATTTCTGTTGGAGGAAGCAACTTGGTTGGTTGTTTCCCTCAGTATCAGAATGCACTTGTTACATTAAAAGATTGAGCAAGATTGGTGGCTTAGCAGCCTGGTTCCATTGTAATCAGTATGTGCTCTCCACATGGAACTCAAAACTGGGTATCATAACATTGAGAATGTTTGACACCATCTGGGTGGCTCAGAAAGAGTTGAGTGTAGTTTACTTTGTACATGTTGTTCTCCAAAAGAACAGTCTTTTAAAAACAATTTATCCCATGAAATTGTATACATGTCATTATTCTGGATGGACAGGTCTCCATGCTGGCATTTCTTGTAGTATAGCAGATGCTTCCCCAGATGACTTTGCCCTTATAGGTTTCTTTTAGCAAAATCACAAACAGTACTTTTTTGGAATAAAGTGTCATTTAAAACTGCTATATCTGTGAGCTGTCATAAGATCTTTTTTTGTTCTAGTTTTATATGGAAAGTTGTTCAGACTACATGACAAACCCATGTTAACTTCAAGGAACAGGAAGGACTAGTTCTATTGTCCTGTGATGAGAATAGTAATTATATGGGAGTGGTGACTACAACACTGGGTTAAGACCGTGCTGATTCATATGGTAGTTACTCTAAGCATATCAGCTTTGGTGTTATGGGTTGGGTCATGGATGTTAAAGAGTTTTTTTAAACTAATATTATGGATTTGGGGCACTCTTAACAGTAGATTTTTTATCCTGAATTCCAGATGTTTCTGGTTTTTCACAAGGATGGTTTTAGAACTGAACGAATTAGTAATTTTCAGCTTTTT
The DNA here is from genome assembly GCF_032191835.1 of Heteronotia binoei. NCBI lineage: Eukaryota > Metazoa > Chordata > Lepidosauria > Squamata > Gekkonidae > Heteronotia > Heteronotia binoei. The sequence continues at coordinate 54,316,179 of NC_083232.1, read as the reverse complement.
TCAGATCAGGATACATTAACTCTCTTTGACCTACTACTTTTCACTTATTTTTGCTGTGTGTCTTCTTCTACTTCCCAATGCTCTTCCTTTCCATTGTGCCCTCCCTTTCCCTCCTTGAAAAATGCTTATTAAAGATTTTTTAACATCTTGTCTCCCTGCTGCAACTGTTGGTCATTTTGGATCCTGAGCCACTATGAAAATCATTGTATCAGAGGATGATGCTTTTCCATTACATGGAAAGATACTCTTTTCTGGGCATTTCCACTGGTTCCACTGAACATTTGATTTCTGCTCAGGCAAAGACATATATGCTTAGGATAACTACGATTTCAGTCATGTCCTGGATGCACACATCAGTAGACAGTATACCTCTCAAGACGGCAAGTCTGATCAATATAGTCTGAGAGGGCCCCTACCCCCCTCAGTAGGGAGTCACCAGTTACCAACACATGTCTTCTCCTACATGGGAGAGCAGAAGCTTTAGTCTTCTCATCCACAGGGACCTGAAAAATTTCTCAGCTTTATGGAGGCTGGAGAAATAGCCCTTGTTCCAGTGGTCCAGAATCAAGATCTATGGGAAGATCCTGGAACCAGTTGTTTAGCAACAGAGGATTAGAATGTCTCCTGATTTTCCTGTTTCTGTGGGTTACATTCTTTCATGCACCCTCCTCATGTGTTGGGGTGCTCCTCCATTCACTGAGATACCTTTCCCTCCTCCTGTTGCCCTTTCAAGAGCACTTCATGCGTTCTGTCCATGAAATCTTCACCTTCCCTTATAAACTGTAGTGTGGACAAGCATGCCTTAAGTCCCTGTATCTTCTCCTCCAGTAGGGCTACCAACTTACACTTACTGCAAGTGTAATTGCTGATATCCTTAGGTTAGAATATAAACATGTCACAGACTTTGGACATCTCTGCCTCACCTCCCTCACCAACCATGCTGTTGTAATCAATTTCAAAATTAGATCAGTTTTTCTTGCACTTCCCTGATAATTCCCCTGCCAAACTGCCTCACTAGACTACTTGTGACAGGTTTGCAGAAGCAAAAAAATCTCAACACATATAGCAGGGGTGGCCAACGGTAGCTCTCCAGATGTTTTTTTGCCTACAACTCCCATCAGCCCCAGCCTGCATGGTCAATGGCTGGGGCTGATGGGAGTTGTAGGCAAAAACGTCTGGAGAGCTACCGTTGGCCACTCCTGACATATAAGATGTAAGATCTGCTCACCTTCCTACAGTGCTCCCAGGCCAAACCCCAAGGCTAAGAGCCATAGGGCAAGAACCCTTGCGCTCCTGCCTCTAGTGAGGAGGTTGTTGTTGTTTGTTCAGTCATACAGTCGAGTCCAACTCTTTGCGACCCCATGGACAAAGTCACATCAGGCCTTCCTGTCTTCCACCATCCTTCGAAGTCTGCTCAAATTCATGTTTGTTACATCAGTAACGCTGTCCAGCCATCTCATCTTTTGCCATCCCCTTCTTCTTTTGCCTTCTGTCTTTCCCAGCATCAGGGTCTTCTCCAGTGAGTGCTCCCTTCTCATTTGGTGGCCAGAGTATCTGAGCTTCAGCATCTGACTTCCCAGGGAACAGTCTGGGTTGATTTCCCTTAGGACTGACTGATTTGATTTTCTTGCAGTCCAAGGGACTCTCAAGATTATACAATTGAAGCCTTACCCAGCAGAGAGCAGGGCCAGAAGTCATCCACAGACAAAACTGCTGAAAGGTACAATCAGTTATCCCCAGGCAAAAGAGATAACAGGCACCACTCTCTAACAGGCTATACACAGCCACACTCCCTCAAACACTGTCCTCCTACACAGTAACCTCAGCTAATTCTTCTCAGCAGTTAAGGAAAGGCAAATACAAAACCGCTAACCACTCCAGCAGCTCTCTATCATGCTCCTTCTCAGAGCCCAGTTGACTTTGGTCTGCCACTGGTGAGGAGAAGCCTCACCGAGCAGAGGGCGGGGTCAGCAGTCAGCCCTAGGCAAAACTGCTAAAAGCTACAACCACAGGCAAAAGACAACAGAAATCTTGACATCTGGAAAACAGACACTCAACCTGAACTGTTTCACAGGTTACATGTGCAAGTTGACTTTTAGCCATAAAAACAGGACCCATAGCTCCGCTGCAGAGCCTGTTGCAATTGCACACTGCTAGAAACCAAACTACCAAACTACCAGGCAGTTAAGGGGACAGTGGTGTTTCAGTCTATTTCCCCCCTCAGTTCACATTTGCTCTGGTCTCCTGGTAATTCAGCACACTATCTTCTATTGTAGGAATGGATGGCAGTGAAAATGAGGTTGAACTTACCTGAAAGTAATGGTGTTTGAGTAATTCTGTGTTATCATACTGTTTTCTACATGTAAAAGTTCTTGTTGGGAGTAGGAGATTATGTCAAGAAAGCTTGGCGAAGAAGAGGATTGTTCCCTCTTCCTTCAGTATAAAAGGCTCACTTGTAAAACAATTAGGTTAGGGAAGAAGGAAGATCTGTCATGTTCTAGAAGACCCTGCAGCTGGCTTGAGCACACACAAACTCCCATGTGTAGTTAAACATTCATAAGGACATTGGTGTACAAGCAAGTGCAGCCTTGTTGTATTGAGTGATATTACATTTACTCCTAAGAGGAGTAAATGAGACTTGTTGCTTGGGAATTTCCCTAGATTTCTCAAGAGCAGGATATAGTTGCAAGTTTATTTTTATGAGCTACAGTTTCCATTTGTGCCGCAAAAGCTGCGGGACTTTGCGGCTCTTCTGGGTGCTCTGCAGCAATTGGTGCGAAATCCGCGCAGATCCTGCACGGTGATGAGGGACGTCGCTGCCGATTAAGGTCAGTGCGAAAACGCCCCTAGTTTGCCAGTTATACCCTTCTTAGACAGAGCCGGTTTTGCGCTGGTTGTGACTTCTTAATGTCTTGACTAAAGTACTCCAGTATGTTGTATCTGAAACTCCCATGAATACTGCTCAGTCTTTAAGTAGCCAGCATGTGGCAGCCTGACTTGTTGCAGGCACCCATCACTATCATAGCAACACAATCTTCAGGAGATCTACTTACCAGTTTGTTTCTATACCAGATTCAAAGTGTTGCGCTTTAAACATGAGGGATCACTTTTCCCCATGTGTACTTTCCTGCTTGTTCATCTTGAATGACACTCTGCTGAGGAGGCCACTTCCTTCATAGGCAAGACTGAACTTTTGTTTTGACTCAAATCTTAATCATGAGAGGTACTATGTTTCCTCTTAATTTCTTACCATTTGAGTGTGTGGCTTACTCATGCATACTGTTAAGAAATTTTTTCTTGGACAGGCTTTAATCATATAGAAGGTTAGTGACTTATATTTGTATCTCCTCCGCTGGATTGTTTATTTATATTATTATTGTATAGTTTATTGTAGTTTTGTATCTTGCTTCACATTAGAATTATATCTTGCCTCACCCTAATTTTCATTCTCTTTATAACCTCTAGCCTTTTTCCCTGGGGGGACATTTGCTTGCTGTTTAAAGACGACTTTGGAAGCATGACAAAATACTTGTGTTTCTGCTCTTTGTGACCTATGGATATAATTTTTATACAAAATGTATCTAGTTTATGTTCAAGTAGCTTTGCATCTCTAGTTGAAAGAAATGTGACTTTCTGAAAGTTAAACCTACTGTTAGTAACAGTTAGTAGTCATTGTTTGATACTGATATCATTCAGGCATAGGGCTGCCTTCTAAATCCCATTTCCTTTTCCACATAGCCTGTTGCTATGCATTCCAAAATAGTCTGAATTCCATCACTAGGAATGGTAATTAGAAAGATGCAGTAGTTGCTGGAATTGGGGTTAAATACTTGATTATCCTCCTTCATTCATTTAATCACCCAGCTGATTTATTAACTGACTTGACAAAATACTATATTCAGAACAGACTTATAAAATCCTGCTGAAAACAGCTTAACACTTGGTTTGCTAATATAAAGTTGATCAAATATTTCAGTTTGTAGGAGACAACTCTTGAGATGAATGTGTTGTTCTCTAGATGGACCTACTAGTTAGGTACACTGTCTATTTGATTGTTTAGCCTAAAATAGAGCATATTGTGGATTTCTGATTTTTATGCTTTTAAATGTACAGTATAAGTACTATTATGCCATATAAAAATAACAATACTGATGATGATTTTGGTTTTTCAGGATTTGTGTTTGTGGGTATCCTCGGCAACAAGTGAGGAAATACAAAGGCATAAATAGCAGGATTCCAATTTCTTCTGAATTCATGGTGCAAATGCTAACTGGAATTTATTATGCTTTGTAAGTTCAGGAAATGGGTATGTGGTGTACATGCAAATGTAATGGTGAATTTTTGGGATGGATGGAATATTACACAGATGTATCATTCAATTACAGATGTGTATATCAGCTGTAGTGTTTTTCAGCCCTGTCTTAGAACCCAAGCTGTACATCTATACTGCTGCAAAGGATAATTGATCTCAGTTGCTGGCAATAATGTTGCTCTCGCTAAATGGCATATTTTTAGGGCTTAATTAGACTACATTCTGGATGCTGTATGATGCTCATAACATGCTCCCCCCACCTTTAAACATCTCATTCATGAGACCCTGGTCTGGATTGGAAAAATTGCCCTGTCTCCTTTTTGCTATGTTCACTCCTCTTTCCCCCTTTCTGTTTTCCCTTCCTAAAATGAGCCCACATGAAAACAGTCATACAGGTTTGATGGGGAGCCTCTGTTTCTACCCTCAAGGGACAAATAGCTTTGTGGGGCTATTTTACAGAGGAAGATGCTAAACTTTAAAAGCCAAATGATAAGACATCATTGCTAGTTACATTAAAACCTGAACATTTTATTACAGATGTGTATAATAAAAAAAAGAAACCCTTATGGCTGCATATAGCTTATAGTGCTTGTAAGCTGTATAAACATTGGCTCTGTCCCTGTGATGATTAGGGATGCTCATTCCTATCAAGGGGTCAGATGCTGTATAAATACAGCTTGTATATCCCTGATGTCTGTGAGCAGTGAATGACAATAGGTTTGTGAGAAAGGGGCAGGAGAAGTAATTGCACTTGACTTCCATGACTGTTATGTGAATAGGGCAAGAGTATTCTGCTAGCAAACTTCATTTTGCCTGTTGAAAGAAATAAGAGTTCATGGCCTGGATCCAGACTGTGGGCCATGGAATCTCCTCCTGGACAGCATGAAATGCCCCCTGAAATCCTGTTCCTGGGAGTTCCCCTCCCCCCCCCCCCAAAACAGGATTGATGGTGTCATTTTAACTTGCCACAAGAGGGAACTGATGGAAAAACTGTGTTGCATGGGTAAAGTCCTTGTACCAGCAGAAAATGTTGATCTGGATCCGGACCCCTGTGCCAGGGCACTGAGGTTATAGAGACGGGCAGGGAATTGGAAGAATCCTGGTGCTTCCATCAGGGGGAAGAAAAAGGACTGTGAATCAAGGTTTCCTGTCATTTGTTCATGAAGCAGATAAATATTTGGTGTATTTTTTCTGCAGGAACAAATTGTCTTATATTTCTTCTTAGTGATGGAATATCATTGGTGTTTTTTGTAAGTTGTGGTGAAGGGTAATAAAATATACACTTGAGTGTGGTACATTTTTTATGTGGTGAGAAATTTTTGCAGGAAAATGTTGCAGGGTTGTTGTTGCAGGCTGACTTGAAATACAGTAACTTCAAGCTGCCCAGAGTTCATCACTGAGATTTGAACCAGCTTATACCCTAAACTACTATGCTGCTGATTTTTATTTTACTGTAAATTTATCCTTCATTTTTTTGCATAACTACACAATGAGGATATATATATGGAATAGCTGCCTATTCTGAATCACAACTGAAAAGGCTGATTGTGTACCTCTGGGCAAGACAAAAATAAATTATCTTTAACTTGGAGAAACGATTCTTTTCATATTCCAAAAAATAAAGAGGAGCAATTCTACATTTTGTTACTTAGCCTTTCTTATTGATAACTCTGCCTATTGTTAACGTCAATTAACTCAGCCTTTCTTATTCTGTTCTCTTAAATAACAAATCAGAAACTTGTAGCTTTTAAAATTCATTAAATGCATTCTCTCATGCATTTATGTTAACTGATTCATCTGACTTGACATACTGATGAATAAATTGTTTGCCTGAGATGATGAATCAATAATCATGATTCCTTGCAATTAATTATCAGTTTTGATGTATATATTTTACCTTCAAGTTATAATGGAGAATGGGACCTGGCTCGAAAAGCAATGGATGACGTTTTATACAGAGCACAACTGGAGCTATATCCAGAACCACTATTGGTAGGTGTTTGGGGTCAGATTCTTCTAAAACTGAGAAAAATAGCAAATAAAGGCATAATGTGTGCATTCCAAGCATATAATTATCAGACAAACTTAAATATAGAGAAGCAAAATTAACAAGTCATTTGTCTTTCAGAAAAAAGAGAGGTAGTGTGTCAGCATGGCTTTATGAAGAAAAGCATTCTTATGCTTAGGTACACAATTGAAAACACCATGTTTTTTGCTACTAATTAGACTTGGAAACATGCTAATAACCTCCCCCCCCCCCCAAAAGTAGTATTGATCTTTTGCAAAGATTTGTTCCTCTTAAAGTCTTTTCAGGAGCACTCTTAACTAAAGCAAGTTATAGTAGCCTAATTCAGAACAAACCAAAGCATGATTTTTTTTTACTTCATTTACTTCAGTCTGCACTGGCTACCAATTGAGTACCAGATCCGTTTCAAGGTTTTACTATTAACTTTTAAAGCCTTATGTGACCTGGGACCTACATACCTGTGGGACCGTCTCTCCCAATACGAGCCCCGGAGGCCTCTTCGATCGGCCATGCAACATCTTCTGACCATCCCTGGCCCGAAGGATGTCTGGCTTGCCTCAGCCAGGGCCTTTTCGGTCCTGACCCCAACCTGGTAGAATCAGCTCCCCAAGGAGATACGGGCCCTACCGGATTTATTTCTATTCTGAAGGGCCTGTAAAACTGAGCTGTTCCGCCAGGCTTTTGGCTGAGGCAGCCGGGCGTCCTCACACCAGCTAATTGGCCTCCCTGCACTGACCGCATCCTGTGTTTCAATCTATGAAGAATGTACATATCTGTACACTGATGCTGCCTTATTTTATTTCATTTTAATGGTTTTAACTGCTTAAATTTAATTGTCTTATGATGTGATTTTAACTATTTTATTATGTTGTAATCCACCCTGAGCCCAACCGGGGAAAGGGCAGACTAGAAATCAGCAAAAATAAATAAATAAATTATACCCCACCTTTCTCCCCTCTGGTAGCCCTGACCTGGATAGCCCAGGCTAGCCCGATCTCAGAAGCTAAGCAGGATTGACCTTGGCTAGGGTGATCTCCAAGGAATACCAGGGTCATGATGACATAGAGACAGGCAATGGCAAACCACTTCTGAAATGTCTCTTGCCTTAAAAAACAAGTCTAGTGGTGACCTAGTGGTGCATAATGCTAAAAGAGCCATTCTTCTTGCCTCCGTTTTGTCCTTACAACAACCCTGTGAGGTAGGTTAGGCTAAGTTTGTGACTGGCCCAAGTTCACCCAGCAAGCCTCTGGCAGAGTAGGGATTTCACATCAGAATCTGACATTGTACACACTATATACCATACTGGGTGGAGAGGATACTTGTCTTATGTAAAGAGCTGCAAAATTCCTCCAGGCCTTTGGGACAGGAGGAATGATGATACTCTTGAGAATTATCCAGCAGTCACATTGAAAGTCTTACCATTGTACATCTGTTGCAATATATTGTGTTTCTATGAGTTTTGTTATTCCAGGGTACAGCTGTAAGTGCAGTGTAAATCACCAAAAGTTCAACTAAAGACCAGGAATATACTATGTACTGTGGGAAATAATACTACAGCATTGCCTCCAAGTTTCTGAAAAACTAGGCTGTCCCAAATATCAAAAGCTGTTGTTCTGACAGAGTTTTAGGAACATTCAGGAATAGTATCAGAAACCAATATTTTTGTGTACACAGCAATTACAAGACTCTTGGAGGGAAAATACTGTCAGATTTTATAATTGGGTTCCTCTAAAGTTAGGGAGCCCCATGGCGCAAAGTGGAAAAGCTGCAGTACTGCAGTCGAAACTCTCTGCTCACGACCTGAGTTCTATCCCAGCGGAAGCTGGATTCAGGTAGCCGACTCAAGGTTGACTCAGCCTTCCATGCTTCTGAAGTTGGTAAAATGAGTACCCAGCTTGCTGCGGAGAAAGTGTAGGTGACTGGGGAGGCAATGGCAAACCACCCTGTAAAAAGTCTGCCGTGAAAACATTGTGATGCGATGTCACCCCAGAGTTGGAAACAACTGGTGTTTGCACAGGGGACTACCTTTACCTTTTTAAAAGTTAAAGCTGTAATTATGAACAAATGTTGAATTGTTACCCATATAGAAAATCCCTACTGGATCAGACCAAGTGTCAATCTCATCTAGTATCCTGTTTCTTACAGTGATCAAACAGACGGTCACAGAAGGTCAACAAACAGAGTAGGAAAGCCAGAGCCGCCTCCTGCCTCTTCCCCTCTAGCAACTGATGTTCAGAGGCATACTGACTACAAACATGGAGGGCCATTTAGGTCCATTAATGGCAACTAGCTTAGATGGCTTTGAAATAAGATTAGACAGATTCAGAAAAGAAAAGAATCATAGCTAAGTGATTATCACAGTTTCTTGAGGCAGTGAATTTCATAAGCTAATTATGCATTGTATGAAGTATTTTTGTTCTAAACCTACTACCCATCAACTTAAACAATTACAGTATTGTGTGTATGTATACTTTCTACCTTCTCCATATTAAGCGCAATCCTGTAAAATTCTGTGCCCCGCATCTCTCACTCCCAGCCTTTTAGTGTGTCCTTGTTTGGAAGGTCTCCAAACACTTGATACTTTGGTTGCAGTTTTCTGTATCTTTTCCAGCTATACAGTTAATCTTTTTTTTCCCTTTTGTCTTTGTGTCTTGCCCACTGGGCTGGTCCCCTGCTGGTCCACATCCAGCCCAGGGAACTGAAATGTATATATTAAAAAAATTCCACCACAGTATGGTGTGGCCAGAATTGTACAGTGTTCTAAATGCAGTCAGCCTGCTGCTCTGCACTGAAATTGTCATTTTTACTGAACTGTCCACTGTGGTCCCAAGGTAGTTTCTGGTCACTGGCAGTACAGAACCCATCAGTGTATATGCAAGGTAAAAGGAGTTTTTTGCCCTCAGCACATATCATTTTATACTTCTGGAACTTTGTCTGCTACATTATTACCCACTTGCCCAATGTGGAGAGATCCTCTATAGCAATATTCTGTGGTTTTACAACCCTGAATAATTTGGTGTCATCTGCAAATCTTCTTCGTGGTCTCTGTGCATCACATTGATGGGATGAGGCACTAGCGCCTATCTCAATCGGTAAACTTCAAAGCTGTGGATTTCCGCGCCGACGTCCCAGTGCGCATGCCCAGAAGCCCCACTGCACATGCTCACTGAGACAGGAGCGGACATCCCGCCAGTTCTCTTCTGACTGCCGCGCTGATCAGTCGATCTTTCTGCTACGGTCGGTGAACTTCGTTCTAAGATCTGTTTGTATAGTTAGTTGTAGTATAGTGTATAGTTTAGTTATAGTGTTAGTTTAGTAGTTCGTTAGATAGCTGTTAGTTGTGGGAGAGCGGGGCTAGTTATTACCCGCCCTTCGGGGTCCCCCCCTTTCTCCTGCCTTCCCACCCTCCTTTCTCATTACTTCGTATGGAAAGACGGTGGGGATTTTTCAGATGGTGCTCCAAGTGTGGGAGTAAAATTGCCCCACCAGACGGACATTCGCTGTGCCTGTTGTGCCTGGGAGAGCAGCATAGGCCGGAATCCTGTGTGCATTGCGCCAAGTTCTCAAAACAAACCAAGAAGAACAGAGCAGCCAGGCTTGCAGCGGCGCTCATGGAGCAGGCACTCTCCCCTCGAATGTCTTCCAAGCAGGCCGAACTCCCCGTTGGCCCGTGGACCCGTCAACATCGAGATCGGTCGACACCAATCGGGCCCCTTCCGATGCCGATCTCCCTCGTAAGCGCTCGGGCTCAGCTGTTGTCTCGGAATCCTCAGCGCCCGCAAAGCGGCATAAGGAGGATAAGGGGATGCACGTGGAGAAGGGGAAGAAGGCCAAGGGAGCGGAGAAGCCGAAACCCAGCAAATCCGCTTCTCAAACCTCCCCTGCGTCATCATCGGACCCGACGGCACTGGTCGTTCCCCCATTGAAGCTTTTCGCTTCGCCCATCCGTTGGCCAAACCCTCCTATCGCCTCGATGTCGACCCAGCTAGTCATCTCCGATTTGGACTCTGAGATTGCCCCAGCTCAATGCTCCGGCACCGAGAGGAGCCCACCAGGTCGATTCACGCCAGCACCGGGGACCCCTCGCTCTCGAAGCCCACCCTTTCGAGGTCAATGGCGGGATCCTTATCAGGATCGATCCCCGAGCAGTCGCTCCCCTCGCTACACAGAGGGGGCTCGCTCTCTGCATCGCCCTGTGGCGCAGATTCCATGGGATCAACGTCAGTGGCAGTACTTATACGGTGCCTACCCCATGCAGCCACCTTTCCCATGGCTTCCCGCGAGGCAGATGGACTGGGACCAATTGTCTGAGACTTCCTATCGGTCCCGAACGTCGTACAGAACCCCGCAACGTGCCCCTTCGGCATTGATGTTGAAACCTCCCAAGGTCGAACATCTCAGCCGTCCACGAGAGCCTGCGCAGCACACCTCTTTGGGAAAAGCAAAGGCCGCACCTGCAGACCCGGGGTCACCACCGCTACACCACCCATCAGAGCCTTCAGATTCCCCCGGGGCGTCGCCCAGGTCCCTGGAAGGATCATCCCCCGAAGAGCAGGAAGCCTCCTCACCGGGAGAACCTTTTCCACCACTGAAGACTACAGAGGAACAGCCCATCTCGCCCTCTGAGGACTTAAAATCATACGGAGACCTCATAAAAAGAATGGCTCAGACGCTATCTCTCCCTACGATGCAGCCACAACCAGTTGTCACAGACAATGTCTTCAACATTGTCCAGAGGGACACGTCAACGGCGGTTACTCTACCACTCACCAACGTGATGCTGCATACAGCAAAGTCTTCTTGGGACAAGCCAGCGTCCACGCCTGTCTCTTCACGTCGGCTGGACCACATGTATTGCATCCAGGAGGCCACTGCAGAATTTCTCTACACCCATCCTAAGCCCAATTCTGTTGTGGTGTCATTGTCCTCCAAAGCGAAGAAGACGCACTCTACGCCGCCTGATAAAGAAGACAGGAAACTGGACTCTATGGGACGGAGACTCTACTCAGCGGGCTCCCTAGGGGTCAAGATTGCCAATTACACAGCGTGCATGGGCCGATATCAATATGCCCTGTGGGATCAGGTCTTGACCATCCTGAATACCCTTCCGGAGCAGAGCAGGAATGCCCTCAAGAAAATCCAAAAGGAGGGGATGACCTTGGCTAAACAGCAGCTGAACTCAGCCAAGCACTTGGGGGGTACCTGTGCTAAGACCCTGGCCACAGCCATTTCGTTGAGACGCCATTCCTGGTTGAGATCTACTGCCCTTCAACCGGACACGCAAGCCTACATCGAAGACCTTCCATTTGATGGCACGGGCCTCTTCAGCTCGAACACGGATTCTGTCCTGCAGGAAATGGATAAGAGTATTAAAACGTCCAGAAACCTGGGGGTCTCTGCATCTTGCACACAGGCAAAGCGACATTGGACAAAGCCGTGGCAGAAGAAGCCTTATTCTAAATCCCCGGATAGACCTTGGTGTCCAAAATCTGCAGCGATGTTTTCAAGGCCACCATACCTGGCCAAGCCAAAGTACTCACCGCCTTCCGCCCAGGCGTCTAGTCAGAAGGGCCCCAAGCAGCACAAGCAGGGTCTTTGACTGCCCACCATCGTTACGTCACCCTGCCGATACGGACCTTATCTGCCTTTCCCGTTTTTTCCCAGCATGGTCCCGAATTACATCGGACCAATGGGTCTTATCCATAATCCGGTGGGTTTATGGAATAGAGTTCAGTCAACACCCGCCTACTCTGACATTCGTCTACACCGCACCTTCACAGACCCTTCGGGAGGAGGTACATTCCCTCCTCAAACAAGCCATCGAAAAGGTCCCCACAAGATAAAGGGGCCTCGGGTTCTACTCCTGCTATTTTGCAGTCCCAAAATGGGATGGAGGCCTTCGGCCTATTATGGACCTTTGGGCTCTGAATGTGTTCATCAAGTACAACAAATTCCGGATGACCTCGCTGCCCTACATTCTTCCTCTTCTCAGTCACGGGGATTGGATGGCTACGCTGGATCTGAAAGACGCGTATTTCCATATCTCCATCCATCTCCTCCACTGGAAGTTCCTACGCTTCACAATTGGAGATGACCACTTCCAGTACAGGGCCCTACCCTTTGGCCTCTGCACAGCTCCAAGAGTCTTTACCAAGACAATGGTAGTCATCGCCGCCCATCTGAGACTGAAGGGAATAACCCTGTTCCTGTATATCGACGATTGGCTCCTAGCAGCAGGGTCAAAAGAGGTTCTACTACAACATATCGACATCACTCTCGCCCTCTTAGAGGAGCTGGGGCTTCAGATCAACCAGAAGAAGTCGCATCTCCAGCCCTCTCAGAGAGTGCAATTCATAGGCCGATTCTGGATACCCGTGCCTGCAGGGCGTTCCTCCCTCCAGATCGTGCAGACGCCATCATCCATATGGTCTGCTCTCTTCAACAAAATCCCACAGTCTCAGCCCGTCGGGTTCAGCGGCTCCTAGGGCTCATGGTGGCCACAACCTCGGTCCTAACCTTTGCGAGGCTTCGCATGCGGACCCTGCAGCTTTGGTTCCTCAGGAACTTCAGGTGCAACCTCGACTCTCCTTCCTGCCTGCTGACGGCTCCTCCAGAGGTCCTGTCATCTCTCACCTGGTGGGAACAGAAACATCACCTGAAGGAGGGCGCGCCTTTTCACACAATCCACTTCCCTTTCCCAATCCACTTTCACACAATCCCTTCCATCACAATCACAACGGATGCGTCCCTCTGGGGCTGGGGAGCTCACATGACGGGACTTTGCGTAGGGGACCGATGGCCCAGCCATCATGCCCACCACCATATAATTTTTTTGGAGTTGCTAGCCATTTTCCATGCCATCCAGTCCTTCCAGACCCTTCTAAAGGGCAAGTCGGTGGCGGTCATGACGGACAACACAACAGCCATGGCGTACATAGGCAGGGGGGTACAGTATCCTGCAGACTCTGCCAGCTTGCCATGATCATCTGGGAGATGTGCAGGTCCTTGGGGGTGTTGTTGCTGGCAACTCACCTCCCGGGGGACCAAAATGTCCATGCAGACTTCCTCAGCCGAGAGGGAGCCTCACTTCACGAGTGGGGAGCTCAACTGGGAGTTCCTGCAACTGGTCTTCCATCGGTGGGGGACTCCTGCACTGGATGTCTTTGCCACACGCAACAACAGAAAATGCGAACTGTTCTGCTGCAGGGGAGGAGCGGACCCCATGTCCCTCGGGGACGGTCTCCTCATCCCGTGGAATTATCACTGGGTGTACCTGTTCCCACCCATCCCACCCATCCCCATTACCAGGGTGGTGCAAAAGATCTTGAGGGAAAGACCAGTGGGCATCCTAGTAATGCCGTGGTGGCCAAGGCAGCAATGGTTCCCCCGGTGGAGCGCCTCACCAACGGAAGTTTCCACCACTTCCCTCAGGTCCTGAACCTCCTGCTCTCTCATCAAGGGCAGGTTGTGCACCACGATGTTCCACATCTAAAGCTGACTGCGTGGCGCCTAGAGACTCTCAGCTATCGGAGAGAGCTCAGTTCGTCATACTAAACAGCAGAAAATCCTCTACCAGGAAATTGTATGCATACAAGGTGGTCGAAATTCATCCAATTCTCCGCGGACTATGCCTCAGAGCCAGGGGCGGCAGGCTTGCCTATAATTTTTGACTTTATGCTTTCTTTGCTGGACAGAGGCCTAACAGTGTCCTCGGTACGTGTTTACTTGGCAGCCATCTCGTTTGAGCATTCCCAGATTGATGGACATTCCGTCTTCACCCACCCGGATACCAAGAGGTTCCTCAAGGGCATTGCTAGACTGTATCCCGTAGTGCCGGGTACCTGCCCCAGCTTGGGACTTGGCCCTGGTTTTTCGGGCTTTAGCGGGGAAGCCATTCGAACCGATGGCCACCTATTCTCTCCAGCTACTGGCTTGGAAGACAGCATTCCTGGTAGCTGTTACATCTGCCAGACGGGTAGGTAAGCTGGCGGCACTTCGATGCGATGCCCCTTATCTCTGTTTCACTGCTGAGGGTGTGGTACTTCGCCCTGATATCAACTTTTTGCCCAAGGTGATCTCGCCTTTTCATCTCAACACAGATATCTACTTGCCGGTTTACTTCCCCAATCCGGCTTCTGAGTCTGAGCGTCGGTTGCATGCCTTGGATGTGAAGAGGGTGCTGTCCTTCTATCTGCACCGTTCTAATCCCTCCCGGAGGGACTTCAGACTTTTCGTGTCTTATGCAGCATCCTCTTAAGGGCAGAGGATATCATCTCAGAGGCTGTCCAAGTGGATTACGGAAACCATCCAGCTTTGTTACCTCCTGTGTAAAACGCCTCTCCCAGGACCGCTTAGGGCCCATTCCACGCGAGCGATGGCAACCTCGGCAGCGTTTATGAAGGGTGTTCCCCTTCAGGACATTTGCAAGGCTGCCACCTGGTCGTCAGCGCATACCTTCGTGTCTCATTATGCTCTGGACTTGCGGCGACGCCAAGATTCCTCGGTGGGCCGTGCTGTGCTGCAGTCTGTCTCCTGCTGATGGACCGTCGCACCCTCCTCCAGGTAGGACTTGAGCTTGTTAGTCTCCCATCAGTGTGATGCACAGAGACCACGAAGAAGATAAACAGGTTTCTTACCTGTAACTGATGATCTTCGAGTGGTCATCTGTGCAGTCACACTACCCACCCTCCTTCCCCTCTGCTGCCGGTCCATCTTTGGGGGGCTTGTGCAGCGGCCAGAAGGAACTGGCGGGATGTCCGCTCCCGTCTCAGTGAGCATGCGCAGTGGGGCTTCTAGGCATGCGCACTGGGACGTCGGCACGGAAATCCACAGCTTTGAAGTTTACCGATCGAGATCGGCGCTGGCGCCTCATCCCATCAGTGTGACTGCACAGATGACCACTTGAAGATCATCAGTTACAGGTAAGAAACCTGTTTTTCACTGCCCATTCCGCTTCCAGATTTATTTATAAACAAATTTAGTAGTACTGTTCCTTTATGTAGTTTCCTAAGGAACACCACTGCTTACTTTCCACCTTTATGAAAACTTCCTAAATGTTTGTTTTAATGTTATACAGGAAAGCATATCTTAACATATAGTAAATAATGCTTTAGTGTGAAATCTGGCATTTTGTTTGAAATTCTGTCCACATTCTCTTCTCCTGTTCCTTTAGGTTGCTAATGCAATAAAAGCTTCATTGCCTCAAGGTGCCATAAAATCTAGTAAAGAAGGAACAAAATGCATTCAGGTTGAAATTACACCTACAGCATCTAGAATATCAAGAAACGCAGTGACTAGTATGTCTATTCGAGGACATAGATGGAAAAGGCATGGTAAGTAGTGCACTGTCTTAAAATACAATTTTGTTCTAAAGGCTGAAATTTTTAAGCCTGTTGAGTACTTAATTTGAGGATCTATTTAATATGTTGTACAACCAGAATATTACTAACTTACCTACTGAACTATGCCTGCTAAAATACTCAGTTTTCTTTAATGCTCACAGTCCATACTCCTACATAAGTAATCATTTAATGTTTACTGTTCACTGTTCTTAGGTATAATATTATAAGTTTACTATCTCTTTAGTTGCTCAGAGCTAGAATTTTCTATTAAAGCATCAGAATGTTAGCATGGATTCTCAAATAGTAATATAAATTGGTTCTGAAAGGTGATTCCATTACAGTAGCCACAGGGCTTTTTTTGTAGCAAGAACTTCTTTGAATATTAGGCCACACACTCCTGATGTAGCCAGTCTTCTTGGAGCTTACAGTGGGCCCTATATTAAGAGCCCTGTAAGTTCTTGAAGGATTGGCTACATCAGGCGTGTGTGGCCTGATATGCAAAGGAGTTCCTGCTACAAAAAAAGCCCTGATAGCTATATTATTCTGTTGTGGTCTGTTATAGCAAAGTAAAAGCCCAGTGGCCTCTTAAAGACTAACTATGTTAATTTTCTTTCCATTGCATCTGAGGAAGTGAGTTCTGATTCACAAAACCTCATGGTGGAATAAATGTTAGTCTTTCAGGTGCTACTGGGCTTCTGTGGATTTGGTTTGTGTTCCTTCCAGAGGGCACCCATGTTAGGATATTGCAAGAAAACACTAAAATCTTGGCACATTATGGTGTTATTCATAAGGCTTGTATTGGACTCAGAAAAATAAAGGGTGCATAGCCACATAAGCAGTAAGCACTGTTGTAATTAACTGTACTTGTCAGTTTCATAAACATTTACTAAAAACTTCATTTTGGCATAAATTCTCATGGGCAAACTTTATTGTGCTCCTTACAGAAGTTCTATAAAATAGTCTAGGGTTATCTCCATATAGCAGATAGAGATTAAAGTGGGTTGTAGCTAGGGAACACTTTGTCACAACAAAATGTATTAGTCTTTAAACCAGGAATGTAAAACATGTGGCCCAGGGGCTGAATCAGGCCCCCAGAGTGCTCCTATCAGGCCCCCAAGCAACTGGCTCTTGTCTGCTTCCTTCTCCCTCTCTCTTGCTTCCTTCTGCATAACAGCTTGCTTTGCAAGGCTTGCTCAACCTCAATTTTCTCCATTGGTTGAGGCTCTTCCCCTTCCTGGTCCCCCGGGGAGGGAGGAAAAGAGCCAGAGCTTCCTTTGCCCTGTTCCCTGGATCCCATGAGAGAAATATAAAGAAAGCACTTTTAAGACCAACAAGTGCCAATGTTTCAAGCATGTTTTGTTTTAAGTTGTTTTTTTAAAAAAAATTAATCGTTTGTCTGTGTCCCCTAAAAAGTTTATATCTCTCCCTAATCTTAAATAGGTACACACATGACCCGACTGACATAGCCTGGCCCGACAGAGTCTTATTTATGTCAGATCTGTCCCTCATAACAAATGAGTTCCACCCCTGCTTTAAACTGTTTATCCAGTTTTATGAGGACAGCATTTTTGCCTAGAACCTTCAAAATCTTCATGAAAATAAAGAATATTACAA
This sequence comes from Heteronotia binoei, assembly GCF_032191835.1. NCBI lineage: Eukaryota > Metazoa > Chordata > Lepidosauria > Squamata > Gekkonidae > Heteronotia > Heteronotia binoei. Next base: position 54,298,886 of record NC_083232.1, on the reverse strand, counting down.
CTGTAATAACTTTTGTGTTCATTGTAGACCTTAATACACCTTAATACAGTTTTCTTGTAGGTATTCTGCAGAAGGCCAGTTGGGAAAAAGTAAAATTTCTTGATAAACTTAGGACTCATATATGCTTATGCAAGAGCTCCCATGAAGTGATTAAACCTTCAGTTTTGCTTGTTCACATGGATCTTGAACATACCTTCTCTTCCTACCTTGTGTGATCTGAAGAAAGTGACAAGTAATCTAATTTATGGTGTTTTATTGTCTGTGGCTACACATCCTGTTATAAATCCAGCACAGGCTTTCCCCCTTTGAGGTTCAATACAGGAGTGATTATAGATACACTATTTATAAATTATGTTAATATTGGAAATAGTACAATGAAGTTTCAGGAAAGTTTTGATTTTTCTCTGAACATGTTGCTTATATCTTTATAAATAAAATATATTGATTTATTTATGGAACTATTATTTCTGACTAATAAACACTGGAAAAATATACTAATAATTTTATTAGTTAATGATTCCTGCCTCTTATCTGGTAACTCTGTAAAGTATTTTAGCTTGTAGTTTTGTAGATTAAAGGCTAATCCCTACTAGCTAGTGGCTGTAAATAAGCGGGGGGGAGGTCTGTTGTAATCTATTTGATCATATACAGGCATTGACTACATGCTATCTGACTGGTTTAAAAATGCTTTTTGGCTTTTTTTTTTTTTTTACCAATTGCTGCTTCTGCCTTACTGTCTTGAGAAAGATGATCAAGGAAGCTTTGTAAGGTTACCCAGATGCAGTGACTTGCAGAATCCAGAGACACAGGTTACTATTGATAAGGGAGCCCAAAGACATAGGTTACTTTTGCTTCCTCCTTATCAATAGAAATTTCATTCTTTTTATGTAGTTGTAAAAGGTATTAATAGTCCAGAACAAATAAATTCATAAATGCATTTCAGAAATCATTCTTTAATGTTGCCTTCCTGCAGGATTCATACTTGATGATACAGGTGCTGAAGTACACGAGTCATTGGTTAGGACGAGTGCTTGCTGCAGCAGATAACAGTAAGGCAAGAGGCTTGGTAGTATTAGTGAAAAGCATCTGTCTCCAATAAAGATGAAGTTACTTTTGTTATTAAGAAAGATTATTTGCCATGTATGCAAGTATTGCTGCAGACTCTTAAGTAGCCAGTAAATAGTGATCATTCAGTACACAAATATGATGTCATGATGATGTGATGTAACGGGGAAAGCTAGCACTACTTTGGGGCATGAGGAAAATTTAATTTGTACTTCTGTTGTAATGATGGATTGGAATTCCAAACATCAACCTGATTGTTATGATAGAAAACTAGAACTGCCCTGATGTTTTCCTTTAAAGCAAACCTGGGCCCAGAAAATAGGTGTCACCCAAATGGTTTTAGGGTGTCCTAATGGAACCAATTTGTGAAACTAAATGACCCCAACTATTGCAACTGACTTGCTCACACAGTAAAGCAGGCAATATTTTTTAGACAAACCTACACTGCCTATACCTGTAGTGTTGGCATGGAAACTGATGCTCTTGTATTCAGTGTCAATGCCAAGAAGAAGCCTGTATCAAAACCATACCATTAAATGGGAGGCAATATAGACACAAGGATTTTTAATCTAGAAAACATACTTCATAACTGAAGGGCAATTATCTTTGCTGGTAAATCATAAGCATGATATGGTCACCATTTCAGGATTTAACAGGACATTTCAGAGCTCTTTAATTTTTCATCTGGAATATATTACTGTAAAATAAGAGTAAAATAAGATGGGTAGGAAATGGAAAAATGGTGATTTGTGTTGGTTTGTAGTTTGTTTGATTGCCTGAACTGGTAGTTCATTTCATTTTGTGATTTGTATGGTTCCCCAAACTGGTGTGTGGTCTGGAAGGTGTAAAACTCATGGGGAGTCCTCGGCAGGCTCTCTTCCACCCACCCTCCAACTTTGGTGAAGATTGGATATGGAATGTCCAAGTTATAGCCCCCCAAAGCAGGTGCCCCCAGGAAAGCTCAGCTTTGGCTCTCACGAGATCTAATTCTTCTCTCTTTGTGCTGCAATGTGGAAGCAGCTGAGTCAGGGTATCTGCACCCATAGAGTAGAATGGGAACTCTGTGATTGGCTCCCAGAGCTGCCAATCAAGCTATGGACAACTGCTGTGAGTGTTTCAAGGGCTCCCAGAAGTCCACCCCAGTGTTGCCTAGGAATTGCTTGAATCAGCGCCAGGCTGTTTGGGAAAACAAACTGCAAAAACAAATCAAGCAACCACCAAGGAAAAAAGGCGGTTTGTTTTCCAGTTCAGGCATGGCGCAATCACCAAGTTGGTTCAGAATGAATCATGGTTCGTAGTTCATTTTGTGCCCTTCTCTAATGGTAGTTTACCATTGCCTGATTCTGCTGTGTCGCAACCATGGACTTTCTTGGTGATTTTTCTATCCAGATACTAACCAGCTCCTACTCTGCTTAGCTTTCAAGATCTGACAAAATTGGTCTAGCCTGGGCTATCCAGGGTAGGGCTCTATGGATTTAGAAGAGTGCAGTTTGGTTTATCAGACTTACAAGATCATGAGAATGGCATTAAGCACCAAATTCATGATCAGGAGTGAAGTAAGTGTAAAGAAGACATGATCAGATTGTTTGCATATGGAAGTTCTTCCCAAGTAGCCACCATTGACACCAGTGTTCCTTGCTAGTTCTTCCTAAATTAATATTTCTCAGTTTTGTAGTTCCTTCATGTAATAAGTCTGCAGGTCATACGCTTTGAAAGATATCAACACAAATAATTTGTAGTGCTTGGTTAATCTTGAGTAGCTCTTATTAACAACCTGCTAAGCTTCTTTGAACAAAAAAGTGGAATGTTAGGAGAACATCGATTAATTTAGCTAATGTTATGGATTAAGTTCTTATTAGATATACCATAGTGTGTGTATACAGTTTTCAGTGTCTTAATAAAGATGACAAAGCCATGGATATGGTATGTCCATGTGGGATGAATCACCAGTGTATGACAGGAATAGTGGTTTAACATACATTTGTGCAGTGTCAAAAATTGTAGGCTGTGAAATAAGTTGTTGTGCAGTTGGGCATAAGTAATTTGTAAAGCAACAGGTGAGTAAAAAAGGGAAGAAGAAATAAAAAGTGAAGATAAAAACTGTGTTCATAGCCCTACTATTTGAAAGGCATTTACTCATACTGAGTTCTATGTAAACATTGGTTTAAATCCCTCTGCTCTGTTTGACAAAGTTTGAAGCTTTATTAGTAAAACAGACCTCTCATCGTTTGTGGGAATTGTGCAGCTGACCTTGGCCTCAGTCTAGCAACTCTGAGATTTGTAAACTCAAATTACAAACCCATGAAAAAATTACTAAGATATGCATTACTGAATTCAGTGAAAGTAGTTCAAATGCCGAACTGTTCTATTCTGAGACTCTATTTTGCTAATATCACCCACCCCCACCCTCTCTAAAGCATTAATCATGGAATCATTGATACAGGGGACATGTAGATTTTGGTCTAGACTGGGTGCCCTGGGATCCTTCAGATTTTATAATATCAAATATATTCTCATGTAGAAGAAATCAATTTTAAGTCCAAGTCTCTAACAAACCTTAAAATGACACAAATTTGTTGTGTTCTGTAATCAATTTAAAGACAGTCCAATAATTCCAATAGAAGAAATCTTGACCAAAAGTTCCTAAAATCTTCCTCAAACTTAGGTTCCAATACAGGATAAGTAAAGGAATAGTGAAAAATTAATTGATTAAAAAATTCACAATTTAAATGGAGACTCTCTCCTTTCTTAGTCAGTAAACAGTGACATCCCAAGATGATTCACTTGGCAATAATGTTCCAGTTTACAAAACTGCTAGCATGAAGTCCTACTGTTTTGCATACATAGCTTCTTCAAAAGACAGAACATGGAACTTTGCCACACAGACTTCACTGTCTGTCATAAACAAATGCACTTTGAAATTGTCACATTTTCAATCTATAGTAATAACATTGCACTCGCCAATTTATAACATGCTTCGAGTACAACACTGAGAATCTCTCTCACAGACACAAATGAATGCCTACATTCACACATCATTATATCCAAAATCCTAATTGCAAACATCTGGAAAATGCTAAATAGCATTGGTCTCCAACTCTGCCATGAAAAGAAATTGGTCAGACAAGGTGCAAATGTGCTGCATATCACAGCCCCTCAAGTTTGCCAATAAAAATTTTCATCAAATTTAAATAAGTTATTCTCTAAAATGAGGTCAACCAATTCAAGCAGGAAAAATGTGGGGTGTGAGCAGGCCTGTAGCTGCAGTGGGACCCAGGAGGGCCAGGCCGCTCCATTCAACCCCCTTCTTTATAGCCCGTCCATTGGAAGGCTTCCAATCTGCCCCCTTTACTCACCATCACTCTAAATAAGTGCATCATTGCTACTGTAGGGGCTTCAGATAGGTATGGGGGGGGGGAGACTTCTTGCAGCAGGATCCCCCTGGCAGGTTTACTGAGTTTGACAAATGGGGGGGGGGGCTGTCACTTTACTTGAGAAGCAGAGAAAGTGTTTAGGGCCAAACTGGATGGCCCCCTGCCCTCCCCCCCTCAAAAAAATGCTGCTGCAGGCCCCACCAAACATGAAATCCTGGCTACAGCCCTGGATGTGGGTGGGAGTCCTCTTTTGTCTAGAACTTTCTCAGTGACAGCCTGTGCGTTATACTCATGTATAATGAAAGTAACATCAAGTGTTAATAACACAACTGTATTTGGGATCTGTCTTCATTCCACTTTAATAACAATTCTCAAGTATCCTTAATATAAGATCTGATCCTGCTGACATGGTTTTAGGAAAGAATCTATATACTGAGAGAGGGGTTCCAAAAGAGTCATTCCCTGAGACTTCAGGACGCCCCAGGGAGGTGACCCTTGTATTTTAGGGAGAGTGTACAATACAGGAATTCTTGGATGTTCATTGAATAGAAAGTTGTATAAACTACTGTCTATGAAACCAATGAGTTCTGCTTCATCTAAAACAACCTTAATCAAGCCATAAATGTGTATGGAGGGATAATGATCTGTAATTGATAATATGCATTATTATTAATGCACGCTGCAGTTATCTGCAGATAACCTCTTTGCAGTAATGTGATCCTGGATTACTATGGCTCCCCCTTTATCCGTGGGCTTCATCATGATCCTATCATCTTCCTTCAAGCCCTTTAGAGCCATATACTCCCTGTAAGATAAGTCATGCCAAATGTTTCTGTTCTGAGACTCTATTTTGCTAATATCACCCACCCCACCCTCTCTAAAGCATTAATCATGGAATCATTGATACAGGGGACATAAGTAGATTTGGGTCTAGACTAGGTGCCCTGGGATCTTTCAGAGGCACCAAATACATTCCTTAATTTAATCTGTCTCATCATTTTGAATAAGTCAATCCTGGTATAGAAAGTACTGTATCTGGGGCTGGGCACAAAGCCCAACCCGATTCAAAACCTGATGTTCCACCCCATTGAGTGTTCAAGTTGATAGATTGACCAGTTCTGCCATGACTCTCTGGAGCCTGTTGAAAAAAAACTCGCTTCTAGTTCTATTCCTGGTAACTTCTGGTTTAGCCCACAGATAAAGGGGGAGCCATAGGATTGTTTAAAAGACTTGGACTTTAAAACTGACTTCTTCTGCTTCTACGTATGAGATATTATAAAAGGTTTGCATTTAAATTATTTTCACTGAGTTCAATAGTGCGTATCTTAGTAATTTTTTCACAGGTTCATAATTTCAGTTTCATTTGTCATTCCTTGCTTCTCTCATTGTGTGGTCTATCCTGAGACTTGGGTCAGTTGAGTAAATTATTCCACAAATGTTTCACATGACAGAAACAGATGTCTGTGGGACCACATGTAGTTCCAGTATAAGGAGCCTTCTTCTAATTGAACTGGCTCTTTCACTGGAACAGCCTGCCAATCTTTTATTTCCAGCAGCTGCTCTTCTCATCGGCCTTTGAAGTAACTACTTCCTGCTCAGTTTATCAGAATTTAGCCCTAGCTTTTATTATTCCAGCTTCTTCTGCTAAGGCTGCTTGCTCCAGCCTTCTTCACCCCTACTGGCTATCTTTTCATAAAAGGGAGCCCACCATCAGATAGGTCTTTACAGCTAAAAGCCTCCAGGGGGTGCTGCATGCTGGAGTCAAAAGCTTGTTTCTGCCCAGGGACCACATGCTCCAGTGCAGCAGCACCCCAATACCCTCTGTTCCCCTTTTGCCACTGAAGGAGAAGGTAATGGGTTTTTTTTTATTCTCCAGCTACTATTGAGAGGATTTCATCCAGATTAATTGAAGTTATGTTGACTGAGTTCCTTCCATGGCTCAGAAAGCCTTTGCAATAAGTATTCCTGATGTGGCATGAAAATGAACCAAAGTGACGAACACAATCTTTGTTCTGTTTGGGTGAAGGGAATAGTTGTCTCCACATATAAGGCCTCTGCCAATGCCTCACCTTTAAAGCTCAGGTAGATAGGGCAGTGAAACTTAAGGCAGCGTTGTAGGAGAAAGCTCTTAAAGCCTCAGAGCCAGCATCCATGTTAGCCCCAGAGAAGGCTCCCAATCCCGCATCTTCAGAATTGATGTGTTTGGTTCCACTTCCCAGATCTGTATCTCAGCAGATGTGATCTCAGTTGTGTTCCCATCAGGTTCATCATGCCTCTTCTGAGCCTCCTGTTAAGGAAGACAAAGAAAAAGCATAAATTGGCTCAACAGTGCAATGCTCCCATCTGTGCTCCTGAGCCAATGCCAACCTTGCAGGAGAAGCCCAGGAGCCCATCTCTGAGTTCGAGATCTTCACCTGTTTCTATCTCTGATGGGGATACTGGCTTACCACATGGCCAGGCTCCACATGAGTCCGATCCAGAACAAATTGCCACAATTCCATGGTCTCAGTCCCAGCCGCTTATGTGGTGGCATTCACATCCCTACATGATGTCTCTGGGATATTTGGAGGAATGGGGTGGCAACTTTGCAGACCCCAGGGATATGAGTTTGTATCATTACCCTCATCAGGTGTTGTCATATCCTCCTTCAGCAACCATCCTATGAAGGCTAGTTTCTCCTATTCTGGCAGTGAGAGAAGAAGAAACAGCTAGTCTGATGGATCTGACACAATATTGGATCCAAGCCCAGATGGGAGAATATGTAAGCCATCTCCAGTTTCTCCCATTGAAGGATCTCCAAATGTTTGGAGAACAAATGACTTGTATGGCCCAGTCTCTTGAGACAGAAGCCATTACCTCGGAGCATAAACCCAAAGATAAAAGTCTGAGTTGCCTGTATTCAGTCTCCTAGAATTATTGCTTTTCCAGTGTTCAGGGGCCTTGAGGACCTTATGCAGGAACTGTGGCAAAACCCTGCATCTTTGCAGGCTACCTCCAGAACGGTACAACATTTTTATAAAATCAAGAAGGAGCCATTTAGCTATTTGACAGCTTATCCTCTGCCATCCTCCTAGGTTATGGAAGAGATGCAGCCACTGCACTCCCACTGTGTGCCCTGGGTCAAAAATTATACTCTTCAGCAGCTTTAGGTTTCAAAATTGCTATGAAACCATTATGTCTAGTTATCAGCACTTCTTATGGGAGAGGATCCTGCTAGAAGATAAACATCCCTTCACTAATGTTCTGCATATGGAGGCCATTAAATTTTTGAAGCAGCAAATTGATGTGGGATGGCATTCTGCTGATTTGGCTGTGCGGGCTATAGTGAGCTCCATCATACCATGCTTGGTTAAGATCAACATCCTTGCCTATGGGGACCTGGCTTAAAGTTGAGGACTTACCTTTTGAAGATTCCACTTTCTTCTCTTCCAAGATGGACAAGATGCTTTTCCTGATAAAGAAGAACAAGCAGACAACCAAGTCCCTAGGAGTCTCACATTTGTCCATGTCCCAATTTAAGCACAGATGCTTTGTGAGACAACCCTGACATCCATAACACAGGAACTACTATTTTTTTGTCCCCTTGGGATCTCAATATTCTACCCCTAAACCTTACCCACAACATAGTTACCTAAGAGTTCCAATTGAGCTAGGTCAGGGTTATGGTCTTGACCTTTAAAGCCCTATGTGGCCTGGGATCATCATACCTGTGAGGCCACCTCTCCCCATATGAGCCCCAAAGAGGTTTATGCTCTTTTGGTCAGCACTTCCTGGTGATCCCTGGCCCAAGGGACGTTTGCTTAGCTTCAAGCAGAGCAAGGGCTTTTTTGGCCTTTGCTCCAACCTTCCAGAGAGCTACTTCATCCCAGAAGTCATCCTTCTGACTAAGATCATTGCCAGCCTGTTATGTTCAGGAGCAAGCTGGCTCAGTTTGCTACAGCCAGGGAGACTGTTACATCTGATGAGTGGATTTTGTCCAAGGTTAAGTTTGGTTACAGATTAGAATTTCCTTGCTCAAGCTTGGGGGTTCCAACCAAGCAGCTTCAGGTCTTGCCCAGACTTTGGCCTCCTTAATTGATAAGGGCACCAAAGGGGAGGTTACAGCATCTCGGACACTGGAGATTTTCTTCCTTTGTATGATCCTAGTAGATAAAAAAGATGGGGGCATTAGACCCATTTTCTTCACGTTTCAAGGTTCCGTATGGTATTGATTCCTTCAATTTTACAATTATTAAAATTTGTTGGTTTATTATTGATTTGAAGGATGCTTGTTTTTATGTTTTAATCCATCATCATTACTGCAAATTCTTACAGTTTTCATGTGGGGGATGAGTTTTTCAGTACACTGGACTACCCTTCCAGATGGAGGCGTGATCCCAACTAGGTCCAATAGCCTGTAGGGCTTTGCAGACTGAACTAGGTGGGCAAAGAAATACAAAGCTTTCCAAAAGACTGAAGGACAAACCGATATTATTTTGTGTCCTAGACTTTTTTCCAGACAATGTTGTAAATAACACACAAGTTTTTTTTATCACAGATAATTATGTAGTTTTTCAGCACCATTTTGTGAAGAGCATCCATTAACCTTTAGTATACCAGAAAATAAATTTATACAGGACTCTTAGATTTTACAAGGACAGTAATCATTTTGTCATGGAGGACGAATCCTAGTCACCACAATTGAGTTAAATCTTATGCCTTTTGTGTGGGAAGGGAATCTACTATTTAAAAAGTGACACTTTCATCCCCAAATCAATCAGGGCTAGTGCCCCCTTACTTTCCTGTTCTTTTGAATAGTCTCCATTTTTTGTTTTTTGTTTCCTCAACCTTTCTGTCTGTCTTCTCTTTGCTTTGTCTGCTTGTTCATTCTTTTTCTGTTCATTCTCATTTTCCCTTCCCGCTTTCCCATTTTCTTTCAGTTACCTACATCCCCTTCGGGGGAGGGGGTGTTAGCAATACACTGGATTCTTCTTCAGAAGGGAAAAAGGGTTTAGAGTAAACCATGAATGCTTATGCCCCAAAGGAGGAAGCACAGAAACAGGCTCTAATTCCTATTGGGAAAGATCATATTATGTGGAAACTCTGATGAAGAAGGGTTGTGTCTCATTTGCCTGACTTTAGAAAGTTACAAATACCATAATATAAAGGATTCAGTTATTGAGTTCACACCTTTAGCATAATGAAATATCTTCACATTCAGGTTAAATACTAATCTTATATAGTATACCGGTAATGCAGAAATCCTGTAAAAATGTGGAATGGGTGAGCCAGTTTTCAGTATGTTTTGTGTAATATATGAGTATTTCTTATGCTGTTGTAGACAGTCTTTAGAAGTGAACTTGAAACTAAAAATAGTTGTTTTGCTCCAGTACTATATAAACTGATGGGAAACACATAGGTCTGGCTTAAATCCCCCAAGTTTTGATTGTCTGCTGAGAGCGATGATTCAGCAGAGAGCCTCCAATTCATAAAACTAATTTATCTGTGTTCTAATACTGCTAAATACAATTAATGTGACAGGTAAGAGAAAACATAGGCTACATAACATTCAGCCTTCTAGTTTTGTCTTTTTTTGTTTATCTCCATGTTTTTATTTCAGCCATCTTTTTTTTTCTTATCCATCTTCAATTCTAGAACAACCAGATAATGCTAGTGACACTACTGAATCAGGCAACTTTGTCATACCCGAGATTAGTGTCACAAATGTGGCTGGAGAGAGAACCGGGAATGGGGAAAAAAGCAGAGCACCAGCAGAAAGTGATGCTCAGCATATACAGGGTGTACAGGAAACGCCTACAGATCCTAGAATTGACTGCAAAGGCATACCAGAGATCAGGAGGCAAAAATCTGTAAGAAAAATTATGGAGGATGGAATAAGTTCACCTGGCAGGGTGCAATTTTAACAAAGCACTTTGTAAGCTACTTTAAAAGGTATTGATTGAAAGGGCACTGCTGCATGTTTGGAAATTGCAGTATATAATCATATATTTGCATGTTACCATTAGAAAAACATATTGCATGATTTGCACTTAGAATTTAGAAAGTATCTTTCTGGTGAGCAAACTGATAAGCATGTCTGAAGCAATTGAGGGGTCTTTTTTTTTACTTTAGGAAACCACAATGAGAGACTTCAAAGTGGCAGACAGTGCTAAACTCCTGCTCAATTTGGGTTGACGTAGACTAATTAAGCAAATTTCTCTTTAAAATGCTTTTAAATTTGTTACTTATCTCAGTTCATTTTAGTATCTTCCATTGTGGTGCTTGAAATCTCTGCAGTCCTTGAGCTTTTATGCTCCAGTGTGTAAAGTTTTTAATTTTGTCATATCACTACAGAGCTGAACTGTAGAATGTGACTTTTCAGTCCTTGGAAAATTAGTACGGTTGGGCTTGTTTAAAATGAAGGAGCTTGCAGGTGGTCCCTTTGGCATCTAGCTTCATGACTGGTTTTCTGTACAGGTAGCATTTAGATGCCTTTGGACATCCTTGGGTTCATATCTTTTCTGGCTTTCTATAATATATCTAACCTCTTTCTAACCTTTTGCATGAATAACAGGAGCGTTTCTTCCCCGCCCCCGAAATCACTGCAGAATGAGATTATAAGCATGCTTTTTGGTTTAGAAAATTTAATTGGTAATGAAAATCATTGCATACAATTTCTCTCAATTTGACATACTAGGTAAGTTCATTGTCTGTTCCTTAGATTGCTTTGTGCTGGGAAATGCCAACCTCTAACTGTATAGACTTCAGTTCATTTCAAAATGCTGTTATGGAAAATCATATAACTGCCTTCATTCTCCATCCAGGTAATGAACTGGGAATTCCGGAAGAAGAATTAATAGAAGTATCTGAAGTTGATGAGGGTTTTTACTCTAGGGCTACTTCTGCCACAAGTCATTCTGCTTTATCGAACAGCAGCACCAGTAATAAGCCTCTGACAGGCAAGAGTCAGCGAAGGTCTGGAGGAAGCAAAGTTGGAGTGAAAGAAAAAGAAGCTGTTGGTGAATCCTACAAAGAACACTTGTCTCGTAAACAAAGCCAGAGAGCAATGAGTGAGAATTTAGAGCTTCTGTCTCTAAAGAGGCTGACTCTGACTAGCAGCCAGTCCCTGCCTAAGCCAGGCAGCCATAGTTTGGCCAGAACAAGCACAACTCTTTTTAGTAAATCTTTTGAACAAGTCAGTGGTGGTGTGATCCCAAATAACCACAGTGGTACAGATGCAAACAGGTTTTCTGTATGTAGCTTGCAAGAGGAGAACTTGATTTTTGGAGCTGAAAGGACTGAATTTCCTGTTCCAAGCAAGCAGCCAAATCAGCAGCGACCACCTAGTATCAGCATAACACTTTCAACAGACTAACAGACCCTCATAAATTTCTCAGTATATAAAAAAAAGGATTCAGTTGATTTTACTGCCATTTATTATGACCTTTTCTAAATATTTCTCTTCATCTGTCTAGAAAGTTTTTCCTTCTTTGAAAGCTGTGTCTAAACTGCCAAGGTTTAAGAACAGCAGTAAATTTAAACAGAATAGGGTGAGGACTTGGTTACCTTCATATTTTAAGGCTGGGTTTTTTTGCATACTGTGTTAGTACTAATTGCTAACAGTCATTTCAAAAACTTTGTACATTTAAGTTGACCAGATTGTGTTAACATGTTTTGTAGGATACACCAGCCCTGATTTTATAAATACTTCACAGAAAATGATGTTACTCTATAGGAATCCTGACTCAAGGAATGAAATTCATAATAATGTTACAATTAGCCTTGTACTGGAGAGCTGATACATGACAGACTTATGCTGGGCATATGCCATCTTTAGTATGGATTGCATTGCTTGTGCAGACTTTAGCCATATGCTTTGAGGAACATATTATCATTGGCACAATCTGGAATTAATGTGTCTGATCCATCTATGTAATAACCATTGTTTTTCTTTTTTGCTCTCACTGAGCTAGAAAGGGTTCTTTATGCTTTTTTTTAAGCAATTAAGGTCAAATCAGGGTGGGGGTGAGATGAAACTTTTTTAAAAAAAAAATCTCTTACATGCACAGACAAACTAAGTATGCTGGGTTGGGTTCATTGAGTCACATTATTCTTGCTACAAGAATTCAGGTATAATTTTGACTTGTACAGTTGCGTATAATGAGCATTTTTCAAAATGTAGTTGGGAAAATGGGGCTCTGTCATCTTTTAGACACCACCCTTGCATTGATCAGTATATGGCAGGTAAACATTGGCTTCACATGTTGAGTTTCAGATTTCCATAGGAGCTTATACATTTAACCCCCGATCTGTGATGGTCCCATCTGTGATCTGTACACACTGACTGTAATGTCGCACAAATCAATTGTGTGTGCATTAAACTTTGTGCACAGAGGCTTCTACGTAAACATGAAATCAAACACACACATTGAGTGGAGAGACATATTCTTGACCCCCACACTGTAACTTATTTCAAACACTAGCATAGGGCCACTGATTACACAATATCAATGCTTAACAATATAATTTCCTATAAGTAGCAAATTCATTTTTTGAGCCTGCCAACACAGCAAAGAGCCAATACAAGAAACAATTTTTTAAAAATAATTATATGCTGCCTTTCCATACCATATATACTCATGGCTGATTACAACAGTTACAAAACACGTAAGTGTAGCCATAGTTATAGTACAGTTTAAAGTATTTTAAAAGTTAATCTTTTAAACCAACACTTTAAAACCAGAGTTAAAATTCTAATTAAAAGGCCTTATCAAATAAAAGTGTCTTCAACTGAATAATATAGCAGTGTGTCTGCTTTTTTCCCCATCCTGCAATGATGGTGATTTTCCAACTAAACCACCTCATACCACAAGCTCACATTAATCCACATTCTCTTGAAGCTATGTTGAAACTAGCTGCATAGAGGTATAGTCAATAATGTTTTTTGTTGGCTTTAAGTTTAAAGCAGGCAACTAGAAACTTTGAGAATATAACAGGAATTTAGCAGGTAAAAATCCCCCAGTTTTTAGAAATTCTAACTTGGATTCCAAGGAACCTCCTTGTGTGCATTTCCAGAGTGTATGTTCTCTAACCAAAACTAATAAAAAGGTAAAGGTAGTCCCCTGTGCAAGCACCAGTCGTTTTCGACTCTGGAGTGATTCTCTAATAGTGTTCGTGTGAAATACAAAGTGTTGTAAAAATATCTGAACTTAAAATGTTTGGAGCCTACATTTTAATGTCTGTTTGCTTAATCTGATGATGTCATTTATTTACTACTTTAAACAATATTAAATGTATTCTAACAAACTTAAAGCACTGACAGTTTCCTACATTTTTAGTTATTATACTGGCATTCTGCAGAGAATAACAGAATACAGAAATATGCTGCCATGGTAAATGAAAAAGATTTAAACTTCTTAGTTAACCATCAAAAATGCCATGAGAAATGAAGTGACTTTTTACAAAAAGTTTAGTGCTGTAGTTCTTGAGCTATAGGTAGTGTGTTTGTGTCAATTTGTGGGACTCCACAGTGACCACGAAGATGATTTATATGTATCTGCAAAAGTTTAAACCTAGTTTGTCGCTTGGACATAATTTTGCAATAGGACATATGTACCTTTTGGCATTTAGGCATACATCCTGATTGTAAAAGGGGTTCTGTATGTATTAAGAGTATTTTTTTAAAAGTTATATCTGCATCAGTCCTCTTAATACAAACAGCATGGCAGATGGTCCCAACCCATTTTGATCAAAACCAGCTTTTCATCCGGATAAATTTTGGTAATCTGTAAGGGTCTAAGTTTGCTAAATGTTGGGAGTATAATCCTACTTATATATGATGCTGGTTTTGTATAGTATATACAGGTCTCATAAACTTGATTTCATTAAAATCTAACCTTTATGTATTGTATGACTATTCAAATTTCCCAATATATAAACTTTGATAAATACAGGAAATTTGGGGTGATTGAATTTTTAGCATTATGCCAGCTTTCTCAAAAGACCTGCTGTGGTCCTGATCATGAGGATAAGATTTGAGACTTTAGACTTCTGAAGCATATGTACTCAGTCTGCAGCATAGGGTAGAGTTTCCACTCAAGTTCTGTGCTGCACATTCTCACAATTTTATAGTTTAATGCAGAATTTCAAATGAGGTCATAAAGTCTTGGCTCTGGAATGTAATAGCTAACTTTGATTTGGTAGATTCAGGTGGGTGGCCGTGTTGGTCTGAAGCAGCAGGACAAAGTTTGAGTCCAGTGGCACCTTTAAAAACAACCAAGATTTATTCTGGGTATATAAGCTTTCATTATAGACTTAATAGGCAATTGACAATTTGAATTGAAAATGGCTAAATAATATTGGATAGGTGAACATCGCTTTTAAAATGTTTTGTAGGTAGTCTTTTACTAAGTTACAAAATTGCAACAGTTTATTTTGTATTTTCAACTATAGGTGTTTTGTTCAGTGACTTATTACATTGAGTGATCAGGTGAATTAAGTGGAGTTAATCAGTGTAAATGGCCAGTGATTTGTGATATTAGAAAAATAAGATAGTGTGTGAATGTTTTTTATTAGACATTGCTGTGGTGATACATGGGTTTTTATAAACAATTTACTGAATGTTTGGAGACTACAGTTTTTGAATAACACTGAAATAATGCAATCTTGTATTGATAACCTTGCAGTTTTGATTGAAACAATTTATGAATGTATCCCTGTGTAATGGACACACTTTGCTTTTTTGTGTTTTGGTTTTAAAATGGTCTAGACTAATTTGTACTACTTGGTACTGCAGCCTTTTGTATTTAGTATAGCTCCGTTTCTGAATATTGAAGACTGAAACAGGCTAGATAGGTATTTTTAATAATTCCAGAGAAGACCCAATGATTGATACATTTTTCCTTAACAATATAATTCAAACGAGTGTACTACTTTCTCTTTTGTATCGTAGTTTGTGAATACTTTCTGGTTTTTTGGTAACAAAATGTTTGTTTTGTAGACTTAAATAAATGAATTGTTTACTTAAGAGTTCACATTTCTAAAATCAGGAGTCAACATCATTTATAACTAATATTCCTTTGGAACAAAATAGAGCCTTTTGGAACAAAATAGAGCCTGTACAGACTGCAAACTACAGTCTGTACAGCGTACCTGATTATTATAATTTTTGCAGATGGCAGACTGAGGCTGAGAAGAAAGTAGCTTGCCTGAGATCACTAGTAGTGTGTAGCTACAAGTGAAAAATGACCCAGGAACTACCCAGATCACTATTCATTCTTAACCCATGTGGTACTCTTTATTCAGTGTTATGAATAAATTTGCTAAAAGATGCAGATTTACTGTTTGCCATGCTATTATTTCCATACTATTACTTCTTACTTGTGACAACTTTTATCTTGCTGTATTTTTTTATTTTATTTTTGCTTTCTCAAAAAAACAGGGTGCCTTTTACTTGAATGTACAAATCTGCTGAGTGTGAGAGCTGATTCAACACAAAAATCCAGAGAGCAGAACGTTAGAGACAGCATACTAACTCATTCATTAGCAGAGAGGAGTACCAGTGAAAGCAAAGCTACAGCTGGAAAATACTGCTTTTCAGGCTGCTTTGCATTTGAAGAGGAGAAAGGGATTGGCTTACTGGCTAACTTTAGAAACTGTAGCTCATTGCCTGGCAAATAGTAAGAAGCACTAGAAATAGTGGTGGATTTGCCCCTCTACTGGCCCATATTTATATTTCAGAATAGTACTCCACACCAACTTTTACCTCTTCCCCCTGTGCTTCAGACCTTAGCTAGTAGTTCAGCCTCCACCCCAAAGAACTCAGGATTTTACAGTAGTTTTGCTGCCAGGTCACTGTTGACACCATGGGGTTTTCAAGGCAAGAGATGTTCAGTGGTTAGGGATGGGCACGAAATGGAAAAATAGTGGTTTGTGTTGGTGCATTTGATTTCCTAAACCAGTACATTTTGTGATTCATATGGTTGCCCAAACTGGTTCAGGAGATGTAAAACACACTTGGGAGTCTTCAGCAGGCTCTCCTCCACCTACCTTTCGTGAGGATTGGATTTGGAATGTCTGAGTTATAGCCCCACAAAGCAGGTGCCCTCAAGAAAGTTCAGCTTCAGCTCTCACTACAACAAACTCCTCTCTCTTTGTGCTGCAAAGCAGTGGAGTCAGGCTATCTGCTTCCATACAGCTATGGACAACTACTATTGGTGTTCCTAGGGCTCCCAGAAGTCAGGGTTGCCTAGGAATTGATTGAATCAGTGTAAGCTGTCTGGGAAAACAAATTAAAAAATGAACCACTAAGAAAAGAAGGTGGTTCGTTTTCCATTTTGGGCTTGACACTAGTGGAAGAGGAACTCTCAGATAAGAGTCCGTGCACTTAACCACTACACCATACTGGTGTAGGGAAGAGGGTGAAATTTGAAAAAGCCAGTCTCCTGCCTTTTGAAATTTGAAATGTCATAATACTCCTTGTGGACAGTTAAAATGCAAAGAGGTATAAAAAAATGAAAGTAATTTTCTTCTGTAGTCTATATTGTTTATTGTGTATTACTATGTAATAACTTCATATTACTGTGCTCTGTAAGAAAGGGCTGTTTTAAATTTATAGGCCATATATCTTCTCTTTTTATAGGTTTTTAAAAACAAAAATCGGGGGCCATGGAGCAATAACAATATTAACAGAGAATCAACACACTGTGAAAACAAATAGTCACCATCTATTAATAAACATTGCTTCAAAAATATAACCAACTTAATACAGAACACTGACAATGAATATGTCCAGATAGACTTCATATGAGAGTTGAAAAATCCCATTAACAATGTGCACTAGAAAACAAATCACATGATTCTCCATTGTAAACTTTTTGTGCTTGACAAGGATTATCTTTGAAAGATTCACACAGAATCTCCATCAGTTGCAGAAGTTGGCAAAAAGCAGATGAGAAAAGCGGCTTATGGCCTAAACCCAGAGTGGAAGGGATTTAAACAATGTGCCTCATCCAGTGAAGTCTGGTTTTGTTCAGCCTCAACTTGTTCAGTCACCTTGCTCAGGAAGGGAACATCTTATATTGGTTGATTATTTAGATCTCCTGGGTCAAGGATAGGTTCTTTAGAAGCGGACAACCACAGCTTCTAGAGGGCAGCCATATTAATCATTGCAACAAAACCAACACTGAGTCCTGTGCTATCTGGAAGACAAATCTGGAACACTTCATGAGATGCATCTGGAATACTCTAGTCCCCCCCAAAATTAGTCACAATAAATCTGCTAGTAGACAGGGTGCCCCAGACATGGTTGGTCATGTGGCTTGAAGGAAATGGTTGTTATGATTTACTAATATAGCATGAGCTAATTGATTAAAAATGAAATTAAGCAAGGGGATTTCCACCACCACAATAAATCAAACTTGATTATAGTAATAAAATGAATTAAAAATTGCTAATTACCCAACATGAGAAACTACCAGCACTGGGCTGAAAAGAAATCTACATTTTGTATAAATAGAAATAATTGCTTTTTGTTTGATACTAAAATTTGTTAGAAGGGCTAATTATAGTTTACCGTTACTTTTTGAGCACTGTATAATTTTTATCTTAGGGATATGCAAGGAATTTTACAGATACACATTCATGTGTGGGTAGTTCATTTAATTTCATGATGTTCTGTGAGTCAGGTGTTCTTTAATTGTTACAGTCCTTAGCCTGCCCAATAATGTACACCCATGGCAACTTTGGATCTTCATGATTCCTTTGGCGCCTGCACACAAACCCAACCTCGGAGATCTACAAGAGCTAGCCTCAGACTTTCTGAAAGGCTTTCCCCCCTGCTGTGGGGAGCATGTGGCAACTGAGTATGCCTGGAGCTGAGGAGAAAGTTCTGCTCCCACTCCGTTCCTTCTTTACCACAGCACTGTCAAGACTTCACTGCATTTTTCTCCTACTTTTATTACCTCAGACTCACTAGATTATTCAAATTTCCAGCTTTCTTCATACTTCTTTTTCTTTTATTTGTCAACTCCTACAAAAAAGGGACCCTTGTGAGTTTTTTCTTTGACTTTCCTCTTTTTCCTCACCTTCCTCCTCCTCTTCCTAATCCTGGCAGAGCTTATGGAAAAGAGTACCTTTTTAAAAAGGTGCCAAGGATATAGGACAAAGCTACTTTCAACAGACAGTCACTCGTTTTGTCTGCAGGGCTGCCACTAAAATTTTATTTGTTTTCCTGACCAACATTTGTCAATTTCCTTGACCACCATTCAAATATAACCACGAGTTAAAAAATGAATAGGTCGTATTGCGTTAATGCAAGGCTTAATGAAACGTTCCACTCTACAACTACCCAAGTCTCAACTGCAAAAATATTTGCCAAAGTAAGAGATTTAATATCAGCTTCTTTCAACATTAACTGCAGCAACATCTGTTTTGCAATTGCACCAAAAATTACACCAAGATACAAACTTCAATTCAAGTGAACTCTGAATGCTAACAAGTAGGAATCTGCAATCTAGAGAAGCAGACAACCCTCATTTGCAAACTTTATGCAAGGGAGAAGTCAGGAAAGAGGGTGAGAGAGCTGGTACTCTGTAAACTCCAGCAGGAACAAAATTTACTTTGCATGGTGCAGAGAAGAAAGTGCTAGTTGTCTGTGAAATCCAACTGGCAAAACTAATTTGTGACTATGCTGAGTTTAGCAGGAGCCCCGTGGTGCAGAGTGGTAAAGCTGCGGTACTGCAGTCTGAGCTCTCTGCTCATGAGTTCAATCCCGGCGGAAGCTGGGTTCAGGTAGCCGGCTCAAGGTTGACTCAGCCTTCCATCCTTCTGAGGTTGGTAAAATGAGTACCCAATCTTGCTGGGTGGAAAGTGTAGATGACTGGGAAAGGCAATGGCAAACCACCCCATAAAAAGATTGTCATAAAAATGTCATGATGCGATGTCACCCCAGAGTTGGAAATGACTGGTGCTTGCACAGGGGACTACCTTTAGCTTTTTCCTGAGTTTAGCAGGAGACAAAGTATCCATTCCATATACAAGCATGACCTAAAAACATGCTTATCTTTATATGTAAGTTAAACGCAGTACTAGTAGGGATGAAAACAGTTAAGATGTTTAAAGTTTGTATATTTTGCTAATGTTTAAACTAGCCTTGCTTTGCAAATACTACAGGCAGACCTTGGAAATCATGCAGGGACAGATCTCAACAAGCACATTAGGCTGCTTGCTGGGGGTGGAGCTGGGAAAGGGCATCATTTAAGTTTTACTTGTATTCTGCTACTTCTCTATTTCAGTTGTCACAAGAACAGATCATGCTCTTGCAGCAGCAGGTCAAAAATCCACTGCTTGAATATATTTTAATCAGAATTTCTTTGACTTTCCCTGATTTCAGACCAATTTCTCTTTCTGTGACCAATTTCCATTTCCCTGACTTTCCAGAAAGTGGCACTTCTGGTCTGTTTTGCCTGGGTTAAGGCCACAAAGTTGATTCCTGTGTGCATTGCCGTAACTTCAGCAAACAGGCAAGAAAAATGGAACTGTTTGTGAAGCTACTTGAGGCCTCACTTTCTACAGCCATGTTGCAGCCTTCAACCTCAAAGCCCTCATTGCCTCATCAACTCACAAAGGAAGATTCAGCATCATTGGCAACAATCTCTGAGAAGAAGCATAAACTTGACAAACTGGGGAATCAGGCTTGTCCTCTGAATCTTAAAAGGAAAAGCACCCGAAGAGAAGAAACTGAAACTGGATGTAGCCCCCCCCCCCCCCCAAACTTCAACAGTGCTCTTGAGTTTGGCCACCAGATTGATACCAGGACCTCCTTTGACTCACCTTGAAATTAGCCTGGCCACAGGGCTCACACAACTTGAACCAATCTCCAAAAGTCAACTGCCACCAGCGCAAGTGGTCCACATCCCTTGTCACTCACTGTCAGTCTACAGCTGCCTTCTCTCCGAATTCTTAGGATCAGATTTGGCCAGTCAAGAAAGAAACCATATGTGAATGAAGTGATTGGTTCACCAACATACAACCACCCCATTTGCATCTCAAAGCCAATCCTGATCCAGCAGATCTAGATCCCCCTCAGTCCATCAGAGTCACTGGGGTCGAAGACAAAACTGAACCTGATATTCCTAGGATTGGAGGTTGCCTTCTCTGTGCACATACGAGACTTGCTATTCGGATGACCTACACTGTTCTCAATTGCCCTCTCAAATGTCCCACCATGCCTACTACCATCAACAGCATTATTACAGAGAACGGGATTTAATTTATCCTTTTCATTTCCCCTTGCTTTGAAGCAAAGGTGTTGTAAAACTGACAGGTTTAATGGCTGTCAGCCATTTAAACCTAACAGCAGAGTGGCACTCTGATCAGGCACTCAGGAACGTTTAGGACCTATTCAGTGCCTTTCCAGTGATGGCTTCCTAATCAAGCTGCAGAAAAATCAAGTCATTGTGCATTCAGGGGTGGAGACATTCAATCCAGGGGAAAGTGTTTCTTCCTCTAGACAGAGCAGAGAAGACTGAAGTTCAGATTCATAAATCTTGAGCAGCAGAAAACACTTATTCCTTCTTTTATGGATGCAAGGGCTAAAACATATTTTGCAGGTACTAAGGTAAATTTAGGATCTTATCACTAAGCAAAAGAGCCAGGGTTTCTGGAGTATAAGGGGTCAGTTGGTTGATATAATGAATGGTCCCTTATATTTAAAAAAACAAGCCTATATTTAAGCAGGGATGAAAGGATGTATTGATCTTATTAAGGCCACAATGGCAAATTCTGTCACAATAGGGCCTATTCAAAAATTCCTGTAAAACCATTGTAGGCAAATATGCAATCTTGCAAATAGCAAAGCTTTGCAATATCATGGGATGGAAAAATAGTACATATTGGGGGTGGTGGGGAATTGATTTTGAAAAAGAAATACCAAAAGATAGGGGGGAACAAACTCTGTGGGTTCTCTGAAGCTGCTATGGTAGATTTCTAGGACACAGCTTTTAATAACAAAAAATGCTTTGGATTTGCCCATTTCAGAAATATCAATCAACATTCCAACTATCAGTTTCTCATCAAAGGGCTTCATCCAAGTCAATTTTGGGGGTATCCGGATTTAGAGAGTCTAACAAACCATCTTTAGCATACAGCGGTTTTAGTCTTAGTTTAAAAGAATATTGCCACACTCTTGCTTCCAAGGATAAGTGTCCAAATTCTGCCCACAATACAATATTAGGTGCACAACAGGGGATATTTAATATTTCCCTAAGAAATTGTGCTAAAGCTTGGTTGATATTATCAGAGATAGTTTTAATCCAAATAGCTGAGCCATAAAGGATAATGGGAACTACTTTCAGATTAAAAGCTTGCACCACTCCAGGAATATACTTCCCTCCCCTATTGTGGATTCTGCATGTGAATTCTGTTGAAGTTAGTGAACATGCTAAAGACTACCCCTGGATGCTTGCGCTTTACTATGCCTCTATCTGGGATGGGTGGGGAGAGTTGAGCAGAATCACATAGCAGATTTGTTGAACATTAGAAAAAGTTTCCAAACTGGAACAGAAATGCAACAGTGCAGTGAGGGAGTTCGCAAGAGTTTTCTTCCTTTCCAGTGAGAGAGAGACTGGAGAAGCATTTGCTAAGGATACTTTCATTCAAAGTTTTCTACTCTTAGGACCATGCTGGTAACTATTTTAATTACATGTGTGTATGTGCTCCTAGCAGATGAGGGAAGGTCATCAAGCTGATGTTTGCTCATTGATTCAGAGCATTTTTTATAGCTGACTAACAAGATTTTAAGGTATGAGCTTTTGTGACTCTTGTACACTTATTCCCTGGAAATCTTATCCAGGTGTTAATGGACTTGAATCCTACTACAGACTAGCATAGCTACTTTCTGAAAATATTTTTTGGAAGTCAATCAGGCAGTCCATGCTGAAACAAAAATAATACTGACCTTCCTCACAGGGCTGCTGTAGGGGTCACTGTGAAAATATAAGTGACTTAAATGAGCTATATAAAGGCTAAATTTAAATTTACAATATCAGTATTAATGAAAGAACATAGTTTGAGTCCAGTGGCAACTTTAAGACTAACAAATTGACTTTATGAGCTATATAATAACTAAGTTTTAATTTACAATATCAGCATTAACCAGCTGTTCAGCTTCTGAAATCTGACAAGGTCAGGCTTGCCTGGGTTATCCAGGTCAGGGAGCAATTTCAAGTTTCGTGCTTTTAATTTTCGCCTCAATTTTTTTTTTAAAATTGGTTTCAGTGCGGGGCAGGGGGGGGTCACACCAGAAGTTAATCTTGCCTAGGGTGCCAGATAGTCTAGGTACGGCCCTGAGGATGGAACGCAGGCAAAGCATTTGAAGAGAGCTCTTCTGAATCCAGCTCTATCCATACATGCCTTCAGGAGAAACTGGTGACAATAGCAGGCAGCTCTTCTGTGTGAAATCCTAGGCAGCCAAGGCACAGAGAATGGCTATTTAACGTGATGACAAAAAGGAAACATTAAGAGAAAAAAATCTCCGCCTCAAAACTGAGATGAGGAAAAACACAGAGCAGTGGAGATCCTTTCCCCATGGCAGCAAAGAGAGAACTGAAGTAGTGCCCCTTCTCCCAGTCAGGTGATCTTTTTGGTGCTCCTAGTCTATTAGAAAGCTTGGAGATCTTTTCCGTGGCAGGCCTGCCCTCAGGCAGTCCACCATGTGTACCTGCACAGAACATCACTCAATGAACAATGGTTACAGGTAAGTGCAACCCTGTTTTCACCTATTCATAAACCTCAATAGTTTAAAACCGAAACACAATAGTAGGTGAGTGGGAAGCATCTTAGCTAGTTTGGAACCTGAGCTATATCAAATAATAGGGAGATTTTACTTACCACGTTTTTATGGAAGAGTTTCTGTGGGACTGGAGGATGCATGCCTCTATGTATCTCCAATCCTAATTTCGCCATCAGTAGCACTTATTCTACAATACTATAAATTATTATGGCTATTTCCCTTCACAGTTCAAACACTTTTGAGGGAGCAATTAATTAGGATTGTAGGAAACACTTTTTTCTAGGATACTAATCAACTCATTGCCAAGAATCTTAAGCTTCAAAGTGATCACTTTTCTCTGGGACCCTAATTAACTCCCTGCCAAGTATCTTAAACTTCAAAGTGATCATAATGCTTAAAAGCATTCTATAATGAGTCAAGATGACCAAGTGGTGTAAGGTGGTGTTTTCAAAGGCGAGCCTTACTTTCTTGCAAGCATTCTGATCGAAAATCCAATAACCGTGAACTGACTTAAATGGAGGCAGCAGTGGCTCAAGGGAATGGTTCCAGATTAACCACTATCTTGTTAAGGAATCTTAGGGTGCCGGGTAAGATGTTTTTATTGCCCAAGAGCCCTGAAAGCCATTGCTGCTAATTAGAGTGGACTGTATAGAGTTGGATGGACCCCATGATCTGATTATTTATAAATTGGATTTCATTGGCCACCCTTCCTTGCAAGTGGGGTTCAGGGCAGCTAACAACAAAACAAAAACAATAACTATGAGTTAAAACCAGACATCCTAATAACAACAATATACGAGAATAAAACAATGCACATTTTAAGAACTAACATAACGGAAATAGAAACTTGTCATCTTGGACTTTTAATAAATGGATTGATTTTTTAATATGCATGGAATATTTTATTATATATTTTATTATTTCATATTCTATGTTTGTTAACTATTAATGTTTTTTAACAGTTGTTAGCCGCACTGAGCCTGTCAGGGGAGGGCGGGATATAAATCTCATAAATAAATAGATAAGATGGAGGGTGGGGGGAATTGTATTTAGGAAGCACCGGGGTGGGGGGGTGTGTTACAGGAAAGATGGGGAGGAAAGCAGTTTCTTATGTTCATACTAGCCCATTGAAGAGATAAAATATAGGCTCTAGAAAAAGGCTCTGGGCAAGTGCTCCCCCTTGCTATCTTCCTACCCAAGTGAAGGCATTCATCCCACCCACCCGCACCCAGCTGGAGAGCAGCTATAATTCTGAGTGATCTCCAACCCTCACCTGGGGATTGGCAACAATGGTTTCTGAAGAGGAAATGGCTGGCTTGGAGTCGCATTGCCTATGCAGGTCATGTCTGTGTAAAGGCTGAATTTCTATCATATTGTTCAACATGTAATGGTGGGTATAGGCTTGAGTCTTGATATTTTGGATAACAGAAAAGCAAATTTTGTTTTTCAAAACAGCTTATACAGAATTTGTAAAAATGAACTCAGTCAATGGCCTACCTTCTGAGAAACCAGCTCTCAGGAAATATGTTTTATTTAAATATTAAGACAATTTTTCAAATATAAAACAAAGCATACTTACACTTTATCATCTGAATAATATAGGTGGAAGGACACAGCTCTGGAATATTTTGAATTGCTCTGCTATACTTAAGCACAGTCTGAACAGAGTGTAAAGTGTTTATCCTACAACATTCCATCACATACTTCTTAGGCAAAGAATACTGTCTGTGATAATCTATTCCATTCTGAGGGGGGGGGCTTGTACTTTCTGGGTATTTACAAATCAACTTGGGCTTGCTTGAAGCAAATTATCCTGTTAGTCATCCAAACAAAAACAACACTATTTTGTACTGCTCAAGGATGGGCTGTGCGCTATAAAAAATTACAATGCACTGATTTGGTGGTTTTACGTTCACATACTAGTTTGCCGTGTATTGTTCCTGCATTGCAAAAGTAACCACTGACCTGTTTGCAGACAAATTAATGACTGCATCAACAAATTATCTTAAAGTATGTCTTAACTGTACATTTGTCTCCTTTTTAAAAGTGATGTTTTCTAAATGTCACTACCTGGAAGCCTGTTTCTGCTGCACATGGCCAAGATCCATGAGACATCAGTTTCCTGCTCTCCTCTCCTCCACATATATCAAACAGTGCTTGGATATGATATTGCTCCCAAGGTGTCTCAGCAATTCTCAGGATCACATCCTATTAGATTCAGTATTTCAAAAATACTTAAATATTGTAAAGAAAGAAATTCCTAGTGTTGAATCACTCCCTGCACAAGCACCTTAATCCTATGCATATTTGTATTATCTCTATTGATGCAATGGAATTCAACGTCTAGCTAGTTCTTTGAATACAATGGCTTTCACTGTAACAGCAAAATTAGTACCTATACTTAGTAAATGGGTAAGAGATGTCCCTTTCTTTCACTGCTGCCTGCAAATGAGAAAAGGAAGACTAGCAGCAACACTGGTATGCCAACACTCATAATATCTGCTGTGCCAGTAAAGGGGGAAACTACTGAATTATGCCTTTGTGCAGTGATGTGCTATGTGACTGTCTCATCAGCAACTGTCAGCAGCAAAGAGGATCGGGCCTCTTGTCAGCTGTTTCTCATTTTGTTAAACTAATTGTTGTTCTACCTTTAAAGCATTCTTCTAAGATTCTCCATACAAGCATGGTAAATTGAGTTGATCACTGCCAATTAAGAGCTCATGGGACTCTTCAAAGTATGATTCAGAGTTCAAGTCTGCCTTCCAGTGGTTCTAAAGGAAAACATTGGATATTGTATTTGGACGCAGAACAGTAACAATATTTATACCACAAAGGAAAAGAATTACGTTATTCAGCAATGACTTAAATTAATATAGTAGATTATACTTGTTGAGAGTGATAGTATCATCAGGGCATTTACATATTTTAAAACCCTTTGTTCTGAAAATCACAGATGAACACTTCACCAATGTTAACTAAAGGTTCAGAGTATTTTCTAAAGAGACACAAACAACATTGTTATGATTATCAAGTTCTCAACCAAAACGTGTTGATAAGGACCAGATAAATTGCATACACCATCTCTAGTGAAACTACAGTTTATCTGCAATGTGGTAGTCCTGTGATAAGCTTTAGTAGGAATTAAGTACTAATTAACAGCTAAAAATAAGGCTGATGGTTATCACAATATGACCACACTCAACTTTTGAAAATTATTTACTTTTTCATAATTTTGCTTGTCATATATAATTCAGAGTTAGTTTTCCTATATTCTATCACTTGGATGTGCTGTTTAATTATTTAAAAATCATAACCAGTGTTACAAGAATATCATCATTTATCTAATTCTCAACTTGGCCAGATCTGTAGATACTTAAATCCAAATAACAGAGCCATTCATGCAAAAGACAGATCATTCTACAAAGTTGAAAAATGCCCCACACTTGAAAAAAAAAATTAAAAACCCACACACACATTGGCAGGGAGTGGGGGAGCAAACTCCCTAAATAGTAGAAATAGCACTTATAGCTTTAAGAAACAAATGCCTTCAGTGGCTGTTGCTAGGCAACCACAGTACTGCCACCCTTCAAGCCTTGGTTTCTTTTGGTAAAAGGCAGGGAGAGGAGACAGAGCACTTTCCAGGGCTGTTTCGGCCTTTGATGAGGGAGGCAGATAAAAGGTAATGTTGGTGAATGTGTGGACAGGATATAGGAGTTGCCAAGAGAAGAAAAAGAGGAAATAGTATGGGGATGAGGTTAAAGGGGAAATGAGATGCTCCATAAGTCCTTGCAGATTCTTCACTGCACATCTGGGCCATAGTTTTTCTAGGTAGACTGGAAAGGAGGAGAAACAGAAAATACTGAGTAGGTAAGGTAGGTCAATGGATGGGAGGAAAGGAAAGAAGAAAGCTAGAAAAGAGGAGAGGTGACAGAGGCTTTCAAGAAAGGGAAAGGGAAAATAATTAGGGAAGGGGAAATGAGATGCCCCTCATGTCCTTGTGTGTCCCCAGTTGAATCAGACCTTTTCAAGTGCATTTGTTTAAAATGTTTGCAATCCACCTTGTGTCTGATTGAGAAAGGTGGACTATAAATGAAATTCTCTTGATTTAAAATACCTTCTTACAAGAAAATGTTTGTCTTCATTTATCCTGTAATTCATACAGCCTGTAGAAAAAAAAGTATTAACAATAACTGAAATCAAATATGCCATTTTCCACTAAACTATGCAGGTATTTTACATTGCAAGTTATGTTAAATATTTGCAGATAGGCTATATTAGTAGATGCAGCACAAAACTAGGAAATATGTAAATCTTATCAATCAATGCTGTCACAGCTGCTGCAATTCAGTGAGGTGTGTGGAGGTGAGAGTGTATTTACTGATGTCCTTCTGTCAGTTTTCCTTTCCACATCTTTGAACAAACTCCAATAATTCTGCAACATTCAGAAATGATTAAAAAGGAACCAGAAGATTGACTGGAGGAATTTGTGAAAGGGAAACAGACATGTATATAAAGCACACACAGTTCTCAAACATATCTAGGTCAAGCAGATACAACCATTAAGATACATTAGACTGACAACTGGTACAGAGTCTGTTAATGAACAGAGGGCAAAACATTCCTGAATTCTGTAGGAGTTATGGCTGAAGTGTTTTTGGGCATATAGTGCTATCATATTTTCAAAACTGGACTATCCCACAACAACTAGGTTTCCTAGGGAGAAAAAAACAAGTATCTGTGTCTAGAAGCAACAATGGCGTTAACTGCAAAGATACGTTTAAACTTGAGCCTCTTTTAGCTCCAGTTCTGGCCTCAGAAAATCCTTTAAGCCATCAGATTTGTGTATAACACTCTACTGAGATATCCACAATCAGATCATGTTTTTCATCTTTGGCCAGATGTTCCATATTTAATGACAATGAATGAAATCACTTAAGCCAGTAGTATGTTCAAAAAATTAAAAAGTATTCATGCAATATACCTTTAGCCAGAGGCAACATGACTGTCTCATAAGTCTGCAACTTTTATTACAAAATCTGTCAAAGAAAAAAGGAAACCCAAGATTAACATTTTAAAATATATTCTGTGGGTTTATCTTTTTCTTTACACACAATTCATTCTTTAAAGTGTTTATTAGTTAAGTATATTAGCTTCAAAGGACAGTAACAATTTCCATATTTTAATAAAATAGTATCAAGAGAATTCTTATGATTCTCCCACTTTCATGTGGAACCATATGGTAAGTGTGATTATTCTATAGCTTATTCTATAGCTTTTAGGGCAGAGCTTTATCGCTGTATTAGAAAAAGCACAACAAAAAATGGGGCATACTAGGCACACAATTTTTAAGCAATTTCTAAATATATGCTAGTATGAACTGCTGCTACAACTTGACATTTCATAGAACCACAGAATTATAGAGTTGGAAGGGACCTCCAAGGTCATCTAGTCCAACCCCTGTACAGTGTAGGAATTCATGAATACCTCCCCCTAAGTTCACAGAATCAGCATTGCTGTCAGAGGGCCATCTAGCCTGTTTTAAATCCTCCAAAGAAGGAGAGCCCACCACCTCCCAAGGAAGCCTGTTCCTCTGAGGGACTGCTGTCAGGAAGTTCTCCTTTATGTTTAGCTGAAAACTCTTTTGATTTAATTTCAAACCGTTGGTTCTGGTCTGATCTTCTGGGGCAACAGAAAACCACATCCTCTATGACAGTACTTGAAGATCACCTTTCAGTTGTCTCCTCTCCAGGCAAAACATACTCAGCTCCTTCAGCCCTCATAGGACTTGGTCTCCAGACCCCCCACCATCTTCATTGCCCTTCGCTGACTCATTCCAGTTTGTCTATATCCTTCCTAAAAATTGTGGTGCCCAAAACTGGACACAATACTCTAGATAAGGTCTAACCAGAGCAAAGTAAAGATATCACTTCATGTGATCTGGACACTACTTCTGTTGATACAGTCCAAAATCGCATTTGCCTTTTTAGCTACTGCATCACACTGCTGACTCACGTTCTGTGCATGGTCCACTAAGACCTGTAAATCCTTATTGCACATACTACTGCCAAGACAAGTCTCCCCCATCCTATAAACTGGATTTTTCGTGCCTAAGAACATAAGAGAAGTTATGGTAGATCAGGCCAATGGCCCATCTAGTCCATCACTCTGACACACAGTGGCCAAAAAAAACAACAGGTGCCAGTGGGGCCAAGACACTAGAAGTCCTCCCACTATTGCCCCCCCCCCCCCAGCACCAAGAATACTGAGCATCACTTGCCCCAGGAGTTCCATCTATACCTTGTGGCTAATAGCCACTGATGGACCTCTGCACCATGTTTATCCAATCTCCATTTGAAGCCATCTATACTTGTAGCCTCCACCACCTCCTGTGGCAGTGAATTCCATGTGTTAATCACTCTTTGGGTGAAGAAGTACTTCCTTTTATCCATTCTAACCTGACTGCTCAGCAATTTCATGGTTCCCATGTGTTCTTGTCTGGTGAGAAAGGGAGAAAAGTATTTCTTTCTCTACCTTCTCTAACTCATGCATAATCTTGCAAACCTCTATCATGTCACCCCTCAGTCATCCTTTCTCCAACTAAAGAGCCCCAAGCACTTTAACTTTTCTTCATAGGGAAAGGTTCTACCTAAATGCAGAACTTTACATTCAGTATACATACTGAACAGGAGGGTAAGAAACAAAAAATGATAAGCATTATAATTCCTTTTGTATAATCTATAATCAGGCCACATTGGGAACTGCACAGTAAATCACTATCACAAAGTTCTGATTGCCTTATTTTAAAAAAGGCAGACTTTGGAGGATGGTGGAAGACTTTGGCGTGACTTTGTCTATGGGGTTGCAAAGAGCCAGACTCGACTGCGATTGAACAACAACAAATTAGTGTTTAAAAATGGCTACTAAAAAGAT
The DNA here is from genome assembly GCF_032191835.1 of Heteronotia binoei. Taxonomy (NCBI): domain Eukaryota; kingdom Metazoa; phylum Chordata; class Lepidosauria; order Squamata; family Gekkonidae; genus Heteronotia; species Heteronotia binoei. The sequence continues at coordinate 54,268,748 of NC_083232.1, read as the reverse complement.
TAAGGGGTCCAAAGATATTCCTTCTTAGTAAAAGCTTAAAAGTTTGAAGTTTTTCAATTTAGGAAAAATAGGACTGCAACATTTAGTCAATTATTCGAAGTATGGAGTTAAAAGCCATTCATCTCATCATTGCAAAGATGCCCCTCATTAACTGGGTAATACGAAATATTTTAAATTTAAGTAATAAAAGTTACAGATAGCAAACACCACAGTAAAATAGATATTCTGCCTTTCTTCACAAAGATGGCTGCTGTTGTGATAAAAGCATCAACTAAAAACAAAGCAAACATGAGTTTTCGTCATCATTTTACACACACTTACATTTTAATTCATTTAAATTCATGGAATTATAAAGATTTCTTTAACTGCGTAACAGCCCCTAGGAAAAATATGACAAAAGGGACCATTAATAAAATTACAAAAGGTGTAGAGAGGCAAAGGATAATTTTGTTGTATTCAGTATCAAAACTGAGAATTCACAACGGAATGACAAGATGGGCACTAGAACAAAGTATTGCCTCGCACCATTAATTTGCATGACCCACTGCAACAATAGTTACAGGCATTAGTACAGAGGACTTAAAAATGAGAAATTAACAGAGGATAAAAACCTATCAGCTGCTATTAGCTATGATAGGCAAAGCCTCCATGTTCAGAGGCAGCATACATCTGCATGCTGGCTACAAACAAAAGCAGAGTGGATTTCTTGAGCTATAGTGGGGGTAGCCAAACTGTGGCTCTGGGGTCACATGTTCACACACATTGTGTGCCTCTCTAAGCCCCTACTGTCCCATCAGCTGGGTAGAAGGCATTTCTCTCTTTAAATCACTTCTCTAAGCCAAGCTAGTTGCAGCATGGAGAATGAATTTAAAGTTGCTTTCTTTTCACCTCTCTCTCCCTCACCCCATCTATTTGCCTGCCTTCCTTCCGGCTCTCAAGCATCTGACGTTTATTCTATGTGGCTCTTACGTTAAGCAAGTTTGGCCACCCCGTGGACTTTCCAAAAGTGCCTGACTGGTCACTGGTGGGAATAGACGACTGAATTAGATGCATCTCTTCTTATGTGAGTCAGGGTATCCTGTCAGAGGTAAAAACTACCTGAGAAAATCACGGTTGTTTTTTTTTATCTGGAAGGGACACAGACGTATAAAGCCGAAGCGGCAGATTCAAGTGTTACCTGTAGTGCTAAGGTGTGGAGTTACTATTTCCGGGCATTTAAACCCAATTTTAAATCTTCGTGACGACCCACAAGCGTGTACTCCGAGGGGGGCTATAGGGTGACTACGTAATACGAGCATTTGTGGAGCCAGCAGCCAGGGAAGGTAACGCCAGGCTTTGACTCCTGCTCTAGAAATTTCTACTCCTCCGCCCCCGCCCCCGTTTACTCAAGAACCAAATTCTGGGATCTCTCCAAGCTTCAGGAGCTACCAACGGAGAGAAGACTAGAGCGACGCATAACTTGAACTTCCGGTAAAGGCTGAAACCCGCCAGCGGCTATCATTTTCTCTGGGTGCTAGGAAGTGTCTCTCTACCCGCTTGTCAGCTCTATGGCGAAAGCGGCCCACAGGCTGCGCTGGAAGTTCAGAGTGGAAACCCCGTTGAGGCTTAGACAGGAAATGTCGTTCAAGAGCCGCGATGCAAGGCTTTCCCTTCCCGTTTCATCATCCGCTGGGTTTGTAGCACCGTCGCCATGCCGAGGCTGAGTAAAGAGGCGAAGCAGCGGCTGCAGCACCTCTTCAAAGGCGGCCAGTTCGCTATCCGGTGGGGCTTTATCCCCGTCGTGCTCTATTTAGGTCAGTGCTGAGAGGGAGAACCTTTGGGCCTCCATTAACTGCATAACGCACCTGGTGGGCGATTGTGATGCAGTGAATGGAAGGAGTCACCACGGGCTGGGGGGGGGGGGGTTGAAGGATCACGTGGGAGTTTTCCTTCTGTCGGTTGTTGCCACGGTGACCGCCCTTGGTTACACACGCGTACGCCTTATTTACATATACCCTCTTTTCTTCTCAGTGGGGACAAAAAGTGGTGCGCAAACACGTTCTTCCGCCTTCCATTTTATATTTACAACAATTCTGTGAGATAGGTTGCACCAAGACTTCGGGACTAGCCCAAGGTCACCCAGCGAGCTTCCAAGATAGAGAGGGAGTTAAAGCCTGGATCTCCCAGATCCTGGACTGATGGTCTAACAGTTTTCACCTCATTTCTTGTCATGTTTGTTTCCTCAACCTAAATCTATGCATTTGCCATGTTTACACTCTTCCCTTCCTCCAGGGAGCTCAGGGTCATGTACATCATTCTCCATTTTATCTTTACAACAACCCTATGTAGCAGATTAAGCTGAGAGAGAGTAATTAGCCCAGTAAGCTTTAAGGTCCACTGGGGTGACTCCTTGCTATTCCAGCACTGCGAATCTGGAGTCTTGGCAAAATTTGGCAAAGTTAAGGAGTGAGCTGACTTGGGATATTTCTCCCTTAATGACTAATATTTTAGTTACGGTGAAATTCTTAATGTAAAAAAGTACTCAAAGCCATCCGAATGATGCAGTCCATGGTACATGTTGGTTTCTACTTACCTCATTTTACTGCATTTGTAGATCAAAGCTAAATTTTTGGATGGGAGTATAACTCGGAACACTTTCTGTTACAGAGGATATACTCCTGCAGCATTTGTTGGATACTAAAAACCCTTCTCCAGGTTGATGTTTTTGTATTTTCTATTGGAGTTAGTTCTGCAGTAGACTTTTCCAAAAGTTCTGTAGTGCAGGGTCGGGCATAAAGTAGGCTGCAGCCCACAGATCTCAAATGCCTGATAGTTACTAAAGTTTTCTAGAAGTTTGGTGTATTCCTGCTCCTGAGACACTATTTCTTAAGCTAGAGGGCATTCTCAGGACAGTTTAATACAACTAGTTGTGTTTAATTATTCTGTATCAGCAGAGGTCATTCTGAAGGAAAACAGGTGCTGGAACTCATTTGCATATGTCACACACTCCTGACATCACCAGAAGTGCATCCAGAGGAGTGAAAGAAAGAAAAAAAATGAAAAGAAGGAAGATAGAATGAAATAAAAAGACAGAAAATGGATGAAAGAAGGAAAGGAAGGGAAAGGTAGAAAAAAAGATGGGGAGAAAGGAGTAAGAGAAAGAAAAATGAAAGGAAGGTAGACAGAATGAAAGGAAAAGTCAAAGACACACAGAGAGAAACAGAAAGAATAGAAGGAAGGAAGAGGTAGAAAAAAATGGGGAGAAAGGAGTTAAAGAAGGAAACATGAAATTATTCACCCTGTCCTCTCCACGGCCTCCTCTCCCTAACCCTTGAAAGGTCTCCCAGCCACCCGGCGAGGCCAGGCCACGCACGAGGTCTGCTTGGGGTAACGTAGAGAAAACTCTCCTGGTTGCCTTAAGCAGGCCTCATGTGGCTTGGGCACTTTCCAGCTGCCTCCCCCCAACCCCTGAAAGGCCTCCCGGCTGCCTGGAGATGCCAGGCTGAAAATGAAGCATGCTTGGGGCAGCTGGGAGAAAACTCTCCTAGTCACCTAAATCAGGCCTTGTGTGTTCCAGCCTCTCCAAACCCACCTCCCCCCAACCCCTGAAAGGCCTCTCAGTGGCCCAGAGGGGCCACGCTGCACATGAGGCCTGCTTGAGGTGACCAGGAGAAAACTCTTGTTGCCCCAAGCAGGCCTTGCATAGCCTGGGCACTCTCCGGCCGCCTGTCCCTGATAGGACAACGAGCCTCCCCAACTCACCCTTCCATGCTGGGTCTCGGCGGCAGCAGTGAGTGTCTTCCTTGAGGTGGAGGTAGGTGGGGATGATGTGGGGCAGCCCCCCCCCTGAGGTTCCAGAACAGGACTCTGGGCCATTCCAGCCCAAACCTACGCCTTTGTATCAGACAAAGTGAGTTTTGACTCATAAAAACTTATATTCTTGGGAATCTTGTTCATTTTTGAGTTGTTGTTGGATTTAAATTGTAATTATCTTGTGTATTCATGTAGTGGACTAGTAAGGAAAAAAGCATGAGAAAGCCATTGCCCCAAGGTTCTGCAAACTGAAATAGGGGGAGAGATGGTGCTCAGTGGTAGAGCATCTGCTTGGTAAGCAGAAGGTCCCAGGTTCAATCCCCGGCATCTCCAAAAAAGGGTCCAGGCAAATAGGTGTGAAAAACCTCAGCTTGAGACGTGGAGAGCCGCTGCCACTCTGAGTAGACAATACTGACTTTGATGGCCCAAGGGTCTGATTCAGTATAAGGCAGTTTCATATGTCCATATGTCCAAATATCAAAGAAACCCTTGTTCAACTACAGCACATCTTTCCTGATGACATCACTGCCCTATTCCACCACGTGCTCACCACTACCTACTTCCAATGGAACAATAACTTTTATGAAAGGATCGATGGAGTTGCCATGGGAAGCCCTGTCATCGCTAACTTTTACATGGAAACCTTCGAAGATACAGCGCTAAGATCTGCCCTCCTAAAAGCATGTTGCTGGCTCCGATATGTGGATGATGTTTTTGCCATCTGGAGTCATGGAGAGACTGCTTTGAATAACTTTCTCCTTCATCTGAATTCAGTCCATCCTCGTATCCAGTTCACCGTGGAGAAAGAAAACAATGGTCAACTTGCCTTTCTTGACGTTCTCATTACCAGGAAAGATGACGGAAAACTTGGCCACACTGTATTCAGGAAACCCACACACACCGATCGCTATCTAAATAAGAATTCCAATCATCATCCTCGCCAAAAACGTACAGTTGTAAAAACCCTCATTCACCGTGCATCACGCATCTGTGAACCAAGCCAACTCCAACAGGAACTACACCACCTCAAACAGTCACTGCAGGCCAATGGATACTCCCAACAAGAAATTAGAAGAGCCCTCCATCCCAGGAGACCATTCACACCAAATCCCGAGCCACACACAAATGTGGGTACAGCCTTCTTGCCCTACATAAAATCTGTCACCGACCGCATTGGCAAAATTCTCAAACGCCATAATGTTGACAGTCTTCAAGCCCACACAACAGATCCGCCACATGCTGCGCTCGGCTAAAGATATGAGAGATCCACTTTCAACCCCTGGAGTCTACAAAATACCCTGCTCCTGTGGTGCAGTCTACATTGGCACTACCCAACGCGGTATCAACACCCGTCTTACCGAACACAAGAGACACTGTCGCTTGTTTCAGCCAGAAAAATCAGCTGTAGCTGAACATGCACTTCAAGAAGGAGACCACGTCATCCACTTTGAAAGAACTGAAGTCCTTTCTACGGTCTCACATTATCATACCCGCCTGAACAGAGAAGCTATTGAGATTTACAAACACCAGCACAATTTTAACAGAAAGGAAGAAGGCATTTTCATCCACCAATCTTGGTACCCAGCTCTGCAAAACACCCTACAGACTATAAATTGCAGAAAGTCTCAGAACAACCAGCAAATTCCACAGAACAATCAGCACAGTCAACAACCATCTTCCTTATCTTCAAACCCCTTCCAACCCTCCCAGCAATTAACACAGAACAATGGTCACATTCAACAGCCAGTTTCCTTATCACTACCCTTCCAGGAAGCCCCACCAAACAGTGGGCACATCCACAAACCAATTGCCCTTTCATCACACCCCCTCCAGCCTAGAAATAGCAGCTCTCCAGCAACCCTGGCTCCACTCAATGCACAGCAGCCAAGAAGGTCTGAGCGCCTGCTCCGGCTGCAACGCCACTGAGGATGTTCTCCGCAGCTGAGAATGAAACGTCTGGAAGGAAAACTTTCTCCAGTAGAACACGGCACTTGATCCCGAAAGATTCTACAAACCCTAATGATGTTACCAGCCGTGAAAACCTGAAATCTTTGTCCAAATATCGTTGATCAGTTTTTCTTTTACGCTGTCACAGATTACCTAGCTAACAGAGCCTATTGAAATTATTGGAGCTCATCATATGCTGTTCTAATGTTTTTTGGTCAACACTCAAAGACTAGTGAAAGTCTCATCTTGCTAGATTAATCCCAGCTTGTCCAGAATGCAGAAGCAAGGGTACTCATGGGCACCCCAATATCTGCACATATTCAACCTGTGCTTTGCCATCTGCATTGGCTCCAAGTTGAGTACTGGGTCTGTTTCAAAGTTCTGTTTTTGACCTTCAGAGCCCTTAACAGTCCCAATGTACCTGTGGGACTGCCTCACCCGGTATGCCCCCTGAAAAGCTTTATGCTTGGGTGACCAAAACTTATTAGTGATTCCTGGTCCAAAATAAGTCTGTCTGTCCTCAACCAGGGTCAGAGCCCTTTCGGCCCCAGCCTGGTGGAATTCTCTACCTAGTAATATCCACGCCTTGTGGGACATTGCTCAATTCCACAGGGTGTGCACAACAGAGATGTTCTATTAGGCCTGTGGTTGAGAACAGCAGTGGTTCTTAACCATGGTCTCTATATGTCTGCCTTATCAACCTTACTATAGGGGATCTATCCCATGGGGGAGTATAGTGATTTGTATGCCATCAACTGTGTACTGTATGTTGCATTGTTTTATTTGGTTAACTATGCTAATTTTATTCAATAATGCTTTACTATGTTTATTATGATGTACTATAAACATATAAACTATATTTATTATGATGTTCCTGAACCCTTCCAGGGAGGCAGTTTTATAAATTCAATAAATAATCCTAACCAGAGTTACACACATCTAATGGATCTTCAATGGATTTGGAAGGGTATAACTCTGTTTAGGATTGCAGTGTAAAATAGCTTCTCGTTTACCTGCGCCAGAGGTTAGAATCTTGTTCTTGTGCCTTGCAGAATTAGAATTCTCTTGTCAGATTTTTAACAAAAGCCATAATGCATTTTAGATACTCTTTTCAAAGGAGTAAACATAAGAACATAAGAGAAGCCATGTTGGATCAGGCCAATGGCCCATCCAGTCCAACACTCTGTGTCACACAGTGGCCAAATTTTTATTTATTTATATATATACACACACACACACACACACACACACACTGTGGCTAATAGCCACTGATGGACCTTTGCTCCATATTTTTATCTAAACCCCTCTTGAAGGTGGCCATGCTTGTGGCCGCCACCACCTCCTGTGGCAGTGAATTCCATATGTTAATCACCCTTTGGGTGAAGAAGTACTTCCTTTTATCCATTTTAACCTGTCTGCTCAGCAATTTCATCGAATGCCCATGAGTTCTTGTATTGTGAGAAAGGGAGAAAAGTACCTCTTTCTCTACTTTTTCCATCCCATGCAGTGTTGTCAGAGGTGTTGAAAATATTTTCCTGGAGAGTGAAAGTACCTGCTTAAGAGCAAACCTATTTTTAGTATTTATATAGTATTTATGGCACAGTATTTATGTTTAAATTAGGCATATGCTCATTGTGTATGGCTGAAATAGGAGAGAAGGAGTAAAAGCCTTAATATTTTTTGCAGGGCTGTTGAAGTGGGTTATCAACAATAATTTTTTTGTCTCTAGTTTCTGTGCCACAGATATATGAACAGCCAGACCTACTAACATAACACAATCAACAGAAGTGGGTTTTTTTTTTCATTTTTGGTGGAAGGAAGTTTACTTGGTGCTTGGAAGTTACCAGACTTCCTGACACTGGCGGCAGAATTTCAAAGGGTTTGTTACAGGGGTTTTCCCAGGTCTTGGTGGGTTCATTTAGCAAACAACTTCTATTCCCTGTATTTTCACATGATTACTGGTAAAGGAAATTTTTGTTAGCAGTCTGACTTCCTCTTTGTGCTGCTTTGTGAACAAGGTAGCTTTCAGTTTAAGTGTATCAGTGGTGCCACTAAATGTCCAGGGCACTATGGTCATGCTCTGTAGAGCATCATCCATAAGATCGGGGTTTTTTTTGCACTGGTCAATAATTTATTTGATTTGTTAAGGAAACAGTCTAAGCTTATTACTGCTGCTTGAGATGGACTAGCCACCCATTCTTTCAGTAGCAAGAACTGAGCCTGCTTCTTACTGGACTTGATGGGCTTGATGGCAGTAGATGCCTTGCTGTGAAGGAATTACTAGCTGGATATCAGATGGGACTTTAGAAATGCATCCTCTGTTCCCATTGAAGTCCCCTTGGAGGGGATGTGGGCTGTCCAGGCAACAATGGGATGGGCCTCTGCACTTTAATGTATTTGGGGGAGATAGTGCGGAATGTTACATTTCACTAAGCTGTAATATTATATTGTGATATGGTGAATCATCAGTGTACATATGCATGTGTATGAATACCATCTGTAAATATTTGGTGTTGTGTAAGACAATAAGGATGTAATTTGATACATTATTTTTCTGCCTTCAGGCTTTAAGAGAGGTGCAGATCCTGGAATGCCAGAACCAACCCTTTTAAGGTATGTGTTCATCTCTTAATACTTATGCTGAATTAGTGAGTGTTGAAAAGGGGGGAAATGTGATCACTAGAAGATGGTACTTTGAGACCTACAGTGAAATTCTAAGCAGAGTAAGTGAGGCTTAGAAAGGTGCCACTCTGCTTGGAATGGCACTGGTGTTAGGGTTGCTAATCCCCAGGTGGGGGCAGGGGATCCCCCAGTTTGGAGGCCCTCCCCCCGCTTCAGGGTCGTCTGAAAGCGGGGGGGAGGGGAGGGAAATGTCTGCTGGGAACTCTGTTATTCCCTATGGTTATTTATTCCCATAGAAAATAATGGAGAATTGATCCATGGGTATCTGGGGCTCTGGGGGGCTATTTTTTGAGGTAGAGGCACCAAATTTTCAGTACAGCATCTAGTGCCTCTCCCCAAAATATCCCCCAAGTTTCAAAACGATTGGACCAGGGGGTCCAATTCTATGAGCCCCAAAAGAAGGTGCCCCTATCCTTCATTATTTCCTATAAAGGAAGCCATTGAAAAGGTGTGCCGTCCCTTTAAATGTGATGGCCAGAACTCCCTTTGGAGTTCAGTTATGCTTGTCACAGTCTTGATCTTGGCTCCACCCCCAAAGTCCCCAGATATTTCTTAAATTGGACTTGGCAACCCTAACTGGTGTACATGTGAGTGACATCAGGCAAATTAAGTTTTGGCTATTGTTCAAGAATGTACAGGCCGTTTGGTGCTAGCATTTGTTAGTTAAAGGGTCAGGGCAGAATCTTGGTCAATCACGGACATTACTGTATCAGGATTTTGGATGAATGAATTACCATGAGTTGTGCTACCTGTTCCACGTGCTACCTGTTCGTGCTACCTGTTCCACGTGCAGGGCACGTGATTTCTGTGCTACCTGTTCCACGTGCAGGGCAGGAGAGACAGGCACAAATTAGAAGTCTCAATGTGTGGATGAGACGATGGTGTAAGGAGGAAGGGTTTAAGTTTGTTAGGCACTGGGATGCTTTCTGGAACAAGCGGGAGCTGTACAAAAGAGACGGTCTCCACTTGTCCCCGGATGGAACCAGGCTGCTGGCGCTTAAAATCAAAAAGGTGGCAGAGCAGTTTTTAAACTAAATCTTGGGGGAAAGCCGACAGGAGATGAAATGTCTCTGGTTCGGGAGGACTCTTCTCAAAGAGATGAAGGGTTAGCTGCTATTTTTCTACCGGGTAACGGACCGGAGTTGTCCACTGTGAAGGTGACAAACAATATGGACTGTCTGCCAGTGTCTCGAGGCGGCAGGAGGAAGGTGGCGGGCCTAGCTCGCCTGGGAAATTATAGATGTTTGTATGCAAATGCTAGAAGTGTTCAAAGTAAAATTGGTGAATTGGAATGTTTAGTGTTGGGAGAAAACATAGACATTGTGGGAATTTCAGAAACTTGGTGGAATGAGGAGAATCAGTGGGACACGGTGATTCCTGGATATAAGCTATATCGGAAGGATAGGGAGGGAAGGGTTGGAGGTGGGGTGGCTCTGTATGTCAGAGAGGATATACGGTCCAGTAAGGCTGAGATCAGAGAATTAGATTCACTTTTAGAAATGCTTTGGGTTGAAATAGAGGGCCCAAAAGGAAATTTAATTATGGGAGTTTGTTATCGCCCACCAAATCAAAAGAGAGAGGACGATTATAATATGATGGAAGGCTTAAAGATAGCGGCTAAACGTAAAAACTGTGTTGTAATAGGTGATTTTAACTACCCGCAGATTGATTGGGTCAATATGTGTTCTGGTCGAGAGAAAGAGATTGAGTTTCTTGATGCTCTCAATGACTGTGCTATGGAGCAGATGGTCTCAGAACCTACCAGGGGTGGGGCGATCCTGGATTTGGTCCTAAGTAATGCCCAAGACTTGGTGAGAGATGTAAAAGTGATTGCGCCGCTTGGGAGCAGTGACCATAATGTTATTGATTTCACCGTTTGTATAAATAGGGAGTTGTCCAAAAAGACCACCACAACCACGTTTAACTTTAAAAGGGGTAAATACACTGAGATGAGGAGGCATGTGAGGAAGAAACTGAAAGGAAAGGTACATACGGTCAAAACCCTTGGGGAAGCTTGGACGCTATTTAAAACTATAATCCTAGAAGCTCAGATAAAATACATACCACAAGATAGGAAAGGCACAAACAGGCATAAGAAAAGGCCTGCGTGGTTAACAAACAAAGTAATGGAAGCTGTAAAAGGTAAGAAGGACTCCTTTAAGCGGTGGAAAACCAGTCCAAGTGAGATTAGTAAAAGGGAACACAGGCTGTGGCAAATCAAATGCAAGACTGTGATCAGGCAGGCAAAAAGGGACTATGAGGAGCATATTGCAAAAAACATAAAGACCAACAATAAAACTTTCTTCAAATATATTAGAAGTAGGAAACCAGCCAGGGAGGCAGTGGGGCCCTTGGATGACCATGGGGTAAAAGGATTACTGAAGGAGGATAGGGAAATGGCTGAAAAGCTAAATGAATTTTTTGCCTCCGTCTTCACTGTAGAAGACGAGAACTTTTTGCCCGCCCCAGAACCACTAATTTTGGAAGGGGTGTTGAAAGACCTGAGTCAGATTGAGGTGACAAATGAGGAGGTCCTACAACTGATAGACAAATTAAAAACTAATAAGTCACCGGGTCCGGATGGCATACATCCGAGAGTTCTGAAGGAACTCAAAGTTGAACTTGTGGATCTTCTAACAAAAATCTGTAATCTTTCATTGAAATCTGCCTCCATTCCTGAGGACTGGAAGGTAGCAAATGTCACTCCCATCTTTAAAAAAGGTTCCAGAGGAGATCCGGGAAATTACAGGCCAGTCAGTCTGACTTCAATACCGGGAAAGTTGGTAGAAACCATTATCAAGGACAGAATGAGTAGGCACATTGATGAACACGGGTTATTGAGGAAGACTCAGCATGGGTTCTGCAAGGGAAGATCTTGCCTCACTAACCTGTTGCATTTCTTTGAGGGGGTGAACAAACATGTGGACAAAGGAGACCCGATAGATGTTGTTTACCTTGACTTCCAGAAAGCTTTTGATAAAGTTCCTCATCAAAGGCTCCTTAGAAAGCTTGAGAATCATGGAGTAAAAGGACAGGTCCTCTTGTGGATCAAAAACTGGCTGAGTAATAGGAAGCAGAGAGTGAGTATAAATGGGCAGTCTTCGCAGTGGAGGACGGTAAGCAGTGGGGTGCCGCAGGGCTCGGTACTGGGTCCCATGCTCTTTAACTTGTTCATAAATGATTTAGAGTTGGGAGTGAGCAGTGAAGTGGCCAAGTTTGCGGATGACACTAAATTGTTCAGGGTGGTGAGAACCAGAGAGGATTGTGAGGAACTCCAAAGGGATCTGTTGAGGCTGGGTGAGTGGGCGTCAACGTGGCAGATGCGGTTCAATGTGGCCAAGTGCAAAGTAATGCACATTGGGGCTAAGAATCCCAGCTACAAATACAAGTTGATGGGGTGTGAACTGGCAGAGACTGATCAAGAGAGAGATCTTGGGGTCATGATAGATAACTCACTGAAAGTGTCAAGACAGTGTGCGTTTGCAATAAAAAAGGCCAATGCCATGCTGGGAATTATTAGGAAGGGAATTGAAAACAAATCAGCCAGTATCATAATGCCCCTGTATAAATCGATGGTGCGGTCTCATTTGGAGTACTGTGTGCAGTTCTGGTCGCCGCACCTCAAAAAGGATATTATAGCTTTAGAGAAGGTGCAGAGAAGGGCAACTAGAATGATTAAAGGGCTGGAGCACTTTCCCTATGAAGAAAGGTTGAAACGCTTGGGACTCTTCAGCTTGGAGAAACGTCGACTGCGGGGTGACATGATAGAGGTTTACAAGATAATGCATGGAATGGAGAAAGTAGAGAAAGAAGTACTTTTCTCCCTTTCTCACAATACAAGAACTCGTGGGCATTCGATGAAATTGCTGAGCAGACAGGTTAAGACGGATAAAAGGAAGTACTTCTTCACCCAAAGGGTGATTAACATGTGGAATTCACTGCCACAGGAGGTGATGGTGATGGCGGCCACAAGTATAGCCACCTTCAAGAGGGGTTTAGATAAAAATATGGAGCACAGGTCCATCAGTGGCTATTAGCCACAGTGTATGTGTGTATATAACATTTTTTGCCACTGTGTGACACAGAGTGTTGGACTTGATGGGCCGTTGGCCTGATCCAACATGGCTTCTCTTATGTTCTTATGTTCTTATGTTGTGGTGTTTTGAATTCTCTAAGAGCTTAATTTCAACTGTAATAAAGGAAACCTTTTGTCTCTTTATCCTCAAAAACTTAGCTTGTTTGAGGTGGAATCTGGGATGAGCAGGATAGGGAAGGGATTGCACATTTTTAGCAGTAAGCAAGTAGTTAAACTCAAGGCTTGTAACAATATGCTGTGATGTTGTTTTAAAAACCATACCGCCAAGATCTGTAATTGTTAATGCATTAGAAGTCTTTTAAAAATATTCTTTAAACAGAAAGCAAAAAGATGTTTTATTACAATGAAACTTGAAAGTGGTAGTTATATTCTCTGTTAATTCTGAAAAGTGAAATAAGCACATTTTCTCAAGACATTTACCTTGTTATTATTTATGGAAAAATTATGGAAAGGTTTATGACATGCCCCCACCCACCAGAGGAAGCAGGTTGGGGCTAACTGGAAGTCTGAAGGCAGTTGACTCAGAGTTGTGGTTGGTCCTCTTGAGCTCTCTTTCTCATTATACTGACAGCATTAGCTTACTATAACAGTGGTGGAAATTTCTGTATAATGACAAGTTCAGTGTGCCAGAATCCTACACTCAAGTAGATGCTTTTCCAGAGTTGTTAAAATGTTTTTAGTAAGTTCTAACATTGTTTTGTTAACATGCTTTGATTCATCTTGTATCTAATACAAAATGAGTATGATGGCGAAATATTTCTGGAAAATAGGGTGAGTACGGCTATTCTTGGGGAAGCAAGTCATCTTTTATAGCCTTCCTTTTTAAACTAAAGAGAGCCCCATGGTGCAGAGTGTTAAAGCTGCAGTACTGCGGTACTAAGCTCTGCTCACGACCTGAGTTCGATTCCCGGCAGAAGCTGGGTTTTCAGGTAGCCGGCTCGAGGTTGACTCAGCCTTCCATCCTTCTGAGGTTGGTAAAATGAGTACCCAGCTTGCTGGGGGGAAAGTGTAGATGACTGGGGAAGGCAATGGCAAATCACCTCGTAAAAAGTCTGCTGTGAAAACATTGTGAAAGCAACATCACCCCAGAGTCGGAAATGACTGGTGCTTGCACAGGGGCCTTTCCTTTTCCTTTATAAACTAAGGAAATTATAATTCTTTCTTTATTGAAGCTGGGTATGTTTGCTTGTTTGATTTAAATTGATAAATATAATATAAAAACAGAATAGACTATGAAGATACTATTCTGCAAGAGGAAAAGGTAATGAAACATTTTGGTTTAGAAATCCTTGTCTGTTCTTTGCCTAGGCATTCTCCCTGAAAGTCTACTGATAAAATTGGGTTTTCAGTCTTGTTTTAATGATTCCCCAATCATACCCATGTTGTTAATGTAGTTGTGCACATATTGGGATCTTCCACAGCAGAATAAGTTGTGCTCTTTGAGGTTTTGCTGCTTATAACATCTTAGAGATCTGACCTTGATCCTCTTTTTCTCCTAGTCTGCTTTGGGGATGAAGGATTTAACCATAATATTCTGGAAGTACGCGCTGAACAACTAAAGTTATTGAAGATGTATACGTCCCATCTATTGAAGTTTGGCACTGACCAGCGCTTCCCAGACATCGTAGAATATGCTTACCACACAAGGGAATTTCTGTCAATGTAATTTATTTGTGTCACACTTTCATTTTCTACTGTTGGAATAAATGTTTCATCTTAAACCACTGTTGAGGAAATTCTGTTTTTCCAAGTTATGACATACAGTGACTGTCATTTTCCCTTTTCCAGTGTTTCAGAATCTAGGGATTTAATTGTTTCAGCCTTCCCCCATGGAATTATTTAATTCTAGGTAGCTTGCTCTTCATTTAGCAGGCATCTATGGTGCAGACCAAAGACAATATATCTTCAGCAGTGATACAGAAAAGGTTGTCATGGTCAGTAGACTTACAGTCAATGTAATGTTTGTGGAAAGCACCTTGTACTCATTCTAATCACTATTGTTTTGAGAACACTAGAGGACAACAGCCTCTATGGGGCATGCACAACTTGCATGAGGACTGATCCTGACTGGGTGTGGTACTCTTGTTCTCCTTCCCCCATGAAAAGGCATGGGGGTGGGTGGGAATGAGTTCTGCACTGCAGGCCCAATAAGGATTGAGCCCTTGTGTATTTTAAAATGGTGGCAAGCTCATGGTGGCCAAAAAGACATAGTCACATTTAGTCTGACTCTTAGATGTTCTGCATAAATGATAAAATGGGCATCCTTGGGTGGCTGAAGATTGGGAATTGGAGATATTGCCAGAAGAACTATGTATGGGGCTCAGCTTCTCCCAGTGCAGTATACTGATTAGCCTTTCTTCCGCCATCCCCAAGCAGTATGCCTGGTAGCCAGAGACTACAGTTTATAAACTACAGATTACAGATAGCATAGAAATTATTAGCAATTTTACTAGCCTACACTTTCTGGTATTAATCATGTGGGACACTGTGGGTTTTAAAGAAAAGAACCTTCTTGAAAGTTCAGAAAACCAATTACTTTCATACCTGATCACCTGACAGCAGTTCATGAGAAGCCAAGTAGTTATCAAAAAGCCTTCATTAATTTTCCCCAAAACACTGGATCAAATGTTATCCTGTGTAAACATTCAATCTAGTGCTTTGCCTAACCCCTGCATCATAGAGGCAATCTGTACTTTTCCAGAGAATGTGAATAAGCCTTTGCCTGGAGAGAGGCCTCACAAGGAATCTAAGATGAGCAATCTAGGAATGCCTAGGGCTCAGAAAGGAACCAGAATCTCAAGCACAGTTCATGAATGCCTGTCAGATCATTATCTGTCATTTATCTTGTAACTGAAATCAAAAGTATTGTGGAAGTTTGCTTGAGCATAATAAAGTACTACTGTCTTCAAGGCCAGGGCAGCTTTAGTGCCATACCCTTGTCAAACATCAGGCAACTGAGGAACAAGCCAACAGCAACCAAGTATGTTTAAACTTATGTAACAGCTGAAGACTGGTGATAATCATTGAATTAGTTATCAAGATCTGTTAAGATTTTAACAACTAAGGAACACATTAATGGCTGTATCCCTGGTGATGACAAACCATAGCTGCTAAGGACCATCTGGCTTCCAAAGGCCAGGATTAGTGCGTTTAAATTGCATGTATGAGAATTTCACTATTCAGATACAGAATAATCTAGTTAAAACTGATTTTCCCCTTGAATGCCTTGAACTTCAGGGCTACGGGTCCCTTATAGCCTTAGAGAAGCAAAGGAAAGGGTTGGTGTAGCTCTCATCTGGTTATGGAAGGCTACTTGGCTCGATTTCTTCTTCCCATAGGATGATGAAGCAGGAAGGTTCACTAATATCAACTAGAATACTGTGATACAGAAAACAAGAAATCCCCTAGTTTAAGCCTCATATCAGCCATATCTTCACTAAGCTGTCTTGGACAAGCAACTTTCTCTCTTTACGTCGTATGGGTATAACTATCACTGTAAGGATTGCAGAAATAATGTGTGAGGATCACATTTAGATCCATGGCTTTTATTTTAATTATTTTGCTTCATTTATACTCCATATTTCTTCCAAATGAGGACATGAATCAGTTTACATCATTCTCCTTTCCTCAATTTCATCATAATCCTGTGAGGTAAATTAAGCCATGAATGTGTGCTTGGCTCAAGTCACCAAGCATGCTTCTATAGCAGAGCAGGGATTCAAACCTGGGTCTCCCATTGAAATCACTACACATCACAACACTGACTCTCTAAAGAACTATCCAGATGGAGGAACTACGAGGTGAAACTCAAAAAACACCTCAAAGAAGCAGGTAACAAAATACTTTGGTTCTGAGAAGGATTTGGGGGGGGGGGGCTACCACGAGTTAATACTGGGATGCAGATGTTGCTGTCTGAACAGCCACTTTTAATCCAGTATGAAACAGCAGCGACAACTGATTATACTGTGCGTCTGAACAGGGCCACAGAGTAACAATCTAAACTTGTTCCTGTGCATGTTTTCTTTGAAATGACTCCCACTGGTTACTCATTCCTAAATAAGTGCTTATGATTGCAGCATAAGTATTCTTATTTACATTAGACCTCCAGATGTTTCTTAAGTAGTGACTACACTCAAACAGTGTCATTGAGTAGTAAATATTCTTTCTCTATATTACATTTTTAACTTCCAGGTCACTTTTGGTTTGAACAAGAGTTCTAGTAAAAGAAATGAGACTGTAGAGTGACTCTGATATAGAGATGACATACGATGTGATACATTAAAATGCAAGAGAATGAAGTTGTATAAAATTAATGTTTATTAAAAATCTATATTTCATATATATTAAATAAAGCTTATAAAATGTCAAAACATAATTTATACATAACACTCATGTTTCAAGTCATATGTTCAGCAAATACTGAAATCTGTGCAATACTCATCCAAAATTAAAATACTGTAGTTCTTTTAAAACAAGTTGTAATTCTCAAAAATATAAATATGCACTTAAATTGAATAAATATTTTAAATATAAACATATTCAAGAAGAATATTAGGTTAACGTGCTCAGTTCTCAAAGGAGAACAACAGTGGTATCTGCTTCATTACAGATCATGTGAAAATTTATGCACCTGAGTTAAAACCTTCAGATTCCAAGCCTCTCACAGAGCACGAATGGCCCTTACAGTTTTCTCCATAAATGAAATATAATCTTGAAGTATGAGGTAGTGGATAACCTTCCTATTCCAACCAGTATGCACTCCAAGCTGTGTAGCAAGGGCCTCCATAGTGACTGGATTAGGCATGGTTACAGTATCTGGAGCATTCATCTGTTAAGGAAGGGAAAGATAAAAACATACTGGTGTACTTATTTGCAATCAAGATAATTACAATTATAGCTGGTAATTCTTCCATCTTTGCCATATTTATTTTAATTATGCACCATCCTATCCTGTAGGTTATAGCATTCTAAAAACTCATCCATTCAGCATATACTAATCCCTACCATGGGATTTTCCATAGGCCATTACTTTAGTACCCTTCATATTCCCATTTTTCATAGATAATCTAGACAGATATAGATATGTCTGCTCTTTTCATGGCTATCATCCTAAACCCAGTCTGGGCCCAGTTGGGCATACAAATTTCTCACCCAGTCCTCTTCTAACCCAGGCTTAAATTGAACCCAATTAGCAGTCCCGTGGCACAGAGTGGCAAAGCTGCAGTACTGCAGTCAAAGCTCTCTGCTCACGACCTGAGTATGATCCTGGTGGAAGCTGGGTTCAGGTAGCTGGCTCAAGGCTGACTCAGCCTTCCATCCTTCTGAGGTTGGTAAAATGAGTACCCAGCTTGCTGGGGGGGAAAGTGTAGATAACTGGGGAAGGCAATGGCAAACCACCCCGTAAAAAGTCTGCTGTGAAAACATCGTGATGTGACATCACACCAGAGTCAGAAATGACTGGTGCTAGCACAGGAGACTACCTTTACCTTTTTAGCTTTTGCTAAGGCATTTGATAAGCAAGATGGTCTTTAGTTTCCTTTACCCCATTCCTAATGCTATCACCATGGATAATGCAACAACTGAATGAGGATTGGGGAATTCCCAGCAATGCGTAGTGACCTCTTTTCAGCTGATGAGCATGTGTCAACGTGTCTAATGGTTTCTAAGGAATATGGATAGGTGGGGGCAGGGGAGAAAGGGACTGCAATCAAGGGAATTTAACCACAGTCCCATTTCTTGTGGGAGTTGAGTAACAAAACCTAAAATGAATATAACAATCAGCAACAGAAAATAGCACAAACTCACTACTGACATCAGAGCATAAATACTAGAAGGTATTAAGAATGAGTAAAGGCATGTGTGATTCAGTGTAAATGGGACTTACCATTGACTTCAAGGTATTAGCCAGGTTCTTTGTGCTCGGCCATATAAATGCGGTTTCTTGTTCTTTGCTAATAAAAGTTTTTTCTACATATTCCAAGAAAGCCTGATATGCATAAAGGCCACTTGAAATTCCTCTTAGGCACCTCTCCTAAATTGGGAGAATAAGGGAATGATATTCAACAAAAGCTTTTATTATATCCATTAATGTTTTGACTGTGGGCTGAAACTGAAATTCAGCACAAGCAGCTTCAAGATTAAGCATATGGATCACACAGGGCTGCATGGAGGAGGTGGAAGGGGATGAAATGGCCTCTTGCATTAGTGGAACTGAAACCTGTGGTGGGAGATAAGGGGACAATTTTTCCCACTTTCCCACATAGCTATTATCAGTGCAGGTCCCCGAGTCTATTTTTATTTTATTTATCTTTGCATTTATATCCTGCCCTCCCAGCAAGTGGGCTCAAGGCAGGTCACAGCAAAAGAATAACAATAAATACAGTTGACATATTAAGATTTAAAACAAACAGCACATAGCCATCTCTGTCACCCACCAATGCCTCCCACTGGGCAGGGCAAAGCAAGCCAATAGCAGAGCCCAATTCAGCAGATGCCAGGATGGCTCTTGAGGACAATTCATCCAGACAATGTAGGCAGAGGAGGCCAAAGTCTTCAAATGTCCACCACCTCACCAAAGACCTGGTGGAACAGCTCCAACTTGCAGGCCCTGCAAAATTGCACTATATCACGCAGAGTCCTGATCTCGAGTGGAAGTAAGTTCCACCAGGCTGGAGCCAGGGCAGAAAATGCCCTGGCCCTGGTTGAAACTAAGTGGACATCTTTTGGGCCAGGACTACCAGCAGATGTTGTTCAGCAGAATGCAGAACTTTTCGGGAAACATAGGGGAAGAGGCGGTCCCATAGATATGTTGGTCCCAGGCCACATAGGGCTTTGAAGATCAATATCATAACCTTGAACCAGGTCCGGTACTCAATAGGCAGCCAGTGCAGTTGGCCTAACATGAGCTGAACACACATCTGCATAGACACTGCAGTCAGTATGTATGCTGCCACATTTTGCACCTGCTGCAGTTTCTGGATCACGCCCAAGCACAGCCCCATGTAGAGTGTGTTACAGTAATCAAGTCTGTAAGTGACCATTACATGGACCACTGTAGCCAGGTCCCAGGAGGAGAGATAAAGGACCAGCTGCCTGACCAGCCAGAGGTTGTAAAAAGCCAATTTGGCAGCCATGGTGACCTGGGCCTCCATGGAAAGTGAGGCATCCAGGACTACCCCCAGGCTCTTCACCCTCGGCATCAGTGACAACAGCAACCTACCAAGAGTTGAGAACCTGATTCCCGATCCCCCTCACGGCTCAGATACAGCTCTTGCGGTACACAGCAAGTAAGGCAGGCTATAAATGCAGTAAATAGAATAAACCCAAGGAATCAGTTTGTGTACAGTTCAGAAGATACTGCTGGGGGAGAAGGGAATGTGGGAAAGATCCATGATCCTTGCACCAACACACTGCTGGATTTGTGTTTTAAGACTGGTTGGCTGACTACATGAGCAAAACTATTATTTTACATTTGTTAGTCAGATGGTAAACAAAGCATACAAATATCACATGATAAATTATTTTCTTGCCTTGTTGAATCCATATGGGGGACATTCATCTTCCACAGAGATCTTTGGAAAGCGGAGATTATTCTGGGGTATTATTTCTGTGTTGTTTCTACATATTGTTTGTTCCTTACATAGCTACGGTGGGGAGAAAAATCACAGAACCTTTATTACATGAGCTCTTCAATGCAATTATATTTTAAACTATCAAATGTACATTATATGTAATGGTAAAACTCTTCAGTTCTCACTGGATCATGATTTTTCCTGCAGTCAACCTGATCAGCATAGCAACAGTAGGCCTCGTTTAAATTAAATTGAAATACATATAGAAAATAGATTTAGGATTGGTTTTCATTGATCACAGCTTCCCTTCAGTAGCCCGTGTGAACACAGGAAACCCTCTACTGAATGCCAGGTGGCCCAGTGGGAGGTTCAGTGCAGAGAAGAATTGGCCAATATCATCTGCTCTTATGCTAGAGGAGTGGGTCTCAGAGCTCTGTCTTACTCTACTGGTGGTAAGAGCAAGGGGAGGGATTTTGCGTGATTCCCCTCCCTGCTATAAAGGGTAGGACCCAAATGCTGCTGTTTAAAGAGCTACGCATACTGTCTTATGTGACCACATGAAGCTGCCTTCTACTGCAGTCTTACCACTGGCTTATCAAGGTCTGGAGTGTCTATTCTCTGAATGATAATCTCTCTCTGGGGTCACTGGTAAAGGTCTTTCATACCACCTGGTATATGATATACATGTCAGGGTCTGAACCTGGGACAGTAGGAGATCTTAATTCTCATGCGAAATCATTGTTGCCAAAGTGATATTTATCAAGGGTGATCATCATTGTAGTTCACTGTACTGATTATCTCCTTGGAGAGAACATGGGGTGGGGAGAGAAATCCACAGCAGTATATATGCAAGCCTCAATGGTACAATAGTATCCTAGGATGACAGATATGAATTCAGACTATATTGATCACATTCATCTAAACCGTTACTTCAATTGAACAGTTTCTTGATGTACTTTAATTCCTGATCTGTTCATTCTAAAGGCAGAAACACATACTATAACCACCACATGGAAACCAATTTTAGTCACCATGTGATAGATATCACAAAACATTGAGCTTAAATAAATAAAAAGGCATCGGCCCAGATTTAGGGGGGAGGGCTTAGGGTTGCCAGGTACCCCCCTAGCCACCAGTGGGGGATGGAGGAGTAGGGTTGCCAGATCTAGGTTGGGAAACTCC
Source organism: Heteronotia binoei (assembly GCF_032191835.1). Lineage (NCBI taxonomy): Eukaryota > Metazoa > Chordata > Lepidosauria > Squamata > Gekkonidae > Heteronotia > Heteronotia binoei. The sequence continues at coordinate 54,247,478 of NC_083232.1, read as the reverse complement.
TGGTGATTTGGGGATGGAGCCTGGGGAGGACAGTCCATCGTCCAAAAGGATCCATTTTCCCCCAGGGAACTGACCTCTGTAGTCTGGAGATGAGCTGTAATTCCAGGGGATCCCTAGGTCCCACCTGGGTCTGACATCCCTAGGTGAGGCTGCCTGATCCATGCAGTGGACCCCAGAGAATTAGGGGAGCATGTTCTATAAGGAACAAGACTGTAGTTTGTTCCACTATTCCACAAGGTATGCATTACCTTGCTTTTACTTGCTGTTCCACAAGGTACACATTACCTTGCTTTTACTGCATGGTTTCCCAGTTTCATAATTCCATAATTCCATTTTTTGCACCGTTTATGACAGAACATGTCTGATACTTTTAGTTCTGCATCATTTCTAATTTTTGTGAGCTACTTCATTGTTTGCTGGATGTTTCATGCTACTGTAATCTGCCTTGTGTCTCAGTGAAAAAGGCAGATTATAAATAAAGTCAAATTAAAAAATAGGGGAAGGACAGCCGACATCTTGTGGGAAGTATAATATGGAAATCATTTTGGATAGGAAAAGAAGCAGAGCAAAACAAAAAAAGGTTAAAGGGGAACTAACACATACTCTAAACTGGGAACAATACACAAAGACATTATATAAGATGAGACAGGCTGCTTGAATAACTTCTCTGCAAAAATGCCTAACACTATTTTACCTTTAATTGTAAGATTTCTGCCTCTGTAATTCCAGTCCCACTAACGGGTAAGGATGTATATAGAGAGATAAAAGTGGCTGGATAGCCGGTGGAAGGCTAAAGAAGTGCTGAAAGTTATTTGCAGATGTGTACAACAGGGTTCTTGTTAATATGTATCAGTATCTCAAAACAAAATTCCTCTAATTACTTGTATTAAAAGTGGCCTTCATCAGTTTTGTAACAGATGACACTATTCTATCACCAGGTATGCCATAGTAATCAAAAGAGCCTTTAGTATTTTTGATGCTTTTTAAAGCAAAACTGCTATATGGTGTAAATAACTGCTGTTGAAGTTTATGACAAAAGATCCATTGTATTTTCTATCATGCTTTTCTTACAGAACAGGCTTGGCCCAGTTTTGTAATACCATCTTTCAAAAACATATCCTTGCTTTTATCTGAATGTCATATGTGGCTTCTGCCATGGTTAGTCTTCCACTGCTGTGTGGTGAATAGAAATCAAATGTTTCAGCAGCTTAGATAATGTAAGCGTTGGATGCTGTTTCTAGCCTTTTCCATGGGAAAGGTAATCTCCTGTCTCTGGCCTAGCCAGAAAAATGTCACCTGGCTGGAGGCAGTGTTCACCTTAAATGTGATCAGTCTGGGTAAATATAACTTTCTCCTTTAAGCAGCAGATGGGGGATCCAAATTTATGAGAATAACTTTTGGGGGGGGGGGAGTGATTAAGTGTCTCCTGAAATTAGAGTTTCCAGGTCTGTGTTGGAAAATACCTGGGAACTTTGGGGGTGGATCCAGAAAAGAGTGGGGTTTGGGATTGGGGGGGGGAGGGGCCTCAGCCTCCATCCTTCAAAGCACCCATTTTCTCCAGGGGAGCTGAACTCTGCCAGCTAGAGATCAGTTGTCAAAGCAGGAGATCTGCAGGTCCCACCTGGAGGCTGACAATCCTACCTGAAATCAGAGGCACCCCTTCCCCCAGGCAGGTCCAACAGGATGGCCTCTTTTCACCTATGATCACAGGAGAAGTTCACCCACCCAGTCTGTTTTTCTCGTTGCCTTGGTGTTCTCTCTTTGTAGGCATAGGATGACACCTGTTCCTTTTATGTCATTGCCACCTTAACTTCCTCACATTTGTAACTTTACCTCTTATCCTTCCCATCTCTCTACGCAACCAGGACAAAACTGTTTCCTTGATGGCACTACCAGAAGGTGTTTGTGTTGGCTTTGTGTTCGCCTTTCTTTGCACAAGCCGCCTTCTTCCCCCAGGAAAGTTGCAGACTTCACTCCCCGCCCAAATCCCTGGCAGCTTTTCAAAGCACTCTTCAGCTCACTCACCTCTTCCTTCCACGTGAAAGCCTTCCTCCGGAGCATAATGGCCAGAAGCTTGCAATTGGCCAGCTGGAAGTCTCTGGCTGGCGAAATCCTGGAAGAGGGATCCTCGCCAAATTGTTCTTCCCCGGAGGAATCCAGAATAGGCGACGCGCTGGCCCCAAGGAGGGCAGCGGCAACCCAAAGGCAGCCTGATGAGAAAGAGAGACAAAACGAATGTTGAACAAGCCAGGCTCCCGCCAACTGCGCTTGCAGCGCCGTGGCCCAGCCTCAGCCGCAGGAGAAGGCAGCCCCACTCACATTCCACAAGAGGGGGCATGATTTCCTTGGAGGGGTCGGCTCCCCTGGTCTCTCGCTCCAGGAGCTTAGTGGCCGGTGGGCTGAAGGGCAGGCTGTGTTGTGGCAGGGCATCTCTTGGACTGATATTTATTGGAAGCGGGGATGATCTTATTTACCGGCCTGGGGGAAACTCCAGCGTTGAGAAAATTGAAATTGTTTAAACGACACTCCGGGAGGCAGAGGTGTGCTGGGAAACGCTGGAATGAGGTCACGGCGCCGATTAGCATCTTTCAGTCGGGGATCACCCCCGATAACAGAGAACTGCCCTGCTGCGTGACTCACGAAGCGGGAGAGATTCCGCTATGTTGTCCCCCTTACTAGCGTGGGGGATGACAAAGGGGAAGCCGTGGGGAGTCGGGTGGAGTAACACGCGGACGGGGCCAAGAAGCAAAGAGAGATCAGTTTTCCATTGGAGTTGGTCTCCAGCATTTGTAGCCGATGAACGATAATCTACGCGAATCAGAGGAACTTACTCAGAACATTCGAATTCGGACAACAATAAAAGAACTCAGAAATCTCTCCAGTTCTGCAGGAGTTTGGACTCGCCAAAGCTTAATACCTTGCAAGTTTGAAACTCTTCTTGGACCCTATGGTGCGATTGGATTCGAATCTAACTGCTTTACAGCAGAATTCTGCAGATCAGCACAGCCACTCTGAAACTTATCAGAGGTGTTTTTTAAGTGGAATCCTAGTGAAGCAGATTGAGAAACTGCAAATTAATTCTTCTTTGGCTCTGGCACATCTCTCCCAGTGTTGTCACACACTTCAATGTGATTTTAAAAACACCAAAACAGAACCCCAAAAGAGGTTATTTGGTAGCTGTTTTGATATTTTTATGTATATTATGTAAAATTTTTAAAGCATCATTTTCCCCTCTTTAATTACAATTGTCTGGGTCATTTAATATCATAAAGTAGACTTTCAGTTTTAATTACTTGAAACCTTCTCCATTTGACCCCCACAACTATAACCCTGTAGGGTAGGTTAAGTTGAGAGAGAATAACTGGTCCAAGGTTGGCCCAGCAAACTTCCATGGTGGGGGGGATTCAAACTGCAGACCCTAGGCCAACACTATAACCACTACAACACACTGGGGTTACTGGGATAGGGAACAGGATTAACCCTTGATAACAGTGGTGTCCTTCACTGTTCTTCCTTTCTCTCCTATAAATTACTGGTGTCATCCATTGGGGGGGGGGGGGGTTAAACCTTTGCAGTTAGGCAACATCTTATACTGAGAGCAAAACCTCCCTACCAGCCCTGCCACTGGGTGCCTCAGTCCTTACTGTCTTGGATCCTACAGGGTAGTGTTAGGATCCCAGTGTGCAAAAGGGAAGAAGGATCCCTTCACTTGTTACAGGAACAGACATTTTGCCTGCATGGCTAGGGGCAATCAGTGAATGCCCAGCATTTTGTGCTGTATAATATGGATACCACAAGATGATTGTGTGGTGAATCAGTGCAAAAGAACCAGGGAAAAATAGTGTTAACTTCACATACTTAAAAGTTATTTGCATTCTGGTAGATGCCAATCTGCTACAGCCCTGGGGAGTTTTGCCAATGTCAGGCTGAATCAGCATATCAAACCCTCCAAAAACCTTTGTTGTGGAACCCCCATTTATTTATTTAGATAATTTATGTCTCACGTTTCTTCCCAATAGGAACCCCAAATGGCTTACAATATTGTTCTATCCCCCTTCATTCTATCTTCAGGCTACTTTACACATTGATGTTCCAATGTAAACATAAGAGACTTTCTTTTCTACCCACTGTAATGTTGATGTTTGAAACAAAGGGATGCATTTTTATCTAAATATTGTGGCAATAGTTCTCAAACTGTTTGAACTGGGGTCCAGCTCTGTACATTTGGGGACCTTTGCTGCAGTGCTGTCATCTAAGCCTCTGCTTACTTGGGGTCAGGAGGCTACAGGTATATGCTGTGTCCATCACTTCCTGTGACGCTGTTAACCAGAAGCAACCCAAGTCTCTAAGCCTTGGCAATGCTGTAGATGCTGCTTGGTAATATGGATCTAGAAGGCCACAGGTTTTGTCTCCCACACAGCTGGTGCCTGGGTGTGAGCTGAGCTTCTGAAAACGAATAGTGCCATGGAGTGAAGGAGAAGAGTAGTAGAAGGGAATGAAACAACTCTGTCCTCTCCCTTTCCAGTCATTAGGAAGAAGGTGACCCAGTGGTTCCTCCTGGAGTTCAGGCACTTGAGACTCATTACTCACCTGCAAGAGAGTCCTAGCCTATTTTAGTCATAACCCTCAGTTCAAGAACCACTAGTGGCAACTGACCCTTGATGCATACAGTGAAAATTATTTTAATAAAAGATGCATATGAATTCTAGATGTCACCAGTTTAGCCAGGGAAGCCTTAGTCAAAGAGTAAAAGGGGTAGCTGCCTTGGGCCCCACACTTGCAGAGGGCAACAAACCATAGCCTGACCCCACATGGAGTGGGGAAGAAGAAGAGTAGGCTCTTGCCACTGCTTGCACCTAACCCATCTGGGGCTCTGGATGCTGGCTGTCAGTGGCAGTAATGACTCCTGGCCACCTTGCATGGGGTGAGGACCATCCATTGTTTGACCTTGATGGGGGTGGAAGGGAGGGAGTGGAAGTTATTTGGGGGACTTTGACCCAGGGTCCCAGAATCATGAAGACTGTCCCTGGTTTTAGCTGGTCCACAGCACTAGTCTGCAATTTATTTATGGAAATTTCAACATGTGAAATAGTTCCATTGGAGTAGCTGTGTTAGTATAAGTAAATGAGAAATTGAATATAATTGGAGCATGGTTTTTTTTGGAGCAGGGTTTATTTATTTTTCTCCCTGTTGACCCAAAACAGTTGTAGTAGTATTTGTAAACTCATGCAGGGCTTTTTTTTGTAGAAAAAGCCCAACAGGAACTCATTTGCATATTAGGCCACACACCCCGACACCAGCATTGTTCCACGCAGGGCTTTTTTGTAGGTAAAGCGCAGGAGGAACTCATTTGCGTATTAGGCCATACTCTCTCCCCGGACACCAAGCCAGCTGGAACTGCATTTCTGTGCATTCCTGCTCAAAAAAAGCCCGGATCATGACAGATAATACTGGGTAGTCCAACTCAGTTTCTGTACAGGCATGAAACTTACTGGGTGGCCATAGGCCTAGTATTTCTTTGCCAATTGCAAGAATATATTGCGGCTTACTGCATTATTTGTTATGATGGAATTGTGACACCTGCCCTCGCTTCACCTTCTGATTTGTTTGCATAAGGTGTGATTTAGGGACTAAAGTCAGGGCTTTGTGTGAGCAGGAATGCAGAGAAATGCAGTTCCAGCTGGCTTGGCATCAGGGGACTTTTTATGCAATGAGTTCCTGCTGGGCAAAAAAGCTCTGTGAGAAACAATGGTGATATCAGGGGTGTGGCCTAATATGCAGATGACTTCCTGCTGGGCTTTTGCTACAATTGGGACCAGATTGGGGTCTCTTGACCCACAGTGAAATACAGATTTCTGGTGGGTAGAGTTTCTAAGTCCAACAATGAAATGGAGAACAGCTTTACATATTCACAATCACCAAAAAGGATGTATGGCTGAATTCTGCTTCCTGTTCTACTGATTATTCTGCAACATTTGGAAAGGCAGATCATGTACACTGCCCTTATAATGATGCACAATAAGTAGCCAGATGTATAATCAGAGTAGGGATGCCAACTCCAGCCCAGGAAATTCATGGAGATTTGGGAACAGGACTTGTGGAAGGATTTCTTCTAGAATCTATGGTATACTATAAAATTTGCATGCCAAAGCTACCATTTTCTCCAGGGGATTGATCTCTGTGGTCTGGAGGTCAGTTGTAATTCTGGGATACCTCCAGACTCCACGTGGAGGCTGGAAACCCTAGGTCAGAGTGTTGGGTTAGGATCTGGGAGACCTAGTTTCAAATCCTCACTCTGTCATGGGAGCTTGCCAGGTGACCTTGGCCAGTCACTCTCTTCAGCCTAGCCTACCTAAGAGGGTTGTGCAGGTAAAATGGACTAGGGGAGAACAATTTTATAAGCCACTTTGGGTACCCACTGGGAAACCCAAAATACTGGGTCTAGAAGACCTATAAATACCTAAATACATAAAGGTATTGAATTTTGGCTCCCAGTAGCAATTTCTGAATCTTGGCATTTAAAGAAAATTCTTCAGAAGGATTTTGAAAGGTCTGTGCACTACAGAGTTCTATAAAAGTGACAAATCCAAACATCAATGAACGTCAAATCAAAATAAAGACTTCCGAAGGGATTTCCCTAACACAGTTATGCTGTAGTGTTTTTCTTAGCACAAATAATTTTTTTGCAGGTGATTATAAGGTCTTGATAAAATAGTTAATGCTAACATTACCAACAGCCTGAATAGTCCTGACTAACCTGATCTTGTCAGACCTTGAAACCTAAGCTGGGTTCACTGTGGTTAGTACTTGGATAGGAGATCACCAAGGATGACTGAGTTGCTACATGAAGAAAGGCAACAGCAAACCACCATTGCTCATCTCTTGCCTTGAACCACCCCCCCCTCTCCTCAGTCCTGGGTTTGCTGAGAGTTCACTGTGGCTTGATGGCATACAGTTATTAATATTACTTTGTGGAATATTTAAGGGAAAGGGAAAATAGGCCCCCCAAGTAATTTTCTTAGACACTTCATTGCAGGAAGGCATTTGTGGGGTGAGTGAATTTACAGTCACGAGATCCTGCTAGTTGTAACAGTGGGTAATTACAACTTAGCTTATGACTGAATAGCTTGGTTAGATGATGCAAAAACATTTTTGCATTAAGAAACAGGACTTCTGCTCTCATTGCATGGCAAGGCTCTTGGTTCCTCTGCTTCAGTGACATATGAGACAAGCAGACTGGGGGTTTTCATGAGAAGCCATCATTTTTCTCCCTTTTTCTCCCCTTTTACTTTCACTTAAAACCCCTGAAACTGCAGCAATACATCCTTTAGAAGGTATAATCAGAAATTTGCCCATGGCATTATGCCATCCATATATGCAAATTTCTTGGGATATCCCTGTCTGTGTGGTGTAAATGGGGAAGCATCAGTCTGCATTGTGAAATCCTTAGTCAGTTTTCCAGTACACTTTTCTAATTTTCAGGTTTTTTAATGCTTAATCCCTAAAGCCAGTTTGGTGTAGTGGTTGTGCGGACTCTTATCTGGGAGAACCGGCTTTGATTCCCCACTCCTCCACTTGCAGCTGCTAGCATGGCCTTGGGTCAGCCATAGCTCTGGCAGAGGTTGTCCTTGAAAGGGCAGCTGCTGTGAGAGCCCTCTCCAGCCCAACCCACCTCACAGGGTGTCTGTTGTGGGGGAGGAAGGTAAAGGAGATTGTGAGCTGCTCTGAGACTCTTCGGAGTGGAGGGCGGGATATAAATCCAATATCTTCTAAAGAACACTCGTGTACTTCTGAGCCAGCAATATTGCTCTCATGTTCCAGTCTGATTGTTTTCCATATTCCATGTATTCCTTGCACAAGAAACACCATATAAAGCCACCTAAACTTAGGAAATAGCTAAAGAAAGAAATGTAATGCAAACAGGGCTGTGAAATTTTCTGTGTATTTCTCATTTAAAACTGTCACAAAATCAGAGCTGCAGAGTCTATCTTTTCTTAAATGACAAATGTAATAAAACAATTCTATGAGATATAGCAGAAGAAAGTAGCATAATAATACTAGTAACATTTTCTTCTCTCTCCATTCTTTGTTGCTAATGGCAGGTGCATGCAGCATAAATTGACCTAGGGAAAGATATTGGGTTAGATCCAACCAGTTTTTCTTTTTGTGGGAAAAAAAGGAGGAGTCCTCTTTGATTATGCAAACAAGCCAGGATCACAGCAGCTGCATGGGCAAAAACCATGTGGGACAAGGTCTGTATCAAGGAGGACACAACTGGGCGGTATTGAGGAGAAAAACTGGTTGGATCTAACCCATATTCTTAATCTACTTTCACTCTGTCTCTTACCACTGAATAGTCCACTGCTTCTCACAGCCTATAGATCAGGGGTGTCAAACTCATTTGTTAAGAGGGCCAAATCTGCCATAAGTGAGACTTTATTGGGCCGGGTCATATTGGGCCAGGCCGGGCCATGTTGGACTGGGCCATGAGTATACCTATTTAAGATTAGGTAGCAGAGACATAAACTTTATGAAGGACACAGACAAACACAATTAAAGTTTTTTTTTTAAATGTTTAAAACATTAGCACTCATTGGTCTTAAAGTTGCTTTCTTTGTAGCTCTCCCATGTGATCCAGGGAACTAGGCAAAGGAAGCTCTGGCTTTTTCATTCCTTCCCCAGAAGATGAGGAGAGGGAGGGGCCTCAGTCAATAGAAGGAAGACAGGCTTGGCTCAGTAGCTCTGCTGTGTGATTCAGAAAGCCTGGCAAAACAAGCTACCCTTCCTCCCCTTCGTCCTCAAGGGAGAAGCCTCAGCCTATGGAGAAGATAGAGGCTTTGCTCTGTAGCTCCTGTGCAATTGAGCAAGCTGTGATGCAGAAGGAAGCAAAAGAGAGGGAGAAGGAAGCAGATGACAGCCAGTTGCTCAGGGGCCTGATAGGAGCCCTCCCGAGGCCTGATTTGACCCCCGGGCCACATGTTCAACACCCCTGCTATAGATAATGGTTTCTAGGACATGTGGCAATTTGGGTAAACAGGCAGGCAGAATTCAGATGTGGCTTCTTGTGGTAAAGCTCCTCTCCCATCAGAAGCTCAGATTCCATCATTGGGGGAGGGGGGGGTAAATAGGAGCCACCATCATACTCTGCCTACTTAACTAGAATTTATTTCATTCTCCTGTTATATGTCACTGCAGTAAACTACAGCATAAGCTTCAATGAAGACTTAGTAAGATTCCCCTCTCAACCCTGTACCACTTCTCAAATATTCCATATGCTTCCACCTAGGTAATGTAAACTCTGTATAAAGAAAATTCAGATCCTGTTTTCAAGCCAATCAGTACAGATAAGCAGGAAATCCACAAGGGCTTGTGGAAGCATCTTATTTTCTCCTCGCCTATTTCCTCTTTCCCTTCCTTGAAAGCACCCATATCCTCTCCATTTTACCTTATTCCTTGTCTCCTCCCCACCCTCTTTTTCCCCCAGATTCCTTGTCTCTTTTCAACCCCTTGACAGCCTCTATCCAGGAAGGCTATGGGCTATGGCCAAGTTGTGTGGTGCCAGTCCAGTTGCATGGTGATTGCTGGGCCAGGCCCAGTTGCAAGGTGCCAGCTAGGCTAGGCCTGGTTGTATGGTGGAGAACCTGCAAGTATTAGCGGGTGGCACTTCAGTTCTCCTTATTTCCCCTCCCCACACTGGTTCTTCTTTCCACAGTCAAACCATTTTCTTCTTCCATATCCTTATCTTTCATTGCTCCTTTGTCTCCTTCTCACCCACCAACCAGTCTACCTTTTATCTGCCCCCTTCAGCTATATTTATTATTTATTTACTTCATTATTACCCAAATGTTCTCTACAATGGGGACCCAAAGCATCTCTTCCATTTTGCCTCACAACAACCCTATTAGGTAGGCTAGGTTGAGAGTATGTGACTGGTCCAAAGTTACACACTTAGCTTCCATGGCAGAGTTGGGATTTGAACCTTGGTCTCCCATATTCAAATCTGAAACACTAACAAATATGCCACACTGGCTATTGTGGGGGGTTGATGCTGAACAGTAGCAAGCAGCCAGGCCTATGTGAGTCATGCAAGTTGTATGGTACCATGTTGCCTGGTGATTGCTGCCATGCCTGGTCCCAATGACTCAAAGATCAAAACAACCCTGCACAGGCTACTCAGCTCAGGCTATGCCTGCTGGGCCTATAGTGAGCGTCAGATCATTCATTGCCTCCTCCTACAGCACTTCTGAATGGTGGCAACAAGTGAGCTTGCCTGCACCCACTGCTGGTCATCCAAGCTCGGCAACCTCCACAGAGCGTCTCAGCTCGGCTTGCTTCCTGACCATTTTAACTTCCCTCTTGCTTTGCTTTATATGATCTTTAATTGACTAGCATACAGCATATTTTATTTTGTGGGGTTTTTTTACATAGATGTTTTTAATACGGTTTCACATCTTGTGAGATGTGTTTACTTTCTATCTGATTTAAAATAGTACTCACTTCAGAGGGGCAATTCCTATGTGTTTATATCTTATTTTCAGTATGCAAAATTTCTTGGGAAAGAGTGGTGTAGAAGCAGCAGATGTATGACTAATATAGCTATCAAAAGTATTAGTGATATATGGACTTGGCCATGTGATTGGAAAGGACATACAGAGTGCAGAAGAAGGTTCTGTAGTCTTCATCAGCTTCCATCTTAAATGGGTCAAGTGGATCCAAATTCCTTTCTTCAAGAGGCCAGAGCTTCCCCCACACCTAATAAGAGAACCTGTTCACTAGCATGTGGCATGGTGTAATTTGTGTGGTGTTGTGGCCTGAATGGCAGAGTAGGGTCCTGGGAGACCCAGGGTCAAATACCCACTTCTAGGTGACCTTGGAACAGTCACAAACTCTCAGCCTGGCCTACTCCACAGGGTTGTTGTGAAAGAGTAAAAGAGAGAAGAATGAAATTCTGTGAACCTTTGAGTCCCAACTGCAGAGAAAAGCAGGATATAAATAAATAAATAAATAAATAAATAAATAAATAAATAAATAAATAAATAAATAAATGAATGAATGCATGGGTGATTTCCCAGGTTTGTCATCCTCTGAAGCCTTTCTACTAAAATGCTAAAATGGCTGGAAAGATTTTTCCCGTCTTTGGTAGGTGCAAAGGTACAAATAGGCTATAACTTCCTATTTGCAGAGGACTCTCCCCCCTGCACTAACCTCCTTGGGCAGAACAGACAGCAACTCCTGTATGCCCTGCCAAGGAAAGCAGATGGCAGCAGCAAAATGTGGAGCCAGGAGAGAGGCAGACAAGACGCACGGGGATGTTGGGGAAGTGGCTGGAGCTGGAGGTACTGTGGTGGATGGAGCTGTCAGCAGCGGTGCAGTTCAAATTCCAACTGCTGAGCCCACTGTGAACAGATGAGGCTCCTGGGAGGGAAAGTGGGATGGTAGGGCAGAGAGAGAGGGCTGCCAAAAGTGAAGCTTAGCAGGGGATTCCAATGTTCTCCTGCAATCAAACGTTTTAAGGGTTATATAACCCTTCAGGGTTACTTAAACCTTAAAATGACAGATTTTTGGAGACTGTTGGATTGCTTTGGTCAGTCAGAGCACAGGATTTTCTCCATCGCCACAGGAGTGGGCTACCATTCACTGCAATCATTCCCATTCAGTATAATGCTTCCCATAAGCTATAATGGAGAATGGAAAAACTTCCAAAAATTTCCCCAATCAAGAATATACCTTTCAGTATGATATGAAAGATACTTCTTACCCAACTCTAAACTGAACCCTAATATTAACCCTAAAATAAGTGTGTCTCAGTTCGGAACCCTAATCCCATCCCTATGGACCCATTCAGTGTAATGATTACCGTAGGCTATCATGAAGAATGGGGGAAAATCTAAAATTATTCCCCATCAAGAGTATACCTTTCAATATGATGTGAAAGATACTTCTTACCCAAACCTAAATCTAACACTGTCGTTAACCCCAACCTAACCATGACTCAAACCCTAACCCTTTGGGTCCATTCACTGTAATCAATCCCATTGGCTATAATGAAGAATGGAAATAGATCCAAAATTTCCCCCCAACAGCAGTATTCCCTTTAGTATGATAAACGACAGATATTTGGAGACTGTTGGATTCCTTTGGTTGTCTGGCGCACAGGAGGACCTTCATTCCCGCAAGGGTGGGCTACCATTTCTGGCACTACCAAAAGTGAAGCTTAGCTGGGGATTCCAATGTTCTCCTGAAATCAAACGTTTTAAGGGTTAAATAACCCTTCAGGGTTACTTAAACCTTAAAATGACAGATTTTTGGAGACCATTGGATTGCTTTGGTCGGTTGGAGCACATGAGGGCCTCCATCCCCGCAGGGCTGGGCTCCCATTCACTGTAATGATTCCCATTCAGTATGATATGAAAGATACTTCTTACCCAACCCTAAACTGAACCCCAATTTTAACACAAACATAAGTATGTCTCGATCCGGAACCCGAACCCTATGGGTCCATTCACTGTAATGATTACCATAGGCTATAAAAGTGAATGAGAAAAAAGCCAAAATTATTTCCCATCAAGAGTATACCTTACAGTATGATGTGAAAGATTCTTCTTACCAAGCCTAAACTGAACCCTATCTTGAACCCAAACCTAACTATGACTTGAACCCTAACCCTATGGGCCCATTCACTGTAATGAATCCCATTGGCTATAATGGAGAAGAGATAGATCCAAAATTTCCCCCCTACAGCAGTATACCTTTCAGCATGATAACCCTTGAAACAACAGATTTTTGGAAACTGTTGGATTCCTGCGGTTGTTTGGAGCACAGGAGGACCTTCATTCCTACAAGGGTGGGCTACCATTCCTGGCACTGCCAGAAGTGTGCTCAGCAGAGGATGCCAATGTTCTCCTGAAATCAAATGTTTTTGGGGAGGAAGGGGGGAGGAATAGCTTGCTTTGCCAGACTCTCTCAATCGCACAGCAGAGCTACTGAGCCAAGCCTCTCTTTCTTCTATTGGCTGAGGCTTCTCCCCCTCCTGGTCCCCTGGTCCCCTGGGGAAAGGAAGGAAAGAGCTAGAGCTTCCTTTGCCCAGTTCCCTGGATCCCATGGGAGAAATACAAAGAAAGCACCTTTAGGACCAATGAGTGCAAACATTTTAAGCATGTTTTAAGTTTTAAAAAATATATATTTGAGTTTGTCTGTGTTCTTTATTATTTATTTATTATTTCGATTTATATCCCGCCCTACCCCACCGAAGCGGGCTCAGGGCGGCTTTATAAAATTTATATCTCTGCTACCCAATCTCAAATAGGTATGCACATGGCCCAGCCCGGCATGGCTCAGCCCAACCCAGTCTCATTTATGTCAAATCTGGCCTTCATAACAAATGAATTCGACACCCCTGTTCTAGTGCCTTTTCCTTTTCTGAATCCAACTTGAACATCTGATATTTCTTGTTCCATGGTAATGATCTTTTTTTGTAAGATTTAGAGCATCACCTTACTTGCATGAGAAGTTAATGCGATGGTCTGATAGTTGCTGTGATCTTTTACATCTATTTTTGTCAGGAGTGGAATGTTAATTGATTGTTTCCAGTCTGTAGGCTGTTGCTTTGTTTTAAATATTTGTTGGCATCTTCTTGTTAAGATTTTGATAGACTCTCTTCGTGTGAATGAGCTCAAGATTTTCCTTATTGGGGCTTGGGGAGGCGTTGATTTTGGGTACTTGTAGCTTTCACATGCCTAAAATAGTTTGATGATTGCTCCTGCTGGTTAGCTTCCTTTAAAGACATGGGCCTCTGACTTCATGCACTGTAGTCTGTCTTGCTGTTGCTTTTTGTGTTTTAAGGAGGGTCTGCTGAATTTGCCAGTTTCTATATCTGAGCAGAAATTCTGGCCTTTCTGCACATTACTGTGAATGTCCATTTGCATCAGTAAGAACACCATCCTTTAATGTCACCTAAGAGGTTGGTGAAGTCAGCCTTTCAGACCAAATTAAAAATCTTTCTTTTCCAGAAGGTGTTTAGCTGTATTAAACATGGCTGATCAGGTTTTTTCTGTTTTGTTTTCTACCCCATTTGTGTTTTAGATGGTATTGTTATGTAGTGCTTTATTAGCAAATAGCTTTATCTAATTTTTAAAATTATAAATCACCTTGAACACTGTGGCTTGGATCCAACAAAAATGAACATAGTGAAGTTTTGCTTGCTCAAGATCTTGTGCAATCAAATGCATCACTTCCTATATATTATAATGTCCAGAAATTAGTTATACAAGATGTTGCGCAAGTGGAAATGCAAGTGAGGATACAATAAACCTGACTTAGCACAAGTAGCAAGTAGAGCTCCAGTGCAAGCAGAAATTTTATGCAGGACCATACCTTTTCTCTGGAAAGTTAATTAAGAGATATCTTTGATTCTCGAAAGCCCTTTTTCAAATGGAACAGAGAATTAGGTACTCAGTTTGATGTTTTCAGCTGTGCAATTTTTCTCTGACAAGGTAATGGATGGATTGATTGTGAAGTAGAAGATGGCTGGGAAAAGCAAATTATCTTATATAATTAGTCTTAGGAGTGCAAGGTATCAAAGTTTGGTAGGCAAACTGGGTACAATTTAGTTGTGACATCATAGTTGTTCAGATATAAGTGTTTATGACCTCTTGTGACTTGTTTACAGGCTTTTCACTGTGTCTTGACAAGATATTATGTGATATGTATTTTATTTATAATCTGCCTGACTCACTGATACATAAGTTATACAACAAACTTCTTATCTCACTGTGTCTTGACAAGATATGATGTGATATACTTTATTTATAATTTGCCAGACTCACTGATTCATAGGTTATACAATTGTGTGTTCTATCACACATTATTTTGTATTGTATTGTGTTTGTATGAAAAACTAATAGTTTTTTTTAAAGCGAGAGATCCTTTATAAGTAAATTCTGTGCTCAAGACCACAATAGTACAAGTTAGGAGTATGGATTCCCAGTTTGGAGATGCCTATTATTTCATTCCTAGGGAGGGATGGTGGCTCAGTGGTAGAGCATCTGCTTGGGAAGCAGAAGGTCCCAGGTTCAATCCCTGGCATCTCCAAAAAAGGGTCCAGGCAAATAGGTGTGAAAAACCTCACCTTGAGACCCTGGAGAGCCACTGCCAGTCTGAGAAGACAATACTGACTTTGATGGACCAAGTGACTGATCAGTATAAGGCAGCTTAATATGTTTTTAGGAAACCATTGCTCTTTTTCCTCTCCTATGGTAGTCATCCAAGGAATTAACTATATAATCCTAGCATTGTCTTCAGCAGGGCTTTTTTTGTAGAAAAAGCGCAACAAGAATTCATTTGCATATTAGACCACAACCCCTGGCTTCATCATTGTTTCACACAGGGCTTTTTTTTTAGAAAAGCCCAGCAAGGATTCATTTGCATGTTAGGCCACACCCCCTGATACCAAGCCAGCCAGAACTGCATTCCTGTGAGTTCCTGCTCAAAAAAAGCCCTGGTCTTCAGAATGAATATCCATACACCAAACAGGAGTAACATAGAGAATGCTATAAACTTAGGACTATTAAAATGCAGACAAACTGAAGCATATTGTAACTGCAGGTGTAACAGAGAGATATAACTGCCCCTGGAAAAAATACATTCAGTATAGATGCAGGCAAGAAAGTATAGATGTATCTGGAGTTAGTAACCATAACAAAGTATGCTGGGTTAATTAATCTTTAATAAAAGAGAAGGGATTTGGGGAATACTCCCTAACTTTGATTATTCTTATTTTACCGGGTAGTTTCATAAACAACCAGTCCAGGGTTGAAGTTGCTTAGCAACCTACTTTGTCAGACAGTACTCCTTGCAAACAGAGTTTGACAGCCTAATGCAGTTTTCAGTCCATAGTATTTCACACAACAGTGGTTACTCTTTCATATGTTCTGATCTTCAAAAGTGGCACAAAAAATCAAAGCATATTAATAGAAAGCCACATATATGTCTTTTCACACACAGCATAGGCCTGTGATAACTGCAAGAATAAAAAGTACCATTGACTGTCTGCTCTCATTATGATTTGTCACATGCAGTTACCCATGAAATGGGTTTATTTCATGTGTCAAAAAGAAAATTGTGACAGGAAGAAGTGCCACAGTATTCTGCTAATACATGCTGAGAGAACTATAGATTCATTTTGCCTGAGCAACCTTTATTTGAGGACTAATTAAAAAGTGATGCATGCAGGCAAGAAAAATGAACTTATGCAGCGCTGGACATGCCTGGTTTCTCCTTTAAAAGATCTGCTATATGAGTCTTGATAGCACACCAAGGATCTCCAGCCTGGGTGAATGCTGCGCTGGCATGGTAATATTGCATATACTGAGGAACTGGTTTAAAAGATGTTCTGGGCATGTGTATTGCCACATAGGGAAATGCTTCTTCCTTGCCTGGATCATATTTTAAATTGGATCCATGCCTATATTTGTCAAGTGGCATTTTTAAAAAAGGGATGGAAGAAAACAATGATAATCTGAAAAGTCTCAAATGTCTAAGCAATTAGATCCATACGATCTGGATCTCACAGCTGCTTTCTATAACACCAACTACGGTAGCCTTCATGATCAATTTGATGGACTGACACTGTATTGGGGGACTTCATTCTTTCCTGGAGAGTAGATTTCAGAAGATAGCATGGGAGAAAATCTGCTTCAGTCTCAAGGCATGTGGAGTACAGCATGTGAAGTATAGCATGTGGGGGTGGGGTCTTGTTCTCCATGGTGTTTAACATTTACATAAAATCATTGGCTGCTGTTCTTCAGAGATCTGAACTTCTAAGTCATCATCAATATGCTCGTAATGTTCCCTTTTACTTTTAGGTCAAGCATAGGGTTTAACTCAGGTTCCTGCTCTTAGGTTCATACATCAGATAGGTATGCTCAATTTATTAGCAAAACATACAGGAATGGATGCAACTGATTTCAAAACAAGGAAGCTCATGCAGTGTATACTTCCAGCTAACAAACAGAACTAACTAAGCTGTTACCCAAAGAGGCAGTCCCCTAATTAGTTGGGGGGATTTGCTTTAAGGAGACAGAGCAAGAGGGGGTAACTGGGATCCTCCATCTATATATACCAGGATTTTTTCCCTCAAGAAAACTCTCAAATAAACCAAGCAGATGTTCAACCAGAAATATTTTTATTAAAAGAAAAGAAGAAATGGACAGAAATGCACACATGCACATACACAAAACACACATACAAGAACTAACTAAGAGGAAATTAGGAAGGAAAGAGGGAAAGCTTTTTTTTACCAAGCTTGAAGATGTCTGTGGAAGCAGTAAGTTGAAGAGCAAAACAACCAGCATTTTGTTCTGTGCAGGAGAGAGAAAGAAACACAGAAAGTGAGGGTTGTATGTGGTTGTTGTGCTAGCAGCGTGGCAATTATAGGGCAAAATGCAGGTCTTTTTTTCCTGGAAAAAGGGGTGCCAGAACAAATGTTCCCTCTAAGCTGCAGAGTCTTGTGAGCAAAAATTCTACTTTGTGAGCTACTGGCATTAAAGATGTGAGCTACTGCACACATTAGTGTGCTTTGGGGTCATCTTTCCTGAGTTAAGACAAAAATATGTGAGCTGGAGGCTAAAAATCCGTGAGCTAGCTCACAGTAACTCAGCTTAGAGGGAACACTGGAGAACTCTCAAGAGGGAAATGCAGAAGAAACACCCTCATGAACTTTTAAACATTTTTTGAGAATTTTGTTTCCATAAAGAGGTTCTGGAACTTCCCAGAAATAAAAGCCCTGGCAAAATGTATCCTCAAGCTGGGTGGATGTGATACCAAAAAACAATGATATGATGGGTTTATTGGCAGAGGCTTGATGGCCCTACAAGCACTCAATGGGAAGTGCTAATAAGCAAGGTGAATAGGTTTAAAGTGTTACCTATTGAAGATAAGTGGATGTAGAAGAAATAGATTTAGGTGTTGATAAGATTAGTTCTAGTCTTGGGAGACCCATTATGCATCTCATGAGGGTAAGGAGGGGAATGTAAGGAGCCAGCTGCTCTGAACTCATGCCTTGAAAACTATCTTCCTAGGCTACTGCCTGACTGGTATCCAGAGCTTTTTAAAAGCAGGAACACACAGGAACGCGGTTCCGGCTGGCTTGGTGTCAGGGAATGTGGCCTAATATGTAAATGAATTCCTGCTGGGCTTTTTCTACAAAACAAGGCCTGCTGGTATCCATTTTGTTCACTTTTGGTCCAGGCTGTGTCCCGTATATACAATACTGAGGTGATATTAAAAGGGGTGTTTCTGACCCTCTAAACCAGGGGTGTTGAGCTCATGAGGGATGGATCTGGCAAAAAGGAGACCCTGTCAGGCCAGGCCACATGTGTCATAAAATGTAATACTAGGTAGTGGAGATATAAACTTTATTAAAGACACAGACAAACACAATTGAAGAAGTTTTAAAACTTAAAATAAAACATACATAATAGAACAGCAATAAAAACTTTTAAATTAACTTTAGATTAAAACAATTTGGTGCTAATTTCCATACAGATGGCATTCAGTGATCTTAAACATCCATTTAGATCTAATATCTCAGCGGTGGTCATCATTTCAGTTAAAACCTAGCTGAAATAATATCATCTTGCAGGTCTGGTGGAACTGGGCAAGATCAGAGATGGATTGGATAGGGGGCAAGCAAACTAGCTTAAGCTAATTGGTTGGCATATTAATAGCCGACCCATCCAGAGTATCAAGAAAGGTGGGATATAAAATATTTTACACAAATAAGTTTAAAGTAATCTGTATAAAATTGAGATAGTACTGGTGGCTAATCTGCTTTACCTTGGAGAGGAAGGATTGCCTATATTAGATGGAGTTGCACTCCTCTTTCAGACTTAATCCTGCCTCTTGGGAGGTGCTCTTGGTATTGGATGCCCAGGTGGCAGCTGTAGCCAGAAATTCCTTTTACTTCCTTTGGTGGATATATCACCTGTACATCTTCCTGGGCAGGAGAAACCTGATCACAGTTACCAATGAATGGTAATATCCAGATTATATTGCTGTGGCATTTTCTTGTATTAGGCTGTTTCTGAAGAGTGCTGGGAAACAGCAGCTTGTTCAGAACAGAGCTGCCAAGTTGTTGATGTGGGTAGATCTCTCAGAACATTACATTTCAATCTTCACTGGATCAAACTTGTATTCCGAGCACAGCTCAAAATGCTGTTTTTGATAAGTGCCATCTTCTTCATTTCGACAAAAAGAATCAAATATATAGGTACAGAAATAGTGACACCTAGCATGGCAGGTGAAAAAATCTTGTGACTACAATCATGCACTCCATATGAAAAGATCTTGTGACTACAATCATGCACAGATCAAATATGAGTCCATAATATGATGCAGACTGTATTAACAGAAACATAGTATCCAAGTTGTGAGAAGGAATGGTTACACTCTATTTTGTGCCAGTTAGACCTGGTGTAAGGAGCCCTGTGGCACAGAGTGGTAAGCTGTAGTACTACAGTCCTAAGCTCTGCTCATGACCTGAGTTTGATCCTGGCAGAAACTGGGTTCAGGTAGACGGCTCAAGGTTGACTCAGCCTTCCATCCTTTCAAGGTTCGTAAAATGAGTACCCAGCTTGCTGGGGGTAAAGTGTAGATGACTGGGGAAGGCACTGGCAAACCACCCCATAAAACATCTGTCAAGAAAACATTGTGATGTGACGTCACCCCATGGGTTGGTAATGACTCGGTGCTTGCACAGGGAACTACCTTTACCTTTTTAGACCTGGTGTATTGTATCCAGTTCTGAGTGCCAGACTTTAAGAAGAATGTACACAAATTAGAACAGATTCAGAAGACAGAAGTCTAGAAAACAAATGAACTGGGTAGG
This sequence comes from Heteronotia binoei, assembly GCF_032191835.1. Taxonomy (NCBI): domain Eukaryota; kingdom Metazoa; phylum Chordata; class Lepidosauria; order Squamata; family Gekkonidae; genus Heteronotia; species Heteronotia binoei. The sequence goes on along the minus strand of NC_083232.1, from coordinate 54,227,593 downwards.
TTTGGCTGACAGAAAATGGGATATGTTTGCATTCTTCAAATACCTGAAGTGCTGTTAAATGGAAGTGTGCAAGAACTTGTTTTCTGCTGTTTCAGAGGCTGAGGGTAAGACTAGATCAGAGGTGGCCAAACTGCAGCTTGGGAGCCATATGTGGCTTTTTCACACATATTATGTGGCTCTCGAAGCCCCCACCACCCCATCAGCCAGCTTGGAGAAGGCATTTGTCTCTTTAAAGCACTACTCCAAGCCAAGCCTCCCTCCCTTCCCTCCTTCCTATCTTGCAGCTCTCAAACATCTGATGTTCATGCCTTGTGATGTTCATTTCTTGTGGCTCTCAAACATCTGACATTTATTCTATGTGGCTCTTATGTTAAGCAAGTTTGGCCGCCCCTGGACTATATCTAATGGGCTTAAGTTGTAGGAGGGTAGATTTCACCTGAACATTAGGATAAATATTAGGAGAGGCTATGATTGACGCACTAATTGTAAATCACTTACAGGTTAAGATCACGTAATGATTTGTGTGTGAAGTAGCTGTAGATGGTGACATAGCCCATCTGAATGTACACTGGGCTGTGCTTTATTTTATTTTTGTGATTTGTATCCTGCCTTATACCGAGACTGGGCTCAGGGTGGCTTGTTGATGGACTTATTAGTGTGCTAAATCTGGAAAAGCTATGATGGTATAAGCCTCTTGGTTATCTTGGTAGACACTGACTTTTAAATATAGAAATTCTAAGTTGCCTCTGCTTTGGTACCTTTTAATGGACTAGTGTGCTGTGTTCATTCCACCTTGAGTCTGCAAGAAAGGCAGGCTATAAAAGAAGTACGTACATAAACTGTACATTAACTGTATCCAGTGGAACTTCTGGTTTTGTACTGGAGCTCCTGAGTATAATTGCTGTCCTAGAATTTGCCTGATGTCACAAATGATAAGTGCCAGAACTGGTTTCTAAGACAGAAAAAAACCTCTCAAAACTGTTTGCTGTATAAATATAAGAACATAAGTAAATCTGTGCTGGATCAGACCAAAGGTTCATCAAACCCAGCATACTGTTCTCACAGTGACTGACCAGCAGCCTCTACCAAGCTCACTAGCAGGATGAAGTAAGTAAACATAATCTTAGCTAGAGGGGATGCAAAAATGAGGTGTCATGACTTTTGAATTGTAAGCTTGGTAATTTCCACAAGACTGTAAGAAGACAATTTTTTAAAGTACACTATGTATATGGTCAAATGCAGAGGATAAAGTTTTTAAAAAAGGGAGGGGGAGAGGATGAGTCGACCTTCCAGTGGTCCAGGGGAAATAAACTTTTCAGCATGTCAATTTCTTTTTTTAATGCATGTTCCTTCTTTCCCAAGGTCCTACAATAGCGGCTGCTTTCCAGAGCTCTAGATGCTTCATCTTCTCTTCTTTCATTTAACATTTCTTTCCCCAAGTCCAAAAATCCTCAATTGCTCAAAATGTTGTAAGGAAATTAAATCATGACTGTGCAGATCTATAGACAGTTCAAACTGTACTCTGACTAAGCTTGTTTGGGTCATGGGCATTCTGCCACCTTAAGATCTGGCTGCAGTACTCAGAGCTGCCAAGAGGTGGGGGACTCATGGGACAAAATGCAAGGAGCCTTAGTTAACTGTGTGGGGGGGAGTGGGTCCACAGAGCTGGCCAAGTTTTTAATTCATTTATTTAAAATGTTTCTATCCTGTTCTCTCAAGACTCAGAGCAGCTTACAGTAGCTTACAACTTGAACACAAAATCAAAATCAAATCAACTCTGATACATTCACATCATGCAGTTTGTTTTCATGCAATATTCATATTAGGAGTAGGTGGTGGGAAGGGGTGACAAAGGTTGTGGTGGCTGTTGGCAGCCCTGGCAATATCAGTAACAAGAAACGATTTCAGAGCTAGATTTGTGGTGGGGAAAGGCAGTAGTAATCAGTAAGGCTCCAGCAGAACCTCTCAGCAGACAACTGTCTTCGTCAGAGGTCAGAGGCTAACTGATGGGGTTCTGACCTGACAGGCCCGGCAGTAGGTGGGTCACAGCAAGGCTACCCAATGACAGTGGAGAGTGGTGACAGAGTGCAAGGCCACTCCTATGGTATCCACAACTTCCAATAAAAATTGAGGATTGAGCCAACACATTCAGCTTTTATTATAATCTACGATGATGATGATTGGTCCTGCTACTTTCTCAGGCTTGCCTCTTCTATGAGACCTGCAGTCTCCTTACTTTCAGACTTGCAGTCTGTTGCTGTTCCATTGTTTCCTAAATGATTTGTTGACATTTCTAGTAGGTAGTGGTGGGAGATCATAAGCCTATCAGTGAAAAGTATGGACATTCCTTTGGGAGTTCTCATGCAGTGCATGCATATGTGTGTCTGTTTGCATGTGTGTATGTTCCATGTTGGGGAGTTTCTAGTCAGCTGCATAGATCATCATCAGGTCCCAGATCAATATCTATGTAAAGGCCTGTGCCTTGCTTCACTGTGGCCCATGCTGTAGGATTACACCCCTATGGATGTCTCTTCTTCATTGGGCAAGGCTGGCTCAAAACAATCTGAAGCAGGTGCTCAGGAAGTCCTTCTTACATATTTGTGGCTACCTGTGTTGAATCAATGAAATTTTTTAAGGTTTTTGTTGTGTATGAGGACTCAAGTGAAGACTTATATAGGTGTTCCTGCCTGGCTCATTGGAGCCATTAGAATGAAGCTTGGAGGTTTTTCTGTTCCAGCTTCAGCTCAGCAAGGCAGGGGGAATCGCAGCTCTTGCGAACTCCCTGATTTGAGCAGATTGAAGAGGTCTGGGAAGCCCAGATACCTAAGGGGACCCCTGGAGGGGGAATCCTGACAGTGTGGGAAACGACATTCCCAGAGATTTCGTTGGCGGGCGAAGCTTGGTTATTTGTCTATCCTGAAGCCTCATTAAGACAATCGCCATTTTGTATGGCACTCGCTGTGTCTACCGGTAACAAAATACTTTCTTCTAATTGTCTTTCCACTTCAACTAACGAACTATACCTTGCAAGTAAGTTCACTTTGGAATGTAACCTGTCAACTAAAGTCCTATTATAAAACCAAATTTGACTGTTCAAAAGGAGGGGGAAGAGGCTAAAAGACCCCACCCCCCCACAAGAGAGGCTTCTAAAATTAAAAGAACAATTGTCTTTATTTCAAGAAAAAGGAATTGGACTGAGTACATAGTTGTGGATAGATCTGGTTTAGAATTAAATAAGTGATAATTGGACTACCAACATACTATACAAAGCTTGATCAAAGGTGGAATGTGACTTTATATGAGAAAAGCTGGATTTCTGGATTTTCAACCTGGCACTCTGAACTTATTCTCTGATTTCTGCTATCATACTGATTACAACAGCAGGGAAGAGATGAATAATTCAAAAGATTTTATGGCTACTATACTCTCCATAAGGCAGGGCCTTGGTCTTTTAGCAGAATTGGTAAAGGAACAGATGGGAAAATTCCTGGAGAATTGTAAAGAAATGGAAAATATAGAAAATATACAAGAACAGAGGTATCAAGGAGCACAAAATCCTTGCCCCAACTTGCCCAGACCCCCTCAACCTGCTCAAATCAGGGAGTTCGCAAGACTTTCCCAAGCATGCTCATCACACAGCCCAAGGTTTAAAGAAATCTGCTGTTCATTTCCAAAAACAGTGACTCACTTATTTCAATGAAACTGTTCTGTAACGCTGCTACGGCTTCTCCCTATTTAGTGCCATTTGCCCCAGTTTATCACCATCTGGTTTTAATAGTCCTCACTTTGGTTGTTTGTCTTGCAAACTGTTTTCTCAATCTCTGTAGTTCAGCATAACTCTATAGAACCACCTTTCTTCCCCCTGCCTTTTGGAAGGACTTGCTGCTAGAGTACAAGCACAGAGAGCAAGGGCACCATGTCCCTCCTCCTTCCATGCTCACTAAGAGGAGCAGCAAGGTTTAAGTCACTTTGTGAACAGGACAGTTCAGACACTCTGACTCCTCTCCCTGTCACATAAATGTAGTGTCACGTGACTTCCTCTCATGTGCTTGCAGTTCAATGGGTCCTGTGCTGCTACCTGGGCTTAAATCTGGGTCTGAGATCTGTGAGGACTGAATACCACTGAATACACATTCCAGATTTTCACATTTAATGATGTATTAGATGTTTCCTTACTGAAGTCTGTATTTTCCATTATTGAAAAAGCAGCTGGCATAAAACAGTGTTCCTGTGAGTTTTCAAAGTGTCAGTATTTCAACTGGCATAGTCACAGCACAATGCTCTGCCAGTTCCATGAAGGAAGGTTGCACAAATTACTTTCATTGCAGACATTGTCATAATGCTGAGTAACCAGCCTCAAAAGTTTCAAAGGCCCACCAGAGGACAAAATAATTACAATGGTAAGGTCCTATATAAATTAAAAAGATGAAGATACAGAATGGTAAGTCTTCTATGAAAAATACGTTATTGGTTTAAAATTGTTGGTTGACTGGTTGATTTGCTGACTGGCTGCTGAGCGGCATACAGCAAGAAGGTACTGGGGAAAGGGGAAATCTAAGATTCCCATCAGGCTATGTGATAGCAGGCAAGCATGAAATATTACCAATTACACTGTATTGCAGTGAAAAGTAACCTGGTGAAGAGGCTCAAGCTGCTTGTGACCAGCTGAACATCTCCTGCAAGTATTCCCTGTGAGTGATGAACAGAATGTGAACTGAACCCTGTGGATATTTCATCATCCCTATTTCTGTGTGACCCATCCTACAGAGCACATTTGAAACATTTTTAATTATGACACAGGTCGTTTTCGCACTCACCTTAATCAGCAGCGACGACCCTCTTCACCGCGCAGGATCTGCGCGGATTTCGCACTAATTGCTGCGGAGCACCCAGAAGAGCCGGAAAGTCCCGGCGCTTTTGTGGCGCAAACGGAAACCGCCAAAAACCAGTTTCCGTTTGCGCCGCAAAAGCGCCGGGACTTTCCGGCTCTTCTGGGTGCTCCGCGGCAATTAGTGCGAAATCCGCGCAGATCCTGCGCGGTGAAGAGGGTCGTCGCTGCTGATTAAGGTGAGTGCGAAAACGACCACAGTCTTTGTACTCACCATTTAAACTGGTGTACTTGACCTTTATGTAGTTAAGCCATTCAGCAGGAATGTGTTGGTATGCTAGAACATTAGTGAATGTTCACATTAGAAAAGTTCTTATTTGGGGGCAAGTTTGAAATAAGTGGCTTTTACTCATCAATAAAGATAGGGTTAGAGCAGGGATGTCAAACTCATTTTGTTATAAGGGACATAAATGAAATCTTGTCAGCTGGGCTGGGCCATATTGGGCCAGGCCTTGTGTGTACCTATTTAAGATCAGGTAGCAGAGATGTAAACTTTATAAAGGACATTGACAAACACAATTATTATTTTTTTTTAAAAAAACTTAAATGTTAGCACTCATTGGTCCTAAAGTATTTCTCCCATGGGATCCAGGGAACTAGCTAAAAGAAGCTCTGGCTCTTTCCTTTCTTCCCCAGGAGAGGGAGGAGCCTCAGCCAATAGAAGGAAGAGAGGCTTGCCTCAGTAGCTCTTCTGTGCAATTGAGAGAGCCTAGCAAAGCAAGCTCTGCCTCCCACCCTTCCCCAAGATAAGAGCTTAAGCCAATGGAGAAAATAAAGGTTTTGCTCTGTAGCTCTTGTGCAATTAATAAAGCCTTGCAAAGCAAGCTGTAATGCAGAAGGAAGCAAGAGAGAGGGAGAAGGAAGCAGATGACAGCCAGTCACTTGGGGGCCTGATAGGAGCCCTCTGGGGGCCTGATTTGGTTCCCCGGGCCACATGTTTAACACCCCTGGGTTAGAGCTTTAGAATGTCCTCCTCCAAATCCATGTAATTGATACAATATGATGCCAAATCTCCATCCACACTTTTTCCCTACTGTTTTATCTACCGGTAATTCCCATGTGTGGCCCCACCATACAAATAAAGAAATCCACAAAAACTACCCAAGACTAAGGTATAGCTTTCTGACCAATGCTTAAGTTTACAGCATAACATTTAAAGTTAAAATAAATTAATGGCTTTAAACCCCCACCAAAGGAAGCCTGGATTACCCAGCATCTCAAGATGATGCACAAAAGGGGAGGGAAGTTAATGATTGACAGGGTGAGAGAAACCCAGCTAGATGAGTGACAGGTTACTGGGGAAACTGGGTAGCTAGCCAGTTGCTAAACACTGGGAACTCAAGCGAGGAAGAGGGGGAGATAGCAGGCAATTGACTAGGTTAAGGAGGCTGTGTGAAACTATAAACATGGGGAATTGCTGGAAACTAGGTGACTGGGCTAATAAATGCAAAACAGGAAGGGAGAAAGTGGGATGGAGGTCTTTGGCAGTGACTTGGGAATGAAAGTGCCTCATGCAGCTTTCAGCCCCAAGCCCCTGCCAGGCTCCTTGGAATTATCTTGGGGCTGAAAAACAGCATCCAGCCATATTGATTGAAGAGCCATCAAAGACCCCTCCTGCCAGGTGACTGGTGATGGCTTGGGGCTAAATTCAGGGGAGGGGAAAGAATGGATTTCCCTTACCTGTGGGTCCTTGCAGGGGGTTTTTAGTGTAAAAGAGGGCTGTTTGACTATTTTAATTGTATTGCTTTAGTAAAGGTAATAGTATGCAGCTAATTTCACTTTCAGTGTTGAAAGAGCAGTCAGAGACAGGATGTTTTACTGCCCACAGGATATTTATTTTGAAAGGATGCCAAATTATACCAAGTTTACTGTACAGATGGAAGAAATTATGAATGATACAAGAGAAATGAAATTGTGAAATTCCAAAATATCCCTCACAATAAAAAAAACAATAATGGTCATTATGCTTTAATATTTTCTCCTCTCAGAGTTCCTTTACTTGTCCTTGGAAGCAACTAAAGTAACTGAACAAGGAAGCACATCGCTTGAGGAGAAGGAGGAAGACTGCCCTATGACCCAGGGTGCCTGAGTTGACCTGAATACATTCTATGCTTTTATGCCACGGTGGATTTAAATTTCACTCATACTGACTGCAAACCCCTGGAGAGGTGGAGGTTTTTTTCCCCTTTTCTCTTTGTAGCTCTTTTTGTTCATTTCTCTGTGAAATTAATTGCTCAGCAATTCAAAACCAGAGGCAAGGCAGGTGGGAGACTGAGTAGCAGTTAATTAACTTTTAATAGATCAGGAGACACAGCAAGACACATGCTGTCCCAGAATTCACTGACTTTTATGGTTTCCAAAGGCTAAACTTGATGTTACAGCAACCATGGGTTCAACCTGTAGATGCCAATGCCATTTTAAAGAAGAATTGGGTTATCTGGGGAAAAAAAAACGGTGGGGGCCTGATCCATCCAGGCAGAGCCAGGTGATCTTGTTTCCTCCCCATGTGCCTTAAACAGCCCTCCAGATGCTTCTCTAAAATGGCGCTGGCACCCATAGATTGGACCACAGATGCTTTTGCATCTAGTTTGGCCTTAAGGGTTTACTTTGCTTACTTTTCTACCAAGGGTAGGGCTAACGAGGGCACTGCCCCACCTGAAACACTGACTATCTTGCCTAAAAAAATTATGTTAAAAAAACCAGCCCATGGCAGTTTTCATATAAATATCTAGATATTATTTTAAAACACAACAATTTCTGATTAAAAACAGAAGCAGCTTGTGCCAGCAAAAGTATAAGTATTTTTCTCATCTGGCCACCCAGCTCTGCTAGCTCAAGATCCTCCTTGGCTCAGGATGGACTTTTCCATGCTTCCCATCACCTTTATCACAAACAATTAAGTGAACCTGAAAAAAATTCCTTCTGAGATTACTATGGCTATGACCCATAGCAGGATGCTTAAAAGATGTAAGGAGTAACTTGAGGAAGATGTTTGTTATATGCAGGCAAGTTCTTCTGAATTTAAAAACAACTGTTCTTATTCAATATATATGTTCATCATGATGATAAGAATGCATAGCTATAAGAATGATCGGCTCATAGACTAAAGTTTGTGATGAGTTTGTGGAATGTTCATGTTCCCTAGAATTGTCCTGATGCCCCGCTACCCCTGTGTTTGACACTCCACATATTTGGCATGGATAAATTTAGGGCCAAAACAGACTGTGCTCTCTGTAGTCTGAGAATAATCTTTCCTGCTTTTCAGTTTTTGCCTTCTGTAATACTGCAGTAATGACATAAATGTGTAAAGCTATCAAATGATTTGTCAGTGTTCCTATGTCGTTCATCCACCACTAGCTTTTGAACCTACAGCAGGATATTAGTACACAGTTTCTCATTTTCTCCATTCAACAGTAAACTATTTTTCTAGAGTAGCAACAGCTGTATTTGAGTTCAGCATGTTCTCTCATTTGTTAGCTTGACTCATCATTTTTCCATCCAAAATAAAATCCCAGGCCCTGAAGAGATTTTAAAAAACTAGTTCTTGATAATATAACTGTATTTTAGTCCAATGTGAAGGCAAGTATTAAGTCTGTAAATTTTCAGATCAAAGTTTTTGGACTGCTCTTGAGGGGAGGTGCAGCACAAGAGGAAATAATCGCACTGGGATTTTATTTGTGCCCTTGAAGAACATGAAGAATAGTTGCCCTGTGTATGCAGCCTGGAACAAAGATGATCTATGGAGAGCTAATTTGGTATAGTGGTTAAGTGTGTAGGCTCTTATCTGGGAGAACTGGGTTTGATTCCCCACTCCTCCACATACACCTGCTGATGTGACCTTGGGTCAGCCACAGGGCCAGATTAACAATTAGGCCAAGTAGGCACTGGCCTCTGGGCCCCCATGCCTTTAGGGGCCCTGGACTGGCTTTCCCCCTGCTTGCAACCCTCCCAGCCTGCACATGCAGCCAGCAACTGAGCAGCTCTTTGCATGACTTCCCTGGTGCAGCTTTTGCCTCTCTCTGCCTCTCCTCCACAGCTTTGTCAAATGGCCTTTTGAGAAAGTGCCTGCAGGCTGCAGCAGGGGCCACAGGCAGTGGGGTAGGTGCTCTGACTCTGAGATAATTTGCAAGGGCTCCCCCCTGAGATTTTGACTGCCTAGGGGGCTCCAGCACTAGTCAGCCATAAGCTCTCAAGGCTGTTCTGTTCAGGAGCAGTTCTGGGAGAGCTTTTCAGCCCCACCTATCTCACAGGGTGTCTGTTGTAGGGAGGGGAAGGGAGAGAAGATTTGTAAGCTGCTCTGAGACTCCTTTGGCTAGTGAAGGGCAGGGTATAAATCCAATATCTTCTTCTTATAGACAATGAAGTCTGGAATATCAGTAGCTATTATCAATGATAGCTAAATTGACCCTCCATGTTCAGAAACTATATTTATGAATACTAGAAAGAAAGGCAGGGTTGGCAGTCCTCTGGCAGAGGCAGGGATCACCCTCCGACCTCTTGTATTCTGTCACCACTTGGAGCTGCAATAATATTTTTTAAAATGGCAATTGGCTGATGGCAAAACATCACCTGAAAGTGACATCAGTCTTCTGTAGGAATCAGCAATTCAGCAATTCCTAGAGATTATTAATAACACTGCCAGGGAAACCTGGCCATGCTGTAAGCCAAAATGCCCTCAAAACAAGGTTGGGGAATTGTCAGGTGGGCACCTGGCTTAATCAGGATCTTTTATCTGTGTATACAGGATTCCACATCCAGAAATTAATGCTTAAATCTACCAAGGACTCCAATTTAAGTAAAACAATTAAAATTTATTCTAGAAAATATAGGCATACATACAAGGCAATGTGCTCATGAGACATACATACAGTCCTAGGAAAAATAGAGAGAGAGATAGAGACAACACATGGATAGACAAACAGGGTGATAATTACTGATTGTAGTCTTCAAGAAGGCTCCAATGGCGACGATAGAGGACAGGGGAAATGGGACCCTCAACTGTGGCCAGAATCGGGGATGGATCTAGACAGTGGAACTGGGGTACTGCTAGATGCACACATGAGTGGAGCTGGGTCAGAGGCTAAATAGACTACCTTGGAACCTCAGGGGATGGGAGGTACAGGGGTGGATGACAGGTGGTCAGCTGGTACATGACCTCAGAAAAGCGGAGGCTCTGCAGTGACCATAAGGGCTGGACTAGTGCAGTAGCCAATAGCCAGTTAATTGGCAACCCCTGATTGGACGCTCATAGCTAGCCAATGAGTGGACTTGGCCTTAGTTACCTGATTGGTTGTCCAGGTAGCAATGGGCCAAGGGGGAGGCTCCAGGAGGACTGTTGGGGGAAAGAATGGGGGAAATTACTGGGTGGAGGTGTGCTTAAGACTATTAAACTTATCTAAAAAGGTGACAATAGATGGCCAAATTGCTACCTAAAGTAACACCCGGTTTACACAAAAAAACTTGGCTCTGGCTGAAGATGGTCTTCCTCTTCTTCAGTCTTCTTCTTGGCACCAGTCTTTGTCTTGAGTTCCGTTAGACAAAGGCTTAGGCGGTCCGGCAGGTTCCACGCCTAAGATAAGCTTGATTGCCTTATGCAGAAGTTGAAGCAGCTGTTGGATACGTGAGTCTCTTGCTTTGCTGTAATAGAGTCAGGAAAACAAGATGGATTCTGGTGGTATTAGCCTTTGGTTCATGGAAACAAGCTGGACACTGTTTGCCTGTACAGTTCATGGTGGCGTGGCTTCTTCCACTGCAGTGGCCAAGACTGGGCACGCAAGGAGCAGCTGGAAGCTCGTCTGTAGTTCTGGCTAACACCCATCCAGAGATGTAGAATGCTGCTGCAAAGTTGAGGCTTATAGTATCCACATAAGCCTTAGAAACCGTGGACAAAGTCCACTTCTTAGAGCAGATGTGTGCGAGTCAAAACTCCAGGCACCCTGGCAACCATACTGGTGATCACAATGTCCATGTGTATGAAAAGTAGGGGGCTTTTTCTTACAATGCTATCTGTCCTCTCTAGAGGTTTTCCCAGAAGTGGCATCATGCTATCTCTGACAGCTGCCCCCCATTCTCTCACTGGTTGTCAGACCAGGTCTTTCTGGTATCTCTGAAGGAACCACTGATGCGATGACTGAACCTACCACTTGAATTTGTGCAGGGAAAGGCAGTCTTTTAGATGTATGGGTCTTGGGCCATGAAGGGCTTTAAAAATTACCACAAGCACATTGGAATGAAACCAGAAACAAGTCAACAACCAATGCAACAAACTTTTGTAATATGAACTTGGACAGTAGATGAGCTGCACTATTTAGAACTGATTGGGGTTTCTGGGATGTCTTAAAGAGTAGCCCAATGTAGATGGTGTTGTAGTAGCTGAACCTCAAGGATACTGCAGCTTGGACTAGAGAGGCCAGTCTGGTTGAGTCTAAGAATGGGGGGAGCTATCTGACAGGCCAAGTATAGCTGGAAAAATGAATTTGTTTTATTCATGGTAGTAATCTACTTCACTGGTAAATTTGCTGGGTTCAAGAATACACTGACATTCTTAATTCAGATCTGACAGGGAAAGCTGCATTCTGTCCTGTGATGTAGGTGCAATTCCCTATAGGATCTTAGCCTTATTGACAGCATTCCTTCAATGTTGTAATATTTTAGCTTCCATTTGTCTTCCCTCAGCCACTTGGCCATCACATGGGTTTTAGACAGATTGCAGCATCTGGAGACTTATTCTAATAGACACAAAACTGGACTCCAGCATATTGGTGATACCCATATACAAAGCTATAGATGACCTTATTTAATATAGATATTAAAATATACATAATACAGAGAGAGAGGGGGGATAACATTGAACTCTGCACAACTCCTCAAAGCTAGTTCCCAAATAATGGGATATTTTCCCTAGCAGTCTTTGGAATACGGTCAAACAGAAATGACAAGTCTTTTCACATCACACTCCAGATACTTCAACAGTTGTGAGTGATCCACCATATTGAAGGCTGTAAAAGGACTGAGCAACACAGTAGGGATTCTATCTAGGGATTATCTGTTTGGGGATTATCTACTTATAAACACAGATTGTCAATCAGAGCTCCAAGGCCCTCTCTGACTCAAAACTGGGCCTGGTAAATTGGAAACTGGGCTAAAATTTGTCAAGATCTACTCCATGAGAGAAGTTTTCTCCAGTAATGTCCAGTGTGCAACCTCCTTCAAGGGTCTCAGAAAACCCCTTCTGTTAAGCAGTTCTAGTTGTACCAACAATACATTTCTTATTGGTGGTGGAAAGTGTCATCAAGTAACAGCTGACTTATAGTGACCTTTTGGGTTTTCAAGGCAAGAGTCATTCAGAGGTGGTTTGACATTGCCTGCCTCCACATCATGACCTTGGTGTTCCATGGAGATTTCCTATCCAAATACTAGCCAGGCCAGATCCTGCTTAGCTTCTGAGATCTGACAAAATTCGGCTAGCCTGAGCTATCCAGGTCAGCGCACATTTCTTATTATGGTGCTATTAATAGGATGTTGTTCTTCAGAGGATTATTTTGTGCCAACAAATACTTCATCAGTTTATAATTTTCCAAGGAATTTCTTCTGTAACCTTTTAGGAGATTATTTTTAAAAAGATGGTTCTTAAGAATAATTTGTTTTTGTAGCTGACAAAGCAGTATGATCTTCATTGTGCTGTGAGTTGCTGAAATTCTGCCAAAAGAATCCCATGGGTCATTTACTTCAGAAGGATTAAGAAATGGATGTAGAAGCTGTTGCATGTTTTCTGCTTTTTCGCAATAAGATATTCTAAATAGCTGAATGGGATTTCATTAAAGTCTTTAAAAATATTTTTCCTTTCATCATGGGTGATTCTAGTACTAGGACGGTTCACAAACGTCCCATGACTCTTGCTAAATTAAACACTGCCTGTACCATGACAAATGTGTATCGACTTAGACCCTTTTAACTCCCCATAAAGCTGAGAGGAGAGGAAAACCATGGCTAGCACCAGAGTTTCCCCAAAAAAGGCCAGCAGGGTGAGCACTGGTGAAGCAGAATCTGATCCCACAGATGTTCTTTGACAGTTTGACCCTATCCACCACAAAAGAGAATAGGTCCAGGCATTTTATCCTATTAGTACAACAAATCCTGAGAGAATTATTTCATTGGAATTACAACAGACCCCATCTGAACATTCTACCCTACTAAATAAGGTCCAGATTACTCCCATGAATTAAGATTTGCTGCTAGATGTTGCAGAAGCTACTTTGGATTGTCTTCCAAATAATGAGGCATCCTTGACTCTCTCAGATTGAGAAGTGTTGACTCAGGGTAATATTAAATGTCTTGGGACATTGCAGGCTGGGCATCTAAAAGAACCAATGCTTCTTTTAAAGCATATAAAGCCTCATTTGGCACCATACTGTTCCAAGAAATCTGGGCCAGGGGCACAGTAATGGTTGATGGATATATTACATATGAACTCCATGCTTCTATGACAGGGGGGAAGGGGCAGGCCAAGAGAGGACTTGGGTATTCTTATCTCCACAAAACTTCAGGTCATAGTCACTAAATTAGACTCTTCCAACCAGCGAGCCCAGGCTGCAGTTATTAAATTTAACCATCACAGTCTCTTAATCATATATATTTACATCCTCCCTCACCATGTTAAATCCAGGGTACAAGAATACTGATCTGAGTTTGAAGCGTACCTAACCAATCTGTTACTCATATTTCCCAATATTCCTGCCATTGTAGCAGGTGACTTCAGCGGCAGAATTTGCCCTTCTCATGATGTGCTGTACTTACACTTCAGTACACAGGACAGTAGATTTCCTTTTCCTCAGGCAGTCTAAAGACATAAAATCCAACTGGAAAGGGATTCACTTAACCCAACTAACTAATAGACTAGATCTCTTTGGCCCTTTTTACATCAAGTTCTGATCCAGCATTTGTGACCACTCAATGGGCGTTTTCGCACTCACCTTCAAGTGGCGCGACCACCCTCTTCACGCCGGAGGATCTGCAGGGATTTCGCATAAGAAGCGCCGGAGCAGCCAAAAGAGCCGGCGACTTCCGTCGCAAAAGCCACTCAAACGTTTTCCTGCTTCTTGGCGGTTTCCGTTTGAGCGGGTTTCGCGACAGAACTTTCCAGCTCTTTTGGCTGCTCCGGCGCTTCTTATGCGAAATCCCTGCAGATCCTCCGGCGTGAAGAGGGTGGTCACGCCACTTGAAGGTGAGTGCGAAAACGCCCAATCTGTCTGCTATAGATCTGCATCATCTAAATTGATTCTGCATTTAAAATATCGCTTTGCACCTTCCCACAGGAAACAGTTTTATCTGTGGATTTTTACTTCTGTATTTGTGTTGTTTAATATGTTTAACAGTGTGTGTGACTGAGTGTGAGGGTGGGGCGTCTGCAAGAGTCCTTCCCCCCCTAAGTGAGTAATCAGGCAGTCAGCGCTGTCAATAGAAGATGTTTTTGTGTATGCGAATGATTGGGAGAGTGGTAGTGGGAGAGGGAGCCTGTGTGAGTCCTTTTTCCCATCAGAAATTGGCATGCCAGCCAGTGCCATCAGGAGAAAGTGTGTGTGTGTGTGAATGAATTGGAGATTGGGAATGCTGGCTACATTGGTATCAATAACATCTCGAGGTTCTACTCCGAACAATAAAGAGAGAACATATAATTTTGTCTAGGAAAATGTCTGCCATGCAAAAATAGTAAAAAAAGTTGGGCAGCAACTCTCAAATAAAGAAAACTATGGAAAGTTGGAGAAAATAATCAACAGGAGGTGGAAGGGCAAAAAGACAACAATGAAAAGTCGGATGGAGCCTTGGGGAGGAGTCTGAAAACATGACAGAAAAATTCTACAGTTCAGACTTCAATCCAGATCTGGAAAAAGGTCTGGACCAAAACCAGTTTTGAGAAACATGGGGCAACAGCAAGGTAGAGGTGGTATCGGTACACATTCATACAAAACAAATATAGAAGCTAGAAGAAGGCGTGAATTCCTTGGAGGAAATGCAGGATTTTAAAAAAATATCAGATTTTATTTCTTCCCATCAGTTAAGTCATTATGTTAGCTCATATTTGAAAAAGACAAAAATATGTCCCAACAATTACTTTGAAAGTAGAAGTTCTTTCATAATGTCATCTGCCTTGTGACCAGTTGTTCACTTTAAAAAAAAACAGCAAATGCCTTGCTCATAGCATTCATGTGACCTAATTCTGTTGGCAGGTGGATAGACACTCTGCAAAATTCATAGTCTTATCTAAGTCAAATTAATCAGAAGAATCATTTATAATGAGTAGGGAGCTGTCATGGGCAAAAGTAATAAATTGCAACCACTATCAGTAATAACTTGCAACCACTTGCATACCAAACTTCAGAGTATTTTGAACACAGAATGTCCTACAGTGGCTAACTGATTACTCTTGGTATGTGCTGAATATACTCCTACTGTAGACTCTGTTTTGCTTCTCTGAGACCGATTTCACATTCACGCTACGCCACTCTGACGTTCCTCTTTTAAGTGCAGCATCCTTCCGAATTCCCACTATCTGCCCCCAGGGCTTCAGTTTGCATTGCTGTTTTTGCGAGGTAAAGAGAAACTGCTAAAAACCAGTTTCTCTTTGCCATGCAAAAATGGTGATGCAGGCTGAAGTCCCAGGGCAGATAGTGGGAAATCGGAAGGACGCCACGCTGAAAAGAGGAACATCAGAGCAGCATAGGGTGAGTGGGGAATCAGCCTGAGTAAGAAGTCAGAAATACTGAGGGAACAGAATAATTCTCATTTCGCTAGCGTGAAATGAGCCAGCATAACTGTCCTCAAAGGAAAGCTATCTTTAAAAAAACAGATGTAGGACGCTCCATGGATGTGCATTACAGATGGCCCTAATTTTTGGAAAATCTTAGAATTTCTTCTCAAGGTGCCATGGATTTCTTTCCTCGATGTCAATGTAATCCTAAACAGAGTTACATCATTTTGAATGTAGAAGGATACAACTCTACGTAGAATTACATGGTAAATTACGCAAACTTTTCCAAACAGGTGAAATACTCAGAAGCATCTAGTGATAACATATTAAAGTCTGCTTCCCTCTCTTCCCCCCAAAAGATTGCTTAGCAATGTAAATAATTTTTAAAATAAATTGTTCCTAAATATCTTAAATGTCAGATTTTAGGGCTTTTTCTAAGGATCTGAATTCAAAGGCAGATTCCTGATACATAAGACCATAGAAACCAAGGGTAGTTCTGCAGATACATGAAGCTCAATCTATAGTAGTGCAAAGTGTTGTGCCAGTTATAACATTCAGAAATACAATGCTGAAAAAAAGATGAGAATGAGCCCAAGAGAGTATTCTATATAAAGTTATCTCAAGGGGGAAGCTAACAGACTCATCGGTATATAATTATTAATGCTAGAAAAAAGTCTGATAATTTGAATAAATATCCTATGTCTATTGGGTTTTTTACTATTTAATCTGCAAGACACGTGAGACAATGTGGTACCCATGGATGCCGTGGAGCCCACCAAGTGTTTTTAGAAAGTGTGTAGAGCTAGGTGGGGCTTCCACCCAGCAGGGCTTCTCATGGGCCACTGGAGAGATGATTGGTTGTGCAGGTTTTTAAAAAGTTACTTTGGCCACTGGAGAGCTGATTGGTTGTGCAGGTTTTTTAAAAAGCTACTTTGGCAGCAGCTGCCACCACTGCACAAAAATCTTTACTGTGTAAAAGTAAGCTGTGTATATGAGAGAAATGTTTTTAAACAACAAATTTATGTTAAACAATATCTGCTTGACATTTTTTTGCATTTTTTTTTGTGTGTGTATGCACTTGTAAGTCATGTTGACCTCTGGTGACTAACCCCTGCTGGGGGCCTGGAGGATATTCAGGGAGGTGGATGAATAATCCTACCCCTGCCTCCTGGCTGGGTATTTCAAGGACAGTCACTAATCCAAGTACTAACCACAGTTGACTCTGTTTAGCTTCTGAAATCTGACAAGACTGAGCTTGCCTGAGCTGTCCAGGTCAGAGACTGCTTAAAATGTTGAAGAGTTGTTACTGGAATGATGCATGATCTCACAGACTTTTTCTGGTTGGTTCTGTCTCGTGCAGCAGCCATTTTGTGGTTGTGTCTGAGACCCTGAGTAGAATTTCAAAGGTGCCTGCAGGCTCAGGACCCCTGGGGAAGTAATTCACACAGATTTTTATGGAGAATCTTGATGTGATTGTTAATCTATTGCATTCCAGTGCTATCTGTTTTCCTTAGACCTGATTTGAGGTCATTTTTTAAACTTAAAATGTAATTATAACACTAGCTGTCCACAAGAGGAATTACAGATATCTACTGAGGCTTTAAACTTTCCTTGTCTCTGTTCCTTTTAAGCAGCTTCTTACTTCACTCCTGGTGCCCCAGCATATGAGAATGGATATCTAATCATTTCTTTTTCAGAGAAAGGGGAAGAGGTGAATAACTGCTGTTTTCTTTGCATCAGAAATCGTTGTTCATTAATTTTCTATTATTTTGTGAAAATAATTGTGCAATAATAAATGTACTATTAAAATATTAAACAGCAATGAATCATCAATTTGTATTCAAAGAGAAAAGCAGTAATTGAAGACTTATTCCCCAGGAAGAAAAAGAATTAAGGATCTAATAAAGAATGCCTTTGTGAACGAACAGGAAATAATTAATTAAACCATTAAGCGTGGGAAAGTATAAGTATTGAGAAAAGTGTTGAGAGCCAGTTTGGTATAGTGGTTAAGAATGGTGGACTCTAATTTGGCAGAAATGAGTTTGATTCCCCACTCTTCCACATGCAGCTGCTGGGTGACTTTGGGTCAGTCACAGTTCTCTCAGAGCTGTTCTCTCAGGGTATAATGGAGAATTGATCTGCAGGTATCTGTGGCTCTGGGGGGCCCCCGTTTTTTGAGGTGGAGGCACCAAATTTGCAGCATAGCATCCAGTGCCTCTTCCCAAAATACCCTCCAAGTTTCCAAAGGATTGGACCAGGGGCTAGAAACCCTAGCGACCAGTCTGGTTGTGGGGGAAGAAGATAAAGGAGATTGTAAACCGCTCTGAGACTCTGATTCAGAGATAAGGATGGGGTATAAATCTGCAGTCTTCTTCTTCTAAATATCCCTCATTAGTTGCAAAATTCTTAGAAGCCAAATGGCCAAGGACACAGCACCCAGTCTCAGGAGCAGAGCATAGAGTGATAGTGCTGTTCAGAAAAAATGCAGAGGTAAATGGAAATGGATCCTTTCATAAATTGGTGATCAGCTGCATTAAAATCAAACCCATAGAAGCATAGCACAAGACTTTTCTTTTTGAGCTTTATAGCTCTTTTCCTGCTTTCAGCTGCTGAAATAAAGTATTTTCTTTCTCTGCATGATTTCAGAAGCCACCCCCTCACAGTGTCTTACTTCCTACAGAGCTAAATGCACTGAAGGACATGCAGAGGAGGAGGTGGAGGAGGAGGAAGAGAGAAGATGGGAAATGCTACTAGACTTTGGGGCATTCAGTGCTGTATGTAGGAAGTGCTCTTTTCTTTAATCATGTTGTGCCCTTCCCACCCCACAAATTAATTGTGATGGATTAATCACATAGACTAAATCACCAACACAACACTTTAGTATTGCAGTTGCCAATTTTATTACACAAAGCATGTGTCATATCCGTCTGCTTTCTCCCTCTTGACCAACTTATAAAAGAATGGTCATAATTTAAAATACAAGGAACTGGGTTACTCTTGTCTCCCACCTACTGAATCATCTTTAAAGAGTTATGTAAAGTGCTATTTTTCAGTTTGGGTGAATGGGTGAAGGGGGAAGATCCTCAGCAAATAGATATCTTGAGGAGATACATTAATATGAGCACCCAAAACATATATAACCTGGCACAATTCCTAATTTCTGTTTTTTTTAAATACTACATCAAAAATAAACTCCATACCAAAGTTCTGTTCAACTAAGGGTGAAGCCTTTCTCCAAGTTAATGAGCCTTCTTCCAGCAGAAGAAACCTCCTTGGCTGGTAGAAGTTGCCATTGCTAGTGGAAAAAAACCTGGGGCCAGTTCCTATTTGATATGGGCTCACCTCCAAAGAGCTTAAAATGGGATAGAAATGGAATCCTCTCTCAAATGTATATTATCAGCTTCTGCCTCTGCTTTGATGGTAAAGCTAAACCAGAAAGCACATAGCCAAGGAATGGAGTAGTTTGTAGCTGTGTCAGGCAGCAGAAGCAGTAACACAAAGACAATGAGCCATAGAAGAAGAGAGGAAATCAGGGGCCAGCTCTGTTCATTGTACAGCACTTTCCCCTACTGCAGCTTAGACTTGTGGTAAATGGGTCACCAATGTAATTTACTGGAAACACAAACCAGGTGGCAAACATGGCTGATGTGGTGTTAGTAATGGTATGCCAAATCTTGATTTCTGCTCAAAGCAAACTATCTGAATGATCCATTAATCACACACATGGTACAGAAAAATATTCACCCATATGCAACGTATGTAAATGTATCAGGGATGGAATGCTGTAACTAGCATTAGGAAATGTGGTCAAAACAGAGTATCTTATACCCATTTTGAAGTGGAGCTTTGGTCAAAACAGAGTATCTTATACCCATTTTGAAGTGGAGCTTTTCAGCTTTACAGATTCATCTCACCTAGCATACTTTGTCTCGTTCTCCCCCATTTTCACTGGCTGGGACACATAGACTTCTGCATGTGCAACAGGGTTTTTCTGGCCACCCTTTTTCAATGTAACCACTTACAACAACCCCCACCCTCCAACCCAGCACCATTGCTTCTGAAATAAGGATATGTGAAAATGCCCTTTGCAGTTTCTTTTTCATTTCATATAATGCCAGTGTGACAACCCCTTTCATTTCACCAATTTTTATTGCTGGTGTTTCCCCCCCACCACAGCATTTTAAGTAGTTGGTACAAAAATAGGCATACATTTTAATAGTAACAAGTTAGAAATTGTGATAGCTTGGATCTTATGACTGTCTTCTGCCAAGTCTTCCTTCAAGACAGTTTTTCTCTGTTGGAGAAAGACTTGGTAGAATTGAGTCATAGGGACCAACCCTAAAACTCTATAGAATTTCATTATTATGGTCAGAAAAAAAGATGATGGCACTTTCATCTGAATGGGGAGAGCCCATGACAAAAAAAGGTGTGTGTGTTTCTAAACAACCACTTTGTTGAGTGCCAGTTTGGTGTAGTGGTTAAGTAAGTGGACTCTTATCTGGGAGAACTGGGTTTGATTCCCCACTCCTCCACATGCAGCTGCTAGAATGGCCTTGGGTTAACCATAGCTCTTGTAGGAGTTGTCCTTGAAAGGGCAGCTTTTGGGAGAACTCTCTCAGCTCCATCCACCTAACATATGGTTGCCAAGTCCAATTCAAGAAATATCTGGGAACTTTGGGGGTGGAGCCAGGAGACATTGGGGGTGGAGCCGGGAACAAGGGTGTGACAAGCATAATTGAACTCCAAGGGAGTTCTGGCCACCACATTTAAAGGGACAGCACACCTTTTTAAATGCCTTCCTTCCATAGGAAATAATGAAGGATAGGGGCACTTTCTTTTGGGGCTCATAGAATTGGACCCCCTGGTCCAATTCTTTTGAAACTTGGGGGTATTTCGGGGAGAGGCACTAGATGCTACACTAAAACTTTGGTGCCTCTACCTCAAAAAACAGCCCCCCCCCAGAGCCCCCGATACCTGCAGATCAATTCCCCATTATTCCCTATGGGAATCGTTCTCCATAGGGAATAATTGCCTAGTAGACATTCCCCCCTCCCGCTGCTTTCTGATGACCCTAAGGTGTGTGTGTGGGGGGGGGGGGTGGAGGGCCTCTAAACCTGGGGATTGGCAACCCTCTCTCTCTCTCACACACACACACATTTACGTAGTTCCTCTGAAACGAAAGCAAAACAAACTGAGGGACTGTATTGCAGACCCTTCCCATGAAGTACTTCCTGCTCAACTTTAAAGGCACACAGACACACACACATTTTGAAACGGATCTGTTTGCAGGTTTCTAAACCTGCCGGAGATCTAGAGCTGCATGGTGGCTCTGGGGGCAGGGCTTCTCCCCCCCTACCTCCGCCAGCTGGCTGAGGGCAGGGGGAAGCCTGTAAAACCAGGGAATCCCCCACTGGGACCTGGGGATTGGGAAGCCTACACAGGGTGTCTGTTGTGGGGGAAGGAGATAAAGGAGATTGTAAGCTGCTCTGAGACTCTGAGCGTTTTCGCACTGACCTTACTCGGGAGCGACGTCCCTCTTCACTGCGCAGCGTCTGCGCGGATTTCGTACTAATTGCTCCGCAGAACCCGGAAGAGCCGCAAAGTCCCGCGGCTTTTGCGTCGCAAATGTAAACTGGTTTTTGGCCAGTTTACATTTGCGACGCAAAAGCCGCGGGACTTTGCGGCTCTTCCGGGTTCTGCGGAGCAATTAGTGCGAAATCCCCGCAGACGCTGCACGGTGAAGTGGGACGTCGCTCCCGAGTAAGGTCAGTGCGAAAACGCCCTCTGATTCAAAGAGAAGAGCAGGGTATAAATCTGTGGTCTTCTTCATCTGGCAACATCCCTGTTTTGAAGGGTAGAAACAGGATGTGACATGATGTTAAAGACTGTCTCTGGAAAAACAAATCGCCACCCCTCTCTCCTTCTGAGAGAAGAACCACTCATGAATCGGGATGGCTGGATCCTGGATTAAGTTTATCCCAGAACAGATGTAATAGCAATAGTTTGAAGTGATAGTTTCCACAGGCCTCACTAAGTACTCTGGGAAGGGTTGTAGCTTGGGTAGGGTTGCCAGGTCTGGAGACTTTGGGGGTGGATCTAGGAGATGACGGGGTTTGGGGAGGGGAGAGGCCTCAACATGGTACACCATGGATTCCACCCTGAAAAGCAGCCATTTTTTCCAGGGGGAGCTGATATCTGCCAGCTGGAGATCAGTTGTAAAAGCAGGAGATCTCCAGATCTCACCTGGAGACTGGCAATCCTAAACTTGGGAGAGGCTCTTACTCAATGGTAGAGTATTTGCTAGGTATGCGGAGGATCCCAGGCTTGCTCCCCAGCATCTTCAGTTAAAAGGATCAGATGGTAGGTGATGTTAAAGACCTTGGAGAATTACCACTGGCATCGACAGTACTGACCATGATAGACAAATAGTCCAAGGCAGCTCCAAGTGTTCATTTGCCCTTGGTAGTTGATGCTGCTCCAATTATTCCTTTGTATGTTCTCTCTTGATGCTTACTTGTGAGGCTTAAGTTGCCTCCCCCTCAGAATATGTTTTTTAAAACTTCCTTAGAAATAATATTTTTGTATAAAAATGACATTGCAGTTTCCTTTGTCCTTATGCAGCCCTTTTATCAATGGCGTCCTTCCCAAGGTTTATTCCTGCTTCTGCGATATACTTGGGGGGCTGGGATGGAAACCCAGTGAGAAGCTAATCAGGCCCTTTGACAGATCTCATAATAAATATGTCCAAGGATATCATCTTTATAGCTTGGGAGTTAATGGCTTATATAAAAAAAATGTTATTCTGAAGAAAGGCATTACTGCATCAACACTCCCCTGCTTTTACCCTGAAATAACGAAACACTTTAAAAGCAAACCCATTAATTCTGGAATAAATAGCATTTCTGTTTCTCAGCCACAGGGTTATTATTACTGTGTGTGCCCATTCCATGCAAAGAGAAAATATAGTGCAATAAAAGGTACTCGTAGCAAGGCTCAATTAGTTAAGGCTATTACTTGAAAACAACAATTGCTCAGATCTGTGTAACAAACTATTCATCCCACGGGCCCCAATAGCGCATTGCAAACTTCACGGCATAATTTCCATGCCTGACATACTGTGCCCAGTATGACATTCTTATTGCCAAGTATGTCTACGTTTGTTCTCTTTTTGGTACTTTCATGAATCATTTGAAGAACAAGCCTAAGGTGAAATGCATATTGCACAAGAATGGCATAACTGGAAGTAAACTGCAGCCACCTTCTGGGAGAAAGCATGACAGCAATTTATTTAACAGTCTGATTCTGCTTTCACTGAAGTCACCATAAAAGGGTGCAGAGGGGATCCAGGGAATTACAGGCCAGTTAATCGAACATCTGTTTGAGGTAAATCTATACAAACTGTTATTAAAGATGGCATCTTTAAGCACATCAAGGAACAAAGGCCTGCTGAGGCAAAATCAGCATGGCTTCTGCAAAGGGAAGTCCTGCCTCACCAACCTTTTGGAGTTCGTCGAACAGGTTAAGAAGCGTGTAGATAAGGGTGATCTGGTGGACATTATATATCTGGACTTCCAAAAGGTATTTAACAAACTATCTTATCAAAGACTTCTGAAAATACTTAGCAGTTATGTTATAACAAGGTAGGTCATTTTATGGATTAAAAAACTGGTTAAACAACAGGAAGCAAGCAGCAAGAATTAAATAGAAATTCTTACAATGGAGGGAAGTGAGCAGCTGATAAGGATCTGAGCCTCCAGGTGGGACCTGAGGTTCCCTCGGAATTGCACTTCATCTCCAGACTACAGAGATCAGTTTCCCTGGAGAAAATGGATGCTTTGAAGGGTGGACTCTTTGGCATTGTACCTCACTGAGGTTCCTGTCCTCCCCAGAGTCTACCCCCAAATCTTCAGGTGTTTCCCAACTTGGATCAGGCAACCCTACCCTCCTGTCCCTCACCATTGGCCAAGAGGGACCTAGCAAGTCCCTATTACTGGAACCAGTGGGATTTAATTTGTTCATCATTGACTTGGAACTGGGGGACAGAAGTATAGTAGCCAGGTTTGCAGATGGTACCATATTATTCAGGATGCTGAAAACCAAAGCAGATTGTGAAAAGCTCCAGGAGGACCACTCTAAATTGGATGAGTGGACAACAGTGTGGCAAATGAAGTTCAAGGTGGGTAAGTGTTAGGGAATGCATATAGGAAGAAAAAGATCCCAAATTTAAATATATGATGAGTCTGAACTAGCTGAGACTGAGATTGAAAGAGATCTTGTTGTTGAGGTGGATAGCTTGATGAAAATGTTGACTCGGTGCATGGCAGAGGTTCAAAAGATAAGTTTCATGCTGGGAATTCTTAGAAAAGTGATAATTAAATGGCCAATATTGCAATCTCTTGTATAAAGTGATGGTATACCCCTGTTTGGAATATTGTGTACAGTTCTGGTTGCCATATAATGTGAAAAGGATATTTTAGAGCTTTTAAAAATGCAGAAGAGAGCAAACCTGATGATCAAGGGGTTGGAGCATATTTTTTTTATTTTTATATATACTTCATTATATCCCAAAGTTGTCCCCAATAAAGTGGCTTATAACATTCTCCCTGTCTCTTATTTATCTTCACAACAACTGTGTGAGGTAGGTGAGACTGAGAGTGTGTGACTGGCCCAAGGTCATCCAGCAGGCTTCCACATCAAAGCAGGGTTTGGAACCTGGATCTCTCAGTTCCTAATCCAACATGCTAACCACTATATCACAGTGGCATCAAGGGTGATTTCATGTCATGGAGGAAATAAATAAATAGCAAGAGCAAGGAGAAGTTCTGCATTTGGTCCACATGTTTGAGTTTTTCACATGATCTTAAGAACATATGAGAAGCCATGTTGGATCAGGCCAATGGCCCATCCAGTCCAACACTCTGTGTCACACAGTGGCCAAAAAAACCCCAGGTGCCATCTGACTGTGTGTATCCTGGGAGGGAGGCAGTTTGTGAGGGGGGCATAGTGCTAATGTCTGTACATCTTTCAGTGGCACCTAAATAAATCAATAGGCAGTTGATTCAAGACTGACACAAGAACTTTCCCACATATATAGAACTCATAATGATGGTCTTCAGATGCTTTAACAAAACTTAGACAAACTTATGGATGCCAGGACTATCAGTGCTTACTTAACCTTCATATTCTGAGGCAGTATATTTCTGAATGCCAGTTGCCGCAGAACAAAAAGGAGAGGCTTTGAACTCTGTGCCCTGCTATTTGTGGCTATTGTTAAATGTATATTTGATCAAGTAGCCCTTGATTAAGCAGTCTGGATACCAGATTTGCTCTGGCACTATCTACTTAGTCCCAGCACTTGCTCTGTGAATTTACTCATCAAGTGTAGGGCTGGTTGGCTGAAGTTGTTGAGGCATCTTCCCCAGCACCAGGAGACAGAACTGCTATCTTTACATTTGTAATGGTGTACTCCCTTTTTATTTCAGTGAAGAAGATTAAATTATTAGCCAGAAGTATTAGACCTGGCTTTAGCACCCAGAGAGAAGAGCTGAATGGAGTCATAAGGCATGGTACAATATCATTACTGCACCAAAATGACAGGTAAATTTAAGCTGTACATTACAGCCCAGCATAAAGAGGAAAGTAGTTGGTGCTTAGTTGGCATTACGTTGCACTTTCCCCTTCAGGCAAAGCAGAAGGAAGATTGCTTATGCTATAGGAAGTTTGTGGCTTCTGCAGTAAGTCCCTGGAATGAAAAAAATCCTGCATTCTGCCCTTAATACATGAATAATTAGATGCTTGATGAGGGGATTGCCCTGGGAAATCTCTAAGCAATTCTGGTATAGATTAGCTGCTATTTAGAATGGCTGGTACTTTCGACTAGTCAGAACATCTGCCTTTGGGTTTGCAGTTGCCCACCACAAAACCACAGCGACATCCCCACCCTGCTGCAATTCATTACCATCAGCAAATCCTAACAAAGGAAGGAACAGAGAGATGAATGAGTATGATGAGGTTAAGTCAATTGAGAAAACTATCAGCCCTCCCCCCAGAAGACAACACAGATGGACCTCTTTCCTGCCTTCTTGCCATCTGCCTCCAGACAGTGTGTTCTATTCTTGTTGTGGTACATCATAAAACCAGCAAGATAAAAACAATAAACAGGACCAACAATTAATAACAAAAAACCCCATACCTTAAAAAACATACATATAAGTAACCCTCAAAACTCCAGTGCCTGAAAATATCAAGATGGCAAGGCACTGGGAAGGGGGTATAGACAGGGGAGGCAGAAGTAATTTGCCTGTCTGTTGCCTCAGCCAAAAGCCTGGTGGAACAGCTCCATTTTACAGGCCCTGCAGAACTGTAATAAGTATCGCAGGGCCTGATCTCCAGTGGGAGCACATTCCACCAGGGCGGGGCTAGGGCCAAAAAAAGCTCTCACCCAAGTTGAGGCTAAATGGACATCCCGTGGGTCAGGCACCACCAAAAGATGTTGGCCAAAAGAGCATAGAGCTCTTCGAGGCTGATATCGGGAGAGGCGGTTCTGCAGGTAGGGTCCCCATATTGTCCAGTTGGCTGGGATATACCCAGAATCTGAGCATGCCACCTGGTACCCATTTGGCCCATCAGCTGGCCAAGGTCCCTAACTTTTATTTTAAAAATGCACACATATACACAAAACAAGGCTCTAGGCCAGGGGTGTCAAAGATATGGCCTATGGGCTGTATTCGGCCCCTGCAGGGCCCGTTCTAGCCTGCCAAGCACCTGGCCCTCTGCTGCTTCCTGTTTCTTCCATCACAGTTCCTTTTGCCTAGTCTTTCCTATTTTCTGCTTTGCAGAGGAGAGGGAGGGAAAGCCTTCCCTTAATTGGCTGAGGGATGAGGAGTAGGGAAAGAGCCAATGAAAGCCTTCCCTCAATTGGTTGAAGTCTTCTCCCCCTGCTCTGGGGAGGAAGGGGGAGGAAAACAGCCAGAGAAAGAAAGAGAGAAATATTGTGTCCTGTAGATCAACAGATCTACAGTGTTTTGTTCCAGGTATAAGTTTTTGTGTGCAAGGACACTTCTTCAGGGGAGGGGGGAAGCCAGAGAGAGAATGGAGTCCCTTGTTTATGACCAACAACAATGTTTTATTCCTGGCATAAGTTTTGTGTGTAAGCACACTTTTTCTTCAGAGAGAGAGATGAAGGGAGGAGGAAAAGAGCCAGAGAGAGCAAGCCAGAGAGATAGACCTTGCCTTTCAATTTCTTACAGATGTGTGTGTGTGTGTGGGGGAGAAACCTAACAGCACAGCTTGTATTCCTTATTAATGGAAAGAAATAAGAGACAAGCAGCACCTTAACAACTAACAAAATTTGTGGCTGGGCATGAGCTTTCATTAGTTACTGCTCACTTCTTCAGATACAACTAGATTAGAATGTGAGTCCATCTGCCTTATATCTTGAGAGTCAGGTGATTTCAGATGCCAAATGACAATAGCATGCACTTCCTTGAGCTTCATTATCAGTTGCAATTCAGCAGTCTCTCTTTCTAATCTCCCTTTGAAATTCCTTTGTAAGAGAACTGCTTCTCTTAGGTCAGCAACTGAATATCCTGGAAGGATAAAATGTTCCCCCACTGGTTTTTGAATGTTGTGGTTTCTAATAGCAACAGAAAAGAGCAAGAGTCTAGTATTGTCTTAAAGACTAACAAAATTTGTGTTAGGGTATGTTCTTTTGTGAGTCACTCCTCACTTCTTCAGACTTATTTCCATTTATTTTTTGCATTCTCCTGGACTGAATCCTCCTGTACCAAATAGAGACTTAGGCTTCCTGTCTCATAACCAGTGCTGGTATCTCCATGCCTACTACCCCTCTGCATATCATATCTTATCCAATCAAGCCTGATATAGCCATTTGGCATCAAAAATCATCTTTATAAAGTTTATATCTCTGGTACATCGTGTTACTCTTTATGGCACACATGGCCCAGCCCAACAAAGTGGCATTTATGTCGGATCCAGCCCTTGTAACAAATGAGTTCAGCACCCCTGCTCTAGGCCTTCTGGATCTAGAGATAGAGGGCAAAATGTACATGCAATGTTATACTTAATTTATGGACTGGAAATAGAGCTGCTCTGCCTTCTCTTTGTTCTAGCCAATAAAGAAAGTTACAGCTATAACTGACAAGCAGGACTCTTTTTTTTAGCAGGAACACACAGGAACGCAATTCCAGCAGGCTTGGCATCATGGGGTGTGTCCTAATATGCAAATAAGTTCCTGCTGGGCTTTTTTTGTAGACAAGTGCTGACAAGTGTGTTGCCATGAGCTGCTTCTTCTGAACTCATTTTAGCTGAGGGGTTGCAGCTGCAGTTGGTAGCTCCATCTCTCTGTGTTTTGTTTCTTAGGCTTTAAGTGGCTCCTAAAAGTTGGGTTGCCAGGTCTGATTCAAGAAATATCTGGGGATTTTGGGGGTGGAGCCAGGAGACTTTGAGGGTGGAGCTGGGAGCAAGGATGTGATAAGTACAATTGAACTCTGAAGGGAGTTCTGGCCATCACATTTAAAGGGACCGCGTGCCTTTTAAATGCCTTCCCTCCATTTGGAAATAATGGAGGATAGGAGTACCTACTTTTGGGGTTCATAGAATTGGACCCCCTGGTCCAATATTTTTGAACCCTGGGGTGTGTTTTGAGGAGAGGCACCAGATGATATGCTGAAAATTTGGTGCCATTTCCTCAAAACATCCCGCCCCCAGAACCCCAGATACCCATTGATCAATTCTCCATTATGCCCTATAGGAATCAGGCTCCATAGGAAATAATAATGGAGTGCCCAGCAAACATCCCCCCCCCCACTTTCTGATGACCCTGAAGCAGGGGGAAGGTCTCCAAACTGGAGGATCCCCTGCCCCCACCTGGGGATTGGCAACCCTACCTAAAAGTAAATATTTTTAAAAGGAAGTATCCCATGGCTACTTGTGAATTTCTAAATACATAAAAAGTAGAATGAGAAGTAGAATGCAAAACATCAGTAGAAACAGAAGCCCATCCATGAAAAGCATAGGATGATTAAAAAAAACAACTAACCTGACACCAAAAAGTCAGCAGAGAAGGTGCCAGAAGAGTTTTTCTCAGGACTTCCATGAATCCAACTTGTTCTTTAAATAGGGCCAAAAAGAGGAGCTGAGAACTTTCCCCCATTTATTTCTCCCCTCACTGGCAGCTGTGATTGGTCATGGCCAGGACTTTTTTTTTTTAGAAAAGGCCCAGAATGAACACATTTGCATATTAGGCCACACCCCCTGATGCCACCATTGTTTTACACAGGGATTTTTTGCGGGAAAAGCACAGCAGGAACTCATTTGCATATTAGGCCACACCCCTTGATGCCAAGCCAGCCGGAACTGCATTCCTGGTCAGAAAAAGCATTGGTCTTAGCAGCAGCAATGGTGGACCCTCTTTAGATGCCTAGATCTTTAGACAGGTTCTGAAGAGTGAGGCAACATATGACTTAAAGTGGATGCCTTGCCACTTGTACTATCACTGAGAAAGGGCCAAAGGGGTGGTAGCTGGTAGTGAGACTAATATCCGGAGTGCAGTCTCAGCACTGAAACATTCACTGCCTTGTTGTTTCAGGTTTATTTCTGTCCAGTAGGTGTTGATGTTTCTTCTTGTGCAGCAACAAACTTTGTCTCCATATATTATGGTTGCAAGCTTTGGGTTGGGAAATTTGTGAAGGTTTGGGGGTTGAGCCTAGGAGGAGATAATACCATAAACTCCACCCTCCACAGCAGCCACTGTCTCCAGGGAAACTGATCTCTGTCATTTGAAAATAAGTCATAATTCTGGGTTTGTCCAGGTGTTAAAATTTGTAGGTCCTGATGTGACTATATATCATACTTCTGAAGGCTGTCCCATTCCATGTAAAATGTAAATTGTTATTGAGGAAGAAGTCCAGCCCTTGAAAAAGGCACCTATTTCGTGTCGAAACAGTTGTTGGGCAAGAGACCTTGGCATTACATTAGTTTTTCAGACTTGAAGAAAGTTTTGGAGAGAGTCTTTTCTCCCTTATCTATTTGGGTTTTTGGAGGACTCTGTTTGAAAGACTTTGTCTTTGAGTGGTACTTGCCCCTGAGTAGTATGGAAGTAATTGGTTATTACTGTCTTTTTGCAATTGTGCTATGCATTTGTATTTTTGTCATATTTTGTGTAGTTCTATATATTTATAACATTAATAATAATATGACTATTCAGAGCATATGGCATTTCCCCCCGTGTTTTTATCTTCCCACTCGCAGATCTTCAGGCCCCACCTGGAGGTCCTAGCAATCAAACTGGAATCTTGGTGTAACAGATACCAACAAGAATTAAAAATACATTGTGCAGCAATAAACAATCAGAGCTGGCGCATGGGAGTAGGCAAACTAGGCAAATGCCTAGGGCGCCAGCTCCCAGCAGGGGCGGGGGAGGGCACCCTCTCCCCGCTCATGTTGTCCCCCAGTCTCCAAGCCTCTGCAGTGCTCTCCGAACTCATTGAGTGCTGCAGAGGGAAACCGACGGGGTCTTTTCTTGGCTTTAAGGGGTCCCCCGACCCCTTAAAGCCAAGAAAAAACATGCGTTTTCCTCTCCAGCGCCTGCTGAACGCGGCAAGTGCTGCAGAGGGAAACTGATGAGGTTTTTTTCTTGGCTTTAAGGGGTCGGAGGACCTCCATCGGCCCCTTAAAGCAAAAAAAAAACAAAAACCTCGAGGCTTTTCCTCTCCAGCGCTGCTGAACTCATCCAGCGCTGCAGAGGGAAACTCACCAGGTTTTTTTTCTTGGCTTTAAGGGGTCGGAGGAGCTCCACTGACCCCTTAAAGTAAAGAAAAAATGGGGCTTTTCCTATCCATAGCCTGCTGAACTCAGCGAGTGCTGCGGAGGGAAACTGATGAGGTTTTTTTCTTGGCTTTAAGGGGTTGGGAAAGCACCCCTGACCCCTTAAAGCAAAAAAAGAAAAACGGGGCTTCCCCTCTGCAGCGCCTGCTAAGTGCTGCGGAGGGGACGTGCTGAGAGCCTGGTATGATGACATCACATCTTGGTGACGTCATCATGCCCCGCGTGCGCTACTGTGGGGGGTGCTCATTGGAGTTCTGCCCTGGGTGACAGAACTCCACGTGCCGGGCCTGTAAACAATATAATAAAAGTATATTCTATGTAGAAATACTATTTTCTGTATTTTCTATTCACTCATCATCCATACATAGCCACACTACCATGATCCAC
The DNA here is from genome assembly GCF_032191835.1 of Heteronotia binoei. Taxonomy (NCBI): domain Eukaryota; kingdom Metazoa; phylum Chordata; class Lepidosauria; order Squamata; family Gekkonidae; genus Heteronotia; species Heteronotia binoei. The sequence goes on along the minus strand of NC_083232.1, from coordinate 54,196,724 downwards.
AATATCATACTTGAGTAATTTAACAAAGTAATACAAAGTCCACATATAATTATGCAGGAGAAGAATACAATATGCCACATATAGCCCAATGGAATATAATTTCTATAAATGTACAGTCCATTTGAAACGTGTGTCCTTTTTAAAAAATAAAAATTCTTTATTAAAGGAGATTAGAATTACACAGACAACAGTCAGTACACCGTAAATTAACTTATGTAGAGTTACAGAGGTATAAAGTATCACACCAACAAAATGTATTGGTAACAAAGAGCCATAACATTTCATGTCCAAGAAAAGCAATTTTTATAGCCATCTCTGTAGTTGTGCCCAACCAAGTGGTATAGAGTTTTTGTTTACCAAGTAGTCTAATAAGGGGTGCAAACTTGTGCCTTTCTCAAGGGCAGAAGTTCTTTAAATTTCACTCTACTGTGCTGGCCCTCATCGAGCTGCAATAGCTTCTTGGAAGGATCTTGGAAGTATAACAGTAATACAATTCCTCAAATTTTCACCATGGAAGATAATCTGTCATGATGGAATGCTAAAACACCTTATCCACAATCATGACAAGTAACATTTCTGGAGGCTGGCATCTCCATCACATACTATTCTGTGTATTTGTTGCCAGGTTTCTCTTTGAGTCCGGGGTAAGTGTCAAAATCCCCACAGAATCTACTTTTGAAAATATTGGTGTGCTGGTAATGAGAGAATGGCGGTGGCGTGTAGTGCGCTGAGCAAAATGACCTGGTGTGCTACTCTTCAGCACATATGATGGGGATTGCCCACCCTAGTTCTGAGCAATTCTGTGATTCAATCATGCCTAATGGGTGGGACAGAATTGCTCCTACATCCTCCCACCCCATCCCAGCCCCTATGCTGTCAGAACTCAGTGCTAGAGGGGAATGTAGAGAACTTGGCCACTAGGGAAGCCATATGCTGTGCAAGAGATAAAAAGGGGAATGGAACAGGGGCATTCCAAGGGGGAAGGGAAGATTAGGAAGAATCCTGTGCTTGCTCAGGTTCTTGCCTCCAACATTCTGTTAAAAACAGTCCCCAACTACAGTTCCTTAAAATATTAAAGTATCAAGACTAGCAGAGAGTATCACTTTGTGAGTCAACAGGGAAGAAGAAATGTTTTGGCAAGCAAGATCCTTTCCAGTTGATTATTACTGCCTTAAAACATGTAGCTTTTGTATCAAGGGAAATTCACATTTACTGAGATTGATGGTTGAGCCAGCACATGTAATATACTACTGTGTATGTGATTGTATTTGCATGTCCTTTTGAAAAATGTGGGATCAAATAGAAAAGGGAAAAAGTCTTTGCTCTGGCAAGGGGTTCTAGGCAGGATGTTGCTTTTACATGATGCTGGTGACAGTTAATGTTTGGGGGAACTTGTTCTGTGAACTAAAATGGCTACCTACCTGCAGTCTTTCTTTGTAGTGATGATAAGTGTATGCATTGTGAAGGATGGAAAGTGCTTGTGAAGCCTGCCTGCCACCTTGCCTGTCTGTATGGCACATGCTGTAGGAATAAATTTTGTGGTTGCCTATAAATGGTGTAATATTATATTAACTGCTTTTGAGAGTTACAGTAGTGCCTTCAGTATACTCATAGGGATTTCATTCTGTGAATTACTAAACTGTGGGCCTATAAAACTTCAGGCTGTACATCTTTTGTTCTGTGTTCTACTGTAGAGTGCAGTTTTATGTTTCAAGACTAACTCTTTTGCTTATTCATTTGTCTGTAAAACCGTAACTAGGACAGAATGCTGGAAGATATTATTGTGATATTCTCTCCAGATCAATGGGCTGCTTCAGAGGAAATATCTTCTCTAAGCAATATTAATTACATGAAAGAGTATTACATACAATTTTATGTGTGAAAGATGCATATTCTAAAAGCATAGAAGAAAATGCTATATGCACCTATAACAATTATGATAAAACTATATATACTATAATAGCTATATAATCCAACATACAGAAAGTTTTAAAGGAACCAAAACAGATTGCACAAAATCTATCCTTCTTTCATATAAAAACTGTAAATTAGTATTTATCTAGAGGACTGTAGAAAATTAAGATGCTGGTTATCATTATAATCTCCATAAGTGAGCTGAGTGATTTTAGCCACCTCGTATGCTCAGGATAGAGGTAAGATTTGCACCAGTGGCTTCCTAATCCATAGCCTGGTTTCTTATAGTTAGGGTTGCCAAGTCCAATTCAAGAAATATCTGGGAACTTTGGGTGTGGAGCCAGGAGACATTAAAGGTGGAGCCAAGATCAAGGCTGTGACAAGCATAATTGAACTCCAAAGGGAGTTCTGGCCATCACATTGAAAGGGACGGCACATAGGCTTCCCAACCCTCCCGCCCTGGCGGGGGACCCCAGGATTTCCAGCCTCTTCCCCCACTCCCCAAAAAAATGGAAGCGGGGGAGGGGGGGAAATGGCGCCAAGGAGCGTGGCGAGCCGCCCCATCTCAGAGAGAGTGTGCCGCTCTAGGCTGCGCTCGGAAGTGCCTCCTGCTCTTCCTACTTGGTCTCCGGGGCAACCCAAGTCAGACGCCTTAGCTGCCTGCCCGCCACCTTCTGGCGCGGCCTCCTGGGGTGTGGGGGAGGAAAAGCGAGAGGGCCACTCCAGGCTGCGCCCGGAAGTGCCTCCCTTTCCTGCTCGGTCTCCGGGGCAACGCCAAGCAGAGGCCTTCGCTACCCGCTCGCTCACCCGCCACCCGGCAGCTGCTGGCTTGGCCTCCTGGGGGGGTGGGAGCGCGTCTCCCAGGGAGGGCAGGTGGGGGTGGCTCCTTGCCTGCCCCCGGGTCCACTTGGGGCGGGGGGGGCGCTGGTGGGCAGGCTGCTGCCATGGCTGGTCCTGCCGCCGCCATCTGGATCGGGGACCAGCTCATCTTGGAGGAAGACTACGACGAGACCTACATCCCCAGCGAGCAAGGTATCCCCTCCTTGCCCTGCCCGGGGGGGTGGGGGTCACCCGAGGGGGGTCCGGGCCTTCCTCCTCCCGCTGTAGGGTTGCCAATCCCCAGGTAGGGACAGGGGATCCCCTGGTTTGGAAGCCCTCCCCCCACTTCAGGGACGTCAGAAAGTCGGGGGAGGGGAGGGGAATGTCTGCTGGGAACTTTATTATTTCCTATGGAGATGTATTCCCATAGGAAATAATGGAGAATTGATCCGTGGATATCTGGGGCTCTGGGGGGGCTGTTTTTTGAGGTAGAAGCACCAAATGTTCAGTACAGCATCTAGTGCCTCTCTTCAAAATACCCCCCAAGTTTCAAAACAATTGGACCAGGGGGTCCAATTCTATGAGCCCCAAAAGAAGGTGCCCCTATCCTTCATTACTTCCTATGGGAGGAAGGAATTGAAAAAGTGTCCCTTTAAATGTGATGGCCAGAACTCCCTTTGGAGTTCAATGATGCTTGTCACAGCCTTGATCTTGGCTCCGCCCCTAATGTCTCCTGGCTCCACCCCCAAAGTCTCCTGGCTCCACCCCCAAAGTCCCCAGATATTTCTTAAATTGGACTTGGCAACCCTAACGGCACACCTTTTCAATTCCTTCCTTCCATAGGAAATCATGAAGGATAGGGGCACCTTCTTTTGGGGCTCATAGAATTGGACCCCCTGATCCAATCCTTTTGAAACTTGGGGGGTATTTTGGGGAGAGGCACTAGATGCTATACTGAAAATTTGGTGCCTCTACCCCAAAAAACAGCGCCCCCAGAGCCCCAGATATCCGCAGATCAATTCTCCATGATTTTCTATGGGAAGAAGAAGAAGACGACATTGGATTTATATTCCGCCCTCCACTCAAGAGTCTCAGAGTGGCTCACAATCTCCTTTATCTCCCTCCCCCACAACAGACACTCTGTGAGGTGGGTGGGGCTGAGAGGACTCTCACAGCAGCTGCCCTTTCAAGGACAACCTCTGCCAGAGCTATGGCTGACCCAAGGCCATGCCAGCAGCTGCAAGTGGAGTGGGGAATCAAACCTGGTTCTCCCAGATAAGAGTCCACACACTTAACCACTACACCAAACTGGCTCTCTTTATAAATAAATCTTTATAGGGAATAACAGAGTTCCCAGCAGACATTTCCCTCCCCTCCCCCTGCTTTCTGATGACCCTGGAGTGGGGGGAGGGCCTCCAAACCAGGGGATCCCCTGCCCCTACCTGGGGATTGGCAACCCTACTTATAGTGCAGTCCTCAACAGAGTTGTTCATATTTAAATACACTGGTGTCAGTGGGTTTAGACTAGTGTACCACCATTTAGGACTCAAGTGCTAATCGCTATCTGATATTAGCTCTAGCTGCAGTGTAAATGTTGCATCTGATATTGGTTTTTAGCACGTCAGTTGAAATGGCTTTCCCAAAAGAATTCTGATAGCTGTAGTTTGGTGAGGGTGCAGAGAATTCTGTTTCCAGGGCTTCCCAGGGGCAGGAGATGATTGTGTAAGCCAGTTTAAATCTTTGGTATAGAAATGCTTTGATGTATTTACTGTTTAGCTATAAGCATGAGTTAATACAATTCAGGGCCTTTTGTTATGATCATTTTGCTGCATGATAAATATACATTTGTTGATAATTTCCTGTGTCTCATCTGCACGTCTTTCCCAAAAAAGTAGATTTTGGAGATACAGTATTTCCCAATACTGAAATCAGATCTATTTTTAAATCTAGGAACATTATTCTTTTTTTAATGGAGAGCATTCACTGAAATTGTTGTCTGGAATGTGGTTTCTTTATTATTCTTACCACCTACTTAAAAAAAATAACAACCTCAAGGTGACTGAACAGTGCACATAAAATATCCTCAGCTTCAAATAATAATTGAAATGATTATATAAAATATCATTTAAAACCTGGATTTTCTTCTGCACACCAGATGGCGCTAGTTTGCTAGCTTATATCCTTGGGCAGGCAGAACTAAACAATAGGGGAGCTGCTAAATAAAAGAGAAGGTTAAGTCCGCTGTGACTGTTTTATTTCCACCCGCTATACCTTTTCTGGCACAGCCTGAAGCAGGCCCTTGCCTGTGGAAATGCTATTATGTGATCACAGAAGAAAGATATGTTTTGCTTCTGTTTTGTTGCATCTCACAGTTCCTTTTTTCTGTTTTGTGTTTTATTGTTACATGTTTAAAGGCCTGTCCATGGGATCCATAACATTTCCAGAATTTTACTGGGAACAACATGTGACCCACTCCTATTAGTTGCTGTAGCCATTGCCTCTCCTGAAAAATTAGAAAGGACTTTAAAATGACAGTCTTCTTGGAAACAATGTCTTAAAAGGTTGACTCACACAACTACCAAACAGGTATGGTGTGAATGGGGTTATGTGAACTTATCTGACCTGAATTATTTATTTAAAAATATTTCTACTGTCTCTTGTTTCCTTACTCTCAAGGCAACTAAAAATGCAACAAAACATTGAAAGGACACAAAAACATTTCACAGCTTTAAAATGCGGCCAACTCTGCCATAGTAGTTTACCCATCCCCAGATGCCTTCTGAAATAGAACTTCATTGCATGCTTTCCTTAATGCAACAAGTTAGTGGGCTTTCCACACAACCTCTCACAGGGCTTTTTAAAAGCAGCAATGCACAGGAATGCAGTTCCAGCTGGTTTGGTATCAGGGGTGTGGCCTGATATTCAAATGAGTTCCAGCTGGGCTTTTTTTTTTTTTTTTTTACAAAAAAGCCCTGCCCTCTGGTATGGCATTCCAATGGACTGGCCCTATCATAGAGAAAGCTGTTGTTGTATGGACAATCCTAATAGAGCACACCAGAGGGAGAAGGCTGTCTGAGGAATATAAGGGACACAGGGGAGTACACTAGGGGTTGCAGTTTTATAAGAAGACTGAGAAATATTATGAATTGGGCCTGGAAGCAAATAAGTAACCAATGCAATTGATGCAGCCCTGGCATCAGGTGTTCCGAGCAGCTGACCCCTAGGAGGGGAGTCAGTGATGCTTTGTTGTTGTTGGAAGGAATGGGCGGGGAGGTCTGGTTTGCCTCCTCAAGATCCTCAGAGATAGGATGGGGGAAGAATCATAGAGTTGGAAGGGGCAATAAAGGACATCTAGTCCAACCCCCTGCTCAATGCAGGATCAGCCTAGAGCATCTCTGACAAGGGTTTGTCCAGCCACTGCTTAAAGACTGACAGTGAAGGGGAGCTCACCACCTCCCTCGGTAGGTGATTCCACAGTCGAATGACTCATACTATAAAAAAGTTTTTCCTAATATCCAGTCAATACCTTCTCACCCTTAATTTAAACCCATTATTGTGACTCTTCTGCAGCCAACAGGAACAGCTCCCTGCTCTCCTTTAAGTGAAAGCCCTTCAAATACTTATAGAGAGCAATCATGTCCCCTTTCAACCTCCTCTTCTCCAGACTGAACATTCCCAAGTCCTTCAGCCTTTCCTCACAGGGCTTGGTCTCCAGGCCTCTGATAATCCTCATAGCTCTCCTTTGCACCTGCTCCATTCTGTCCACATCCTTCTTGAAGTGAAACCTCCAAAACTGCACACAATACTTTTTGGAAGAAAAGAAACAAAGAGTGAGAGGCAGATTACCGGCTGAGACTGAGCGCATGGCATGTGTATGCTGAAAAACTACCTTTTTTACTTGCATTGGGGAAAAACTAGTCGTATACCATTAAATACATTTATTGGGGCTTTTGTGAATTTTCTAGTAAATCAATTGCTTTAACTCCTAGGAATCAATTGCTTTTGTTTGTATTTTGAGAAAAAAATATTATTAATTGGGTTTGCCTTTGGCATTTCTAAAGTTTATATCTCCCATACTTAGCATTACATTTCATGGTACACATGGCCCAGCCTGACAAAGTGACATTTACATCAGTTCCAGCCCTCGTATCAAATGAGTTTGACAACTCTGAGCAAAATCCACAAATTGGCATAAATAGCTGTACCTTAAATTCTCCAGTTTCTTTTAAAAACAATCTGTGTAGTCCCCTCCACCAGCCCCACCCAGTTCTGGGTATATCTTTATTGCTTTTTAAAAAACATGGATTGATTTTGTGCATTGAGAGAACTGGAATTAATGAAAAGGTTCTGCTGTTTGCCTAAAATCAATTTCTAAAATTATAGGTTCCAGTGTTCAGACCTGCCTTGAACCCAAACCTTCAGAAGTGGTAGCCCTTCTAGCCACTCTACAAGGTGTGTAATATATTTGTCTGCACATGCTCAAGGGTACTGCTTTATTAGTGTAAAACTCTGAGGAGTTCAAGCTCAGTTTATATCTTGGCTGGAATAATATTCCATTCAGAGATTATCTAATGGCACATACTAGGTCATATTTTGAGACATTATAGTAATCTGCTGAATAAAGCAGTATTAGAGGAGGGAAATCCCTTCTGGACTTGGAAGCATGTTTCTATATAAAAGGTAAAGGTAGTCCCCTGTGCAAGCACCAGTTGTTTCTGACTCTGAGGTGACATCGCATCACAATGTTTTCATGGCAGACTTTTTACGGAGTGGTTTACCATTGCCTTCCCCAGTCATTTACACTTTACCCCCAGCAAGCTGGGTACTCATTTTACAGACCTTGGAAGGACAGAAAGCTGAGTCAACCTTGAGCTAGCTACCTCACCCCAGCTTCTGCTGGGATCAAACTCAGGTCATGAGCAAAGCTTGGAGTGCAGTACTGCAGCTTACCACTCTGTGCCACGGTACAGTTTCTGAGTGTTTCTATGAGTGTTTCCATGAGTATTTCTATGAGTGCTATCTAAATGAGTTACAATCAGTTGCAGATAAAATAATTCAGAAAAGATGATCAGCCAAGACTAAATGCAAAGATTATCAAATGGGACATTACAAAGACACAAAAGGATGCCTGTTAGGGATGGGCATGGAATGCAAAAATGGTGGTTTGTTTCATTTCATGGTTTATTGCGTTAACCACTTGGTGGCTCAGTTCATTTTGTGGGTTTTTTTTATTTCCCGACAATTCATGGTTCATTCAGTTTCAGAAGGAATGGAACAGCTCCCAAGAGGACTAGTGCAGGTGTGCTGCGACAGGCCAAGTGTGATGATGTCACCCGAAGGTGATGTTATCATGCCAGGTACATGGCCAGGAGGACACTCTATCACTTGGGGGGGGAACTCTATGTTAACCATAGAGTTTCCCCCGAAGCGATAGAGCCCCCCCCCAGTGACGTGCCCAGAGTGATAATGTCACTTCTAGGTGACATCATCATGCCGGGCATGTTGCAATGCTTGAGGAGTATCCCTTGCCAATAACGACACAAATGAACCACCAAAAAAACCAAGTTGTTTCATTTTTATGAATTCATAACAAACCACAAATCGACCATTTTTAGTATAAATCACAGTTTGTACTTTGATTCGTGCCCATGTGGCATGCCTAATGTCTGTTCAGTTCTGACTGGCTTTAACAAGTGCAATTTCCAAGGTTTTCCCCTGCCGCTACACTAGTGGGAAAGTGATTCTGGATTGAGTCTTCTGAGATAGGAAGATAAGGTCTGGTTGCAATGGAGGTCACCAGACAAAGGTGCTCTGACTCTTCTGATGGCAGCAAAAAAGAATCCTGGATGTGTTGGGTGGCTGTGGAATAAAACTGGTGATCTCATCATTGAGGTCTAGCAGCTTGAGACCTGGGAGTCCAGGTTGGGGCGCAGCTGAATAGATGCTACATCTCCTATGACAGAAACAGGTACCGGCAGGACCCTTTGTAACACAGAAACTTGTATGTTTCTTTCTCAGCATCAATGCACATACAATTTATTGTCCTCTGAGGCATTCTCTTTCTATTGTTTCTGGTGTTCCTTTTTTTTTTAAGTTTCCAGAATTCCTAGAAGAAGCCAGGCCTTGGATTCAGTGGGAGCTCACAGGAGTGCAGCTCCTGAACCTTTCTGAGAGTTCCACCTCCTTGTCCATTGAATAGTATGAGCAGCTGCATAACAATCCCTGGATGAGCTCTACCACCTATTTTTCTACAAAATGACCTCTGGAAGAAGCCAAGGTACGAGGTTACAGAGATTCCAGAAACATCTCTTGCTTGAAATCCCCAATCAGTTCAGTTTCTGCTTGTTTGCTTTGTGCTGTATTTTTAATTTTGGTTCACAGTGTATGATGCAAGGATCTAATTCCATACTGTATCAGAAAAAAGCTTTAACCCATTAATCAATGCAATTAATCAGCTATAGCCCACATGATACAAAGAAGTATTAGCAGCATAAAAGGGTGGATTGTGCAAGCCATCCAAGCTTTCTCACTGTTGTATCATTTCATGCTAGCAAATTTACAAGCTACTGTTCAGTTATAAGAGTCTTGTCTCTTCAGCAGCGAAAACGGCTGCAACATAAAATGACAAGCAAAGTTCTGGCTGTGCACCACATACCATTTGTCTGGATTACAGCCCATGGTATTAATCACACAGTTCTTAAATAAGGGGAAACCCTCAAAATGGTGATGACCTCATAAGAGAACAGGTGTTGCTTGAGATTATCCTGATTTCTGCAAATTAAACGTAACTGGTTTATTTGTGTACAGCAAAAATAGGATAAATAAGCTTCATTCATTTGAAGCAAGAGCAATACAAGAGAGCAGAAAAGAATTTGTCAAACCTTAGGGCAAACAATTCAGTATGTGTCATTCAAGGGATGCTTTTGTACTGTTTAAAGTTTTTTCTGCCACAGCAAAATGCCTTAGAACAAGTTGGCCAATCCTGAATGGCATGGGGTCCATTGGGATGCAGGGTAGACATAATGCTGCTGTGGAAGCCATGAGGTTCCTGATGGACAACAGGGAAAACAGGTCCTGAGAGGAGGCTGACATTGTTAGATGTAATAAGGCAACTTTCCTGTGTTACAAAATTAGTAGGTGCTCTTCTGTATGTTGCATGAAGCTCCTGAGCCAGGATCATGATCCATAGACCAGAACTTTGCATTTCCCCTGACTGTACTGACTGGGATTTACATTTAGTTTATCTCTTATAGGGTGCTACCACACAAGAGATTTGGCCTGACATAGCCACGCCTCCCATTCAGATTAAATGTCCACAATCACATGAGCACTGCCCTCTGAGCTGCACCTGTTCTCACCCCATCTCCAGACGCCTCCTATCCAGATTAAAAAGCCACTTGGATCTACCTGGTGGTTTCCCTCTGAATTCCATTTAGGTCGCATATTCGCTGACCATCTGACCACCTGGGCATGACTCATTAGTGGAAGAGCAGTGTGATCACACCAAGCCATTTCTGGTGCATTCGGTTTTTTCTCCCAACCTCACTCTGAGGAGCAATTGTGTACTTCTCTGCTTGAGCACACACACCGGGGGACTTAAAAAAAACAAAACTCAACCCTTTCCACAGTGGTCCATGGTTGACCACAGTGGGTCCAGTGTGAATGGCCAACCACAGACCCCTTTTGTGATCCTGCCACTTCAATGATAGCCCAGAAAGCTCTTTGATAGCCCAGAAGCAGACCAAACTCGTGGTTTTTTTGGAGCTGAGATAATATCACACCAATTTCCCAGTATGATAGCACCCACAGAGACAACATTCACATACCATGTCACAGAATATGATTGAAATAATTTAAAACCTGCTTAGTCTCAACCAGTATGTTGCTAATCCCATGCCCCACCAGATGTTTTTAAATCTAAATAGTCAAGTCAAATACAATCTTCAGTGGAAACCTGGTGCAGGTGAGAGACATCTCAACACTTTCCCTTTACTCTTCCCCCAAATCACTCCCTCAAGTAAGAACCTGTTTCTGTTACTTCTGTAGGACCAAACATGGTTGGGGGTGGAACAACTGGAACAGAAGTTGGAAAATTAGTGTATAGCAAAGGGTTAAGATATTCCCACCACATCGAGGTGCTGCCCTCCCATTGGAGGCTGAAGCATCAGTCTGTGATTATATGTATATTTGCTTAGTAATAAGCTACACATAACTCATTGGAACTTTCCCAGTAAAACCCCACAGGACTGAAAGTATATCTAAAAGAAAAGCTCACAGAAATAATGATTTAGGAACATATACTTCTGTGCAGTACAACCAAATATGATTTTAGTCTGTGAAACTTGCTTACAGTACCTCATTTTTGGACATCATGAAGAGCAGAAACCCTCTCTAAAGAGCAGCAAATTGTCAGTCATTTATGCACTTCATTTATACCTTGCCTTTCTCTGCCATGGGGACCAAAACTGGCTGTATTCCTGCGCATTCCTGCTAAAAAAAAACCCTGGTCCTTTTCTTTTCTTTCACTTCTGTGGTGAATTTTTGTTTTGCTTTCCATCATAATATTTAATGTAAATAAATTTAAATGGACATAATGGACATTATTGACTGAGAAATAGTGCAGGAAAAAATGCACAGGTGTAAAACAACACTTTAAAAAAAAGCTTTATTAATTAAAAACACCCCTCAATACAATAACAATAACAGACTATGTTCGTTCTACAACCACATAAATTTTCAATATATGTAGAACAACTTTAAAGAGTCTTTTTAAAAAAGAGTTGACACTCTATTTATTTATTTATAATTTAGATTTATATACCACCCTTCTCAGAATTCACAGAGCTCAGGGCAGTTAACAACTAAAGACTATACAAATTAAAATCCAGAAAAATTAAAATAGCTAAAACAACATAAAAGGACACCAAATCAAATCTACAGTTTGCATTACTGTCTTGCACTAAGCGGGGAAGGGAGGGGAGGAAGAAGGAGTACCAGATAAGGTGGTACCCAATGCTGTCCTCAGCCTGGTGGAACATCTCTGCCTTGCATGCCCTGGGGAACTGCACAAGGTGTAAGTGTTATTTGGCAGAGAATTCTACTTGGTAGGAACCAGGGCTGAGAAGGCCCTGGCTCTGGTCAAGGACATCTGGACTCTTTTAGAGATGGAAGCAATGGCATCACCTGGAAGTGATGTCATCACTCTAGGCACATCACACGGGGAACGCTCTAGCACAGGGGTGTCAAACTCATTTGCTATGAGTGCTGGATCTGATATAAATGAAACCTTGTCAGGCTGGGCTGTATATGTCATAAGATGTAATGCCAGGTAGCGGAGATATAAACTTTATAGGGCAGAGACAAACACAACTAAATATTTTTTAATTAAAAATAAAACATGCTTAAAATATAAGCAGGCTTGCAATATTTTGTTTAACAGTCTCTGATAACTGACAACTCTTGCTCTGAATTATTGCATCAAAATCTGGAGACAATGTCTGTGCTGTAGTATACTGTTGAGCACACTGTTCAGGTGTTGTTCAGGTGTATATCTGTAACTTGCAAACCAACTTTTGATTTATTGACATTCCTTACAGAAATTCATGGTCAATGCTCTGTGCCCTAGGACCCAGAGGAAAACATGAAATGTCTGGGCATTGTGAGCTTTTGTACATAAGTTGCTTTGTGTGCTGGTTAAGAACATATGAAGGCACCATGGCACAGACTGAGGGCTTTGTGTTTATCTACAAAACTATGGTCTTCCCGAGAAAAATAACTGTAACTTTTACGAGGCAGTGCAAGACTAGAGAGACAGCAATGTATAGTGTCAATATCAGTCTACTATCTGGGAAGCCTAGGTTCAGCATCCCCAGTCTTCAAAGGAAATGTGCTGGACACACACTCTGAGCCTAACCCACCTTGTTGTTACTCTTCATCTAAATAGTTCACATTGCTTTCCTACTGAGAAAGACTGCATCATGAGGGTGGAGGAAACCTAGTTGCAGTCAGGAGAGCCCTAGCAAAATGAGCTTGGCAAAATGAGCTTAATAAAACAAACACACACACGGTAGCAAGATAAAAAGCTCTTACCTTTAATAGAACTGTATTGGTCTTAAAGGTTTTTTGCATTTCTCCTCTGCTATTGAGACAGCCCAGCAAAGCAGCCTTTCCTTGCTTTTTCCCTCTGTCTCCCTTCCTCTTCTCCAAGGGAGAAGAAAGGAGGAGGAGGAGCCTCAGCCAATGGAATTTGGCTCTGTAGCTCTTGCTGTTTGTTTAAGAGAGCCTGGCACAGCTCTAGCTTTGATTGAGAGAGCTCTAGCTGTGCCAGGCTCTCTCAATCTTACAGCAGAGCTACAGAGCCAAATTCCTCCATTGGCTGGGCTCCTCCTCCTCCATTGAGAAAAGGGAAAGGGAAAGAGGCAGAGGCTGCTTTGCTTGGCTGCATTGTGCTGAAGAAATGCAAAAATGGTGACTGAAGGAAGAAGAGAGGGAGAAGGATGTAGAGGACAGCCACTTGCTGGTGGGTCTGATTGGAGCCCTGTGGGGATTAGGCCCACGAGCTACACCTTTGACACCCCTGCTCTAGCATATGGGTAAAAACTCTATGGTAGGACATGGCAACCCTAGGCATCACACTTTAAGAAAAAGAACACAGCAGAATGGCAACCAATTCAAAATTTTTGGTTTTCACCCATTATGACTGTGATGTAGACATATAAAATATACATCAACTATGACTCTCTCAAGAGTGAACTTGGAAACAATACATAGACCAACTGAAAAAGGTAGTCTCAGTATTCCAGACTTATCAATTTATTATGCATCCTCCATATTGGCAAATTTGATTAGGGTATACTCCTCAAAAGATAAAGAAACTGAATTAAATCGAAAGCTTCTATGCTTTTCCACTCTCCTTGGAGGAGGGCTACTGGACAGAATCTAAATACAGACCTTCTGCAATTAAGAATTATGTTATGGTGGAACTGACTTATAATGTTTGGAATGACAGGAAAAATAATTCAATTGCAAACATTTTACAGATGACTCACTTTCTAAATCAGGAATAGTCCCCCCTCTGGAAGGATTACTCTGCATTTTTTACTTGGAGGCAGGTTGAAGTAACCAGACTAATAGATCTTTTTAGCAAAGGTAAAAGTACTTGAAAAAAAAATTGGACACTAAAATAGGGAAGATCATCCCTTGGTATTGATGTTTACACATTCTTCATATGTTGAGATCTCAGAATATGTCACAAAAAATTAATACCAGACCTCTCACAGACTTTGAAATGCTTATTAAAAACACCGATGGTCATCCTCAGAACTTGTCATTAAAGTTTACAAGATACTTATATCCCTTGAATGTACAAAGTCTCCGACTAGCCAAAAACAATGGAATCGAGACTGTCAAGACAGTGTTAAGATTGAGGACTGGTCTAATATTTGGAACTTTGCAAGCTTTAAGTTAAAGATTTTAAATATAAGCAGGGTGTGGCCTAATATGCAACTCATTTGCCTTTTTTGAGCAAGAACGTGCAGGAATACAGTTTCGGCTGGCTTGGCATCAGGGGTGTGCCCTAATAGGCAAATGAGTTCCTGCTGGCCTTTTTCTACAAAAAAGCTCTGTGTGAAAAATGGTGATGTCAGGGGGTGTGGCCTAATATGCAAATGAGTTCCTGCTGGGCTTTTTCTACCAAAAAAGCCCTGAATATAAGATTCCAGACCTTTAAGATGTCTTGGTGGTATATGACTCTTGCAAGGTTTAATAGAATAAAGACTATCAACAATAAGGAATACTGGAAAAAATGTGGTCATACTGATGACTTCTTGCACTGTTGGTGGGGATGCAAGTTCATTAATATCTTTTGGAAGCAGGTCTTAAATGAAATACAGGAGATCACAGGTCAAAATTTACCATTTTTGCTGGAAATAGTCTTACTAGGATTTTTGGATTCTCAGGGATGTAACAAGAGGGTTATTGAAATGATTTCAAATCTGTTGGCAGTGGCAAGAATTTTAATTGCTACTTACTGGAGACGTCCTCAAGTTCATTCTATAAAATCTTGGAAAGAAAAGCTATGGGAATACTTTGTATTGGGAAAAACAATGTGTTACATTGTTCACAGGATTTGTTATCTTCATGTTTTGTGGAAATGTCTTCTGGTCATCTTATGCACCATCTGACAAAATATAATTATGTGGGTGAAAGACTTTGGAGAAGCTTTCCTGATCTTTAGCTATCTTCTAGAATAATTAAAACAAATTGCCTGGACACATTGTAGAGACTGTCATTAGAACTATTTTAATGGGTTTAGCAAACACAAACAATGCTGCATGAAGCAAGAAAAATCCTCAGAAATAAGGATTCTATAGAACAGAAGAGTGTGCCAAAGAAGGAAATTATTATCATTCTGAAATGTACCCCTACACTTGCCCGTCCACCTGCATGTTTGACCTATTTGGCTTTCTTTGTTTAAATTTGGGCTGAGCAATAGCAGAGAACTGATGATGCTTCAGATTAATGCAGGTGCTGGGAAGCAAGAAATGAGTAAGGAGCACATAGGGACAGAGTTCTTTCTCCTCCCTTCCCTTTCCTTTCCCTTTTGAGGCTCTATGCCAAAGCTTAGATAAGATCCTTAACTGCTGCCTGCAGAGCCCTTCCAGTGAGGTCATTCAGGAAGTTTAATCAATCCCATATAATTGTCACTACTTCCTAGACCTTTGTATAGCAAAACTCTGGCTACTGCCATCATGTGACTTATGACATCAGTTAGAACATCTGTTTAAAAACTTGCAGTAACCAGGTACAGATTCCTCTGAGCTCTTCATTCCTCATATTGCTTTCATTTGGGGTTAAGCATGGAAAATTTGTGTGAAAAATTAACACAGAGCCAGTGTAGTGATTACAGTGTCAGGCCAGAATCAGGGAGACCCTGTGTTCTAGGGTTGCCAGCCCCCAGGTGGCAGTAGGGGATCCCCTGATTTTGTGGGCTCCTGCTGGCCACCAGCCAGCTGGGGGAAGTGCCACCTCCAACAGCCAGCACCAGCATGATGACATCACATGGAAGTGACATCACAGTGAGGACATCACATGTGGTGATGTTGCCCTGCCCCCATCCCCAGAAAGCTCCATCTCAAACCCTCCCTTCCCCATTGAGAAGGTAGAACCTAGCAACCCTACTGGGTTAAGATCCCCACTCTGTCATGGAAGCTTGCTGGGTATCACACACTTTCAGCCTAGCTTACCTCACAGGGCTGTTGTGAGGATAAGATGGAGGAGAGGAGAAAGATGTATGATGCTTTGGGTTCCCACTGGAGAGAAATGTGGGATATAAATGAAGTAAATAAATTTAATCCTAGCAATTGCTTTGACACATCTGGTAGCCCCTTGTGCTGGATATGGGATTATGTTGTGCCCATTAAGTGCCTTGTAATGACCATATTCCTGGGAGTTCTGCAGATGCAGGTTTGATTTCACTCCCTCATACATTTACTCTATTGACAAGTGGATACATAGGGAAGAAATCTGGCCACTCCAGTGAGAACAAGCAGGCACCTCTACAGCTCAATCAGGCTTAAACAACATGTTACATGTAACATATGATAGCCAGAGGGACTTGCAGTCATATGTCAGCTGCAGCTTTCTCATGGGACCCCAATTGTGAAGCACCATGAGGGCCTAATTAAACTGGGACTATGGGGTCTAGGGAGAAGGTTCTTCAGAATTCCGCCTGCACTGTTTTCAGATAAAAAATGGCCCCAGGAGGCCTTATCAGAGCTTCAGAATTGAGTTCCCACAGGACACTTGCAGTCAGTGTCCTGCTGCAAGCTCCTGTGACAATCATGTTACATGCAGTATAGTTTGGACCTTAGAGGAAGCCTGCTAGAAAGTCCAGGGACCACCATGATTAGGAGCGGTGTTTGCCCTGTCCAGTGAGCTGGTGAACCAAATTTCAGCTCAAAGAGGCTGTATACATGGCTTAATTCTGGTTTAGAATCCCAGTTTGCGGGCAAGAAACAACAACCTTTCTCACAGCATCACAGCCTGTTGTTGTTAGGTCAAAAACTTCCTAAGCCAAGAAATCTTCACTCTCTTTGTGTATGGTGGGGGAAGTGTGTGATCCTAAGAATAACCCAGGCTCATTATGAGCCACCAAGAGTTTGATTGTGCTGTCTGAATATAGTGAGAGTAGATGGGAGATGTAATTCCATAGAGAGCCAATTGTCAGCTGGCTTCTTGCATAAGTCTTTTATGGTAAAAAAAAAAAAGAGGCTGTGAGTGGGATTCAGATTATTGGCTGGGATTTATACATTAGTGATAGAAATGGCAGATAAGGTAGCAATCATGTAATGTTTTCAAGTATGGCAGAACAATCCTTCTGTTCCTTGGTTACCATTCAAAATGCGGTTTGTTATAGGAAGTGGCCAGAATCATCTAGGAATCCAGTTGGAAGCCTTTTTATCTATTTCAGAGGCCTTCTTATGTCAGCCACTCAGTTCAGGAAAAGAGGGAATATTGTTCTTATAGATCCTATATAGCTCTTAGCCCTGCCATAGATACCTTGCATTTTTGCCTGGGAATCAGTTAGATTCTGGTCTTGCTTGTGTGGCTCCCTGATTTCATGTGTCTTTGCTTGCTCCTCTTCCATCTTTTTTGCCCACCTTCCCCCACCCAATCTATCAATTTCCCTATCCACTTTCTGGTTGCCTTTGTTTTTGTTTCAGTTTCCCTATGGATGGACTTTCCAGACCAAACTAGGGTTGCACCTGACTGTATCTCCGGTTTCTATTGAGCTTCCTGTGGGTCTACCCCAATGGTTCCCATATACTTTGGCTCCCCATATGCTTTGCTGCTTACAACCTAGTGCTGACAGTTGGTACACAACATAGTCCTAATGCCATCATATGCCAAGGTGGTTGTGTGAGCAGTTCCCAAAGAAACGGCTGAAGCAAATGATCATTTCTGCTTGAGGGCAGTATCCCCACCAAACCCTTATCACTATATAGCACCATGTAGTATAAACACATTTTGAGGGTTTAATCAGTGTTAACCTTTCAGTCTCTTAATGCACTTATGGAATAAAATATGAGGTTTACCCTACTCAAGAGGCTTCACGCTCTGAAGTATACTGCCTATGTTTATTCACCAGATTTTATTGATTACTGTTCTTTTCTCTTATAAGCCACTTTGAGCATTTTAGAACAGACAAGCAGCTTTTTCTTATGTGAAACCACAGCTTGCTTTTATTTGAAACTAAGCCTGAAATGGAGTTTAAAGTCCAATCAATAAATCTCCATAGCAAAGAGAAGTGATTAGCAGGTGAGGAAAATCGTTAGCTGAGATGGGAAAAGATATTGGTTCATATCCTTCACTGCAAATGTTCTAGTGCTTAGAGGTGCCACTTTTTTTTTTTTTGTCCTTGCCAGATCTTACAGTAAGAGTTTTGATGCGTAAAATGTGCCTGGATTCAGCAAACCGTCCTGTTGTTCATGGGAGCTAGCTAGGGAAGGGGAACTACTATCCCCTTTTCAATTGTCACAAAGGTCTGAAAGGCCTATTGTTCCTTGTATTACCACTTCAGTTATTATACTGAAAGTAATCACCTAGGAGGGCCTGAGGCTCTCTTGAGCTGAATGTACACTGCCTGCCCACACTGGAAACACAAGCACCTTGCTGATTACAGATAGTTTAACAATTACTCTGGTGAGAAGGACAACAGCTGCATGATGACGGAAATGGTTGGAAGACGCTGCCTGGGTTGTCTGCTTGCGTGTATGTTTGACCTTGAGGGCTGGTTTGCATCCTGTTCTAGATGAGTGCCTTCCCTGGGTCAAAGCAGCCTGCAGAGAACAGGAAAGGCAAGTTGACAGCCCTCCTTTTGTGAATTGTTCCCAGTAACATTTTAATCGGTTCGGAACTACAGTCAGTGTTGTTATTGCTCCTATCAGCTACATTGTTCCAGCACCTCTTGGGAACAAGAAAGACTGGATCATTTTGTTGGGGAACTGAAGCTTTGCAGGGCATGAGTCTGAATGCTGAGTGCATAATAAAGGAACTCGTTTTATAAGCCTGCAGTGACACTAATACTCTTGGTGATGGTTACGAAGTGTTCACACTTTGTTGCCACTACTGAATAGAAGTGGGTATAAAGCCACATATGTAGTCAAATATAGGCTTCTGAAACATATAAATATTATTGAAAGGATGACAGAGACCAGGGAACTAACCTAGGGTTGTCAACTCCAGCTTCGAAATTCCTAGAGATTTCGGGATAATGACTGAGGCAGCTGGAGTTTGGGGACTAGAAGGAACTCCTTGGCAGTGATGTGTTACCATAGAGACCACCCTCTAAAGGTGCCATTTCTTCCAGGGGAACTGACCTCTGTAGTCTGGAGATCAGGTGTACTTCTGGGAGAGCTCTAAGCCTCCTACCTGGAGGCTGATAATCCTACGTTTACATTATTTGCATAAACTATATGAATCCTTATATACATACATTACTAGAGGTTTACCTATGAGAAAGTGGCAATTCTACCATTCTTATAAGAATTGACCCATAGAAGTGGGTACACCTATTGGTGCATACGGTACAGAGTATGTTCAGATTTGGAGAACAGGTGACTTTTGACTGAATACTGACAATCTCAGACACATTCTGTGGATTTCAAAAAAGTCAAATATAGACAGAGGATGTAGGATATAATGCTGCTACACTGCAAAATCTCTTCATTAACTTTCTTTAGAATAGCCTTCAGTTCAAGAGACAAATACTCACTATAACATTTAGAGGAGAATGCCTTTGCAGCTGATCTTTACTCACAACTAAGTAGTAATTAAACTACTAGTAACAAGGTTCAATTCACATAACTGTTTTTCTTTTTTCACAGCCAGAAGTCAACATTGATTTTTCCCAGTGTGTTTGCGAATACTGACAAAAACAGTGAATTGTTCTGAGCTACTGTGGAGCCATTCATATAACTGGTTTAAATTCATATAATTTAAAATATTGATATCCTATAGGGTTGCCAAGTCCAATTCAAGAAATATCTGGGGACGTTGGGGGTGGAGCCAGGAGACATTAGGGGTGGAGCCAAGATCAAGGCTGCGACAAGCATAATTGAACTACAAAGGGAGTTCTGGCCATCACATTTAAAGGGATGGCACACCTTTTCAATTCCTTCCTTCCATAGGAAATAATGAAGGATAGGGGCACCTTCTTTTGGGGCTCATAGAATTGGACCCCCTGGTCCAATCTTTTTGAAACTTGGGGGGTATTTTGGGGAGAGGCACTAGATGTTATACCAAAAATTTGGTGCCTCTACCCCCCAAAACAGCCCCCCCCAGAGCCCCAGATACCTGTGGATCAATTCTCCATGATTTTCTATGGGAATAAATCTCCATAGGGAATAATAGAGTTCCCAGCAGACATTTCCCTCCCCTCCCCCCGCTTTCTGACAACCCTGAAGCGGGGGGAGGGCCTTCAAACCAGGGGATCCCCTGCCCCCACCTGGGGAATGGCAACCCTAATATCCTACTCTATGTCCTTAGGCTCAAGGTGGCTAACAAGTAACACAAAAATATTACAGACCACTGGCAAGATAAAAACAGTACATGGGTTAAAAATAATCAGGTTGAAAAAGACATCCAGATATTCGAAAGCAGTTTACCCTCCAGCAAATGCCCCCTCTGAAAAAACTTCCCAGATCTAGCAAGTGAGGGCGCACTCTGTAATCACTCTGGTAGGCCTTTCCTCAGGACCGGACCTACCACAGAAAAAGTCTGTGACCTGACTGTTGCCGTACACAAAATCCTATCACCAGGAGAAGGCTGTCTGAAGAACACAGCAGGTGCATGTTTACTATAAACATATAAAACATCATTTGGCTGTGCTTCCTTATGAATCAGGCCATCTGCAACAAAATGAGCCGCACTCCAGAAAAATGTACAAGGAACCAATACTAGCCCCACAGGGCTTTAATTTATTTTTCCTGAAAAATACCACCGTAGGGGAGCTTCAAGGGAAGTTTGCTATCTGGCATGCAGGTACTAAATTAAAGAAAATGTCAAACATCCATGGAGAACTTCTGCGGTTCTTAAGAAAGCTCTGAGAATAGAAACTGAATCCATCAAAGATGGAGGTCCTGTTCCAGAGTTATGGGGACTTGAGGGTGGGGGGGAGAATCTGGCTCCTGGCCTTGGATGGGATATCCTTGGTGCCTGCGTCCAAGGTCCAGAGCCTAGGTGTGATGCTGGATGCCACCTTGTCTATGGAGGTGCAGGTCACAACAGCTGCCAAATCTTGTCTTTTTCCATCTTTGTCAGGCTCGGCATCTGGTTCCCTACCTTTCTTCCCAGAACTTGGCTACAGTGATCCACGCAATGATCACTTCCAGATTAGACTACTGTAATTCACTCTATGGGGGCCTATTCTTGCACATGACTCAGAAATTACAGCTGGTGCAGAATGCAGCAGCATGTCCTTTATGGGCTCATATCCAGCTGATTCTCTGCAGACTGCACTGGCTGCCAATGGAGTTCTATATCAAGTACAAGGTCTTGTTTTTGACGTTCAAGGCCTTGAATAGCCAGGGACCAACATACTTATGGGACTGCCTCTCCTCATATGTCCCTCAAAGGGCTCTAAAATCAGTTGATCAATGTTGATTGGTAGTCCCTGGTCCAAAAGATGTCCACCTAGTTTCTACTATGACCAGAGCCTTTTTGGATCTGTCACCTACCTGGCAGAATGAGCTCCCCATGAAAATCAGGCCCCTGTGGAATCTATTGCATTTCCACAGGGTCTGTAAGATGGAGCTCTTCTGCCAGGTCTTCTGGTG
Organism: Heteronotia binoei; assembly: GCF_032191835.1. Classification (NCBI taxonomy): domain Eukaryota; kingdom Metazoa; phylum Chordata; class Lepidosauria; order Squamata; family Gekkonidae; genus Heteronotia; species Heteronotia binoei. The sequence goes on along the minus strand of NC_083232.1, from coordinate 54,175,155 downwards.
AGACTGGACATCTGACTCAAAATGCCCCTCCTGTTGTATGCTGCATCCTGGCCAGACCTGCCTCTTATTGTTCATTATTAACTATTATAATGGGATTCCCCATATGAATTTGCCTCTCCCCATATAAATTTGAATTTAAGTCCATAGCACCAAAATGTTAACTTTTTATGTTTTTAAAATGTTTTATGGTTTTTATGTCTTTTATATGTTTTATACTCTTGCATATGCATGAGCATGCAAGCCGTCCTGAGCCTGCTTCAATGGGGAGGGCGGGATATAAATGGAATTATATAAATAAATAAATTATCAGCGTGCTTGGCGTAGATTCATAGATTATAGCCATCATGTGCTTGTTAATGTTGTGAATCGTAATTTATTGGTCTGATGATATTACAATTTTAATGGATTGATGTAGGGCTTTTTTTGTACCAGGAATTCCTTTGCACATCCAAGAGTTTACAGGGCTCTTAGTACAGGGCCTACTGTAAGCTCCAGGAGGATTGGCTACATTAGGGTTGTGTGGCCTAATATGCAAAGGACTTCCTGATATAAAAAAGCCCTAGATTAATGTATATGTTTTTTTTGTTGTTACCCACCCTGAGCCTGCCTTGGCAGGATAGACAAGATACAAATCCCATCAATAAAATAATAAATAAATAAACCTAGACAACTCCAAAGTAAAAAAATAAAAATAGTTGTAGATCCTTGTGGACAGGTGGATATAAATTCAGTTCAAGATATTTAGGGCTCTTTTCAGTGTGCTTTTATGACAGTGGAAACAGTGTCTCGTCCGTGCAAGACAGGTACAACAAACATTAAACTATGCTTCATTCTAGGAACACCAATGGCAATACCAACCCACCACCAAAACCTATTTGGGGAATTCATATGGAGGGACATATAGGTTGTTCCAGGCTTTACTGACACTTGTGAAGTGTACAAAAATAAAAGTCAGGACTTTTGTTTAAAATAAATGTATAAATAAATGTCTTAGCTGTTTAGACTGTGAAAGCTGTGCAGCAGCGTGATTCTGGGGGTGGGGGTGGGGGAAAGACCCAAAAGAGTATAAGGTAGAACGTGTTGAAATGAATTTATAATCTGCCATTTTTGGATTTTGTTTTTAAACATTGTGAACTGGCAGAATCTTGTATGCTTAAAAGAAATCAAAACACATTAATTACCTTTTAAAGTTAGTTACAATATTCATATCCAGACTTACGTTCTTAGACTCAAAATGGTTAACAAAGCAACAGCGAGTTGCAAACACATAATACACAAAAAGATAAAAACAGCATTCAAGAACAAAGCAGCTTGATCCACCCAAAACCATTTACCCTCTACTAAATGCCCTTTGAAATCTGTTCTGCATGCTTTGCTGAATGAAAGAAATAACACATACACATTGCATAAGGTACTGTGTCTTTATCTAAAATCATACGGCCATGGTGAACACAGGTTGCAGAACCGCTATTTCTGGCTAAGCCTCCTGCGTATTAGAGGTCATTACAGACCACCAAATGGTTACATTTGACCTAATTCAGCCTTGGCAATTGCTGCTTCAGGAAACTTTGTCCACCTGTTCCAGGGCTGCATTTGGTTCAGCAGGGTTTAGAAAGAAGTAAAACAAGAAATGATGTTTCTAAATGTGAACATGGAACATGTCTAATATCTCTACACTGACAATAGTATATCTTGAACATAATACGGGGGAAAGAGAATTTAAGCATCACATTGCAAAATACATTAAGACAAATAATGAACATTTATTTAGGTACTTCAGAAGTAGGAAAACATTTAAGGAGGCAGCCCAACCATTGGATAACAAAACAGGAGGTACATATGGAGACAGCAGAAATGCTGGAGGGTTTGCTTTGATCATCTTTGCAAAAGATGTTGGATAGCTCCTGCAACAGAACCACTGGGATGGATCCAACCAGCTTTTCCATTGGTTGAAAAGGGAGCTGTTAACTCCAGGATTCCTGTTTCTCATACCATGATCCTCTTTGGAAGTAAAAGGGCTGGCCACTATTCTCCGCTGCTTATTAGTGCTCTGCAAGTGGACAGCAGCTGTACATGTTAAGGGCCTGAGGCTTTATCAATGGGCAGAAGTTAACCATGTGCAAGTGTGCCACTCATAGGAAAGTTGGTGGTTTATGGATGTCAGCAAAGATGCTGTGTCCTCCTGTACAGTTGGGGCATCATCAAGAGGTGTTTGTTCCCTCATTGGAATAGCCACAGGGTACCGACTAGTGACACTGATGGCACGCTGGTTGGCTACTGGCATCATAAGACAGTACCACCCAGAGCATCCATGCAATTTCCAGCTCTCCCATCCAAGCACTGGCCATAAAAATAACTGTTTAACTTCACCAGGTTGCTATATCATGTGCTTTCCCACTAAATCTAAAAGTGAATAGACTCAAGACTGAACTCAGTGCATAAATGTCATAGAATCTGGTTTTTGAAGGCATAAAAATAGAAATCAGCAATGCTAAAGCAAAAAATGATGTAGTCTTGATTAAACCATTGTCAAGGAGAACAAAATGTTAGATGGTATTAGGATGCCTTCTAGGAACAGTAAATTAAAAGATACCTTTTTTATTATGGCTGTCAAATGTGACTGAAGGATATGAGCTTTCACTGATTTGTTAAAAAAATAGGCCATGCATTTGTTGGAGTGTGAGAGAAGCAATTAAGAGAAGAATATAGTTGTTTTAAGTGTTGTATAAATTGCTGTGTAAGTTGTACAATTTGTAATAGAAGTTAAAAATAAAAAATTATACGATTTTTTTTTTAAAGAGAAAAATATCAATCTGGGTTGGGTTCCAACATCATCTGCAACCAATGTACCCTCTAAGCTGCAGAGTCTTGTGAGCAAAAATTCTACTTTGTGAGTTATTGGTATTAAAGTTGTGAGCTACTGGCGTGAAAGTTGTGAGCTATTACATAAACCATATTGCTCTGGGGCCATTTTTCCTGAGCTAAGACAAAAATGTGTGAGCTGGAGGCTAAAAATCTGTGAGCTAGCTCACGCCAACTCAGCTTAGAGGGAACACTGTCTGCAACTAGTTCAGACTCTGAGACAGAAGGAAAAAGCTGGCTGGAATGGCATATTCTGGTCCCTGGACCTGAGGTGACCAAACTATCCCAGTCAGCTCAGTCAGTCTGTCCTCTTTCCCGTCCTAAACAAGTACAGAAGGTGTTTTAAAGGCAGTGGGGACCTGTCCCAGGGTTTTCTCCTTCCATCGTGGACTGCCCATAAATATTCTCAGTTACTGAGCATAAGGTCTGGATCACACCTCTTCATAACTATACTTCATTTAAAAACTACAAAAGCATTAATGAACAAAAAAAATGGAATGAGAGAAATCCCAAGCAAAGCAAACTTGGGTGTTTGTGGATTTTAATCTAAGCTGCAAATGTATATATTTGGCTCAACCTAATAAAGGGATAAAGGGGGGGGGGAACTATGTTGTATTTGAACATATTTTCAGTCAAACATTTTAGCAGAAATACTTCTTAAATGTTAAATAATAAAATAGTATTAGGTGATAATTCAAGCTCTACAGAAAATATTTATCTTAGTGTTTAACCAGCATTCTGCACTACACAAGCACATTTGAAGAATAAATGCCTCATAAATGGTCCTCTTTCATTAGGAGCAAACTACTCCTCTTTAAAGAGCCCCATGGTGCAGTGGTAAAGCTGCAGTACTGCAGTCCTAAACTCTGCTCAGGACTTGAGTTCAATCCCGGTGGAAGCTGGGTTCAGGTAGCCGGCTCGAGGTTGACTCAGCCTTCCATCCTTCCGAGGTCGGTAAAATGAGTACCCAGTTTGCTGGGGGTAAAGTGTAGAGGCTGGGGAAGGCAATGGCAAACCACCCCATAAAAAGTCTGCTGTGAAAACATTGTGAAAGCAATGTCACCCCAGAGTCGGAAATGACTGGTGCTTGCATAGGGGACTACGACGATGACTCCTCTTTAATTCAAATATAGCAACATGGTTTCTTGCCACTCTGAAGGATGTTTAAATATTGCAGAAGCTCCACAGGAAATTTCTCACACCCCTTAACAAAACTAAACAATTGATGCTTCATTTAAATTACATGAATGGAAATTGAGGCAATTTGAAAATCCTTTTAAAGAAGATCTGTACAGTAATATTATTTATATGGATATTGCATATCTAAACACCAGAATGTTACACAGAAGTTTAGCTTCAGATTTGGCAACCCAGAAAATATCAGGCTTGCTTAAATATTGTTGCCCTGACCTGGATGGCCCAGGCTATTACAATCTCAGAAGCTAAGAAGGGTTGGTTCTGGTTAGTACTTGGATTGTAGACCACCAAGGGATTCCAGGGTAATTATGCAAAGGAAGGCAATGGCAAACTACCTCTGTTAGTCTCTTGCCTTGAAAACCCTACAGGGTAAAGTCAACTGAACTTGACAGCACTTTACACACAAACAAATGCTGTTGGTTTCAACGTGTCGACTTAGTTCTTGACTGCTTTCTATATGGTGCATTCTACTTAGCATGAGCTGAGCTGCACGAGCTGAAGGGGAACTTTCCAGAATCAAACCTCTTGAGGTGACTAGGGTTGTCAACTCTAGCATGGGAAATTTTAGGAGATCTGAGGGTGGACAATCAATAGCGGAACGAGTTCTGCGGAGATGAGATATCACATCCTGTTATGTTATATTTACTGTAGGTCAAGGGTTTGATCCTCCAGTCCTTTCCTTTCTGTGAAGTCACTTCTTCTCATTGATATTCAAGTTTTCAATTTAAATTTTCTGCCTCATTTCACTTCCTTCCACCTTTCAACCTTACATCAATTGTATGTCCATCTTCTGTACGTCCATCATCTAAGTGATAGGCTTAGGGCTGCCAACTCTTGAGTTGAGAAATTCCTGGAGAAGTGGGGGTGGAGCATGGAAAAAGAATTTGGGCAGGGGCAAGGAGAGGCTCAGCAGGGATGTGATGCCACACAATCCACTCTCTAAAGCTACCATTTTCTCTAAGGCAGGTCTGTGGCCTGGTAGCGGTCTGTGGATGGTAGACCACTCTGCCTCACTCTGCTAGCAACTGGGTCGCAGAGTGAGGCAGTGGCACTGCACTGCCCCTTTTGCCCACCTGAGTCCCATGCAGATGAAATAGGCAGCGCAGCCTCACTCCGAAGCACTATCTCTTTCATTCACTCAGGTCCCAGGTGGGCAGAAGGGGCAGCGCGGCAGTGACCTTCACCTACTCCTCATTTAAAGACCCACATGGGCAGTGGGGATGGGGTGTGGGGGCAGCCTGAGGCAGCAAAAAAACCGGCACCCCCAACAGTCCGTGGAAAAATGGTCTTCCACAAAACCGGTCTCTAGTGCCAAAAAGGTTGGGGACCACTGCTCTAAGGGACCTGATCTCTTCAATCTGGCAATCAGGTGTAATTCCAGGAAAACTCCAGGCCCCATCCAGTGGTTGGCAACCATAGATAGGATTCCAGCCAATATGAAGACCAGTAAATGATTTGCTAGGTAATATAGTTGTCTACAATGGGTGTAGAATGGTATACTACAGGGGTGGCCAACGGTAGCTCTCCAGATGTTTTTTGCCTACAACTCCCATCAGCCCCAGCCATTGGCCATGCTGGCTGGGGCTGTTGTAGACAAAAAACATCTGGAGAGCTACCATTGGCCACCCCTGGTATACTATATAGCCTGATCTCAGAAGCTAAGCAGGGTCAGCTCTGATTAGTATTTGGGTCTCTATGCAGAGGAAGGCACTGGGAAACCATCTCTGAAGTCTCTTGCCTTGAGAACCCTGTGGGATTACCATAAGTCAATTGCAATTTGATGGCATTTTACATAGACACACAGTTATCTGCAAAACCAGCAAGAAAAAAAAATGAAAACAACAAAGAAAATTTTGGGAAGGAAGAAAGTAAAAGTAGGTCAAGTGCACTGAACAGCACCAAGGTAGAATATGAAGAGATAAACCAAATATTTAGATAGAGCTTCTGCAGGTCTTGTATTATTAATCCTATCTACCGTGTAGAAAGGTTTCTCTTTCACATGCTTGAGCTTTCTGAAATTCCCACAGGACCTAGTTCAAGGCTACTTTTGTGCCTTTCCTGAAGGCAGACTGTCAAATCGCTATCCTTCTAACAGAAGAAGGGATGTTAAAATGTGGTAGGAGGCGGCAAAAGTACTGTTTTGTTTCTTGCCTGAGGAATTATTTGATGGAGTTCAAACATTCTTAAAAGCATGAAAAAAATTATGAGTGCTTTGTAGTTTCTAGAAAAAGAAAACACACACACACCCCTTTCATTTTCAGTCCTAATGGTTTCTAAAATTATTTAATTTTTTTACTCTTAGACTAGGATTTCATCAGGAAAAGCTTTGAAGTGGAAAACAATGCACTTCATCCACCTCTCAATTTTAGAGGGAAGCACAAAGATCCACATTTGCACGAGTATTTTCTGTGATATTAGCTAGTTCCCCAGAAAAAGACTACCATGTACACATTTCAGGCATCTGAGGAAATGAGTTCTGATTTACAAAAGCATGTGGTGAAGTGAATTTGTTCATCTTTAAGGTGATTCTTGTGTCATTTTGCTATGATAGAGTAACATGGTTATCCCTTTGGACCTATGACATGAAGAATTCTTCTCAACATCACTTTTATTCCAATATTTCTTCCAAGAGGATAGACTTTTGGGCAGATCTTTGTGCATAAAATGATGCCTTGCGCTTCCTTGACACATCACCCAGTTATTCTTTTCAAAAGGAAATGCTGTGGCTAGGATTTTAATCAGACTCTCTTGTTCGTGCTATAAGGTTAGACAATGAGACTTACCAATTGTATCATTTTGATTCAGGCGTCAGTCTCTCAGAGAAGTTAATGGAATGTGAAAGTTTTGAGTTTGTTTGAATTGTTCCCAAAGATTAATTCCTTACTTTTGCTCTATTTGTATGATTTTGCCACATTTATAGTACAATCCTAAAAAGAGTTACACCCTTCTCAATCAGAGGACTTAGAAAGGTGTAAGTCTTGCACTGTTAGAAGATTACACTCTTTTACCCTTAGATCATAGAAAGAACAATCATAAAGAGTTACACCATTCTGAGATCCCTGACTTCAATGGATTTAGAATGATGCAAGTATATTGACTCCAATGGGCTTATACTGGAGTAACTCTGCATAAGATTGACGTGCAAATATGGAATAACACTTTTGCTCTGTTCCTACAGTCACCAATAACACAGGGAATGAAGAAATCCATGTTTTACTTTGTTTTAAACTCTGCAGCTGAGAATATAGCAGAGGCAATAACCATTTAGAAGGAGCAGGTAGGGTTGCCAACACCAGGTAGAAAGATTTCTGGAGATTTGGGAGTGAAGCTGGGGGAGGATGGGTTTGGGAAGGTGAGGGACTAGGCTTCCCAGGTCTCTGGCAAGGGATAGGGGGGCAGATAGGGTGGCCAGACTCAAGTTAGGAAACGCCTGGAGATTTGGGGACATGGCCTGGGAAGGACAGGGACCTCAGTGGGGTTCAATGCCATAAAGTCCACCATCCAAAGCATCCATTTTCTTCAGGGGAACTGATCTCAGTAGTCTGGAGATGAGCTATAATTCCTGTGGATGCCCAGGTCCCACCTGGAGGCTGGCATCCCTATGACCTGCATTCTAGAGGCTCATGATCAATCCTTTGTGAATGAATCATGCTATTTTTGTATTCCATGAGGCACAACAAATATGCACTAAATAACATTTAATAAGAGTAGCAAGAATAACAGTTTGAAAGTGAAATACAGTTTTGTTGCTATTTCCTAAGTGGCTGGCAGAAAATTAAAAAGCAACTATATTGGCTTTTGAAATGATAAACAAGGCATACCCTGCAAAACAAGTTCATTTGGGTGTACATTACACACACTGCAACTGCAAAGGAGAGTTCTTAGTATGGTGCCTAGTTATCAAATGTGTTCAGAATGAATCAGACACATCTTTGCTTCTAGGACTCCCACTGTTTTGCTTAGGTCAATGTAATTGTTCTGTCCTGGGTAGGATATGAGTCATGAATTGCCTGCAGTAATTCTGGTTGGTAGCAGTCAGTTAACCCATGCTATCAAAATGAACCTTCTCTTGCTGTCAATATATTGTAGTTTATTCATTTATTCAGTACATTTAAAAAGCTTAGCCCTAAGGTAAACAGACTTCTTTTGCAGGTATTTTCCCCCTTTTCATCCCAAGGAGAGATTTTTCTAGTAAAGCTGGAAGACTGAAGGGAAATATACATGCATACATAAGGTCACATAGCACAATGGGGGAAAAAAAACAAACCTTACTGCTGCATCCACATTGCCTATGTATTTTTATGGTCACACTTATCATGAATCTTTGATTTGTTTGCAGTTCTATACATAGACACACATTTATAGATTTTTTGCTCCTTGTGACATAACAAATGATGAACATTCTCCTTACACAAAATGCTTCTGCTGCGTAAACGTGATCTTCAGGGGGGAAAGTAATATATTAGCAGTGACATTTTTATGACAGGGAGGCAGAGATTCCCAATAAAAGATTTAGCAGCTTTAATTTCCCAGAGGGGGCATAACATCCTCAGCCCCTTCCTTTAATATGTTAAAATTACAATATTATTGGTGACATGAGCTCAAATTTGCAGCTGAAGTCTAGCGAATCTTGTCATCAAAGCAGTTTTCTTGTTTACACCAATGTTCTTGTTAGATGTATTTTAAAAATACAGTATGGTGGCCAGAACTTGTATACTGTTAGTAGCGTATTTCAAAATTTGTAGGTCTGGTTTGATAAACACACTAAAATAATTGATTTCAAAAGAATAATAGTTTTAGAAAGCAGCCATGTTGGCCTGCTGTAGAGCAGTTAGTTTCAAGTCCAACAGCACCTCAGAGACCAACAAGATTTTCAGAGGATAAGTTTCAAGAGTAAAAGCTCTCTTTCTCAAATAAAGAAAGTGAGTCATAGTATTTGGGAATGAATGAACCCTCAGGCAGTAGTTAATGTCTAAAACAGTTTAGAACTTGCATCTTCTGTCTTTAAAGTTCTCATTTTTAATTCAAGGTATGTAGCCAAGAAATTAAAAGAAGTTTGCTCCTTGGGAGGACAGCTATGGCAAACCTGGGCAGTATAATAAAAAGTAAAGACATCACCCTGCCAACAAAAGTTTGTTTAGTCAAACCAATGGTATTCCCAGTAGTTATGTATGGCTGTGAGAGCTGGACCATAAGGAAGGCTGAGTGCAGAAGAATAGATGCCTTTGAGATGTGGTGCTGGAGAAGACTCTTGAGAGTCCCTTGGACTGCAAGAAGATCAAATCAGTCAGTCCTAAGAGAAATCAACCCAGACTGTTCCCTGGAAGGTCAGATGCTGAAGCTGAAGCTCAAATACTTTGGCCACCAAATGAGAAGGGAGCACTCACTGGAGAAGATCCTGATGCTGGGAAAGACAGAAGGCAAAAGAAGGGAATGGCAAAAGATTAGATGGCTGGACAGCGTTACTGATGTAACAAACGTGAATTTGAGCAGACTTCGGAGGATGGTGGAAGACAGGAGGGCCTGGCATGACTTTGTCCTTAGGGTCGCAAAGAGTCGGACTCGACTGTGCGACTGAACAACAACAACAACAAAATGTAGGCACTGGACAAAGTTCCTAATGAGTGAGGAAACAGTACAAATAAGCAATGGTAAAGAAAGGAGGAACACCTTATCCTTGGTGAAAACAGTCACAGAGGACTTTGGCATTTGTCAGCAATATGTGGGTGACACTCAGCTCTGCATTTCTTTCTATAAACCTCCAAGGGAATTCAGTATATTGTCTTAAACTGGTGTCTAGAAGCTGGTGTCATAGTGGTTGAAGGGGGGAACATAATCAACTGCATCAAGCGCTGCTGTCAGGTCAAGTAATAACAGCAGCACCAATCCACCTTGATTGAGATGTCTCTAGAGATCATCTGTAAGGGCAACTAATGCCATCTCCATCCCATAACCTGGCTTGAAACCAGAGTGGAACAGATCCAGGAACAATGAGTCATCCAGGAACACCTGGAGCTGTTTGGCTATTATTTGTTCAACTACCTTACACAGAAACAAAAGGTTTGAAACTGGGTGGCTGTTGGCTGGGTCAGCAGGATCCAGAGATGATTTTTTTAAAGAGTGGTCTCACCACAGCCTCCTTTAAAGCCCCTGAGCTCAGGGACAAGTTGATGATATCTGCAAGGGGGCTCATATCTTTTTACCACTGGCATTCACCAGCCTTGATGAACACAGGTCCAGGAAGCAAGTGGTGGGCCTCACAGAGCCCAGTACCGTCAACCTTGCCCTGCGGGAGGCAGCTGAAGTGGTCCATAACTAGACCTAAAGACAGCCAAGGGGCTTCTTATTCCCCTGGCCTATGTTTGGGGGATGTTGGCTTCCCCACTTCCCTTCCTGCTACTGCAGCTGCTGCCAAGTTGATTGGGGCCCTCACTACTCTCCCCACTGGCTGGCTGCTCCAGGTAAGATCTCTCAGCACTCCCCCTTGACTGTGGCTTGTTGGATCAGGGAGGTGGGGATGGGACCTGGACCTGAACATGCCAGAAGTCATGTTGTTCGAGTGGTTGCAGAGCTACTTTTGATGGTGGCAAGGGTAACATTGGCATACCCCAATACAAGCAGCTACTTCTCTACCTCAGTTCAGTTGGTATGATGGTGGGCATTGCTACCAGCTGGGCCTGGTGTAGCCATGCCTGTATGCTGCAGGGGAATGTGAGGGTGGAACAGACCTCATTTGGGGCAGGAGCACTCAGGAACAGAGTTCTGGAACCTCTAAATTTTATTGTGCTTTCTTTATTAACACCACCCCCCTCCCCAAATACCTGCTTCTGGACTTTATTGTTCAAATCCCCAGGTGAGAATTTTGCTGAATTCTAAGATCTGACAAACTTTTCTATTAATTTCCCCCATGAAAAATGGTAAAATAACCACTACATATAAAGCAGACAGATGGAAATTTTCATAATGCCACTGTGGCCACACAGGAGAAATTTTAAAAATTTGATGCACGTAAGGTTTTATTATGACAATTATCAAGAAGCATTTTAAGGTAGACGCTGAGCTGATATAATTTAGCACACCTTCTGGTGATGTCAGCGGTGTGTGGCATATGCAATTGAGTTGTGCTAATGAGTTCCTGCATCTCTTTTTCTATTAAGACTTTTGGGGTGGAGCTGGACTGTGGAATCATCCCTACTCCTTGCTGGCTACAGGAATAAGAACAGGACAGCAGCAGGGCCCTTTTAGGCCTCTCTTGCCTCACCTCCGTGACACCTCACACTGGGATGGTCATCCTTCCACTCACCCCTCCTGCCAGAGATCTGGCTGACCTGCCTCCTGCCCACATTATATATCTGGCTGGCATAGTAACGCCACAGGAGCGATTGTGAATGCATCATCATCCTGCAACTGACCAACAGCACTTGCCTGGAGCAGCTTCTCCTGGACAGGGGAGCCATCCTCTGCTGCAGGGCCAGATACCCACCCCTAGAGCCATTCCCATCTGCCTCCTCAGCTTTCTGGATGCCATGCTAATGCACCTACATGGGGCTGCCCTGGAAGACTGTCCAGAAGCTACAGTTGGTACGGAATACTGCAGCCAGTATCATCTACACTGGCTTCCAATTCGCTTTTGAGCTTCATTCAAGGTGCTGGTGTTGACTTTTAGAGCACTATATGTCTTAACATACCTTAAGAACTGCCTCCTCCCATATGAACCAGGCATCTTTGGAGGTCATACTTGGGTTGCCCTCATCATTTTAAGCTATATGAGTAGCAACCTGAGAAGGAGCCTTCTAGGTTGCACCTCCAAAACTTTGGAACTCCCTTCCAATGGAGATTCATCTGTCTGAGCTGCTTTTACCAGCATGTGAAGACTTTGTTTCAGATGGCATGCCCTCAATAGTGGTTGCTGGTCCTCCTTCCAGTGTTTTTATGTATTTTATTTGAGTTATTTTATAATTTTAACAGTATTTGTAATTACATGGATGTTTTCATATTTGTTTTAAATAAATAGAATGTGCACTTCTCCACACGGGAGTTGGGCCTGACCCCCCATCCATGCTGGATTCTCTGACAAACTTTTTTTTGGTCACTGTGTGACAGACTGTTGGACTGGATGGGCCCTTGGCCTGATCCAACATGGCTTCTCTTATGTTCTTATGTTCTCTGCATTTGCAGGTTGTCCAAATGTCATACTGGCTCATCAGCTTCCTTTGTGCTTCCAGTCCTCCTCAGAACTGTGCTGTGTCTGCTTCCTTCTGGTACTAAATGCCTCCCTGTGCTGCTCTCCAGGTGAGAATTTTATTGAATATAATACAAAAGTCCTTTCTCTTATTGGTCTGAAATTTTTTAGAAAAGATCTTTTCAGTAAATATTACACTGGAATGCAAAAAATAAATTACAGCAAGGCCTGCGTTTCCAAAAATTGTTAAAGAAAAACCACTGTAAAAATGCATATGAATCAAATTTTAGAACCATTCACATCTTAACAACCTGCACTAGCTACCAGTTTGTTTTCAGGAACAATCCAAAATGCTGCTTTTGACTTGGAAAGCCCTAAATGGTTTGGGATCAAGGTTTTTAACCTTGTGAGGTTAAGTGGAAGGCAACCCAAGAGTGGGCCTTTTTGGTGGTGATGGCTAAGACTATAGAACTTCCTTCCCAGTAACACCTGTTGTTCCCCCTTCTATCACTGTCTTCCACCAGCAAGTGAAGACTTTTTTTCCCCCTCTGGCTTTCTCCCTCCTCACTGTGTATTTTTATATGTACTTTACTCTGTTTTTAATTCATTTTATAGCATGTTTTTATACAATTCTGTTTTAGACGTTAAGCCTTCTTTCTGCGGTGATGCTCAAATGATCTAATACTCTTTCCCAAGCAATTTGTCATGTATCTCTCTTTTTAGGTGTTAACGATTTTATTTGCCTGAGCTTTGGGTAGGACCTAACTCTTAAAAGCTTTATTTATAATGCCGCAGATGTTTTATTGTCTGCAGTGTTTCTGGTTTGCTTTCACTTTATTGCAACATACAATTACATTGTTTTAAGTCTCTGTTGTAAGACATTTCTGAGGTCTACTGGTTGAAAAGCAGGTTATGCTTTAAATTATAGACATATTTGCAGTAAAAGATCCTAGGATGGAATCAGTACCCAATGTCAGACTCTAAAGCTTATTTATCAATTAATTTTTGGTATAACAATATTTGCCTTGCCTGGGACCCCTGTTGCTAGGACCTAGTGACTTATGGAAATGTGAGTACGGAGTGGATGTTTTTTCTAACAACAGCAGTATAACACAAATTTATGGCAACATAAAAACATGAAAATGTGCTGTGTTGTTGGAAGATGTGAGTTTGAAATTTCCAGAAACTGGTCTGCTCGGTGCATTCAGCTTGTTGTGGACTGTCATGTGGCATCCAGTCCAACTTTCTAAAATTGCATACATAAAATGAAATCCCAGCTATGAAAATAATCACCCCATGTGAGTTGTAGTCAGCTGTTAATTCCCATAGGAAAGAGTCTCTGAAGGAGATGTTGTACAGGTCCTGTTCAAGTAATAACAACCAAAAGCACCTCCACACACTTCATGTTCTCCAAGTTGGAAGGTAAGCTTTCAGTTTCAAAACACAAGGACATTAAATAAAATGGTACTTACTTCTGAGGACACTTACTCAGGCTTGCTCCTAATTGTTCCATATATGTAGCTCCCCCCTCCTTTTAATGAAGGCAAAGCAGGGAAATTAAAGCTATCTACTACACCGCCTCACCAAACAAAATAGGAATTCAGTGGAGTCTAAAAGATTAACAACATTTGCTTTCACCAGTCACACCTCATCCTGTCAGATGCACTGGAGTGTGTGCCCATCAGGACAATGCTTTTACATAAGAAACATAAGGTGTGTGTGTGGGAAATTCGCAAGACATGCTGTTGTGTAAACTAAACTCCTCCAATAACACGCCCATGAAAGCTTATACCTTGGACAAAACTGCTGGCCTTAAAGGTGCCACTGGACTCAAACTTTGCTCTGGGACTTCAGACCAGCACAGCCGCCCACCTGGAAAAACAAAAGAGTTCACTTAAGAATGGAGGAGGGCCACTCCAACTGTTGATAGCTAGGCAAAATAAGATTAACATAAAAATCTAGCGCAAATTAAGCGGCGAAACAGGAATTTAGAACGGTGTAGCTCAGTAGCTGTTAGGCGCCCGAAGAAGGGCCTGAGGCAGCGAGCCAAGGCGGCCGGGATTGAAAAGCAACCAGCTAACAGGATGTTGGGACTCCTGCGAAGCGCGTGGCCCTCCTCCTCCTCCTCTTCTCCTGCCCGCCCATTACCTGCACTCTGTCCTTGTCACGGCAGCGGAGTGGCGTTCCTACCAGGGGGAGGGGCAGCCAAAGAAAGAGTGACCCTGGGGGAGCGGCTGGGGCACCTGTGGGGTGAGCGCCCTCCTGCCCGGGCCCAGCCTCCACCGCACGCACTTGGAGGCGAGCACTCAGCTCCCCGCCTTTCCCCCACCCGCCTCGGGGAGGCGGGAGACGCTGCTGCGATGACAGCTGCGAAGGCGTTCGCCTGGCAGGCGCGCTTTGCATAACAAGCAAAAGGTGTGTGCGCGTGTGGGGCGGGTTGCGCGCGCCGGCAGCCGGAGCAGGAAGGGGCACGCGGCGGGCAGGGGACCCACCGACCGAGCGAAGGTTCCCCACAGGTATGTAGCCGTGCCCGGCGGCTTCGTCAGGATGCAGCCCGCCGCGTGTGTCAGGGCCGACCCGCTGCTCCTCAGCCGCAGCCCCGCGGGGGCCAGAGACCAGGAGCAGCAAGTGCAGCTACGGCAAAAGCTGAGGGAGCTGCCAGCGTTGCTCCGGAGTGGACTCACGCTGCGGAGGAAGAACTCTGCCGCTGGAGGCCGGGTGAGTGGGCCAACGAGCGAGCGACGCCTCGCCGCGTACTCCCGAGAGCCCCCTCACGGAGAAAGGGGAGCTTTCCCGATGCGCCCAGCCTCTTCGCAGGCAAGTTGGGCAGCCGCTCCGGGCAAGCTGAGTGCGCGCAGAGCTTCCTCCGCTCGGCCGCCCTCGTTTTCCCTGTTGCTGCTTGACGCGGCGCTTTGCTGGCCTTAAAATAATGGCTTGAAGCGCAGTTAACTTGGGAGCAGCTGCGGCGGAAAACAGTAGCGCCCCCAAACCCACCTGTGTTCTCATGCAAGGCTGTTATAAAGACAATGGGGTTTGCAATTACGCCGTTCGAGGCAGGGTTCTTAGGGCCTACGGTTACTGGCCCAGAGGCACGGAATTCAACCAGAGTTCGCCTGCCTACATGTGGTCGCCTTTGGGAGAGTGGTTTTTATTTTGGAGCACTAGTTGCCGGGTGGTGCAGGCAGGTACCTCACTTCCCGTGAGGAATTGCGCATTTGAGTGCCCTGCAGCTCATGCCTATTCAGTTAAATGGGACTTCCTCCTAGGGTTGCTAACTCTGGGTTGGGTAATACCAGGAGCTTTTGAGGGTGGAGCCTGGGGAGGGGAGGGACCTCAGCAAGGTATATTGCCACAGAGTCCATCTTCCAAAGCGGCCATTTTCTCCAGGGAAACTAATTTATGGTGTCTGCAAATCAACTAATTCCGGGAGATTGCCAGGGCCCGCCAGGAGGTTGGCAACCATACAGATTGCTGGCTGGGTTCCTGAGCTTAGCTATGGTGTATTTCTGTTGGTTCAGACTGATATGGTGACTTCTATTTATTTTATGTATAGTCTGCCTTTGCACTGAGACTCAAAATAGATTACAAAGGATGGAAAGAGAGAAAAGTAATAAATTATAGGATTAAGAGAGCTAAAGTATGAGATTTACAATATTATCTATGGTTATGCCAATAAAGCTTTTGGGAATTGGAATATTATCTGTGTTTCTAGCATAAAATCAGTTTCATGTGTCTGGTAACAGTGTGGTGCTTTGGAATACATAGAATACTTCACATGTATTATTCTTACAACACCCCTGCAAGGTGTGTTGTTGTTTACCCCGATATTGCAGATAGATGGGAGGGGGTGTCCTGAGGCTGAGAGCACAGCTTGCCTAAAGCTGTTTGATGAGTTTATGGGGGAGGTGAAGATCTGAGCCAAGCAAGGACTTCCTGAACCATAGCTTGGACTCTTTTTGCCATTGCACACTCATGAAGTAGTTAGTTGCCCACACTCATGCCACAGTAGGTCATTAAGTTGCTATGGTACTTTCGACCTATATTAATGACTCTTTCACTGATAGTTAGTCTGATCCCTTCCCATGCACAACTCATTCGAATTTTCAATAGTAAACAAGAGTTCTGAGTCACCTTAAAGACTAAAAAATATTTTATTCAGTATAAATTTGGATGGATTAGAACCACATGAAAATGAAGTGTGCTCTACTCTATGAAAATTTGTTATAATAAAATCTTTTTAAAGTGCCACAAACTGTTGCCTCCTTCCTCAACAGTCTATTGTAGCTACCCCTATTGGTGGTCGTCAGGGCTTTCACTGGTAGAAAAAACCCAGCGGGAACTCATTTGCACATTAGGCCACACCCCCAATATCACCATTGTTTCGCATAGGACTTTTTTGTAGAAAAAACCCAGCAAGAACTCATTTGCATATTAGGCCACACCCTCTTATGCCAAGCCAGCCGGAACTGCATTCCTGCTCAAAAAAAGCCCTGGTGGTCATAATACCTCTCGTTGACCCTGACTACTTAGGGAGGCAGATCAAATGAAGTATGAGGGAAACACAAAAGACTCAACATTAAAGTAGTCTTCATCACCCACTGTATACGCTGTCTGGATTGGATGTGTAAGGTACAAATTGGATTATCAGAATGACAGCAGCAGTTTCCACAATACATTGCTGTTGGTTTCATATAAGGATTGTCCATATGAACAGTACAAAGGCTTGTTTTGTGTAGAGTAAAATATCTTGTGTTGATTTTATTTTCTGTTGCTTCAAGATATAACACCTGATTTGTAGATGGACTCTTCTGTTGGTGATTTACCAGAAACAGAATGGCATTTTGGCATCCATAGTTTCATTCTGTGTATTGTTTTTTTACTGGTTAGAGAGTGACCTGTGGAACTTCACTGACTTATGTGGTTTGGGATCTGCTCTAAATCATAAAATGTATTTATAGTCCTGTTTAATCCATAGATATAAATTAGAACTTGGTCACATTAATGGGAGTGGTAATAATTAATTTTAGACAAATCTTACAAATGATACAAAGAAACCATATATTTGTGGTAAATTTTTGGTTTAAAAGCCTTTTAGGCTTATCTGTGTATAACTGTTTTTTGGGCTTCTGTCTTTGGGAACATGTGAATAATGGATCTTGGAGGTTAGGTGCCTCATAGTGATAGATGTGTAGTATTTAAGAACAAACTAAAGCATAGGGTGCAGATAAACCCTTCATATGACACAATAATTCTCTTTAAAATTACTTGAGTGCCCAATGCTTTGTACAAACAGTAATTACTTGTTAAAATTATACCTGTATAGCATCAAGAGAGGCTCTGAAATGAGGTTACTCACAAATAACATATTTGCTGTGTCCTAGTTAAGACAGCCTTTCATTAATCTGAGAGTTATAAAAATGTAATTACTGTTGTCATACTGCTGTTTGCAAATAGGGACTACAAGATAGAGAGAAGATATACCAAGGCAGGTGATGGACACAGCCGGAAATATAGCCAAAAATCCTTGCCTCCCAGTTGTGCATTTTGGTAACTAGTTATTATTCCTAAAATTACAGGTAGAATAACAAGTTCTGATTGAAATAAATTATAACACTTTAATCTGGCAACTTGATATGTGTCAGAGACCTGTGGCTTGTGCTTGCATCTTCAGATATAAATTGTTTACACATCCGGCAGCTAAAATCTTCTGAAGACTACTTGAGTGACCAGTGTTAGGTATTTGGAGCGCTACATAATAAATACAAATAACTAGTGAGAGTTATAGAAGATGTTGAAAATAATTAATTTGGAGGAAGAACAAATCTGGACAGATTGCCTTCCAAATAATTTAGTATTGTGTTTATACTCAGGACAGATTTGCAGAAATTAAAGGCAGTGTCACTTTACCATTAGCTTCTCTGATCTATTTACTGCCAGCAGAAATTTCGATCATATATGTGCATGTGCTGAGATTGCAGGATCACAAGTGTAAGCAGCATATACATTTTTTTACATGGGAAAATGCAGTGTTATCACTTGAAAAGAGCCACATCAAAGAACAATGCAGGATAAGGGAGAGGGGAATTATTATTTTGTTGCAGTGGTTAATGCCTCTTTCTAGTTATTAACTAGTGGGAAAATACCTCTCCGCAAACATTTTAAAAATGGAGGGAGAATGAAAGGTATGGTGGATGGGATGTTAAGAAGTTCACTTAACCTGCATTGTAGCGGTGTGACTGACAGTCTGTAACTCCATGTATACTGCAGTGTGACACAAAGGCCTCATCTACACTCTATAATGCAATATAAGATTACAACATGGGTGGGACTTGATGTATAGCGAAGCCTTGTTCATATAGTAATGTGGCTGTACTTGAATACTGCAGGTGTTAACTTGTACATGTAGTCCTCACTTTATAGTTCTTGCTGTAGCAATAATATCTGTGCAGGTGACCTCTGGTTGATTGCAAGTCTATGTTGATATTCCCAGGAGGGTCTCTTTCTTCTCACCTTTTTTGGTCAGGCAAGGAATCATGATCTCTGTGTTGTGGACAGTACAGAGAGAGGTTCTTCTATTATTCCTGTATGGGAAGGTTCCATTGCCCAGCACACTGCAAGGAAAGAGAATTAACTTCCTGGTTTTGGGGTGGGCGAGATCTGTTACTTTGTCTTTTATTTCAGGAAAGCTGAATAGAGGAGTAAAAAGAAATAAATATTTTTACTTATAGGCAGTTGTAGAATCTGGCCCACCTGCCGGGCTTAAATTTTCAATTAATATTTTGTGTAGATGGAAGGGGACTAAGTGAGTTCTGTTCCTGGCTATGTTGTTAAGTTTATTATTGTTTGTTTAGCACTCCAGAGTTTTAATAATGCAGGCTTATATCTAACAAGCTCATAACATGGTTTGCATTAGTACATGAGGAACCTGTTTTATGGCAGTGAATTAGGACCAGTCCCTGAGATCCATGAATATCTCAAATTGGTGATATAGTTTGTACAAAAATAGCAGCTGTAATTTAAATTGGTGGTTTTTGCTTTTATAGCATGAACGTTTAACATGAAAGTGCAGTTAGATAATTTGAATTAGGTGTCATTATGTGGCTAAAAATAGATCCTATATACAATACTGAGTTGTAATTCTGTTAATATAGTCTCCAAGTAAACTAACTAAATCAAAGTAAGCCAATCTTACGGTTTTTCCCCTTATACCCCTTTAGCTTGTTAAGAATATATGAGTGTGTCAAATACCTTTCCTCTTTTTCTTTCCAGTCTTATCCATTTCTAGTAGTGTCCTAAAACCACTTGTGTGTGTGTGGGGGGGGGCGGGGTTAGGCCCCATTAACAGATATGAGTAGGATTCTCAATAGACCATCTTAGGATTCCTCTCCAAGTCTAGTTGTTTTAAGTTAAAACATTGCTAAAATACATTCTTTTGTTTCTGTTGTTTCTGTTTATTTTCTTAGTTTGCCTTGTTTGAATTACTGTAATGTTACTGAGTTATGTTAGCCTGTGCCTGAAGCGCTCTTGCATTAATTTCAGTGGTCTCTTCTCTTTCGAGGGGAGCGAAGGTACTCTGCTACAATTGGATTCCTCTTTCCATGATCCCTGCAGGCAGTAAATTGGTTGCTCTTTCCATCTTCAGGGGGAGGAGGAGACTTGCCTGTTCAGTCTGTAGACTTCTGCAGCTGTCTCAAAAAGCCCTCTATGTGAGCCAAACAAACAAAAGTTACATAGCTGACTTATTCGGGTAAACATGAACATTAGGACAGGGAACAAAGAATGAACAGTGAGAGTGACAGTCGGTCATCCTTAAGGAACGTGTGGGAATGAAAGAGACCCTCTAGCTAGGGTGGGTCAAGAGTTTCCTCCTCGTTCTCAAGAAGGAGGAATCATCTTAAGTAACCCTTATCTCTCTCTCGAGGAGGACACCCTTGCTATGCTTGGGATATTACAAACCTTGATCAGTTCAAGGAGGGAAGCAACAACTGCTAATCATAGCTAATCATAGGAGTAACAATTCAACTTGATCACCTGTTGCAAGGCTTTCCTCCCAAGTGCTGCCTCAGCTGCCGTGGCAGTCCATTTTATAGTGCCTGATAAATGCAGATACCAGAATCCATGTATCTGCTTTATATATATCCACAATAGGATGCATTATTGTTAAACAGTATTGACATAGAGGCACTTATCACTGAATTAGTTGTGATCCCTTCTTGAACTTCAAGGCCATGGTATTGTTACGCCAGTGAAGTGCAGTCTTTTAATTACCTGTTCAGTGTTGTCTTGAAAACCTTATTTCCTTTGACTACTGGATAATAAACTGCAAAAAGTGAATCACATTTCCTAATAGTCTTGGTCCTTCAGTGGGTGCAGAACGCTGCAGCCCGGTTATTAGCATTGAGGCCTATCCAGGTGTGCATACATCTGGTGCTGTGTGGACTGCACTGGCTACCCCTGGAGTATCAGATTCATTTCAAGGTGCTGGTCCTTACCTTTAAAGGCCCTTTACGGCCTAGGGCCTGCATATCTCCGGGACTGCTCCTTCCCATATGAGCCCCCCTCCCGGGCCCTGAGGTCAGCTGCACAACATCTTCTTGTGATCCCTGGTCCTAAGGATGCCCAACTGGCTTCAACAAGGTCTAGGGCGTTTTCGGTCTGGGCCCCCACCTGGTGGAAGGAGCTCCTACTGGAGATCTGGGCCCTGTGGGACTTATCCAAGTTTCGCAGGACCTGTAAGACAGAGCTCGTCTGCCAGACTTTTAATTGATCCAGCAGGTGTCCCTTGAAGTCATCACTTCCCCCAGCACCTTATCAGCACCTTGCCATCTAGGTGCTTAAGTTATGTTGGATATTTTGCTAATTCTGTGATTCTGTAATTTTACAGTTTTGTTATTACGATATTGTCTAGTTTGGATGTGCTTTGTTTAATGTTTTTGTAATGTTTTTTTTAAAATGTTGTAAGCCGCCCAGAGCCCACTTGTGGGATAGGGTGGGGTATAAATTGAAAAATTAAATAAAATAAAAATGAAGTAGTCTATGAAGGTCCAACAAATGCCATCTTTTCTTCTTGTGGTGAGAAGGTTTTGGATGTAAAGGTGGCAATCTCCTGTGATCTATGAAAAAGTATATTGACCTTGAGCAGGAAGGTGGGGTCCATGTGCAGGACCTGCACATCCTTATGAAAGAGTGCCCAGCTTCAACACCCTTCTGGCTGAGGTAACAGCTACTAGGCAGATGTCTTCAGAGTAAGAAGCTTCAGGAAAACTTCCCTCAAGGGCTCAAACAATAATTTGGGTAAAGCTTGAAGGATAAGATGAATCTCTTGGACGAAAATCTGTTGGAAACTGAGACAATGTTACCCTTTCAGGAATCATTTCATGGCTAGATGGCTGGAAAGAGGCATATCCATAACCAATAGAAGAAGAGTGCTCAGAGCAGTTGATGAAAAGTTCTTGCTTTTTGCATCTGGAGGAAACCTTATCCTCAAATTGAGGAAGATCCATAGAGTTTGGTTGCGTTTTCTTTTGTACCGTCTCAGAAAGGCCTTTCAAGCACTTCTGCAAATTCTACAAGTTACACTTTCCTGGACCTCCATCATTGTCTGAACCACCTGATCAGCACTTCCTGCTCAGATGAGAGATCAGATCCTGTTTCATAATGTTGGACAGTGCTGGAAACTCCCATGAAGGTTAAGCTGACAATTTGAGCAGTCTGGAAAACTAGTGTGGGGCCAGGCAGATCAGCTCTGTGATTTTCCATTTCAGCTTGGTTGATGCCTGAGGTTTCAGTGGAATTGGAGAAAGCATATAGAAGGCCATGGAGACATCAGGCATTTTTTTTCAGTGCTTATTGACACAGGTGCCTCTCAATTGATTCACATAAACTTTGGCAGTGGTGCTGTCTTTCTGTATTTAGATGTTCTTCTGAATCAGCTGGTCTTGGAAGTGAAGTGAATTGTTTGGTGCTCCAGTAAGTTTATGCTGTTAGCAGCTTTTTGTCATGGCCACTGACACTGCTCATGGCCAGGTGCACAATGATGCGCTCCCCAGCCTGTCAGGTCAGCAGCCATCGTAATTTGCATCATAATCTGCAGCATCCATTATAATCTGCACTTGAATAGGTTTACCCACAAACATATGTTTCTTGGCTGTCCGCCACTGGAGGTCTGCCTTGAGATGATGACTGATGTCAATTTGGCTGTGTTTTCTATGAGCTATAAATGTCTGGTACCTGTGAGTGCACCTGGGGTCAAGGAACTGTGTTAGCTGCTGCTATCATATGACCTTGAAGACTTGTTAGAAGCATGAAGTCAGCATGAAGGATGAAGTCATGCTTTGAAAAACAAATCTGTTTTATTGCTTGAGGAATCTTCTCTGAACTGTCTAGAGGAAGAAACAGCTTCTCCTGGACCGAATCTGTCACTGCCTGGATACAATACACTCTTCTGAAAGTTGATGGGAAAACTGATCTGAAAGAAGCTGGATATCACAGAATCATAGAGCTGTATAGAGCCATACAGGCTATCTAGTCCAGTCCTCAGCTCAATGAAGAATTACCTTAAGCATCCCTGACAAGTGTTCATCCAAATGCTGCTTGATGACTGCCAGTGATAGGGAGCTCATCATCTTCCTAACTTTGAGTACATGTTCCCAGGAGGAAGTGCTTATTACTAGGGTACCAAGATGTGAATGCCTCCGAACTGCAGATTTGCAACTACTGTGACCATCAGCTTTATGAATGTCCAGGGTGATGTTACCAGTCTGAATAGTATGTGCCTTTGTTTCAAGTTGAATGTCAGACAAAGTTGTCTATTACAGCTGTGAGCTGAAGGTACTCCTAGGTCATATCTATGGAAGCCTGGAAGTCTTCTGGTTGCAAGGTCTCCACTGTGGTTCTCAAGGTCTCCATCTTGGATGTCCCGTTCAGATCAAGCCCACTTAGGAGTGTGAGGTTCAGGATAGCTCTCTGGTCTCTGTGCTTTCAAGAAGCAGTTACCCTCCCCCCATCTCCAAAAACTGTAAACCTTTGAAGCAATGCCATGGGCTTGATTGCTGTATCCTCCAATAGGTGGTTGATGGCATCCAGGGTTTGCTGCTTCTTTATGGGACAATAAGAAGGCTGGTGAGTGTGTGAATCTGTTGTGAGGTGGGGTAATGAATTCTATCGAATAGCTATGATCTGTTGTCTTTTTTACCCGTTGATTGGTAGCTGACATTTGTCAGGCTCAATGTAATAGTTCAGGAGTGGCCAACGGTAGCTTTCCAGATGTTTTTTGCCTACAACTCCCATCAGCCCCAGCCATTGGCCATGGAGAGCTACCGTTGGCCACCCCTGCAATAGTTGATCCACCCCCGCCCCCCCAGCCGACTTAATGTCAATCTTGCTGCAGGTCTGATGTTTCCCTCTTTTGTTGGAGGTCAAAACTTCTCCTAAGTTTCTATATAGAGTCGAAGCTTTGAAATTTTGCTTAGATTTGAACCATGTCCATTTCTTGGAGTCAGACTTGAACTGTGGAAGCATTCTGCCACAATGAAAGGACACTGAGAGAGAGAACTTTTTTGCCTTCTGTCCTTTTTATTGATGAACTGCATGACTAAATTCTTATCTGTTAAGATGTCACTCAGGCTGTCCCCAAATAATTTTCTGCTTACAGGGTTGCCAGCCTCCAAGTGAGGCCTGGAGATCTCCCACTTTTACAACTGATCTCCATCTGACAGAGGTCATCACCTCTGGAGAAAATGGCTGCTCTGAAGGATGAACTCCATGGCATTGTATCATGCTGAGGTCATTCTCCTCCCCAAACCTTGCCCTCTCTCGGATCCACCCCCAAAGCCTCCAGGTATTTTCCAACCCAGGGCTGGCAACTCTAGCTAAAGACAGGCCAATGAGCCACATGAGACTTTGAACAGGGTCAATGGTCCAAGACTTGAGCTAGAGGTGCTTTCTGACCACAATATGGGAAGCTGCGGTTTATGCTGAATATATCTAGAGGAGGAAGAAATCAGATGTCACTGAGCTGTTTCATATTTGTACTTTTTTTTAGAGGGGGCATCACCATGTATTAGTACAGAATGTGTAGAGGTTTTTAAAAAGCTGATGTGTGCATTTCTAGAGTCTGCACAATATGTCAGCACAGTGCAGAAAACATTACCTGTGTCATAAAATCAATATGAAGGGATATGGCTGAGGCATTTCCTTCACAAATATAGATATTTGACACAGTATAGATATTTAACACAAGAGTCCTAGTTGAATTCTATGCTATGCTGATACTTTCATTGTTCTGGTGTAAAATTCCCCACAATATTTAAAATGAAAAAGACAGCCATTTACAGTCATAAACTACTAGGAATGAGGCCTGTTGTGGAGAAAAATACAACAGGCTCTAGAAACAGGCTCTGGGCGAGTGCCCCCCCCCCCATCTTCCCATCCACCCACCCAAGTCAAGGCATTCACTCCACCCACCCTTGATTTCTTTCCACCTCCCATCCTAATACCACCCACCCTCACCCATCTCTTCCTCTCAACTACCCCTGCACCCTTGGCACATCACTACCCCCACAGCCATGACATTCAGTCACCCACACCCTTGTTGTCTTCCCACCTACCCTCAACCCTTGGCATTCACTCACCCTGCACCCCGCTGTCTTCCCACCCACCCCACAGCTGAAACGGATGCCGACTCACCCACCCTGTGTCTTTGGTGGCTCAAAGCCCTGAAAGAGGCCCAAAATGGAGATAAGGAAGAATAATTATGAGGGGTGGGGAGGGCATGATGGCAGTCACACAGACTCTGAAGCTCAGCATTCCTTTTGTTTGCAGTGCAGTTTTGCTGCCTTTTTCTATCATATTCAGCCTTGCGGCATTTACCATCAGTGTGAGCTTGTGGTATGAACTGGGGTGTTTTGCATGGCTTGGTTATGTTATGGTATACCATAGAGTATACTCCTCAAGGTGGCTGTTTTCTGTAGGGGGAATTGATCTGACTTCAGCTTTCCATCTCCTCCCCCCTTCAGCCTCTACCTAGGAAAAGGACAGTCTTTCTCCACAGTGGAAACCAAAGTAGGAGGAAAGTTACCTCAGCTGGATATAATGGCACAGAATCCACCCTGCAAAGCAGCCATTTTCTCCAGGGCTATCTGCCAGCTGAAGACTAGCTGTAATTTTGAGTGATTTCTAGTCCTCACCTGAAGATTGGCAACAGTGGTTCTCCAGGAGGAAATTGTCGATTTGGAGTCTATGGCATTGTACCTGTCTGAGGTCCCACCCCTTCTCAAACCTCCCACTCTCTGGGCTGCACCTCTCAAATCTCCAGGAATTTATCAACCTGGAGTTGGCAACCCTATCTCCTTCTCATCCAGCCATCCTGGGGCAAGGCTGAGGGGAGGAGGAAGAGAGGGAGTGACAGAAGAGAGGCAGGAAAGACAGTAGAGGTGGGACAGCTATGCTCTCTAAGGAAACACTCCCAGTGGTGCCAGGCTTTGCATTGTGGTGGTGGCGGCGGCAGCTCTGTGGCTATTTTAGTAGCTTTTGGAGGCTGCATGTGCTGGGAGGCTGTCTATGGGCTGTTGATGGGGTGGCAGAGGTCTGTTGCTGGTGGTGGCTGTGAAGCTTTTCGTGAGGCTGCAGTAGAGTGGTAGGCCTTTTTGAGGTGGGTTGACAAAGAAGACACAGAGAAGTATTGGAGATGTGTCTGTTTTTGAGGTAAGACTGTTTTGCAGTTTGTTCAGCATTCCTGGGCCTGCAGTGAGCGGGAGCAGGTGAGTCAGCCAATGGGAGACTAGAGACAGTGACAGATAGTTCATGAGCCAATAGTTCATGCAGCACAGTTCCAATCAATGAGGGTGCTCAATTTTGCAAGAACCACAAGGGAATTATGTATAAAGGATTGCTGTGCATTCTTAAAACAGCTGCTATAGTTCATCCCATATGTCAGGGATGCCAAACTCATTTGTTATGAGGGCTGGAAAGGAAAGGTCCCCAATCAAGCACCAGTTGTTTCCAACTCTGAGGTGACATTGGTCTCACAACATTTTCACGGCAGACTTTTTACGGGGTGGTCATCTACACTTTCCCCCCAGCAAACTGGGTACTCATTTTACCAACCTTGGAAAGATGGAAGGCTGAGTCAACCTCGAGCTGACTACCTGAAAACCCAGCTTCCACCGGGGATCGAACTCGGGTCATGAGCAGAGCTTAGGACTGCAGCTTTAACACTCTGCGCCATGGAGCTCTTTGTGAGGGCTGGGTCTGACATAAATGAGACCTTGTTGGGCCATGTGTGTCATAAAATGTAATGTCAGGTAGTGGAGCTATAAACTTTATAAACACAAAAACAATTAAAGATTTTTTAAAACTTAAAAACATGCTTTAAACCCAGGGTGTCGAACTCATTTGTTATGAAGGCTGAATCTGACATAAATGAGACCTTGTTGGGCCAGGCCATGTCAGATTGGGCCGGACCATGTCAGGACAGGCCATACGTATATCTATTTAAGATTAGGTAGCAGAGATATAAACGTTATAAAGGACACAGACAAACACAATTACAGATTTTAAAAAAAAATTAAAACATGCTTAAAATGTTAGCACTTGTTCGTCTTAAAGGTGCTTTCTTTGTATTTCTCCCATGGGATCCAGGGAACAGGGCAAATAAAGTTATGGCTCTTTCCTTCCTTCTCCAGGGGAGCCTCAGCCAATAGAAGGAAGACAGACTTGGCTCAGTAGCTTTGCTGTGTGATTGAGAGAGTCTGGAAGAACAAACTCTGCCTTTCCCCTTCCTTCCCAAGGGAGGAGCCTCAGGCAATTGAGAAAAATAGAGGTTTTGCTCTGTAGTTTCTGTGTGATTGAGCAAGCCTTGCAAAGCAAGCTGTTATGCAGAAGGAAGTAAGAGAGAGGGAGAAGGAAGCAGATGGCAACCAGTTGCTCGAGGGCCTGATAGGAGCTCTCCTGGGGCCTGATTCAGCCCCTGGCCTGCATGTTTGACACCCCTGCTTTAAACAGCACTTTTGCAATGTTTTATTTATTTAAGAGTCTCTTATAACTGACACCTCTTGCTCGAAATTATTGCATCAAAATGTCTGTGCTGTAGTAATCTTAGTATGCTGTTCAGGTGTGTATCTGTATTATTACAGAAATCTAACGGTCAGTGCTCTGAGCCTAGGACCCGAAGGAAAACATAATTGCTGGACATTGCAAGTTTTTTTACATAAATCGTTTCATGTGCTGGTCAAGAACATATGAAGGCATTATGACACAGAGTGAGGGCTACATGTTTGTCTACAAAACTAGTCTTCCTAGAAGAATAACTGCAACTGCTGTGAGGCAGTGCAAGAATAGAGAGACAGCCATGTATAGTGGTCAGCAGGGCTTTTTTGTATCAAGAACTCCTTTGCATATTAGGCCACACACCCCTGATGTAGCCAATCCTCCTGGAGGTTACAGGGCTCTTAGTACAGAGCCTCCTGTAAGCTCCAGGAGGATTGGCTACATCAGGAGTGTGTGACCTGATGTGCAAAGGAGTTCCTGCTACAAAAAAAAGCCCTGGTGGTCAGTATGAGCCTACTTATATGGGAAGCCTAGATTCAGAACCCCCAGTCTACAAAGGAAATGTGCTGGGTGAACATGGTCAGGAGGAGGAGCCTCAACCAATGTAGAGCAGGGGTGGCCAGCGGTAGCTCTCCAGATGTTTTTTGCCTACAACTCCCATCAGCCCCAGTCAGCATGGCCAGTGGCTGGGGCTGATGGGAGATGTAGGCAAAAAACATCTGGAGAGCTACCGTTGGCCACCCCTGATGTAGAGAACAGAGGCTTGCCTATCTTATCTCTCTTATGTGACTGAGAAAGTCTGGCAAAGCAAGCTGTGATGCTTCAGTAGCAGAACTGGGGAAGGAAGCAAGAAAGGCACTTGCTCAAGGGACAGATGGGAGCCCTGTGGGGGCCGGATCTAACCAGGATGCACATTTGACACCCCTGCTGTAAGTGGTTGTACTTCATTGGTGCAAGATGTAATTCTTGAATAAAGAAGTGCCATAAGACATTAGTATATTCCTCATGTTTCAAAAGTGTGCATGTTCTTATATATACATCCTGAAATAAAATAACAGAATGGATATTAAATTGCTTCATATCTCTCATAGTTCCTTTGTCAAATCCTTTAAGAGAACAGAAAGAA
Organism: Heteronotia binoei; assembly: GCF_032191835.1. NCBI lineage: Eukaryota > Metazoa > Chordata > Lepidosauria > Squamata > Gekkonidae > Heteronotia > Heteronotia binoei. Next base: position 54,146,740 of record NC_083232.1, on the reverse strand, counting down.
GAGCTAAGCAGTAGTTGTTTTTGTGTTTTTATGTGTGTGTGCATGTGCATCTGGAAGCCATGGGGACCTCTTTGACTAGCCCTTACTGGGGGGCATGGAGGATCTTCAGAGAGGTTGAGTAAAGTCTGCCCCTGCCTCCCAACTACTGTAATTCCAAGGAGGTCTCCCATGCAAGTACTTACCAGAGTCAGCCCTGCTTAGCTTCCAAGATCAGAGGAGATTGGGCTTGCCTGGGCAATCCAGGTCAGGGCAGCTAAGCAGTAGTTGAGAGATTCTACAATGATTTCATTAGATTTGGAATGACCATGTATGTTCTTTACTTGCCTTGCAGTTAATTTTTGCTGACATGTCTTGAGCTTTTCTTGTGTTTTGCTAGCTAAAAGCTTGTCAAGTTTGAAAGGCAAGAGGGAGAGGGAGAGTCCCTGTTATTACCCATCACTATCTGCCTGCTCATCTCTTATTATTTTTAGCAAATGCGTGGCAAAAAAACCCAAAACATTTTTGGCACCTTCTTTATTTCCTGCACAGAACTATTCTGAGAGGTGCTGAGCCCCAACCAGCAACCCCTTCCCTTGCTGTACTGCAGCAAGGGTTCAGCTGAATGCTTCCTATCACCCGCTGAGTTCCCTCCCTATGGCCTCCTGGCTGTGTAGGCAATAAACAGCTGGCTTAGGTGAACTCCATCAATAGATGTCTCAAGGCATTCACCAAGCTTACCACTCTGGTATTTATTTAAAACAGTTTTAAAAAGTAATCAGATATATTAATATCCAAATAAATCTACATATTCAGACCTCATCTCATGATGTTGGATGTATGTTAAAGATAGCTCTTTCAAAGGGGGTTAGTCTTAAATTTGCATACAAATTATAGATATGTATACACTTGTGATGTTTGCATCCTTGCAGCTTTTGTTGTACTGTTAGCTACCTTAAGTTTGAGGAGATAAAGTGGGGTACAAATAATAAAATTAAATTAATGTCCAATAATAGAAACTTTTGAAAGGGGTCATCTTGCATTCATGGATATCTTCCTTTTTGGGTAAATATGGTAACTGTATTTAGAAGAATCCTCCGTGTTTATTGTTTTTGCTTTGCATTTAGGTATGTTTAAATAATTTTAGGTGTTGAATTGCATATGACAGAGCTTTAATTGAATAGTCTTTTTAGTGGTGACATTAACTGAAAAGTACCATGAAATAATCAGTCCAATGTACTCTGCTTTCTCAGACATTCATATGAGAATTTGAATCACACCACATCTTCCATTTATTGCATGTTGAATCCATTTAATTAATGGGTTCGCAGGTTTGCAGGTCCCACTTTTCATGATGCTTTTCTGTCATTAATATTTTTGTCCTGTTGTTGATATTTGGATATGTGTTGTGATTTCTTTGTGGTACTTAGAAAATTTCTCTAGCACCTAGAAATCTTTCTTACTCATATATAGTTTTGGCGTATAATTTTCTATACTTGTGAATTTGAACCCAGGTCTCCTGTATCATAGTCCATCACTCTAACCCCACAGTTTCTAAATCTGTAATCCTCTGCCACTTACCAAGCAATGCAGCTTCATCAACAAATGCACGCCTCCAAGCAGACTAAAAAATTAAGACATATATGGCTGAGACTAACCTGAAAGGCTGGATTGCTGCATGGGCAGAAGAGGTCTGGAGGAGGCCTTGTCAGCCCCAGTGGGCTAACATCTGGCAGAGGCGGGAGCCTCAGGCAACCATGTTGGCTGGATCCATATCAGTTGGGTGGGGACAGCTGGATTTTGAATTTGGTAGGGCTCTACACAGTAGTAATGTAGGATCCACCCGGGACAATTTAAGCAGTGCTGCTGGTGAGGTCTGGCAGCACAATTTTCATTGGATCCCCATCCACCCTCCCTGTTTTTAAAATGCATCTGGGTGCATCTTCTGGGGGAAGATGGGCCTGCATGTCTGGCTCCTTCCTTTTGGGGACCCCTTAAGACATCTGGGGGTTTGAGCCACTATGCGGTAGGCCCAGCTCAGGAGATGTGCCCAGGCTTACTCCAGGTATTAAATGGTACCACTCAGTGGTAGCTGTCCTTGTGATACCCTTGGTGCTTGTGGGGGGGGGGCAACAGTGGGATGGCTTCTAATGTCCTGGCTCCACTGATGGATCTCCATGGCACATGGGGTTTTTTGCCACTGTAAGAGTGTTGGACTGGATGGGCCATTGGCCTGATCCAGCATGGCTTCTCTTATGTTCTTAATATTTGTCACTCCCAGGTTTTCTCAGCAGGTGGACTGACGGACATAGTTATTGGGTGACAGGCTGGTCACATGATTTTCAGGAGCCACCATGCTTTGCCAAAACTCCTTGGTCTGTAATCAATAAAAGTTATGACCTGGTTTTATTCCAAAATTGTTGTGTAGTATGTTTTTGAGGCTTTCTGCAGGACCTCTTCTTACTAAGCCGTGCACCTGCAAATAAACAGCACTTCAGACAAGGCAGTTGCGTATAGGCATATTTGGGGCTTTTTTTGTTGCAGGAACTCCTTGCATATTAGACTGCACCTCCCTTATGTAGCCAATCCTCCAAGAGCTTAAAGGGCTCTTCTTACAGGGCCTACTGTAAGCTCTAGGGGGATTGGCTACATCAGGGTGTGTGTGTGTAGCCTAATATGCAAAAGAGTTCCTGTTACAAAAAAAGCCCTGGGCATATTTATGTTATAGTGGCGTGATACACAAAGATTAGGAATACAGCCAACGAGACCCTTAGTGTGACAGTCATCAGCCAACTTTTTAATGTTAGGATTTATTCCTGTGTGCTGCTTTAGTATTGTGAGGGGTAGAAATCTAGATTTGGAATTTTACCTTCAGGTTGGGTAAACCAGATGATAAACATTTTCCCTCCACTGGCTGACAGAAGACATTTCAAGTAGGGAGAAGTGGCTACCTTAAATTCTTAAAGTGCACGAAAATTTGTCGCTGCAGGTAAGACTTAGGCTCTCTTTAATTAAGCTACTCTGGTGCTCTTTCTGTTTTGGAACAGAGAAGGCAGCTTTAAGTGGTACATATGTTGCCATGTACCATTTAAAGCTGCCTTAATAAAGATCTATTCAAGATAATTGGAGAAATCAAGGGAACATTTCATGCAAAGATGGCCATGATAAAGGACAAAAATGGTAGGGACCTAACAGAAGCAGAAGAGATCAGGAAGAGGTGGCAAGAATACACAGAAGAATTATACGAGAAGGATCTCAATGTCCCGGACAACCATGACAGTGAAATCAATGACCTTGAGCCCAGAAATCCTGGAGAGTGAAGTCAAATGGGCTTTAGAAAGCATTACTAACAACAAAGTGAGTAGAGATGATGGTATCCCAGTTGAGCTAGTCAAAGTACTAAAAGACGATGCTGTTAAAGTGGTGCACACATGTCAACAAATTTGGAAAAACACAACAGCGGCCACAGGATTGGAAAAGATTAGTTTATATTCTAATCCCAAAGAAGGGTAATGCCAAGGAACATTCAAACTATCGCACCATTGCACTCATTTCACATGCCAGCAAGATCATGTTAAAGATCCTACAAGCTAGGCTTCAGCAGTAAGTCGATCGGGAACTACCAGAAGTTCAAGCTGGGTTTTGGAGAGGTAGAGGAACTAGAGATCAAATTACCAACATTCAATGGATTATGGAGAAAGCACGGGAGTATCAGAAAAAACGTCTATTTCTGCTTCATTGACTATGCTAAAGCATTTGATTGTGTGGATCACAACAAACTGTGGCAAGTCCTTAAAGAGATGGGAGTACCAGACCACCTCACATGTCTCCTGAGAAACCTGTATAAGGGTCAAGAAGCAACTGTCAGAACGGGATATGGAACAACTGATTGGTTTAAAATAGGAAAAGGAGTTCGACAAGGATGTATCTTGTCACCCTGCTTATTTAATTCATATGCAGAGTACATCATGTGGAATGCTGGCCTAGAAGAAGCAGAAGCCGGAATTAAGATTGCCGGGAAAAACATCAACAACCTCAGATATGCAGATGAGACTACTCTAATGACAGGAAATGAGGAGGACCTAAAGAACCTCTTGTTGAGGGTGAAAGAGGAGAGCACAAAGGTAGGCTTGAAACTCAACATCAAAAAACTAAGATCATGGCATCTGGCCCCATCAAACCTTGGCAAATAGAAGGGGAAGATATGGAAGTAGTGACAGACTTTACATTTCTGCAGATGGTGACTGTAGCCATGAAATTAAAAGACGTTTGCTCCTTGGGAGGACAGCTATGGCGAACCTGGACGGTATAATAAAAAGTAGAGCCATCACCCTGCCAACAAAAGTCTGTATAGTTAAAGCGATGGTATTCTCAGTAGTAATGTATGGCTGTGAGAGCTGGCCCATAAGGAAGGCCGAGCTCAGAAGAACAGATGCTTTTGAGATGTGGTGCTGGAGAAGACCCTTGAGAGTCCCTTGGACTGCAAGAAGATCAAATCAGTTATTCCTAAGGAAAATCAACCTAGACTGTTCCCTGGAAGGTCAGATGCTGAAGCTAAAGCTCAAATACTTTGGCCACCAAATGAGAAGGGAGCACTTCCTGGAGAAGATCCTGATGCTAGGAAAGACAGAAGGCAAAAGAAGAAGGGGACAGCAAAAGATGAGATGGCTGGACCGTGTTACTGATGTAACAAACACGAATTTGAACAGATTTCGGAGGATGGTGGAAGACAGGAGGGCCTGGCGTGACTTTGTCCATGGGGTTGCAAAGAGTCAGACTTGACTGTGCGACTGAACAATGTTGCCATGACCCTTCAGCCTCCATCTTGTTGACCTCTGTCTCTGACTCTTGGGCCCATGACCAACCAGTTGTTCTGCCAGACACCTGGCAGTGAATACTTACTTTTCCACAGCACATATTGGTTCACACCTTGTATGTGCTATATGAAGCATATCCTTTATGCTCACTTCATTTTATATTGTTTACCTTAAAGGCTATAAATTGGGAGCAGCCGTGAACAAGAAAACAAGACTGTGATCAATTTTTAGGTTTTGTGTATACTTACAGAAAATTGAACTTTTTAATTTGAATCACTCTTATAAAATCCTTTCATGTCTGGATAGTTGATTATGCTGACTCAGTTTTGTTGCTTTTTCCCAAGGCAGAAGTGCTAGATGGCAACAGAATGAATACCTATTAAGGAGGTAGTTTTGACTTCTCAAAATATAGCAAAGGTGGTTTAATACATGCATTTCAAAGAATGACTGAAATAGCTGCTGGCAATTGCTTTTTATTTTTCTCTTTTAAGTGCAAAGTAGCTGATTATTAGTATTATTTTAACCAGGAAGAGTTGTGTGAATGTAGTTGGTATTTTATATCACTTCTGGCAGGAAATAGCCTTATTTGGTCCCATTGGACTTTGACCTTGTTTGTTTTTCCCACCAGTGCACATTGTCTTTTGTATCTCCTGGATCTGTTTGCTGTTATTACACTGGATTTTTATCTGTTTCCTTGCACACTTCTATTATGTTGGATGTGTGCTTGGGTCTTGGTTGTGATGGCATGAAGTTCGGACTTGAATTCTGTAGCTTTATGTTTAGATACTACTTGTTTATATCCTCCTGCCTTTCCCCAATGGGCAGGGGAATACAAAGCATTAGGTTTCCGTGAAAACCAGCCCCCAAATAAACAAAAAAAAAGCAAACTGTGTAAACAATTAATAAATATACATATATTTGTTCAAAGTAGACTACTCCATTAGTCCTCTATGCAAAGCAAGGAACGTATTCACTGGAAACCAGTCCCAATTTTTCCCCAGCAAATTAATGCCAAATTCATTCAGGAAGATCCAGGTGAAGCAAATTTGATACCAAAACTGTTCAATATTTCTTGATATATGCAGCTAGCAATCCATAAAAGCAACCAGGTTGTACTGGTGCCCTTGTTTCATGTTAGCTTCTTCGAGCTTCTCACATAATTTTCATACTGGGTAAGAATGCCAAACTGTTTCAACACTAAATAACACATCAGTGGTGATGAGGACTGAAAGCAGCTTACATTGTCCCAGGGCTTTTTTTGTGCAGGAACACACAGGAATACAGTTCTGACTGGTTTGGCACCAGGGTGTGTGGCTTAATATGCAAACGAGTCACTGCTGGGCTTTTTCTACAAAAAAAGAGCCCTGCATTGTTCTCTTTTCCTCCATTTTTAATCCTCACAGCATCCCTGTGAGGTAGAAGTATGTGACTGGCCTGTGGTCTACCCTGCAAGTTTCCATGGCAGAGTAGGGATTCAGACCTGGGTTTCCCAGATTCTAGCCTGCCACTTTAACCACTACGCCATTCTCAATATGAAGACACAAAGAATATACTCTGAAATTACTGAACCTGGGACCAAAGCACAAGTAGATGATTGCTGTTTAGTCTCAATCCAACCAAACATAGATGTGCCTAAAACTGTAGTTTGGGGATTATATCCTGATTAACTCATTGAGACTGACTTTTGAGTAAATGTGCATAGAGCTGGGCTGCAAGTCCCATTGAGAACAATGGAACTTGACCACTCTGTTCTGTTGGTTTCAGTGGGATTTACAGTTTAATCTGTGGCATATGTATTTCAAAGCAAGCCTCACAGAATTTGTTGGGGCTTACTCTCAGCTAACTCTGCACTGAATTGTAGCCTAATCATGACTAATTTTAGACGAATATCTTAGAATGGGAAGCAATGTTTATATGGATAACAATAAAGTTAGAGCCTCATTAAATTTAGTGGGGTTTACTTACAATTAAGCATAGTTAGTGATTGTGTTGCCCATTAAGGAACAAAATTGGATCATTCTTTTGTTCCATATTTCAGTATTAGGGATAGGGAGAGAAAGCTTTAATATGTCACTTGAACTCAACTGTTTGAAATGCAGTGACAGGACAAACAATATAGTTGTTTCTTTTCAAGCTTTTGATAACAGTTTACTGAAGTTTTTCTACTGTACTGCCAAAAGTTATGCTTTGATCTGTTATGCTGCCTTCTGAACTATGAAAGTTGCATACTGAGTAATAGCACTTCTAAGATGCTGCTGACAGGAAACAAACTGAATATTTTATCTGACTTCTACAGCACCTGATTCTCTTTATACCATCTGGTTCCAACACCAATCTGCCTGGTGAGCTATATCTTATGATGTCTGGCTCCTCTTTCCTTTCTTATTCAGAGTTTCCTTCTCTGTTTCTCATTGTATTAGTATCCCCCCCACCAAATGTCTTAGTACTTAGTCCAGCAATAGTTCCTATTCAGTGCTTCTCCTTTCCTGCTCCCTTACTTAGAATGCAGTCTTGTTCCATGACCTCTTTATCTGGCACCCTTTTCAACACATGGTCTCAGTGAGACCTGGCTCCTTCCCTTCTGCTGTCTCCTTAGGAGGCATCTTTTTTCCTTCCATGCCTAATGGTAATTGTGACAGAGTAGACTTTACCAAATCATGCTAGTCCCACTGTTGATTACTTCATACTGTCATTCAGAAGCTCAGCCAGTATGCCTCTACTCACTCCTAAATCTCCATGTTGCTGTGGCATATCTTCCAAGGCTCCTTTTTGACTTCAGTTGACCTTTAGCTTGATCTGCCACCTTTCTGCCTAGAGATCTCTATTTTGCTCTTGTGTCACCTCAACATTTAGGTGCCCTGCCCTGCCAACCATGATGCCAGCCTGACCATGATCCTCCACTCCTCCAAATCTCCCACCCTCAAACACTTGAACATATTTTGCTCTGTCATGACTCCATCCATTCTCTCTTGCTGTCCTCTGCATTTGGAACTTCTTCCCTGAATATATGTGTAGTACCATTTTCTTTTCTTTTTTTTCCTATCAAAAAGCTCCTCCTCAAAAACTGCCTCTTGCTCATGGTCTTTGACATATAATAGAAGTTTCTTTTTCAGTCCAAACCATATTTTTAAGCACATATAGTTATATTTGCCCCCGAGTCAGCTTTCTTTACCCTTCTGAGAGCTAATGTGGCATAATAGGACTAGGTAGATCTTTCTCTGTTCAGCCCCCTGCTAAGCCATTAAGCTTTCTTAGTGACCTTAGGGCTAGTCACAGTCTTTCAATGAACATATGAAGCTGCCTTCTACTGAATCAGACTCTCGGTCCATCAAAGTCAGTATTGTCTACTCAGACTGGAAAACCCAACAGCTCTTCAGATCTGGTCCTGCTTTAGAATACAGATCCTCTTTAATATGTGCACCTGACCCTAATGTATCTGTATCAACTTACAAGTCTTTAACATCTTATATTTCTGAACCACTGAGTGTCAGTTCAGGGTGCCCAAGTAGAGGTGCAACTATTATAGTAAACTACACACCAATAGTCCGACAGAGAATGTAAAGAAACAAAAACTCTACTGCGTAAAGTTTACAAACGCAGTTCAAAGGCCCTGACCTTGCCATCAGAATACTTTGAGTTTAAGACTCAGTTGCACCACCTTATCACAAAAAAGAGGCACAATTATATTAAAACCCAATGGGAAGAGCTATACCTTGCTACTACCTTAAAATTTTTAAATAAGTTCTGGGCATTCTGGGTCAATGACCCATCTATGCCTGTCTTTCCTCTTATGTTTGGTTTCAGCATTTCTCAGTTCTGTTCCATCAAGATCTAACTTGTGCTGAACCATCTGATTTTCCCCCAGCCGATTTACCTGACTGGCCTCCTGTCCCTCTGGAGGAAATAAAAGAATTAATTACACAACTGAAATTAGGAAAGACTCCCAGCCCAGATGCCATTTCCTCCGAAATCTTAAAATTAGACCCAGACTGGTGGCCTTCTCCCCTTGCATCTCTGTTTACAATTGTAGATCGAACTGGCATAATTCCCTTGGCATGGTTGAACCCTGCCAACTACAGGCCAATTAGCCTACTCTCCATCATTGGCAAGCTTTACTCCAAACATCTATTAGTCAAACTCAATCTCTGGATGTTGCAGGAAAAAATTCTAGGCCCTGAACAGCTGGGCTTCTGCAAAGGGAAGACCACTTTAGACCACTGCATTACTCTAGTCCATCTAGTCAACAAGCACACTGTGCAGAATAACCAGAAATTATTTGTTGCTTTTTTAGATTTAAAAGGCGCATTTGATTCAATTGACAGGGACCTTCTCTGAATTAAGCTAGATAAACTAAACTTCTTATAAAAGACTTCTTATGCTTATTAAGAGATTAGACACTTCTACCACCTGCTAGATCAAATGCTCATTAGCAGGCAACCTAACATCGAAGATTGCTGCCAATAAGGGTGTCAAACAAGGTTGCATTTTGGCTCCCTTTTTATTCAATCTCTTCCTTAATGACCTGGCTATTCAGCTGTCTGGTCCTGACTGCCATAGTCCAAAACTCAGTGCATTACATGTACCCTTGTTACTTTATGCTGACGATGCTTTTGTCCTGCTCTAGAGTGGGCTTAAGACATCTGTTGTCCCGTTGTGTTCTGTATTTTACTAGCAATAAGCTCCAGCTCAATTATGAGAAGTCCAAAATCTTAGTTTTCTCAAAAAAGTGGAGATTTTACAAATGGGTTACTGATGTTAGATAGAGCAAATCAAGTATTTTAAATAGGTGTTTATTTTTAATATAATGTGACTTGGTCTACCCATCGCAAGTATGCAGTGAAGATAGCTAACATCAGTGCATCTGCCATAGCTCACTTTTTAAATGGCAGAGGTAACCAATTTGTGCCAGCTGCCATAAAAATATTCAAAGCCAAAGTGATTTCACAACTTCTGTATGGCATCCCAATCTGGATTGGATTTTATGAATGTGCTATTGAACGTGTCCAATCCAAATTCTTGCGTAAAATTCTGGGCATGCCAAAATGTGTCCCATATGCAGTTATCTGCTTAGAAACTGGCATGTCTTTAATGGTTACTAGGGCATGGCTCATGACCATCAAATTCTGGCTATGCTTGCACTACAACTCTGAACCAGGGAGCTATTTCTCTCAAATGCTCTCTGAATTTAATTTGTCAAATTGGTCAGCACATATTGGGAGAAAAATAAAAGCAATGGGTTTTATTCCTAGAACTATTGTCCATGCTGTCCTTCACCACCGCAGTCCAACAAATTAAAAACAGGTTGCTAGATAGTGAGCGCCAAGACTGATACATTCTGGCTAAGAAAACTTGTTCCCCACTGAGTTTTGAGATCTCTCTTAGTACTGGGAAAATGGTCTCATATCTGTCCTTGCAGTTGCCACAGCAGCGTAGAGCTTTTTCCCTTGCCAGATGCAACGCCATGCCCTCTGTCATTCTTTATGGCATATTTAACAAGACAGCCTACTCAGTCAGATACTGTCTCTGTAAACAAAAATGTGTGGAGTCAATTACTCATATTCTTCTTTATTGTAATTTTTATACAGATCTTCATCACAAGTATTTACATCCTCTTTTAGTTAGCATGGTTGATTGTTCTGATGCACTTAAGGTCTATAGTCTTTTGAACGATACTTCATCTAGAGTCGCTGAGAAAGTGGCTAAGTTTTTTTATTCTGTTTTAAAGGCACGTCAGAGGATCTCATAGAAACAGTTTATGCTTTTCCTAATGTATATGTATGCAATCATTCCATTTTATCTTTTTTTAACCAATTTGCTCTGATATATATATATATATATATATAATATATTTTATTCTAATAAAGGCTAACTTGACTTGACTTGACTTGTGTCATGAGCCCTGATGAGGAGCTGGAAGGGTTAACGAACCTGGAAGAGTTGCCAGCCAGTTCCTCAGCAGAACAAACAGCACCTGGCCCATCAATCACTCTCCAAGCACCAGTGTCAGCTGTTGATGATGAATCTCCTCCAAGCTCTCCCCCTCCCATCTCAAGAGTTTGAAGCAGGCTCCGGAAAGAACTTTCAGAGCGAAGACATGAGGCACGCCGATGCTTCAGATCTCTCAGCCCTGAGTTCTAGCAGAGTTGCTGCCACCCAGGGAGCAGGCTGATTGAGGCTCCCGTATAGCTCCCACCCAGGACCTGGTAACCTTGTGGAAGCAACAAGACTATTCTCTGGCTTGCATCCACGTTCTTTCCTGATTCCTTGATCCTGACCTGCTTGATTTCCTTGGCACCCTGACCTTTTGGCTTTTGGACATTGACTTCTAATAACGGTTTGTGATTCTGCATTGGTGACTTGGCTCCTGCTTGACTTTCTGGACTTTGACCTTGGACTGGCTTTGGACTCCTGCCTGCCTGCATCTGAGAATGTGACAACTTGACTTGACTACTCAGACTGGCAGCAGCTCTCTAGGGTCTCAAGCTGAGGTTTATCATGCCTGTTTGCCTTTTTAGTTGGAGATGCTGAGGATTGAACCTGGGACCTTCTGCTTACCAAGCAGATGCTCTTCCACTGAGCCACTGTCCTTCCCCAATCTAACCCACCCACCCCACAAAGGGTTTTTGTGAGGGTAAAATGAAGAAGCAAAGAATCCTCTATGCTACCTGGAGTGTCTTTGGGGGATATAATTATCAATAAAATATCTCTTTCTTTCCATTCTGTTTTTCCCTGTTTTCTGCCTTAGGTTATATATTCCTGTGGACAGGGATCCAGAGAGGTTTATGAACTTATGTCTATTATTAGTCTACCTGTTTTTTTCTATGGAAAAAAATTAGGTGAACTCATCCATGCCAGGATGTGGAGAATATAACATTAGAAATAAAAGTATTTCTGGATGAGGTTTTAGAGGCTAATTGTTAGGAAAATGTAGGCAGACATTCTCTTTGACAGAAGCATTTCCTTCTAAAGTTTTCCCCTGGCCTAGGAAACTACCTCACTGCCTTTTCCTCAAGATTATGGAGATGTAAGGTAATATAACTAATTCCCTTTTTGAGCGATACTTTGTGCTGAACACAAAGGATTACGGAATACACTATTGTACTATGAAATGCCATATATGTCTGCCCTGCTTTCCTGCAAAGTTGTTTAACAGATCTTTGTGTACATTTATTTCATAAAATACAACTTCCCAATTGAATGATTGTGACTTTCATTATAGGATGTGCTTATTTATGTGTCTTCCTGCATTGCAATAAAGGAAAAAAGGTAGCTTTTCCTCAGCATGAGGGAGAGCAATGTTCAGTGTCTTGAAATTTTAGGATAACAGTCTTATTTATTACTTGCCACATATTTATCAGATATGATGGGTAGTGGTGGTAAGAAAAGATAGAAACTGTACAGCAACATTAACTATTGCTGTAATAAAAACAAATTTAACCCCCCTTCCTTTGCTGACTGCATTTATGTTAGACTTTCTGCCCTTAAGGCCCAGCATTGAAATTAATTGGAAATAATGGTCTTCTGCCCAGAGTAAAATTCAACCACCTTTGTTGAAGAATGAAGAAAAATTGCTTTCCATTTCCATCTTCCTCAAACTCTGTGTCCTCCAGGATAATAACTAAAGTTCCCTTTTATTTGCACAGTGGGAATTGAGATTTATAAGAACATTCTATTAATAGTTACCCATGTCTGATCATTCCCAGTGTAAGCCAAAATGCCCTCAAAACTGAGGTTGGGGAATTGTCAGGTGGGCACCTGGCTTAATCAGGATCTTTTTACCTGTGTATACAGGATTCCACGTCCAGAAATTAATGCTTAAATTTATTAGGGACACTAATTAAGTAAAACAATTAAAATTTATTCCAGAAAAATATAGGCATACATACAAGGCAATGTGCTCATGAGACATACATACAGTCCTAGGAAAAATAGAGAGAGATATAGAGACAACACATGGATAGACAAACAGGGTGATAATTACCGATCGTAGTCTTCAAGAATGCTCCAATGGCGACGATGGAGGACGGGGGAAATGCGACCCTCAACTGTGGCCAGAATCAGGGATGGATCTAGACAGCGGAACTGGGGTACTGCTAGAAGCACACATGAGTGGAGTTGGGTCAGAGGTTAAATAGACTACTTTAGACCCTCAGGGGATGGGAGGTACAGGGGTGGATGACAGGTGGTCAGCTGGTACATGACCTCAGAAAAGCGGAGGCTCTGTAGTGACCATAAGGGCTGGACTAGTGCAGTAGCCAATAGCCAGTTAATTGGCAACCCCTGATTGGGCGCTCATAGCTAGCCAATGAGTGGACTTGGCCTTAGTTACCTGATTGGTTGTCCAGGTAGCAATGGGCCAAGGGGGAGGCTCCAGGATGACTGTTAGGGAAAAGAATGGGGGAAATTACTGGGTGGAGGTGTGCTTAAGACTATTAAACTTATCTAAAAAGTTGACAATAGATGGCCAGATTGCTACCTAGGTAACACCCGGTTTACACAAAGGAACTTGGCTCACTGAAGATGGTCTTCCTCTTCTTCAGTCTTCTCTTGGCACCAGTCTTTGTCTTGAGTTCCGTTAGACAAAGGCTTAGGCGGTCCGGCAGGATCCACGCCTAAGATAAGCTTGATTGTCTTATGCAGAAGTTGAAGCAGCTGTTGGATAGGTGAGTCTCTTGCTTTGCTGTAATGGAGTCAGGAAAACAAGATGGATTCTGGTGGTGTTAGCCTTTGGTTCATGGAAACAGGCTGGACACTGTTTGCCTGTACAGTTCATGGCGGCGTGGCTTCTTCCACTGCAGTGGCCAAGACTGGGCACGCAAGGAGCCAGCTGGAAGCTCGTCTGTAGTTCTGGCTAACACCCATCCAGAGATGTAGAATGCTGCTGCAAAGCTGAGGCTTATAGTATCCACATAAGCCTTAGAAACCGTGGACAAAGTCCACTTCTTAGAGCAGATGTGTGCGAGTCAAAATTCCAGGCACCCTGGCAACCATACTGGTGATCACAATGTCCATGTGTATGAAAAGTAGGGGGCTTTTTCTTACACCAGACATGGGCATGGTTCGGCAAAGCATTTTAATGGGCAGAAGGACTTCTGCCCTTGGAGTGTGCAATCCAAAATTCCCCCTGAAAATGTTACTTCTGGAGGATGGGGAACCTCCAGAAACAATGTTCTGTGGAGATTTGGAGCTGCAGAAGGAAGTGTACTAGAAAGTCCTTGGATGGAATCTGTTCTGCTTACAGAAGTGTGCTGAATCTAGGTACTGAACTGGAAGAAGATACAGTAATAGCAATAGACTTTTGTGCATATTTCCACAACATCTTATAAACACTATATGACTAAATTGTTCTTGAATTCTTCTCAGCTCCTCATACTGAGAATAATAAGATGTAATGTTGTATCACAATCATTGGAATATATGACAGAATCTTGTATTTGCATTATGGAGATATGAATGGGCCCATGTAACTCGTCCCTGGCATACTTTTGTTTAGAGGTTGTTGATTCCAAGTCCCAGCTCAGCACAGGTCTCTTATCTAGGCACTCACCGGACCCATACCTGATTACCTTCAGTAAGGTTGCTGTGTAATTTGCTTTCATGGAGTCTTCATTTGTGTCTGGGTGCCACAGTTACTCTAAATTACATTTTCTAGGCCAGGGCTGCTGATTAGAGTTGGCACAAACTAGCTCATGAATTAAAGTTTATGATGAATTTTGGTCGGTTTGTGCCTCGCAAAGTCTAAGTTTGTGACAGGACAACTTGCTCAAACTTTCCGTGAACCTTGAAGCTGTTTGTAGAGGTTTGTTGTGGTTCGTGAATGGATACATTTCCAGATAGACATGTTTCCACTTAAGATATATTTACCAGACTTCAAAGCAAGGGGAAGGGGAGTGGAAGTTTCAGTGTGAGTTTGGTGTCACTAGCCTGTTCCTGAATTGTTTCATAGACTCCTGTAACTGCAGCAATGCAAGCAAAGAGAACTAATGTCAATTCTGCAGTGCAAACTGAAGGGGGGGGCGGCGGCATTTTTTCAAGACTAGTACAACCAGTTCAAAGTATAGAATGCCCAACAGAATCCAATACCACTATGGCAATTCAAATTTGAAAGAACTGATCAGTTTCAAAGCCCAAGTGTCACTAGAAATCCAAGCAGGGTTGTGAAGTGGTGAATTTTGCAAGCTCAGTGCAAGAAAATGGGAACAGAAAGGAACCCCAACAAAGGGGGGGGGCTCTTGAAACTGACAAGAGCAGTGGAGAAACCATCAGATAGAGAAAAAGAAAAGAACTTCCTGAATCTTTGCCTGTCATTTCTCCAGAAAGCACTTTCCTGGGGGCACTTTTGTGCGGCTGTAACTCAGATCCTGTAAATCCAATCATCACCAAACTTGGAGGAAAGGTGGAGGAGAGTCAGATGAAGATTCCCTGTGAGTTTGTTGTCTCAAGCTTGGCAAGGGGGCATTCTGCTGGGTCATGAACCAAGGTGATTTGTTTAATGCCTGAAAGTTTATGATGATCCATGGTTCGCAAACCAGGAACACCACAAACTGCGCTGCATTATCCTGGTTCGTGCCCATCCCTACTGCTGAGAGAGGGGGATGAGATGTGCTGAATTCCAGGGACACAGGTTTACCTTGCATGGGAGCAAGGAGCCAGGCAAGCCATATAATTTGTTTTTATATCATATATGTTTGTTCTAGGCAGTGTGAGGTAGGCTGTACAAGAAATGTTGAACTTGGAGGCCTCTGATGTTTTCAATAGTCCTGAACTAGACCAATTTATTAAAACTAGGAACTGATCTCTTGCAGCTACCATATTAACTGTTCGATTACATATACTTTATGAGTGCCTATAACTGGGCTTAATTGGGACAGGAAATAACAAAATCCAGATTTACCAAGGTTAGGAAAGCTACTGGGGTTTTCACCCTCCCCATGTATCATTTTTCTGGGATTGAAATTGGTCTCTATTTTGTGGTTGCAGTATCATCTGAGATGTAGAGATGCAGGTGCCATTCTGCTGCTCTGTGGCCGCATGTAATTTATTTGTTTGGTTATGTGACTGTGCTGTATTTATAGCCCAGTATTCTTTAGAGATAAAAGTGTATAGTGATCTCTGTTTCCAGCCACATGCTAATTCTGCCCAGATTTGTTTTGCTTCTAATAGAAAAGTACATTAGATACTTGGAGGCTCCCCCTCCCCCTTCATAATCTCAGCTACTATAACAACTGGAAGGAAACTGGATTATTTTGGTGATAGGAAAACCCTACCAACTACAATAACCTAATTTATTTGGGAGGGTAAATAAATGAGTTCCCAATTGGAATTTATATATTTTACATTCACCTTATAGTTAGGCTTTTAGATGTCACTTGGTATGCTATTGATTCATTTTTTCTTAACACTGTGTTTAAGACACAGGTGTCTTGATTTATGCAGTGTTTGGGAAACTGGCATTGATTCACAGTATCAAAGATTCTCAGCTTTAAGTGTCTGGAAAGCTAATAACACTAAATGTTCATGAGTGGGTTAAGTGGAGCAGTAGGTAATTTGTCTCTAATAGCAGGAGTGGTAAATGTACACAGAACAGTTGAAAGGTACATTCCTACATGGCGTGTTGAGGCATGGATGTTGATTTTTCTTTTAGGATTTGCTGTTCTGAATTCTTACTGAGCTAAAAATTCTGTTAGGCAAAGGGAATATAAAGAGTGATACACAGGAACCTGAGAAAGTGAACCAAAGTGCACTGGTTATTGCTTGGTTATTAGTTTTATAAATCCAATATCTTGTATAATTGGCTTTCCTTATTGAAAACTTCAGGGTCTTTTTGCCCATTCATTGTAAACTGCTGGTTGATGAGACTGTTCCATGTTGAGGGAAAGGCAGGTAGGGAAGAAGGGTTAATCCAGGGATGGAATTCTAGCAGGAGCTCCTTTGCTTATTAGGCAACACACCCCTGATGTAGCCAATCCTCCAAGAGCTTACAAAAAAGAGCCTTATAAGCTCTTGGAGGACTGGCTGCATCAGGTGTGTGTGGCCTAATATGCAAAGGAGTTCCTGCTAGAATTCCATCCCTGGGTTAATCCATTCAAGTTGCACCATGATTCTTTTCAAGGAGGGAGGTTAATCCTCTCTAAAGATCTTCAACCACTTGCATTGGAAACAGAGATAGAGAATATAAGCACTAAAATGGAAAAAAATGAAAATGAAAAGAAATGCAGACCTGGTTCATGTGTTGATTCAGTAATATAGTTGTCACTTGACAAGTGAAAAGGAACTGTTCAACTCAAGCCAAGATGACATGGAGTGGGGGCTGATTTTTGTAACTATTTTTGTGTTTTCTGAAAGAAACAGCCCCCTGTTTGGTCAAATGGATTCTTCACCAAGTCAGTGTGCTTTTGCAATAATGAGCCAAAGTGCATAAAAACAGAACAGAATTTCACTGTAATGGGTATTATCATAATCTAGCCAAAGATGAGTTATCTCTATCCTATCATTTTTGGTAAGAGAGTTAAGCTCATGCCTAACTCTCACCTATTGTTGTGATCTAAGTGGTGATCTAAATTGTGCCTTTGATTTGGTTGTGCCCAGTCTGTGCTGCCAAACTCCAGGTGTGGCTTGGAGTTCTCTCAGTTTTACAGCTGCTTCCCATGTTGCAGAGATTGTTTCCCCTAGAGAAAATGCCAACTTCAGAGAGTGGAATCTATGGCATCACAACACTGTTGAGCTCCCTCCCCTCTCTAAACTATGTCTTACCTGGGTTCTGTCCCCAAATCTCTAGGAATTTCCTAACCCAGAGTTGCCAGCCCTCTGTCCAGTGTTCTTATAATAACTCAGGCATAGTTCTTTTGTTTCACAGATTGTAAGCAATCAAAAACATAAATGCAAGTTAAGCCTTTTGAAGAAGGAGAAACAGGAGGTACCTGGAAAAGGGGTTAAAGAAAATGTGCAATATAAATTATTTAGCCATTTGTTAAGCAGGCCTTGACAAATTTTCTTTGACTCAAGAAGTCAGCTTCCAAATTTTCAGAGTCATTTTCTTCAACCTTCAGGGGGCTTTCTATTTCATAGAATAAATATTATAATCAGTACTTTTTTTGAGCAGGAACGCCGTTCTGGTTGGCTTGGCATCAGGGGATGTGGCCTGATATGCAAATGAGTTCATGCTGGGCTTTTTCTACAATGGTGAAACAATGGTGATGTCAGGGGGTGCGGCCTAATATGCAAATAGTTCCTGCTGGGCTCTTAAAAAAAAGGCCTGGCTATAATCATTACTAACGCAAAATCTAGTTGGAAATTTCCTGTTCACACATATTTTGTGTAGTGGCTCCTGCATTATATGGAGCATTCTGCATGATGCTGTTAGGCCCTCATGCTTCTGTCACTTTGCAGAATGTCTAAAACTTGTAAAAGGAGTAGGGTTACCAGGTCTAACTCAAGAACTATCCATAGGATAGCACCAATCTCCATAGGATATAATGGAGTGCCCAGCAGACATTAAGAACATAAGAACATTCAACCCCTCCCCGCTTTCTGATAACCCTGAAGTGGGGCGGGTCAAAACTTGGGAGATCCCCTGCCCCCCCCAACTGAAAATTGGCAACCCTAATAAAGGAGCAAAGCTGCAGCTTAGTGGATCAGCTCAGGTGGTGACTTGTTTAAGGATAAAGTTTTTCCCATACTATTACCTTGTTGCCTAAACAGATATATTTGCATGCATTGTACTGTTCCCCCACCCTTTTCTGGAGTCCCAGCTCAATTGTAGTGTTTTGTCTTACTAGGAATTTTTGCTGTTCAGTTATTGTTACCATATTTTGTAATCTGTTTACTATGCTACTGAAAAGTTTATTGTATTTGTGATCCACCTTGAGTCTCAGTGAGTAATAATAATAATAATACACAGTTTCTCATGATTTTGCTAAAAGTTATGATAAAATAAAGATGTAACACTATTTGCCATCCCCACACCATACAGCTGACATGTACTAGCCTAACTTCTCTCCAATTCCTCATTCTATTATTGCTTTAAAAAACACAAACAGTTGAATATGGGAGCCAGAATAGAAAGCAGCTGGTTAAGAAATTAATTAATCTGTCAACAATGAATGATATAAACGTTAAGTTTACATATAAACAAGCAATGACAAGAACTTCATCCTCATTTATATGTCATACGGCAAAGCATTCTGACTAATGCAGAATGATAAGTAAGGTTTGGGTTGGATCCAGCCAACTTTCTCACTAAATCTCACCCAGTTTGCCTCCTTGTTACAGCTGTTCCTACATGGCTGTGCAGGTCCCATGATTCCAAACATAGCATTTTGGCAGGGCCAGCCCTGCCACAAGGCAAACTAGGCAATTGCCTAGGGTGCCAGCCTTCTGGGGGCACTGAATTGGATGCATCCCACATGACTTGGTGAGGTCATGCCACTGCCCAGTCTGGCTGCCTCTCTGAGTCTCGAAGAGGCATGGGTGGCAGGGCTTTCTTCCTGCCTTTGCACCCTGCCTTTTATCCAAAGGGCCCATAGGATAGAATAGAGGGCGTTCTAACAAGGGGCCCATACAGTAGAATGGAGGGATTGGGCTGCGACTGTGGTGCAACACTACAGATGGGGTTTTAAAATCTAAACCCCTTCTCTGGGTCATGCCGTAGTGATGGCGCAATCTCTCCATTCTATGGGCCCATAGGATAGAATGGAGAGATCTGACTGATTAAACCCTAGAGAAGGGGGGGCACAAGTGGGGCACCCAATTTGGCAACCCCAGAAGGCTGGTGTGCTAGGCAGTTGCCTAGTGGCAGGGCCAGCCCTGTACCCCAGATTACTGCCTGGTTTGCATCGAACAGCTGTTTTGGAAAGCAATGAAAAAGTTCTGTATTGAATGGGACTGGGAAAACACTTAGAGTGGGAAGAAGTCTGGTGAAAGGCCAAGACCTCTTTTTTCTGGGCATAATGAAGGCTCTCTAAACATTGAGTGCATGCACAATTCAGGATCCCTATGTGCACTGCAGGTGCAGAGTTGTGACCTTAGACCAGACAAAAAGGTGAGGACAAAGGAAAGAAAAGGAATTAATGCCAGATTCAGATCGGATACCTACCCTTTCCGTATTTTAACTACAGTCTACCCAAAACAAATAAATCCAGCCATGTGGCCAGGTTAGGAGAAAATAAGCAAATACACTATTCCATAGCTTTAGGCAAGGTTTGAATCTCTGTCTTGTTTGGAATTCAGGACTATACCAGTTTTGTGTAGCTTGTTGTAAAGATGAAATCACCACAATAAAATCTGGAATGGCAGGCATGATTTAAAGCATTATGTTTTACTGCATGCATATACAAATGAAAATTGCATTCATTCACAAACATGGATCTACCGTAATCAATTATTTCAAAATTATACATTCTGTTACAATTAGTTTTGAGTGTTCCCCTTGAAGAACAATACTAAGGCCAGACATTTTCACTGATACAGCTTGACCCACTTCTAATGCAAAGTAAGCATGATTTTAACAATGTTTCTACTATTAGAGATTTCTCCCTTGTAATTCTGTACAGTTCACTTTCTGAAGCTGGTAATTCCTCCAGGGGAACTGATTTATATTTGTATTTACTTCATTTATTCTCCACTTTTCTCCCCAGTGAGGAAGTCAAAGTGGCTTACATTGTTCTCCTCTCCTCCATTTCATCTGCACAACCACCCTTTGAAGAAGGTTAGGCTGAAAGTGCATGATTGGCCCAAGGTTGCTCAGCAAGTTTCTGTGGCATAGTAGGGATTCAAGCCTGGGTTTCTTAGACTGTAGTCCAACATTCTAACCACTATACTATGTTGGCTTTGTATCTGAAGTCTGGAGGTCAATTGTAGTTCTGGGAGACCTCTAGACTCCCCTTCTAGTTCTGGGAGATGATGAACAACATTCCCATTTAAAAAAACTCAAACAAAACAGAAACCCAAGGTTTTTAATGGTAGAAATGAAATTGACTCTAGCAGTTGCCTTGGCATCTTTTTAATTGTTAGAAATTTGTTCTAACAGCTTTTCAAGGTTTCATCATTGTACATTGACTGCCAATTAATTTATTATGTTTTATATGTTTGCTAAATATTACTTACAACATATTTCTCTTGCAGATTATATCCAGAAGGATTTCAAATCCATATCTGGAAAATCCTTCCAGCAAGGTATTTCTTCAACCTCATTTGATGCTAACTTTTTTTTTGGTATTGTGGGCTCATTATTTTGAGTTGCTTCATTTGTGCTGCCTGAAGCTATGTATATCCACACTTCTGAGTTCCGAATAGCTATTGAGTAAAAGTTTTCTAATGTAAACATGCTTTAATTTTGCTAAGGACTATTGAATATACATGTAAGAAGCTCAGTGAATTCATGCTTGTACTTGTTGGAGGTGTTCTGTAACTTCTACAGAGCTTTTTAAATGCTATACTCTTGTGGGCTTGCATAATTGTATGCTCAATTTGTTTTTTCATTCAGATTTATGGTGAAGATGCTGTATGTGCTGGCAGAGCTCTCAGAAATGTTTTCATTCTACAAGCTTCTGATATGATGAAAGATAGAATGTCTTTGGTGGGACTTTGCAGGTAACCATGTTTACCTTTTGTTTTAACAAAACATAACATTCTTCTTGCTGTTCTTTCCTCCTTTGGATCTGTAGGCTAGATGAGCCATGGTGCTAATGTTATGGCCCAGTGGACAGATGATCCTACTTTATCCTACCTTCTTCCTGAGCTGTTGTCTGCATGCCAGTATATGACAGTGTTATCTTTGACAACAATTCCAGAGAGGTAGCTGTAATAGTTGGTTGCAGCAAAAATAGAGTCTGGTAGCACCTTAAAAGAATAACACAGTTTTATTCCATATGTTTTTGTGGACTAGAAACCTCTTCTTCATATGCAATGAGTGGCGGTTTCTTAGGCAGAAGTTTAATGTAGGAGGTATTTTATTGAGAAATAAAAAGGATTCATTTAGGAAGCGGAAGGAGGGCCTTATAACCAAGGATGAATCTAAACAACAATCAGTGCTTGTAGTTTCCCTTGTGGGAACAGGAAAGTGAAATTATAACAGGTGATGAAGAGAGGGCAGAACTACTTAATTCCTACTTTTCCTCAGTCTTTTCTTGTGAGGGAAAAGGTGCTCAGTATAGTAAAAACAGAACACATGAGGGAAGGGAATTACAGCCTAGGATCGGCATGAGGTAGTACATAAACACCTAGTAAATTTAAATGAAACTAATTTTCAGGGCCAGATGAACTGCATCCAAAAGAATTTGTGGATGTAATTTCTGAGCCTCTAGCCATTATTTTTGAGAACTCTTGGAGAACAGGTGAGATGCCAGAAGACTGGACGTGGGCAAATGTTGTCCTCATCTTCAAGAAGAGGGAAAAGGAGGATCCAGCTAACTACCAGTCTGTCAGCTTGATGTCTATACCTGGAAAAGAGGGAATGCTTATTAAATTTGCAAATAATACTAAATTGGGAGGGATCACAAATATAGTAAAAGTCAGAGTCAGAATAAAGGATGATCTTGACAGGCTGAAAAACTGAACTAAAACAAATAAAATGAATGTTAATGGGGATAATTGTAAAGTTCTGCATTTAGGTAGGAGAAATCCAGTGCATCATTATAGGATGGGGGAGACTTGTCTTGGCAGTAGTATGTGTGAAAAGGATCTAGGGGTTTTAGTGTACCATACACTGAACATGAATCAGCAGTGTGATGCAGTAGGCAAAAAGGCAAATGTGATTTTGGGCTGTATCAGCAGAAGTATAGTGTCCAGATCATGCAGTGATGATATCACTTTGTTCTGGTTAGACCTCACCTAGACTATTGTGTTCAGTTTTGTGTGTCACAATTTATGAAGGATATAGACAAGCTGGAATGTATTCACAGGAGGGCAATGAAGATGGTGAGGGGTCTGGAGACCAAGTTCTACGAGGAAAGGCTGACAGGGTTGGATCTAGGGGGGGCAGAGGGGGGTGCTTGCCCCGGATGCTGATGGAGGGGAGGGGCTCCAAATTGGGTATGGAGTCCATTGTATTCTATGGGACCATAAGATAGAATGGCCCATAAGGGGGGTGTCATTTTTTAATTTTGCCTCCCCTCATAAAACATGTAGATCCGGTCCTGAAGGCTGAAGGAGCTGGGTATGTTTCACCTGGAGAGGAGATAACTAAGAGATGATATGATCACCCTCTTCAAGTACTTGAAGGGCTGTCATATAGAGGATGATGCACAGTTGTTTTTTGTTGCCCCAGAAAGTCGAATCAGAACCAGCAGATTGAAATTGAACAGAGAGGCCTGAGAGGAACAGAACAGAGCAGAGCAGCTCTGATAAGCTGAGACAGCTGGAGAAGTTGCTAAGAATTTCTGCGTTTTGAAAGACTTCATTCTGAGGCTTGGGTGACTGCTGAAAAGGCTGAGTTGTGATAGCTGGGGAACTGCTGTACGTTTGGGTGAGTGGGCTAAAGGTGAAAGTGATTGATTGATTGATTGATTGAGAGTAATTGTTGATGATTGCTTAGGAGTGGTCTGCTCCACCCTCTTTGCATTTTAAGCTGCGCCTTGCCAAAGGCGCGAGCCGAAGGGCGAGAGCTAAAGGGCTCTTGGCCTGTGGCTCTTTGCCTGGGGGCTTCCTAAGGACCAGGAACCCAGATCCCTGATTTCCTTGTTCTCCCAATAAGGTAAGTTGACCTTCCAGAAGGGGAGCCACGTAAACAACAGCATTTAAAGAGGACTGTATATTTAATATATATATCATGAAGGTAGAATGCCAGCAGGGGGGTGGGGGCTTTCCAGTGTTTTGCACTGAGTGTCACATGTATGACTATCTGCCCACAGGACAGAAGTCTTGGGTGTGTGCTCGATGCAAGGAGCTCCTGGTCCTCAGGGAACGAGTTCGTACCCTTGAGGCCGAGGTGACTGCCCTGGAGAAGCAGAGACGGTCAGTTAGGCAATTGGGGAAGACTCTTGGGGGCGTATTAGATGAGCCCCACTCTGAATGTGGCAGCCCCGTTGCTGCCAGAGAGCGTGAGGGTCTAGAGGGAACAGGGCACCTTGCTGAGGATAAGGGGAATGCGCCCTCAGAAGGGACCTCTTCTTCAGTTGGTGAGCGGGTATCCTTTCGCGCCAAGGAACCATCCCTGGGCAGGGGGAGAGGGGGGGTCTTGGTAGTTGGTGATTCGATCCTTAGGCAAGTAGACAGCTGGGTGGCAAAACCGCGTATTGACCGTATGGTGACTTGCCTGCCTGGTGCGAAGGTAGCGGACATTACGCGTGTAGTAGATAGGCTGATAGACAGTGCTGGGGAGGAGCCTGTGGTCATGGTGCATGTTGGCACCAACGATGTGGGGAAATGCAGTCGTGAGGTCCTGGAGGAGAAATTTAGGCTGCTAGGTGGGAGACTTAAGGCCAGGACCTCCAAGGTGGCTTTCTCGGAAGTGCTACCTGTTCCACGTGCAGGGCAGGAGAGACAGGCGCAAATTAGAAGTCTCAATGTGTGGATGAGACGATGGTGTAAGGAGGAAGGGTTTAAGTTTGTTAGGCACTGGGATGCTTTCTGGAACAAGCCGGAGCTGTACAAAAGAGACGGTCTCCACTTGTCTCCGGATGGAACCAGGCTGCTGGCGCTTAAAATCAAAAAGGTGGCAGAGCAGTTTTTAAACTAAATCTTGGGGGAAAGCCGACAGGAGATGGAATGTCTCTGGTTCGGGAGGACTCGTCTCAAAGAGATGAAGGGTTGGCTTCTATTTTTCTACCGAGTAACGGATCAGAGTTGTCCACTGTGATGGTGACAAACAGTATGGACTGTCTGCTAGAGTCTCGAGGCGGCAGGAGAGAGGTGGCGGGCCTAGCTTGCTTGGGAAATTATAAATGTTTGTATGCAAATGCTAGAAGTGTCCGAAGTAAAATTGGTGAATTGGAATGTTTAGTGTTGGGAGAAAACATAGACATTGTGGGAATTTCAGAAACTTGGTGGAATGAGGAGAATCAGTGGGACACGGTGATTCCTGGATATAAGTTATATCGGAAGGATAGGGAGGGAAGGGTTGGAGGTGGGGTGGCTCTGTATGTCAGAGAGGATATACGGTCCAGTAAGACTGAGGTCAGAGAATTAGATTCCCTTTTAGAAATGCTTTGGGTTGAAATAGAGGGCCCAAAAGGAAATTTAACTATGGGAGTTTGTTATCGCCCACCAAATCAAAAGAGAGAGGACGATTATAATATGATGGAGGGATTAAAGATAGCGGCTAAACGTAAAAACTGTGTCGTAATAGGTGATTTTAACTACCCGCAGATTGATTGGGTCAATATGTGTTCTGGTCGAGAGAAAGAGATTGAGTTTCTTGATGCTCTCAATGACTGTGCTATGGAGCAGATGGTCTCAGAACCTACCAGGGGTGGGGCGATCCTGGATCTGGTCCTAAGTAATGCCCAAGACTTGGTGAGAGATGTAAAAGTGATTGCGCCGCTTGGGAACAGTGACCATAATGTTATTGATTTCACCATTTGTATAAATAGGGAGTTGCCCAAAAAGACCGCCACAACCACATTTAACTTTAAAAGGGGTAAATTCTCTGAGATGAGGAGGCATGTGAGGAGGAAACTGAAAGGAAAGGTAAATACGGTCAAAACCCTTGGGGAAGCTTGGAGACTATTTAAAACTATAATCCTAGAAGCTCAGATAAAATACATACCACAAGTTAGGAAAGGCACAAACAGGTATAAGAAGAGGCCAGCATGGTTAACAAACAAAGTAATGGAAGCTGTAAAAGGTAAGAAGGACTCCTTTAAGCGGTGGAAAACCAGTCCAAGTGAGATTAATAAAAGGGAACACAGACAGTGGCAAATCAAATGCAAGACTGTGATCAGGCAGGCAAAAAGGGACTATGAGGAGCATATTGCAAAAAACATAAAGACCAACAATAAAAATTTCTTCAAATATATTAGAAGTAGGAAACCAGCCAGGGAAGCAGTGGGGCCCTTGGATGACCATGGGGTAAAAGGATTACTGAAGGAGGATGGGGAAATGGCTGAGAAGCTGAATGCATTTTTTGCCTCCGTCTTCACCGTGGAAGATGAGAAGTGTTTGCCCGCCCCAGAACCACTAATATTGGAAGGGGTGTTGAAAGACCTGAGTCAGATTGAGGTGACAAAAGAGGAGGTCCTACAACTGATAGACAAATTAAAAACTAATAAGTCACCGGGTCCGGATGGCATACATCCGAGAGTTCTGAAAGAACTCAAAGTTGAACTTGTGGATCTTCTAACAAAAATCTGTAATCTTTCATTGAAATCTGCCTCCGTTCCTGAGGACTGGAAGGTAGCAAATGTCACCCCCATCTTTAAAAAGGGTTCCAGAGGAGATCCGGGAAATTACAGGCCAGTCAGTCTGACTTCAATACCGGGAAAGTTGGTAGAAACCATTATCAAGGACAGAATGAGTAGGCACATTGATGAACACGGGTTATTGAGGAAGACTCAGCATGGGTTCTGCAAGGGAAGATCTTGCCTCACTAACCTGTTACATTTCTTTGAGGGGGTGAACAAACATGTGGACAAAGGAGACCCGATAGATGTTGTTTACCTTGACTTCCAGAAAGCTTTTGATAAAGTTCCTCATCAAAGGCTCCTTAGAAAGCTTGAGAGTCATGGAGTAAAAGGACAGGTCCTCTTGTGGATCAAAAACTGGCTGAGTAATAGGAAGCAGAGAGTGAGTATAAATGGGCAGTCTTCGCAGTGGAGGACGGTAAGCAGTGGGGTGCCGCAGGGCTCGGTACTGGGTCCCATCCTCTTTAACTTGTTCATAAATGATTTAGAGTTGGGAGTGAGCAGTGAAGTGGCCAAATTTGCGGATGACACTAAATTGTTCAGGGTGGTGAGAACCAGAGAGGATTGTGAGGAACTCCAAAGGGATCTGTTGAGGCTGGGTGAGTGGGCGTCAACGTGGCAGATGCGGTTCAATGTGGCCAAGTGCAAAGTAATGCACATTGGGGCCAAGAATCCCAGCTACAAATACAAGTTGATGGGGTGTGAACTGGCAGAGACAGACCAAGAGAGAGATCTTGGGGTCATGGTAGATAATTCACTGAAAATGTCAAGACAGTGTGCGTTTGCAATAAAAAAGGCCAACGCCATGCTGGGAATTATTAGGAAGGGAATTGAAAACAAATCAGCCAGTATCATAATGCCTCTGTATAAATCGATGGTGCGGTCTCATTTGGAGTACTGTGTGCAGTTCTGGTCGCCGCACCTCAAAAAGGATATTATAGCATTGGAGAAAGTTCAGAAAAGGGCAACTAAAATGATTAAAGGGCTGGAACACCTTCCCTATGAAGAAAGGTTGAAACGCTTAGGGCTCTTTAGCTTGGAGAAACGTCGACTGAGGGGTGACATGATAGAAGTTTACAAGATAATGCATGGGATGGAGAAAGTAGAGAAAGAAGTACTTTTCTCCCTTTCTCACAATACAAGAACTCGTGGGCATTCGATGAAATTGCTGAGCAGACAGGTTAAAACGGATAAAAGGAAGTACTTTTTCACCCAAAGGGTGATTAACATGTGGAATTCACTGCCACAGGAGGTGGTGGCGTCCACAAGCATAGCCACCTTCAAGAAGGGGTTAGATAAAAATATGGAGCAGAGGTCCATCAGTGGCTATTAGCCACAGTGTGTGTGTGTGTATATATATATATAAATTTTTGCCACTGTGTGAGACAGAGTGTTGGACTGGATGGGCCATTGGCCTGATCTAACATGGCTTCTCTTATGTTCTTATGTTCTTAGAAGAGTTTTCGACTAAACATTAGGAAGAACTCCTGACAAAGCAACTCCTCAGTTGGAACAGGCTTCCTCAGGAAGTGGTGGGCTCTCCTTCCTTGGAGGTTTTTATACAGAGGCTATATGGCCATCTGGCAGCATTGCTGATTCTGTGAATATAGGCAGACTATAAGATGGAGGGCAGGAAGGAATGCATCAGTGCTCATTTCTTGTGGCCCTTTCTTACATGCCCAGGTAAATGCTGTTTTACCACTTCGGGATCAGGCAGCAGTTTTTCTCAGGCCGGCTTGGCCAGGAATCCTGGTGGGTTTATAAATAGTTATTTCTTGCCATCTTCTGGGTGTGGTCCAGGTATCACTGGGGTGTGCATGGGGAGAAGTATTTGTGAATTTCCTGAATTGTGCAGGGGGTTGGACTAGATTACCCTGAAGGTCCCTTCCAGCTCTTTGATTCTGTGATTCTATTTTTAAAAAGCACGGATAAGGGTCCATGGAATAGAATTTTGCCAAAGAAAAGCAGAGAACCTGCTCCTTAGTTTTGCTAAGATAGTGAACACTTGTAATGGGAGAGGAATCAAGTCCAAAGTTGACCCAGCTAGTCATTTGAAAACTGACCTGTATTAAGATGCCAAATATATCTTAATTCGTAACGGCATTCTTCAAATGAAAAAAAAGTCATAAAAATCTGCCCTCAGGGAGGCAGCATAGCAGTGATTCTGACTTGAACAGTGATACATTTTATTGTATAAATGCAAACAAAGTTATATTGATTCATAATTTTTGATATGATTTACTATTTTATTTTAATATGATTTTGTATAGTATATCTCCAAACCTTATTTTTGAAACCATCCTCTTAGTTCCTGTCTCAAATTGTTTCTTTCTAATTCAAATTAATATTCATTAATGAACCATCTAATGTACCATCTCTCAGGAGCTGGGTTGTTGATTCTGGAAAAGTCTGATACTTTAGTATGCTAGTGAGGTGTATTCTCTTCCTGTTATTCAAATGAGTGTCAGTGCTAGTGGTTAACAAGACAGTCAAATTTCAAAGCTGGAGGAAAAAACTAAACAACTTGGAGAAGACAAAGGACGTCTCTAATGACTTATGAATAAATCAAATTACCTGTATAAACCTGTTTGAAAAGGCCAGTAAAAGTCTACCTTGAAGAAATAACTTGCCAAGTCTTGAAAAAAAATGAGGAGAGGAGAGTCCGGGAAATGGATGAAAAGCTTGTAAATTGATGAACTGAAGTCTTGTTCTTTCAACACCAGTGTGAGATTTAACAGGATGTGCTAGGAAAGGTCCTTCTTTCTCTTGTATTCTATATTAGATAATCCTGTGCTTTCTCTTCCTTCTGGTGCTGCCAGTATGCTTGGACAGTAAAACAGTATCTCCATGACTTTGTAATTTATGTAGTAAATTACTGAATCTAACTTGTGTCACAGATTATTTATAAGAAACAGAGGAGGATAACTCCTGAAATTCTTGGAGTAGAGATGGGGTGTTGTTGTTCAGTCGCACAGTCGAGTCCAACTCTTTGCGACCCCATGGACAAAGTCACGCCAGGCCCTCCTGTCTACTGGGGTACAGATGTGATAAATAAATGAGAGATGGGGTACAAATGTGATAAATGCTCATGTATTACTAAGCCTATGTGCTTCATAATTCTCCTCCACATCATGTTTTCCATTAAATGTAGATATTGTTCTCTTAACATCATTTTATGTGGCACATGAATTCTGCAGTCACTCCTGTGGAATGGAGCTTGATCCTATTTAAGTGTTCTTTAGAATGCAGCCTTACAGTCTTTTTGTTTTTGCTTAGGAGAAGTTGCATTGGATCTGAACTCATAGACTGGCTCTTAAAGTACTGCCCTTTCATTAAGACCAGGTCAACAGCAGCAGGTGTCTGGCAGCTCCTATTGAACATGGGAATTATGTTATCAGGTCAGTTTTACAAAATCAGGTCTAACAGGTTAAAAAAAAGAAAGGTATTCTGGTTTCACTTGCCACGTTAATTTTTTTTTGGGGGGGGCATTAGATTTATGATGTTCACAAGCAATATGCGAAAATGTAGATACTCAATCTACAGATGATTTATTCCTGATATCCCACTTTGGGGTATGCTTATCTTTCATTTGTGATCTTTCATATCCTGAATACTAATAATATTCCAATGTAGCTGATAGTATTTATAGAGATTGTGTGGAGAGGGTGTTTTGAAATACATATTGAAGGATGGCTTTTACCTTGCATTTTCTTGTCTGTTGTTAACTGAGCCCACGGAACTGTGAAGTCTGATCTTTTGATCTTTGCCCATATCCTGGCCATTGTCATATAGTCCTGCCTCAACACCTTCTTTGATAAGAAATGCTCATCCTTGCTCATCCTTCTCATGGATTTCTGAATTTCATAACCTTCTTTCACCAAGAATATTGTAGAACCTTAAACATGCTGACTTTCCTTCCTATCACCTGTGTAGTTTTCAGGCTTCTTAAGATGTGTTTAAGATTCTCTTTTTCATTGCTATGACTGTGCCTACCCCTATTTCTGAAGAACTCATGTCACTTCTGCATCTCTTTCAATTTTCTGGGGTTTACATTTGAGGCATTTTTGTATGTCACTGTCTATAATGTCATCACTGTACACCTTTACTTCACAATAGCTGCATACAAAAATGGCCTGACATTAGAAAACTGGTTTTTGAAATATGGTTTCTTGCTCAGTTCTAACAATGCCAATATATTGCGTGTGTAAACATGCCCTTAATAATGACTAAAATCAAATCAGAGGACGAATCTCCAAGAATCCATTTAGCATTTTACTGGTGCTTCTTGTTTTGTGGCAAGTTGATGGAAGAAACTTTCTAAAACTCAGTTGACCTTTCCCTCCCAAACAGTGGACAGACAGATCTGCTTTCAAGATAACTATGCTTTCTACCAGTTCTCAGCTGATGAGTGTACATATCTTTTTTGTGAATATGAAGGAGATGAAGGATGGAAAAATGGTGTTAAACTTTTATTGCAATTAGTGCCTGTTATTCCTCCAAGGATTAGTGCATGCAATCTGTAAGTATAACTGTTCTTAATTAATCCTGTGTAGCTGAATTGATTACATACCTACCCTCTTTCGTTCTGCTTCATGCATTTTATGATGTAGGGTTATTGCCTCATGTGATAATATATAAATAACATTTTTGTTTTTATCCACATAAAATTAGCAGTCCCTGAATGGTGTTGGCTGTAGTAATAAATCTTGTAGGCTAGGGGTGGCCAACGGTAGCTCTCCAGATGTTTTTTGCCTACAACTCCCATCAGCCCCAGTCATTGGCCATGCTGGCTGGGGCTGATGGGAGTTGTAGGCAAAAAACATCTGGAGAGCTACTGTTGGCCACCCCTGTTGTAGGTCATAATTGTTATAATAGAATAGCCACAGGTCATCAGATGATTTCATAAACTCATTGTGGGTGGAGGCGGTGTGATATCATTGTATTCTAGCAGTCCTTACAGGAACAGATACTTACAAATTCTTGGAATGTCACTTTTGTAACAGGCTATTCTGACATCATGATTCTGTCATTTCCATGGTAATGGAGTCATGCAGTTGAAGATGGTAGGGATCAAAGAAAGGTGGAGACAATGTCAGTCCTTTGTGAGACAGGAGTATGTGGCATGAGAGCTTAGGAGGGCTACAGGGCAAGGACTCATAGGGATGGCAGGGTTACCTGTAAACTAGCTTCTTTTACTTGTATAAGGTGTTTGGATGGAAAAAATTGTAGGTCCTATGTAACTCTTAACGAGCAGAATGCCTTCCTTGGGTCTGGGTCTGGAAATCCTAAGGTGATGAGGAAAGGGACAAGCTGATTTCAGTGATCTTTCCAAATCTATTGTGAAAAAATGTGTCGTATATGCTACTGAAAAGGTTGAAAGAAGCTTTAATTTTAGAATTAGATAATAGAAGCTTTAATTGTACACCGTTTGGTTTCAACAGCATGTTGCTGTTTTAATTTGGGTGTGTCTGTATAAAATACCCTTGGATTAAAAAAAAAAAGATTTAGAGACCGTTTGTTATATCATAATATTTCTTTGCTTTATAGTGGCTCGATGCACCATTGTGCATGTTTGATTCTTTGTGCATCAAGCTAAGAGCAGTTTCTAGTCCCTATCATCAGATGAATGTACGCATATTGTGTACAGTTTTACATCTTTCTCCTCTCCTTTTAAAAAGGAACAATCAGAAAATAGAAGATACAACTGAGACCAATGCTGAAATTCTTGCTCGTCTGACTTCTGCGGTAAGGTTTTCACAAGAACCGATTTATTTTATTGAAAAGTTAGTCATTTGGCTTTTTGTAGAAAGCTGTATGTATCACAGTATTGACATCTTGCATGCTTGGTGAAGTAATACAATAGTTAACAGTATTATTAAACAATAGAGAGAATTTGTTCTCTCACTCTGTCTCTCATATTTTGTTCCTGTCCTCCTTTCCCCAGAAGTCAGGGCAGCGTACATGGTTCTCTTCTGTATTTTATCTTCACAACACACATGTGATGTAAGTTAGGATGAAATATGGTGACAAACCCAAAATCATCCAGTGGGCATTGTGATTGCGTAGTAATTGGAATCTTGGTGTCTCTCCTTGAAGTCCAGTGCTAACCCACTATATCAGACCAACTAGCTGTAATTTAAAAATGCTGTGGGCTTAGCCAAATGTACCACCACTGCTAACAGCAGAAGGATATCACTATGGTTAGCTTCCATATAATCAAGGGGATATAATTATGTCTCAGTCAATGAAAGTTTCATTGTACTCATACACACTGAGGTTGGCTGAGGAGATCCTGAAAAGGGTACTTGTAGGACCTTTGTCATGTGTTAAAATCCTAGGTACTGAAGTAACTGAAAATCATTTTTTTAAAAAATAGATATGGATATGTGCTGACTGTGCAACTCCAGTAACTCCCACAGCTAACAAGAAATGAACTGGAAATTTATGCTAATTCATATATACTGTGGACAGGAATTTGGTGTCAGCATTGTACTGTCAGCAGTGAAGGATGTGGAGATGCTGATGATGTCACATCCAAATGGGGATTGTGAAAAATTTGGGGCTGATCTCCAAGAGGGTGACGCAGAGGTGGAGTCAAATGGATGCCAGTGTTGGAATCCAAAAGCCTGACCAAAGAATGGGCTAGAATCAGAATGCACTAAGGCAACTGATGCTGGCCAGTAGGGGAAACTTGTGCAAAAAGAAGTTTAGAGGGAAATGCAGTCACACAGGCAAAGCCAGAGTCCGGGTGTTGTCCAGGAAGAGACAGGCTTGGCTTAAAAGAGCCAGTATTGTGTAGTGATTAAAATGTCAGACTAGGAGGACCCAAGTTCAAGCCTGTCCTACTCTTCCATGGAAACTTACTGGGTGATCTTGGGCCAATCACTTTCTTTCAGCCTAACCTACCTCACTGAGTGGCCATTGTTGTAAAATGATGTGGGAAAGGAAGAAAGATGTTTGTAAGCTGCTGTGGTTTCCACTGGGGACAAAAATAGTGTATATCTAAAAAAAAAAATTATTGTGTGAACAAGTGTGGCTGAAAGTGAGGTTGGAGTCTTTCTAGGTGGACAACATTGCCCTTCTAGTCCATGAGGCCCCTGGTTCAGATCCTGGGTAATGCAACACCACAGTTTTATTGCATGTTATAACAGGTTTTGGGCTGTGTTTTTCTTCTTAGATATGAGAGTCTGATCTCCATACAATATTTTCACAAATTGAACAATGAGTTGCCTTTATCATAGTTGAAAGGAAAGGTCCCCTGTGCAAGCACCAGTCATTTCCGACTCTGGGGTGACGTTGCTTTCACAACGTTTTCACAGCAGACTTTTTACAGGGTGGTTTGCCATTGCCTTCCCCAGTCTAGTTGAAATGCATGCAAAATGATTATCTGCCAAGTCAAGCAGTGTAAACTGTAACAGTCACTAGTACATAAAATATTCAAGCGAATTGTTGCTTTATAAACTAACGCTGAGGTTAGGGATGAACTTTAAGTATGCATGCAAATGAGGTATTGTTACATAGCACCGTGCTTTATAGAACCCATTGGACATTTTTAAAGCTTTTTCCTGCTTGCTTCCCACAGGGAAGTACCTGTACTATTGTAGAAGGTATTTTGCTCCCAGGTTTTTTTTTTTAATGACTCAGGCTGGAACATGCTAGAAAAGGAAATGCACACTTGTTTGAAACAATGGAAGGGCAAGGGACTTTTGAGTGATAACAGCTGTGTTTGAATAGTGCCCAGTTGGTCAGGCTGAAGGAAACAACTGCAGAAGGCTCTCTTTTGATCAGAAACACTATGTTTTAATCATTAAAAATTAGGGCCATATGAAAATCATAGTGTTTATATGGTAGGTTCTCTCTGATATGATACTGCTCATGATAGAAATTTTAAATTTTGCATAAAGGATCTGGCATCCAAGGATGATAAATGCTTGAATGGTTACTTTTGCTCAGGGTAGCTTTCTGAAGACATTATGTTAATTAGCTTTATTTGATACCATTTGAAACTACTGTATGACAGATCTGATTTTTCTTATGTTTGTGTGTGTATGGAAAAGTATGTTTCATAAGTGTGGCATATTTTAAATATGAGTACATTGAGAGAAGGGCTGGCTTTCAGTCTTGGGCAACAGAAATGATTTTTTAAAAAGCTTACCTGTTCCTGGCACATGGCATGGTAATTGAGCACCCAGTGGATATAATTGTTTAAATAAGCACTATTATCTAAAATGGGATATAATTTAAAAAGTATATTTACTTTTTGCTGGTACTTGATGGGGGTGGAAGTGATTCTAGAAATTTAGTTTACATCTGTTTTCACGTTCTGTAAATAAGGCATTAATATTCCAGTCTTGTCAGTATGACAGTTGCTTGAATTTCATGAAATAAGAAAAAAGAAACAGAATTGCATATTTTTGCACTTGGTTAACAAATATAAATGATAAATACTACCTATTGAAATTAAGGAAAGGGACTGGAAACATAGTAAGTATAGCAAGTATGCCTAAATTATCAAGCCTCAAAATAGGCATCAGGCATACATATCCAGTGATCCAAGAAGTCTACGTATTTGGTTGAGCAGCAAAAAGTAACTGTGTGTGCATTTTGTTGACTCATAACCTGCAAAATCAGGGAGTCCCCCACCTGAGGATTGACAAGCCTACCACATGGACAGTGATGTAGGGTTCTAGACTCACCCTCCACTGCAGGTGCCTTAGGGTGCTTGCCAGTCATCTCCACCTGTCATGATCAGCTCGCCCCATCCCCACCAAGCTCATTATAGCCTAAAAACAGTCCACAGACAAGGCCTGTTTAAATCCCCTTACCCTAGCATCAAAAAGCAGGTGAAAAAAGGCCCCCATTAGCCAAAATTCCTGCTTGGCCCCAAAGGCAACCAGTGAATCCTGTGATGCTAAAGTGAGGGTGGGTTGGTCAGCGGCCAGCAGAAAACCTGCATGGTGAAGGCATGGTCAAAATATATGAGGCCAAATCACTCCTCTGCTTCAAAAACACAATAAGATCTTGTGCTTTCCTTGCCTCTAGGGGGCCAAGGCAAGCTGATCCCCAGCATTAATACCATGAATTCTACTTCTCAAAACTGGAGGATTTCAGTGGCAGTTAACCATGTATGAAACCTGAATTATGTTTTTTTAATTCATGCCTCTTGTCTGATACATGTTTTTGAGAACTTTGGCTCAGAGGTGACCTGTGGATTATATACAACAGACCTTGAGATTAAGTGGTTGCAACATTTGCAAAAGTTGCCTAAATTTCTCAGGGTGACCACATACATTCTCACATGCATGCTCACTGTTAATCTTTTGGTATTTAATGTCAGAACTATTTGGCTTGTGGTATGGGGAAGGCAATGCAAATCACCCTGCAAAAAGTCTGCCAAGAAAACGTCATGATGTGATATCACCCCATGGGTCAGTAGTGACTCTGTGATTGCACAGGGGACTACCTTTACCTTTTTATGCAGGAGCCACCCTGAAATATTACCAATATGTAAATTGACTGGTTTCTGCTGAATCTGTCAATAGCCTGTCTTCTAGAACTGCTCTTTTAATTGTGCTGTAACCATCTGAGTTCTAATCTTGTACCCATGACATCTGATCTTTTCCTCTGTTCCAAGTGGGTTTCAGTCCTGGATCTAAAATTAATTAAGAGGGTATTTTTAAGGAAATGGCATGACTGAAAACTCAATTGAATACCTTGATTTTTCTAACACCATTTGTTACTTATTTTCCCCCCCTCTTTCATTTTTTTTGGATGGGTCTCTGACTGTATTAAACTTGACTTGACTGACTGAAAACTCATTGTTACATGACAGTATTGAGTGTCTTGGGGATTTCAGTAATCTTAGTATGTAAATTTTACTTTCTGGTATAGTACGTTAAAATTTTGAGCTGTAAAATGTATTTCTTGAAAGGGGTGTTTTTGTGTGTGTTTTACTAGACATAGTAGAAACTGTTGCAGGTTGAGATTCTATGTCATTTCTAACTATGCAGATTTTAGACCATTCCCTAATTTAGAACATTCTAATACAGCGCAGTTTAAAACTGTCTCAAAAAGCAAAAGCTGGCTCTGTGATATATTGTTTCTAGTTAAGTGAAAGGGAAATTTTGCATTAAACTAGAGGGTTTTTTTTTGAGAGGTAGGAGTTCTTGAGAATGCTTGGGGGGATTGTTTTTTTTGTTTTTTTTGCTAAACCTTGTTTTCTTTGTCTGAATGAGAGAGGCCTGTTGTATCATAACCTCTCTTTACACGGCATGAATATTTCTCCAAGAATGGCAGCAAATAGCTAGAATTTACCTCTCATGATATGTTCTGGGAAGGAGAGTACAGGGGTTAGAGCTGTTCTGCTGCATTCTTTGAAGATCTTCCTGGAAGTGTAAGTGTGTTGAGGAACAATTCATTAAGCTTCCTTAGGGGGAACATTAAACCTGTCATAACATACTCACAGATTAAATGAAACAAGTAACCAGAGGAAAAGGCCAATTTTTATATCTGAGTCAGAAGCTTTGAGTGTGTTCATTTTCCTGCTGATCTGCTGATGATCACAGTGACATGCAGACAGAAAAACCCTCCCTCCTACAAGAAACATGAAATCTATGGGTGAAAGGCAGAGAGGATGCATGAGAATTCTAGCCCCTTTGGTGGACAGGCTGCTTACACCTTCAATTTTATTCACTGGGGAAACAGGACTGTTGATCTGTTGCCTTGTTAATAGAGGAATAGCTATCCTGTTTTGAGCTGTGAGGGATTTTAAACAAAGAAGGAATGTATATTTGTATACAATCTTGATTAGTAAAGGGTTTTTTTTTTAAAAAAGTGTGTGTGTGAGCGAGAGAGAGAGAATCTGGTTATACACAAATATTTTATTCACTTGATAGTAATATTTCTTCTTCTGGATTGTTGTTTGACAGGAAAAACAATACTTTAAATTATGGGATGTTATCCATGCTTTGTCAGCACTTCTTAAAATAGCCCCAAATGGAACACTTGGATAATAACTCACCGAACTGAAAAATAAGTGTGACTAGCCATACCAAACCTTTAATGACATAACAGTTGCAAATAAAAAATACACAGAATATAAACATTTAAACATTGGAGATAAAATCAAAATGAAACTGAGTTTACAGATGCATTCATAAATGGTCAAATTTAAATTTAAGGTTGTCAGCCAAAAATTTTGCCATAGCCTTGCTAACCTCCCCCTTGGTATCGTTCAATAAATAATAACAGGGTGGCAGAATAGACAAATCTGGGGAGAAAGAAAGCTTGCAAAATAAATCTTTACGGAGCTTATGGTAAAAGGAACAATCAAGCAATATATGCTGAATTGAGTCAGGAATATTCGCTCCACAGGAACAGAGTCTGTCGTGTAAAGGGACTCGATGATATCTCCCTTATAAAACTTTGGAGGGAAACGCATTTAGTCTAGCCAACATAAATGCCCTGCAATGTCTTGGAATGGTTAAGTCTGATAGATAATGGGGCATTTTGCCGCAGAAAGCATAAAGACCTAAGGAAGCTGGGGAACAAATATAAGGGTCTGTTGGCCGTAGTTTTGTGTCCTCCAACGCATAGTCTCAGTTTAATACATCTGAAGATATATGACTCATCAGAAGTAAAAAAATCGTCAACCTCTATCCCCAACTGGTTAAGTTTGGACATAAGCACTGCTGTCCAGGTTGAAATATATGGGTGTCTTTTCATACAATCAAGAAGTCTATTAGGATCTGTTCTAAAGTGAATTTTGAGCCAGAATTTAAACACTGCAATCCAGGCTTTTGTCTCCACCAAAGACTGACCCACTTCAGAGCATAGAGCAAAGTAGGACACACATTTTGGCATACCAAGAATTTGTCTAAAGAATGAGGCTTGAATGCCCTCCACTTTCCTGGTAAATGCTGAGTTCCATATAGGGATACCATAGAGAATTTGGGCTAGCGTTTTAGCTTTGAACACCTTAATTGCTGCTGGAATTAATTGGTTGTCCCTTGCCAAGAAAAACTGTTTAATTTGAGCAGCCGAACATTTAGCCAAGTTGAAGGTGTTGTTACGATGTGAAACCCAGCTTAACTTGTGATTAAAAGTGATCCCCAAGTATTTAAAATTTTTTGTTTGCCCAGTTGTTGAATTACCAATAAACCATCTCTGTGGGCACCAGCAATTTGAATAGACAACTACTTTAGATTTGGCATAATTGATAGAGAGTGAATTACAATTACAGTAGTCATAGAAGGCATTCAAATACCTTTGCAGGCACACACTTGTGCAAGAGAGGATGGTAGTATCA
This sequence comes from Heteronotia binoei, assembly GCF_032191835.1. Lineage (NCBI taxonomy): Eukaryota > Metazoa > Chordata > Lepidosauria > Squamata > Gekkonidae > Heteronotia > Heteronotia binoei. The sequence continues at coordinate 54,108,302 of NC_083232.1, read as the reverse complement.
TCGGCATAAAGTAATAAAGGGACCGCTCGGCCTGCTAGTTTAGGCGGATAATCATTAATAAGGTTCAAAACTTGTACCAGGTCAGTTAAAAATAAATTTAAAAGATGCGGGGCCAGCATGCAAACTTGTTTAACCCCCTTTAACACTGGGATTTTGCTAGTCAAGTCTCCACTAGAAGAAAATTTCACTTTGCAGAAAGTATTAGAATGAAGTTTCCTCAAGAGAAACAGCAGACGAGGGCCCATTCCCAGGTAACCTAGCTTAATCCATAGTTGGGCTCTATCTATTGACTCAAATGCGCCCTTCAAGTCGATGAAGGCAGCATATAATTTTTTTTGTCCCGGTATGCATATATTTTTCAGCAAGGAAGGCAAGAGTGCAGCAATAGTCCATAGCAGATTTGCTTTTGGAGAAGCCAATTTATTCAGGACCTATGATGTTGACTAGGCGCATCCAGTCAGTTAATCGGAGTTCTAAATGTTTGGCGTACAATTTGCCCACTATAGATAATAAACTATTGGGGCGGAAATTTTCTGGTAACTCCACCCCCCCCCCCCTTTTTGTAAATTGAAAAAAATATAGAATCAAGCCAAGAGTCTGGGATGGGGCCATGCAGATCAATGAAAGAGAACAATTTTGTAAGGGGCAAGAGCCACCAATCGGCAAACTTTGTGAATACCTCAGCGGGAAGGCCATCAGGGCCTGGTGCTTTACCCGCTTTTAAATCCTTCAATAAATCACTGATTTCCTCTAGAGTTATTGGAGGCCAGACCAGCATATCAGTAACTGTGGGGTTTGCTAAGATAGGAGGGGTACACATGGAGCAGCAAAAATGTTAGAGAAGAAATCAACCCATGTTTGCGCAGAAATATTTGGGTCAGTAACAGAATTGTTTTTTAGATTACCCAAAATGATTCTCCAGAAAGCCTTATTATCATTAGATTTTATCGAGTGGTAAAGTTGGTCCCATTTATTCTGAAAGAAAACTTTCTTTTTGGATGTAATAAGCTCCAGAAAAGCTGTTTTACAAGCAATATAGGACTTAATTTTTGTTGGGTCTTTGGAGTGACAGGCCTCGTTAAATTGTGCTCTCAGTTCTTGTTTCCAAGCTAAACAATCTGTATCGAACCAGCTAGAGAAACTTGACCTAGGCAAGATCACAGGTTTAGCTTTAGCACTACAGTAATCGATTAATAATGAGAATCCTAAAAGGATTGTATGATCTGAATTGGAATTTATGATTGAATCCCTTAATCTGCACAGTGCTTCAGAGCCAAAGAGGGAAGAAAACGTCCTTTCTAGGGCCGGGAACCACTTGATTTTTTTTTTTAGAACATTCTCAGAGACCTTCAAAGATTGGGAAGATGATACCATATTAACCTCCAGATCCAATCTTAAGGATAGAAGTAGGGGCAAGTGGTCACTTTCCTTGCACGAATCAATGTAAAAATTATTGATAGATGACAGAAGGTTGGGTGAACCCAAACAAAAATCTATCACACTGCAACCCCGTATGGAAAAAAAAGTAAAATCAGTTGCAGCCGGAAATTTGGAAAGATCATTAAATATTATAGCATTGTGTGCTATGCAGAATTCAATTAATCTAAGACCTGCCTTATTGGTTAAAGTATCTTTAGAACAACGGGGCAAACATAATTGTAGTAGAAGGGATTCAACCATTTCAGAGCCAAAATGAGAGATCCATTTCTGATTATTACTGCCTATCCGAGCATTAAAATCACCAAAAATCATGAGCTGAGCAATATGGAATTTCCTAGACAAAGACATCACATAATCAGAAAATTTCTCCCAGACAGTATCAAACTCCAGCTCTCCATTAAAAGGAGCTAAATAAACATTAATCATGATTAGAGTCAGTGCTGCAATAAAGCCTGGGCAAATGGTGGGCAAGGATCCAAGAGGACCACCTTAAATGGTACCATATTTTTCGGACCATAAGACGCACTCCCCCCCCCAAAAAAAAGTGGGGGGGAAAGTGTGTGCGTCTTATGGTCTGAAGGTATGTACCTTTGGGGGGCGAGGGGGCGATCTGCCTCTTCCTCCGATCTGGCACTTCCCCCATGCCTGCCTGCCTGGCTCCATCTTCTTCAGGCAAGCGCTGGGATCGCTCCACATGGCCCCAGCGCTTCGCAAGCGCCGGCTGCAGAGGGGGCAGTGTGCTTCCTCCTTGCCTGTGTGCCTGGCTTCAGCTGTGATGTTTAAAGCAAGCGCTGGGATCGGAGGGGGGAGGGAGCGATCCCAGCGCTTGCTTTAAACATTGCAGCTGAAGGCAGGCACACGGGCAAGGAGAAAGCACGCTGTGCTGGGATCGGAGGGGGGAGGGAGCGAGCCCAGCGCTTGCTTTAAACATCACAGCTGAAGGCAGGCACACAGGGAAGTAGGAAGCACCCGCCCCCTCTGCAAACGCAGCGCTTTGCGAGCGCCGGCTGTGGAGAGGGCAGCATGCTTCCTACTTGCCTGTGTGCATGCCTTCAGCTGTGATGTTTAAAGCAAGCGCTGGGATCGCTCCCTCCCCCCTCCGATCCCAGCGCTTGCTTTAAACATCACAGCTGAAACCAGGCACACAGGCAAGGAGGAAGCACGCTGCCCCCTCCGCAGCCGGCGCTTGCGAAGCGCTGGGGCCACGTGGAGCGATCCCAGCGCTTGCCTGAAGAAGATGGAGCCAGGCAAGCAGGCGCGGGGGAAGCGCCGGATCGGAGGAAGAGGCAGCGGATCGCCCCCCAGGAGGAAGGTGCGTCCTATCCTCCGGAGCACCTTATGGTGCGAAAAATACGGTAAGTTGGATTTCACCAAAGCAGCCAGGCCTGCTTTACTGAGACCTTTAGAATGAGTTCTATAAGCAGGGAGATTAAAAACTTGAAAATCCATCAGTCTAAACCTGCCTTCCGCCCATATTTCCTGAAGGAAGACACAATCAAAGGATTTCAAAGAGTCCACAAAATCTGAGTCATTCACTTTACTCTTCCACCCAGCTGTGTTTCAGGAGACAATGTGGATATTCCTTGTGGCTTCCCTAGCTGGTAGTGAATTGATAGTGGATATCCTTTCTAGCACCCTGGCGTCATCAGTGAAAATACAGCCGTTATGTTGGGGTGCTCTTGAGCCAGTTAGAGAGGGTTCCATAATCAGATCAATTAAGTCAGCCGATGGGGGACAAGGGGACAGGGGGTTGCCTGCAGGATCCAGGTTGATTGAAGGAACTGATTTCCCCGGCTCTAAAGACCTTTGCAGCTGCCGCTTAGTACATTCAAGACTTATGAGGATCGCCTGTTGTTCTTTTTCTGGAAGGCTCCCAAATGACTACAGAAGGTCATCTTCTATTGAAACATTAAGGGGACTGTGCATCACATCCATAGAGGGCTGCACTGATGACTCATTATCCAACTTGGGGTTTGATTGGGACTGACCAGAGCATGCTCTAGATACCTTAAAACACATCGAAGCCTTATATTTTGCCGCTGAAGATGATGCCTTCTTCAAAAGATGAGGATTACTTCGTGAACTGTCCCTTGCGGACAGGTTAGGCAGCAGATCATTAGTTTGAGAGTTAATAAAGGATTGCACAGGGAAAACCCCCTTTGACCGTAAGTAATTCTTTCGCCTCAAAATTAGTGAAGGAATGTTGTAGGATTGAAAGGTAAGCAGAATCCTCTGCATTTGAGACTGATCATTAAGAGATTCGATGGTAATCAAGTAAATTTTGTGATAGTTCAGATGAAGAAGTTCACAGAGATGAGATTTAACTAAAAGTTTACTTCTCCAGTATGGGGTCTTCCTGCCATAAGGACAAACTGTGATGCATACCTTATTGGGCTGTAGAACCAATTGTTGCACGTTCCTTTCATTGCCCATGCTGACCTTAGACTCCGTAAAGGAGCTCCGGGGATCCACATCCTGTGTTGCAGACAGGCACTGCTTTAAAGGGGCTAAGGTGTGACTAGCATCGGTGACTGTGTACTGAGAATGGTGAGGTCATTATAGGGATTGCCTTTTGGTATTTGGATCACAGGGTATGGTATGAAAGTGCATGATACATTAGCCATCGTGAAGTTAAGCCAGTTGAGTCTGGTCAGCACCTGGAAGATTAGGCATCCCATGCAGATTGTCTCAAATTTTACTGTGGAAGAATAGTTAGATTGAAATTTATTAAGTAAATAAGATTTAATTGGTCATGTGCACGATTACTTGTTACAGTTGATAAGAAAATTATTTTCTCATGTTATAAATTGTTTTTAATAACTGTTGTCTCTACTTAAAACATTTCTGGGGGAAATACATGTTCCTATGAACAGATTTTCAGAGCCCTGTGGCACAAAGTGGTAAAGCTGCAGTACTGCAGTCTGAACTCTCTGCTCACGACCTGAGTTCGATCCCAGCAGAAGCTGGTTTCAGGTAGCCGGCTCAGATTGACTCAGCCTTCCATCCTTCCAAGGTCGGTAAAATGAGTACCCAGCTACCTGGGGGGAAAGTGTAGATGACTAGGGAAGGCAATGGCAAACCACCCCGTAAAAAGTCTGCTGTGAAAACATTGTGAAAGCAACATCACCTCAGAGTCGGAAACGATTGGTGCTTGCACAGGGGACTATCTTTATCTTTTATGAACAGATTTTAACATGCCATATGATATTTTTATCAGTTGCTTATTGCTTTAGTCCATTTTTGTCTAAGTAAATCCTCCAGTGGCCTTTATGCCATTGATCATAACTATGGTTGGACCATCAGGATTTTTAAGAAAAATGAAGATAGAATGTCACTGAGATTTTTAAATTAAGTACATGACTGTGGGATCTGGGGTCCCAGATTGCAGATGATGCTGATTCCTGTAACCTCAGAAAGAGAGCAGATGGTTTCCTTTTGAAGTTTGCATAATAAATCCTGACCATCAGGGCAACTGTAATGCTTTATCTTCTTGGTGCATTAGGTGCAGAGAGAACTGGCTGCTGTTCTTGCTATGAAGGCAAGAAAATCAGGTGAGTACAGTAAGCTTTTGATTCTGCAGGTTGAGAATATGTTGAATGACAAGTAGTTTAAAACTGTGGAAAAATTGCTTAAGTGCAACAAGGAATATTTGCCGACATTTTGTTCTTCAAACTTTGTTCTTGTTAATGTTCATCAGATAAATAACAGGGTTTCTGGTTTCAGCTAACAAATGTGTAGGTCTTGTTTTTGAAAAGATGTTTGGCTTCTCTGATTGTAACACTCTCCCTGTCCTTCAGTTGTACCAGATGGCTTATTTCATTTTTTAAAAGATATTTTGCTCAAGGTATAGAATTAAAATACATAGGATATATGTTACCAAGATTGCTTGCTATTCCTTTTTGGAGTGTTGTTCTGGTGGTTAGATATGTTTTGAACATTGGATGCATGTGTGTGGGTAGTGAGGAATACATTAAGGGGTGAGTCTTTAATATCTTCCCCCTCTCTCTCCCCCTTAGGTGCAATTAGTGCTGTCATTTGCATACAGTGCTTGCAGATATATTCAAAAGCAAATGGAACATATAAAAGTTTAATTATATGTACTCACGTTAACAAATACTTGAAAAGAAATATGCCTATGGTAGGATATAAGTAGTCTAGTTTGGATGGTCTGAGGGTATACCACTGCAGTTATGTTTTGGAAATCAGTCAGTTGTAGCTGTTTAATGAACACCAATAAACTTGCGGTAGTGTTGGTAAAGAAACTAGAGCATTGGTCCATTTGTTGTTAATGGAACCCTAACTTGACTTTGTACTGCAGTGTTGGGCTGTGGCATTTTAAACACATTCCTTTCATCATCTTGCTAACATAAAGATAAAATGATAGCAATGTGTGCTATCAAGATAATGAGGTCTTACAGAGGCGATATTTTTCAGTATTCTATTAGTCCTGCAATAAAGCCTCTTTGACCAGATGAAATGGCATATACTTATTTGGGTTTTTTTTAAACTCTGCTGTTTGTGTTGTACACTTCCTGTAGAAATAATAAACATAAAGTGATTGCTGGATCAATCGTAGCTATAAGTTTTAGATTAGATTAAGGTTTTAATGATTTTAAGGAGAGTGAATTAAGATGGCTGATTACTGTAACTGGCAGGATGCTGTACAACAGCAGTAAAATTTATCAATGCAGACGGTGTAATGGGGGCTAATGTAATAGGGTTCAGCATTTTGCTTTCATAGAAATTTTTCAATAGGGTAGGATTTGGATATTGATGTATGTGATGTTCTTCCCCTAGTGCACTGCAGTTCCTATTTAGGGACAAATGATAGTATGTTGTTGCATTCTGACTTATAAACTGTGATTTGTGCTTGCTCCCCAAATCAGAGTTGCCAGCAGTGATTTTCCATTCTAGTTTGGAGAGCAAGCACAAACCATAGCATATGGATCCATTCCAGTCCGGCTTTCGGCCAGGTCACGGGACGGAGACAGTTCTGGTCGCCCTCATGGATGATCTTATGCGACATCTGGATCAGGGCGGTTCTGCAGTGCTGCTGTTATTAGATCTGTCAGCCGCTTTTGACACGGTTGACCACCAGCTACTGACTGACCGCCTCACCGATGTGGGGATACAGGGATCTGCCTTGCAGTGGCTGACTTCCTTTCTCCAAGATCGGGGACAAAGGGTGGTGATAGGGGAGGAAGCATCCCAGAGGCACTCCCTTAGTTGCGGGGTGCCGCAGGGAGCGGTCCTATCCCCGATGTTATTTAATATCTATATGCGCCCCCTTGCCCAGATTGTCAGGAGGTAGGGACTGGGTTGCCATCAATATGCGGATGACACCCAGCTCTACCTAATGATGGGTGGCCAGTCTGACTGTACCCTGGAAAATCTAGACCTGGCATTACAAGCCGTGGCCTCTTGGCTCAGACTGAGTCGGCTGAAATTGAATCCGACGAAGACGGAGGTTCTCTACCTGGGTCGGGGCGGTCCGGGGAGAGAGATCCAGCTGCCGGCCCTTGACGGGGTGCCACTAATACCGGTCCCCAAGGTCAAGAGCTTAGGCGTGCTCCTTGAGTCCTCCCTTACAATGGAGGCTCAGGTGGCAGCCACTGTTAGATCTGCCTTTTTCCATCTTCGGCAAGCACGGCAGCTGGCCCCTTACCTGGACCGCAGCGACCTAGCGACGGTAATCCATGCTATGGTCACCTCAAGAATAGATCACTGTAATGCTCTCTACATGGGGCTACCCCTGACGCTAACCCGGAGACTACAACTAGTGCAGAACGCTGCGGCACGGCTGTTAATGGGGCTACCACGACGGGGGCACATTCAGCCAGTGCTGAGAGAGCTGCACTGGTTGCCTGTTGTGTTCCGAGTTCGCTTCAAGGTGTTGGTATTAACCTTTAAAGCCCTTTATGATCAGGGACCTGCCTATCTACGGGACCGCCTTTCCCCATATATCCCCCAGAGAGCACTGCGATCAGGGACAAAAAATCTGCTGTCTGCCCCTGGCCAAAAGAAGCCAGGCTATGTGCAACAAGATCTAGGGCCTTCTCGGTGGCAGCACCAGAACTCTGGAACACCCTCCCAGAAGCTATAAGGGCCCTGCGGGATCTGTCGGCGTTCCGCAGGGCCTGTAAGACCGAACTGTTTAGACAGGCATTTCTGGTTGACTGAAAATGAGCTGCCACCGGACATCCTACAGAAGCTGGTGGTCATAGTCAGAACCCAATACCGCCAGACTGGATCGAGATAGCGTAATAGTTTTAAACTGATAAATGTATTATGGTTTTATATGTTTTATGGAATGATTGTTTTTATGATACTGTAAGCCGCCCTGAGTCCGCTTGCGGAGAGGGCGGGATATAAATGCAAAGTAATAAATAAATAAATAATAAATGGGTTTTACTGTAATGGCAACCTGTGACTTTCCTCTAAACAGGAAGTAAGGGAGGCAATCACAGTTCATGAAAGCAGAAAGAAAGGAGGGGTCAAGTGAACTCACTCATTTAGAGAAGTAAAATTTCTGGGAATCTTGGAATCACTGGGGAAAAATGTAGTTTATTACATTTAAAAATAAATATATACTTGAAAATATATACCTCTATTTTACTATGTATATACAGGAATTATTTTGATGTATTTTTATACATTGTATAATATGAAAACTTCATGTCATGTATACACTCCATGGTTTGTAGGCTTCCCAACCCTCCCACCCTGGCTGGGGACTCCCAAATTTTCAGCCTCCTCCCGCGCTCTTAAAAAGTCTGGGGGCGGGGGAGAGAGAACATACCTGCAGGCATCATGTTTTACAGCTTGGGATCGGTTTTTAAGACTGCACAGGAAACAGGAACGGCCCTTTAAGACTGCACAGGAAACAGGAACGGCCCCTCCCTTTCTTTTCCTGTGCAGCGTTACTTTCGTTTTCACAGCCGGCAAATTCTGCTGGAAGAAGACCAAGTGGTAAGTGTTTGTTTGTGTGTGTGTGTGTGTGAGAGAGAGAGGGAGGGGGCAGGGAGGGGGGAATTCCCTGGTATGGAGGCCCACCCCCCCTTTAGAAAGCGTGGGGGGGGGAGGAAATGTCTACTAGGCACTCTATTATTCCCTATGGAGAACGATTCCCATAGAGAATAATAGGGAATTGATCCATGGGTATTGGGGGCTCTGGGGGGGCTATTTTTTGAGGTAGAGGCACCAGCTAGTGCCTCTCCCCAAAATACCCCCCAAGTTTCAAAAAGATTGGACCAGGGGGTCCAATTCTATGAGCCCCAAAAGATGGTGCCCCTATCCTTAATTATTTCCTATGGAAGAAAGGCATTTAAAAAGGCATGCTGTCCCTTTAAATGTGATGGCCAGAACTCCCTTGTTCAATTATGCTTGTCACATCCTTGTTCCTGGCTCCACCCCCAATGTCTCCTGGCTCCACCCCCAAAGTCTCCTGGCTCCACCCCCAAATTCCCCAGATTTTTCTTTAATTGGACTTGGTAACCCTAATGGTTTGGCATTCAACTCAAAGCTAGAAACAATTTGGAAACAATTTTGAAGCCTATAAGCAAAATTTCTCATAAAAATTTTGTTCTTTGCTGTGCACATCTGCATATGGCTACTGTGGAGGGACCAGATGAGTTTGTTGTTTAAACAACAGCTGTGTTTTAGGGTACCCATCTTGGTAAAACAGAATGTTGTTCTCACTCAGATTCCATGAACTTGCTTTGTGATCTGAATGTGAGAATAAAGTACTTTGCAGTAATTGTTACTCTTTTAGAGTTTGTGATTCAGTGCATGGAATTGTGTTTGTTTAAATTTGTTGGGTGTGGTTTAACAAACCTATAGCACAAAAACCCCAGTAAGGAAGAGCGGGCTGAAACTGAATCCAGCGAAGACAGAAGTCCTTTGTCTGGGTCGGGGCGCTCAGGGAGGGAAAATACCTCTCCCGGTCTTCGACGGGGCGCCGTTGAAAGCGGCGCACCGCGTTAAGAGCCTGGGAGTTTTACTGGAGCCTGCATTATCAATGGAGGCCCAGATTGCAGCCACTGCCAAGTCAGCCTTTTTCCATCTAAGGCGGGCAAAGCAGTTGGCTCCCTTCCTAGAGCGCCAAGATCTGGCAATGGTGCTTCATGCAATGGTCACCTCGAGACTGGATTACTGTAATGCCCTCTACATGGGGCTGCCTCTGTACCGAACCCGGAAGCTGCAGCTGGTGCAGAACGCAGCGGCTAGACTGTTGCTGGGACTCCCTAAATGGGAGCACATACAGCCTGGGCTGCGCGAACTGCACTGGCTGCCAGTTACATACCGGGTTCGTTACAAAGTGCTGGTCATTACCTTTAAAGCCCTATATGGTCGAGGACCTGTCTACCTTAGGGACCGTCTCTCCCCATATGAACCCCAGAGAGCACTGAGGTCAGCCGGGAAAAACTTGCTGACTATCCCCGGACCGAGAGAGGTGAAGTTGCAAAGCACCCGTAACCGGGCTTTCTCCTCTATAGCCCCGAGCCTATGGAACCAACTTCCAGAGGAAATGCGGGCCCTGCGGGACCTAGAACAGTTCCGCAGGGCCTGCAAGACCTTCCTCTTCAGACTGGCTTTCGCTGATGAAAATGGAAATTGCGAAGGAAACCGCCATCAGAAAAAGTAAACATAGCATTAGCACTTTTAAAAATTAATCAACTTAATTTTAAAACTTAACCAGATTTTAATTAAATGCTTATAATGTTTAATGTAATTTTGTTCATTTGTATAGTTTAACCCTGAACTATGTTGTTAGCCGCCCTGGGCCTGCTCCGGCGGGGAGGGCGGGATACAAATAAAATTTGTTGTTGTTGTTGTTGTAGTAATATATTCAAAGGAACTGCAGTTTCTTCAATGTATGGCTTGAATTCTTGAAAAAATAAAAATAAAGTTTTTCTTTAGATTTTTAAAAAAGATCTGTTGCGTTGGATTTGTATGTTATTTCCATTAAAAATGGAGCATCTCCTGATGGTAAGAAAACTAGCATTAAGTTCTTGTCAGACAGATTTGAGGGAAAATAATGATTATGATAAACTTATTAATTCAGAAACAGGCCTTGATCTAGGTTATACCTGTGTGATCATATAGTATAAGGTACTATAGCTCAAGAACTACAGGTCCAAAGCTCACTTGAACATGTTGAACTAGCGGAGATGCTTTTTTTAATTCCACCCATGTCGTCATTGAAATTCTCTTTCTGTTTATTGTACACCCCAGGGCTTTTTTTTTTTTTGAGCAGGAATGCACAGGAACGCAGTTCCGGCTGGCCTGGTGTCAGGGGTGTGGCCTAATATGCAAATGAGTTCCTGCTGGGCTTTTTCTACAAAACAAGCCCTGGTACACTCTAAAGATGTTTCTATGTTACTTTACCAATTAAAAGACAGTAATGCTGAAAGCAAGACAGTTTGCTATAGATAGGTGTTCAGACTACTCCATCATGTTTTATTTCCAGTTTACCTATGCAGAAATCCAGTAGTTCTACAGAACAAGTATGTGTTTTCTGGATTGGGCACTGGAGAAACAAGTTCCATGGATTTCAATGGGGCTCACTCCCAAAGAAAGCTGTAGAACTACAGCCATTCAGACAGTAATAATGATAAGGGAGCATTCTCAAACAAAGTTTAGTAAACATAATACATTAATCCTGGTTATTTAATACACATATCTGTTTTCGGATGTTTAATTTGTGGTTCTCTTTCTTGTGGTCAATTAGTTGTTGCAGAAGCTATGAGAAGTAATGAACTCTACTTTATAACAAAGTGTCATACTAAATTTAAAATTTTAATTGCAGACTTTAAAAATACTTAGATGACTTAAAATCTAGCTGTGACTGTAATCTACCAATCATTCCTCAACTGTATAAAATATGGAATACTCTTTTATGTTTTGGCGGGGTAGTAGTGGTAGAGGTAGAATCTTGTTTTGTATTTAACATTTGAAAAACTGATCCTTGGAGATTTTGCTGTCTGGAAACTAAACCAGCATAATGAGTTCCATTCTCTGTAAATTCAATAATAGTTTTACACCTCAAGTCAAAAGGAAGTTAATGACCATTTGTGCACCAGTGATAGGAAATTATATTGCATTTCATATTCTTATCAATTTAGAAATATAGCATTACAGCAAAGTAATTTATATTTAAATTGATTTAAATTATGTACCATAATCATTGCGGACACTAGAGAACCCCATGATAAGAAGAAAAAAAATAACATCAATGACATTTGTAAATTTGGTATGTGTAGTTGTTTCCATGTTGGTCCCAGTGGATTGGACAGATATGATTAAGGAGACCACTGTTAGAATGCGAAGATATGATATGCCTCTTTGAGGATCAGGGGAAGAGGGAACATCACATGTGTGAGGAACCCAGTCAGAGGCTTTACTTGGGAAGGCGACCACTTTAAATTTCTCCCCAGTCACCTTCCCTCAGTAAGGCTCACAGAAATCCGGCCAGAACTAGACGGTTTTAACGTTAACAACCACAAAATACTTATTAGGTAACAACAGGCAAAGAGGGGGATGAAATAATATTGATTATAACTGTTCAATATTAAAAGGCAAATCAGTTGGCAGCTAGTTGGCAGAATAAAAAAATTACAGAGAGTAGAGACTTTTTCAGGCTGAGGTAAAAAATATAACAAGACTTTGGCAGAATATCTTTAAAATAAACAATAAACCAGGCAGGTTTCAGAGTCCCACTAGACTCTACTTCACACAGGCTGTCTGTGCCTTCTGGGCACTCAGAATGCTGTTTCTTCAGATGTTTTACCCTAACTTAGGCAGTGCCAAATCATATAAATAACAAACTTCAATCACTCTTCCACCCACACATAGTGAACTCCTGACTGGTGTCAGTATTCTCCCTCACAGACCCTTTCACACTGGCTATCTTCCAGGACTCACACCCCTCTATACTGATGCATCTCAACCCCACAGCTAGCCCTCTGGTCTGAGAGTCTTGGGTACCTCTGCTGACCCCTAGAATCCAGTTCTCCCCTCAGTGTGTAATTGTGTGATCTAGTTTGTACTTGGAGATTGCCTGATGCGCTGGCAAAATATCCCTCAGAGAGTTTCAAACCGTCTGAAAACTCCCCTTTTGGTGAAGAAGTGTTTATCTACGTTCTAGTTATGTGCACAAATGGTACCACTTAGTGTCAGTTTTTAGTTTATGATTTTGATCTTTGTTCATAATGCTTCCTGACATATATATATATATATATATATATATATATATATATATATATATATATATATATATATTAGCATTTTTCTTTTTTTTTAAATTATATTTTATTCTGATTATTAATTTTTGTTTGTATGATGCCATCCTAGTAGTCTGTCTTCTACTTGGTAGAATCTTGAATGCACAAATGGGACACCACATATCAGTCCACAAGCGTGCTGTGCAAATTCAGTGATCATTGCCTATTTTAAATCAAAGCTTGGAGTCACATACTAGTGACTACAGTTATCCCATATCAAAAAGCCTTTCCTCATAATTTTCTATGTGATTTGTATCTTGATTTTTATTATCCTTCTTAATGCAAAAGTATATTATAAACATTTTCCATAGTGGTAGAGTTGCCACCCTCCAGATGGGACCTGAAGATCACTCAGAATTATAACTGCAGACATCTGTCCCCCTGGAGAAAATGGCAACTTTGGAGAGTGACCTCTTTGGCATTATACACCATGCTGAGGCCTCTCTCCTCCCCAAACACTGCTCTCCTCAGACTTCACAAAATCTCCAGGAATTTCCTAACCTAGAGCTGGCAACTCTACATAGTAGGTATAAAATGAAAATGTTTCCCCATAGTGTTGTGCTGGTCTCCTTGTAAACTGGGATGTATATTCTGTTCTTCTCTCCTGATTTGATAAAGCACTTCCTACAGTCCATCTGTCTCAAAGGATGATAGGTGGTTTTTGATTATTCTGGATTTGTTCCTGCAACTGAAGGAGAATATTGTCAGTATCTCTGCAGGTCAAGGGGATGGGGTGGGGAAGAGAGAAACTTTCTCCAGCTGCCAGTAAAACAATTGACCTGCATATCTGCTGAAAATGGTCATTCGTAACTTGCAATGGTTAACACCCTATAAAACATGGATAGGAAGTTCACACCTTCCTTGGCTTTGTTGTTCCAGTCTGTTTGGCTGCCTTTAGTTCATTAGTTTTTATTGAGAAGTTTATCTCTCCAGCCAGAATAAGCATAGTGCATACAAATTAATTCCTGTACAGTGCAACATAATTTTGGAGAAGATCCAAATGTGATGAGTATTGTGGCCTTTTAATTCATTGTGCTCAGGGATAAGTTTTTTAGATTAAAACAAATGTACTCTGACATAAGTTAGACATACATAACAAGCTGCTCTCCAGCACTCAGCCTAATACTTTGTGTTTTCCATAAATACTTGGAAGCTCTGATATTTTAAAATGCAGTTTTGTTCAGTTCATGTATCTTCAAATACTCTTCAGTGTTGAATTGGAGGATTTTCAGTGTATCTATCTGACATGCTCTCTGTATTATTTTAAAAGTATAATTTTGGCAGGAAATGGGCATTTTATGTTCCCAAGAAACCATGCATAGTATTGACAATATTATTAGCCTTATGTTCCTTGAGATTATCAATCGTTGGTGTATCGTGCCTAAGTATATTTCTGTGTATTCCATAATTCAAGTACAGTTTATTTTTTTGCGGTGGCTATTATTTTTTACCTAGGGAGAGCTAGATAACTCTAATCTCTGTGTCCTCTATTCCAGCTGTTTAAACCCTGCCTTTGCAAGTAAATATCTTCCTTTTTTCTTTTAAGAAAATAAATAATACACTTGCAAAATGATGTAATGTGCTTAATTAGGATTTATTTAATTGGGGGGAGTTTTAAGTTGCCCTTGACCTTATGTCCTTCACTTAAAACCTCTTGAAAGCTCACTCTGAGAACTCTGTTTGCCAGATTATATTTTGCAATAGAATTATCTTCAGTTGAGTGGTGGCCCTTCTGGAAAGCAAGGGTTCATAATGGAAGTGCTGCAGCAATCTTAATTTAGGCTGTAACCCCAATGATACATGATAATGATTATCCATTTTAAGTGAATCTTCCATTAAGGTTTAAGTAGGTTATGGGTTTCTCTAAAATAACTCTGAAGAAATTAAATAAGCCTTACATATCAAGGAAGGCAATCCTCTCTGTATATAAATATACCCAGTTTCTATCCTGGAGCAAGCCTTCACTCTGTTATTGAATAAGATCTTGAAGGAAAAAAAACCCTTCCTGAGGTCAACAAAGGAGTTAAGAAAATAAAATAAACCTTCTGATCCTTAAGTGACCATTAAAAAGGCAACATTCAGAACTTCTTCAGGCTCATTGGCAGATGAACACCATTTGAAATTGCACTTCAGTAAGCTAATGATCATTTAACATCACATTCTTCATTGGTTTGAAACCAGAGGAATACTATAGGTAGAAATTGAGAAGAGTTGCAGTAAATTGTATCGTGTCCTTTGTAGTCTAGTCGTACTTAGTGCAACATGGAACAGATTTGTGACTCTAGAGAACACTACATTTGTGTTCAAATTATATAAATTGTTTTCTTTGCTCTCAGCCATATTTACAGAGAAACAGTTTATGTTGGCATAGTAGAAAGCAGACCCTTGGCTATTGCCCAGATATTATAAATCTTATCAGGAAATATATTATTTGAAAGTTCATTCAAAATTGCAACAATTTCCCACCCCACCCTTACACATCCCACCTTTGTACTATACATCTTGTTTTTAAAGCTTAGTACCAAAATGTGGGAAATTATTGCTACATTTCAATACTCTGTGAGTGAAATTCAGTATTAATTTTGTTTGGTAGATTTATGTACCATCTGATTTGCATAACTGGGTTTAAAATGTATAAGTTCAAGGGGAATATTCTTGGATGCTTAAGTAGAGTGTACAAATGCAACATTTCCTCTCTTTTCAGTTAAAACTATGAACCAATCTGGACTTCAGTGACATTAAGGAGATCCTATTTGAGATATAATACCAGGATAGACAGTAATCCTTACTTCTTGCAATTCTCTAGAGCAGTGGTTCTTAATGCTTTTAGTGTAATGGACCCTTTCAAAACTCTGATGAAAGCTATGGACCACACCATCCCACAAAAATATAACAATGTGATGATGATTGTACGTAACAGGAAGGAAATCAGAGAAAAAAAATTTTTTTGCACCTGGTTCACAGACCCCCTGAAGCCCATCCATGGACCCCAGGTTAAGAATCCCTGCTCCTGAGCTTGTAGATCCCTCTTTTAGATTGCCTTGGGTGTGTTGTAAAGGAGCTATTTAAATCCATTTAAAATTGCTTTACTTTGCCATGGGAAGAGATCCTGCCATGTAATTCCAGTTGTCATATTTACATGTGCTTTTAAAAACAAATAGAAACTTGCAAATACATGTCTTGGGCAAAGCCTGCATAATTTGTCAATCTTATATAGATCTTATTTAGATTGAAAGGTGTGAGATTGAGTTCCTTCAGATAGTCAGCTTGCTACATGTCTATTGAACTACAGGCATTTTCAAACCAATCTTAAGGAACCTAAAATGTGATTGCATTCTCTAAATCAATGGTCCCGAACCTTTTTGGCACCAGGGACCAGTTTTGTGGAAGACAATTTTTCCACGGACCAGCGGGGGATGGGGGGGGCATGGTTTTGGGATGATACAATTGTGCACTTTATTTTGGTGCTGTGGTTAAGTGTGCAGACCCTTATCTGGGAGAACCGAGTTTGATTTCCCTCTCCTCCACTTACAGCTGCTGGAATGGCCTTGGGTTAGCCATAGCTATTGCAGGAGTTGTCCTTGAAAGGGTAGCTTCTGGGAGAGCTCTCTCAGATCCACCCACCTCACAGGGTGTCTGTTGTGGGAGAGCCACTCTGAGATTCAGAGTGAAGGGCAGGATATAAATCCAATGTTGTCATCTTATTATTTTTACTACACTGTAATATATAATGAAATAATTATCCAACTCATGGCCTCGTTGCTAACAGGCTACAGACCGGTACTGGTCCACAGCCCAGGGGTTGGGGACCCCTTCTCTAAATTACCCTTTATTCATTATAAAATATGCACTCAGTGTATTAAACTAATCTTGTTAGAAAATCATGTTCTTTCCTGCTAAGACCTGGACAAAGTTACTGAACTTAAATTGTTACACAGTAAATTGTTACAAACAGAGATTCTTTAGCTTCCTCAAGCAAATAATTTAGAGGGGAGGGAATTCAGTCTCCTAAGATGCTTAGTAGTAAGTGTAGGAGTCAATACCTGTCTACATGTTACTTGATATCATGGGCAATCACAACAATCGTGTCAAGCCCTGTCTGAGCTGGCAGCACCAACATCTCTGATGTTCCGGAAGTAGACAGCTCGCCACTGCTGCCTGAGTCAGCATCCCCCACACATAGCTGCAATCTGAAGACCTGCCTGACTCCACAGGTAGATACCTCCACAGGTACCTCAGCTGACAGAGCGACTCCACCAGGAGTTAGCAACCCACTGAAGAAATGCACACCTGCAGGGAAGATGGTCACTGAGCTCTGAGTTCTAACAGGAGCTTCACCACTTGCTAATTGGAGGATCACCGGAGGCCCATTTAGCCCCCTGCTTGAGGCTGGGCTTTCTGAAAGCTTTGATGAGGTGATTCTCATTGTGTCAAACATCTTGCTTTGCCTTGGATCCTCTGAATCACATGGAGAGTTCCACACAACTGTTGGGTGTTCCTAAAAGCTTCTCTCTTTGTTTATGCAGTTGGGAAAGTGTATACCAATATTATTAAAATCTTAGCTGCAATAAGGAAAGTTAACCACATGGATAAGGTAAAGTGTGAGGGAAAGGGTTCCTAAGAACGGTTATTTACTGTGATAAATTGACTTTCAATTTAAAGAGAAATTTTCTTTGAGGAAACAGGTTCCAGCAAACCCTTTGCATATATGCATAATTACAGACACACATATTTGTAGTGCAAAAATGTGCTGTTGGAATTGCCAGTCACTGTGATTGATACTTACAGTGTAGGATTGCCTGATCAAATACGAGGTTCCTGTATCTTTATTCCGTATAAGGAAGAAGAATGTCAGTAGAGGCAACTTTTATCATTGCCGTAATATGCGGAGTCATGCTATTTCTGCTGAACTTTTCCATTCTTCAGAACTATTGAACATGTTTGAGCTGTGTCTCATATTTAATCTCTACATACTAATAACATGTTTCCTTAAACTCATTGGAACATGTATATTTTCTGAGTGTACTCAGGGTGCTCTTTTTTCAAAGACTGATTTAGAGAGTACCAAGTATGTGCCTGTGGGGCAAAGCATCCCTGACTTTCCCCCTCAAAGGTTAATTGACTGGTAATCAGTTCATCCACTCTGTAGGTGCTACTAATTGCTCTCTCTGCCTACATAGTCCTTATCACTTTCAAGGCCAGAATAGGAAATGTCAAGGTCAGAGTAGCTTCTCATGAGAACCTGTAGTTACTGGATGGTGGGGGGAAGGTTAGGAGTGGTGAGGCAATTTTTTAGAGCAGGGGTGGCCAACGGTTGCTCTCCAGATGTCTTTTGCTTACAGTTCCCATCAGCCGCAGCCATTGGCCATGCTGGCTGGGGCTGATGGGAGTTGTAGGCAAAAAACATCTGGAGAGCTACCGTTGGCTACCCGTTTTAGAGGACCCCAGCAAGACTGAATGTCTGATGTTCCTTGATTTAAAAAAGATAATTGAGCTAAGAACCTGGAAAAAAAAAGCTGGCTTGGATTCTGATGGATGAAAGGACTGAACTATGTCACGCTTAAATTGCAATTTACAATGGCATAGAGAACACCTATGCTAAGGCCTTTTGACTCTTGGGCTTAACATAACTTCTGGAAGGTATTAGGCAGTTAAGCTAGTTCTCTTGTTTTCCTGCTGTATGATTCTGAGATAATGTGTTGCTTGTAGTTTGAATCTTTAATTCTGTTAGAAATCATATATTTTTTTATAAATGCTTTAAAATAAAATTTACTGAAGGTCTGGTTAGTTGTGTACAACTGCCCTGGGGACCAAAGGGGTTCAGCCTTGCCAGTGTCTGATAACATCATTCATTATTTTTCCCAGCCCTAGAAATGAATCAAAATGATGAAATCAACAGTGAAGAAGAAACAGAGCAAGAAGACTGTAAGGATGTCTACAATACACAGGTAGAAAATGATTCACTATTAATGTTTTGCGTGGTCTTGTGAAATACGCTTGCTGAGAACCCCAAAGAGAAGCAGAGAGCTTTCCCCAGTACACATAAGCATGGAAGTTGTTGATTTTGCCCATTTGCAGGAAAGCACCTGCAGAAGGCTCTGCTCGTATTAGCAATGCTGTTGTGACATAGTGTAGGGAAAGAGGCTGACATAATGATAAATTTACTTCATTGGTTTCATAATATAGGCACTTGAGGGACAGAAATAAATGTCTTATTCTAAGACTTGGCTGTAGACAATGAATTATGTGATATGGGGCTGGATCTTCCCAAAGGTTCTGAAGGATGCAGATCTTTCCAGTAGTCCTTTCTGACCTTGGAAAAGCTGATTTCTGGGGTCATGGGACCCTCGTGAACAAAGACCTATGTGGTCCCAAGGACTGTGCTAAAGAGGGGAAGGGGTGATATTACCCTTTCCTCGCTCTTCCATAAGTTTCACTGTGCTGATGGAAGGGAGAGGTGGCAGTTTTTTTACTCATCCCTCATATATGCAGCCCCCCAAACTAGTATAGTTATTACTACATGTGGGTCCCACCTTATGCAGAATTAACCAAATATCGTTGGGACTTATATTAATAATGATGATAGTGTTTGGCTGTTTAGATCCCTAAATCTTCACTAGAAATGATCCCTACTATTTTGCATGACTGTTCTGTCAAGATTATATTTTAAGCAGAGTAGGATTTTGAGTTGAATCAGTGGACAAACTGTGCAGCAAAAGTGAGAGAACAACAGAACTTTAATGTGTTCCTGTTTTGAGCCAGTGATTCACTGATGCTCCAGTAGTCACCTTTGGCAGTGACTTCTACAACTAGATCATGTGGGTCTACACACCCAGTCAAATACGATATATAAGAAGAGATAATGCTATTGTATGTGCTGTGATGGAATTCTGGTTCAATGAAATATATATTGCAGGGGTGGCCAATGGTAGCTCTCCAGATGTTTTTTGCCTACAACTCCCATCAGCCCCAGCCAGCATGGCCAATGGCTGGGGCTGATGGGAGTTGTAGGCAAAAACATCTGGAGAGCTATTTATTTATTTATTTATTTGATTTATATCCCGTCCTACCCCACTGAAGCGGGCTCACCGAGCTATTGTTGGCCACCCCTGATGAGTAATGAGACAATGTGTGAATGCAATGCCACTCGATTTATAATATAGATGCAAGTAATAAAGGATTTGGAGTTCTAAAAATTTTTTGAAAGAAGAGTGTGTTGGCCATATATAAAAACAAAGCATGGAATTTAAGTTCTTCCTTCTAAGAATCCTTTTAAAGAAATCTCATGAAGCTATTGCATGTACAGAACATAATGCAAAGAATGCACAATCAAATGTGTACAATTGTGGATCTGGTCTTGAATTTATTAATGAACCAGATTGGGAGATTTAGTGAAGATATAGGTATAATTTGTATTTAGTATGTAGTCATTCCCATCCTGAAATTAAATTCATTTGTCTTTGTGCTTGCTTGCTTGGCAGAAATTTTTCTTTACTACTTTTGCATAGATTCACTAAATTTGCATCTCTTCATATTCTAGCAGTCTTCTACCAACTAGATGTGTGGCTTTGGGACAGAATAGTGGGAAGTCAGATCATTGAGGGCAGGGCTTTTTTTTTAGAAAAAGCTCATCAGAAACTCATTTGCATATTAGGCCACACCACTGACACCAAGCCAGCCGTAACTGCGTTCCTGCTGAAAAAAAAAACCCCGATTGAGGGAATGCTTTGTTATTCCTGTTGAATGATTTGAAACCTGCAGCATGTGATGTCTGCTTAAATACCACATATTGTAGGGAACCTCGATAGGAAACGATGATATATTTCAGTGGCAGGTAAACCAAACTTGCTATTACTAAAGAGTTTAGTACACAGCAGCTGAAATGACCCATAATTTAGCTGCTTTTCATGTCTAGAATTTTATCCTCACTCTGGTTCCATTTGTTATCATAATTAGTTTATATGAATACTCATTTCAAGGTTTTTTGTTCAAGATTTAGAAACAAAAGAATTCATTAAGCATTCATCTGCTCTAATAAGCAGTATGCTAATAAGATTATATGGGTGGATTATTGAAAACAGTAATGATTTAATTTAAGCAAAACCAGTCATCCAATTTATCTGAAGGCAGGCCTAACATTTAACAAATATTGTAAAGTGTGTATATCTGTGTCTACCACTGTCCATTTTAGCTACACGGAGACTGATCAAATGGAACATAAATAGTTGTGGAAGGATAAGAGAGAATACTACAGTATGACTGAAACCATAAAATCAACATTATTTTCTACAGACAAAACTCCTGGTGAATGCACAGGCAACTGTTTGCCAAGTAGTAATTTACCAGGTTTGCATATAGCCACTTGGCAAGCCCATCATCTGTGTTATTTTGTCAAGTGGCAAAAAGAATGTTCCCACTCTCCAACTTCCTTGAATTTTATGATCACATGCAAAAGTAGGACAGTATTTTCCAATCAAGTTGGGGCAATACAGATGACAGCACATGCAGTCATGCAACAGGGTAAAGTGCCCCCTGGGCGGTTTCAACAAAGGAAAATGGCATTGGGGGTGGGAGGCTGGATCCCCTCCTTCCCCAGTGCCACAGCCCTGATGTGAATTTAACCCTGTGTACTTGGGAATGTAAATTTTCTGTAAGTGCAGTGTAGCTGCAAGGAAAGTCAGCTGGACTGGGAGAATCCTGGCCCAGTTTGTTAAAAGGAGTCATAGTTTGTCCTGTATTAATTATGTATCCAGTTGACTACTTTGCCAAGTGGTGATTTATTATCTGTAGAGACTCAGTGACAGCATATAAAAGTCCAAAATGTTAAAGAAAAGTAGATTTTTTTTTTCATTTTATCTGTAGGCAATAGATAAAATTGTCCTGGTATAAAACTAGGATTCCATATTTTAGCAATTTGTTTATATTGGCTTTGTACAATGTATTTATTAATCTGCTGGCTTGGTGCCATAATTAATAAAGAATGTGTGTATAAAACTAGAGATAATTCCTGAGATTAACAGTGCAATCCTAAAAACATCTTCCTGGAAGTAAGTCCCATTGAACAGACTCGAGTATGATTCTGAGTAGACCTTATTATTGCTCTTTAAATCTTGGTTAGTAATATTTTGAGTTGAATGTGATGAAAGTGATTTGCCTTCCATTTCCCCAGGGATCCAATATTTCACCTTCACGCCACTTATAGCTGATTCATTTATCAGCGTTATGGCTTTCCTCAAGGGACATGTTTCCCAGGACTTGCTTTATAACTGAAAGTGCACAGTCAACACTGGGCTGTGACTTCTACAAAAAGTGCAGTAGCATGTAATTTTTCTTTAGTGCAAAAAGTAAAACGAAAAAAACCCTACCCTTGTGCTGTTCTGAGTGTGTTTCTGCACAAGACTTTCTTTTTTTTTAAAGGTTTGGTTGGTGATCAGGCAACCCATACAACAATTACACATAGCCTTCTTCTCATCCCCCACTGTAGTGACTTTACACAGGTAGGAATACATTTCCACCAGGTTAGATTGAAGAGTGAACTTGGATGGTGACTTGCCTTTTTCTATAGCTGGTGATTTCCCTGGCTTTTCTGGACCTGATGGTTCTGTATGTACTGTAGAGCATTGCATTTAATTAACTGCTTATGTTTTTGTGTTGTTGCCATCTGAATAATGTGAATAAACATGTTGGGGAGGGGTAAGTGGAAGTCCCTGCCTTTCAGGAAGACAGTGATGCCAAAAAGCTATTGGTTTGCACCAGCCCTTTATTTCCATTTATAATGATATTTGTATTCACATGCACTGATACAAAAGTGAATTTTTAAAAAATCAGAATACTTGACTTTCAGGTACATTATATGTCTGAAACATAAGAATTATTTGTTATATATTTGCTTGCCATAATTTGTATTTAACATATAGCAGCTGAAATATTGCATGCATACAAAGAAGGGTGGAGTGTGAGAAATACAAGATTGTGCTGTTATTTTTAGGGATGACTCTCTTGCTCTCCATCCTTTTCCAGGGCTGTTCTTGGCTAACTTTCCCATGGATTTCTAACCTCTTGCTACGTTTCTCTTATGTAACAGGAAACAAGTTGACGGGAACAAACATACCACTTGCTCGCATATTAGCTGCACCCAAAGTAGCAGTTGATTTAGTTCAAACTACTGTCTTCATTTTGCTAAGCAGATAACATAGCATAGAAGAATTATATCAGTAAGAAATTTCTCGTGCCTTTTGCAACAAGAAGCAGTATTCTTTTAGCCATAATAGTCAGAATTAGAGGAAACTTAATGAAAATGAGGTGTGATTTATAAAGTTAAAAATCTGTGAGTGTCATGTCCTGGGATTGTGGATTTAAGTATCTATTCACTTTCCCTCCAACTCTCAAGGCAGGAGTTATGTGCAAGCTTCAAGAACAAGAGGACATCGGGCGCCTTGAACTAATCCAGAAACTGACAAAAGAAAGCTGTCACCTTCTAGAGGCAGATAAAAAACAGCCAGAGAAGACAGACCAAGTAAGATATCTTTCAATTTGTCATTTTTTTTCCAGAGGAGTAAAGTCCAGCAAAAGTTAGAAATAATTAAGTAAGTTAGTCATGATTCAATACCATTCTGTAGGTTTTAGGACTAATCTTATATTATTTGTATCTGATTCTCCCCCACCCCCCTCCAAAAAAAAGAGAGAGAATTTTAATATAGTTTAAACCTGGAAATGCATGAAACCCCGAAGGAGTATCTTTGGTTTTCAGAGAGCAGCTATGGTTTAATCATATTGGTATTTCATAGTGCTAAAACTCACATGTGATAATGGATCTCTAGCATCATGTGTGGTTTAGCCTCTAGGTATTTTGAACCTAGGCCATAGAAGCAAGTGATCTGCGCCCAGCAGCTTGCAAGTAGCCAGTGCAATTTGCTACAGAACTTTATGTTCTTAACCTCCCCTAGTTTACTAGGAAGCAGTTAGCCACAGCATTCTGCACCATCTTCAATGTTTATATCTTCAGAGACTCTGTGTTTATGCGATGATCCCAGTGGAAGAGAAACTATTGATCAAAACTCATATGTTTGGTTTATAGATGACTGATTTGACCAGAATTTTTTGTTTCATTTTTAATGAAGTTTATAGAAACAAAAATTACATGGGCTTGCTTGATGAAATGGCATTTTTTCCTGACAAAAGATACTTAAATGGTGTTGCAAGAAAAAGAGATTCCCAGTTGCTTTGCTTAATAGTGCAGTGTAACTTGTTTTATTCACTCCCAAAGATTTGTTTAATGTTTTGTGTGCTACAAAATATTTTCCTTGGCAGCAGGCTAATTTAGAACTCCCAGAAACAGCAGCCGCAAAAATTTGTTTGCTTGTATGCTGGTATGCAGTATATGTGGGGCTGACAAATATTTTCTATAACTCATGATCTGGAAAAATAACTGAAAGGTTCTGTAGCCTTTATAAAGTAAACAAAAGGAACGAGATCTTTTTTGAGAATATGATGTTAGTTCATTCAACAGCTCTGTAAACAATTGCCTCTTGAAAATGAGTTTTTCTAGAGGCATGTCTTAGAAAACAAGAGACTTAACCAGGGCTGTGTTCCTATATTATAACTGTTTCTTGACTGAATCACTAACATTTCATATTGTGGTATATTTTTGTCTGAGACTCACAGTTTCATTAACAAGACTGCAGGAGGAGCTTATCGGAGAAGAACTTTGGTAAAGAATCAATGCAGAAGTTCAGTAAACTTTTAGCTAGTCCGATGTTACTTGTATAGCCAAGGGTAGGAGTATTCTGCCTATCCTTAAATTTGCTGTGTGTGCAAGGAATTGAATACCTAACTCATTGGTAAATTCCTGACTCTCATTGACAAAGAGGCAACATTATGAGGTGCATAATTATAAATTATCTGAAGGTACAGGGATGAGTGAAATTGTTCATGGCTTCTCTCATGCTCAGAATGTTATTCTTCTAGTAGTCTAGTAGTCCTGTATTACCATGAGATGAAATTCCATCTTGTTATTGCATTCATTATTTAATAACACAAACTTCATGAATTCTACTGCTGAATTCTGTTCCTCAAAATGTTTAGGATATATATGGAAAATCTGATTTACACGTAATTTCAAATGAGTTGAAGTCATTGTATGGTAACTTTGCCATTTAAGTTAATCTAATGTGTCTGAAAAGAGCCCTGTGGTGCAGAGTGATAAAGCTGCATTACTGCAGTCGGAGCCCTCTGCTCATGACCTGAGTTTGATCCCAGTGGAAGCTGGTTCAGGTAGCCGGCTCCAGGTTGACTCAGCCTTCCATCCTTCTGAGTCAGTAAAATGAGTACCCAGCTTGCTGGGGGGAAAGTGTAGATGACTGGGGAAGGCAATGGCAAACCACCCTGTAAAAAGTCTGCCATGAAAACGTTGTGAAAGCAACATCACCCCAGAGTCGAAAATGACTGGTGCTTGCACAGGGGACTACCTTTACCTTTAATTTATATGAATGTACCCCTACCTGGTGGTATGTCAGAGGAACAGAAATTTACCATGCAAGAGCTAATTATCAGCTATTGCTATAGAAGGGTATATTCAAAATACATTAACTGCACAAAACTGATGTATTGAAGAAGGAAAAGGAGATTGGATGTATACCCCACCCTTCATTTGGAGTCTCAGAGCAGTTTACAATCTCCTTTCCTTTCCTCTCCCCACAACAGACACCCTGTGAGTGAACTAGGTGGGGCTGAGAGAGCTCTTTTGAGAACTGCTCTTGAGAAAACAGTTCTAAAAGAACTTGTGGCTGACTCAAAGTGACATCAGTAGGGAGTGCATGTGGAGGGGGGAGTGCAGAATAAAAGCTGGTTCTCCCAGATTAGAGTTCACACACTTAACCACTATACCAAACTTCCTTGTGAAAAACTTCAGCACATCCAAGATGACATGTTAAGCTTTGGAAGCAAACCAAATTATGCATTCTAAGTATATTGGTGAATATTTGTTTAATTTGCGTCATAGAATCTTAGAACCTTGTCATAGAATCTGGGCTTCCTTGTCACCAGAGGGCAAGCCTGTTTGGCACAATAGAGATTAAAAATAAGGCCAAGATTGATGGTGCCTTGGTCTTATTTTTTAAATCTCCTGTGACTGGTGTGGCCCTTTTATTTTCTTCCTGGCACAATAAACAGCCACGAGCGCAAATATTTTATTGGAAAATCCTAACTTCAGTGTCAGTGCAAAGCATGCAGAATAAGAATTCAGTTCTTAAAAGGATGCTCATATTTGCTTATAACTGTTTTTTTTTAATATCTTGCGGATTTTGCCATTTAGCACATCAAAATAAGTTTGTAAAAATGAATGGCTTAATATATACATTTTGCTTACTTTGCATTCCATTTCATAAAGAGTATACTACCTTTAAGGTTTGGCTTTCGGCTGGAGGGTGTGTGAAAATATCACACTCCAAAAGTAATTACTACAAACATTGTTTAGCACTATGGATAACATCCCGTTTTTCTGTTCAAAGTATATCTAGGGAAGCGGTAAATTAGAACTCAGTTGGTTCAACAGTGCTAGATATTGCTGTGTGTATCCCTTGCCTACTAGGCTTCCGGTATTCCTGTTGGAGAGAGGATGGGGAAGGACAATCTCATTCATTTGTTTAACTCTGAATTTTTGTGTAGTCAGCTTGTTCATGTCAGATGAAGCTATAACATTGGTTTCATTTTCCTGCGTCACCAAATGCTCATTAGGATCTGTGTCCTTACTTACTGCCACTCCCTTCTTGACTGTAGCATTTACGATCTTGTTTAAAACACATTTAAAAAAACAAACAAAAAACACCTGATTTCCAAAAGGTCCTTAATTTAAATAATTTACGCTGGTTTGGAATTAAGAATGATTATAATACATGGAATATATGCAGTAGTGGCTCTTCAGTTTGAGAAACTGGGGTGGCATCAAGATGTGCATAAATTCTATGGTGAGCTCTCTATGAAAGCACAGTCACTGTAGTTGAAACATATGTGTGCTATCTTTTCCTTGCACTAATTTTAAGGAGACCCCCCCCCCCATCAGCAGAAGTCTGATTTGCATACCATGAATTGGCCAGTCCCAGAGCCGATGCGTCCATTAGGCAGCATGAGGTGGCTGCCTGGAGTGCAGCACTGGGGGGAGGGCACCGGTTAGTTCCTCCTACCCCCCCCCCCCCAGGTGAGAGACATAGCAAGCTTGGCAGCAACTGCCATAGAACTTCTGGCCTCAGCATGCACGCTTGCCACTAGTTCACCGTTGCTCCATCCCTCATGTTTGTGCTTCCAAACAAAGATGTGAGGGACAGAGAACCAGTGTGCACGCACACACGCACACTGAGCTTGGAAGGCCCGTGGCGGCTGTCATAAAGCCTGGCCTCGCCAAGGAGACAAGGGGCGGCAGAGGCACCTTGCCTGGGGTACCAGCCTTGCATGGGGTCTTTAGTGCTGATGCTGTCCAGTCCTTGTGTCAGTCATAAAGCTTCTTCTCTAGACCAGAACAGTGCACCACACTGCCTTTGTGTGGTCACATTTCTTCCTGCACATACACTTTTAAGAGAGAGAAAAGGAACAGTTAAAACACTAGACAGATGCTTAAAGAATTAATTATGCAGATATTAACCCATCCTTCACCCCAGAAAAAGGCAAGCAACGCACCTGAAGCACAGGGAGGGGGAGTGGCTTTGGAGGATGTATGTGCAAATACAGGGTAAGTTCTGCTTGTTCAACAGCAAAACCTCTATGGCCCCCTTTGTTTCAAGGTATGTGTTCTGTCATTTAATCCAGTGAAGTTGGTAATCTGATAAAACCAATCCTGATCTGCAAAGCATCTAGCAACAAGTGAAGCCATCATTTAGTGATAGCTTTCTAATGATTTTCTCTGATTTTTTTGGAAATGCAATAGAAACAATGCAGGGATGTGATAGCCACCTCCCCCCCTTTAAAATGCAAAATAGAAAGAAATGTCTCAAATTTGCATCCAGGTAAGAGTCACTTTTCTTCATTTTCTCATGTAAAGCACAAACTAGATCATCAGTTATATGTTGATACAGGCTCCTTTCACACCCACCTTTATTTGTGTTTAGTTCAGTTATTAGACAGTGAGTGAGAGAAGAGAGACAGTTGCTTACGTGGAGAAATAGATTGTATTCTCAATGAGGAACAAACTGGGCAGGATGTTGGAGACCTGTAACTGGATTTATCTTCTCTTTAAATGGCAACTGCCTGACAGCACCAATTGAAGGTCATACTAGATGGTATAGCACAGGGATGGCCAAA
Organism: Heteronotia binoei; assembly: GCF_032191835.1. NCBI lineage: Eukaryota > Metazoa > Chordata > Lepidosauria > Squamata > Gekkonidae > Heteronotia > Heteronotia binoei. The sequence continues at coordinate 54,080,289 of NC_083232.1, read as the reverse complement.
CTTGCTTAATGTAAGAGCCACATAGAACAAACATCAGATGTTTGAGAGCTGCTAGATATGACAGATGTTTGAGAGCCACAAATAGATGAGGAGAGAAAGCAACTTTAACTTTAAATGCATTCTCCAAGCTGCTGACTGGCTTGGCGAAGTGATTTAAAGAGACAAATGCCTTCTCTAAGCCGGCTGATGGGGTCGGGGAGACCCTCAAGAGCCACACAATATGCATGAAAGAGCCACATGTGGCTCCCAAGCCACAGTTGGGCCACCCCTGGTATAGCATCTTTGAATTTGACATGGGGACAAGGTGCCATTTTAGAATTTGGTTTTTAACTTTTCAAAATTCTGCATGGGGCCCAATCTCTCTGGGAATATTTACCTGAAGAGATGAGGGACACTGCCCCTCCCCCCATATTCAAGAACCATGACTGTTTCAGTTCTCAAAAATGGCAAAAGTGGAGACAGGATTCCCCTCAACCCCTTCCAGTCCCCAGCAGTATTGCCCCCCTACAGTGTTTTGTTTGTTAAAAACAAGCAGTGCTGCATCCTTATGGCAGACAAGGGGATGTGGTATCATCTAGTTTGGCCCCGGATCAGCATCAGAGAACTAAGGAAGGAGTTCCTCCCTTGCATTTTTCAGAATATAATCTCCCCTCCCAGCTGCTTTTCATTTTGCTAGGGAAAACTTTTCATCAATGAGGAAGATTACTACCATCATGTAGGTGATACCATGGGCACCATGATGCCTGCCAGTTGTTTTTAGAAAGTGGGCAGGCCAGGTTGGCCTTTTGCTCAGCAAGGTTTCTGTTTGTCCATTGGAAATTTGACTAGCTGTGGAGATTTTTAAAAATGTTGCTTTGGCTGCTGCTGCCACCTCAGCACAAAGATCTTTACAGCATGACCAAAGATAAGCTGCTGCACCAGCCATTTTGTGGTTTCGTCTACCACACTACACCAGAATTCCAAACATAGTTAGGGGCCGCTGAAGTACAATTATGCATAAAGTGGGTACAAGATGATTAAGTGACAAGTCCTGCACTTCCTCCCCCAGACTGCTCAGGGAGTCCATTAGAAATTTTTCTTTCCCTGATACATAGATTGCTATTAGCGGAATACAGTTATGTCCTTGATATTGAATAGCAGTGAAGTTCTAGTGAGGCATAAATTGATCATCAAACAGAATTTCCTATTTAAAAACACTGGTCAGTGTATATTTTGTGATATTAGTGCTCTCTCTTTCCCCTCCCTGGTTAGTTTGTTCAGGTAATCCAACAGTTGTTAAATATATTGAAGTGAATCTCTGAACAAGTCCAGAGGCATGTTGTGTATGTTTTAGGTGACCTTTCATTGATGTGGCATTGAAGTGCCTTTGTTAGATTATCCTCATCAAATTATTGGTGAACTTCCACTGACAAGATTCAGCTTTAAAAGTGCTACGTATGCAAAAATGTTCATGTCAATAGACCTTAGAGAAATATGTGGGGTGGGGTAATCTTGTACACCATTTCCCCCACTCTTCTTTCCTTCCTCCATCCCCGCTGCCCTGCGCTCTCACTCATTCGCTCTCCCCATTGCTGTGCCTTCTTTCTTGCCTGTTTCCCTACTGTTCTGCCTTCCCATCCTACTCTCTTTCCCCCATTCAAATACAGTACCTGTTGAATGCCGTATATGAAGCTTAGGAAATTGTTAGGGGTATAAATTGCTCAAAAACCTTTCCGGTAGATTCAACTTTTGCCTTCACGTAATTCAGCTGCCATGTTTAAGAAGAAAAGTAGGTTTGAGGTCAACATATGTCTTGATTGTTTTGTTATCATGATCACAACAATAAGCTAGCTTGTATTCTAAATAGAATTTGTGTGTTTTCTGTGTTTTTCCATCTTGCACCAGCTGAACCTGCACCATTTTCTAAAAGGCTACTACTGTAAGAAGTATGCAGCTTCTGGACTAAATAAGGTTCAAGGAATTTCATTGTATCTTCATAGTGTAACTGAGTCAGAGTCACTCATCATTATTTGTTGTCGCTCCACTCTCCAGAAGCGGACCTATATTATGATGTAACTGCGAGAACCACTTGATTCTCTTTTCTCCAAGGAGGACGCCATTGGTTGTATTTGTTGGGTTGCTAGAGGGAGAGGTTCCTGGAAATATTAAAATTAAACTAAGTGGACTATGATCGGTCTCTGATCTGTCTTCTATTCTGAAGTATTTGATATGAGATGGAACAGAGGATGACACTAGAATATGATCTATTGAACTGGCACCCTGGGAAGATAAACAGGTGTATGTCCCTTGTGAGGAATCAAACCTAGTGCCATTAAACAATGAAGTTGATGACTTGAAGACAATTCTGAAAATTTTACTCCAGCATGATTGACGATTGTATCCTCAGACCAACTGCCTAAAACGGGTTTCAAAGTCATTTGTTATGGGGGCCGGATCTGACATAAATGAGACCTTGTTGGGCCAAGCCATGTCAGGTTGGGCCGAGCCATGTCGGGCTGGGCCATGTGTGTACTTATTTAAGATTAGGTAGCAGAGATATAAATTTTATAAAGAACACAAACAAACACAAATATATATTTTTAAAAACTTAAAACATACTTTAAAAAGTTAGCACTCATTGGTCTTAAAGATGCTTTCTTTGTATTTCTCCCATGGGATTCAGAGGACTAGGAAAGGAAGTGCTGGCTCTTTTCTTCCTTCCCCACGGGACCAGGAAGGGAAGGAGCCTCATCCAATAGAAGGAAGAGAGGTTTGTCTTAGTAGCTCTGCTGTGCAATTGAGAGAGCCTGGCAAAGCAAGCTATTCCTACCTCCCCAAGGGAGGATCTTCAGCCAATGGAGAAAATAGAGTTTTTGCTCTGTAGCTCCTGTGCAATTGAGCAAGCTTTGCAAAGCAAGCTGTTATGCAGAAGGAAGCAGAATATAGGGAGAAGGAAGTAGATGACAGCCAGTTGCTCGGGGCCTGATAGGAGCCCTCCGTGGGCCTGATTCGGCCCTCGACTGCATGTTTGACACCCCTGGTCTAAAAGGCTTGCTTGCAGGATAACCTGGTTGATAGGACAGTCGGGAACCACACAAGCTAGCACCTATTCTGTCATTAAAGTCACCTCATAGGAGAATGTGGGAATTAGGATGTTGAAAATCCAGAGCTTCCAGAGTAACAGAAAGTTTGTTCGAAACTGTCTGGGTTCTGTTGGTTAGAATATTTTTTGGTGGGGGGCAAGAATTTGCCTCTTTTCCTCACTTGATCTCATTTCCTATACTCAAAATTGCACTCTTGGAAGAAAGGGGGCATTAAAACATTATTGGCATCATTTGCTCATTATCCTAATTTATTCAGCACACTGTGTGTTTTACAGGTTACTTTAATTTATTTAGAAATACCTGTTGCCTTCAGTTTCTTACCAATCCTTTGTAGTAATATGCATTTCTATCTTGTGCTGGTTATTGTTAATCCAGATTATTCTTTTGGAATCTCTTTTTTCTATTGCATTTAAAATAACTTGCAGATAATGTTTCTCTTTTTAAAAACATTTCTTTCTCAGTGTGTTTGCTCCTTTCAAATTTTCAAATTAGTTGTTATAGCTTTTGCTTATTTACCTACTTTTATCTGTTTAAGATGGCCACATTTAAAGAAACCCCTGAAATATGTGTGTGCTGTTTGGTTGAGTGTAATATAAAACTTGTATTTACTATACAAATATTGGTTCACACCAAATGGGGTGGATGCCAATGTTTGCCTGCTCACCCCTCCTTGCTGAATGAAGCATGAGGGGAAGGGGAGCCAATCAGGGCTCAGTGCATTGGTGCCTGTCAGTGGGAGAATGGTGCACTGGTTGGGTTTCTCTATAGCAACCTCCCCTCCTCATTCCAGCCCAGCATGAGCTCCCCACCCTCCCTCCCTTGAGACCATGTAGGATTAGCTGGTTGGTGGTTTTGTGGCCAAGCAGGAATTTTTTGGAACTTCACTTAAACTGCCCATGAAGGGGGGGGGGCCTTCTTTCCCCTGTTCCACATGGTTCAAAATGGTGATGTAGAAATAGGCCTTATTAATCTGGTTAGGCCTTAACTGGGACAGCAGGAAAAGCATGGATTGAACGAATTTTCAGTTAGTAAGCATCTCAAAATATCAGCAGTGTGTGTGTGTGTGGGGTGTCCTTAAACTGGGTACCTTTAGGTTCCACAGTCTGGATGGCTTAGTGCGGGCATCTTCAGGATTGGGGGGGACATACAACAAGCCTTAAGGCATAACAGTCATGGACTGGAACTATGCCCCTCCACCTATTCTACACACTCTTGTGCAGGCCATGAGGAGAAAGGTTTGGAAAGATTCTGGACCTGGCTGCCATCTGGGGTTGCATTGCCCTGTTTTGAAGCTTGTCTTGCAAGCCGTACACAACTTGTGCTTTAACATGTTACAGAGTTATGCATATCGGCTTGTTCCCATTTTAACCCATAGCTTGTGTTGTGGTTAATTCAAGAGGTGGGCAGGCAAAAAAGGCAAGACTTGTTTGATATCCTTTACCTATAAAAATATAATTTTTACAGATGATGCTGTTAGTGTCATTGATACCTGCATTAATAGAAAGCCTAGGAATGTGAAGAATTTTAGTATACAGCAAAGTTCAGCAATTTCCTTCCTATTAAATTCTTCTCCCATGTTTGTTCCAGATGGTTGCTAAGCTTTGAACAAAACAAACCTTTTAAAAATTCTGTTCTGTTAATTGCTTCTTTTGCTAACTTATTCCATATGGAGCACCAGCATAGTATAGAAGGAAATTCCATGCAAATTGTACTTTAGATAACCTCTTTAAATGTATGTGGATGACTAATTTTTTTTAACTCCTTGAAAACAACTTAATTTGAGATTTTAAAAAAATGTTCAGGAGTTTGGAAACTGGAAATTAGTGTTTGAGTCATTTTCTTTTATGATTTAATCTGTGATGTTAAAATTTAGGTTCAGTGCTAAGGTCCTGTTTCAGTTCTGCAAGTGTAGTTAAAAGATATATCTTCTCTTTCTCACTCAGCTTGGCTGACTTCTCCCCCATAATGTTAGCTGAGGGTCAGTCTAGATGGCTGAGAAGATCAATGGTTAGCTCCCTTTTGTTTTTTTTTAAGGCTAAAGACATCCAAAGAGAAGGTAATTTGGATCACAGTCATCATGCTGGGAGAAGGGAGTGAGCTTGCTTTCCTCTTGCACTGTTTTACCATGTAAATTACCCATTCATCAGCTGCTTTTTCCTCCATAAGAGGGAAAAAAATGGGCAGCCATATTGTGTCTGTCTGTTTTCCTCCTGCTCAGGGGGGGATATATGTGATTGAGATCAGGAAAAGGCAGTGATGGGAAGGGTTAAACCCCTTTCACCTACTGGCATTGCCATAGAATTGCTTTTAATAGTTTTTTTAAAGCAAAACATTCTATTCATGGATCTCCTGATTAATGTCTAGTTCTGCCCCAGGATGTCATGTCCATTCAGAAATGTCTTGGGTGTTGCCCTTTAACCAGTTAAGGAAACCCATTTAAGAATTTTAAGGACAGGAAGACCAAGAATGGTTGTGGGTAATGAAAGAGTGCTGACTGGGACTGAAGGAAATATGACATGCAGGAAGTCACAATTAAAAGCTTTTGAAAAAGAAGGTAGTAACGGATATAAAAAGATAAGAGTTCACAGTTCAGCCTTGATGGCTATGATGAATATAAGAACATAAGAGAAGCCATGTTGGATCAGGCCAATGGCCCATCCAGTCCAACACTGTATCACACAGTGGCCCAAAAAAATTATATATATAAATACACACATATATATCCACACTGTGACTAATAGCCACTGATGGACCTCTGCTCCATATTTTTATCTAACCCTCTCTTGAAGCTGGCTATGCTTGTAGCCGCCACCACCTCCTGTGGCAGTGAATTCCACATGTTAATCACCCTTTGGGTGAAGAAGTACCTCCTTTTATCCGTTCTAACCCGACTGCTCAGCAATTTCATTGAATGCCCACGAGTTTTTGTATTGTGAGAAAGGAAGAAAAGTACTTCTTTCTCTACCTTCTCCATCCCATGCATAATCTTGTAAACCTCTATCATGTCACTCCGCAGTCGACGTTTCTCCAAGCTAAAGAGCCTCAAGCGTTTTAACCTTTCTTCATAGGGAAAGTGTTCCAAACCTTTAATCATTCTAGTTGTCCTTTTCTGCACTTTTTCCAATGCTTTAATATCCTTTTTGAGGTGCAGTGACCAGAATTGCACACAGTATTCCAAATGAGACCGCACCATTGATTTATACAGGGGCATTATGATACTAGCTGATTTGTTTTCAATACCCTTCCTAATAATTCCCAGCATGGCGTTGGCCTTTTTTATTGCAATCGCACACTGTCTTGACATTTTCAGTGAGTTATCTACCACGACCCCAAGATCTCTCTCTTGATCATTCTCTGCCAGTTCACACCCCATCAACCTGTATTTGTAGCTGGGATTCTTGGCCCCAATGTGCATTACTTTGCACTTGGCCACATTGAACCTCATCTGCCACGTTGACGCCCACTCACCCAGCCTCAACAGATCCCTTTGGAGTTCCTCACAATCCTCTCTGGTTCTCACCACCCTGAACAATTTAGTGTCATCTGCAAACTTGGCCACTTCACTGCCTACTCTCAACTAGGGGTGTGCATTCGGTTCGGCCGAACCGAATCAACCGCCGAATCACCCCTGATTCGGCTGTATATGGAATCGCATACAGCCAATTCCAATTGGGGCCCATTATGTGGGAGCCTAGTATAGCTCCCCGTATACTTCCGTATAAATATTCAGAAGTATGCGGAAGTCAATGCAAAAGGCGGGAAAGGGGCTTCTGCACCCTCAGGGGAGCTGCTTGCCTCCTTTTCTGCCTTTGGTAGCCTTTTCCCGCCTCTCCCATAGCCTCCCTGGGATCAGGGAGGGGAGGGAGGGGGAAGAGGAGCCTCAGCAGCCAATCCAAAGCATGCATTTGCAAAATGTATTGCAAATGCATGCTTTGAGGGGCTTTTGTGTAGCTGATCCTCCAGCCATCAGCAATAATGTTGCTCTTTTGTCTGGCCAATCACAGAGCAGTGCTATTTTTTGAAACTGCTCTCTAAGGCCAGAGAACCTTTTTAGGGAGTCTGCCTGGCTGGACTCCTCCATTGCTGCTGTGTTAGTGTGTGAGCGAGATTGTGCTGTGCTGGCCCTTGGCCTCAGGCAGCTACTGCTGCTCAGCCTTACCAGACTTGCCTGGAGTAGAGAAGACGTCTAAAAGGTAAAACAGTCTTGTGGTTCTTGCTTTTATTTTAGTTGGTAAAAGGACTTTTTAAGACGCAGAGTCCCTTTACTTGTCCAGATTTGGGTGGTGGGTACTAGCTTATTTGGGGTTAGGGGGTTCTGCTGGGGTGGGGGTTTGGATTTCTTGGGGTTGGGGTGAAGGTTTTTTTTTGGGGGGAGGGGTTGGTAAAGTTCCTGTATTATTAAAAGTTAAGGTTTTTTTTACTGTTTTAAAAGGATTCTGTGTTTTATTTGTTGCTGCTGTGTTGTGCTGCTGTTGTTCCTTTTCTCTTCTGGTTCTTGGGGGGGGGGTGCTGTTTGGCCTAATTTTCATTGTTTAAAAGGCCACTTTTTTAACAGTTGAGTTTCTTAGCCTTCTCCTGTTGTCCCTTTTCCAGGTTCTGGTTTTTTTGGGAGGGGAAGCTGGCACTTGGGTGAGAGACCCAGAACCAGCAGGCTTGTTGTGCTTGGCCAGCTCTCCCCGTGTTGTTTGGGGCATGGCTGGAGAGCTGGCATCTGGGTTTGCTGCAGCCAGGTCTGCAGAGCAGACCTTGAGCAGATTGTGTTTTGTGTGGCAGTGACGTTGGCAACTGGGTTTATATTGGTTCCAGGCCTACAGGGTTCATAGAGTAGATAGAGGGATGTAGTGCATTTGGGTCCTATAGAGATTCTCTGGTGTGAAGTTAGGTTTGGCTTTGGGTGCACCAGGAATTGGACCCCTTGATCCAATTTTTTTTTTTGGCCTTGTGGGTTTTGTGTGGGACAGTGCCCTGAAGCTGCACAGCAGTTTGGGGGGCTCTCCTCAAAACCTCCTGCTCCCCAGAGCCACTTTTCCCACGACAATTACAGTGAGGAAGTGGCTCTAATTGGTTTTTTCTCACCATTGGGAGCAGTGTTCCTTTCGGGGTGCCCACAGATGGGTGCAGTCTTTTTGGGCCAGGGGGGTTTCATGCTGGGGAGTCCCCTGAAGCTGCCCTGCAGTTTTGGGGCCTCTCCCTCAAACCCTCTGCCCCCCAGTAGCCTCTAATTATGCCCTATGTTGCCATTGATTTCAATGGCCCATAGGGTATAATGGTGGAATAGGGGCACCCTCTTTGGGTGCTCCTGGAATGGGACCCCCTGGGCTTTTGGGACTTGGGGGGTTTGTAGGGGAGAGGCCCCTGCAGGTCCCCTGCAAATTTGGGGGCTCTCCCTCAAACCCCCTCCCCTCCAGGCGGCTTCAAATATACCCTATTTGCCATGGATTTCAATGGCCCATAAGGTATAATGGGGCCGTATATTCGGAAATAGCCGCGCATCTACCGTATATGCAGCTTTTCCGACTACGGAATTAGAAATATATGGGAGTCTGTATTTCTTTCCCCCGTATACTTTCCAATCTGTGTACTTCCGAATTTTTTTTTTTTTTGCACATCCCTACTCTCAACTTCAAATCATTTATGAACAAGTTAAAGAGCATGGGACCCAGTACTGAGCCCTGCGGCACTCCACTTTTTACCATCCTCCACTGCGAAGACTGCCCATTTATACTCTCTCTCTGCTTCCTATTAATTAGCCAGTTTTTGATCCACAAGAGGACCTGTCCTTTTACTCCATGACTCTCGAGCTTACTAAGGAGCCTTTGATGAGGAACTTTATCAAAAGCTTTCTGGAAGTCAAGGTAAACAATATCTGTCGGGTCTCCTTTGTTCACATGTTTGTTCACCCTCTCAGAGAAATGTAACAGGTTAGTGAGGCAAGATCTTCCCTTACAGAACCCATGCTGAGACTTCCTCAATAACTCGTGTTGATCAATGTGCCTACTCATTCTGTCCTTGATAATGGTTTCTACCAACTTTCCTGGTATTGAAGTCAGACTGACTGGCCTGTGGTTACCCGGATCTCCTCTGGAACCCTTTTTAAAAATGGGGGTGACATTAGCTACCTTCCAGTCCTCAGGAACGGAGGCAGATTTCAATGAAAGTTTACAGATTTTTGTCAGAAGATCCACAAGTTCAACTTGGAGTTCTTTCAGAACTCTTGGATGTATGCCATCTGGATTTATTAGTTTTTAATTCGTCTATCAGTTGTAGGACCTCCTCTTTTGTCACCTCAATCTGACTCCGGTCTTTCAACACCCCTTCCAAAATTAGTGGTTCTGGAGCGGGCAAACACTAATAAAAGAAACTAAAATGTTTCTTTTTAAAAGAACCATTTGAAGAGTAGCTTTACTAACCTCTTGCATGTGTTACCTATTTACTGGGAGTGGTTTGTACTTAAACTAGGATATCATAGTAAACTTGAGTAAAACTAATATACTCAGAGGGGCAGTTGGAAGAAAAACTCTGAGTGATGGAAACTGGAAGGGAAGTAGAAATAGGTGGTGTCAGAAACCCCTGGTTTAGGTTGCTCTGGATTATTGCTACTGGCCCCTTGCTTGGAACCCCTGAACAACTTCCCAGACCTCTGGGTCCTTAAGGGTTAGATGCACACAAGAAAACCAGACCTTCTAAAATGTATAAAGGTTTATTGAATTATTAAAAGAATTAACTATGCAGTGGCATCTCTGTAGGAATGAGAAAATAAAGACACTAATGTTTCTGTCTAATACACTGAATACTTTGGTAATAGATTGCAGATCTCTGTGCAGCATAAAATGCAAGCAATAGCAAAAAAAGCATTCTATATATTACAGTCCATCATGATGAAGCATACTAGCATGACATTAGCACAAGTTTCTCGGGCCTATACCTTTATTGTAGCTTTTTACCCTATGGCATCAGGTAGTATCTCTGGTCCAATCAGGTTTTCTTATGAGGAACCTTCCAGAGTCTGTTGACAACTGCTCCTAATTTCCTCCTCCCATCGGATTATACAGTTGAGCACAGGTTCTCATGATTGGACCTAATTACTACATTGCTGCATCCATCCTTGAAGGAGATAACATGGTAATTACACTGAAATCATGAATACCTGTGAGCAGAACTAGGTCTTCCAATATTCACGTTAATCCTGGAGGGAAATTAGGGTGCTTTGCCTCTTGCTGCAGAAATTGACAGTTCACCACAAGACTTACTACAAGGAGCAAGAAGCTAACAGTGCACTACAAGAGCTTTCCCCTCTGACAGCCAATACTCTTGATCAAATTAACTCCAAACTTGAACAACTCATAAGGACTGCTAAGATTAATGAGACCTGTAGGTGCTGGTTTCTCTGAGGCTGAAAGAGACAATTTAGATTTGGACTTGAAACAGACAAAAGCTGTACAATTTGATACTGCAACTACACAAGATTTGTGTAACTATACACCAATATAAGCATCTCAGACACCTAACTGGAACTCTAGAAAACAAGCTACTATCCACCTAAGAACACTATTTCCGGAGAATCATGGTCAAATAGAATTGTCTTTGACAGAAAGGCTGAATGGTTTGAACCAAACACAGAGGATATTGTTAACTTTTAACAACCTCCAAATACCTTCAATGTTATTTCATCAGAAAACTTTTCTTGGAACTAGAGGGATCTTCCCAACTAGGGTCTTTGAGAATACTATTGCGTCTCCTTTGTTTTCCAAGCCACAAACTGCCAAAAGTCCTGACCTAGCAGATATGAATGATTTCCCGAGAGTTGACACAACTGTAGTTAAACAAGGCAAAACAGTGCGGAGGCTGTTGCAACAGCATTACCTATGAAGGTGGGACGTGAATTCTTTTGGGTAGGGAGGAGGGAAGAACAATGAACTTGAGTATCTAGTACATTTGATTAACCAGCAACCCCCATTTCCTATTAGTGCTGAATAACAGAGCTTTAGCGTATTCCTTTTCAGGAATAATCTGTGCAGTTTGCTAGCTATAAAGAAAGAACAAGCTGTTTTCAGTGGAATACCTCTGTCTGTCAGTTAAGGGGAGAGCTGCTTTAGGATGAAGGCTTTTCTTCTGAGTTTACAGCCCTGTACTGCTGCCATATGTTGACTCATCAATAGTTTGGTTGTTCTGAGGATACCCAGTGAGCTTCATGGTTGAGCAGGGATTCAAATCCAAGGCTATACAGCCAGTATACTGTACTAGTTTTTGTTCTCTGTCCCCAATTTAGAATGCTCCCAGTCTATGAAATGTTTTCTGAAAAATTTGCAGTTTTTTGTTAAAACAATTTTTATTTAGTAACATATGGTAACAATATCTTATTCCTGCATAGGCTTCCCAATCCCCAGGTCCCAGAGGGGGATCCCCCGGTTTTACAGGCTTCCCCACTTCTCCCAGCCACCTGGCCGGCGCGGGAAGCCCCGCCCCCACAGCTATCATGCACCTCCATGCACAATTCCCATAGGGAATGATGGGGAATTGATCCGCGGGTATCGGGGGCTCTGGGGGGGGCTGTTTTTTGAGATAGAGGCACCACATTTTCAGTATAGCATCTAGTGCCTCTCCCCAAAATACTCCCCAAGTTTCAAAAAGATTGGACCAAGGGGTCCAATTCTATGAGCCCCCAAAGAAGGTGCCCCTATCCTTCATTATTTCCTATGGAAGGAAGGCATTTAAAAAGGTGTGCAGTCCCTTTAAATGTGATGGCCAGAACTCTCTGGGGGTTCAATGATGCTTGTCACACCCTTGTTCCTGGCTCCACCCCCAAAGTCTCCTGTCTCCACCCCCAAGGTCCCCAGATATTTCTTGAATTGGACTTGGCAACCCTGTTCCTGCATCATTAATAACTTTTTATCTATCCCATATATTACTTTTTAACCACCTCTCCCCCCGTTACTTGACCCCCGCCGGTGTTATTTACTTATAATACTAATATTAAAAGGTACCCTTAACTAATAAAAACAAAAATTTACGTTCTTCTTCCTTCTAAGACTTAATCATTATCAAAAATTGTCCAATGTCCTTTTATTTTCCACTCTTTTTCTACATATTTTCTGAACTTTTTCCACTCCATCTTAAAAACTTCTAAGTCATAGTCTCTTAAAATTCTTGTTAATTTGTCCATTTCACTCCATGTCATAACTTTTACAATCCAATCCCATTTCTTTGGTATTTTTTCTTGCTTCCACATCTGCGCATATAATGTCCTAGCAGCTGAAAGCAAGTACCAAATTATAGTTCTGTCTTCTTTTGGAAATTTTTCCATTTGTAATCCCAACAGAAAAGTCTCTGCAATTTTCTTAAATGCATATCCCAAGATCCTAGAAATTTCTTGTTGAATCATTTGCCAATACTTTTTTGCTCTTTCACAAGTCCACCACATATGGTAGAAGGAACCTTCATGTTTTTTACATTTCCAACATCTGTCTGGCATCTTATTGTTCATCTTTGTCAACTTTTTAGGAGTCATATACCATTTATACATCATTTTAAAACAGTTCTGTTTAATACTATGACACGTTGAAAGCTTCATAGAGTTCTTCCACAAATATTCCCAACTTTCCATCTTTATTTCTTTATTTGCATTTATTGCCCACTTAATCATTTGAAATTTCACTGCTTCATCTTCCATAGACCATTTTAAAAGTAATTTATATAGTTTTGAATAATTTTTCATTGTCTCCAAGCAGAACTCTGTTAGCTCTTTTCTTATTCCTTCCGTTTTAATATCATTATCCACCAAGCTCTTTATTTGTTGCATTTGGAACCAATCATATTTATTATTCAGCTCTTCAGCAGTATTCAGTTCTATTTTGCCACTTTGTATTTTTAATAGTTGATTATATGACAACCACTTTTCTTCACCCGTCTCAGCTGTTATTTTTATTACTACTGCTGGCACTATCCATAACAGTTTTCTCTCATCTCCATATTTCTTATATTTCATCCACGTATTTAGCAAATTATTTCTTATATAATGGTGAGAGAAAAAACCATCCATCTTTTTTCCCCCATAATACATATAAGCGTGCCAGCCAAATTTATTTCCATGACCTTCCAACACTAAGAGTTTTTTATTTAACAGCATCATCCATTCTTTTATCCACACTAAACAAACTGCTTCGTGATATAATTTTAAATCTGGTAATTGGAATCCGCCTCTCTCTTTTGCATCTGTTAAAATTTTCATTTTAATCCTTGGTTTCTTCCCAGCCAACACAAACTCTGAAATTTGAACAATTTGCAGTTTTAATCAGCTTTTTGCTTCAGAAGCATGGCTGTAAAGTTTTATGGCACCAGGTGCAGGACTGTGAAAGAACTGCTCCTTAGGGAAGTCAGCAGGGATTTTATACTTCCATTCGATATGGAAATCTCTCTTGTTTTTCATTACTACACCTATGTTTATCTGCAGCACTTTTGCATTTAAAAACATTTTTTAAAAAACTATGAAATCTGAATATTCTGACATGTACGGAATTTCTAGGTTTTCCCCTTGGACTTTTCTTTTTGTTTTGTCATTGTAAAAATTATTTAACAGTGTAAGAAGTGACCCATTGCATAAGACACTCTTTCTAGTTCAGCATCATGTTTCCAGCAGTGGCCAGTGGCAGTCGGCCTGATACCAAGCTGTTCTTGCACAACATACAGACTCCTTTTTAAATTGAACATCTTATATTTATTTTTGTGAATATTGCTTTAATAACTGTTCCAATGAGACCTATATATTGCTGTTTTGCTTAGGCTATATGTGCTGATTTTCTGTACTGCATTACATTATGTTGGGGAGTGTGTGAAGGGAATAGTGATAACAAGCAGGGACCCTCCAAGAAACTTGTGGGGAGGGGGCACCTCCCTCTCCTGTCTTTGTTTCCTCTCCTTTCCCTACCACTTCTATGCTACTCTACTTCCCTCTGTCACTCTCCTCCCTGCCCCCCACTTTGCATGAGAGACTCATGAGACTCGGAGGTTGGGGAGAGTCCCAGCCCATCCTTTTTAATCTTTATTCTACCCACTGCTTTGCTGGGCCTCTCCATCCCTTCCTTATTCTCTTATTTGTTCCTCCCCCTGCCACCTCCTCCACTTGGATTCACCTGGCTATGACATCTCTCATCCTCCCCACACCCCTTGCCTGCCCATTCTTGCTCTCTCTCACTGGCCAACTCAGCTGCTCATACCATTGCACCATCTCCTCTACTTGCCAGACTAGAACTCATACCACCTCCTCCCACCCTCCACTGAACAACACAAAGTCAATAAAATATTGTAGATTTTTGTGCTATATTTGCTCCCAAGGGAGGAGTGCATCAGTGGAAGATGAAGTGGTGGTTCTTTGGTTTGATGTGTAGAAATGTGTACACATTCCAAATACTTCTTTTACCCAAAGCAAGCCTTTTCACAATCCAGGTTGTTTATTGATCTTCACTTCTAAAAATTACATGTAGTTTTGAAATGGTAGTGAAAGTACATCACTTTCACTGGAGAAAATTATTGCATTTTATAAAGGAATCAAAGTCATGTTCCATGTATTGAGTTGGTTCATATCACCTATTACCCCTTTATAGAAAAACATGGATTTTAAGGTCATTTTTAAACCCTCTGTTCTGTAATCAGAGGTATACAGTCAAACATTGCAGGAAGCCAACATAGGCATTACAGAGAAACTAGTTTAGGATGGCCTATTGATAATATCTATTCCATTTATTTGTCTGATACTGTTCCTCTTATGTTATCATCTTATGAAGATGAGTAAAAATGAGGATGTATAAAATCTCATTTTTGGGCTATTTTAGTCTTTTTATTGTTATATTTCTTTTCTTTATAATCATCGGGTTTTTAAAAATTGGCTTATGGCATTGCTATCTCACCCACATCCAACTAGAATGAAATTCTCATGGGATTGTACCTCTCAACCAAGAGACTAAACCTGCCAAATTTCAGGCAGTCCGAAGAAAACATTCCCATTTGTAGGCATTTAAAATTCTTACTTGAGGAGTGGGCAGAAGCAGACAGCAGCCCAATAAAGCAGACTGATACCAACAATATGTATAATAAGCGGATCTTTGTGTGCAAATCCGTTAGTTCAGATCTGTGGTAGAGGCCTGTTTTTAAATAGAAAGCTGTGCTGCTGAACTAAAATCTATTCCTACTCATGTGGGCAGCCACAGGGGCGATTGGCATCATACTGATAGCATGGCATCACTTCTGGCAAATACCCAGAAGTGATGCCAGCATGCCGAGCATGATGCTGTGGGATTTTCCAGTATGCTGTGGGATTTTCCAGTATGGTTTTACCGTAGAGTTTTCAGGTATTCCCCCACACACTATCCTACCAGGAGATGGTGGGCAGAACAGTGGCAGAGAAGACCTCTTCTTCCTAGTAGTTAGTGTGGTGGCATGGGCTTGGCGAACCAGTTAACTATGGTTTGTTTAAATAAATCATGGTTTTGAATTTTTGTTTAAATGGAGTTGTATCTAAAGACAGGGGATAAATACTGTGTATTTAAGTAAATATGTTTTCAGTTTGGTTTGCTGCAATAATGTTAAAGCATGGAGCAGTCAGTGAAGATTTTGATGTTACTATCTAATCAAAATACCTAATTGTGGAAGTATTATAGAAGTATGGAAGTATTACACGTATGCTATTAAAACTTGCTTTTGTTTTACTGAGTGTTCTGTGAAGCAAGCGATAATTACTGATGTAAATTCAGTATCATTTACATAGTACATGTAATAAAAAACAAATTAGTTTTGCATTCTGGTGGACACACATACGCTTTCAGTCTGTTAACAGAATTTCATTTTTAATAAAGCACAAAATAACTTTCATTTGCTTAAAAACATTTTGTGTTTATGCTAAATTTAGAAGCCCCTTCCTGAATTTTTTATGGTGACATGTGAAAGAGATTTATGTAAACAGGTGGAATGTTTTTTACGCCTGGGAATAAAGCTTAATTAGGGAATAAACCTTAATTAAGATATAAGGCGTTTGTTAGTTATGGAAATTTATCTCTTTGACAGTTTAGTTTATTTACTGTGTGTCCCAATATAAAACTTGGGCTCTTTAGTCTTGCCAACTGCTCTGAAAACAAGAGCCTCGTTTGGGGAAAAGATGGGTTTGATGCCAGTCAAGCAGTCTGAGGATTGGATTGAGTCAAAACCAGGGAAGTGCATGTGGCTGTTCTGCTTTTATGACAGTTAATGTTTCCAGTTCTTGTATAGCTGTTTGCCCGTAACTTACCATGTACATGTTATTAATGCTTGCCATATTCATGTTAAATGCTCCAGTCTCTCTTCCGTAGACAATATACCTAATGAAGGTACCTGCATTACATTGTTGAGGACCAGAACCAAGTATTAAATGTGCAAGGGCTTTTATAAAAAAGAAAGCTGGGTGTGGGGAGAACACTGTGCTTAGTCATGGGAAATCAGTGACAATATCACAATGACCTCATAGTTAGTGTCACGGCTGGGGCCGGGTCAGGCAAAGTCCAGGGGCAGTCCGAGGTCTGTAGCCAGTAAGCAGGAGGGTCCGAGGCGCCAAATCCGAATCACTGTACAAGTATCGCGGGTCCGAGGTCCAGAAGCCGAGGTCAGGGAGTCCAGAAGTCACAAGCCAAAGTCAGGGAGTCCAGAAACCAAAGTCAAGCCGGAGTGGATGCTAGAACGTCAGGGAGATGACTAGTTGCTTCCACAAAGCCTCCTCCCAAAGCCTACAGCTATATAGCCCTCTGCTGGCTGTTGCCCATTTGGGCTAATTGCTGGCTCAGAGAGGCAGCCAGGATCCTGTTACCACTCAAGCATCCTTGCTCTTAGAAGGGCCAGAATCCTCTCAAAACTCAGGGCTCAGGGAGCGTCTTGCTTGTGAGCGTGCCGCCCTCTTCCGATCCCTGAGGTCCTGACGGAGGCGGTCACGCACACGCGCCACCCGAGAGGGCGAGGCAGGGGGGCTGGGATCTTCTCCAGCAGGAGGCAGGGGCACTGGTGCAGGTGGCAGGGGCACAGTTTCTTCTGCAGGCTCCACTTCCTCTGCAGGGTCCCCAGCACCCATGACACTTAGTTCCCTGGCATACCTATTACAATAAATATAGTTTGTTGGATTCTTTTGTACTATATCCAGCTCTTTTATGTCCTTTTTGATATTGAACTGTACATGGTATTCCAAATAAGGCCACACGATAGATCTGTATAGGGGCATGATAATATTGGCTGTTTTATTTTTAGTCCCTTTCCTAATAATCACCAATATAATTTGTCTTTTTCATCACTACAGCATACTGCATTGATGCTTTCATTGAGCTATCCTCTACAATCCCAAAATCTTTTTTCCTCTCAGTCTCAGCAAGTTCAGACCCCATTAGCTTATATTTGAAGATTGGTTTTTTTGTTCTAATGTATATCACCTTACACATACCAGCATTGAACTTTATCTGCTGCGCTGTTGCCCACTCACCCAATTTGTAGAGATCCTCTTGGTGTTCTTCACAGTCATTCTTGGTTTTTACTGTCTTGAATAATCTTGTGTCATCTGCAGACTTGGTCAGTACACTACTCACCCTTAGTTCCAGATTATTTATGAACAAATTAAATAGTACTGGCTCCAATATTGATCCTTGTGGTACCCTACTTCTTCCCTCCATTGGGAGAACTGTCCATTAATTCCTACTCTTTGCTTCTTGCCTGTCAGGTCTTTGGTGCCCCTCCCGGTCCCCCGGCGTCGCCGTTGCCCCACCCGGGCACTCTGGGGCGTTCCCCGGAGGTCTCAGAAACAGGGGGGTGGGCACTGGGTTACTTCACCGCAGGCCCCCGTTCCCTCCTGGCTGTGCTATGGCTCCTGTCCCTCTCTCTCGCGAGGCAGCCTCTTTGCGCATCAGCCAGCTCTCCTCAGCGACCTCCTCCCTCCCTCCTTTTATGCTTCCCGACCCATCCTCCCCCCTCCCAGGACCTGCCCCTCTCTGGCTCCTCCCCCCTTCAAAGCCCCAGACGCCCAGGAGAGGTGCGTCGGGGCCGGGCTGACTGGGCGTGCCGCGGGCGTCCCAGCCCTCAGCGGCGTGCTGCAAGGGAGCGTCTCGTGCTGCGACGAGCTGAATGGCTCTCCCTCTTGCTCTCCGGCGTCTTGCCCCGGCCAGACCTCACGGACTCGAAGCCGGGCTCGCCGTCTGGGAGGCGTCGCTCGGGTGGCTGCTTTCGCCCCGTCAGTCGAGGTGAGGGGTGGGGCCTCCACAGGGGCTTGGAGAGGTGGGGAGGGCTCTTGGGGCGATGCCGGGGGCTTGGAGCGGCTGGCAGGCGCCGGGGGGTCTCCTCCGCGCAGTCCCTGCCCGGGCTGGGCGGGACATTGCCATTTAACCAATTTGTAATTTGCAAGAGAACCCATCCTCTTATCCCATGATAAACATTTGGTCAGGTACCTTGTCAAAAGCCATTTGAAAGTCCAAGTATATAATGTCTGCCAGGTCACCATAGTCAACATGTTTGTTTACTTTCTCAAAGAACTCCAAAAGAACAGTGAGGCAGGACTTCCCTTTGCAGAAGCCATACTGATTTACCCTCAGCAAGCTTTGTTATGCTGTGTGCCTAATAATTCTATCTTTGATTACATTTTCTACTAATTTGCTTGGGAAAGACATTAGGATAACTGTTCTGTGATTTTTTTGGTTCCTCTCTGGACCCCTTTTTAAAAATTTGTGCATTGTTTGCTACTTTCTAGTCTTCTGGTACAGCAGTTGAATTTTGTGAAGCTACATATATAGGCTAATAGATCAACTGTCTCACATTGAGCTCCCTAAGTACTTTCAGGTGCATGCCATCAGAACTTGGCAACTGAGTGGTTTTTAATTTTACCTATAGGTCTAGAACTTCATCTCTCATCACCTCAGTTTCTCTCCATTCTTCAGACTCTCTTCCTGAAAACAGTGACTGTGGCATAGATACATGCTTCACATTTTCACAGATAAAAGCAAAAATTCATTGAGCTTCTCTACCAGTTCCCCATCTTCCACAGCAATCCCTTAATTCCTTGATCATCTGAAGTCCTAATTGCTTCTCTGGTTGGTTTTCTGTTTTGAATATACTTAAATGAATGTTTATTATTTGTCTTGCTGCTTTTAGCAACCTGTCTCTCAAATTCTCTTTTTGCATGCCTGGTTATGGACTTGCATTTCTTTTACTGAAGTCTGTGGTCCCTTCTGTTCAATACATTGGGTCAGACCCTTCCACTTGAAGCCTTTTGCTTTTTATAGCTCTCTTGACATGCATAAAGTTATTCTTTTAGACTTGACAGTAGGGGATACATTCTATCTGGGCTTCATTTTGTGTGGTTTTAAATCATTTCTTTCCACTGCCTTTTAACTATTCTCCTAATTTTGGTGAAGTTTCTCCTTTTGAAATCAAATGTTACGGTTTTGGACTACAGGGGCAATTTTCCATTGCCCTGAATGCTGAACTTAATAGCATTATGGGCACTGTTCCTAATTGAAGCTACAACCTCTGCTTCTCTCACCAGGACTTGAGCCACACCCAGAATCAAATCCAAGATCACTAGGCTTTGTGACCAACTGTTTCAATGCACAGTCATTTACGATGTCTAGGAATCTCATTTCTACAGCATGTTTTGAGCATGTTTACCCTGTCAGTGTGAGGGTAGTAGAAGTCTCCCAGATAGTATAATAACATTATCTGCTTTAGTCACCTTTCTTATTTCCTTCTCCATCTCAAGATGAGTTTCAAGAGTTTGATCAGGTGGGCAATAGTGGTGGTAGAAAGTGCCGTTAGGTCACAAGCTGACTTATGGTGACCCTGTGGGATTTTCAAGGCATGAGACATTCAGAGGTGGTTTGCCATTGCCTGCCTCCATGTTGTGAGCCTGGTATTCCTTGGAGGTCTCCCATCCAAATACTACTAGGGCTGCCCCTACTGAGTGTCTGAGATTTGATGAAATTGGCCTAGCCTGGGCTATCCAGGTCAGGGCAGGTGATAGTATACCCCCACTTTTAAGCAACCCTTAGTCCTAAGGGCTTTTTTTAGCAGGAATGCATAGGAATGCAGCTCCAGCTGACTTGCCATAAGGGGGTTTGGCCTAATATGCAAATGAGTTCCTGCCAGGCTTTTCCTACAAAAAAGCTCTATGTGGAACAATGGTGACATCAAGGGGGTGTGGCCTAATATGCAAATGAGTTCTTCCTAGGCTTTTTCTGCAAACTGCCCCTCCCCGGGTCCTAGTATGTTTAGCCATATTGCTTTTATCCACAATAACCCACTGAATAACCTACCTGATTTATGGCAATCCATAGGGTTTTCAAGGCAAGAGACCATTCAGAAGTCTCCCATCCAGATACTGCCCAGTGTCAATCCTGCTTAGCTTCTGATATCTGATGAGATCAGACTAGCAGCTATTCAGATCAAGGCATTTACCCTTGGTGCAAGACAATATTAGTTCATCACCCAAGGAAGAGGCCCCTTGTGAGGAATCATATTCCTCCTCCTAAGAATGATAGCCTATGAACTTAAGACTCTCTTTCTCCACAAAAGCAGCACAGGGGAAGGACTGTCCTGAAGCCCCAGAAGGCCTAATCCTCAAGCCTGTCTCTAAACCTCAGACCTTTTCCTCTGCCTCAAGCTTCTCCAGGTCAGCTACCCTAACCCCAAATGAACAAACATGGTCCCTGAGAGCCAACAACTCCACGCGTTGAGTACACACCCATGATTTCCACAAAGTGGGTACATAATCATACATATGACACTCCCAGCAAAATACTGAATGGCTCCTGCTCCCCTGCTGGCTTTCTACTTTTGAAACTGGTTTATTTGTTTAAAGGTATTTTAGAATGAACTTGACCTGAACTTGTGTGGATAGCCATAGCAGGAAGGATACAGCAACATATTCCAAAGGGAAGACCTCTTTGGATCCAAATTTAAACTGCTTTGAGTTTGTCATAGCAACAGTTGAGTAGAAGTGTACCAAAAATATATGAAGGACACAACAGGCACAGCATGCACATTTGGTTGTTTAAACTGTGTATGTGTGACGGAGGATGTATTTTTACATTTCTCCATTATATAAGGCATGAAGCTACTTTATACCCATCAGACCAGTGATCTTTACTCAGACTGGCAGTGTCTCTGCAGCATCTCAGGTGGAGGGCTTTCACATCACCTACCAGCTGATTGAACCTGAGATGTTCTGCACACTGAGCAGATGCTGTAATGCTGAATCACAGCCCATACATACTCAGTGAGAAAATATATGAACAGCTGTCCTCATTATCTGTGCTGGAGCTGTCAGATTACCCTATTTTAAACAGTTCATAACCCAACATGATTGTCTATAGTGTGTTCAAAAAGTTTTTATTGAGGTGCTCAAAATAATTTTAAAAAATACTCTATCACAGCTATGTGTTAAAGAGCTGACTCAACCTTTGGAAAAGGCAGACTATACTGGAGAGTCCTCTGTATTGTTCATAAAGAGAACATTCTTGGAGACTGCAGGACAAAACAAAATATATGAGTGTTTACTTGAGATGGCTTGCATTCCATTGTAGTTGTCATATGACTTAGAAGTAGTTATCATTGGCAGCTGTGAATGTTTCATCCCACAACTCACATCAGTACTCAGATCATCCTTGTTGGGATAACTTATTCCTTTAAAAAAATTGTACCACTGTGCAGTATTCTCTCCCGGCTTGACTTCGCGAACGAAGATTTAAGAAAGGTGCAGTAGTCCACGTCTGCTGCAGGCTCACTGGTGGCTGAAAAGAATGCGGGACAGGCAGGTCCGGCCACAGTGGCTGCAGGGAAAAGTCTGATTTGGGATTGGTGCTGTAGCAGTACGATTTTTCCTCAGTCTCCTTTAATCCTCAAGAGCAGCTATGCGTGCGTTCTCAAAGGAAGAGACAGCCTGGTGGATGGTGTGCCTCCATGCTTTGTGATCTGAGGCTAGGACAGACCACTGGTGATGGTTAATGCAACAGGTACCAAGGGATTTCTTCAAGGAGTCCTTGTACCTCTTCTTTGGTGCCCCTCTATTTTGATGGCCGGTGGAAAGTTCGCCATACAGGGCAATTTTGGGAAGGCGGTGGTTTTCCATCCTGGAGATATGCCCTGCCCAGCGCAGCTGCGTCTTCAACAAGAATGCCTCGATGTTTGTAACCTCCGCCCTCTTGAGGACTTCAGTGTTGGTCACCAAGTCACTCCAGTGGATGTTGAGGATGGTGCGAAGGCAGCGCTGATGAAAGCGCTCAAGGAGTCGCAGGTGATGACGGTATAAAACCCACGATTCGGAGACGTAGATGAGGGTTGTCATCACAACTGCTTTGTAAACATTGATCTTTGTGCCTTTTTTCAGATGCTTGTTGCTCCACACTCTTTTGTGCAGTCGGCCAAATGCACGGTTTGCCTTTGCCAGCCTGTTGTCAATCTCCTTGTCGATCTTGGCATCTGAGGAGATGATGCACCCCAGGTAGCTGAACTGCTGGACTGTCTTCAAGACTGATTCACCCACAGTGATGCAAGGAGGGTGATAATCTTCCTGGGGTGCAGGCTGGTGGAGAACTTCTGTCTTCTTCAGACTAACTTCTAGGCCAAATAGCTTGGCAGCCTCTGCAAAGCAGGACGTCATATGCTGCAGAGCTGATACCGAGTGGGAGACCAGTGCAGCATCATCAGCAAACAGTAGCTCTCAGATAAGTTTTTCCATTGTCTTGGAGTGGGCCTTTAGTCGCCTCAGGTTGAACAGGCTGCCATCGGTGCGATAGCGGATGTAGACACCATCGTCGTCATCTAAATCTACTGCGGCTCTTTGAAGCATCATGCTAAAGAAGATCGTAAAGAGAGTTGGCGCGAGAACACAGCCTTGCTTTACACCTGTGCCTATTGGGAAGGGCTCCGAGAGATCGTTGCAGTGTCTGACTTGGCCTCGCTGGTCTTCATGTTGCTGGATGACCATACTGAGGAACCTTGGGGGACATCCTAAACGTTCCAAGATTTGCCACAGGCCGTTCCTGCTAACGGTATCAAAAGCTTTGGTAAAGTCGACAAAAGTCACATATAGACCCTTGTTCTGTTCCCTGCATTTCTCTTGGAGCTGCCTGAGAACAAATACCATGTCGGTGGTGCTCCTGTTAGCCCTGAAGCCACACTGGCTCTCTGGGAGGAGTTCTTCTGCAATGGTGGGCACCAGTCTGTTCAGGAGTATTCTGGCAAGGATTTTGCCTGCGATGGAGAGCAGGGTTATCCCCCGCTAGTTGGAGCAGTCTGACTTTTCCCCTTTGTTCTTATGTAGAGTAATGATGATTGCATCGCGAAAGTCCTGTGGTAGTTTGCCTTGTTCCCAGCAGGTGACAAGTACTTTGTGAAGTGTGCTATGTAGTACTATGCCCCTATGCTTCCAGATCTCTGGTGGGATTCCATCAACTCCCGCTGCCTTGCCACTTTTCAGTTGCTTGATGGCTTTAACAGTCTCTTCTAGGGTGGGGATCTCATCCAACTCTGTTTTCACTGGTTGAAGTGGGGTGAGGTGGATTGCTGAATCTTGAACTACGTGATTGGCACTGAAGAGAACCTGAAAATACTCCGACCACTGGTTCAGTATGGATGCCTTGTCTGTGAGGAGCACTTGGCCGTCTGCACTACGCAGGGGACTCTGAGCCTGATATGATGGACCATATACTGCCTTCAGGGCTTCGTAGAACCCTCTTAAATCACCAGTGTCTACACATAGCTGGGTTCTCTCTGCAAGCTTGGTCCACCACTCGTTCTGAATGTCTCGAAGCTTGCGCTGAAGGTTGCGACATACAGCGCGAAAGGTTGCTTTTTTCCCGGGACAGGAGGACTGAGCAAGATGTGCTTGGTAGGCAGATCTCTTTTTCGCCAGTAATTCTTGGATCTCTTGATTGTTCTCATCAAACCAGTCCTTGTTCTTCCTTGTGGAGAACCCGAGGACTTCTTCAGAGGTCAACAGGATGGTAGTTTTTAGGTGTTCCCAGAGTGCTTCTGGAGAAGGATCTGTGAGGCGACTGGGGTCCTCAATTCTTGTCTGGAGTTTTGCCTGGAAGGCAGCTTTAACTTTGGCTGACTGAAGGCTGCCAACCTGAAAGTTCCTCCGGGGGATACCGCCTCTCCTGGGTGTAGATTTAAAGTGAAGACGGAGATTGCAGCGTACAAGATGATGATCCATATGACATTCTGCACTGGGCATTACTCGAGTGTGTAAGACATCTCGAAGGTCTCTCTGGCGCACCAGAATGTAGTCAATAAGGTGCCAATGCTTGGACCGTGGATGCATCCAGGTTGTCTTCAGACTGTTCTTCTGTTGGAAGATAGTGTTGGTAATGGTGAGCTGATGCTCCGTGCAGAATTCTAGCAGGAGGCGCCCATTATCATTGCAGTTGCCAATGCCGTGTTTGCCAAGTACTCCTTTCCAGGCTTCTGAGTCTTTACCTACTCTGGCATTGAAGTCGCCAAGGATGATCACCTTGTCCTCTGTAGGGGTTTTCCGTACGAGGTTACGTAGATCAGCATAGAACTTGTTCTTTTCTGCAGAATCTGCTTGAAGGGTTGGGGCATACACACTAAAGAGTGTTGCATACTGCTTGTTTTGAAGTGGGAGGCGCATAGACATGATGCTATCTGAGTGACCTGTTGGCAGGTTTTCAAGTTTAGAGGCAATGGAGTTCCTGACCATGAAGCCAACGCCAGAAAGGCGGCTCTCAGCCTTTGACTTACCCGACCAGTAGAGGGTATAGCCAGCACCGTGTTCTTGAAGACTACCTTCCTCAGGGAAACGGACCTCACTGAGAGCTGCTATGTCAATATTCAACCTGAGAAGTTCGTGGGCAACTAGAGCAGAGCGTCGTTCAGGGCGACCACTGTCTACTGTGTCAAGCATGGTTCTGATGTTCCAACACGCAAGCTTTAGTCTTTGCACACTTTGTGAGGCAGGTGCATGCCTTTTTTTTCTTGTTATTTTTCGACCGCAAGTAAGGATGCCCGTTGACCACAGCTAGCCAATTGGGGGGGGGGGGGAGACGAGCTTTGTTTAGGCCACCTTTTCTAGGCCCCTCTCCATACGGAGCAAGCAGTGCTGTCCCTAAATAAGGCTGCTTGGTCGTTCAGGGTGCTGCCGAAAAATGCTTTCGTCTCTGGGTCAGCATCAAGCGACCAATACCCTGAACCGCCTACACGCAGGATTGGGACTGCGGCTTCCAGTGGCATCTTCCACCTGCCGTTTTGCCCCTTGCCCATCGCTGCAGGACTTGGTATGTTGTGGATGTGGAAACCCTTCAGGCCTGCGCAGAGGAATTTTTAGGTGAAGCGCAGTGTGCGCAGTACTGGCTCCACCCTTTCACCATGGGGTCATCTGCCATGGCCCAGTAAGCCGGGACGCCGGCAGCGAGTCCTCCAGGTGGTAGATGTTACATTAACGAGCTCTGTCTGCCCGGGCTTGATGTTAGAGTTTTCCTTCTCTTGGCTGGCGAGGTTGGTGAGCCCAGCCTGCCCATCCGGTTATACTGCCGGACATTCGGTCGCACCATGACCTGGCAAACTCTGTGAAAACGGGGGGGGGGGACCAGCGAGAAGGTGTTGCCACGGATGCAGTGATGTAGGAGAGGCCATTGCAGTGACCATCTGCCAGGCATAGCCAGACAGTGACCACGCAGCGTTCACTACATCGGGAAAGGATAGGCGATGTATTGCACATGCACTTTCCCAGGGGGGGCAGGACAACCAGAGGGAGCCCCCCCCCCCTGTGCAGTATAATGATAATGAAAATGATGCCTGGCGAGGGGAGAAAATGAGTGCTATTGTAAAATTGGTCTGTGGAAGTATATACAATATAGAAATGACAATTTCAGTTATTTTGGATGGAACAATGCCCCTCACATTTTTAGAATCTGAAGCCACATGATATAGCAAATGTGCTCAAATTAAGCAGGTCAGGGACTGGATGAAACCTAGATGTGAGAGACAACATGGGAGTCATGTGTATGCCATTGGGGAGTCTGAGAATAATGGATTGATATACACTTAGTTTCTTTATAATCTTACTGTATCACTGGGCACAGTACTAGAAGTACAATGTTGTTGCAATGTTTAGTTTGCCAGAGTTATGTCTGTTCTCCTCCAGAACAGCTGCACAGCAGCCATAATGAGTGCAATTCAAAAGCTGTACTTACATGTAGATTATCACTGAGGTCACCGGGAGCCCTTTGTGCCTAAGCTACACTTTCTGACATTGATGGGATTGTTAACTGTCATTGATTTTTATGGAAGCATGTTTAATACAGGTTGTGGAAATTGAGTGCAAGGTTGCCATGCCAATTGTTGTATCTCACCATCTACCCTTTCCCACTACCCCCAAATCTTTAGACAAAATAGTAGCAAAAATATGCATATATGTTATATCTGTCTCCCCTTCCTTTTTTTGTTTGTTCTTTGTATCATATTTGGTCTCATAGAAGTTAGGATAGCATGACTGTTTAAATGACAAGAACAGATGCTAGCAAGAAACATGTAGAATTTGACCTTTTCTTGTTTCAGTTGTGGTAAGACATTTAATGTAACTATATAATGAAACAGTGATTCGACCTTTAACTCCTTTTTGTCTGCAGCACTTTCTAAACTCTCATCATCAGATGATTATTTGTGGAATTATAATTTTAATAACAACAATAATAACGATAATAATAATAAATATCTCCCTGAGATAAATGACAAGAACATCAGATAAATAATTTTTAAAAGAAAAGGAAGTTCTGTTCATCTATCATTGTGCTATAATTTCCTGAGGTAGGAACATCCATTATATTATCTGTTGCTGCTGTAGTCTTCTAAAATAAATGATGCTCCTCAAAGTAAGGGACAGTAATATGTCATAGATTCTGGATTAAAAATGACTTTCACTATGTGTGAATGCTTGTAGTCTATTGTATGTGGTATATTGTTTGTTACCAAAGAATGAAAACCTCCTTAACTTCTGAATGGGAGGAAACATTCTTTGGTGTCTGCCTGTATATTCAGAAGAGGCACAGAACCCTAGTTGCAACATCAAATCACACAGTGACATAAGTGAACTTAAAAAAAAACAACCTGATTAAACAATGAAGAAGCCAGCCCCTGTGATGAGGACAGTGTTCCTTACCAAACTCATTTATCACTTCCTAATCAGGATGTACCATGGTAGGCTGAGGATGATCTGTAGTTTACATAGATCCAGGCGGGCAGCCGGGTTGGTCTGAAGCGGTAGAACAAAGCAAGAGTCAAGTTTCACCTTTAAGACTAACAAAGTTTTATTCAGAATGTAATCTTTCGTGTGCTCTAAGCACACTTCATCAGACAATAGTATGGAATGGCAAGCAGTCCTAGATATAAAGTGGGCAGTGAGTTAGTATGCAGAGCATTTTTCTGCTAAAAAACATTTCCATGACTCTGCATACTAACTCACTGCCCACTTTCTTACAAGAGCTCTGTGGGTGGTTCGTTCTATACTGATACACGATTCAGTTCCCAAAGGATTTAAAGTTTTCAAGTTATGATGCAAGCCTGGGAGGTTGTATTACTTGCTTATAGGAACGTCACAAGAAATATCCAGATAAGCGACCATGAAGTTTGTGATACCATGTTTCACTTCACTTACTGTTGCACTTGAAGTGTGATTTAGTGAATGGTTGGGGGATCTCCTCCTCAACAAAATATTGCAGTTTGAGTGTTCACACAGAATACTACATTCAGAAAAGACGGGATCATCTTCAACAGTTAACAGCATATATTATAATATAAACTAATTATTTGTTATGAATCTTTGTTATTATTTCTGCTTAATCTGAAAGTTAATAAAATAATTGCATTTTTATATTAGGCTAACTCATCTTTGCATTTGTCACAGTATTTTAATACAAACATTTTAAGGAATAATCCTATTGTACTTGGATAACTTAATTGAATCAACAGAAATTAAAATGTTAACTTCATGAATATGATACTTTATTATACTTACCAGGATGATAACATCAGCAGTTTTGAAAAAGTGCTGGGATGTACATTTTTATTTAATTTTATGAAAAATATTCTTTGCAGCAGAACATTTTTATTGCTTTTAGATAAGCAAGATTTTCTTTGTCTTTGCCTGTTATGATAAGAACAGAGATTTCAGGACTTCTTGATTTTGCTAATGTGGGATAACAACTTTTTACTATACATGTGTGTGCATGATGCTAGGTTGTAGTTTTATAAATTGCAGTTTCTGTTACAAAGAGCCTTTAATTTATCATCGTACTAAAGAGTATTGTTCATGACTGGTGTTCTACAGGTTTACCAATAATAGAGTTCCATCAGTTAGGTGTGTGTCAGAGGAGAATATGGTACTCATATGTTGCAAACATTCATTGAGCCCATGTCTTAACATCTTGGGTTGATAGTGTGAACTGGCCAAGATTTCCAAAGTGTAGGATGAATGGTAAGTTCCGGTTCCAACCTGAGTTAAATTATATGGCTCCTCAAAGACTCCATTTAAAAAATAGCCAATTCTAAAATTGGAATCTTCTCCCCTACTGTCCATCATCTCCTGCCATGGCCTTAGGTGTAAGCAGTGCAGTTCTTTGCAAAGTTAGAGAATGTGGTTCATGCCTTCAGGGGGACTCTAGGGGGCCCTGTTAGGGGAATCCATTCTCTGTTTATTCTGAATAAAATTTTCCATAAAACTCAACCAACCTAATACATTTAGTAAAATACCATGAGTTAAATACACATAATTCATATTCAACAGTTTACATCATAAAAGGATAGAATTAATACATTTTAAAAGTTAACTTAAAATATTGGTAAGGCCTGGATTGAATTAAACCAGTCCTCTGAACCCACTCAGGATAGTTTCTGGTCACATTGTTTTAGAGCCCATGAGATTATTTATGCCACTGCAACTGTAGTCACCTACAGGAGGTTTAACAGATGATAATCCATAGAATCAGGGCTTTTTTTGAGCAGGAACACACAGGAACACAGTTCCAGCTGCCTTGGCCAGGGCTCTGGCTCAAAAAAAGGTCTCTGACAGAGGGAAGGCACTAGGCAGCCACGTGCTCCCAGACCGTGTGCTCCATCCTCTCTGCTGTCTCCAGCCTCCAACAGTCTTGCAAAGAGAGCAAGAAATGTGGAGCTGCCCACAAGTGCCCCCTCCCAGAAAAAGCTGGGCCTGGCGCTGCCTGCTTCAACACATGGTTCTCTCTCTCTGGCCATGTTGGGGGGCGGCAAGGTCTCTCACTGGGCTGTGTGAGAACAGACATCCATGAAATGCAGCTGATAGCACTGCACTGTTCTGTGTCAATATGCGGAAAGTAGCCTACTGAATGGGTGACATCACTTCTGGTGATATCTTAGACTCCCACCAGTCCGGCTTTCGTCCGGGTCATGGGACGGAGACAGTGCTGGTCGCCTTGGTAGATGACCTCCAGCGGCATCTGGATCAAGGCGGCGTGGCGGTGCTGATGTTGTTGGACCTGTCGGCCGCATTTGACACGGTCGATCATCGGCTACTGGCCCGCCGGCTCGCCAACGCAGGGATTAGGGGGTTGGCCTTGCAGTGGCTTTCCTCCTTCCTTGATGGACGGGGACAAAGGGTGACAATTGGGGGAGAGCGGTCCCGGAGGCACCCACTAGTGTGTGGGGTGCCACAAGGGGCAGTTCTCTCCCCGATGTTGTTTAACATCTACATGCGCCCCCTTGCCCAGATTGCTTGGAGGTTTGGGCTTGGGTGCCATCAATACGCAGATGACACCCAGCTCTATCTGCTAATGGACGGCCGACCTGATTCCATCCCAGAAAACCTGGACCTAGCATTGCAAGCCGTGGCAGGTTGGCTCAGACTGAGCGGGCTGAAGTTGAATCCAACGAAGACAGAGGTCCTTTGCTTGGGTCGCGGTGCCCTGGGAAGGGAAATCCCCTTGCCGGTCTTTGACGGTGTGCTGCTGAAAGCTTGGGGGTTCTTCTGGAGCCTTCATTATCAATGGAGGCACAGATAGCAGCCGCTGCCAAGTCCGCGTTCTTTCATCTTCGACGGGCGAAGCAGTTGGCCCCCTTCCTGGAGCGCCGTGACCTAGCAATGGTGATCCATGCTATGGTCACCTCGAGACTGGATTACTGCAACACCCTCTACATGGGGCTGCCCTTGTGCCGAACTCGGCGGCTGCAGCTGGTGCAGAACGCGGCGGCTAGGCTGTTGTTGGGGCTCCCAAGGTGGGAGCACATACAGCCGGGGCTATGCGGACTGCACTGGCTGCCAGTGGTATACCGAGTTCGTTACAAAGTGCTGGTTATCACCTTTAAAGCCCTATATGGTCGAGGACCTGCCTACCTGAGGGACCGTCTCTCCCCATATGAGCCCCAGAGAGCGCTGAGGTCTGCTGGAAAAAACCAGCTGAATATCCCTGGGCCAAGGGAGGCCAGATTGAAGGCCACCCGGGATCGGGCCTTCTCTATTGCAGCTCCACTGCTGTGGAATCAACTCCCAGAGGAGGTTCGGGCCCTACGATGCTTAGATCAATTCCGTAGGGCCTGTAAGACCCACCTCTTCAAAATAGCCTTCAACTAACGACAAGCTAAAAAGTGCCGTTGAAAATGCTTTTAGTTACTGAATTCTATTGAAGATCTAATGTTTATAGCACCATATTGTTAATGTTAATTTTAATATAATCTGTAATTTGTTTTAACCATGATTTTATAAGTATAACTCGATGTATAATGTATTTTTATGCTGTGAGCCGCCCTGAGCCTGCCTTGGAGGGGAGGGCGGGATAAAAATATAAAGTTGTTGTTGTTGTTGTTATTATTACCGGGGGTGTGGCCTAAAATGCAAATAAGTTCCTACTGGACTTTTTCTACAAAAAAAGTCCTGCACAGTATTATCATCTGGAAAGATAGCTCTGCTTATGGCTAACATATTTGCTGTTTGCTCAGCATATCTCTAGCAGGAAAACAAAAAATATGTAATGAATTCAGCAACCTGAGATCAGTAAGGACATTACTTCTGCACACAAGAGATTCCCCTAAATTTGCCAGTTATCTCTGCTAAAGGGAGCATGCTAAAATGGGCTAAGGAGAACAACTTACAATAAGCAGCAGCCATGAGATAGGATAAATATTTTTTTCTGTAGGAAAAGAAATCCTGCCTCCAAACAGTGACATCACTGGAAAACAGTGACACCACAGGAAAGAAATGTGACGTGCTGACATCGCGTAAGTGATGAGGCACAACTATTATTTGAGACTGATTTTACCATAGAGTTTTGCCCAAAAACTAGAGTGTCACTCTGTGACATCCCTGATGTGACTTCCATGTAATGTTAGCATGTTGCAGCACTCTGCCCCAAAGAGAAATCAGTATAAACCCTACTAAAAGCCCTGGCAAATAAAAGGATCCTGCAGCGCCTCCTAAAATTATGTACATTATTGTAAGTGTCTATGTTCATTTGGGCTAATTAAACATTCCTCAGTTGTAAGTAATGAGAATTTCTGGGGACCACACTGAAGGCTGTCCCATAGACTGGAAAGGTGAAAGCACTGGAAAGTTTCTGTATGTTTTGTAATATTTACAAATATATGTGCAGAGTATAAACAGGAGTCCAGTGGTGTATTCCAAACTAACTAATGTTTTTATGGCATAATAAAATGTGTTAGTCTTTAGAGTGTCTGAAGACTTTTAATAACAACAGACTAACATGGCTACTCCTCTGGAAGCAGAGTATAATGGAAGTAAATAAATTTTCTGTCAGGCAGCAGATCCTATGGGCTTCCAAGCTTTTAGGAGCCCTGGAATGCTTTTCCCCCTGTTTCCCCCCCTGCTTGCAGCCCTCCCAGCCTGCATGCACAGCCAGCAACTGAACTGCTCTTTGCCCAACTTCCCTGGTGCGGCTGCTGCTGGCATCATCGCTAAGTTTGCCATCTCTCTGCATCTCCCTCCCAGCTTTGTCAAAGGGGCTTTTGAGAAGGTGCCTGTAGGCTGCAACGAGGGCTGTGGGTGGTGGGACAGGCACTCCAACTCTGAGATAATTTGCAAGGGGGCCCCCGAGATTGCAACAGCCTAGGGGCCTCCACAGGGTTTAATCCGGCATTGCTGTGAAGCCTTCTCTTGTTCATGTGTTCACGTTCTCTCATTTTCCAGGCGAATTGCTCCTTTCAGGGACCAACTGCAGTTATTTAAAAAACGTTGTTTGGAGTGCAGTATGAATCAGTATTTTATGTAATCTTGTCCATAGTTTATTTGCTGCATTAACATAACCAAAGCATAATAAGTACCGTCCAACCTGGAGAAACCATAGCAAATTAATCCAATAATTCAAGTTTCTTTGTCCTGAGTGGCCTGAAATAAACCAATTATTCCTGAAGAATATAATTGCATGCTATTTTATTGCTTTGTTTATTGTGACTCTGGTGTTGTGGGCTTGGATTTTCAGAATGTATCAGGATAAGCCTGCTGTTCCAGCAAAAGGAGGTCTTGTACTTTTAAAGCATTTTGGATTTAGTCCAAGTGCTAACTGTATTGACTGGATATGTTACACACAGGTGATACCTATATTGCAAACTAGGAGTATGTTAACAGCATGAGAGTGGAGAAAGTAGGCTATCAGTCTGTAGCATGATCAAATGGGCTCAGTTTCCCTTAACCCCTCCCCTGCCAAGTCCATACATGCAACCAGTATTAAGCCATGAATGCTTGCTTTCTAGTGGTAGGCTTGGCAGTTGCTAGGGTTTACTCCACATAGAACATTGTGGAATTCTATGTGTACTCATTTATTGTCACATTTCATTCATTTTGGCCTCTGCTATTCTAGTATTAACCTTTATGCTTTTTTTAAAAAAAATTCCTTCTCTCAGAATTGCTTGTAGTTCTCTCCCCCTTAGCTGTTGTCATGTGTGTAGCTGAATTCATACACACCCGATGATTGTGGTGCCACATTGGGCGATAATCATAAAACGAAAGATAGCTGCATGAAGTCCTGGGTATGAGGAAAAGGGAGGACACTTAGGAGAGTTAGCATTAAGATACTTCTGCAAAGGAAATTAGCAGGGGAAAATTGTATAGATGTGATGAAAAGTTGGTTGATGCAGTTGCTCAAATTCAGCATGAAAGCAGAGGGTTCAGGAAATGAAAGGTGTGTGGAACAGGAGCTGGGTGAAGGACAGTGCACTCAGAACAGTCTAGGCATTTAACATGATACAAGATTTCATGTGAAATTTTGGAAGCAGTACATTAAAGATGGTGACGGGGTTATAGAATATGCAGTAAATTCTGCTTCATTTTCAGTCTTCTATGTCCTAAAACAAACACCAAGGCTAGTAGTTTGAAAGTCCACCAGTCTGAATGCTGTCTTAGGAGAGTTTAATATCTAGGAAATCTGATTTTGTATGCCTGATTGCACTTCTTTGCTTGTTTATATTCACGTGTGAGGTTTGAATGATTTCATATTCAGGACTTCATAAAGGGTATGATGACAAACTGTTGCGTTATCACTGGATTATATGACTGTTTTGTCTGTTGTGGCAGTTTGGACATGCAGGTAGTCATTTGATGATAGACAGAGTAGAAAATGTTCAGGTGTGAAGACCCTTTGGTGGAGGAAGTTAGAAAAAAAACTCCTCAGCACAAAGCTGGATTTCGATGTCTTTCATGCTTTATCCAGCCTTCAATTTCTGACTTCTTTCCTGAATATGCTGTTTTTAGATAGGGGCTCTTCGTCATGGAATGGCTGTTGGTACCTTCAAAACTCGTCAGCATTCTTCTCTGAATGTACTCTACCTTATCA
Source organism: Heteronotia binoei (assembly GCF_032191835.1). Lineage (NCBI taxonomy): Eukaryota > Metazoa > Chordata > Lepidosauria > Squamata > Gekkonidae > Heteronotia > Heteronotia binoei. Next base: position 54,046,385 of record NC_083232.1, on the reverse strand, counting down.
CCCAAGGTTATGCCCTTTTACCAGCATCAAATTGTGGGAAGACAGAAAAACAGATCAGCAACTAGATGCATCTGCGATATATAGCTGTGCTGTGTCAGTTCTAGCAAATGCAGCTGTGAAAGCAAAAGTTTTATTTTCTGCATGGCCTTTTTCTTTTGTTAATGAACGCAACCAACAGTCTGTATGTTTCAGAACACTTTCCCATACTACCTGTAAGAGCAGCTTGTGTTTGGAAATCAGTTTATGATTCAGAAAGAGACTATATGGGCATGTGTAGCTCCAATGCCTAGTTTGGTTAGTGTTGTTGCTTGAATTAGGCTTTTATCTATCTTTTGTTGCATTGCTACTTAAATTGGCAGAATCATGTTCTGTCTGAAACTGACATTTTGGCTCTGGTCAATTCACCAAGAGCAAGACTTTAAGGTTATAGGAAAAGTAAATATTCTAACTGACAAAATGATGCTGTAAAATGAATGGATAGACTATATATGCTGTTTTCAGATCCGGTGCAACATAAATAGAAGTCATTTCAAGTCTGCCCTCTTAGTAAATGTATATTTTCTTCTTCTTTTGTGGTTACTTCCTAAATAGGGGAGATGTCCTTTGGATAATAGATATTCTTCCAGTTACTCAAAGTAGATATATACAAGTTAAGGCATAGCCTAGAAAGAGCTCCAATTCAGTTCAGTGCATAAGAATTTGTATTGGGTTGGATTCTGGTGATAAGAGCTGTACATGCAAGGGCAGAGAGAATTTACCCCTCTTGTGGCAGCCCTGTGCTCCCAGGGGTCTTCCATCCCCTGCAACATTTCAGGGGCTACTTTAGAAGTGGTGGGGTGGGGACAGTGTGCTTCTGTGCACAGAATTTAGATGAGCTGAAACCCACTGACATGATCCCACCAAACTTCAGTGCTATTATTGCAACATGGAAAATCTAACCATGTATTTAACTCTTTCATTGAAATGAATGCGATTTCAAGTGCTTAACTTTGGTTGGACTGTACTTATTGCTCTTTGGGTATATTAATGCAGAAAATTAACTATGGATAGGATTTAGAGAGGTCCATATGTGGACGTGTTTTGCACATATACATGGAGATGGATCATTTTTTACTATTGTGTTCAGACCATTATGCTTTGAATGGTGGTTCCCCTAGAAGCTACTGACCATCAGAGGCTTTTCAAGGGCTGTAGAGACTGCCATAGAAGGAGGGAGCTGGAACCATGCTACATCTTGCTGTTTTACATAACTTTATGGGGTAAGGGTGTTATATCAGTAGTACAGCAATAAATTCCAGGAATGGAAAAAAAAATGAATTTAATAAAAAATAACCAGATTAAGCAAAGTTAAAATCTATTTACATGTTTTTTTCCAGACTGGAGATTCAGTAGCATGCATCTGGGAAAAGCGATACCAAAATAATGACATGTTCCTATAGATTTAATTCAATGTTTGTGAATGAGGTGGTTGTGGGAGGGATATGTGGGCTAATGGTTATACTGAAAAAGAATAAAATGAGAAAACTGTGCCTTAAATTACTCTTAACTGAATAATTTTAGATTTAAGGCTGCTCTTATCTCATCCTTTTATGGTAGTGCTGCAAATGTATAGGCTACTGAAGCGTATACCATGAAATGGAAGATTACAATTATGCATCAGTATTCCTGCAACATGATGTCTTGCTAATGTCCTCAGGGAATTTTCAGCAAATATCCTTTGTTAATTGGCACAGTACCTGCATGTTGGACATGGCAAAAATTTAATAATTATGCCCAGCCCCCCCCCCTTCTCTGTCTGTCTCTCTTTCTCTCTCTGTAATATGTATATGAACATAATAAATGAACAGAGATTTTCATGGATGAAATGCTCTTTGGGGCAAGACCACATCTATATACAGGTTCCTCTGCTCTCTAATAGAGCATGGCCCTGCTGCTGTGATTAGCTTGAGAGTTCTTTCATGCCATTAAGATTATAATGGAGAAGAAAAAGATTAACCATAAAATGGACATTGCTCTGCAATATTGCTGTTTTCATCAAATATAAATTTTCTGTTGCAGTATAATTGTATACCAATTTGATGCTACTTAATGGCTTTATTATCTCAGGGTATAGGAGGAAGCATCATGCATATTAAACAATAGAATGTTGAAAAACACTACTGTTAAGCATTTAACTTAATTAAATGTCATTAGATCTGTTTTGTGTCACATGGGGGTTTTGTTAGGAGAGTCTCAGATGGGACTAATGGGGAGCTCTTTATCAGTCAGTTTGTGTCACTTGGTAGTAGATTGTCTGTATGCGCTGTATCGTCACAGGTTTTCATGCCTTAGGGATGGTCAATAAAAGTTGTGGGTTAGCTCCAGCAAGCTTTGTCACTCAATTTCATGTAATTCTCCTCCTTACTACAGCCTCAATTCCATGTAACTTTTGACCATTCAAGTTTCATGATCCCCAGCATAGTCTTTTTAGGGGTCAAAGGGGACCCTCTCCTTCCTCTTTCATCAGTGGAATAGCACCCTATGTGGGCAGATATAGCTGTATTCAGTTTCTTTCAATTTAGAAGTGTCAGCCTACTAAGCACTGAAACCCAAATGTCAGCTTTGCAAGGTATACCTTTTCTGTATGTTGTTCCAAACTGTAATAGGCTTTTTGTTTCAAAAATTAATTAGAAAGGTTATGAGACTAAATGCAAGGAATGGATTAATTATTTTTTCCTGACTGTTTTCGCAACAGCACAAACACAGTGTTAAGATGCTGTAAGGTACTCTGTGGCTGACTATATGCCTCAGCAGTACAGTTTGATTATTTAGTCACTAACAAAATCAAAGGACCAGCAATAGTGAAATGTAACATGCATTAAACAGAACATATGATCAGTAGGTGTTACTAACAAACCCTTGCAATATGAAGACTGGAAACAAGAATAGAATTTCCACTTTCTATTGTTATCATTCCTCTCCCCATTTAAGACATGTTTTGAATATCATCCTTCATAGCTACAGCTCTCAGAGTGTCTGTCCCTAGGAAAGGGAAAATGTGCTCAAATTCTGGTGCATTGTGAAGGTTCAGTATGTAAATCAAATGCAGTGACTGCTGTGTATGGCAGTGCGCTGGAAGAGGGGATAACACAGCTCTAATAGAGGATTTCCCTACCCCTCCCTTTTTCACTCCCTAGAGATTTTACTCATTTTTCTTTCTTTATTGTTTGTCCCTCTCTCCAAATTAAAGCTGGATGATGAAGTGACTACTATTCACGTGAAGGAGCGGGACCACGATGTGCTGGTGCTTAGGAGAGTGTCGTCACATAGCCCAGCCCTCACATCAGGGAGTGCCGAGAATGATTGGAGGTAAGAGTTTTTTCCTTGGGTGCTCAGACGCAGCCACACGCACACAAGCTGACTGCAGAGCTCTCGGCAGCCAGATGAACTCGGCTACCGGCAACAGGACTGAGATGGCAAGATACATCAGCATGTAGGGAATGCCTTTGTTACTTGCCCTACATTATGGGAAGTTCCAGGCTGAGGCTCTTTGACCCCCATGTAGAGAGGAAGGATTCTGCCTTGTTTCTAGGCAGGGAGCTGCCTTTGCCCACGTTTGATGTGCCTTATTTTAAATATATTGATGAAGAAGATGAGGAGGATGAATGGAGCAGCCGCTCTCAGTCTTCAACAGAGGATGATTCTGTGGACTCTCTGCTTTCTGACAGATATGTGGTAGTATCTGGGACACCAGAGAAGATTTTGGAGCACCTCCTCAATGACTTGCACCTGGAAGAAGTACAGGACAAAGAGACAGGTAAATTACAACTGCACCCTCTCCTGAAAAGCAGCCTCTTGTACAATTTGCAGTGGTAGTTTGCCGGTTATTGGACCATTACTGAATAGTACAGTATTTGCTGCCAGCATTTGGAACAGCATGTATTTAAAGTGATTTGCAGTGCTGCATTTAAATTTGTTGCTGTTATTGCATTTTGATCAGTGTTTAATAATATAACGATAATGTATCATTTATGTTTGGCAAAAGTGGATCAGAGCAAGGGGTGAGGGGGTTGGTTTGCTTTTGTTCCCACTAACATTTTCACCAGCTTATTTTGTATTATAAAAGATCACAATACAAAAAATTGAAGGGGGTGTGTAATAAGGTGACATGCAGGAGGTTGTAAGCTAGGGTATATAGCTGCCAGGCCTATATGTCAGCAATTATTGCAAATACTCTGCAGCTACTTGTTCAGTACCAACTTCTGCCTCTTTTCTTAATTAATTGCTTACCTATTGCCTCCTCAGCACATGTTTCCAGTGTTAAGAATACAATACTAATTATCCTTCCTCTAGATTGTGATTCTCTGTAGCCTGAAGCTATTACTACATTGATCGGGTTATTTAGTATGCATGCATAGCAGTATACTTTCTATTTATAAATTCTTTTTTTTTTGCCCCCCCCCCCCCCCGAGTTCCTGTACATTGATGAAACATTTGACAGGGGCTTATTAGATATTATTAGGTACTACAAGATGCACTAATATAACCTTCTATAGTATTGGTGTGCCTTTAATACCCAGATTGTAATTTTGTTTCCGCCTGAAGCAATTACTATATTGATCAAGCTGCTTGACATGCAGGTTATTTTTTCATCTTGAGCTCCTGACTTTAATGTACACTTTGCTGTCACAGTGGTTCTTTGGTTGTTTATCTGGATCACCTGCAATTTATTTACAGTTTTAATTAAAGCAGTTTGGGGTCTAATCTTCAGAGTTTTCAGCATAATGGCAGAAGGGCTGTGAAATGTAGCAAGAATGGAGTTAGTATTTCTTTTTATTGTTCTCCATAGAACTACAATGCATGTTCTTAGTGCTGTTTTCCAAATGAGATTACTAAAAATAAACACATTTGCAAGGATTAAAAGGATTAAAGCATAAATAACATCTGTGAATTCCTGTAGGACACTTGTGTCAGGTTCTGTGGCCTCGAGTAGGTAGAATATACTGAGTATAAATTAAGCATGTGCTCTTAACTCTACAGTGTAGTTTTCCTGCATAATAAATCCAAAAGGAAAACCAAATGTCTGATTACTGTGCTGCCCACCGAGCCATTCTCTTTGCCTAGAGATCAATATTTTGTGTAGAGGAAGCACTGCTGTCTGATTGCTGTGTTTCCTTATAATAAAGCTGTGGATGTTTTAACTAGAGCTAAATCAAAGGCTGTATAATACAGGAGGTTCATGTCAGGGTACTCTTGGTGAGGCTGTGTAAATTCTCATGAGGTAGGGGGAATCCCTGTCTGAATTTTTGTTTGCTGTGATTGGTTAACTCGTCTTCTAGGTTGCTGTCAGCTTTATGCATGCACAGAACAGCAACTCAGTACATTATTCTTTGCTGCTTTTTAATTCCTAGAAGAGTCCTTGACAAATATTTAAGCGTTCAGTGGCTCTTATTTAATTCCCTCCTCTCTGATCCAGCTGCTCATTAACATTTCACTGTTCCAGACAATAGGTGAAAAATGGCCATGTGAACATGACTGGCTGAGATGATAGTATATTATGTAGTTGGATGATTGCCCTCTATATCTTTCTGTTCTTATCATACTTTCTTGAAGCTGACAGACTGTCCTGCAGTGTCCATAGTTTTATTTCTAAGTACAATAAAAAGACTGTAAGCCGATTCTTTAAAAATATTTCACTGAGCAGTAGTAACCCCAAAGTAGCTAACTAAAAGTATAAAATTTGCCTATATTTAGCAAAATAGTATAAAGATTTTTTTCATAGAAGTGGACTGGAGATCTTCTCAGATATTAGGTTTTAGATATAACTAACAAGTAATATCTTCCCCAAACATTGTGGAAGATATTTCAGTGGGGTGATAGTAGTGGTGGTGTTTTGAAGAATACCTTTGATTAGACATTAACTGTAGGTCATTTGCATTATTTCTGGAACCTGAAAATTTCCTTCTGTAGTAGGGTAGAAAAGATCTACAAAGCTCTTGAGCAAGTACAGTCCCCTTCTGAAGTCATCGGGGGGGATACAGGGAGGCTTCATATTGGGAAAATAGTTATTAAAAGGTGGGGTACCGGACTTTTTAATTCCTCAGTAATTCTTGCCTGCAGCCAGGTCAGAACTCTCTCTCACCTTTTGTGGAACTGCCCATGTTCTCACTTTGTGCTTGATAATTTGTGCAGGATGATTGATTATATGGAACTGTTTCTCCATGGATAGTTGTTCTGAGTTTCCACAGATCCTGGAACTATTCTTGTTGTCCCCTGGCTGTCTTTGGAAGCCAGTTAATAAAGTTCTAATTCGTTATTTCATTGTCTTGTTCATGTTGGAACTTGCCAGGATTTGTTTCATGTGAATACACTCAAGACAGAGACATGCTAATTTCAATAAACTGAAGTGACTGTGGCACTTATTACTCTTTGTGGGATTGGGAGGTAGGCTCTAATTAGACATTTATTTTTAATGCATATTTACACGGAGTGTAGTTTGACCCACACACAGTCTGTGTAGCTTCTGTAGGTGCACTAATATCCTGCCAAATGTGACAAGTTCATAAGAAGCATACAAATGAAGCTGCCTTATGTTGGTTCAAACCTTTGGTCGCTGTAGCTCAGCATTGTGTTCTTGACTAGTAGTATACATTCACTATTATACCCTTTACCCAAAATACTCTCATTTTCAGGTAATGAGATAGGATACTGATACCTCTAGGTTTATGGACAGTTGCCTCTGGGAAAAAATGTGGAGTGTGATCACTGTGTTGCATTTTAATAACATGGATCTATTTTTGTTAGTCATGTGTGGTCCTTTATACTGTCAGCATGGCAATGCATAGCTTGGAGAAAAGTTATTTGCATTCAGTGTTCTAGAGGAAAATAAAAACATCATTCTTCAGCAATACATACATTGCCAGGCACTGAAATCATCTACTGTAACCTTACATAGTCCCCATTTACTTCTCTTCTGTGTTTGATACAGTTTCTAACTTGATGTGTTTTGGCTGTGATCTGATCAAGTCTCATTTTCCCCCTTAATTGGATTATTCCCATACCCTTTATTGTTCTAAGTTCCAATTTCTGTTTTCTTTTTATAAAGGGTGGCAGAAGGTTGTGTCTTCTCTAGTACTTTTACTGTTAACATTTTGAATTCTCTATACTCTCCTATAGATACTTCTCAATAAGTACTTGAATTCTGTTTGGTTAATTATTTTGAATATTTTCTATTAACTAAAACATGAAGGAGTAAGAATCTGTTATATGAATTCATATTAATGGTTTGTTTAATTCAGTATTGTCTGTTGCCCAGCAGCTATCCACATTATCTTGCAGAAGTCTTTTCTGGGACTGCTTATGGAGATGTCAGGTACTAACCCTATAGTACCATCATATATAGAGGTGGATGGGTTCCTTGTTTCCTTGGATCAAGGGAAGGCAAGGAATCCCCATCTCCACAGCAAAAATATGACCAAAAAGGTCAACACTGATGGCACACCAAGGAAAGAATGAACCATACTCATATGCCATTGAAACATTAGTTTGTACATGTGTGAGTTTTGGCTTTGAATCTTTGTAAAAACTTTTGTTCCTTCACCTTCTTCCTGTCTCTGTCTAGGTAGTCAGTTTCTGCTCCATATTCACATAAGGGACAGCACTTTGTACAAGATGTACATTCATGTAGAGAACACCTTGTGCAGGACAGAAGAGTTAGGCTATTGTAATGAATGGATGCATTTTTCTCTTTATAAATGCTTCTTCAGGCAGACAGTTTTTTTTAAACTCAAAAGAAATTAGACAGATTGTCATGACTGTCCTTCCAGTTACTTAAGGTTACATTTTCTGTGATTGTGTATGCATGTACCTATTCTCTCTACCCCCATAAATACTTTTAAAATCACATTATAACTTATTGGTTAGTGAACTTGCTCCCCTCCAATACCTTTTTCTGAGTTTCTGTTTTCATTGAGTGTGCTTCCTGAAGGCATATCCTCTTTATTTGTAGCATAGCAGCATAGCCACTTTAAACCCCCAAATGCATCAAAAGAGTCCTTATGGATCAGACTGAAGGTCCATCTAGTGCAGCATACTGTTTGCCACAGTTGTCAGTCAGTCATGCTGTGGAAGGCCCACAGCAGGGAACAGAGGCAGAAGTCTCCCCATGATGCTGTCCCCCAGCACAGCTGGGCAACATGCTTGGAGGTCTCATTCAGCCTCCATTGCTAGTAGTCCTTAATGGACCACTTGCCTTCACAGGTGCAGATTGCTGGTAGAGTAAAAGTCTTGTGTGCTGTTCACATGCTAGTACAGAAGGAGAAAAAAATGTGCTTTTAATGAAAGTGTGCATTCTGGTTGACCTAATTATTTCACACCTGTTCTAGAAACAAATCAAAAGTGAGGTGAAAATTCAAAACTGCTGAGAAAAGGTGGGCAAATGGTTTACATCACAATTCTGTAACGTCAGTTTTCAGTTGTTTTGAAGTGATTCCTCCTCCTTAAGCATTCAATTTTAATGCATTCAGGAGTGAAATTGCTATCATGGTCAGGTAATGCCATGTTCTGAGGTATCTGAACCACTACTTTTTTAAGGTGTTGCAGCTTCAGCTCAATTGATAGTTATTGGGCATTTACAGTTCTTCCCCAGAGAAAAATATGAACTGTATGTACTAACAAATTTTCATTTTTGTTATTCCATGTAAAGTATCATGGTTAGAAACATGGCAGTCATGTATGAGTATTAATACTTCTGTCTTATCTTGTCTGTTAAATGCAGGCTTGGCTCACACTTGACGTATGAGATCTGCCTCATAATTTTAAGAAATAGCAAACCATGTGCGTAATATATTATTGCATATTTTAGGCCATCTTAGGCAGAGTTACAGCCTTCTAAATCTATTGAAGTCAAAGGGCTTATAAAGGGTAATTGTTTTGGATGGCACTGTTATTGCTTTGCCTAGCAGAGTGACAATTCAAACGTAGATCTCCCAGTTCCTAGTCAAACTACTACACTACACTATACAAACTTTCACATTCTCCCCTTGACACTTTTGAGCCAGCCTTGGATGTCATTTGCGGTAGTATCCAGGAATATATCTGTGGTTGGAGGATGGAAGCTGTATTTACTTGTAATGAGAACTTGTCTAATATGTCTGAATACTGAAACTACTAAATTAGCAGAATGAAATTCTTAGCTTTTAACTAGAATACAACCCAGTTACTGTGTTCATTTTACTCATTCATTTCAGTGTTTCCAGCATAGCTTAGGCTCAAAGGTTTTTTAGTACAAAGATTTTCTTGTTTGATTCAATGTTTTCTGTAGAATACAAAAGAGCATATTCATTGCCCTCCCACAGCATGTGAAGGATGGCAGAACAGCACTTCTTTACAATATGTGCATGAACATTGTAAATGAAAGCTTCCAAGCACCCTTTCTCTTTCATTCCCCCGCCAAAATCCTAGCCATACAACCTTTTAATAACCCAGCAGAATATTAGATTTGTATTAGATTTGTTAGAAATGGGGATTTTCAGTACTACTCTATAGATAATTAAGGATTTCCCCCCTTTGATAGGGCATTATAATACTAGTCTTATTCTGAAACTTGCTTTGCTAGCTAGTGAGTGGTTAAGATGGGGCATAGCAGCTTCTCTGCCAACTTGCTATTAGGAATCCCTCCCTATCATTCCAGGAAGCAAATGCTTAGGACCAGTGTTCCCTCTAAGCTGCAGTCTTGTGAGCAAAAATTCTACTTTGTGAGCTACTGGAAAAAGTTGTGAGCTACTGCTTCAATTATTGTGTTCTGGGGCCATTTTTCCTAAGACAAAAAAGTGTGAGCTAGAGGTTAAAAATCTGTGAGCTAGCTCACACTAACTCAGCTTAGTGGGAACACTGCTTAGGACTTGAGTATATTTATAAGCTGCTATAGTCGGGGAATGTTTAACATTCCTGTTTTAGAAACAAATTGTAATATAAATGAAAAAGAGCGAGAGATTGAGATAGATCTTTAATGAAGGCAATGCCATATAAATTATTTTTTTTGGGGGGAAGATAACACATGAATATTGCAGTATTAAAGAACATTTATTGATTTTCATTTTTAAAGTCATCCCATGTATTGCTGTACTACTTTTGTCTTTTAAGATCTTGTCAGTGAGATTTCCCATTGCCTTTCTGAATTATTTCCTCTTCATACTCTAGCCTATTAGTGTCACGGGCTGGGGCCGGGTCAGGGTCAGGCAAAGTCCAGGGGCAGTCCAAGGTCTGTAGCCAGTGAGCAAAGAGGGTCCAAGGCGCCAAAACCAAATCGCAGTCCAGGTATCGTAGGTCAGAGGTTCAGAAGCTGAAGTCAGGGGGTCCAGAAGTCAAAGCCAAAGTCAGGGGGTCCAGAAGCCAGAGTCAAAAGCCGCAGTGGATGCTAGAATGTCAGGTAAGTGACTAGTTGCTTCCACAAAGCCTCCTCCCAAAGCCCACAGCTATATAGCCCTCTGCTGTCTGTTGCTTATTTGGGCTAATTGCTGGCTCAGAGAGGCAGCCAGGATCCTGCTGAGACTCAAGCATCCTCACTCCTAGAAGGGCCAGAATCCTTTCAAAACTCAGGGTTCAGGGAGCGTCTTGCTCGTGAGCGTGCCGCCATCCTCCGATCCCTGAGGTCCTGACGAAGGCGGTCACGCACACGAGCCACTCGAGAGGGCGAGGCAGGGGGGCTTGGATCTTCTCCAGCAGGAGGCAGGGGCACTGGTGCAGGTGGCAGGGGCACAGTTTCTTCTGCAGGCTCAGCTTCTTCTGCAGGGTCCCCAGTACCCATGACACTTAGCTTGTTTTAACTTTCAGTTTTTTGTTTCTCCAACAACAATATTGATTAAAGAATTTATAATCAGGGCTAAACTGGAATGTATGTCTTTGATTTGTGAAATCTTTTGTCATAAGATGTACTGTCAACTTATGCAGAGATGACAGACAAAAAAAAATGTAACTTGAAACCTGTGAAGAACTTTCTGATTTTCATAGTGCTTTTTTTTACGTTTACAGTTATTCACAGAATCTTTTTCTGATTGTTCATGAGTATGATAATTAAATACATAAAAGCTGACATTGGAGTAGGGTGGCCAGACCGTCCCGGTCTCCCGGGACTTTCCCGGTTCTGGCCCCCAATTCCCGGCTCCCGGGCTGGCTATACCGGGACCATTGGAAGTGAGGGAGCCAGCGTCCCTGAGGGACCATTGGGGAGTGAGGGAGCCAGCGTCCCTGCGGTGTGTGCACGCGCAGGGACGCTGGCTCCCTCACTCGCTGCCTTCCCCGCTCCCTCACTCGCTGCCTTCCCCGCCCGCGCGCGGGGCCCACATTTGTTCCAAGGAGTATATGTTCCTTCCTGAAGTAGCCTGTCGGTCACTTCCGGGTTCCTGTCCTGCATCTCGACCTGTGTTATTAGTGACAGGCTGCTTCGGCGTGCCGCTGCGCCAGCCCCCTGGGCCCCACAACGATGGGACCGATGCCACAGGGACGGGCTCGAAACACTCTATAATCCCTCAAAAGAACAGCAGTCTAGCTCGCTTCCCCCGAGCCCTGCCGCCATAAGCCTCAAGGGGGCTCATTTTGCGGCATCTCCCGGCGGGAGGGTGGCACCCGCACGGGACACATGTCAAATGAAAGAGGGGGCGCAGGGCTATCAGAAACAGCCGGCGGAGGGAGTCGGGAGACCACCCCACTGGGGGATCCACACCCCGAAAGTGATGAAGGTGGCGCAGATAGAGCCAACAGAGCAAACAGGACAAAATAAATAGGCTGCATTATGCAGCACAGTCTCACTGGAATCTGACTGGCTTCTCAGCATGGAACCCGTTCTCTCTAGTCTTCTCACTTTGAAAAAAGTAAAAAAAGAGTTTTATTTAACTTTATTTCCCCCTTTCCCTCTCTATAAATAATCTTGGTGTTTCCGGCGGTGATATTTGGGGGATTTTTGGGGACATCACAGGAAGTGCTGTGAAGTCACTTCCTGTTTCCGGCAGTGGCATTTGGGGGAAATGATGTCATTTTGGGGAAATGATGTCACAGGAAGTGATGTCACTTCCTGCTTCCGGCAGGTGGCGAGGGGGAAATGATGTCACAGGAAGTGATGTCACTTCCTGTTTCCGGCAGGTGGCGCGGGGGGGGGAATGATGTCACAGGAAGTGATGTCACTTCCTGTTTCCGGCGGTGGCATGCCATCACCGGAAGTGACGTCACACCCCTACCTTCCCCCCCAAAAAAGGTGTCCCTGGCTGGCCTTCAGACATTATGGCCACCCTACATTGGAGTGTGTTGATAATAACTAATTTCAGGCTATAGAAGGACCTGGAGTTTGCAAATACTTGAATAAGGAAACAGCATCTAATTGGCATTTATTTATCTTGGCATTCTCACAGATAGTGAGGTCCACGTAAAGCATCTTCCCCTGTGCACACGGTCATAATAGGAGCCCTGCTGGACCAAACTAAGTGTTCATCTAAGTCAGTGTCCCTGTAGATGTTAGGAAGAGCCAATTTGGTGTAGTGGTTAAGTGTGTGGACTCTTATCTGGGAGAACCCGATTTGATTCCCCACTCCTCCACTTGCACCTGCTGGAATGGCCTTGGGTCAGCCATAGCTCTGGCAGAGATTGTCCTTGAAAGGGCAGCTGCTGTGAGAGCCCTCTCCAGCCCCACCCACCTCCTCACAGGGTGTCTGTTGTGGGGAAGGGAGGTAAAGGAGATTGTGAGCCGCTCTGAGACTCTTCAGAGTGGAGGACGGGATATAAATTCAATATCTTCTTCTTCTTCAAGTGGCATTTGTCCAATCTCTTGGCACCTGCAGCTGTAGTTCAGTGTTCTGGTCCTCCAGAACAACGTTTAGCTGTGTCATTTAATGTGATAATGGGCAATTTGAATTCTTTGGTTTGACCCAGGCACATGGTGAGGTTCTAAATATTACTGTATCCCCAGAACACATTAAACCATGGCTGAGATATTGAGAGCATCCCTTTCATGTTCATTCCCTTTCCTTTGAGAATTCTGTCTTCTCATCTTTACAGAGCTTCAACTTTATTCTGACTCTGCCTTTGGTTCACAATACCAGTTTAGAGTCCTGATGAGCATTACAAGCAGGGTTAATAATAGTTACATGTAAGACCATATTCATATAGAGAGGAAGAGGAAGGAATCTGCAAGTAATGGGGGAAGCATGCATGAGTGTGTCTATAGATCCCTGAATTGTGGTTTCTTGTTATATGGGTATTGTCCTTTTATATGGAAGCAAGTGAAGGAAGGAGCTGATGTCACCGTCACTAAGAATAGGAACCGTGAGATGGAATTTTCTTTGCCGCATCTGGGTAGGTTGCTTTTATAGATGGTGAAGCTGCTTTTTACCTTGCAGGAGAGAATATCTTCATTATTTTACAATACAAGCAGTACACAATAGGTTGGGGAGTAAACCATAAATCTTTTAGAATATTATTTATGAAATTGCTTGTTGACTGAGAAATGCATATCTGTCCATTGCATACACTAAAAGCTAGAAAATGTTTGAAAATGAGGGAGTGTTATGAAGGCATCCCAGGAGCCCTGTGGTGTAGAGTGGTAAGCTGCAGTACTGCAGTCCAAGCTCTGCTCATGACGTGAATTCGATCCCAGTGGAAACTGGGTTCAGGTAGCCAGCTCAAGGTTGACTCAGCCTTCCATCCTTCTGAGGTCGGTAAAATGAGTACCCAGCTTTCTGGGGTTAAAGTGTAGATGACTGAGATGGCAATGGCAAACCACCCCATAAAAAGTCTGCCTTGAAAACGTCATGATGTGACGTCACCCCAGAGTCAGAAATGACTGGTGTTTGCACAGGGGACTACCTTTACCTTTTATGAAAGCATCTTACTTCACCAAGTATTCCATGTGCCACATTTAATAAGGTTTCATTTAAACTAAACAGCCATTCTAAGTAAATATGGTGCAGTTCAGCTACAAAACTGAGTTCATGCCTCTTTAAAGATGGACATGTAATTTAATTCATACCAAAATAAAGGAGCTGTTTCACGATGGTGTAGCATTAATCCATGGCATGGAACAGATGGCTGCAAGGAACAATGAAGGCTGCACAATGGATCCTTGTATGGCATTACTGTGCTATTGCTCTGTCTTTGGCAATTGTTCTCAATAGCCTTTAGGCTACTAAAATGCAAACAGCATGTATCATGCTTGGTTTGTATCTATCTGTCATCTTTAAATAGTACAAGCAAAGATTTATTGTTCCTATTTATTTTAGTGTCATTATGAGGCTTTAATGTCAGCCTTGGCAGTTTGAAGTTGTCATGGCTTTCTTGCATAGAAGGAAATCTTGTATTGCATTTCTGTGTCTTTGTTATTAGTATGTGGAAGACTACTTTTAATTTTGAATTAGCATATACTATTTGCATTTGTTTGCCATACGGTTTATTTTCACAATAATAATTATGCATGCAGTACATCCATTCATGTTATGAGACCTAAAGAAAATTAATTCCAGGTATCTGCAACCCAAGGAAAAAATGGAGTTGCTTATTGTCTTATGCCTATACATCTGCGCTACTGAAGAAAAACAATCCATGGGTTTATGTGAAAGCAAATCCCCATTTTATTCATCAGGGCTTACTCCCAGGAAACTGTCTTTAGGTTTACAGCCTTTATGTGTAAAATGACTATTCAAGCAAAGGTAATGCATAATTCCCCCTGTCCTAAACCTAAAACAGTTTTTGTTGTTATATGGTGTGGATTGTAATGCCAGTTGTTTCTGAGTTATTGTTGGATATTGGAAGGAACTATACATGTAATGTTTGCAGTGAAAAGCACTTGACATTTAAACTGAGTGTCATATAGTCACTTCCTGAGACCACTATGCTCTTTGCACCTGCAGGGTAACTTGCTTAGGAGGAAGGCTCATGTTTATAAATTGTTGGGTGTTTGTGAAGGATAATGGGGAGAGGAGGCTGATTAATGGTTATGAAATTTCTCTGTGCTCCAGGCTACAGAAATAGCATCCTATTCTCTTAAATTCTTAACTCCAACAATATAGCATAGTGACTCAGTTGCCTGAACCACTGGGATTTTGGAATGAGTGAACGGGAAGTTGCTTATGTAGCCTAGTGGTAAAAGTTGGGAATGGTGCGTTTTTTATTTCTCTCTCCTTGTTTTGTATATGAGAGTTTAGGTAGGGAAAATTGGGGCTGGGGAATGCTTCTGTATGATATGACCCTAGTTTCACCTCACTCCACCTCCTTTCTATCTTGCGGAGCAATTATGAGGGGGGTATAATTAATCAATTTTAAAGAATGTCCTTGTGATGGATAGCAGGCTATTGCAGGCTTAGAAGCAATGCTGTGTGAATGAGAGGAGTGAAATGGTATGATTGACAGCTAATGGAACTGACTCTGATTGGGGGAAATTCTGCTGTCAAAAGGAAAGGACAGTTGGGCAGTTGGTTGAAGCAGCTGGAATGTGTATGGCTGAGAGAGTGGTTGGTTTTGGGAGTCTCTCTAACGTGAGGAGAGCCTACGCCTGAAGCAGAGTCTGGTTCAAAGCTAGAGTGGGGTGACTTTGAACCTAGAAGAGGCTCTGGTGAGACAGTTTCCAACAAGTTAAACTGTCTCTGTGTAAAAAACCAAGAAACACACATCTTGAGAGGGAATTGTAGTTCTCCAGTTCTAAGCTTAAGATCTTATGTACAAAGACTTTGTTTGGGAGAGAAGGTTTTGGCAAAGGGTTTTTTGGTGGCCTTGAAAGGCTCTAAAGCCAAAAGATAGTTATTGCTCTTAATGAGAAGAGAATAACTATCTTGCCAGAGGAAAAGAGGTCTAATAGAGGGACCTTAGTCTTAACAACAGGGACAAAGAGGAGTGCGATCTCAAGACCATATGATTAACACATGTGCAATTGGTTTTTTATACCAAGAAACCTCTTAAGATTCAGCATATCTTTGGTGAAAGCCAAACTATTTTAAGTACAAAACCTTCTCTGGTGAAGCCAGCATCCCCAAATGAAGTTCTGTGTTTAGCTTTAGTTTACTGTCTACCTAACCCAAATCCCAGTCCCTGTGAATATACCAATTCCCTGTCCTGCCAGCTTATTCAAATAAACCAAAAATTTGTTTAATTACCAGTGCCTCACATGCCATTTCTGAAGAGTCGCCTTGTCACAGTCCTTTTTTTCCATTCTAATTAATCCCCCTTAGGATTGCCAGGTCTGTGTTTGAAAATACCTGGAGACTTTGGGAGTGGAGTCAGGAGAGGATGGAGTTTGGGAAGGGGAGGGGCCTCAACATGGTACAATGCCATAGAGTCCACCTTCAAAGCAGCCATTTTCTCCAGGGGAGCTGATTTCTGCCAGCTGGAGATCAGTTGTAAAAGCGGGAGATCTCTGAGCCCCACCTGGAGGATGGCAACCCTAAGTCCTCCCACTGGGACTCATTTTAGTTTCCAGGTGCTAAAATTGAATTGATAGAAGGGGGAGGAGATTAGGGTAATGGGAAAAGGTACAAGTAACAATACGTATCCTCTGACCCTAATTTACCCCTCAAGGATACAGTGACCTTCCAGGGACTTGAGCATTTCAAATTCCCCTTCCCTCCCTCTCTTTTTTGACTGAGATGCAACTGCCTTCAACATTCAATAGTTTGTAGAGCACAATGAGTATGGGCAATTTGTGGCTGGATTCTTCTTAAAATTACTAATATTTTTCTGCTTGAGAGTTCCTCCAATGAATATGTAAAAATGCCTACCTTATCTTTGAGTGGTTGTATTTCATTGCCTTACTGATGGGCATGGCACTAAAAGTTTGTATAGGAAGATGTGATAATAGTAGTTTTCCCTTTTATGAGATGTGCGCAGAGTGTTCCTAGGCATAGGAACCAGTCAGCCAGGATGATGGAGCTTACATGGAGAAGTTAAATCCCTTTCTAAACCCATTCTGAGGCTGGGAAAGCTTCCCTGGGTGGAGCTGAAAGCATGGTGGGGGCTGGGCAAGACTGGTGGCTGCTAATAATGGCTCAGGACTAACTAAGGTTTCTATGTAACCAAGATTTAATGGCAAAGATGGTTTCACAACCTGCTTCTGCCTGGTTAGTAGGGTTGGCAGCTCTGGGTTGAGAAATAACTGGAGATTTGGGGGTGGAGCCTGAAGAGGGGTGGGGTTTGGGGAAGGGAGGGGCATCAGCTGTGTATAATGCCTTAAAGTTTAACAAGTATCAACAGTATGAGAGAGCTCTGCAGGAGTAATTCAGATGCTGGTTGAACTAGGCCTTATTTGACTGCTGTCTCAAGTGACCTTGTACAAATCTGTAACTTTCAACTGTATTATATAGTTATAGAATCATTTATGTACTTTCAAAAATGTATGCCCCTACTTTTCCACCCTGATCAGGGCCACTAAGACTGCTAACAGATTTTAAATGTACAGGGCGCAAGAATCACTAAGACCACCCTGTGGCTTTCCATAGGCAATGGAAATTATATTGTGTAACTATGTAATGTGGAACTGATGCAAATATAATGACACAATAATGGTAGTTTTATATCATCTGTCACCAACCCAAATGGTCTTAAAATAAGGATGCACAGCAGTTGTTGTTTGACAGTGGAAATTACCTTTTTTGTAATTGAAATGGTTACATCTGAAAAAGAATGCAATAGCATGAAAAAGGCTTAGAAAGAATGAGAAATATCTAGGAATGGATGAATGGCATTACTCAACATAAAATCAATAACAGTCTATTAACTTTCAAGAGATGCTCCAAAAACTTTCATTTTTTTATGCTAGTCCATTTACTGTGAAAGTACAGTTGGCACAGTGGGGATTCTGTTCAGATGCCAGTTACCTTGACTTCAGCTTCTGATTCTTCATCATTAGAACTGAAAATAAGGACAAAGTACTACAATTGGTTCCTCTGCATCGCTCTAATTTTCTCTATGCCCAAATCTCCTTATCTGTTTTTTTCTTTGGCAGACTCTTGAGTCCATTCTTGGCCCACATTCTTTTCTTTAACACTTTTGACAGAAAAGAGAGCCAGGAAGTGTAAGGAAATTAGAGCATAGACTACACAATCACTATGAACACCAGGGATTACTATTTCATTCTGACTCTCTTTTCTCAACTAATTTTTTGCTTTCACTTTTTTCTCATCCTTCCTCCTTTAAAATTAGGTAGAAGAAAAAAGATAACTAGGAGGGAGGGTTTACTGTTATGCCTGGCATTGATGAGGCTGGTGGTTATATGCTGCTGGAATTCTCACACACTAATTTTCTTTGCATTTCCATTACCTTTCAGTGTTAGAAGGAGCAGAAAGAGCAGCAAGCGCTGCTGTATGTGTCTGCCCCGTGACCCCAACCATGGAAGCGATTACTTTCTTTTTTTCATTTCCTAACATTATTGGTAGATGGCAGGAAATACCATTGTAGTGCTGTTCTCCTCCTCTGGTTGCGGGCCTGAGCCTAGGTAAAGACCTTGGTTAAGACATAAATAAAATCTTGTGATAAATGCTATGCTGTGTATTATTCAAAATAAGAGTCAGAGAAGATGGCAGGTCCTTAGACTTCTGTAGGCTGATCACTATTTCTTTTATGTGCAAGCTGTCACTTGGCTACTGTGCTTCCATGCCATGTCTCTTTAATTCTGTCACCATCATAAAGGATAAAAGGTGCAACTGAGAGATATATACATAGTTATTGCAATGAAACATACCCCTAAAATGCCATGAATAAACGTGATCTCAGGACAATTCCTCAAGATATGCTTAGGACATAAATAAATCTTGTTTTTATTTTTGCACCAGACACACAGTCAGAATATGTGATTTACTTAGAATCAGCCATGAAATGGTGACAGATAAGCCAAAGGAAACAGTGTTCCACCCAGCATATAATTAACGTGAAATTAATTGCTGCAAAGATGTGCTGGCAAACATTAGTTTAGATTACTTTAAAAGGGAATTAAATAAATTCATGGATAATAGGTCTTTTGATAGCTATTAATAGTTGTCATCTATTTGAAAAGATTGCTTTCAAAAGATGTTAATCTCTGGGTTATGTCATAATATGTAGGAAAACAAAGATCCCAAGCGAACAATAGGAATTTGTTGTGAGAAATCTGCAAATCTAAGCTCGATGAAGAATACAGGAAGGTGGTATTTGGGCAGATCTCAGACCCTGTTTTTTTAATCTGTAAAATGTTAGTGAGTTATGTCAATGAATTTTTGTCACATTGAATGAAGAATCACTGTATTATCAAGTCAGTATTTCCTCTTCCTCTGCTCCTGGCCAGCTGCTGACCTGACCTGGATTTGGTAAGGTAGTGATAGATTAATGCGTTATGCCAATAAATGTTTTTGGAATTGGACAGGTTTTCATAGCTTATTTTCAGAAGTTTTTCTGCTTATTATGTAGGGTGGAACAAAAATATATCAACTAAATCCTGTAACAACTATTGAAATCTCCATCACCACACCTTTTAGAGCAGCAATAAGCTGTATGTTACTGTTGCTCATCCTGCTCCATCTTGAGCTTACCATCATGCTACTCATGCAGATAATGACATACTTCTATGAAACTGTCTTATATTCAGAACATTGGCCTGTCCGTCTAATTCAGTACTTCCTACTCAGACAGGTAAGCTACTGTACTGCAGTCCAAGCTCTGCTCATGACTTGGGTTCAATCCTGGTGGAACTCAGCTGGGTTCAGGTAGCCAGCTCAAGGTTGTCTCAGCCCTCCATCCTTCTGAGGTGGGTAAAATGAGTACCCAGCTTGCTTGGTGGTAAAGTGTAGATTGGGGAAGGCAATGGCAAACCACCCCATAAAAAGTCTGTCAAGGAAATGTTGTGATGTTGCATCACCCTATGGGTAGGTAACGACTTGGTGCTTGCACAGGGAGGTGCTTGCACCTTTACCTTTTTTACTCAGATAGTCAACAGCTCTCTAGAACAGGTTTTTCCTAGTGATACTGATTGACTGTGGTTTATTCTGCAACCATGCAGTTCCATCCAAAAATATTTGTTTCAGGTGCTTGACCAAGGAGGTAGAAGTTAAAAATATCTGACCAAAGGCACAATTGAATTGAGGACCTTCTGCTGCAGATCCCCCTTGTCCCACTGCTGTTCCCTGTGCAAAGCTCCAGATAAATGTTTATCCTTGCAAACATGCTTCAGAAACTTGGGTAGAGAGGCAGCAAGCGATAGCAGCTTGGGAGGTAAAGGAATCATGGTCATATCTGATCATCTCATATATGTTTCTGCCATATTTTGCTCTTGCAACTTCATATAGCTGAATGAATTCTTTACAATGCTCAATTTGTAATTAATCTTGTTGTGCTTTGTGAAAGATCTGCTAGCAAAATGTTCATATGTATGTTTCAAATAGTTTACACATACTTTTCTACTTGAACTATAATGTTCAACATGGATTGTTTGCTATTTTAGCTTTTTTGTTTTCACTTAAGAAATGTATTAGGGGAAAATATTCATTTTTTGTAACTTAAACATGCTTTCAGTGTGTGCATGTGAATGGATGTCACCAGGTCAGTAAGCTTTCAGTCCTGTAATCTAATAACTCCCTCTACTGCCAGAAACTAGGTGGGAGAGACTAATGATTTCTACCTTGCCTATTATATAGTATAGCATTATAGTATAGCCCAGGGGTGTCGAGCTCATTTGTTATGAGGGCTGGATCTGACATAAATAAGACCTTGTTGGGCTGGTCCATGTGTGTACCTATTTCAGATTAGGTAGCAGAAATATAAGTTTTATAAAGAACACAGCATCTGACAGCAATGAGGACCCTGTGAATTTAGGGGCAGGTATTTGTGAGTTTCCTGCATTGTGCAGGGGGTTTGACTAGATGACCTGGAGGTGCATTCCAACTCTATAATTCTATGAACACAGACAGACAATTTTTTTTTAAAAAAAAACTTAAAACGTGCTTAGCACTCATTGGTCTTAAAGGTGCTTTCTTTGTATAAGCCTATTAAATAAATAAATATTTCTCTCATGGGGTCTAGGGAACTGGGCAAAGGAAGCTCTGGCTCTTTCCTTCCTTCCCCAGGGACTTGGGGAGGGGGAGCCACAGTCAATAGAAGGAAGAGAGGTTTGGCTCAGTAGCTCTGCTGTGTGATTGAGAAAGCCTGGCAAAGCAAGCTGGCAGAGCCAGTTTGGTGTAGTGGTTAATTGTGCGGACTCTTATCTGGAAGAACCAGGTTTGATTCCCCAGTCTTTCACTTGCAGCTGCTGGAATAGCCATGGGTTAGCCTTAGCTAGCGCAGAAGTTGTCCTTGAAAGGGCAGCTGCTGAGAGCCTTCTCAGTCCCACCCACCTCACAGGATGTCTGTTGTGGGGGGAGAAGATATAGAAGATTGTAAGCTTCTCTGAGCCTCTGATTCAGAGAGAAGGGTGGGGTGTAAATCTGCAGTCTTCCCCAAGGGAGGAGCCTCAGCCAATGAAGAAAATAAAGGTTTTGTTTTTTTAGCTCCTGTGCAATTGAGCAAGCCTTGCAAAGCAAGCTATGATGCAAAAGGAAGCAAGAGAGAGGAAGAAGGAAGCAGATGACAGCCAGTTGCTTGGGCGCCGGATAGGAGCCCTCCGGGGGCCCGATTTAGCCTCTGAAGTGCATGTTTGACACCCCTGGTATAGCCTATTAATGTAAAGTTGTTTCCTTCTGTGTCTACCATGTCCAGTTCCAATATATTATCTGACTCAACCCTGGCGATCAATGAGCTGACAGATATCGCAGCCAGATCGCCCTCACATCCCCAGTTCCAATATAAAAGGATCATTTTGTATCATAGCATTAAAACAGCTTTATGTGTTTATATATGAACAGCTTCAGGGCATGTAGATCCAGAGGATTTTAACAAGTTAGACAAGATACTGATTGGTAATCTATTTCATCTTAACCCAATTGTGGTAATCTGCCCTGAGTGTGAAACAGAATGCTTCTGTAGAAACTTTCCTCACTAGGGGCATAGCCAGCTTCAAGAGGGGTTTGGATAAAAATATGGAGCAGAAGTCCATCAGTGGCTATTAGCCACAGCATGTTATTGGAACTGTCTGGGGCAGTGATGCTCTGTATTCTTGGCGCTTGGGGAGGCGCAAAGTGGAAGGGCTTCTAGTCCCATTTGTGAACCTCCTGATGGCACTTGGGCTTTTTTTTGGCCACTGTGTGACACAGAGTGTTGGACTGGATGGGCCATTGGCCTGATCGAACATGGCTTCTCTTATGTTCTTATGGGGTGTGGTCACATGTCACATTAAAAGTGGGCATGTGGGTCTCCAATTTGAACCGCTGAATATGGATTCGACGAGCATCTAAGAATGTGACTCGTCCCGAAATCATCCTGTTGTTGAATGATTAGACATATTGAATGCTATCACACTCTTTTCTTGGAGCATGCGCACAACCGATCAAGCAGATTCAAAGTCGTCTCACTCTCATTCAGTTGCTGAGCAATCATACGATGATTCCTCCCATGGTGTTTTCATTAAACATTCACTCAAACATTGGGAGGTGGGGAATCAAACATTGCTTCAAAGGGGGGTGGGGAGTTCCAGTAATGAATGTTGCCGATTCAAACTAGGGACTGCCAGGAACTGCTTTTCTGAAAATGGGCTGTAACAATGATATCTGTAAATCCTCCACATTGAATTTTTTTTTCTGTTCTTCCACTCATGTGGATTTTGTGTTGATTAGAGAAGCAGAAGTTTCACCTCAGATTCTTGATGATCTGGTTGTGCACATGTCTCTTGGGGCTTTTTTTAAAAAAAGGTGGGAGGGGTGGAAGGCAGATGCCAAACATCCCAAAGGGCAGTATCCCGCATGAGCTGTCCAAACAGGAATAACCCAAATGTGTGCTGTTTCTGCAGAAAAGGACTGGACTTTCTCTGGTGTCTAATAATGCTGACATCAAACTGGGGCAAGTCGGGATGCTGATGAGTTGCATTCGAGGAACAGATGTGGTTGTCTGGATGTGCTAATTAAATCTGAACAGGAACCATGGGTAAGACGGAGCTAAAGGCACGTGTGAACGCACCCTAGGAATGTTTATTTGGGGCCGGAGATTGCAGCCAGTCTGACTTTGCATTCCCTGGTGCTCCAGTGTAAGGGATGAACCTCAGAATATTAAATCCGGGCATTTTATTTTGGGCCTAAATTTCTCAGTAGTCAGTTTTTAGCTATTAACTGGGATATCAGTAGGCCTCTTTGATCCAGGAATGTCTCCGAAGCCCCTGTTTTCTCTTCCAGTTTCTACTTATAATATTGGTGGTTCATTTTAATACTGCTACTTTGAGAATCATTTAATTCTACCATTAACTGCTTGTAACTGATGTTTTGAAATGCTTTTAGTAATAAGGGTTTTGAAAATACTAGTGATTTAAATGGGTTTTTCCAATGTGCATACTGTGTTTATCAGTATGCTAAGAAGTTATTTTGGGCTGCCTGTAGAGAGAGAAGCAAATAATATTTTCCCACTTGTTCTCTTCCTTCCCCTAGAAGCAGGGCTGGATCGCGGGGGGGTGGGGCAGAGGGGGTGGCTTGCCCCCAGCACCACTTGGGAGGGGGCTCCAAATTGGGTGCTTCATCAAGGCTGGCCCCGCCTGGCAGCCAACTATAATCAATGCTTCACATGAACACAGACATGAAACTGCCTCATATAAATGAAGGAAAAATATAAGGGCCGCAATTTTTTACCTTTGCACCCCTGTCAAAAATATGTAGATTCGGCCCTGCCTAGAAGTCATATTTTGTCACCGTTCATTCCTTACCTCTCTTTCATCTCACCCAGAAAAACCTTCTTGCTGTAACTTCTTTCATATCAGGATTGCAGCCTATTGAACTTATGTTTTAGTTTCTGTCTCTTTAAATAAGATTAATGATATAAATTATAGGTGTGTATTAAAAATATTACAAGTGTATAAAGTCATATATATATGGCAATACGTGTTGCCAATGACTCACTTTTCACACACGTACACTGGCCCTCCCTTGTGCATTGTGTGTGGCTGAGGCAGAGAATAAAAGAGTCAGCAAGAGAAGTTCCTTGAAGTTCCACTATGCCATGAGATACCACCAGAAACATCTGAATGGTACTTCTCCAGCTCTGAGATGACCCAAAGCAGGTTTGTAGCATTTCCAAAGGGACAGAAACGACTGCAGGAAAACTGAGGAGAGGGAGAGCCTCCCGAGGCGGTTGCTTGGTGGGGTCCCAATGGCAGAGTCCACCCGGCTGCATTCCTGCTTGCAAGCAAGCCTGGTGTCCAGGTCGCTTCTCTCTCCAAGACTGCTGCAGCCAACCCCCACCAGCTGCCGTTGGGATGGTCTGCTCTCCTGGCGCTTGCATGGCAGCTGGGGCCCATTCGGCTGCTGGCAAGGCAAATGAAGGGTTTTCACCATTGCCTTTCCTTTCTCTTTCCTTACCTTCCCACTTCTATCAGCCAGTCCGCCTCCCAGCAAGAGTTCCCCACCCAGCAGGGCCAGCGCATCTGCTAGGCAACCTTTAGATGGTCGCCTAGGGCAGTGGTCTTGGAGGGGATGCCAAATTGGATGCCTCCATGTGACTCACGGAGGCATGGCTCCCCAGATGGGGCCTGGCGGCAGTGGGGCTGCAGTGGTGGGTGCAGCAAGGTGCCCTCCTCCTGCTTGGCCCGGAAGCAGCAGCTCTTGCAGCCCAGCCCTAGCCACGACTGATTACAGTGCATGGAGAGGGGCTGGGCTGGCGGGAGGCAGGGATTGTTGTGCATCCTGGCCTCGCTGCTGCTGCTTGCCTGCATCCAGGCCAGTCACACTGATGCCTCTGCTGGTGAATTAGGCAGTTTCATAATCCAAGGATTTGGGGCTAAAATCTGCACCAGCAGAGGTTGCCCAAAGCTGCCTCTGCATCCTCTGGACCAGCAAGAAACCTTTTCTGGATTTTCAGGGAGCATCAGCAGAACTACTTCACTTTGTCAGGTCTCACTTCTGCCCCCCCTGCCCCCCCCCCCAGCCTCTAGCCTTGTAAATTAAACTCCACTCCTGTGTTTCATTCCCCACCATGCTTGCTACCCTTTAAAAGTTTCCATGTGGATGAAGAAGCGCTCAAGTCTTTGACTTGCTCACCAGGACTTTAAGCACCAGGAACTCCATATTTCCTTATTAAATAGTTTTACCATGTTCTATTGGAAGTCATGCATCTTCCCCATGATGGAAGATATGAGGTCCAGTTGTGTCATTTTAAATGCCACCCTAAAACTCTTCTGGGAAAGTGAACTCTAGGAAGGAAAACAATCCCTTCAATCTTGAAGTACATAGCATGAGAAAATGTCCTCACAATTACGTATTCAAATAGTTTTCGGTATAGCATTCTAGTAGCTGGCTTGCAAAATAAGTAAATTTATTACTCCTTTGGGGAAAAGTTGAGTTCTTATAATTGTAAATATATATTTTTTGCATATTTATCTTGATATACACTGTCTGCATAATTATAATTTGTTAAGTTTCCATGGGTATTAAATATATTAGTTAACGATGACACTTCAGTGAAGGAAAACTTTTCTACAGCATATGATTTAGTTTCTAACCAATGTCCTGTAATAGCAACCTAAGCTATCAAGTACTTTGAAAATTATTTCTCAAGTAATTTAAACCAATTGAGAAGCCATTTGGTGAGCTACAGTCACCTAATGTTATGATTGCCCGATATTGCTGAAATGGTGCAATTAGCTGTTATTTATTTTCTGCAGTTATATTTTATTTACAGCATTACTGCACTGAGTTTATAAATTGTGCTTTTTGTGTATTAGGAAGAAGCTGTAGACAAGGGCTCTTAAAAGTACACAGCAGGGCTTTTTTGAGCAGTTCCAGCTGGTTTGGCCAAGGCTCCCACTCCAAAAAAGGTCTCTGGCAGAGGGAAGGCACTAGGAAGCCACACACTCCCATACTGCATGCTCCATCCTTTCTGCCACCTCCAAACTCCAACAGGCTTGCGAAGAGAGCAAGAGACACCCACGAGTGCCCCTGCCCAGGAGAAGCTGGGTCTGCCATTGCCCACTGGACTGCACGTGGCTCTCCCTCTCTGGCTGTGGTGGGGGGGGGGGGCAAAACAAGGTCTCCCATTGGGCTGTGGGAGAACACACATCCATGAAATGCTGCTGAAGTCACTGTCCAGTTCCATGTCAACATGCAGAAAATAACCTACTGAATGGTTGACGTCACTTATGGGGGTGTGGCCTAATATGCAAATGAGTTTCTGCTGGGCTTTTTCTAGCTGCAAAAGGCCCTGAGTATTTGATCCTGCAATCAGGGAGTATTCTCACCTACATTATGAGGAGACAGTGATATGTATGCATTTGTCTGTCCAATCACTTTCTTATCCCAATTTTTCTTCAAAGGGACGCTTCCTTCAAGCTTTCATGGTGAGCATTGTGAGTAGAAAGAAAGGGTACGATTCAAGTCTGCATTACCTAAATTTTCATGGCTGACAGTGTATTATTTAGGTTTTGTAGAAATACTTGCATCTTTGGTTGCAGACTGTTCAGATCATTGCTGTGGAAATTATCTGTAAATCTTTTTTTTCCAGTTCACTGAATATTTGAACCATTACAGTTGCAAATTGTTACGTGGGAGCAATTGGGGGGAGCGTATTTATTTATTAAACAGCAGTTTCCAAACAAGTCTTCTGAAAATCTTCTTTCATAGTGCCCTTAAAAATGCAGAGGTCAGCACGAATACTGTCATTTACAAGCTATATGCTGGGGTTTTTAATTTTGAAAAAGTATATTAGCTATGTATGCAAATACAACAATTACCATGAACAAAAATTTGAGCAAATTATTTTATAGTCTGTTATCCTCTGAAATTAGAAAATCATACTTTCAGTGTTGCTTTCTTTAAATTTTTGCACATGCAAAATAGTAGTTTTTATACCTATGGCCTGAACAAAAAAATCTGCATGCATTCATGCAGTTGCATGTATCTTTCCTACGTGACTGGAAGCAGCCATTTCAGTATCATTGGGAACACTGGAGAAAAACATGTATGGGATCATCTGTATCCATAGTTAACATTTTGATTGGTGTTCACTTGGGGTTAGCTTAAAGAAAATATATTGTGCTCTTTCTCATTTTGTTTAGAAGATGAAAAAACTGTTTATTATAATCTTAATTATCTTTAAAGGGTTTTTTTTTGTTTTTGAGAATTACAGTATTTAGCTCTGGGATGGCTAAACAACTAACAGCTTCCTACATAATGCCCATCTAGAGATAAATTTGTTAGGTGTGAAATATGCATGCATGTGTTAGGGCTGCTGTGGTATAGCAGGCTAGTATCAGACTAGGATATGAGAGATCTATGTTCAAATGCCTATTCTGCCATGAAAGCTTGCAGGGTGACCTTGAGTCAGTCACACACACTTATCTTAACCCACCTCACAAATTACCTGTTGTGATGATAAAATGGAAAGTGAGAGAATGCTGTAAACCACTTTGGGTTGCCATTGAGGAAAAAAGTGGCATATAAATGAGGGAAATAAATAATAAACTTATTGGGGAGCCAGTAACAAAATACTTGTGCCATGCATAAAATATGTACAGATTTTTCCCTTTGCCAATATTATCTTCTTATAATAAGAAAAGTGTCATGCAGTAGTTCTAAGCAGATGTTGTATCAAGAGATTCTGAGCTGGTTTTAACTGGAATGTGTTTTCTCTTCATCAAAAACTAACAACTGAGACTGTGGGGGTTTCTGTCCATTCCTCAAAGAGTATTTGCAATCAGCATCCTAGTTAGCAAGGTTGCTTTCACTCACTGGAGGAGAACATGCCCTTCCCTTTTAGAACAGTGATTAGGAAATCATGAAAGTTAAACCTCTTGAGGTCTTATTATGCAGTCAATTTCACACATGCATGTAGAGTTCAGTGAAAACTGGGAATACGCAAATGATGCGGAAATTGGACCCATGGAGTTCCATGGCTCAAACATATGGCTGTTTCCATACAAAGCATGATTGCCTTTCAATTCTTTAAACTAGGAAACTCCACTCTGAAGTCAGTTAAAATGAAGAAGCTGTCAGAATAAAATGTGCTGAATTAATTATTAAAACAATCTAGCCTTGTCTGTTTAGCAGGCAAAATCTGAAGAGATAGAATGAGCAAAACATTAACATATTCATATGCTGCAAATTAGAATCTTCAGTACTTGTAAAAGCATTTGGTTTCATTTTGATTATGAAGACAAAAACCTCGTGTGTTGGTCATATCAAAGTACATGCTTCAGTGATAAATTTATTGTTGAATACAAGATTAATAAATCCTTAAGTTTAGGGCTGTCAGCTACTAGAGATGTATTTTTTCTGTTGCTGCGTTACCATTCATTGTTAGAATACCATCTTTAACGTTTTCTTCTTCCTGACATATTCCTTATTTGTGAATATTCTGACACAGTGGACTGTTCTTTATTACTGTGGTGCATTAAAATTGCATAAGGAAACAAGTTAAAGAGTATGGAAGTGTTGTGGAAGACATGACATTCTACAAAGCTTCCTGTGGTTCTTTCTATCAGAAGGAAAAATAGAGTGGCTACACCTTGAAAAACTACCAGCATTATATTCAAATAAGTATTAGGGCATGAGTAGAATATTTAGAAGTCTAATCTCTGCTTGCTTTTAACTCCACTGACTAAGCATCAAATTTTATTCTGTGTCTAATAACTTACTTGATTACTTACAGTTGCAACGTTTTATGTTAAAGAGTTAGAACTAGTATCTAACTCCCCCAAAATTATTTTTTGCTCCAAAACTAGTCTTGTAAAATTGCTTGTAAAATTGGCATCCATAAATGCTGTAGAGTGCACTGCCTGAGTACCTTCCAGATGTTTATGTGTGCATACATGCATCATCCCTGGCACAAGTCACTGAATTAGATTATAATCTACTATGAGTTTTGGGTTCTAGAAGCTCACAGGAAGAACACTTGCACATCTTTCTGCCCTTATGCCTTTAAATGCTGTGGCATGTTTAAAAAACAAACTGGACTCAAAATACATAATCAGTACAAATTATGCTGTGCTCTATTTTGTCTGTATTTCTTAACTACATAATTTTGGATAATCAAAAAAAAAAAGATGGTTACTTCTGTTTCTCGCTCAGAAACTGGGATGAAATTCTAATTTTTTTTTATTTATAGATTTACTTGGAGCCACTGTCCTCACTTTAAGATATAGAATGCTGAATAATATCTTATACTCAACAACGTTTATTTTTTTTTAAAAAAAATCCTCACCCAGGGTTGGTTTCAGTGTACCCTGAGATGGAGCAGCTGCCAAGGCTCAGAGCATCTGACAAGGCCACTGCCACTTCCTACAAACTTCACTTTCTACCACATGCAGCACTCAGATCTGTCAGAAAAAGGGCATATAGGCAGTAGGACAGTGGGGGAAGAATGGGTAGCCAATAGGGGGAGCGGCACATGAATAGGTTTGTAGGCGATGCAGAGGAGGGCCCTGAGCAGTCTCTGATGAGATTCCCCCCCTCCCGAATTGGAGCTGGCCTTTGTGTTAACTTCATGGTACCAGTAGTAGTATTTTGATTGCCCTGCTCAAGAGTGATTTAACTTTTTTTATATCTTTCTTTACAGAAACTCTCCTGGATGACTTTCTTCTCACTTACACAGTCTTCATGACAACAGATGACTTGTGTCAGGCACTGCTTAGGCAATATCCTTCAGCAAGTGTAAGAGAGAGGAATTGACTGTTTTCATTTCCTGTCTTTTCCCTCTCCATCTGCCTCTGTTGATAGTCAGATTCAGTTTGGGAGCCATCTGCTTTGCCATTTTTCTCAGACGTTACTTTGCAGGAACTCTTCTAGTTCAGCTGCACTTCATACCTTAATGGTGTTTCTCTCTCTCTGAGAGAGAAACAGAAGTAACCATCTTTTTTTTTGGATTATCCAAAATTATGTAGTTAAGAAATACAGACAAAATAGAAGATGTTGGAAGATGTTTTCGGATTTATAACTGGATGTGGCAGATAAACCACCAATGGTAACTTGGCATTAAACTATTGCTATAAAATCCAGCAGTATGTTCTGGCACCCTGTGGGAAACAGTGGTAAAAATGAGAGAGCAGACTTATTCTAGAGGATGGAATAACATTTTTTTCATTCTTGGACAAAAATGGTGTCATGTGCCATGCAAAGGCAATATCTTCTTTATGCAATCCACAAAAATATGGGATAGCAACTAGTTTACTTCTTCACATGGGGGACAAAAATCCTAGTTATTGAAAGATGCAGCACAAACACTATGAAGTACTTCACTAATCATCTGAAGTAGGACTTACGCAGGAAACTGCTTGAGAGCTTACTGGCTGACAGTCAGTTGCTGGGTCCAAATGCTTCAAATTGTCCTGGCTTCCACCCCCTCCTAGACACAAATGGCCCCTCCAGCCAGTGGCTTGGAGCCTGTCTTAGCAAACCAGTGTTGTTTCGTGGCCAATGTGTTGCACATGGTCTCTAACTCTCAAATGACCTTATCTCATAGCATTGTTTGAAGATAAAAGGGGATATTGTGAACAATGCCATATGTTTATTAGAAGGAGGATAGGACAAATATAGGAATAAACTGTAGTTGGGGCTTGTTTAAAAAGTAGGTATAAATGTATCTGTACAGGTTTGTTCAATCTTAGATTTTAAGCTACTTAGTTCAGAGAGTGTCACTTTTTTGTTCTTTGCTATTACTAGTACTAAATAAATATATCAGAAAGGATAGGGACTGCCAGAAGAGGATGGAATACCCAAATAAGTCTTTTCTGTTTCTTCTTGAGATTTCATGCCTTCTTGTGTTTTTGTTCCTTAATATATACTATACTTATTGTGCTAAAAACCATCAAGGCAAGGAAGAAATTCTAGATATTTCCTGCAGAAAACGTAAAGTGTTACACCTGGTATCTCAGTGGACTTCACTGTACAAAGACTGGTTACATGAAGATGAGAATTTAAAGCAGTTTCTAAAGGTATGTCAATTTGGTTGCATTTCTGTGCTCTGTGATGTTTTTCTTTACAGGTACCTTATATTAAAAAATAAAACATTAGACAAGGTTCTCAGGGAATGATGCCCTGGTTCTCAGGGAATGAGTTCACTCCTTGAGGCCAAGGTGGCTGATCTGGAGAAGCAGAGACAATCATGCACAGATAAGACTCTCAGGGACTTGTTAGATATGTCCGACCCTTAGTATGGCAGCTCTGCCACTGTCAGGAAGCATGAGGATGAAGGAAACAAGGCCACTGTGATGAATAAAGGGGAATGTTTCCTCAGAAGTGAATCCTTCTACAGTTGGTGAGCGGGTATCCTTTCACATACGTAGGTAGTTGGTGATTCAATCCTTAGACATGTAGATAGATGGCTTGCAAATCTGCATACTGATCACATAGTGACCTGCCTGCCTGGTTCAAAGGTAGCAGATAGTACACGTGATGGGCTGGTAGACAGTGCTGGGGAGGAGTGGTTGTGGTCAATGTTCCCTCTAAACTGCAGAGTCTTGTGACTCTTTGTGAGCTACTGGCATTAAAGTTGTGAGCTACTGCATAAATTATTGTGCTCTGGAGTCATCCTTCCTGAGCTAAGACAAAAATGTGTGAGCTGGAGACTAAAAATCTGTGAGCTAGCTCACGCTAATTCCGCTTAGAGGGAACATTGGTTGTGGTACATGTTGGCACCAACAATGTGGGGAAATGTAGTTGTATGGTCTTGGAGGAAAAATTTAGGCTACTAGGTTGAAGACTCAAGGCCAGGATCTCTCGTGGCCTTCTTGAAAGTGTTCCACATGAAGGACCAGCTAGGCAGGTACAGATTAAGATTCTCAATGCACGGATGAAATGAGTATATGTAGAAGAAGCTTTATTAATAGATCAGATAGCAACCATTATCAGCATGCGGTCGCAAGACTTGTCTTACCAGACTAACATAGATGGGCAGTCCCCCCATAAGTATACCCCCTGAAGTAATGGCTCTGCTTTTCCCCAGGCTCCGCCAAAGACATTTGAATGAATTATAATAAAGTCCTTTTTCAGACCTCAGTGTTGTTTCACATTCCACATGCTGTTCCCAGTTCAGTTGGTCCATATCAGTGTTGCCTGGAGAGACCAGATTATAGCTGTATCCCCATGCTCCCATCCCACCTGCAAACTGGGAACATCCCACTACACACAAAGCACTGAATGATTAAGAAATACAATAAGCCTGCTTCAGCAGGGAGGGCGGGATATAAATCCAATAAAATAAATAAATAATGAATGTTAGTATTTGAATACATTTGTAATATGGGTTAGTACAGCATATGGATACAAATACATCTGCAAAATGATGGGTTGTTAATGGGCAAAGATAGTCATACTATCAAACGAGTAATTGTACCATCCCCAACTATACTTGTCAGGGACCTGTTCCTGACAGAAGGTGGCAGGCCTAACATGTCTGGGAAATTATAGATGTTTATATACAAATGCTTGAAATGTTTGAGGTAAAATGGAGAGCTAGGACACTTAGTGTCAGAGGAGAGAACATGTTGACATTGTGAACATTTTAGAAACTTGATGGAATGAGGAAATTCAGTGAGATACAGTGATTCCTGGATATAAATTATTTCAGAAAGGATAGGGAGGGAATGGTCCAATGTGGAGTGGCTCTGTATGTTAGAGAAGGTATACAGTCCAGTAAAACAGAATCTAAGAGGAATAGATTCACTTAACAGAAACACTCGGGATAGAAATCGTGTGCCCAAAAGGAAGCTGAACTCTGGGAGTTCATTATCACTCACCAGATCAAAGGTTAGAGAATGATTTAAAAACAGCAAAAGAACTAAGGAAAGCAGCTAGATGAAATAACTGTGTTAATAGGTGATTTTAACTATCCACACATTGATTTGGTCAATATGTGTACATGTAAGGAGAAAGAAATTGGGTTTCTAGGTACCCTCAGTTGCTGCACCATGGAGCTGATAGTCACAGAACCTACCATGGGAGAGGTGATCCTGGACTTGGTCTTAAGGAATGCTCAAGACCTGGTGAGAGATATAAATGTGATAGCACCAGTTGGGAATAGTGACCATAATGTTATTAAGTTCAACATTTATGTAAATAGGGAATTGCCTGAAAAGACCAACAGGAACCACTTTTAACTTTAAAGGGGTTAGCTTCTCTAAAATGAGGGGGATTGTAAAGAAGCAACTGAAAGGAAAGGTAAGAAGGTAAGAAGTTTGCAGAGCTTGGAGAGTGTTTAAAACTACAATCCTAGAAGTTCAGATAAAATGTATGTAGCAGACTAGGAAAGGTAGAAATAAGTATTTTAAAAGGCCTGCATGGTTAACGGAAGCAGTAAAAGGTGAGAAGGATTAAAAGTTCTGGTTCTTATCTTTAAAGCCCTAACATGTCTTGGGGCTATGGAATGGGAAGTACCATCTCCTCCATACTATCCAACCCACAGAAGAGATCTGCCTTTTGAGCCCTGCTCTCTGTGTCCCCATTTTCAGAAGTGAAGCAAATAGTGGCTAGAGACAGGGCATTTTCTGTAGTGAGTAAGGATGAGCACACACCAGGGAAATGGTGGTTTGAGTTTGGTTATAGTTTGTATGATTACCTGAACCGGTTCGTGGTTCATTGGTTCATTTGGTTCAGGAGATGAAAAACTCACTAGGAGTCTTCAGCAGACTTCACTCCAACTGCCCTCCAACTTTAGCAAACATTGAATTTGGAATGTTCGTGTTATAGCCCCCCAAAAACATGTGCCCCCAGGAAAGCTCAGCAGCTGTTATGACAACTCTTCTCTCTTTGTGCTACAAAGTGAAAGCAGCTGAGTCAGGGTGTCTGCTCCCATAGAGCAGAATGGGAGCTCTGTGATTGACTCCCAAAGCTGCCAATCAAGCTAAGGACAACTATTATACATGTTTTTGGGGTTCCCAGAAGTCCACCCTTAGTGTTGCCTAGAAATTGATTGAATCAGTGCCAGGCTATCAGGAAAAATGAACCACAAAAATGAACAAAAGAATCACCAAGTGCTGAACTGGTTCAAAATGAACCATGCGTTGGCTTGATCCATGGATTGGTTCTTGGCTCTTGGGGATTCAGCATGCTGATCTTTGTTTCTTACCTCATCCCCACCCCCAGTTTTTTTGTTTATCTGCCACTTACCTGCTTTGAATAATTCTTTCTGGAGCATATTTAGACCTCATAAAGCAAATTTTAAGGGTCTCCCCCCCCCTTTTGCTTAGTTTTTGTACATATCTGAGGAGTCTCTCAAGTAGGTAAAGACTACATTGTCTCTATGTGGCCTGGGTTTGTGATTTTTGTTGTTAAGAGAGACCAGCTAGTTTAATTTGTATGTTTTGATACCTATTTTAAAGGATGCTTAGGTGTGAAATTGATTACTATATTTGACTATTTCAGAACAGTATTAAAATAGTTAACGAAAGTTGTAATGCCACAAATTACTTTCCTGGAAATAAACCCCATTGAATAAAATGTGATTGTTTTATGATTAGTTCTGTTTAGGATAGTGATCTGAATTCTGAACTAGTAGAGTACTGTTACATTTTTTTTGCTCATGAGTAGTGAAAATAAGATGGATTTTGTGTATCCATGCTGAAGAGACATATGCTTGCAACCTTGTGGCAGGCTTTAAGTAATATTCTGAAATGTCATTTGAAATTTTTTACACAACCTAATGAGTGTTGACAGTTTCAACACCATTACTTAGGAATGGTGCAAAGATTGCCTCTGAAGACACCAGTGATCGCTGACTGGCTGCATTTCAACAGAAATTATACAGTGTGAAATTTCAGCTTGATAGTATTCATGAAGTTTTATGTTAACAAGTTTAAAACTGATTTCTCTGAAAGATAGAGGTATACTGTCTTATGCTTTAGCTCCAGTCAGTTTGGTTGATTCATATTCTCTCTCTCTCTCTCATCTTAAAAAAAGACAATATACAGGAACGTATTAGATGATGTATATGAGTATCCTGTACTTGAGAAGGACTTGAAAGAATTTCAGAAATTACTTGGAATGCACCGTCGTCAGTAAGTTTTTAAAAAAGAAAAATTGCTTTTCATAAGTTTAGCGTTGACAGTTTTTCTTTAAGTAGTTATGCCAACTGAAGTATACGTCATTTCAGACATTTAATATTTGTTTATCAAGTTTGGCTTTTGTGCAACTACAAAGGATTTGAAAATGGTATGTTTAATATACAGAATGTCAACAGAGGAAAACTATGATACCATCAAACACTAATTTAGCCTTCTACCACCTAACAGAAGATTTTTAGCTGTTGTATTAACAAGTAATTTATATTTGAGGGAAGGCAGTTTTTGAGTATTTAAACAGTAGGACTACTAATTCTTACTTTGCTTGATGTCTACTAGGTTTGCCCCATATCTCATATTTTTCAAAACATACAGCTCAATTGAGTGTCCTTTTAGCTAGCTGTCCCTAAATTTTCTCATTCTGCAACTGTCCTCCTGTGCTCAATGTATTTTTCTTACATTCCTTTACTTACAGTTACACCATTGTTTTCATCCATCATAAAGGATTAAGCCTGCCAACACACTGCATTTTCCTACCAGAAAGTAAACTGAATATGCTTAATTCCTCCTGTCTTTTAAAAGATTTTTTTTGCTCCTAGAACACAAAAGCATATAATTGATTCTTGGTAAATTGTAAATTCCTGTGTTGCTATTTAGTACAGTTGTGCTGCTTACTGAAAAGAACTGCTTGTATGTATTAATAACAGTTGTCAGCTATGTGTTGAGACATTCTTGTAGATTTGGGGTAGAACCTGGACAGGGCACGATTTGAATAGAGGGACCTTAGGGGAGTACAGTGTTACAGAGTTCAGCTATTTTCTCAAGTGCAACATCTCTGTTGTCTGGGAGATCCCCAGTCCCCACACTAGTAGGAAGCCATATCATTTTTTTTTTGTTTAGGTTGGCAGTGTTTTAAAGAGGGTTTTTTTTTGTCATATAGGAAAACTGAAGGGTTTTTTTAAACTTAAGTTCGTTCCTGTCATATGGGCCAACCTTAGTGCTAGAAGATAGTTGACAATGCCTGTTGCCTTAGTTACTTACAACTGAGGCAATTGTGATGTCATATTAGGCCTCAATTCTGTCATAAAAAGCTGCAGTCCTGTGCATACTTCAGAGTAAGTCCTGTTCATTTCATTGGGATGTATTTCTAAATGAACATATATAGGATTAGATGGCAGTTATTATTTAGATAAAACTATTATCCTCTCCTTTTGTACCTGCTTTGTCAAAGACTGGAAATAATCAGTTGCTTATAGTATTTTTGACAAAGTAATGTATTGTCTTTTTGTTTCAGCACTGTAGATGAATATTCACCTCACAGAAAGGTAATGCAGACATGTATAATATTTGAATTTTACCTTGGTTATTGCTGTGAACTCTCATTTTTCACTTTCTTGGTTTCTTCTAAACAATAAAGGCAAGTGATCCAAAGCATACAATGGACTAGATCTATAGCTTTACTAAAAGCATTTGCTTCTGCCACTGTTGCTTTGTTTCTGGCTGTGTGAGTTAAACTAAAGTGAAAGTGGCATTATTAGCATTTAACCAGTAAGCTCTGAGATGCCAGAATCTTAAATGAGCCAATCAGCATGTCCTTGCCTGTCTAGAAAGAGACAGCTTTGAATCTGAGCTGACTTGGGCAAGCAAATCTGAACAAAGATGCTGATTGCAAATGTCAGGTAGTTTATCAGAATAGGGGGAATGCTATGAAGTGATGGAAATGCACGCCCATGCAGAGTCAGGGAGAGAGCACTCTTGTTTAGCTAATGGAGAGAAATAGTGAGAAATGTTACCCTAAAAATCAGATGGGACAGTGTTGCTGTCATCAACAAATTCACTAGATTGCCATTTAAGACTATAATAAGCTTTGAAATACTGCAGCAAGAAGCACAGGAAGCAGAAAATAAGATTGTACTGAAATTTCTCACAGATCTGATTTGCGGCTCTTCTCAGTGTCCTTTCAATATGCAATTCTGCTGTTGTTTAATAAGACAACTCCTAGTTTGTTTAGCTGCCACAGTATGGGTAGATTTCTTTTTTCTTTTTCAGCTGCCCCTCAATTTCAGGCCAGATTTATTTTGAACTTCACAGTTACTGCTTTGCATTCATTAGTCAATGTTTCTCTTTTTCACTGCTCAAAGCATAAAGCCATTTTCCATCAGTTCAGTCTCAAGGAGAACTGGCTCCAGAATAGAGGAACTGTGAATGAAACTGAAGAAGGTAAGTGTTATTGAAAGAGAAAATTAAAGAAGGGAGACTGTTTCCATATTCCTCCACATACATCAGCATTAAAGAATCTTTCACTTTTCAATTATGAACTTAAAAGTTTCACTGAAAGATAATAAAGGTATAAGTTGAAAACACTCTTACACAGTGAAAATATACTTTACTCTTTTGCTGTATTTCTACCCAGAATATTGTAAAGTCTTACCCTGGTTTGGTTTAATTTTTTCATACCATTGGTAGATAGCACTATATTGAGAGTCAGTGTAGTGTAGTGGTTGGAATATTTGAGTTTGATCAAGAATTCTTTGGTTCAGGTTCTCATGCAACTATGAAGCTCTCAGGTGACTTTAGGCCAGTTGTGCATTCTCAACTCTACCTACTTCTCAGGGTTCTTGTGAGGTTAATGAGGGATGAGGAAAAACTGTGGTGTAGGTATGTGTATGTTTCTTTAAGAGAACTGTTGTTATGGGAATAGGTGTATATGTCCAATGTAGGAAATGGGAGTGAATGCAGCTATACAAATGTGTTTTAACTGCTATTTGGCTGAGACCTTAATAAACAGACTTTGGATTTTGACTTGGAAGTATAATTGAACAGACATAACAAATTGGCAATGAGATGAGATGGCTTTTGTGCCTTTGAATCCACTGGCCTTTTTTTTTTTTTTTGCAAAGTTCAGGTGAGCCTCCAATTGCTTTGCCTTAATGGATTAATATTTTTTATAATTATCTGCTTGCAATTAGTGGCTCAAATGTTTCTGAAGAGAGAAAACTTTGTGCTGATTATTCAGTCCTTGGGAGTAGGAGGGCAGTGAATTTTGCTGATGGTTAATATGAGACTGCTCTGATTGTATCGAAGAATCTTTTTGTGCCCAGACTTGATGTGGTAGCTGATCATCATAAATTTTGTCAGCTTGAACAGAAGCCAGGGGATAGATCCAGATGGGCAGCCGTATTGGTCTGAAGCAACAGAACAAAGTAGGAGTCCAGTAGCACCTTTAAGATCAACAAAATTTTATTAAGAATGTAAGCTTTGTTGTTTTGCAAGACTTAATTGGCCCCTGTGAGTTTGTAGTGTTGATGAGATTATTAGAGACCAGCTGATTGAAAAGACAAATATGCCTTGCATAACAGAATGGTTGCGTTTAGAACCAGGACTCCCTTTGCTTGCAATATTTCTTTTTGGAGAAAGCTGTAGTAATAGCAATTTAAACCAAGGCAGCTTTGAATAAAACTAAGTTTGAGCACTGGAGATAGAGAGTACAGAATGTGAATTTGTTGCAGAAAGGTACAGACTCAAGATGCTACAAAGGAACTAAAGGAACATACTGAAAAGTTATGGAGTCAGTGAAGTAGACCAACAAAAATGTGTTTTCCCTGTAGTTCTATACAGCATCTTCTGGAGCCACCCAGTTCACATTTCAATCCCCAAGAAAGAGTTCAATCTAAATTTTAAAGAAGTATCCTACAGGTCCCCAAATGTGTGTCAAATGCTAGGGTAAGATTAGAGACAGGATGCTTAAAAGTTGAGTTGTCTATTTATACATGGTTAAAAGGACATCTTAACTCACAAGGACTACTCCCTCTGGTTTACATTGATAATTTTCAATCAAACTGGCGCAAAGTGGTTCAAAGCTACCATTTTAGGATTGGTCTTTCCCCTCAGGTGTTTCTTTCATGTGGAATAGATCACGCAAAAAAACTAGTGAAGCAAAGAAGAATATCAGATGTCAAAATGATATTGCCAGCTTTCAAACTATTATGAGGGCAAGTATTAAAAATATAGTTGAGCCAGCAGGTTATTTAACATCTTTGGAGGTAAAAGGGGTTTCACCTTAGCAAGGTGCTCTGCCCTCCCTTATGCTGTACTTGATGGGAAATATAAGAACATTCTATATGTGGAAAGGCTTTGCACTTGCCCACTTAGGGAGATAAAAGACTATAGAACACATGTTTTTTATCTGCCCACACTTTGAGGTGGCACATAGGGAGATTATTACTCCTCTGATTGGAGAAATCTCGGGCCTGTCAGAAAAAATTCCTTCTAAACGACAGACCTCCTAAGATCACCCACCTAGTAAGCCAGGTTCTGTATGGTGATACTCCAGTCATGGAAACTGTTCAGCAGTTAACTATTAGATTTTAGATGAAATTATAATCTTTGGAAATGTCTTATCTGTAGTATATATATGTCCAGTCTGCTTGCAATAGTTGCATTGTGCTCCTTTTGCAGGACACTTAGGATATCTTGCAAGATGCTGTATAAAGTTTTAGTTTATTGATTACAGTCCTTAGTCCAGATATACATATAAAACACTCACAGATATATAGGAGGAGCTGAAGAAATTGCTGAAGTAGGATATTATCAAAAAGGTTGATTCATCAGAAGGAAAAAAGATGGAAGCATACCATCTTTGTGTAAGAGAACCAAATAAGGCTATTTTATAGTCACCCATTGCCACATATAGAAGTGTTTTCTGAATTCAGTGTAAAAATGTTTTCAACTCTTAATTTGCAGAGTGCATATCATCAAACTGTATTGCATGAAGAGAGTAGAGATCTTACAGCATTTATTATACCTGACAGATTGTTTTGATTTAAATGTGTTCCATATGGGTTGGCTTCAGCCCCTGCTGCTTTTCAAAGGATGATGTGATGTCTTTGATCCTTAAGGGTCATAAGGGAGTTGAGTGTTCTTTAGATGATATTATTGTATTTAGAAAGACCCCTGAAGAACATGAACTGAATTTTCACTCTGCGTTGAGATGTGTTAGTGCAACTGGGTTGAAGCTTAACATGGAAAAACGTAAATTTAGGCAGACAGAACTTTCCTTTTGGGACATAATGTCCCTTCAGCTGGATTAAAACCTGATTAAGATCACACTGAAGCAATTTTACAAGCACCACCTGCAGTTGATTTAAAAGGTTTGTGTTCTTTTTTTGGATTTCATTTAATGGTATGTCAAGTTTATTCCTAATTATTGTTATTAAACCACTTAGTTAGTCATTACATGGAAGTGCAAATTTTATATGTTCACCTGTGGCTCAAGCTAGTTTTAATACTGTAAAAGATTTGATTATTTATAGTTAGGGTTGCCAAGTCTCTCCGCCGTGGTGATGGGGGACTGTTTTCTCGTGCTTGAAGCACATGTGGCACGAAGTGACGTCATCACAACGGGGATACTCTAGGATGGGTGGCCAACGGTAGCTCTCCAGATGTTTTCTGCCTACAACTCCCATCAGCCCCAATCAGAATGGCCAATGGCTGGGGCTGATGGGAGTTGTAGGTAAAAAACATCTGGAGAGCTTCCGTTGGCCACCCCTGCTCTAGGACTTGTGATAAAACTCTATGGCACCATAGAGTTTTATCATGAGTCCTACAGTGTCCCTGGTGAGATGTCCCTGGTGTGATGATGTCACTTCCGGGTGACATCATCATGCTGGGAACGGCACACAGCAAGGGGCTCTTCAGGGATGGGAATCCCCCCTTGTGGTCTGCTCCCTGCCGATGAATTAGGGCTCTTCAGGGGCAGGAATCTCCCCTCATTGACCACTATTCAAGGTGTGGACATGCACCTCACTCTTTAAGATTTTTTGTTTAGGAGAGATTAATGCTTAGTGACACTCAACAGGTTGATGCAGGCAGATTATTTTTACAGAAAGAGACGCATTGGATTTTTTATTTGAAGACTAAGGTCTTCAAATAAAAAATCCAATGCGTCTCTTTCTGTAAAAGTAATTTGCCTGCATCAACCTGTTGAGTCAGATAATCTGTTACATTATTAAAACTGGCCTAATGGACTTAACAATGAGTGGGACTTATGTTTCTTGTAATATTGATAAATACGGTTGTGTTCTGGACAGAATAAAATTTGTTGTAACTTTAACAATGTGGAATATATGCTAATGGAGTACACCTGACATGATGCTGTTTAGGAGTGATTTGTGAGCTTGATATGGAAAACGTTACTTGTTTTGATTGTGAGAGTGAAGCGATATGAACTTGATAAGTTGTTTTTTGAATGTAAGTATATTTTAAACCAGTATGGGATATTTGTAATAAATGATATTTAATATGCTTACTCTTTTTGAACATGGATAGATAAAGTTGCTTGTGGATATATGTGTATTCCTGTACATATCATGTATAAGAGTTATAATTATACATTGTTTATTATAGGGGCAAGCAGGTGCTTGGATAAAGCATTAGAGCAAAACAGGAAGTTAAACTGGTTAATCCTGTTGCGCTATTCGTTTTTGCTGCTGAATATAGAAAATTGTTGGAGGCAGTTATTTATGTGGAAATCTGCAAGTCTACATATTTCCACACTTTTTTTTGGAGATACGACATTGAATGAAATAAAGTGAGACATTTTGTATATAGTTGGGCTTTATTCGATTATGTCTCTTTAAGAATGATGGTAGATAGAAGCTGAATATACACGGAGCCTTTCGTTTTCATGGTTCTCCTTCCGTGTGACTCCTCTGGTTGTTTATACCTGGTGGGAGTCTGCAGTCCTATTCATACCTCGGTTTTGGCATTTTTCAACCCAACATTGCCTATCATTTGGACAACTAATGCTTATGAATACGGATTGGGAGCAGTGTTCCCTCTAAGCTGAGTTAGCGTGAGCTAGCGCACAGATTTTTAGCTTCCAGCTCACACATTTTTTGTCTTAGCTCAGGAAAAATGGCCCCAGAGCACACTAATTTATGCAGTAGCTCACCACTTTAATGCCAGTAGCTCACAAAGTAGAATTTTTGCTCACAAGACTCTGCAGCTTAGAGGGAACATTGATTGGGAGTTGTGTTGATTCAGCTTCATGAGAGTAAGGTGGAAAGCAAGCACACCCTTTTGCCTTCCCGCATATTCAAAAGCACCTTGCTGGGGTGTTGGAGACACCGTTCTCTCACTGCTCACGCCTCTTGGCCTTCCTCTACCATTTCTAAGGGTTGGCCAGCCAGCAAGACCCGCCCCCCACAACCACCATCAGATCCATCATACCCCTTTTTCCTTATTGACAGCTTCCTTCTCCTGCATCAACCCCACCCCCATCTCTCCACCCCACAGTTCTCATTAAGTGAAATCAGTTCTGAGTTCACTGGCGAGTTCTGCAACCATGGCAATGCAGCCCACTGTTGCCTTGGGCACTAGCATGTCTGGTCCTCAAACCTGAACCGAATGAACCAAAAACTAGTCAGGTTCATGGGTGTTTCGCAGACAAAGTGATTGTCGAAATCACAGTTCATGATCCAACAAACCAGCATGGTTCATCATGACATTCGATTTGTAATTCAGTTTGTGCACATCCCTAGTCTTAACCTGGAACTAATTCTGACAAAAATTATTCCATGTCACTTTTACAGTACAGTTTACTGTACAAGTAAGCATGCCAAATTGGTTGTACATGTCAATATAATTCTAATAAAAATAGGTGGGCTATAAAGTTGTTTTGAAATCAATCACAATTTCTTAATGTTTTATTTCTTAATAAAGCAGTTTAAGATTCCTAATGTTAAGAAATCTGGATAGTAAAATCTACATTTATTTTTATTTACCGTATACCATTTAGCCTTAAAACTCTTATGATAGCCTACAACAATAATAATAATTGGTTTTAAATTCAGTTGACTGCCAGCCATATAAAAGCATATCAGTAAACATAAGCGAAAATGTCATAGAAATAATACAAATGGAGAATATGAGTAACCTGATTGTCTCACAATTTTATCAGGAACATATGTTGAATTGCATATGAGGAAAATATACAGTTGCTTGGTTTACTTCCTACTGCTATTAATTAGGACTGTTGGATTTAGGAGGAGTTTTTGGCAGTTTCTTCCACAGTTGTGCTTATAAAACATAGTCGATAAACACTGTTAAGTTTTGACAGATTAACTCTACTACTTTGTTCATTATACTTTAGTAGATGCAGAGCATTATGTTTGGGGAACAGCTGCC
The DNA here is from genome assembly GCF_032191835.1 of Heteronotia binoei. Taxonomy (NCBI): domain Eukaryota; kingdom Metazoa; phylum Chordata; class Lepidosauria; order Squamata; family Gekkonidae; genus Heteronotia; species Heteronotia binoei. The sequence continues at coordinate 54,003,163 of NC_083232.1, read as the reverse complement.
CCCAGTCTTAAATATACTTGTTTTTTGGGGGGGGGGGGATTGTTTCCTGGCATAGGCCGTGGTTGTACCACTCTTTTAAAAACTAATTTTGGATCTTTCTGATCCAGCCAATTACCACCTAGTTTTGAATGTACCTTTCTGGGTAAGGTAATTGAAAGAGCGGTAGCTGAGCAGCTCCAGGGTTTCCTGAGTGACACATCAGCATTGAATCCATTCCAGTCTGGCTTTTGCCGTGGCCATAGGATGGAGACAGTGTTGGTCACCCTGACGGATGATCTCCACAGTCAGCTGAATTGAGGCAGGTCGGCGCTGCTGCTGTTGTTAGACTTCACAGCAGCATTCGACCCAGTTGACTTTGATCTTTTGACCCACCATCTCACTGATGTGGACAGGGCCTTTTTGTAGAAAAAGCCCAGCAGGAGCTCATTTGCATATTAGGCCACACCCCTGGACACCAAGCCAACCAGAACTTCATTCCTGTGAGTTCCTGCTCAAAAAAAGCCCTAGATGTGGGAGTTCGTGGGGTGGTCCTTGAATGACTTGCCTAATTTCTGCATGGTTGGGAACAGAGAGTGGCACTGGGAGAGGGTGCATCCTCTAGGTACCCCTTAACATGCGGGGTGCGTCTGGGGGGCACTCTTCTCTCCAGTGTTATTTAACATCAGTATGCTGATGACACCCAGATGTATCTCTTATTGGACCTGGATGCTGCCTCACAAAATCTGACCGCAGGTTTGGAGGGTGTGGTGGGGTGGTTAAAAAAGAGCAGGCTGAGATTGAAGCCAACTAAGATGGATGTTCTGTGACTAAAGGGGGACTACAGGGTTAGGACATAAAATTCCCACTCCTGACAGGGTGCTGTTGACACTGGTGCAGTCCGTCAAGAGTTTGGATGTGATCTTGGACACCTCCTTGACTATGGAGGCCCAAGTCAGGCATATTGCCAGGCTGGAGGCTTTTTTAATCTGCGCCAGGCTTGGCAATTGGTCCCTTTCATGTTACGCCCTGACCTACGGTAATCCATACAACAGTCACCTCCAGGACTACTGTAGACTACTGTACTTGCTTTATGCTGGCCTGCCCTTGAGACTGACCTGGAAGCTCCAGCTGATCCAAAATGTAGCGACGTGAGTCCTGATAGGACCTGTGCTGTGGTGGCATCACTGGCTTCCAGTGGAGTACTAAGTCAAGTTCAAGAGTTTGGTGTTGAACTTTAAGGCCTTGAGCAATCAGGGACCAATGTATCTGTGAGACTAACTTCTCTGATACGTCCCTGGGAGAGTTTACGCTCCTTGGATAGCAATCTCTGTGATATGATGCACTACAAGCATAGTGGAAGTAGTAATGTCATATTTGTATTCATTGTTGGAATCAAATATGCAATGTCAAACTCTAGCTTTGCCACAGATTTTATTATGTAGTGCCCATATTACAGTTGATTTGGGGGACAGTGGGAGAAACTTGCAATGCTCAGCCATTTCATGTTTTCCTAGACTCGGAGTATATTTTTAGCTTATATTTTTTAGTTTCTGCTGTGATCCTTGTGCTTTTTATTGATATTTTATTTTTAAAATTGCATTGCCAAATCCCACGTATTCCCCCACCTTCCTATTTTAAACAAAATATCACAAAAGTTTAAGCCAGTTGGGGTTTAGATAAAAATATGGAGCAGAGGTCCATCAGTGGCTATTAGCCACAGTGTGACACAGAGTGTTGGACTGGATGGGCCATTGGCCTGATCTAACATGGCTTCTCTTATGTTCTTATGACTGGCCCCCCATCAATAGATAGAGCTGGGTGTCATCTGCATATTGATGACAACCCAGTCCATACCTCCTGACAATCTGGGCAAGGGGGCGCATATAGATGTTAAATAGCATCAGGGATAAGACCGCTCCCTGTGGCACCCCACAACTGAGAGAGCGCCTCTGGGATGCTTCCTCCCCTATCACCACCCTTTGTCCCTGATCTTGGAGAAAGGAGGTCAACCACTGTAAGGCGGACCCCTGAATCCCCACATCGGCAAGGCGGCTAGTCAGTAGCTGATGGTCAACCGTATCAAAAGAAGCTGACAGGTCTAATAGCAACAGCACTGCTGAGCCGCCCTGATCCAGATGTCGCATGAGGTCATCTATGAGAGCGACCAGAACCGTCTCCGTCCCGTGACCTGCTCGAAAGCCAGACTGGAATGGATCCAGTGAGGAAATGTCCTCCAGGAATCCCTGTAGCTGAGTTGCCACCACCCGCTCTATAACCTTACCCAAAAAGGGAAGGTTTGATACTGGCTGATAATTTGCCAATACGCCCGGATCTGCAAATGGTTTTTTTAAGAGGGGACAGACCACTGCCTCTTTAAGAGGTGTGGGAAAGATCCCTTCTACCAGGAATCTGTTGACAATACCTTGTAGTGGTTCATGTAGCCACGTATGGCAAGCTTTTATAAGCCAGGACGGGCACGGATCCAACCTACAAGTCGTAGGGCGTACAGCCAAAAGGATCCTGTCGACTTCCTCCAGGCTGAGTGGATTGAAGGAGTCCAGAATTGGAACAGAAGACGCGCTCGGTGCCCCAAGTTCTTTCACTGTATCAACTATGGTGGGAAGGTTGCGTCGGAGCGACGAGACTTATCTGCAAAAAAACTCACAGCCTATTTCCAATTCTCTAATATTTTGTTTACTCTGTGATAGAGTTGTTAATGACCGAACTATGCTAAACAATTGTGCTTGGGCGTGAGGTCGCAGATGCAATTCTGAATGCAAAATAAGTCTTTTTTGCAGCCTGAACTTCCATCTCATAGGTCCGCATAAATGACCTATAGGATGTTCTCGTAGCTTCATCGCAAGTATGTCGCCATCGTCTCTCTAGTCTTAATCGCTGTTTCATTGATCACAACTCCATGGTATACCATGGAGCGGATCGTGTACGAGGATGAAGAGGACGTCGGGGAGCGATCTCGTTGATGGCTGTGGAGAGCTGCTTATTATACTCCACTAGCTCATCCAGCGAGTTGCCAGAGGGCCAGGGATCCCGCATGGCCATTTGAAGCTGCAAGGGGTCCATCTGGCTACGCGGGAGAGCTAAAACTTGCTCACCGCCTAAACGGGAAAGGGGTGGCATGTCCACACAAGCCCTCAAGGCCTGGTGGTCAGACCATGGCATTGCCTCGGCAGAAATCTGATCCACTACAACTCCTGCCGCAAAGATCAGGTCTAGTGCGTGCCCAGCCCGATGCGTGGGCGCTGTTATATATTGGGAGAGTCCTAGTGCTGCCATGGAAAGCACTAGGTCCGTCGCCTGAGTGGAAGCTGCATCCTCGGCATGGATGTTGAAGTCACCCAGGACTATGTCGAGGATGCTCCAATGCCCAGCCTGCTACAGCCTCCATCAGGGACAGTAAGGCACTGGCCGGTGCTTTAGGCAGACGGTACAGCAGCCAGATTGCCAAACTCTCCCCAACGTCCCACACCAGGCCCACACACTCCACTCCCCCGATCTTTGGCGGTGGAAGCACCCTGAAGGAGCAATCCTCCTGTATGAAAAAGGCCACCCCTCCCCCCCACCTGCTAGTCCGATCCTGGTGAAGGACGGAGAACCCAGGCAGAGCTACTTGGGAGAGAGCAACTGTCTCCCCATCCCGCACCCAGGTCTCCGTCACGCAAGCCAGGTCCATATCCTGCCTGATAAAAAAATCCTGCAGGACTGAGGTTTTATTGTTTATGGACCTGGCATTGCACACTACCTGGTGTTACATTTTATAACACACATGGCCCATTTATGTCAGATCCAGCCTTCATAGCAAATGAGTTCGACACCCCTCCTACATTGTCTTGAGATCTGAAGAGGTATTAAATTGCTGATTTAACTCTTCCAAAACAAAAAAAGTGATAATATTTGATTTATCACATTTATGTACTGTCCTTCCTCAAAGTAGCTCAATGTGATTTATATGGGATTTTTATTTTACCATTGAAATAGCCCTGTGAAGTACATTAGGATAAAGTAGTAACTTGTTCCCTGACCAGATAATTTGAATCTGGTTTATTGTATTTAGGCTAAAGCTTCAACACAGAGTATGATCATTTGTAACATCATGCTTAAATCAGTGGCAGGGTATAAGCTTTTGTGAGTGACTGCTCACTTCTTCTCATACCCTGACACAAATTTTATTAGTCTTTTAAGGTGCTACTGGTCTCTTGTTCTTTTCTGCTGCTATGGACAGACTAACATGGCTACCCATCTTAATCTATCTTGGTGTATCATGAATAAAGGCACGATCACTGGTTTCATGTTTGACTTAGATTGGGGGCACCAAACTTTCTAAAGTCTGCACACATCTTTGGAATTCTATCACAGTGTGGTAGATGCAGCCACCAAAATGGCTGCCACATGAGGCCAAGCCTGTCATACAATGGCTGTTGCAGCTTCCCTCAGTCCCACAGTGAAGATTTTTGTGATGTGGTGGCAGCAGCTGCTGCTGAAGCAACATTTTAAAATTCTCAGAGCCTGTCATAAGCCCTGCTGGGAAAAAGTTGCACGTGGCCATGCCAACTTTCTAAAAACACTTGCTGGGCACCAGAAAAGGCGTTGTTGGATGTTATGGACAGTAAATGGTTAATGCTTGACCCCAGTCTGAGAACCCGGAGTGCCTGGAGATTCAAATGGAATTCTACAGTTAAGAATGACAATTGAGAGTGGAGTGTGAACAGTAAAGGAGCATTAAGCAAAGTGAGGATCCTGAATTAGGGAAGTGGGATGAATAGCCCTTCCTTGAGGGAAATAGCTCCTAGTAAAGGTTGTGTATGATTTCCTAGCAAGTGGTTAAGAAGGAAAATTGGAACTTATGTGAATGTTCCTGCCTTCAAAAACTTAAAGCGTTTTTGAGATGAGGAAGCTTATGCTTGTTTATTTTAGCAATGATTGCCAAAGGATCTCTCTCCAGTTTTAAACACCTGTGTGTATATTCAAACAGCTACTTGATTGTGACAAACTATTATTTATATTTATACAAGATCCTGTTGCCTGTTGTATCTTCGAAGTCTTAAACCTGTTATCTACCTGACCATTTTGCCTTAAAAGTGAAATAAAGCAATTTGTAGGTTTGAATTACCATCAGCCTTCCATAGGCCATCATCAGAGAAAGACAAAAGAAGGGTTTTAGTTGGTCTTTCAGATCCCTAGACTTGGTCAGTATATATCTATTTAATTTTAAAAAACTGGGTGGGACAGGCAGCAAAACAAAGAACAAGAAAAGAAACTGTCCAGCCAAAGAAAAAGAAAAAAGGGAATTTAGGAACCATTATATCGGACATGGTGGCGTCCTTGGACCATGTTGAGGACCACTGACTTAGTTCCTGACAGTCTCTTCTAGTGTCACTGGCATGTTCCTTCAGCTGAAGAGGTTTTCTGTTGGCTCCTTCACAGTTATGGTGTCCCCTTTAAGCACCTTCAGAGAACATGGGAGCTGCTGAAAATTCCAGGCAAGGCAATACTCATTTTTATATCTCAACATTCCATCTTCTTGCTCACAGCAGAATACATGTTTTGGTTTTTCTCCATATTATTCTCTCAACAACAGTAGGAGACAGGGAGGATGATAGGCCCAAGATTACCCAATCAGCTCCATTGTGAAATTTGAACCACAGCCATCTTAACCCTTGCCCAACTCTGTAACCACTAAACTATGCTGGCACACATTATAGGTTAGGTGCTTCACAGTTAACTTTGAAGAGTGATAGTTAGTATTACCCACCTGACATACACACTACCGTTTTATTCTGTACTGTGTTTTTGTTTTAACCCTGTCTTTTTCCAGAAAGGGGAAAGTGTGCTGGTAAGTTAGTAGGAGTAGCTTCTGTTGTCAAGGCATAAGTGTCAAACCAGATGTCAAGCAAAGCACTGCTATCTTTAAAACTGCCAGGATTCTTTCATTTTTTAAAAAAATTACCACTTCTATTAATGAAATTACCCTCTCTTTCTCTTTCTTTGCAGTTTTTTGCCGTGTGTATATAACAGAACATTCTTATGTCAGTGTAAAAACTAAAGTATCCACTTCAGCTCAGGAGATTGTGAAAATTGTGGCAGAAAAGCTCCAGCATTCACAGGAAGATCTGGCTTTGGTGGCTGTTTCATTCTCTGGGGGTAAATTATTTTCAACTATCAGTGTCCCCAGGTTTTTTCCACTACATCTTATCTCTAAAGAGAGGGATGACATTTTCTAATGTAAGGATAGGGCTGTTTTCCTATGGGCCTGCAGCTGGATGACCATAGCACAATAAGAGCTGCTTAGCAGAGCAGAGTTTCCATGACAACTGCTAATTCTTTGGTACTGTTGGATAATACATTTCCACATCAGGTCTGGATTGCAAAGGACTTGTCCTGTACAGAAACATCTTACAAGGTTTGCCACTACAGATAGATGGCTCAGTTCACACTTTAAAGTAGCCTGAAAGGGTGCTTGAAGTACCTTTAAAGGGAAGGGACTTTGTTAAATGAACCTCCCTCCTTTGCATTTGGAAAGGAAAAAGGAGGAAATTGGAAACTGATTTATTTAAAAACAATGTTATCTATGAGCAGATGCTGTAGCACAACCACAGCCCCCTCCACGTACATTGAAACTACTGGCTCAATTCAAAGTAATACCATGGCCTTCCTTTAGATTGGAAACTATATGAAAAGCTTGCTAATACCCATAGATTAAATAAAAGGGGGTATTGGACAGGGAAAGCTAAACCACTACTGCTTATCACAGGGTTTGTTGGATACAGAGAAGAAAGGAGCTGGCTGCAGAATAGGTACAAAAGAAGGGTCTGCTGGGAGGGGGATAAATGTGAAAATGTATTAGCCCTCCAGTAAATGCCCCCCACATGCTTTTTTGACCACATGTGCCCCTGCTCTGTTATTCCTGCTGTCATTTGTTTCCCTTGCTGGTGATCAAAAAAGAAGGGGTGGGATACATAATGTCCCTTATATGGCGTTCCCCCTCCAAATGCATCACAAAGGAGACGGCATCATGATCTCTGTCTCTCTCATCTGCCTGCTGATGTAGATCATCTCCTTCCTAACTTCTTGTATGGAAGATTCAGGAGCTCTCATCTACAGTTTTTTTCATCTCTTGTTCTGAAGAAATCAGACTGATCATGTCCCATTTGAAATAAAAATACACAGTTTGTAGGCCACTGTGGTTGATCAGTTTGACCTATCTAACCTCAATATATATTTACTGAAGATTTGGGGTGTCTGGAAAACTGTTCCCATCTTTATAAGGTTATAAGAAGAAGATGCAAAATAAAATGAGTTAGACATAGACATGATGGGATCCACCGACAGTCTACAGAGAATGGATTTGACTATATCTGAAGTAGAGAAATAGAACAAGATCTGAGTCATTTGTTTTAATGAGATGTGTGCAGGAGGTATACCTGGTATATTGTAACCCTAACTTGCATGTTTTTTGCACACATGGAACTGGATCCTGTGTACCTTGCTGAGGATAACTCTGCAATTCCTTTAGTGCTAGGTCAGTGTCCCGCCCCATGTGGCAGTGCAACATGAGTCTGTGTCTCTATTGTCCCAGCTCTACAGGTTGCTTCACAGAGAGCATTTGTAGATGGGATAGACTTTGGAAACAGCCTTGTCTTCCTAAAACAATTTGAGAAGGCAAAACTTGTGTGGATGGTTAGTGGGGTTGTAAAAGCAAATACAACACATCTAGACCTCAGTGCTCAACTTTTTTGCTTCACAAGTGATGCTGTAGTAGCTATTGCACTGCCAGCCTGCATTTGCACCACAGCAGCTAGCACTAGGAGACAGAGGGTGGCACAGATGAGCAAGATAAGACTGATCTTGGCAAATCCGAGCTCCCTCATTGGTTGGGACTGTGGTGCATCATTCTTTGGCCCATCAAACCATCAATCAACTGTTCTTTCATTGCATTGGCTGGCTCTGCTCTCCACCACCCACTGCTGGCCCCAGGACAGACAAAGATTTGCCCTCTGGAGAAACTGCTAGACAGTGGCTGCTGCTAGGCAACTAACATTGATTCTCTCAGTAAAAAGCAACCAAGCTTGGTTCTCTCAGTAAAAGGGAGTGGGGGAGACCCTTTCAAGTCCTATTTTGACCTTTGAGAGAGAACTCATTGGTTGACTCTACTCCTCTCTCCCACCCGAGTGACTGTTGCTAGCTAGCCAAGCTGCTTCTGTCAGTCAAAGACAACTAACCTTGGTTCTGGCAGTTTATGATTCTCCCTACTCTCTCATTGGTTAAGCCACCTGTCACACTGCTTCACAGAGGAGAAAAAGAAAGCCTTTCCTCGACTGGCTGAGGGATGGAGGAGGAGGGAAGGCTTTCTCTCAATTGACTGAGGACTCCCTTGATTAGCTGAGAACTCCTCCTTATCCTCCTCTTGAAGGGAAACAGATACAGGGGAAAAATGGTGTCCTGTACTAGCAGGCCAGATACAGAGAGAGAGATAGGGAGGGAAAGCGAGAGACAGACACAGATTGAAGTCCTGTGCTTAAGACCAACAAGGTATCACTAAAGGCCTCTGAAGAGAACTCATTGGGGCCAATCCTAACTATGGCAGACAGTTCCAGATTGATGGGAAATTCCTGGAGATTCTGTGGTGGAATTTGAGGAGGGCATAAGAGTTAGGGCTTCAGAGTAGGGTCTGCTAGACCCAGGTTCTTGCTGTGGAAGCTGACAGGGTGATTTCAGACCAGTTACAGACTTTCAGCCTCATGTACCTCAATAGAATTGTTGTGCAGGTCACAGGGTGGAAAGGAGAATGATGTAAGCTGATTTGTTTCTCCCCACCCCCAACCCATGGCAAAAGACTGTCCTTTTCCTATGTAAGGCTGCAGGGAGGGGGGAGATGATGGAAAGCTGAAGTCAGAGGGGCAAGTAAAAGGAAGAAAATAGGGTTGCCAGCTTCAGGTCCAAAAATTCCTGGAGATTAAAGGAGTGGGGCCTGGAGAGGGTGGGGTTTGAGGAGGGGTGATACCTCAAACAGGTACAATGCCATACATTCCTCCTCCAAACCAGCCATTTTCACCTGGTTAACTTCTTGCCAATCTCCAAGTGATAGCTGGAGAACACTCAGAATTACAGCTGCTCTCTAGATGGCAGAGATCAGCTCCCCTTGAGATGGGGGGGGAATGAATGCCTTCACTTGGTAGGTGGGAAGACAGTAAGGGTGGTGGGAGCATTCTCCCAGAGCTTCTTTCTAGAGGCCATTGTATTTTTCTTCACAATGGGCCTTATTTCTAATTGTAGATAAAGAGGCAGTGTGGTATAGTGATTAGGAATGTATGACTAGTTTCTGGAAGGCTCCAAGTTCAAATACTCATTTATGTCATGGAAGCTCGCTGGGAGACCTTGGGTCAGTCACACACTCTCAGCTGACCTACCTCATAGAGTTGTTCTTGTGAGGATAAAATAGAGAAAATGATGTAAACCACTTGGGAGATAGGGTATAAATGAATAAAATAAAGTGTATTTGTTTTTAATAGGTTAAAAGTCAAAGTATTGTATTTATGTTTCCTCTCCTTTCACTTCTAATAAAGAAAAGCATGAATTACAACGAAATGACATGGCGATCACAAAGGCCCTTGAATCTTCTGCTCGAATGTTTGTTTTCAGAAAAGATCTAACAGATACTCTGGTAAGAATGTGTGCCTGATTCCTTTAAGACATTTTGAAGGCTGAGGTTTTCTAATACACTGTGGGGGAAACTGGCTACATTCTCACAATATGCAGTAGCATTTTTGGCCTTAAATGATGGGATATCTCAATAAGGCTTCAGTCCTGTGCACAATAACCTAGGAGTAAATTCAGTGAAATCATTGGGATTTACTTCTGGTGCATTGGATTGGAGTTTAAGATTACTTTATTTGAATAGTTCACCTATATAACAGATTACCCTCAGTTATCCAGAGTTCTTAAAATCTTTGTCAAAATCAAGCAAATAGACAGCTTTTTTTTCAGTTAACAAAAGTGATGTAAGGCTATGTTTGATTACGCGAATACAATTTTTATGTATTTGGGTTCACAATTTGTTGCTTGTCAAGTATGTTTTCTAAATCATGGAAGTGACAGTTTTATATAATCTATACGTTATTCTGGATAGAGGCATCTTGAACATAGGTTCTATAAATCTAGTGAACTTGCTTCTATAGTAGTTTTCAGTAGTTGAAGACTTGTTTCCTGAATTGAGACCATAAGCTAAACTTCTTTTAGAATTTTGGGTTTAACATATCTATTTCCTTAATGATATGTTCTTCTCTTCCCCACCCCCATCCCAGTTAATTCTTAGAGATATGAGGATGTCTAATACAGTAAGAGGAGCCCTGTGGCGCACAGTGGTAAAGCTGCAGTACTGCAGCCTGAACTCTCTGATCACAACCTGAGTTTGATCCCAGCAGAAGCTGGGTTCAGATAGCCGGCTCAAGGTTGACTCAGCCTTCCATCCTTCTGAGGTCGGTAAAATTGAGTACCCAGCTTGCTGGGGGAAAGCGTAGATGATTGGGGAAGGCAATGGCCAACCACCCCGTAAAAATCTGCCGTGAAAACGTCGTGATGCGACGTCACCCCAGAGTTGGAAACGACTGTTGCTTGCACAGGGGACTACCTTTACTTTAATATGGTAAGAGGGCATTGATCTTAATACTGAAAGCTGTTTCAGTCTTAGGGTCCTATATTTTTCTGCACACTTTAGGGGAAGTAGCAATGCAGTCCTAACAAGAGTTACACTCTTTTAAATCATTGAAGTCAGTGAGTTAAGGATAAGTGAGTTAAGGATAAGGATACAGCTCTGGTTAGGAATGCATTGTTGATGTACTGAATAAATATGACTTTTTATGTATAAATAAAAATGACTTTTCAATTAATGTATGCATGCTCAAATTAATGTATGCATGCTCAAATTCCTGCTATCCATGTATTGTTTTAGAACCCTTTTGCTGAAAATGATGAAGCTCAGCAAAGATCAGTGAGAATTCTGGGGATTAACACTTGGGACCTTGCTTTGGAATTAACATCTTTTGACTGGAGTCTTTTCAACTTGGTTCATGAGGTAAGAAGTATTGGTGTAACTTGCTTACAGTAATCGGTGCTCTTGTTTTGCGTGGCTGATTTTAAACCAAACTTTCCCCCAGAATCCCATGGCCTATGTGCAGCCAGTCCACTAGTACAGGGGTGGCCAACAGTAGCTCTCCAGATGTTTTTTGCCTACAACTCCCATCAGCCCCAGCCATTGGCCATGCTGGCTGAGGCTGATGGGAGTTGTAGGCAAAAAAACATCTGGAGAGCTACCGTTGGCCACCTCTGCACTAGTAGGCTACAGCCAAGAATCTTAGTTCCCACCAAGCACACAGTCTTAGGCAAACTTATCTCACAGGGTTGTCAATAAAATGGAGAAGAGAACAATGTTAGTGGCTTTGGGTCCCCATTGATGTAAAAGGTGGGGTATAAATCAAGTATATGCTGAGTTTTACATCTAGGTAACAAAAATGAGAAACATGCATATTGGATGGGGATGCACTTCTGGATAGCAGTGTGTATGTGAACAAGATCTTGGAGTATGGGTGGACCACAAGTTAAATATGAGCAGCTAGTGTGATGCAGCGACAAAAAAGGCTGAGATCTTGGGGTGTATCAAAAGGCACAACATCCAAATCACAAGATGTCATAGTCCCAGTGTACACTGCATTGGTCAGGCTGCACCTGTAATACTGTGTTCAGTTTTGGAAGCCTCACTTCAGAAAGGAGGCAGACAGAATGGATCAAGTACAGAGGAGAGTGATGAGGATGATCAGGGGCCTGGAGACCAAGCCCTTTGAGGAAAGGCTGAGAGACTTGGGAATGTTCAGTCTGGAGAAGAGGAGGTTGAGCAGGGACATGATTGTGCTCTTTGTATTGAAGGGCTGTCATTAGAGGAGGACAGGGAGCTGTTCCTGTTGGTAGCAGAGGATAGGACTTGCAGTATTGGGTTTAAGTTAAGGGTGAGAAGGTACCAGCTGGATATTAGGAAAAACTTTTTTACAGTAAGAGTTGTTCAAAAGTGGGCTCAGCTAGCTAGGAAGTTGTGAACTCCCCTTCACTTGTCAGTCTTTAAGCAGTGGCTGGACAAACACTTGTCATAGATGCTCTAGGCTGATCCTGCATTGAACAGGGGATTGGACTAGATGACCTGTATGGCCCCTTCCAACTCTGCGAATCTGTGATTGTAAATAAAGCAATAGATGTGAAAAAATTATTATCACCTGAAGAAATTTAGAGAACCTGAAGGAGGAAATACATATGAACACATGAAGCTACCTTCTGTTGAATCATGCCGTTGACATATCAAGATCTGAATGACATTGACTCTCTAAGGTTTCAGGATGAGATCTTTCATATCACCTGTTGTCTAACTGAAGATGCCAGCAGTCTTAGGACATTCTACATACAAAGCCAATATTCTGTGACTGAGCCATGGCCTCCCCATTAAGGGAAGGACTCATTAGATCCCACCTGTTAATTTGTGATTCTGAGGAAGGAAAAAACAGCCACTACCAGATTTTATTTTGCTTTCTAAAGTACATTCAATAATTTTCAGACTGAAACACAGTTACAAGTGATCAAGGCCAAGTTAGAGACAGTTGTTTTTGCATTTTTCATAGCTGAATATCTCAAAAAAATTGTCAGTCTTGATTTTGTTTAAACAGTTTAAGGTTCATTCATAAATCATTAAAACAGTTTAAGGTTCGTTCATAAATCATTAAGTATCAATGCTTATGTTTCAAATTTGTTAAATACTGATAATGTATTTTTTTACAATCCCAATTACTGTTTAACTGTCTTCCAGCAAGAGCTGATATACTTCACCTTCAGCAGACAGGGCAGTGAGGAAAACACTGTGAATCTTAGCCTTTTGCTTCAAAGATGCAATGAAGTTCAACTTTGGGTTGCCACAGAAATACTCCTCTGCAGCCAGCTTTGTAAACGTGTGCAACTAGTGAAAAAATTCATTAAGATCGCTGCACAGTAAGTTAAATGCAATGGGAATCCTCTGTTGAATATATTCAGTCCCTTAATGTGATAGATAATTAAAGAGAAACTATTGCTGTGTAACATATTTTGGTTACTACATTGCAATGTGTATATAAAACAATATGTGAAAAAGAAAAATAGTGTGCTCTGTCCAGAATTAGGTGTGCAATATACAGTTCTTATCACTCCATTGTAGTTGTAGACTCTGTGCTGTTGATATTCAGCAGCATCTCAACCATCTAGAATTTGCATACTATCAGCTGCGTGTGCCCACATATAGGACAGTGAGTTAAGTAAGAAATGCATTTATTTACCCAACTTCTTTTGTCTTTTAATCTTTAGTATTTTGTACATTGGCACAACTCATTAAAATAGTGTTTAGTAATAAAGTACATTTATTTTACTTGACTTCCTCTTGTTGCTAGTAGTGAATTCTTCACAGTCCTTTTCACATGAATACTTTTGACTGGATGTTCTGTCATTTAAATTAAAGTACCGTACCTTCTGAACCTGATTTCCACAGTTATCAAATACTAAAATGGATTGTTTTACCAAGAAACTATTGTTTTTAAAAAATTGCTTTCCTTTACCCCTTTACAATTCATTTTAAAACACTGAAACTAGAGACTAGTTAAATAGGGATGTTTTATCCAAAACTCAAATGCTTGAAATAGCTGTATTACTTCAGTATCTTTAGGTAAGACTTGAGAAATGAAAGCCATAGAAATAGAATATCTAAGTTCTATTAAGTAGTGACAATTTGAAAATAGCTTGTACATGGCTGTGTTTTCAAAACAATAGATATTATTGAATGGGGAGGGCAGATTACCCCCCCCAGTCGGAATAACGAGGCAAACAAGAATAGTTGGGTATAAACAGGGCCACTTTATTAACTTGTTTTAACTGGCATGGGGCAAACGGAACTAACAGGACAGGCCAAGGGAAACCCTTGACCTTTCCCTGTCCTGTGGGGCGAGACACCCTGCCCCCGGCATGAGCCACACATGCTGGCTAATGCCGGGCCGGCCGGGCCTGTGTTGCCCTCCCTGTCCGTGCACAGCTTCAGCGAAACTAGTCCACATGGAGGAGGGCGCCGAGTGGCAGGCTCTCACTGCAGAGAGCCGTACAGCTCAGCTGCTGTTTTAGCCCGCCACTTTCCCCATCAAATGGGGTAAACCAGGGTTGGTCACCAGTGTTCTTAATAGCCCTATCCAACTCCAGCCAAGTGACCAAAATTAACAATGCCACCCAATATAATCCATTCCCAGTCCATATAGTACAAGGTAGGCGAAAAACACCACAATCAGGCCAGTCATTTGGGATGAAAAAATTCCTCCCTGGCCCCAACAACTTAGCGACCAGCTAAACCTGTACTGTTGCAGGACAGGAGGGTGGGCTGAAAACAGAAATGCAGCTGCATTGCTTGGGCGGGGCCAGGGCTAATAAAGCCCCAGCACCCCGCCCCTGCCAGTTTCCTGGATGGGCGGGAAGGCTTGTTAGCCTCCCCTCCTTCCAGGGAGGCAAATGCGGCCCCCGACCTAAGCCGCCATAGTGGCGGCACAGTCTTAAGTGGCCAAATTCTGTCAATTCCCCTGTTCCATTACAAGACCCATATGTGACCCCCATGTGTTGTTCATGAGGGTCTGCTCACCCCAAGGAACACAACATGTGGGGGCTCAGTGGGCTGTCCTGCTCCAAAAGGTCCACTCAACTAGCAGATTTCATAGGATATCCGGCCTTGGTATACCAATGTTCTTTACAGTGCTTTTTAAAGCAGGGATGCAGTTTCAGCTGGCTTGGCATCAGGGGTGTGTGGCCTAGTTCCTGCTGGGCTTTTTCTACAAAAAAAAAAAGCCCTGGTTCTTTATATACTGAATTCCAGTATGCAGTATGAAACTGCAGGAATGCAGTTTCAGCTAGCTTGGCATCAGGGGTGTGTGGCCCAGTTCCTGCTAGGCTTTTTCTACAAAAAAAAGCCCCGGTTCTTTATATACTGAATTCCAGTATGTCTGTTTATACAAATTTTGATGAAGATGCAGTAGTGTACTCTAGTGAGAATAGTGCCCTCGTCAGGTGCCCCTCCTGCATCACTCCGCTCGCCCTTCCTCCGCCACCACCACGACAGTGCTCTGCTTGCCTACCCCCATGCTTTGCTTGCCCCCTGCCGCCGCGCACCGCTCGCCCCCCCTCCGGCTCACTGCGACGAAAGCCCTGTTGCCGGCTTCTTCTCACAGCCCGTGCTTGCACGTTTTGTTAAGAGACTCTCTTAACAAAACGCGCAGGCGCGAGCTGTGAGAAGAAGCCAGTAGCAGGGCTTAGTTTTAGTCATGGCAAGCGGGGGGGATGAGCAAGCGGAGCACCGCTGCAGTGGTGGCAGGCTGGAGGGGGCTACAGGCTGCAGTGGCGTGGGGAGGGAGGCAAATCAGGTGCTTGCCTGGCAGGGAAAGGAGGGCCATACATGTTGAGGGGGGTTGGGTGGAGGGGCCAGGCCTCCTGTGGCCATAGGCCTTCACCTGCATGGTGTTGCAGTCCAGCATGGGGCCTGCATGGCCGGAAAGATCTAGGGGAGGCCACCATATCAAAGGCAGTGTGGGGATCACTGTCCGCTACTACAGAGTGGCTTGCCCACTAATATTCCACATTTGGAAGCTGTGCTGGTCAGTTACATGGGGTTATCCCCTATGAAGGCCTGTGAGGGTTGCCAGGATCCCAGCAGTCCTGGTTAGATTTAAGATACAAATAGGGGGCTGGAACAAAACAAAGCAGCATTTAATGTGCTCTGTCACCTGCCTGTTGCAAAACCAATCAGCACTGTGACCATTCAGAGCTTATAGCCTTCCCTCTGGACCTCCAGGACTACCATGATGGAAGAGGCTGTTGGTACATGTGCGGAGAAGGTTTGTGGCCAGTTACAATCTTCCTGGGGCCCAGTGCCCCGAGAGAGAGGAGTGCTCACTCTGTAAGAGATGGGTGCACTGTGAAGGGATCAGCCATCCGTGCAGATGTGCAGTTCCCTCCATGCCCCCCGTTGCTTAATCACAATGGCTGGATGTTCTGGAAGGACCCAGTTCCTGCAGATGTCCCATACTACTGATCAAGCTGATCCCTCGCTGACTGCGGCATGTACCTGCTGCTCACTAGTTGTGGGAATTCCTACCTCTGCTGTAACTGTCACCTCTTCCCCTTCTCAGGGAACTCATCTATAGTTAAAGGCAGGGGGTTTTTGCAGAAAAGGCTCAGCAGAAACTCATTTGCATATTAGGCTATACCCCCTACTATCACCATTGTTTCACACAGGATTTTGTTGTAGAAAAAGCCCAGCAGGAACTCATTTGCAAATTAGGCTACAGCCTCTGGTGCTCAGCCAGCGGTGACTGTGCCTGCTCAAAGAAAGCCCTGGTTAAAAGCAGATAGGAAGACCCTGGTGCCTCCCCTTGGCCACATGCATCTAAATCCCAATGCTGTGCTCCCCCATTTGTGCCTTCTCGTTATTCCCTCTGGGTCCGTATGCTCCAATGGCTGCAGCAGATGGGACAGGGATGTGCACACATTCCCCCTACACCCCGTGTCTTGCCACCTGCAGCCAGGGAACTGTCACTGCTACCAGCCCATCCTACCAGTGCTGGTGACAACCAATGGCATCATGTGCTTGGAAGCAATGGCCATGGTGGCGGGAGCCATGTGCCATTGGTTGTGATCCAGCCAGCCCTCATAGCACAGGTGTGGGACAGAATTGCTGTGCCCTTCCAAATAAGCTCGAGTTTCAATTGATGCTGTGCCAGCATTCAGATGCCTTAAAAACTGTCCTTACAGATTATGACAGTTGAAATAAGAATTCACATTTAAACTAGTTTTGGCAGCAGGGGAAGGGAAGGGGTCAATTACTTTAGTAATTTGCAGATAAATTAAAGTGTTAATCTGTAAGGTCTTTTCTGCACGTTCCATTTCTAGTGCGTTACAGTGTATGCTTATTTAATGCATGGAATCCAGATTTATTTATTTATGGTAGTGCTGCTTATGCACAAATTTTGCTTTTTCCAGGAATACAAAATCCTCTTTTTTTTGCTGCTAGAGAACTGAGATTCTTCTATCAGACAGTGTTACTATTACTTATGCCAGGGATGACCAACGGTAGCTCTCCGGATGTTTTTTTGCCTACAACTCCCATCAGACCCAGCTAGCATGGCCAATGGCTGGGGCTGATGGGAGTTGTAGGCAAAAAACATCTGGAGAGCTACCATTGGCCACCCCGACTTATGCAACTTACAGCATTATTATTATTTATGCAACTATTACTTACATGGTCAGCATGCATGTCACATGTCCCTGTTGGGTGGTACTTGTAATGTGAATGTGGAAAGTAATACCCAGTTACTACTCAGTGGAATAAATAGGGTGAATGTTAACTAAATTGTCGTGACAAACTGCATTATAGACTGCTGGATGCAGGAAAATAAATGTAAGAATTATAGGAATAAGTGCAAGAAACACTCTGAGAGATTTAATTTAGATAAATTCCAAATAGAGCAACTAGGGAATTTTAATTTCAAAGTCAAGAAACAGTCAAGAACAAGGTTGGTTATTCCTGAGATTGTCTTTTGTTTTATAGTCTTTGTAATAGGAAAATTAAGTAGTAGGAAGGAATATCCCACAGCTTCCAATAAATATGATAAATGTATGATTATGTGCAATGTAGTTACTTAAACTTAAAAGCAAAATTGCAACCATGTGAATATGATAGATTTGACAAATACAACAAAGTGGAACTTATCAGCTCCACTAGTATGTATGAATGGTAAAACTAGTAGTAAGAATGGGGACACATATTTTCTTAACATTAAACCACTTGAAAAGCACCACCCAGTTTGACTGTTTGTGTAGAACTTTAAAGTCACCAAAATGTTCGGGGTCAGTTTCTAGACTTTAAAAAGCATTTGAGGGTGCATCAGGTTTAAAATTTATTTTAATCTGAACTAGTCCACAAAAATGGTTTAAAGTGGATTTTTTATTCCATAGTTAATGTTAAAGGCAGGCATTCATGTGCATCAACATGCCCTAGGAGTTTTTTAAAAGTTTTTTTTAATGTTCATGGACATCACAGCAACAGGGTTGAAAAAGTGCATGGACAGTCCCCCCCCCCCCCCCCGGGTAACATAAAATGGCACAACCAAGCAAATCAGAGAATATTGACTATAACTAGGTGTAAAAATATTTCCAAACTGTGGAAGAGAAAAATTAATTCTGTACAACACTATATTGAACATGAGTGAAAAGGAGTTTGAGTTTTCACAGTAGGGATAAGTTTTGCTTCTGACGATAAGACTGAGGTAGGAAAAGAACTACAAGCATAGCCAAAACTTACCTTCACCAGCATTTACAGTTCAGGAGAAGGAGCCAGGCTTGGGCATGTTGTGCATTTTGGCAGTGCAGGGAGTGGGCTGGTTCTCCGTGGCCTGCCTCATCAGGCCTTGAGTTGTAGCGGGGGTGGGGAAAAGAGCCTATGGGGGGCTATATGGGCATGCTTGCAATGGGTTTCAGTTGCTGCAAAGGATGAGGAAGGGTGAAGAACAGAATTCTTGGGGCATCTTATTAGACTTGTAGTTAGTTATATAAGACAGCTTTGTTGGTGTAATATGGTAGGAACAGTTAACGTGGCATAACCTTCCATCCAAATAATAATGAGATTTATAAATAAGATTAATAAGATAATAAGATTTATATAAACAGGAAATGACATTTTTTTTCCTCCTGTCATAGCTGCAAAGCCCAAAGAAATCTGAACTCATTCTTTGCCATTGTTATGGGTCTCAACACTGCATCTGTCAGCCGGCTTTCTCAGACGTGGGAGGTAATAAGAGTATTACATTGATACATTTTTAAAAATTCTTTCCGATCTTTGTTTTGTCATTGTCTTTGTATTAAACCAAGGAAAACAAAGTGCTGGACAATTAATTGCAGACACAAATAATGCAGAAGCTGCTAACATTTTCAGAAAAAAACTGCAATAATAAAACAAAGGAAGATCTCAGACGTTACACTACTTAAAATTCATGATATGGGTTGCAGCGTAGAAGTTGGTTGGCTCTACTTCACATGGTGAGCTTATTTGGTTTCTACTGCGTTGCCCTGTGAAATGATCCCTATGTGGATTGTATCTGCTGGGTTGCAATATATTGCTGTTATCAACATGAAATGGAACCATACAGTGCAGAGCCAAAATATATGGTTAGAATGTAAACAATGGCTTGCCAAGTAGAGCAGGCTCAGTTCCCATAGAGGTCATTTCAAGCAGCATCCTTATGGCAACAGATCATCAGACAGAGGTCAGTGTTATATTAAATAAGATATTGGAACAAAGTGACCAAAGCAAAAAAATATTTATTATTGCACAGTTGGCTAAAACATTTCAAGATGATTAGTCTGTCATAAGAACATAAGAACATAAGAGAAGCCATATTAGATCAGGCCAATGGCCCATCCAGTCCAACATTCTGTGTCACACAGCGGCCAAATATATATATATATATATATATATATATATATATATATATATATACACACACACACACACTGTGGCTAATAGCCACTGATGGACCTCTGCTCCATATTTTTATCTAACCCCTTCTTGAAGGTGGCTATGCTTGTGGACGCCACCACCTCCTGTGGCAGTGAATTCCACATGTTAATCACCCTTTGGGTGAAGAAGTACTTCCTTTTATCCGTTTTAACCTGTCTGCTCAGCAATTTCATCGAATGCCCACGAGTTCTTGTATTGTGAGAAAGGGAGAAAAGTACTTCTTTCTCTACTTTCTCCATCCCATGCATTATCTTGTAAACTTCTATCATGTCACCCCTCAGTTGACGTTTCTCCAAGCTAAAGAGCCCTAAGCGTTTCAACCTTTCTTCATGGGGAAGGTGTTCCAGCCCTTTAATCATTTTAATCGCCCTTTTCTGAACTTTCTCCAATGCTATAATATCCTTTTTGAGGTGCGGCGACCAGAACTGCACACAGTACTCCAAATGAGACCGCACCATCGATTTATACAGAGGCATTATGATACTGGCTGATTTGTTTTCAATTCCCTTCCTAATAATTCCCAGCATGGCGTTGGCCTTTTTTATTGCAAACGCACACTGTCTTGACATTTTCAGCGAATTATCTACCATGACCCCAAGATCTCTCTCTTGGTCTGTCTCTGCCAGTTCACACCCCATCAACTTGTATTTGTAGCTGGGATTCTTGGCCCCAATGTGCATTACTTTGCACTTGGCCACATTGAACCGCATCTGCCACGTTGACGCCCACTCACCCAGCCTCAACAGATCCCTTTGGAGTTCCTCACAATCCTCTCTGGTTCTCACCACCCTGAACAATTTAGTGTCATCCGCAAATTTGGCCACTTCACTGCTCACTCCCAACTCTAAATCATTTATGAACAAGTTAAAGAGGATGGGACCCAGTACCGAGCCCTGCGGCACCCCACTGCTTACCGTCCTCCACTGCGAAGACTGCCCATTTATACTCACTCTCTGCTTCCTATTACTCAGCCAGTTTTTGATCCACAAGAGGACCTGTCCTTTTACTCCATGACTCTCAAGCTTTCTAAGGAGCCTTTGATGAGGAACTTTATCAAAAGCCAGCTGCTTTTGTCCAGCTGCTCCTTCCTTTAAAGAACAGATCGCTGATGTATATGACTCAATGAAAGGAAACACAGTGCTAATTAACAAACACAGTTCCACAACCTGGTATGGTTGCTAAATCTAGATAGCATTTGAGTAGTATTAAGACTGTGCCAATCCTAACCTGAGGAAATGAGGCAGTGCTCCTGTTAAGTACAAAGCTGTTTGTGCAATGAAGAAGAGGACAGCATTTCCCAAGGTGGTTGCGAATTTCATTCTTCGGATCTGTCATGTTTTGATATTAATCATATATTGATCAAATTCACATGGAAGACATAAAAATTTGGACCCTAGGGAGCAGTTCTGCTGGCAGAACAGAAGCTCCTCCAGTGGAATGGCATTTCTGTTTGTAGAAGAGGTGGTGTGATTCCCCCCTCTCGCTGCAGACCACCACTTTGTCCCCCTCACTCTTCCTGGGAATCCACCGACCCACAGGAGCACAATAGGAAACACAGCAAATTGCAGTGAGAAAAGGTTTTAGAAAAGTTTAGTTCCTCATTCATGGCTGTACTTGCAGTGCTTAGAATCCAAGCCAGAATTGTAATTCTTGTACAAAATGAATTAAATATCAGTGGATAGTCCTATATTTTATGCATATTCAGCACAGAAAACTAGTGATGCTTCCTAGTGCTGCTTCTGTCACTTTACAGAGTAGACTTAACTACAGAAGGCTTAACCTAAGTCTGGTTCATTTGTTTAAAAGATAGCGTAGATCAGAGTATCTGAAGAGAAATATTTTACTAAATGTTTACATGAAAAGGAATATTGAGTGTTTTAACTTTTTTTTATGGGGATGGTAGATTTTGTTTTGGTGGAGTCAAGAAATGAAGCATTCATGGCTGTGAGCCTGGGGATTAATTTGCCCAAGTCCCTCTTCAAATAAGGCATGAGCCAGTGTTTGGCTAAATAACAGCTGTCCAACAGGAAGGCATATTGAAGGCGCTATATAAGCAAGCCTCACCCTCTGCTGCCCTGTCCAAGCAGTATTCCATTGAGAAAAAATTATCTTTTCTGCAAGATAACAAATATTCTCTGGCTCAAGAGTGCTGTGTGAAATACTGTTGTATGAGTGTCACACCCCATTAGTGTCTTTGACACCACTTTTCCTCCAGTGTTTAAAACCTGGTGAGTGCCAGATAGTTACTATATTTCTGCTGCTATGCCCCCTGCCTTTTAGCAGTATGTGACTGTAATTCTACGACTTGACTGCTTGAAAGCATATCCCCTGCTGTTTAGAATCCTGCCCCAACAGATCTTCACCCTCCCCTCCCCATGCAGCGGTTATCTTCTCTGTACCAAAGATAATAGTGCTACAGATAGGGAACCAGGGCCAGTGTTAGTATGGTGCTAAAAATGCTTCTTTCATTTAACTATTAGGACAAATCTTAAGAAAAATTAGATAGAGATTTTGCTGAATGAAATTAGCACAGATGTTAGGAAAGCAATTAACTTAAAATAATGATGATTTGGAGTATCTCAGAAGGAAAGATGACATTATTCATAATGGGGAATTATGGCACTAAGAAAGAAGTAAGTACCAGAGAAAGTGACGTCTTGGTACTTTTTCATTAAATGTACCGCATATGTGAAAGACTGTTCTGGGGGGAGGTGGAAGCTTTTGCATACCTGACTGCTTGTCATTCACTTTCTCCTGATTTTCCCCCTTGTATCATAGAGAATCCCTGGAAAATTTAAGAAGCTCTTCACCGAACTTGAAAGTTTGACGGTAAGTATAATGCTTTCTGTAGGGGGAAAAAACTTGCCTTTTTTCTAATCGTGTTAGTACCTAATGGAAACAACAACTTTTAGAGCTGAGATTTCCTATCCTCAGCTTTCTAGAAGACACTATGCATCTTACAAGGGGTGTGGTAGTTTCATACATATTTGAATATATCTTGGTTCATTTAGTAAGTTAATCTTCTTTATAAAACCTTTATCTGTCTCATATTTCAAGGAAACCTTCCATTTCTAAGACATGTTGAGCTCAAGAGCGTGAAATGGATTTCAGATTGTTCTTTTAGAAAGCATATTGATTTTTCTTCTTTCCTTTTTTTACAATCAAATTGTATTGGTAGGACCCTTCCCTGAATCACAAAGCCTATAGAGATGCATTCAAGAAAATGAAGTCTCCAAAAATCCCCTTCATGCCTTTACTCCTTAAAGGTAATATTTATCTTTTGAGTAATTTTATCCACGTAACTCCTTCCATAGATTTTATGTCTTTAATTAAAATGTATGATCATGTTATCAGGAAAAGAGATAATAGGGTAGTGAATGAGTAGCCAATAAAACTTGACTAATAGGGATAGGCATGAACCAACTTATGAACCCCAATTCAGCACAAACCAGGCTGGTTCATGGAACATGAACCAGGGGTTTGGGAGACTAGTTCATCCCCTGAACCCTCCCAGAAACCTCCTCATGGAAGTTTGGGTTCTTAGACAGGTTCAGAAGTGAGCTCCAAAGGCATTTAAATTCCATCAGAACCAACTTCCACATCAGGCTACCTGACAAGAAGTGAGCCTTGAAGGCATTCATGGAAGTGTGTGCTTTGGGGTTCATGAAAACCCCTGACCTGCATTTTTCCAGTCTGTGCCCATCCCTGTTGCTTCTTTTCAGCTTTAGCTGAAAGCTCTTGGGCTGGCAGCTAGAAGTGATTAGTTTGATCAATACCTGTGTTCCTCTCCAGTAAATATTCTCTTTTCCATATATTTATGTATTTAATAGCATGTTTCTAACTGTTAATATTAAAATACGGATTTAAGAGGTGTTACTGCCCCACTGTACGTACTGTATTGTCTCATACTTTAAACCTGTGATAGAGATTCCTCTGGTGGGCTGTTGTACCATGTTCTCTTTGTATTTTGCCTGACTGATAGATGCAGTCTCCTTGTGATGAAAGCTATTTACTATAAATAATAGACCCAACAGTGACTAGTAATACTAATACTAAATTCCCAACTAGATGCCTTGCATTGGATTGTGCAGGTGACCTTGTATCCCTGTAGGCTAAGCATAATGGATATAGTTCACACTTGGGTGCATCATTAAAGGAACATATTACAGTGTCAATAATACTGCCAAGCACTCCAGTTCTCTTGATAGTTCCATCTTACTATATGATTGATAATTGGCCTTTGTTTCCAGCTTCCCTCACTTTATGTTAAAACATATTCTTGTTTAGTGTCTGTCTCTGAAAAGTGAATAGGACAAGCATTGTGAATAATCCACTTAATCTGGTTCAAGGAATTGTAAACTAGATATATCTTTGTGTACATTATTGTATTTATGAAACTGGAAACTCTCTCTCAGGCCCTTTACACATTATTGTTCTAAACTAGGTGTTTCAAGTAAAGCAATACAAGGATGGGAATTTCATACAGCAAATTTCCTTCCATTAATGAGCCATCTCTGAAGCACTATGGTCATTTCAAACAGTGCAGCTTCCCACTGCCACCCAATGGTGTCAGTGCATCTCAATGCTGGCACTAGTTGTTTAGTGTTATAGTGGTCACATTAGAACATTTCTTAAAGGGTGTGTGAGGAAACGGCATTGTAGGAAGCACTATGGACATTTTAAACAGCACACCGCAGTGATTCAAAGTGCAACAAAGGGGTTGAAAATATCAAAAAGCAGTTTCCTCAAAAGCAGCTCAACCATGCTTTGCTAACCCAATGCAAGCAGGATTGTATGATCAGGTAAATCAATTTTGCTAGCAGCCTGTTACTAAAATGGGTCAGTCTGAAATAACAGAAAAAAGCCATTAGTAACCAGTTACTAAAACAGAATACAAAGGCAGTTTGAAAAGGATCTCTCTCTCCCCCCACCCTCTCTCCCCACACACACACATTTGCTTCCAACATCTACAGTCTCCTTTGGAGAATGATATATATAATAGATTTGTAGGATGAGTCAGCATCCATTGGCATGGATATCTATTTTTGTAAACAAAGAATAAAAACCCTGACAACTTAAAAAAAAAAACTTGGCATAATAGGATTAATTCACTTCTATTTTGAAAGATGTAGAAGATAATGATTTCTTATTTGCAAATGCTTAGCATTAGACATAATCTGTTAACCAGAACTCTGCTGTGCTGTTGTGCCACCTATATTTTATGCTGTAGGAAGTCAAAGCCTGGTTGAGAGACTGCATTTTCCCTTTTACTATCCAGCAAACTAGTCCTACAGTGGTCACAGTTCATAATTTAGGAACAGGGTGCCAGGAGTTGTTACTTGTCAGAAGAGTTACAATGGTAGTGGTGGTGATATAACAGTTGATCCATGTGGACTGTGGGCTCCAGGTATGCCAGCTGTGTTGCTTTGGTGAAGTGTACTGAAGTGGTGATGGTACAGCCTTCCACAATGTAGCATGGCTTGTGTGAATGTATGGCTCATGACCAATTGTAGTACATAGTTCAAAAGCTTCATTTGGGTGGCATGCTGTGTCAGTGATGGCGGTTATCTGTTGGCAGTCCCAGGAAGATGTGGTGCCGGTGGAGATATTCCACATTATTGACCTAATGTAGGTAATAAACTATTTACATATGCAAGAGACTCTACCATGGACATATGGCCTCCAAATGCAATCTTGCTGTGAAAAATGGTGTCCCTTGGCAGCAGACCAGGTACAGAGAGGGAGGGAGGAGAGAAAGCAAGATAGGAAGAGTGACTGCAGTCCTGTGCTTAAGACCAACAACATTATCAGAGAGAGATTGTTGGTCTGAAAGGTATCACCAAAGGCCTCTGATGGAGAACTCATTGGGGCCAGTCCTGACTAGGGCTGCCAGTTCCAGGTTGGTGAGAAATTCCTGATGATTCTGTGGTGGAGTTTGAGAAGGGCATAGGAATTAGGGCTTCAGAGCAGGGTGTGCCAGACCCAGGTTCTTGCTGTGGAAGCTGACTGGGTGATTTTGGACCACATGCAGACTTTTCAGCCTCACCTACCTCATAGTGTTGTGCAGATCACAGGGGGGAGAGGAGACTGATGTAAGCTACTTTACCCCCCCCCCACTATGGAGAAAGACTGTCCTTTTCCTATGTAAAATCTGTAGGGAGGGGGAGGCAATGGAAAGCTGAAGTCGGAGGGACAGATAAAGGGAAGGGGATAGGGTTGCCAACTCCAGATTAGGAAATTCCTGGTGATTTAAGGGGGTGAAGCCTGGAGAAGGTGGGGTTTGAGGAGGGGTGGGACCTCAGACAGATACAATGCCATACACTCCACCCTCCAAACTAGCCATTTCCTCTTGGAGAACCACTGCTGCCAATCTCCAGGTGACAGATGGAGATCACTCAGAATTATAGCTGCTCTCCAGATGACAGAGATCAGCTCCCCTTGAGATGGGGGGGGGGAGTGAATGCCTTCACTTGGGTAGGTGGAAACACAGCAAGGGTGGTGGGGGCATTCTCCCAGAGCCTCTTTCTAGAGCCCGTTGTATTTTTCTTCACAATGGACTTTATTCCTAGTACAGACATAATACCCAACAGTAATAAAAATAGCAATAAAATAACAGCAGTTAAAACACCCCATAGCTATTAGAGAATGTACTTGTGTAAAATGCCATCAAGTTGCAGCAGACTTACGGCGACCCCAGCAAGGGCCTTTCAAGACAAGTGAGAACCAAAAGTGGCTTGCGATTGCAAGCCTCTGCAGTCCTCCTTGACAGTCTCCCATCCAAGTACTAACCAGGACTAACCTTGCTTAGCTTCTGAGATCTGACAAGATCGGTGTCACGTTCTCAGGGTGCAGGCAGGCAGGAGTCCAAAGCTAGTCCAAGGTCAAAGACCAGGAAGTCAAGCAGGAGCCAAGTCACCAATGCAGAATCACAAACCGGCATCAGAAGTCAATGTTCAAAAGCCAAAAGGTCAGGGTGCCAAGGAAATCAAGCTGGTCAGGATCAGGAAGGAGTGTGGATGCAAGCCAGAGAATAGACTTGTTGCTTCCACAAGGTTACCAGGTCCTGGGTGGGAGCTATATGGGAGTCTCAATCAGCCTGCTCCCTGGGTGGCGGTGACTCTGCTAGAACTCAGGGCTGAGAGACCTGAAGCATCAGCATGCCTCATGTCTTCACTCTGAAAGTTCTTTCCGAAGCCTGCTTTGAACTCTTTAGATGGGAGGAGGAGAGCTTGGAGGAGATTGATCTTAAACAGCTGACACTGGTGCCTGGAGAGTGATTGATGGGCCAGCTGCTGTTTGTTCAGCTGAGGAACTGGCTGGCAACTCTTCCAGGTCTGTTAACCCTTCCAGCTCCTCCTTGTCGGGGCTCATGACAATCAGGCTGTACCATGCCACCTTCCCTCCCATTAAAAAAATACAAATATTTTAAAATTAGCAATATCAGCAAATTTAACATAACAGATGCCAAGCCAATGCAAAGAAACAAACAATAAACTAATTTATAAACACATCTTTACCTAATGTCTAAAATTTTAAAAAAAGAAGGTGCCAGGTGAATAGCAGTTGGGTGCGAGTTCCGTAACCAAAGTACCCCCTCATAAAAGACCCTGTCCCTTATGGCCACACATCTTACCTCAGGTAGAACAGCAAACAGGACCTACAGTGGAGATCTCCATGCTCAAACAGGTTCATATGGAAGGAAATGGTCTTTACAGTTTTGCTTGCATGGTTTTCTTGTTATCTGTAATCCACAAATAGTATTGAATTATGGATGTAAACACAAACACTTACATGACTAGAAAGAAGGGCAGAACAAAAAACATCACTGATTGGGCTTGAGCCACAGTTCAGTCTGCCCTAGCTGGACTCATCAGGGAAAGGGAATTAATACCTCTAAGTAAGAATAAGTTATATAGGGATTGCTGGAAGCTTGAAATAACCCTTCTAAAATGGGGGGGGGGGGCAATACCGCTTTTAAGGTAATTGAATTTCTGTACTAAGCTTTGTTGTTTCACAGGCACCGCTTTTGGATATCTGGCTGGTATTTTCAAATATTTAATAAAACACTGTTTCACTTTTACATTGTAGCTCAGATGCAATTTTCTGCTCCACTGAATTTATCTAGACTCATACGTTTTGGCAGCAAAGCAAATGTCTTTTCTTCTCGCATTCTTTCCCTCCCCTCCCAAAGGTTTTCCCCTGCAGTCTTTAAAGAACACGTGGGGAGGGGGGAACTCTTCAGTCTTCAGCAGTCTACTTTATTAACATTGACAGTAACAATTTCACCTCCTTTTTGATTTAGTGATGGGGCAGGCAATTTAGTGTGGTAGGAGTATATATATGATGTCGCACCTGGGTTCCAGGAATGGAGAATGAAGGGAGCACAGAACAGTATGGAAGGAGTATGAGCTGCAGTCAGACTGCCTGTTTGGCTGAGGCCAGCCCCAGGCGAGGTTTAAAGCATTTGAAGAGCACACTTGTGTGTTGTATATTTTGACACAGATAAACAGTACAATACAAACAGCACTTTCCCGGGAGTAAGCCCTACTGAATAGACTTTAGTAGAATTTAGGTTAGATCTGTTTACGATTGCTCTCTAAATTGCTAGTGCAAGTTACTGGAGGGATACTAAGAGAGCAGGGTGGCAATTGATGGTCTTACAATGCAAACAAATGGCTCAGTCGCAAGTCTTATTGGCAGACCCTTTCACTACCTCTCCACTTTTTTCACCTTTCAGGTTGCCATCTGAGAGTCTGAGTGTTATTTTTTTAACAAGTGTTATTTTTGTCTTGATGCACTAGTTGCTTGATGCAGCTTTGTCCTAGTGCTTTGGAACCCTGTTAGTCAAAGACAGTGTTTTTGTCTTTGAAGTTTGTTCATTATTGATTCAAAACCAGAAATGTCATACTTAATTAGGTTGCCAGGTCCTTACTAGCCACCAGCAGGGTGGGGGGTGGGGTTGCCACCTTCAAGTTGGAAAGCTCCTGGAGATTTAGAGGTGGAGCCTGGGGAGAATAGGGACCTCAGTGGATACAATGCCATAGAATCTACCCATCAAAGCATCCATTTTTTCCAAGGCAACTGACCTCTAAGGTCTGGAGATGAACAGTAATTCTGGGGGATCCCCAGGTCCCACCTGGAATGCTCCAGATGGCGAGATAGCCTTGTTTGGGAAAGCTTTATTGCAAAGCCAATCCTATTTCTTGCTTGGTTTCAATCAAGAGAGGTTATGCTTATGCTTCAGTGGGTGGAGAATGGAAGGACTCGTCTTTCAAAGAACCTAGCCTTCACCCCCCCCCCCTCCCAACTAATAAAACCTAGAGGTTTAAGTTTATGAACAGTGGATTTCAAGATGAAATAGATAGGCAGTGATGCAATAATGTAAATGTCATCTCAGTTTGATTTTTTTTTAATCTTCTGTTTTAGGTACAGATAGGGTATAAAATGTAACAATGTTCATCAGTATATTTTAATGCAGTTACCATGATGTTGCTGAGCATAAAGTGAAAATAATTTGTTTTGTTTTTTAGATGTAACATTTATACATGAAGGAAATAAAACTTTTCTGGATAACCTTGTTAACTTTGAGAAGCTGGTAGGTAATATTTCCCTTTATTAAATTTGATATTGTGAGGAAATTATTGCTACTTTATCATCTCTTCTTTCACATAGCTGTAATATTCTCTTTTTGTACTAACATTTGAATCTTTTGAATCAGATACATTCAGCATTGTATGCAGCTCTGTATCCAGAACTTCATTATCAGGAGGATGGTTTTCTTTAACCAAACAGCCAGGCTTTTATCTGTCATCCATTTTACTATCTTACTATCAACTATTTGCCATGAAATTAGAATCTAATTTTAAAGACTGCAAAAAAAATATCAGAGGATGGGTGCAGAAGACTTTCTCCCTGTTGTACTGAAGCATGATAATCTCCCTGGTGGTAAATATTACTGGAATACTTAGCCATATTTATAATGTGCTTTGTAAATTAGCAATAGTGGAAGAATTAATATATTAACTTTGAACAATTTAGGTGAGCTTTTTTTTTCACAGTTTGCAAAAATATGCACTTATGTTTAATAAAATCCATAAGTGCTGAACATATTCGTCTGGTGCAACCAAGACAACAAGGAATTCATTATCAGGTTCCATGATAAATACAAAACAGATATTTTAAAAAATATTTATTTAATTTTATGAGTTATAATTCATACTATAGTATAGTATAAAACTATAGTATAATGAAACAACTCAGGAGATGGCTTTTATAAGGGAACAGGATTGTAAACTATTTCACTGTATCTATCACTTTGTTTTAAATTACGTTGTCTTCTACCTTTGTAACCCACTTTCTGCATTACATTATGTCACACCTTAGACCAGTTTGTTTTACATTGTTTTCCTATCATGTAATCCTAGTCTCACTACATTGTTTATCAAATGTCTTATGCTGTCTGATTGAATTGTTATTTTATAATCTGTACTCCGCCTGGAGTCTCAGCAAGAAAGGCAGGCTATAAATGAAGCAAATAAATATAACAGCTTTTGCACAAGTAGGGGATATCTGTACAAAACTATCCTCTACTGCATTTCACAGCATTTTTATAATGTATGGCGTTATGGAAGGATGGCCTACATTATATTATATTATACAATACAAAATTTATTCTAATTTCAGTACTCCTTCTTTGGAGTCCAGTAAGACATATTGTGCTTTTTTTCAATGTGATGCCATGTACCCAGTTAATTGCTTCATCTTAGTTGGCTATACTCAGTTAAAAGTGTTTTGTTCCAGTAGATCATATCCTATGCTTAGACTGCAACTGTGATCAAATAATAATTGCAGCAAAACTATAGACTAGCCCTTCAGCTGGGGTAAATCAATGTCGCTTCATGGATCTATGCCAGTTAAAAGCATTCTAAAATCAGACCTTACATGTGTAATTAAATTGGAAGGGTTTTTCTCTTCTTTCCTCTCTTTCCCCTTTTAAAGTCTTGTTTACTGCATGTAAATCCAAATGACCATACTAAATCAGATTATACGCTATTTAGGATTTCAAAAAACTTCCCAATTAATTTTCTTTAGAAAACCACTTAACTGATGATTTTTCTAAAGAACAAATCTTGAAAGGTTTTGTAGTACTTAAGCTTATATATTTCTTTCAGACTTTCTAGTATGAGGTACTTCTCTTAGCAGAAAAAGGTAGCAAATGTGAAAAAAAATTAGGTCATATCTGACAAACCCATCCCAGTTTTCTCAGATGGATACTCTCGTTTACTATAGGTTCTTGGCTAGTGATTCTGAAGCTCTAAAAAGAAATGGTGCTTCCTGTTATGCTGCAGACATGGTAATAAAATGTTAACGGTAATGTGACTCCACAGAATATTGACTGCAGACTCACGAACTGCATCACAGTTTTATTCTTTCACAACTAAGATGACATATCTTGCTAGAAGAAAGACAATGTGGCTTACTGTTTTTAGTTACTTGTCAAGATTTATGTAATCTGTTATAATCAAAGAGAAAGTAGGCTCCCTTCCAAGGGAGACACACAAGAAATTCTTAATAAAGTTGAGAGATCCCCCTCTCTTAGTGAACCAGGAAACTGAATGAATGTGATTGTAGTTGTGATTGTGAGTGCTGGAGGCTAACAAAGTTATAGCCAGAACAAAGTTTGAATACAGTGGCATCTTTAAGACCAACAGAGTTTTATTCAAGGTGTGGTGGAACAGGCCTGCTTTGGCCTGCCAGCCCTTTTCACCCTGCCCTCCAGGGTTTACCCAACACCTGGAGAGGCTTCTGTGTCTCCCCAGTAACCTGCCACCACCACCTGACCTTTGTGGGAATTGAACCACTGGGAGGGTCAGGACTTCCCAGCTTCCCTTCTGTGTTCTGAGATCTTGCCTCTGTGTCTCATGCAGCCCAATGCTTGGTCACCATGAGGACAGTTTACTGCCTTGTGTACTCCTGGAGGAATAATCACTTGCCAACTGCTGGCCTTCCCCTGGCACTTCTTTTAAAATAGCATGTCCAAGATGGTTACGGTCTGTGTAGTACAAAGAACCACTACCCACATAAAAAATGATAAAACATTTATTGAAAAGAAAATGTTTACAAGCATACTTTTATCACAGCACCAGATTGAACAAGGGATTCAAAAGAAATGGGTAAAATGCAATTCCTCTGTCCCTCTCTCTATACATGCCCTATCAGATTATAAAAATATAAGACACACTTTTTTTAGCATAGGATATTATAGATCTCTACAAAATGACCATTACTTTGAAGCTTCCTCCAGCTCTCCAGGACAACACATGGTTCTGCCTGCTCCAGACCTCAGTTAAAAGTTCTGTCTGCTCTGATGGACTCAGCACAAAACAGACCTTCCTTGCTCCCCTGAATTTAATCACCTCTCTTTCCTCCACCCACTGACCAGGTCAGGGCAGGTTAGAAAAGCTTTTCCTGAAATCTCCAGAATTTTCTTTCTTGAAAAATCTCTAATATTTAATTTCTTCAAATCACTGTCCCTGTTTGGGTAGGTGGGTGCAGGGAAGCTTGATTATCCCATTGTCTAGACCTATTAGTGTTTGTATGAAGGTGAACTGAGGCAAATCTAGGAAGCAATTCCCACCTTAGTGCCTGTTCTCTGCCCAGGGGTGGAGGGGAGATTTAAATCTCAGAGCAAAGTTTTGCTCATTTCAAATCTCCTGTAAGCCAAAATGCCCTCAAAAGAGGTTGGGGAATTGACAGGTGCGCACCTTTGGCTTAAAAGGATCTAGAATCTATGTATACAGAATTCCACTTCCAGAAATTATTGCTTAAAATTACCAGGGACACTAACTAAGAGAACCATCAAAACTTTATTACAGAAAAATATAGAACTCACACACATACAAGGTCATGAATTTATACAACACGCATACAGTCCTAATAAAAATAGAGAGAAATGCATAGAGGTAATATAAGGATGGACAAACAGGGTGATAATTACCAATCGTAGTCTTCAAGGAAGGCTCCAATGGCGAAAAATGAGGACTAGGGGGATGGTGACCCTCAACTGGCCAAGAATCGGGGATGTAACTAAACAGTGGAAAGGGGATACTGCTAGATGCACACGTGTAAAAAGTTGGGTCAGAGGTTGGCCGGCTGGCCCACAATTAACGGCCCCGTATACCGACTACTGAATACTGTATACTGTATACTGAATTTGTATCTGAAGCTGAATAGAGTGTAGCTCCATGACCGCTGTCTGTTTTAATGATGTATAGTTATAACAAATGTTTGATTTTAATTATATATTATGAAATGTTAATTTTAAAGTGTAATTTTATATTTTTATGTTAGTTTATATATGTTGTAAGCCGCCCTGAGCCACTCGGTGGGAAAGGCGGGATATAAATCCCAGATAAATAAATAAATAAAATAAGGCTTCCCCTGAGCCCATAGTAAACGAGAGTATCCATCTGAGAAAACCTGGATGGGTTTGTCAGATATGACCTAATTTTTTTTTCACATTTGCTACCTTTTTCTGCTAAGAGGCTCAGAGAAAGACCTAGATGCTTCTGCCTCTTCAAGTAATTCATAGGCTGAAAGGGAAGCAATAGTGGCCAGGTTGTCAAGTTTCTTTGTCCCCATGGAGGAGCAGAATGGGCGATACAGTTCCCATACACATCTAAAAAGTATGTCTGCTACTTCACATGTTAAGAGAATTGTTATACACATCTGTTACACCAGTGTAGTGTAGAATGTCAAACTGGGATCTAGGAAAACTGAGGAGAATTGAAGCTTTCTGATCATGATTCATGACCCAGTCATTTTTCTCATCCAATCCTGCCTCATAGGGTAGTTATGAGAATAAGACAAAGGAACAGAGAATAACATCCGCTCCTTAGAGGCTAGGCAGGATTAAAATGTATTAAATAAATAACATAAATGTGAACACAAATGCAATACTGTATTATGAGATGGCAGTTGGCATTTATTTTTATTTTTTTTTAAATGTGTGCTGCATTTCAGTGCAATGGGGGCTAGCAACTCTGGCTTTACACACAGTACTACTTATGGTTTCATCCTAAAGAGAATTGCTTTTATGTTCTGGATACACAAAGAATCCAGATGGTTACCTTTCCTATAAAAGCAGCTGTGAGCTCATGACCAAAGCCTTTGTTATACTTTTCTTCTATATGATCTTATATTGTGTAATTGCCAAAATCTGGCAGAGGAAAACAGCTTGCTTCCTGCACTGGACATTTGCCACGGTGTTCTATTTTTAAAAGCTTCACTTAGATTAATATTTACTGGCTGAATTCTCTTTTGTTTTGTTTCATTTTCACAGCATATGATTGCAGACACAGTCCGATCACTGAGACATTGCCGGCGTAACCAGTTTGGTGAGTACATTGCTTGGCTTGCTCACTTTCTAGCCAGACTTTGGAATAAGTATAAAATTCCTCTTTCCAGACAAGTCTCTTTGACCAGCCTTGTGATGCAATAAACTTTTTCTTTCACCCAATGAAATAGTCTTTTGGCACCTTAAAATCTTATACTTATTGTGACATAAGTTTTCATAGACTACAGATTCACTTCATCAATGAATGTGTATAGAGCAAATAGAAACTGGAAGTAGGGTTGCCAATCCCCAGGTAGGGTCAGGGGATCCCCAGTTTGGAGGCCCTCCTCCTGCTTCAAGATTATTAGAAAGGGGGGGGAGGGAATGTCTGCTGGGCACTCTATTATACTCTATGGAGACCAATTCCCATAGGATATAATGGATAATCGAACTGTGGGTATATGGGGCAGCTGATTTTTGAGGTAGAGGCACTAAATTTTCAGCATAGCATCCAGTGCCTCTCTCCAGAACACCTCCCAAGTTCCAAAAAGATTGGACCAAGGGGTCGAATTCTGTGAGCCCCAAAGAAGGTGCCCCATCCTTCATTATTTCTAAATGGAGGGAAGACATTTAAAAGGTGTGTGGTCCCTTTAAATGTGATGGCCAGAACTCCCTTTAGAGTTCTGTTGTGCTTGACATTCTCTTGCTCCTGGCTTCACCCCCAAAGTCTCCAGATATTTCTTGAGTCAATCCTGGCAACCCTAGCTAGAAACCTGTGAAGCATCATTGAGGTGCAGGAGAATGATTTTGAAATCTTGTCTTGCCCTTCACAGAGCAGAGGAAGAGGGAGAAGTCAGCTTGCTTAAGGCCCCAGGAATGTATAGAATCCTGAAAGCACCTTCAATCTAAAATGTACAATTGATTTACCCCTTAGTAGTTTTTTATCTTGTTCCCAATGCATTTAGCTACTCAGGTAATTTAAGCTAATTTATGTATTTGAACAACCTTTTCTGGAGTAGAGGCCATATGAGAGCAGATATGGGGAAGCCACTAGCTACAGGCCCAGGCAAGGTCAGAAGTAACCATCCTTAGCCACATCTATTATTCATTAGCACAGAAATAAAGTTAGAAATTAAAGTTTGATAATTTGTAAGCGTCAAAGTATGCTTCATTGCACCTTAGACCTGAGTTCAGAAAAAACCAAAGAACAAAGCTGCAACTTCCATTTTTAAAATAATAATATTTTTAATTTTTCTCTTGTCTACCCTTTAGGAAGTGAAGTGCCCCCAAAAGAGCATTTGGAGCTAAAGTCTTATGTCCATCATTTGCACATCATAGACAACCAACAGATGTTGTTTGAGCTTTCTCATCGGATAGAGCCTCGTGTCTGAGTTCACACAAACTTCAGTACTTTCAGTTAAGTGAACATTTATGCCAAGCAAGTTGCTTCCCTGGGAGAAAGATGTTTACTGAGTTTTATCAGTAGCTGATGCCACAACATATACAGGAATCTCATGCAAAATGAAAAGAGGAGCTGTTCACATTGGCCTTACAAGGATGAGCAAAATGTCAGCTCCATTCAAATGCAGAGCGGGAAAGAGAGGAACTGAATTTTCTTTATTCAACATTTGAGTTTCCTTAAAAACAGTAATGGTCCAGAGTACCTTTCAAACCAGATTCTGTCAGTGTTACATTTAAAGAAAATATTTATACCACCATGAAGGAAGCAACACCGTATGAGAACAATGCTCACAATTCACTACACAGGGATGTACCTCATTGATCATAAGCTGCCAAAGTATTGACTGTTGCCAAAAAGAAAGAGGAAGTACTGTGAGCAATCTTGACTTCCCTGGGACATATAGCAACCACTCGTTGAAGCATAAAGCAAGATACCTTGTTAAGAGCACAGCATTCAAACAGAATTCAAACCAATTATTAAAAAGTACCAAACAGCAGCTATTATTTGATCCTATCACTTCCACTTCAGAATGTGCTTCATAACAAGAAACAAAAGTTCATGTGAATATAAGTTCTGGTAACATATGAAGTGTCTCTACACTTGATTGACTAGAAGAGAGCATGGTTTTTATAATGTTTCTCATAATTAAGGGTTTTTTAAAAAAAAATTAGAGTTGTCTCTGTTGCTGCTTTACCAGTGATTCTGATTTTTGTAACAGTGTCTAAAGTTGATAGGCTCCATTGCATATTACAAAAGAATGCTGTGTGATTTTTTCTCCATGATTGTTGTACATAAAGTAACTAATTAACTTTAGATAGGCACTGGCTAAATAGATAAGTGGAAATCTATCAGAGGGTAAATGCAGCCTAGAATGAGCAGCTTCCAGTATAAGATATAGATGCCACAAAAGCAAAGTCTCTATAGAACAGTACTAGGGACCGTTCTGCAGTGTTTATTGCACACTAAGGGTGTGCACATGCAGCTAATGAGCATTAACAGCTTTCTTCTAGAACCCAGGACCTCAGGGCCTGTCCCCAGTTGCTTGGGCAGAGAACTGGCCCTACAAGCAAAATGGTCTGTTGTGCCACTATTTGGTACATGTGTTAGAGGTTACCCAGGGCTTTTTTTGAGCAGGAATGCACAGGAATACAGTTCTGGCTGGCTTGGCATCAGGAGGTGTGACCTAATATGCAAATGAGTTCCTGCTGGGCTTTTCCTACAAAAGAAGCCCTGTATGATTTACCTGCCAACATTATTAAAACAATACTTTACATGCATTGAAAACCTAACCTGCAGAGCACACACTTTTCATTTTAGAAGACCAAATAGACACGAGGCCTTTCCCAGACAGTTCAGACTTTAACATAACTGCATTTCTGCTTTTGAGGAATAGTCCCACAAGTCTCTATTCAGAGGCAATAGCAATATACCCACATAAAAAGGGTGTGAATTACCTGTGCTCAGGGAATGGCCATACTGCAGGATATGCATGCTAGCATACAAAAGAGATGCTTAGCTTTTGCAAAACAGAAATCTCTGTGTAACTGAAATGGATTAGCCTCAAGGCAAGATCTGATTAATGGCTGCTGGGACTATGACAAGGACCAGTTCCTCATATGGCCTCAGTTTTAACTCACATGAGAATCTTTTCCATGTAAACTGAGCACTATTGTTATGCTAGCAACATGTACAGTGTGGGAAGTGGAGTTGCCTTTAATTGGTGGTGTCATGGGCACTGTCCAACTGATTTTGTGATGCTTCCATAGTCATATTCCAGGATGTACATTGTACTTTGTCTGGCTTGGAAAATATACTATTTTAAACCCAAGAGCTTCCTTGAGAGAGAAATCTGAGTCCCGTTCAGCAAATATATATTGATATATGTAGCATAAAAAGTATTTGTCTGGAAAGCCTCACACTCTTTTTGTCTAATGATCTTGTTCTATGATATCAAAATAAGGATAAGTAAGCAGCACTTTCCTCTAATAATTCTCCTTCAATATCAGTTTTCATTTTGATAAATCATTATTAATAATTAGTATTACATGTACTTTTGAAATTGCCTGTAATTTACACGTTACTAGAACATCTTCACTGTAATGGTATTAAGCTGTCTAAAGGAATTGCTGTTTGTGTTTGGTTACATATGATACGTCAATACATTTCACTGTGAAAATCTATTTATATGCAGCTTTAAAGAAAATACTCCTATGTGGGCAGTGAGCATATCCTGCTTTGTGATACTATGCTAGACAAACAAGGCTAGGGAAACATATAGTCGTGTTTGAAATGTAAGTCTGTCAAAGCAAGTGAACTCTCCTTTTCTGTAATGGAATTGCTTGTGGTCTAAAGACCATACTTGGTTAGACGTTTTTTCTGCACAAGATTCTTCCTGGTAGATTATATTCAATATACCTTATATTGAAAGAGAAATAAAATCAGCTTTAAGTCATAAGGGTTTTTTTGGGGAGGGGGGGGAGGAGGATTCCTTCAAGTATATTTTGGCCTCCCCAATATGAAAATTGTGAAATAGTGTACAGGTATAATATAAGAAGCTCCGTGGCGCAGAGTGATAAAGCTGAAGTACTGCAGTCCAAGCTCTCTGCTCATGACCTGAGTTCGATCCTGGCAAAAGCTGGGTTCAAGTAGCTGGCTCAAGGTTGACTCAGCCTTCCATCCTTCTGAGGTCAGTAAAATGAGTACCCCGTAAAAAGTCTGTCATCAAAACATTGTGATGTGACATCACCCCAGAGTCAAAAACGACTGGTGGTTGCACAGGGGATTACCTTTACCTTATAATATAAAGAAATATGTTTCTGAAATACAACTGTAGTTGCTACTACAAATGTGCTATATTATTTCCCTTTTATTACAAAAAGTCTTTATGCATTACAATGGAGGGAAATTGACTGTCCATTGAATAAATATATTCATAAGGTAATTTGACAAATATTAACAGCTCCAAATAAACTATTAGGTACATAAGTTAAGTTTTCCTTTTAGACACTTAGCTGTAAATGCAAGATGCTTTTATAACAAAATTGCAGCTCATTTTTTCAGCAGTGCGAGTTTGCTACAGCAGGGCTTTTTTTGAGCAGGACCACACAGGAACACAGTTCCGGCTGGCTTGGTGTCAGAGGATGTGGCCTAATATGCAAATAAGTTCCTGCTGGGCTTTTTCTACAAAAAAAGCCCTGGCTACAAGCAAACAACAAACACACAAAAACTTCTGGCCAACTTTGCCTTCATGTACCATTTTTCCTACAAGTAGTTTTTTGATCACCATTCTTGTAATTAACCTTTAAGATGTGTGCAAACCAGTCAGACCTTCGGAAGGTGGAAATGGGCATTATGACACAAACATGGGAACACGCTACATTTGGCTTATAATGCTAATGATGGAGGTAGGCAGGAGAGCATTTGAACATTTGATTCTTTAATTGAAACACAAATGCTTAGTCCTTCCACCATGAGCTATTCTCCTTTACAGGTTAGGGTTTGTTGTTTGTTTTGTTTTTAATTCTCCCACCAGCGCCTTGAATCCTGAAGATTGGCTAATGAATAAATGGCTAAGGGAGTGGGGAGAATCAGTAGACGAGTGTTCACTGATGAATGCACACATCTGGGAAATGCATGTTGGCTTAGTTTTTCCTACAGTTAAAACTACAGTTAAAACTTTAGCGTTAATGTGCCAGTTCATCTCCCCGCTTTCTAGCAAAGTGGTATACTGAAGAGCTGCTGTTCTAAAATGCTTCCGCTTCAAGAACAAACCCATGTGTCCCCCCCCCCTCACATTTGTTATATAGAGATCTGATACCTTCTCAGTTCTTTAGGGGTGGCCCAGTGTATGTGGGAAGAGAATGGTTTTTTCAGACACAACGGTAGATTTAACAATAGATTTATAAAACGTGGAAGTGACATAACAGTCCTAAGCATATTAGTCTGGGAACAGCATTTCATCATGCTTTGTTGTTACCTCTTAAAAATATTGACTGATAATAGCAATGTTGCATCTATTACAAAAAGACCATTCGTTTCCATTTACCATTACTGCTAAAACAACCAAGAGTACAACGGAGCCAAGCACTTCTAAGGACAGTGTTCACATGTTGTTTGAGTGGTACAGTTGCTGTGGTAGCTGTACATAGTGCTCAACTGGCTAATACTTATGCCATACTAACCAAACTCTCCCCACCCATCTCTAGAGTAGTTTTGTAACTCTTAAAAGCAAAGGGAGAAATGGAAGTATAAATGAATAAATGTAATTGGACAACCCTCCTGAAACATGGGAAGACAGACAAGACTGATGACTGAACCAGCATTTGAGTTGCTAGTATGTATATCTGGCACTTTATATTGTGAAGTCAGGAGGAAAGTGGGTTCATCCTCCTATGTCTTATTCCATTCAATGGGAGAAACTGAATACATGTACTAATCTCACACTGAAGCTGATGGAACTTATATAATTACCTTTGGCTAGATAATTGCTCTTGTTAATCTATATCTGCTGTTCTTCATAGCTGGAAGAGTCAGATGAAGAAATAGGAGAAAACTGACCGTTTTCGCACACAGCTTACCTCGCAGTCACAATCCTGTTCCCTCCGCAGCGTCTGGTCGGATTTCCCACCATCTCCGCTGAAGTTACAGGAAATGCCGCAGCTTTTGCATAGCAAACGTAAA
This sequence comes from Heteronotia binoei, assembly GCF_032191835.1. Taxonomy (NCBI): domain Eukaryota; kingdom Metazoa; phylum Chordata; class Lepidosauria; order Squamata; family Gekkonidae; genus Heteronotia; species Heteronotia binoei. Next base: position 53,963,083 of record NC_083232.1, on the reverse strand, counting down.
CCACTAAAACCCAGTTTACATTTGCTACGCAAAAACCGCGGCACTTCATGTAACTCCGGCGCAGATGGTGGGAAATCCGACAGACGCTGCGGAGGGAACAGGATTGTGACTGTGAGGTAAGCTGTGTGCGAAAACAGTAAGTATTTCACAGGAGGCTTTTGATGTAATCAGCTTAAACGTGTTGGATCTTAATGTGTGTGTGTTGGGGGGGAAGCTGCCACAAACTGAATGGAAAAAAAAGTTGGGCTGTAAAAATACAGTAAAGTAAGCTGTAAATATTAACCTTTTTAGCAGAGTAAATAACTATTTATTTGCATAGGCTATTTATTGTATTCTTGTTGTACTGTTAAATATTGGGACACTGTTGGCAAATAGAGAAAAGGCCATTTGTCTAATTTATTCTGGTCTTTCTGTAGTGCCATGATGCAGTCAGCTTGCATTAACGGTAAATAGAATAGGTAGCCCAAACCAAGCATATTTGCCTAACTTCTCAGGGACCACACCTTGTGTTTATCCGCCATTATGAGAACTGGTATGTATGAAATGCTCTGATTTACCAGGAACATGGTTGCCAATGTACTTTTTACATATTTCATGCTTGTTGGCCTCTGTATATATCATTGTGTTGCGTATTTATGAGAGCTAGTAAGCAATAATTTATATGTCAAAATGGCCAAGCAATATGAAGATAAAAACTTGTAAAAGCAAATGTTACATTTAGTCTTTTTAAAATATTGCTATTAAAAATACAAACCCATGTTAATGAAATGAGTCTGTGTGTGTCAATATTGATCTCTGTTTCTGAAGTAGTCACTTTGTTGTATGTTGTGTAGAGTACTGCGTTAGTGCCATGAACTTTGATAGTAAATAAGGGGCTCAAAGCTTAACACAGCCATGAACTCAGTTAATTCTTCGCTGTTATTATATGGTGCTGCTAACAGCAGCCTACTTGTAGGGCTGGTGCAGGGATTTCTGAGAGAATGCATGAAGGGAAAAACATATTCTGGATGTTGCTGCTGTTATAATCATGAGTCTGTAATATTTTCCAGCTGTATTCCTGAAGTCTGCTGTGCATCTCACTGTACTGATTAACAGACCACAAGATAAGTTCAGTGCCATCCAATTACAGCAACAGCATGACATAGAACTAAATTAGAATTTTATCTAAATAGGAAATATCTTTCCAATTAGAAGTTCCTCAGTAGCACTATTGTGATCATTGTGGGGTTAAAAACAGAGCCTTCTGTTCTAGGCACACAGAAGAACAGTAGCGGTGGGAGAAGGGGCATAGTGGTATTCTCTTGGATTCCTCCATGTACCTTATTGGTTCCACCTTTCCTGGCTGTAAAATACTTGCTTCTAGGCTAGGCCTTTGTTTGCACAGCTGTCAGGCTCTGACCTTGCTGGAGTGTTCTAGCTCTAGGTCTGCCAATCAGCCTACAAGTTCCGTTTTCTCTGTTTGCTCCTGTTTTTCTTCCAGCCTTGCCTTTGGGTGGATTTCTTGATAAAGTTCCTGGAAAATTATCAAGTAACAAGCTCTTTCTTACATTTACTGTCCTGACAAAACAAACTATAAAACAATCCATGATTAAGGCTGCAATCCTAAAAACACTTTCCTGGGATTGAGCCTCATGGAATAACAGAAGATTTAGTTCTGAGTAGACCTCTGAATTGCTCGCTAAACAACCAGCACCAAAATATAAATACAATCTAGCAATAAAAAATGAGTCCAGTGCAAAATAAAGATAAAAAGTAACTGGTCAACAACAGAAAGCCAACAAAATAAGCATGTGACCAGGATAAGCAAAAACAGGAGAGTCAAGGACAATATTATAGTAAAATTCTAAAATGGCCAAGTGATAAAATCATTAAAAGAAGAGGGAGATTAAAGTCTGAGCAAATAAAAATGTCTTTTCCTGGTCCTACTTCTTTAGCCTTTGGGCATCAGTTAAACTTCTAGGGGGACAGTATTCCAGAAAGGTCATGCCACTACTGAAAAAGGCTTGTCTCTGGCCACCTGTTTCCTGTGAATGTTGCTTCGCAGAGCATGGTTTGGAAAGAAGTCTTAACTAGTGAAGACCAGTCATTCGAATTGTGCCTAGAAACTGGTGGCCAGAACAGATCCTTCAGTAGAGAGAGGTCAATATGATTCTTGTAGCTGACCCCAACATTAGCCTAGTCAAGAGTATTTTGTTGTACCCGACACTTCTAAACATTCTTCAAAGGCAGCCCCATGGATGACTTTTCTTCCCTGAATATTATCTGGAATACTTAGAAACAAGGAGACCAGGAAAATTGATGGGTACAGAAAGAAGCAACTATAACATGGTTATTACCCAGTTTTCTTCCGAAAGAAGGAAACTGGAAACATCAAAGCTGGCCAAATAAGACATGGGCTGAGTATTTGTTTCCCCTCTCTCTGCAAGTTCACAGTGTGGATGTAGTCAGAGGCCCAAGTCTTTGGTGCAAGCAGTTTGGGGTTTTGAGTGTTTCATTTGCAAGTCTCTTTGAGTCTACAAAATGGGGTCGAATATTTAAATTAAATATATTTGTCACATACTAGGGAGTCCCCAGTACCTCTCCCTGTTTGGATTACTAAAGACTGACACACAGCTTGGATTTCCTCCTTCAAGAATGGAGTTCCTTTTCTCCTTGCCCATGAAATAGATTTGCAGGAACTGGGCTTTGTTTTGAGGTGCTGGCAGCAGACTTCTGACCAAGTGATACCTCTTTCCCTGAACTTTGAAGGTGGGTATGAAGCTGTCTCAGAGAACCTGCTTGGCCCTGAATGATGTAATGTTGAAGCATCCATTGTACTTATGAACATGGTCCATGAAATGGGCATGCTCAGGATGGCTGCCCAGTAGCAGGCTGAAGAGAGGCTCGGGCAGAGGTTCGAAGGACGGGAGATGCACCTTGCCAGTGCTGCAACACATGCCAATGGCCTCCTCCTCCCACTTGAGCACATTGCATTTGTGCATCATAGAACCCAGAGCTACAGTGCTGTCTGTCTCATAAGCTAATCGGGATCATATGTCATGCCTGAGTGAGTCTTGACCTTCCACGGAAGTGATCATCTATCTACTCATCTATCATCTATCTACCTCGGGGTGATCTTGCTGGTATTTGGCTACCACTGCTCAGTGCACCACAGGAGTACTATGCACATATTTCTTTGCCGCATCCCTAAGTTGCTTCCTCCTTTTAGCGTTGGTGTATTTGTCCCGGGAAAAAAGCAATCTTTCGCGCTGCATGTAGCAACCTCCAGCGCAAGCTTCGAGACATTCAGAACGAGTGGTGGACCAAGCTTGCAGAGAGAACCCAGCTGTGTGCAGACACTGGTGATTTAAGAGGGTTCTACGAAGCCCTGAAGGCAGTATATGGCCCATCATATCAGGCTCAGAGTCCCTTGCGTAGTGCAGACGGCCAAGTGCTCCTCACAGACAAGGCATCCATACTGAACCGGTGGTCGGAGTATTTTCAGGCTCTCTTCAGTGCCAACCGCGTAGTTCAAGATTCAGCAATCCACCTCACCCCACTTCAACCGGTGAAAACAGAATTGGATGAGATCCCCACCCTAGAAGAGACTGTTAAAGCCATCAAGCAACTGAAAAGTGGCAAGGCAGCGGGAGTTGATGGAATCCCACCAGAGATCTGGAAGCATGGGGGCACAGTACTACATAGCACACTTCACAAAGTACTTGTCACCTGCTGGGAACAAGGCAAACTACCACAGGACTTTCGCGATGCAATCATCATCACTCTATACAAGAACAAAGGAGAAAAGTCAGACTGCTCCAACTACCGGGGGATAACCCTGCTCTCCATCGCAGGCAAAATCCTTGCCAGAATACTTCTGAACAGACTGGTGCCCACCATTGCAGAAGAACTCCTCCCAGAGAGTCAGTGCGGCTTCAGAGCTAACAGGAGCACCACCGACATGGTATTTGTTCTCAGGCAGCTCCAAGAGAAATGCAGGGAACAGAACAAGGGTCTATATGTGACTTTTGTCGACCTTACCAAAGCTTTCGATACCGTTAGCAGGAAAGGCCTGTGGCAAATCTTGGAATGTTTAGGATGTCCCCCGAGATTCCTCAGCATGATCATCCAGCTACATGAAGACCAGCGAGGCCAAGTCAGACACTGCAACGACCTCTCGGAGCCCTTCCCAATAGGCACAGGTGTAAAGCAAGGCTGCGTTCTCGCGCCAACTCTCTTTACGATCTTCTTTAGCATGATGCTTCAAAGAGCCGCAGTAGATCTAGATGATGATGATGGTGTCTACATCCGCTATCGCACTGATGGCAGCCTGTTCAACCTGAGGCGACTAAAGGCTCACTCCAAGACAATGGAAAAACTTATCCGAGAGCTACTGTTTGCTGATGATGCTGCACTCGTCTCCCACTCGGTATCAGCTCTGCAGCATATGACGTCCTGCTTTGCAGAGGCTGCCAAGCTATTCGGCCTAGAAGTTAGTCTGAAGAAGACAGAAGTTCTCCACCAGCCTGCACCCCAGGAAGACTATCACCCTCCCTGCATCACTGTGGGTGAATCAGTACTGAAGACAGTCCAGCAGTTCAGCTACCTGGGGTGCATCATCTCCTCAGATGCCAAGATTGACAAGGAGATCGACAACAGGCTGGCAAAGGCAAACCGTGCATTTGGCCGACTGCACAAAAGAGTATGGAGCAACAAGCATCTGAAAAAAGGCACAAAGATCAATGTTTACAAAGCGGTTGTGTTGACAACCCTCATCTACGGCTCCGAATCATGGGTTTTATATCATCATCACCTGCGACTCCTTGAGCGTTTTCATCAGCGCTGCCTTCGCACCATCCTCAACATCCACTGGAGTGACTTTGTGACCAACACTGAAGTCCTCAAGAGGGCGGAGGTTACAAGCATCGAAGCACTGCTGTTGAAGACGCAGCTGTGCTGGGCAGGGCATATTTCTAGGATGGAAAACCACCGCCTTCCCAAGATTGCTCTGTATGGCGAACTTTCCACCGGCCATCGAAATAGAGGGGCACCAAAGAAGAGGTACAAGGACTCCTTGAAGAAATCCCTTGGCACCTGTCGCATCAACCATCACCAGTGGTCTGACCTAGCCTCAGATCGCAAAGCATGGAGGCACACCATCCACCAGGCTGTCTCTTCCTTTGAGAACGCACGCATAGCTGGTCTTGAGGACAAAAGGAGATTGAGGAAGAATCGCACTGCTACAGCATCAACCCCAGGTCAGACTTTTCCCTGCAGCCACTGTGGCCGGATCTGCCTGTCCCGCGTTGGTCTTGTCAGCCACCAGCGAGCCTGCAGCAGACGTGGACTGCTGCACCCTTCTTGAATCTTCTTTCGCGAAGTCAAGCCGAGAGAGATTTGGCACAACATTTGCCATGATCCTTCTTGGGGGCAGTAAGAGGTGTGAAGGGGAGTTGGACTGAGGGAGGGGTGATGTGTACAGTCCTTCAGGTTCATGAGGAAGGCACACATTAAAATGGCTCCTACAAAGGTCCTGCACCATCTCCCCATGAACATTTATAAACTAAATTGCCAAACCAACTTTTATGGAAAATGCCTATTTAAGAGTCTTGAATCACTGATTTTATTACACAGAAGACAGAAGTTTCCTGAAGACTGTTTTCAACTGTCTGCAGTCCCCTTTAACAGATTTTTACCTCAGAACATAGAGCTCCACAGCTGACCAATCAGAGAGAGGGGTGTGCAAGCAGGCAGCAGCCTGCCAGGCACACAGCAAAGCTTTACTCCATTGGGAAAACACATTTTACCCCTTTTCACCCCCTTAGGGGTTGAATTTGTAAAAATCCCTTCAGAGTGGATGCTGATGTTGTGGAAGGAATGCACTCCCCAAATCTGTGTTTCTAGATCCAGGGGTTTGGACTGGGTGTTGATGACTCAGTCAGGATACCTGTTTGGTTTTTTTTAAATAGATGGTTGGGAATAAACAATGTGGGAAGCCAATAAGACATGCAGTAGATGGAAATCCTGCCCCCCTTTCTATTTCCTTATTCTCCAGTATATGCACAAGCATACTGTGGCTATTAAAATGCAGACATCACTGACATCTAGTGTCTGAAAGCAGGAATCTTGCTGGCTGTTTAAGTGCTGACATGCATTCTTGGGAGAAAACATGCTGCTAAGATTAAGGACCAGTTATTTCAATTAACTAGATTTGTTAACTCTGCATTCCTTGTGGAAGAATTCTGGTGTTCGGCTTTTCTTTTCATGTTTACTGACAGCTTTAGTTTTATGTTTATATGACAGAAGTATGCACTGATGCAATGTGTTAATTGGAAATCCAGAACATGGCATTCTGATGTGATCAAGTCAGTAACTTGGTAAGGATGCTTGAATATTTGCTGGTTTGGTTCACCTGTGCTGATCAGGCAGCCAATTACTCAACAGGCTTTCAGCAGTCCATCTGCATCTATCTGCAAAAACAGGGCAATTGCAGCCATCAGAAACTGAATGCCAGCTGATAAGGCAGCAGGCGGGAATCAGCTTCTGATCTCCTACTGGGGAAATTCTGTTGGGTGCCCAACAAAGTAACTTTTTAGAGGTGGGGAAGGGGAGGATTGAAAACCAGCTCTCAATTGATTACAGGGATCAGCTGGAAGTTGAGTTCCTCTGATCTCCCAGCCTGGAAAGTTTGCTGAATTCTAGTCTTGCTAAAATGTAGCAAATTAGGATGGAGAATAATAAAAACAGAAAAAACTTCAGGGAAAGAAATGCCCTCATTTTGACCCAGACTTATTAGCAATAGAATAATTAATAGACATTAATTCTGACATGTTACTGTTTTTTTGGTTTCCCATGCTAATGCAACCCAGATCAAGGGTTTTCTGAATTTGTTAATTTTACTATTCTGCTATTGGATTTTAACTTTGTACCACTTTGCATTCTAAATCCCACCAGCTTTATGTAGTTCTGCTTACTTTACATCATTCCTCATCTGAAGAAGTGTGCATGCACACGAAAGCTTACATTCTGAATAAAAGTTTGTTGGTGCTACTTGACTTCTGCTTTGTAATAAAAACAAAAGTATAGCCCACTGGATCAGACCACTGTTCTTTGAGTCCAGCATATTGTTTCACACAGTGGTCAGCCAGTTGCCCTGGAGGGCCAAATAAACAGGGTACTGAGACTAAATTCTTCCCCTGATAATGCCTTCTAGCACTGGTATTCAGAGGCTCCCATATTGACTAGTATCCGTTGATGGACCTCTCCTCCATGAATCTGTTTAACCTCTTTTTAAAGCTACCTATGTTCATGGCCATCACTACCCTGCCTGGCAGTTAATTCTACAGTTTAATTACTGGTTGAGTAAAGAAGTATTTCCTTAGTGTATCTTGAACCCATTTCTTGACATCTTCATTGGAAACCCCTGGGTTCTGTTATTATAGGAGACAGAGGAAATGCTCCATCTCATGCATGGTTTTATAACCTTGCCTTCCCTTAGCCATCTTTTCCCATAAAGTCCCGTGTTCTCCAGACTTTCCTTATAGGAAAGATGCTCCAACTTCCTAATCATCCTGGTTGCTCTCCTTTGTACATATTCCAGTTCCACAGTGCCCTTTTAAAGATATGGCACCAGAACTGCACACAGTATTCCAAGTACGGCCACACCATAGCTATATAATATTGGCCATTTTATTTTCAATCCCTTTCATAAGAATTCCAAGTATAGACTTTGCTGCCACACACTGGATCAACATTTTCATCAAGCTTTCTGTCAGAATTCCAGAAGCCCAAACAATTTATTTCCATACCACTTCTCTTTGACTAAGAGCTTGCAGCTGTTTACAACAATAAACAATTACATTAATGAAAACAACTACATCAAAATATCAATTAAAATAAATACAAAAGTGATATAATAAATATCCAATATTGGCTCATATAAAATAATACAAATCCATAAAACCAATCTGACCCCCACCCTGAAACTGTAGGAACCCTTACAAACATCAAAAATTACCCACAAGAATGCAGAACAGGGTGGTGTACAAGGCAGTCAGAGAAACTTAGTTGCCAGCTGTTTTTTTTAATTATTTCTGTCTCCAAATTTCTCGCTAGGTTCCTGCAAGGTGACACTCAGCAAGAAGTTTGGAGGGAGGCAGTTTCAGTTTGGCAGATGTCTCACATGTATTCCAGGAGCTAAACAAGCTGGATGACTTCAGATCAACTGATTGCAGTTTGTTCAGCTGTTTCAAAAATTTCTTGGGCATGTTCTCCCCTAAATTCATGGCAGTCCTCATCCCAATTAAGTTTGCAGCATAAGAATACTTTGCTCTGATCTAAGCTATGTTTATTAAGTAACAGCATTGTTTATCCAACTATCCATGGGCACTGAAGAGAGATGGATTTATGCTACTCCAGGGGTCAATTTGTAGAAAAATAGGTGGTGGAGCTCATTAGCCTAACTCATTAGCATATGATGCCCCCACCACCACAAAAAGCAAGCCGATGCAAGAAAGAAGAGCCCTGGGTGGGCAAGGCCTGCTTGGGCTAGCTAGAGATCCAGCCAGCCCAAGCAGGCCTCACTCACTTGAGGCTCTCCTTGACTGCCCCCTCCCCCAACAGTCAAAAGGCCAGCAAGCTACCTGCCACCCAAAATCACATATGAAGTGGAGAAAGGGTGGTGTGGGCATCTCCAGGGGTTAATGAGGGCTGCTGGGGGTTTGGCAAAGTTCCTGATGGCTAGCTGACTGCCCACTCTCCTAATCCAGGGATTGTTATGCAGCTGTACCTACAATTCAATGGACAAAGTAGGTAGTGAGGAGGAGGAGGAGCGTCAGAAAGGTTCTGGAGCTGTGCTCCTGTGAGCTCCTGCTAAATTCAAGACCTGTCCTACTTCCCTCTTCCTGCAGCTTTCTTACCCTCCTCCCTGAAAATTTTCTCTTGAGTGTCAGTGGAATTTTTGGAATAGCATAAGGAAAAGTGGGAGTCAGCAGTGACTTGGGTGGCCAGGTCTTCCTGACCACCAGTGGAGGAGGGGTGGTAGGGTTGCCAGATCCAGGTTGGAAAATTCCAGGAGATCTTGCCGTGGGTGAGCAAGGCCTGGGGAGGACGGGGACCTCAGTGGGATACAATGCCACAGAGTCAAAGGAACTGATCTCTGTAGTATGGAGATGAACTGTAATTCTGGGGAATCCCCAGGTCCCACGTAGAGGCTGGCATCCCTAGCAGTGACAGGTTGAACTGCCACCCCCTCTTCTGCAAACACAAATGCTGTCCCATCAAAAACTATAGCTTTCCTCCTCAAAGGTGTTTACAATCTGAACTGTGGCCCAGTTGGAGACAACAATAAGGGGGACTGATGAATAATACAGAGAGATGGGAGAAATTGTGCAAGGCAAAGGCAATGAAGCATAATGTAAGCAAATTGTCACATAGTTTAATTTTGATCAGGACTGAAGATGAAGGAATGAATCACTTCCCAGAAAAGGTAGATTTTAAAGAGGAACTTCAAGAAGACAGAAGTGACACTTCATAAGTGTTCTGAAATAGATGGAATATCAGTCACATGGGGAAGCAAGAGGGGGAAAGATGGAGTCAAAAATGAACATTTACACATAATCCAGGCCTGTGGCTATGGTGGGGACCCAGGGTCCCAGCCCCACCACTTACCACCCCTTCAGTGTGATGCCTACTGGGGGGAGAGCCAGCCAGGAAGCAGGAGCACTGCAGTGTGGCCAGGAGGAAGACAGAACCCGGGGTGAGCAAGAGCAGCAGGCCATCTGCTGGTGGAGATACAAGCACTGCAAAGGGACTGGCCAGCGGGATGAATGCGGCATTTGTGGGATTCATGGGAAGCCATGCAGTGATGCCTTGGTCTGCAAGGGAAGGAGGGGGGACAAAACACATATGCAAAGAATGTTAAATAGAGGGGGGTTCATTTCATGGGCCTACAGGTGTGTGGGGAAATCGGAGGGAAGGAAGCAAGGGGGCAGTGATTTGAGACTGGAGCTTGCTGTACCTTTGCAACCTCCCTGGCGAGGGGACTGGGGAGAGAAGTGAGGGCACTCCTCTGCAAAGTTGTAGGATCTTGGCAGAGGCAGCTGCTGCCTGTCTGCTCTGCTACTCTGAGGGTGGAAGAGAGGAGGCTGGAAATTGGAGACTTGCAGAGTCTTGCAGTGTTCCCAGGGGAGGGGAGGGGAGAAGGAGGGACCTCTTGATTTGCTCCAGGTTTAGAAATTTTCTACTTTAACTCCCCACCCACCTTCAGTGGCATAACAGATGGGAATGGTTTCGTTTTCTGTGCCCAACACACAGACATACGCTTCTTTTTTGTGGGGGGGGGATGTGGGGAAGACTGCAAAAGGCCTCTATCTTAGATACTGGGGAAGGGGGAGAAGGAAGTTTTGCAGGAAAGTTGTGGTTGCAAGGATAGAGAGGCTATGTACCCTACCAAATGAAAAATCCTGGCTACTACCCTGATTTAACCCCTGGGTCAGATTCTTCGATAGCATCTGCTCTGTGAGGGAAAACAAGCACACTGTTAGGATGAAATGTACACAATAGATATTGTCATGACAATTTTTCAGAACTGGTGGGACCCACAGTTTCTATATTACTAATATTACTATATTACCTGCTGGTACAAGGAACCTTGCTCCACTTGCCACCAGAAGGCTCTTTGCACTGGCAAAAGACTCCCATAGTTAGCAGAATGGAAATGTTGAACCCAACTCTTTGTGTCCATCTAAACAAGCATTGTGATCAAAACTTGCAGCTGAAAGGACAGTCTTGAAAGAGAATTGATGACAACTGGCATGGTGTAGTGGCTATGATATGGGCGGCATGACATCACTTTCAGGGAAAACCTGGAAATAATGTCACTTCATTCTAGGAATCTGCAAAAACTTTTTTTTGTTTTTGCCATAGAATTTTTATTGATTCCTAGAGTGATGTGGTGTCACTTCTGAGTTTTTCCTAGAAGTGGCTTTGTGCCATGTGCACCAGTGGTGCCTCCCTGTCTCCCATCTTTTGTCTGGTGCCAGCCTAGATATGAGCTATGAATCAGAAAGTCCTTGGTATATTCAATGCCACCTGCCCACCTCCAGCAACAAAAGAGAGAAAATAATACTTACACTACCATGAACTTGTCTCTCTCAGCTTGACTTCGCAAACGAAGATTTAAGAAGGGTGCAGTAGTCCACGTCTGCTGCAGGCTCGCTGGTGGCTGACAAGACTAATGCGGGACAGGCAGACCCGGCCACAGTGGCTGCAGGGAAAAGTCTGATTTGGGGTTGGTGCTGTAGCAGTGCGACTCTTCCTCAATCTCCTTTTGTCCTCAAGACCAGCTATGTGTGCGTTCTCAAAGGAAGAGACAGCCTGGTGGATGGTGTGCCTCCATGCTTTGCGATCTGAGGCTAGGTCAGACCACTGGTGATGGTTGATGCGACAGGTGCCAAGGGATTTCTTCAAGGAGTCCTTGTACCTCTTCTTTGGTGCCCTTCTATTTCGATGGCCGGTGGAAAGTTCGCCATACAGAGCAATCTTGGGAAGGCGGTGGTTTTCCATCCTAGAAATATGCCCTGCCCAGCGCAGCTGCGTCTTCAACAGCAATACTTCGATGCTTGTAACCTCCGCCCTCTTGAGGACTTCAGTGTTGGTCACAAAGTCACTCCAGTGGATGTTGAGGATGGTGCGAAGGCAGCGCTGATGAAAGCGCTCAAGGAGTCGCAGGTGATGACGATATAAAACCCACGATTCGGAGCCGTAGATGAGGGTTGTCATCATAACCGCTTTGTAAACATTGATCTTTGTGCCTTTTTTCAGATGCTTGTTGCTCCACACTCTTTTGTGCAGTCGGCCAAATGCACGGTTTGCTTTTGCCAGCCTGTTGTCAATCTCCTTGTCGATCTTGGCATCTGAGGAGATGATGCACCCCAGGTAGCTGAACTGCTGGACTGTCTTCAGAACTAATTCACCCACAGTGATGCAGGGAGGGTGATAATCTTCCTCGGGTGCAGGCTGGTGGAGAACTTCTGTCTTCTTCAGACTAACTTCTAGGCCGAATAGCTTGGCAGCCTCTGCAAAGCAGGACGTCATATGCTGCAGAGCTGATACCGAGTGGGAGACGAGTGCAGCATCATCAGCAAACAGTAGCTCTCAGATGAGTTTTTCCATTGTCTTGGAGTGAGCCTTTAGTCGCCTCAGGTTGAACAGGCTGCCATCAGTGCGATAGCGGATGTAGACACCATCGTCATCATCTAGATCTACTGCGGCTCTTTGAAGCATCATGCTAAAGAAGATCGTAAAGAGAGTTGGCGCGAGAACGCAGCCTTGCTTTACACCTGTGCCTATTGGGAAGGGCTCCGAGAGGTCGTTGCAGTGTCTGACTTGGCCTCGCTGGTCTTCATGTAGCTGGATGATCATGCTGAGGAACCTTGGGGGACATCCTAAACATTCCAAGATTTGCCACAGGCCTTTCCTGCTAACGGTATCGAAAGCTTTGGAAAGCTTTACATGAACTTGTAAGGCTTGGAAATACTACAGATAATGTATACAAAAGGCTTGAGCATTCCAGTGCTAGATATTCAACATTGTTACTGTCTTTAAGCCTGGGGACTGCTTAAAAGGCCTGTATCCCGCTAAGTCATTTCCAGATCCACTTCAGATACCTGTTGAGACCAATTCTCAACCCAAGAAACCAAAGTGTCATAAAAATCTAGATAAGTTGACCAGAAACTAGTTATATGGGGTAAATCATAAATGACAAAATTAGCATGCAATGTACTCCCAAGGTGAGTAAAAATGAGTTAATGGCACCACTCTCTTAGCTTTAAAGAATGCTTTTAATTCCCCTAATGATAGCAAAACAAGCCAGGAATAAACAAACTGAAGATGGTTTGATGCATGCAGCCCGGGCGGGCACAAGTTTATATTCTTCTCTGTCTTCAATGGTACTGCTTGGCCTCTGTTCATCAGACAATGGGTCTGTTTTCCAAGCAGTACAAAGACCCAGTCCCCTGGCTTCTCTTGTATGCTTTCAAAAGAAATGGCTTTCTTTAATCAGTTGCCCTCTTTTAATAGCTGTTCCCTGTCCTGGGTCATATCTCTTAGGGGTGACTATTTGAACTTTCAATAGCTACATAGTCTTAGCTTTCTTCTATTTTATATGTTGACCTTTCAGTGCTTATAAAACAGTCTATATCTAGAGATCTGAATCTTCCATGAGGCAAACACTAGCTGATGACGTTACTACTATCTTTAAGGTAGGGAAAAGGATGAATCAAACATCTGTGTCCATTCATTCTGTGATTATTGATATGCCAATAAAAGTATATGATGATGATCTGTGCCCATTCCAGGTATGTATATAGGCTGTCCAATGCCTATAGGTCAAAATGGAATGTTTGCCCCAGGAAGCCTGCTTCAGTGGACAGCTGCTGTACTGTGCGCTACTGTTGTGCTAAATTTATTGGATAATCCCCTTTTTGCCTGGAATGGCTGCAGCTTGGTAGGGGGGTTGAGTCCCTGCCCTGCAGTGACTTTGGCCCATCACTGGGTGGGCTGTAAGTTCTGCCACCTGCTAACTGAAAGAGCAGAAATAAAATTCAGAAACAGCTGTAGCTAATTGGTAACACAGGCATGCAGCCCATCCATGTCTTTAGTCCCAGGTCAAGCTACCAGGACATAGCTTAGGCCACTGGTGAGTCACAGCTGCCTGCTAACAGGTTGGTTTTCTCTATCCTAACTGTAGTTTATGTTAAGGACCTATTTAGTATATTATTAACATTAATATGCACATTGAAATCTCATGGAGATATGAAAGGGGAGAGAATGGAAGGCAAGATGGGGTGTGCAGTTAAATATGCCCTGTTTCAAAACGAGGTCTTTGAATATTTGAAAAGAGTAGGATGAGTGTGCAGGGGAGAGGAGTAATACTATGCCTTGCTTCAGAACCTAAGAATCAGCTGAACTAAATATCTCTGTCCTTGCAAATATTTTTCCTGTCAGTTGATGGAGCTGTGCTAGCAATTGACTGAGCTGTTGTATCTTTCAAATTCTGAGGTATTTCAGAGATGGAATTCTGAGAAGCTGAATGGGCTATTCCAACAAAGTGAAAGGTCAGGGTGACTGAGAAAAAAATTGGGTCAGGAAAAACTGTGCTCTTGGCAGAAAGCAGGAAGCAATTCATTTTATTTTAAGCATTTATTAGCTGCCTTTCTATCTTACAGGAGTTCAAGGCAGTTTACAGCGTAAGCAACAACAAAATGTAATACATAAAAACCGCTAATTTAAAACCAGTAGTTTAAAACTGTCAATAGGTAGAAGAACTGAAATGAATCAAATGCTGTCATAAATAAAACTGTCTTTACCTGCCTCCTAAGGGTCAAAAATGAGGGGGCCAGGTACACTTCCCTGGAGAGGATTTTTGTACTTGTGGGGCTGCCTGTGAAAATCAGGATAATAAGGCAAAAAAGCCAAGGCATTGGATAATGGGGTGAGAGAACTATGTAAGCAGAGGAGCCCTCAATAGTGTGCATAAAGGAATAGAGGCAGACCAGATATTAGGCCAAAAACAGATATAGAGGGAAACAGAGATTGTAGAGGCAGAGATAGTGGAGTGAGGCATCCAAAGGGGCTGTTGTGGCTGTTGATTTGAAGTAATCAGTAGTTAAGCATTCCTAGAGTGGCTTCACATATTCCTGTCAGGCTTCCTTCTGATAGTCCACCTCTCTACTTGTTAGTTTGCTTGACCACTCCCTTAAGGCCTCATTCTGGAAAGGGGAGGGGTTTTGAGGTGTATGGCCATCTTCCTTTCCCTCAGCTTGCTCCTCCATTGCCTGGCTTTATTGGCCTCTCTTTTGCTTTTAACACCCTGCAGCTTCCTGGTTTTCACGAGAGGACAGGCCTTGAGATGGAGAGCAGGTTAGCCAAGTCTCATACGTCTGTGTTTTAATCCTGGAACTGCCCTCCCATCTGACTGGCAAGATTGTCTTATCTCCAAACAGTTGGGTGGGTCTGTGTTGTTGGTAGAGTTACCAGCCTCCAGGTAGGGTTGCCAAGTCCAATTTAAGAAATATCTGGGGACTTTGGGGGTGGAGCCAGGAGACATTAGGGGTGGAGCCAAGATCAAGGCTGTGACAAGCATAATTGAACTGCAAGGGGAGTTCTGGCCATTGCATTTAAAGGGACAGCACACCTTTTCAATGCCTTCCTTCCATAGGAAATAATTAAGGACAGGGGCACCTTCTTTTGGGGCTCATAGAATTGGACGCCCCTGTCCAATCGTTTTGAAACTTAGGGGATATTTTGGGGAGAGGCACTAGATGCTGTACTGAAAATTTGGTGTTTTTACCTCAAAAAACAGCTCCCCCAGAGCCCCAGATACCCGCAGATCAATTCTCCATTATTTTCTATGGGAATAAATCTACATAGGAAATGGCAGAGGTCCCAGAAGACATTTCCCTCCCCTCCCCCTGCTTTCTGATGACCCTGAAGCGGGGGGAGGGCCTCCAAACCGGGGGATCCCCTGCCCCCACCTGGGGATTGGCAACCCTACCTCCAGGTGAGGCCTGGAGATCTCCCACTTTTACAGCTGATTTCCAGCTGGCAGAGATCAGTTCCCCTGAATAAAATGGCTGCTTTGAAGGGTGGTTTCTATGGCATTGTACTATGCTGAGGCTGAGGCTTCTCCCTTCCCCAAACCCCACGTAGTCCTGGATATACTCCCAAAGTCTCCAGGTATTTTCCAACAGACTTGGCAATCCTAGTTGTTGGCACCCAACTGGGGGCTTTGGGAGTGCAGTTCTACCCTCAGTGAGAGTCAAGCAGTACACACACCTCTTGCAGTTCCCAATTTAAGGAGGCCAGCTTCCAAGTGGGATGTGGGGCTCCCCCAGAATTACAGGTCAACTACAGAGATCAGATCTGGAGAAAATGGAAGGTTTTAAGGGTAGGCGCTGTGGCATTGTACCCCACTGAGATTCCTGTCCTCCCCAGGCTGCATCCCCAAATCTCCAGGAATGTCCCAACCTGGATCTGCTAACCCTATTCCTTCACTGGTGTCCAGGGGGGACCTGGCAATTTTAGTCCCCTCCCCCCCCCCCTTTTGCATAGTGATTCTATATGGGATGCCTCATTTGTTTTTACCAACACCAGAGAAAAGCAGGCCTACTGCCATGGAACCACTTTGCACTGGTGTGTGAAATGATCTGAAGTGTCAACACAAAGCTGCTGCTAGTCAGTATATTTTTGAATCTATTAAACTCTGCAGGTGCAATTTATGACAGATCTAAGGAACCGCAGAAATATTCTCAAATTGTTACTTTTAATGCTTAATATGCAAAATAAATTTCTTTGTATGGCTGAAACAGAGGAGTGGATTTGGAGCAGACTGGTCATTTAGGACACTGGAAACATTTCCAGTGGATTGCCAGTGTTGTGAAAGAGCAGTTGCAGCAGCATGGCAGAAATTGTTGGCTTCCTCTTTTCTCTTGGTGCAGCACAGGCTGGGGTGGCTGTTCCTTGGATTATACCAGGGCCAACTCAATATATTTTGCCACTCCAAGAACTCTCCTCTTGCCGCACCTTCATGTGCTACAACAAGGATGTCAAACGTGTGGCCTGGGGGCCGAATCAGGCCCCTGGAGGTCTCCTATCAGGCCCAGGAGCAGGTTGCTTCCTTTCCCCTCTCTTGATTCCTTCTGCATCACATTTATATCTCCCCTCCCTGGCATTGCATTTTATGACACACATGGCCTGGCCCTACATGGCCTCATTTATGTCAGATCCAGCCCTCATGAGTTCAACACCCCTATGCTAAAAGCCTTGGAACCTGGTGGCAGAAACATGTCTGAGGGCACATCTCCTCCTCTGCAGACCACAAAGGCTTCAAAGGCAGGCTGCTGAGATGTTTGTTTGGGCATTGACCTGCAGCACTATTATTTATTATTTCACATTTCTATCCTGTCCTTCCCGACCCGAAATGGACTCACCGCGGGTCACATCAGAAATAAAACAACTACATACGTTCTAAAACAACTAACTAAAACATAAAACCAAACACATCAATTTGCTGATTTAAAAGTTCAGATGGTGACCATTTCACAACCTGATCCCTGGCTGAGCAAATAGAGACAGATGATAATAGCCAAAATCAGTTGCTACTCCAAATAGGGCTCATGGATGGGCCAGCATGTGGCAGGGAGGCCATACTGATGTCCAGTGATGTCCACTGCCTCAACTAAATGCCTGGCGGAGCAACTCTGTTTTGCAGGCCCTGAAGAACTGCAACAGGTTCCACAGTGCCTGGATCTCCAGTGGTAACTTGGTCCACCAGGCAGGGGCCAGAACAGAAACCTCCCTGGCCCTAATTGAGGCTAAGTGCAGGGCTTTTTTTGAGCAGGAATTCAGTTCCGGCTGGCTTGGCATTAGGGCTTGGCATCAGTTCCGGTTGGCTTGGCATAGGCAAATGAGTTCTTGCTGAGCTTTTCCTACAACAAAAGCCCTGGCTAAGTGAACATCCTGTGGGCCAGGGACAACCAGGAGGTGTTGCTCAGCAGAGTATAAAGCTCTCTGGGGGGTGTATGGGGAGAGGAACTACCTTAGAAGGGGATCTACAAGAGGGGACACAATGTTTCATCCCGGAGTGTTCAGTGTTGGGCAGCTGTCCCCCTGTGACTGTTGCTGTGCGTACTTCACCTGTTGGTCCCAAAGCAGTCTGCAGATGCTTGGCTTTGGCCACCAGCAGCATAATGGGGAAAGGAACAAAGAAGATGGATGTGCCAGGCAAGCATGCTCCATTCATAAAGCATGCCTGAAGCATTCTTTCCTGTGAAGGAAGTATTTTGTATTGCTTTGCTGTTGTAAGGAAGATTTACATGGCCATGATGGGCCTTCTAACAGTAAGTTACTAAGACTGATATATTTCTTTTTAAAGCTCCCTTGGGAAGCTCTGGATTTAAACAGAAACAGTGCAGAGTAAAGACAGGGAAAGGGCTGTTGCTCTTCTTCCATTAGCTGCTGTTCATGAGTTCTCCCCCCTCCTGAGTTCAGACCAGAGAGTTGCCCGATGTGCCAGCTGTTACCCAAACTGGACCCAAAGACGGGGAAATTAGCTTTTAAAAGGGTTCCAGAAAGGAATAACACAGGATATTGTAAGTCTGTGTATATCACGGTGGATCTCAGTAGGGGTACCCTTCAATAAAAGTAGGAAGAAAGAGGAAGTGAGTGATTATCTTTCCACCATTAAATTGTTACCCAAAATAAAATCAGAAAGAGAGTGAGTGATTGTAAACACAGACAAGTTTATTGTGTACAAAATAAAAATGCGAAGCGCCTATTCTGAACACCTGAGAACTAATTCCCTAAGCAATCTCTCTCTCTCTCTCTCTCACACACACACACACACACAAGCAAGAGGATGCACTTATAAAAAGGAAAAGGAAGAAACTGGGAAGTTTTGGGGAAGAGACATACAACCTGAAATCCTGGGCTTGAGTTCTGGGTGCAGGCTGCAGAAAGAGGAGGGGGAAAAAGAAGCCTGCAACGCAGTTGCAGGGATGTTCAGGTAGTGGGCAAACCTTTCACTGACCTGAGATGGTCTTTTTATAGGGAAGAGTCCCATAGCTGGACATGGGAATCCACTTTCCTAGAGACATGATTAGGCTATTGTGAGCCAAATATGCATGGGCACAAAGAGCGTTGCCATTCCCCAGTTGGAGGCAAGGGATCCCCTGTTTTGGAGCCCCCCCCCCCGCTTCAGGGCTATCAGAAAGCGGGGAGGGGGGAGAGAAATGGCCACTGGGTGCTCCATTTTACTCTACATACCCTATGGAGACTGGTCCCCATAGGGTATAATGGAGAACTGATCCATGGGTATCTGGGGCTTGGGAGAGACTGTTTTTTGCAGTAGAAGCACCAAATTTTCACCATAGCTGCTGATGCCTCTTCTCAACCCACTCGCCCAAGTTTCAAAAAGATTGGACAAGGAGTCCAGTTCTATGAGTCCCAAAAGAAGGCTCCCCATCCTCCATTATTTCCAATGGAGTGAAGGCAATTTAAAGGAACATGGTCCTTTTAAATGCAACAGCAGCTCACCTGGAACTCGCTTTGGAGTTCAATTGTGCTTCTTCCCTCCCCTCTCCCAGAATCTCCCTTCCCTCTCCTGGGGTCTCCTAGTAAGCCCCCCATCAGATTGTCAGCTGTACTTAGCAACCCTACTCTTAAAACAAGTTCAAAGTAAGATGGGGAGCCCACTGACCAAGGGGGTCCCAGCTGGAGGAGGGGGTGGAGTCCTTGCACAGCCACCTCCAGTGAAAAAGTCCAAATCATGCTACAGAGGAACTGTCTCTGCAACCCAGCTTGAACCTTTCTCAGAGACAACTTGCTGCTGCTTCTTATATTGTGACCTCCCGCTGCTTGATAAGGTGATTCCTTGAACACTTGGAATGCAGTGAACAAATGTAACTGTAGTTACTACTATCACTGTTTTTCTGTAAGAAGGAGTACTTGGGTATCTTTAGTGAAACATTTGATTTGATGGCTTGATTCATGCTTGGAAGAGCAAGACAATATTATCAGGGCCTTGTCATGGGAATAGGGGAAGAATGGGGACTAACCCCCTTATTGTCATATGGTCTATTTATGTGAGAACAAGCATAGGACCTGCAAGGACTTGCAGGGGCCATCTCATCTTCTGCTCCCCCACAGTTTCCTCTTTCCCTTCCCTGAAAGTTTCCTTCTTTCCTTCCTACTCACCAGCCAACCTATCTCTATCAACTTCCTCCATCTTCACTGTTCTCTCCTCCCCCCTCCCGCAGCCAGAAGAACTGTGGCCAAGTTGTATGGTGCCAGCTTTTTGGATAGTCCCAGTTGCATGCTCCTTGAACCCACAAGGACTTGTGTCCCCCTTTCAAAATCTCTGCCCACCCCTAGAACACCCCCCCTCCCCAATTCCCCTGCTGAACTAGCAAGGGAACCTGACAACCCTACCCTGTATCCCTTTTCTCTCACTACTTCCTCTTTTCTTCCTTCTGGCAAACTTGGTATCCTCACTTTTTACTTCCCAACCACCCATCAATTTACCTTTTATCTGCCTGTCATCTTCAGCTCATTATTCACTTAATTTATACTCCACCTTTCACCACAATGGGCCTCGAAGCAGTTTATGTCATTCTCTTCACTTCCATTGTATCCTCACAACAGCCATGAAAAGTTGTTAGGCTAAGAATGTGTAACTGACCCAAGGTCACCCAGTGAGCATTCATGGCATAGCGGTGATTTGAATCTAGGGCCGAGGTCAGACGCACATAAACTGACGAGATGGGCATGGATGAAAGCAAGATGCATGTTGGATTTTATGCGGTTGTCCAAACATCAGCATCTGGCAATGGTCGTTGGCTCGAACTGCCACGACTGAACTGCCACGACTGAGACGCGGACTTTTTTGATAGTACATTAAATCCGGAATACGAATGCTTCCAATGACTCCCACGTGTACTTTCTATGTTTGAACGCTCCATTGTAGCCAACTCATCGCAAGCGCACATCCGCTTCCCTGCGAGAGCCCACTCCAAATGATATCATTGCACCAGCAATTGTTGACTCAGCCTTCCAACCTTCCGAGGTCAGTAAAATATGTACCCAGCTTGCTGGGGGGGAAAGTATAGATGACTGGGGAAGGCAATGGCAAACCACCCCATAAAAGGTCTGCCATGAAAACTTTGTGAAAGCAGCGTCACCCCAGAGTCGAAAACGACTGGTGCTTGCACAGGGGACTTTTCCTAAATGGGGGGGGGGGAGCAGATCGCCCACCTTTTCTGGCACCTTTAAAAAAAAAAAAGCCAAGCACAATATCCCACGTACTATGCTTGCGCGAGTGTGGAATGCCATCTCCAAAAATGAGGTCTGGTTGAGACCTCTGATCAACCAGCGACGGGACCAACGCTGCTTAGAACTGAAGGATGGAGGGATGTCTGATCAGGAAATTCGTTGTAAAAAGGCTGTGGGGTATAATAGCGATGGGTTATAGGGATGGATTTAATGGTGAGTGTGACCACAGCCTAGGTCTCCCAGATCCTAGTCTGAAGCTCTAACTATTACATCATCCTGGCTTTCCTAGGGAGTGGCTGCTGTTGAACAGTAGCTAGCAGCTGGGCCGGAGTGAGTCATGCAAGTCAGCTATTAGCAAGTTACCTGGTGCTTGCTGGTGGCCCAGGACCTGGTGAGTCTTCCCTGAAAGGCCAAAACAGCCCTGGAAAGAGCCCTCCCCCTGCCTTTTACTGACAGAAATCAAGTCTTGAAGGCTGGCAATAATGTAGGCCGCCTAGCAATAGCCACTGAGAGCACTTTTTTCTTAAAGATAGAGATGCTGCTTCTATTGATTCAAAGTTCTTTTTTTAAAAAAAAAATCCTGCAATATATTTCTTTTCTTAAATTTCAGGTTTTTGTGCAAACTTGGGGTTTGCAGAAAAACCTGAGATGCTGCTTCTATTGATTCAAGGTTTTTTTTCAAAAAAAAAAAAAATTCCTGCAATATATTTCTTTTCTTAAATTTCAGTTTTTTCTGCCAACTTGGGGTGTTTTTCAGGTTTGTAGAATGACCTGTCTTGTCTGTGCATGGCTCCAATAACTGGTTTTAATGACAGATATGGCTACATTGAGAATTAGATATATTGATGATTATTCCATAACTCCTGACACCATATATATAGGATGGATTGTGCTTATAAGGAACCTTATCCAGAGTGTGCTGAGGGTTACTGTGATGTATCCCCAGCCTCCTGAACTATTTTGATTTTCCAAGCCATCCCTGAGTGGATTAGAAACAAGATTTTTACCATCCAAGTAATATTGGTAGGAAAGCCTCCTATGAACGGAGAATAAATGCAATACTTGTTGCATTTGTATGCGTCCCTTTTGTCTTACAAAGCACAAAATATCTGATAGCTGAGGTGTGAAAGTGCGAAAATCTGTTACAGGAATCCTCCAGCACCATCTAGTGGCTTTGAAATTTATTACTAGGGAATTATGCTCTTCGAAAACATTGATGGCTTTTAATTAGGTTAAGTGCAAGGCTTTTTTTGAGCAGGAATGCACAGGAACACAGTTCTGGCTGGCTTGGTGTCAGGGGGTGTGGCCTGATATGCAAATTAGTCCCTGCTAGGCTTTTTCTACAAAAAAGCCCTATGTAAAACAATGGTGATATCAGGGAGTGTGGCCTAATATGCAAATGAGTTCCTGCTGGGTTTGTTCTACAAACAAAGTGCTGGTTAAATGCATTTAGGGTTGCCCTCTGGCCAGATCGTGTTTGGCTTTCTCTGTCTTTCAGAACATCATCATTGCATATAATGGATGCTTCTAACTTCCACACTTTTACCTTCTATCCTACCAAACTAACAACAAACAAGTAATGGGATAGAAACAGAAAAAGCAACCAGGATATATGTAGATAAGGCTTTAAAGAAAAAGACAGCAGCATCAGAGGCATAGTAGTGTGGCTGGAGAAGCTCTATATATAAACCAGGATGACCAAGCTCCATGTTCAATAGAAATATCTGATAGTAAGCTGCTGTTAAATTAAAAGCAGTGAAATTTAACCACATCCAGAATAATTTTAGGGGTTGGAAAAGAGGATTTCTAGTTCTGCATTGTATTGATAGGCCAGGTTAAGTTATCAAAATGTGAATAATAAATGCATGCTTTCTGGGAAGGGGGGGAACTCTGCAAGCTAATTGGCCAAATGCATACCAGTGAAGTAGCAAGCATCTAACATTCTTACAGGATCTTTGCACTCATGATGAGTGGCTGTAAAAAAGAAAGAATAACAATTTCTATCTCAAAAATGCCTATGCATCATCTATTGCTGGAAATGCCAGCTGTTTAGAACTTAGTGATAACCCTGCCCTTCATCAGCTTTCTTTATATTCCACTCAATAGTTCTTTGTCTTTTAGATGCTATCATGTGGTGCTGAAGGGTGAGTTTTTAATAACCATGTGTAGGATTTTGCTTGTTGTGGGTATGCCAGCTGTGCTGGTGTCACACTTGCTCCCAATATACTGCACAGTCTACAACCAGATAGAGAGCGGGAGAGCAGCTCTTCTCATGCAGCTCATGTGCCAGAGAATCTCAGCAGGTGTCACTATGGTAGGGGAAGTGCACTTGCATTAGACTGCAGTCAATAGCTACAGCTGTGGAATAATGGAAAAGCAAAGCAAAAAAGAGACACACATGGGAAAAGGAACTTAACATTTTTCAAATGACAACTGTTTCAAGTTATGGAGAGGCCTTTATTGAAGTCCAGCACATATGGCTAGTTTTCACTTTACTGACAACGTGCCATTATGACATACTGATGAGAAGAAGAGGAGTGCCATTATGACATACTGATGAGAAGAAGAGGAGTTGATTTTCATACCCCTCTTTTCTCTACCCTAAGGAGTCTCAACGTCAACGTCGCTTACAATTGCCTTCCTTTCCTCATCCTACCACAGGTACCTTGAGAGGCAGGTGGGGCTGACAAAAGTTTTGAAAGAACTGTGATTGGCTCAAGGTTCATATGAATGAATGGGGAATCAAATCCCCTTTCTTCAGATTGGAGTCTGCTGCTCTTAACCACTGCACCATGCTGGCTCTGAGACCTGGGAATGTATGAATAATTTCCATAAAATACTGAGAAGCTGAGTGATTTTCTGTGGAACTTCTCTTTTGCAGTGGCAGTTGGCATAGTATAATGTTGAAGAGTTGCTCACACATACCTTATACCTGCGTTATATTGATGAAGTCTGCTTTTTATCACCCTCCACTCCAGTGTTTTTTCAACAAACACAGATCCCTATTTGTGATTCTTTTAATTTGCTAAAAACATTCCCATGATTCCACACTGCCCACTTATATTAAGAATTTCTGCTTCCATTCCCACTTGTCTGATGAAGTCTGCTTAAGAGCATACGAAAGCTTACATTCTGAATAAAACTTAGTTGGTCTTAAAGGTGATCTTGTCTACTGCTTTGTTCTATTGCTTCAGGCCAACACGGCTGCCTACTGGGATCTATAATTAGTTATGATTAAAGCTGGAATCTAAAGGTGGTTTATGAACTACTCTGAGTCTGAACTATGATTTTGCACGCCATATAAATGCAGACATCTTGGCTTAATCCCCATCTTGTTCCCCAGTGATAGCCTCCCAGGCTAAAGAGAAAAGGCAACATTTGTTGTGGGAAATCCAGATTTGAGTGATCATTTGTGAGTTGAAGCCTAGCTTGTATAAACTGACCATTGTTAAAATAAACCATAGCTTCGCATGATGTCTGAACTGGGCCAAAGTATGTGACATGCTTTGAACACTTGAAGTGCTGTATAACTTATTATTAACTGTGGTTGGAGTGGTAAACTCAAAAGCCTTGATAACTTTTAGGCATTGCAATGGAAAATGAAGGGGGAAAACAATAGCTTCAGTGTATGTTGGGTGCAAAAAATTAGCAGCCAGTTTCAGAGATGGAAGTTTGGGGGTGGGGTTTCAAGCCTTCCTCTCTTAGCCTGGCTGCCATCAGCAGCCACTCTGGTCCATTCCTCCCCCCCCCCGCCTGCCCCCAGCTATAATCAAACAGTGATTGCCATTTTTGGAAAGCATCACCCATTTCTGATTGCTAGGGATAGGCTGGCATTCTCCAAAGTCAGCAAAGTCCTTCTACAATTATGGCTGAAGGGAAGATGTCTGGCTAGGAAGAGAGAGAAAGGACAGCTAAGAAGCTATGGGTATGGTGGTCCCTATCATCAGGCCACTCCAATTGGTGGCTTGTGTACTCAGTCCATGAACTGGCCCTGAGGCAGAGGCCCTGAGACTTAGTATCCCACTTTTATTTGGAGCTATGGTGGCCAATCCCTAGTTGGGGGCAGGGGACCCCCTAGTTTGGAGGCCCTCCTCCCACTTCAATGTTATCAGAAAGTGGGGTGTGTGTGAATGTCTGCTGGGCACTCCTTATGTCCTATAAAGACTGATCCCCATAAGATATAATGGAGAATCAATTCGTGGATATCTGGGGCTCGGAAGGCTGTTTTTTGAGGTAGAGACGCCAAATTTTCTGCATAGCATCTGTGCCTCTCCTCATCTTCTCTTCCAAGTTTCAAAAAGATTGGACCAGAGGATCTAATTCTATGAGCCCCTGAATAAGGTGCTCCATTCTCAGTTTTCTCCAATGAAGGGAAGGCATTTAAAAGGAACATACTCCGTTTATATGTGATGACCAGAACTCCCTTTGGAGTTCAATCGTGCTTGCCACAGCCTTGCTCCTGGCTCCACCCTGAAGTCCCCTATCAGGAACTGAGCCACTATGCAATACCAGTTAGGTGGTTTCCACAAGGGGAGGGCTTGTGTGGTTTCCTTGTTGCTGGTGCAGCTGCAGATAAAGCACAGTGTCAATGGAGCTTCCACAGGGCAGGTTCCCCTGCCCCAGTCCCTCAGCAGTGGCTGCTCTTCTGCCTTGGGCCACTACGGCTTTTTAATATTTTTAAAGTGATATAGTTTTAAAAGTACTAGAATATCATTATATTGATATACTACTGCAACAATAGGTGTAACAGATTCTGTGAAATCACAGCTTTAATTTTTTTAAAAAGTCTCTAGGACTTTCCATTGTCTTTTCCTTTATGTTTTCTGAAGGGAAAGGACTAGAGACTGACTTTTTTAATAAGTAAAAGCTGAGAATTCACAGAACCTGTTACTGGGGCTAGAGGACTGCAGATAGGGCCTTGGAGGGCTATGTAACTTTGGGGGGGGACAGAACTGACAATGGGTAGCTCTAGGAATCACCGGCAACTCTGTGGTAAATCTATAAAATTTCCAACAAATTCTAGAGCTACCCTTTGATACTTCCAGTAACAACACAGGACAGTATTGTTTTCTCCTGCCACCTCTCCAAGTAACCATGTGGCCAACAGGATCTGGTGGCAGGGCATTCCCTGCTCTCACAAGGAGATCGGCTGCTCTACTTGTTCTCCCTGTCACAATGGAATTTCGATATAATGATTATTCTAGTACCAATTCTTTTTAAAATAAAAAGCCTTCTGGTAGTAGATGGTGAAAATGGCTGTTGGAAGGGGGCAGGAAAAATGGCTGCCATGTGGATGAGAAAATCTGATTTTTTCCAGCCACACAGTAGCCATCCATATATTACTGCTGTATTTCCCAAAACTTTGAAGCAAAGCAGGTTTGATAAAGATCAGATTAAAGCAGGGGAAGATTCCAAAGGTACCACAATGCTGTGGAGCAGTTAACCCTCCCCCCGTCCCACTTTCCAACAGCATTGAACTTGGAGCAGATAACCCACATGGAAATGGCCTTATTGGATCAGGATAATCCTTTTAAAAAAATTATTACCAATAATGTGAAAGGAAAACCCAACGTTTTTTGCAAGGATGTTACTTGAATAGTCTGATATTGCCATATGACTTCTCCATGGATCACCTAATACTGTGGTCAAGTATTCCATGTCATAAAAGTAACATCTTATCTTACCCTTTTTACTGATATTGTGATTTCTAGTTACAAAGGGCAGAGTAATGGTTTTGCTTCCTAGATCTAAAGGAATCAGGGCTGTATGCACGTGTATAGATATACACATATACAGAAGAAATCACTCCTTGCCCCACAATTCTCTTCGAAGAGCTGCTATTCTGCCTTCCAATTTTGTTGCCGTGAACAGGCAGAGCTAGAGTTAGCACGAAGTAAGCTTGTACAAGCAGCTGTCAAAAAGGCATTGGCCTAGCATTGAGAGTTAGCAAGACTACAGGAGTGCTTGCCAGGGGATGCAGCCCCAAGAAAAATTGCAGCCAAGCAGTCTTTGCATGTGTGCACTATCCCTGTGATGTCTGTATTATAGTAGCTGTGTAGGCTCACAGAGATATTTCAGCTATGGATACAAATGGGTGTGTGCTGTGCTGCTCCATCTCTTACCAAGAAAGAAACATGAAAATGGCTGGTGCTGTTTCCCAGGGTGCATTTGGCAAGACTTGAAGATTTTGTGTCTGTATGCTTGTATGTTTGTGTATGTGTGCCTCCAAGATTAGTGCAGTCAAACGGGGAAGCTCAGAGTTGAGCTCAAACTTCTGTCCTAGTTGGCTCATCACTTTAAGTGATATGATGGTCAGTCTTTCAGGCAGCATAACATCTTTGGGACTGTTGTCATTGCAGGCAGTCAAGTAGATGAAAAGTAAGGGAGAAGACACTGTATTCCCACCTCCAGTTAAGTCAGACCTGTAATATCTGCTGGACTCCACACCAAGACAACCATCCCAAGCCTTCATGGCTCTTTCTCCTAACTTAACTACAAACTAGCAGGCCCTATCCCTAACTTGCAAAAACTCATGCTGGCTTCATCCACTGATATGCCTTGGCTGGCTCTTGCCCAGTAACCAGTTGTCTGTATATTTGACTTCTACAAGATGCAAGATTTTAAAATCAGTCTTAAATGGCTGTCAGACTTTTTATGTTTCAGACGTGACCACTGTTTATAAGCCCTAGCATCTAATCAGAGGGGGGAAATCCTACTTCCACAGAGCAACACAAACGTATACTAATTAGATTCTTCTTCTTCTTTCCTTTTTCTCCCATATGGAGACCCAAACTGGCTAATAACCTCATTCTGTCCTCCTCCATTTTATCTATACAACATCCTTGCGAGGTAGGTTAGGCGAGAAAAAGAGGAAAAATGGCTAATCAAAGATCACCTAGTGAGCTTCTATGGCAAATGGGAATTAGAGTTTAAGCCTCCCCAGACCTTAGTCTGACACTCTAATCACTATACCAGGTAGAATATGGAAGGCTTTGTAATTGTGACTCCTTCTTGTTGCCCAGGTTTCTACATTTTAAAATACAAAAACAAATAGACCTTCATAAAGTTCCGGCTTGGTTTCACAAGGCACACCTTCTGTGTTATCCTCCTCCAGACTCTGCATAATCACACTGACTTATTACTTATATTCAAATGTTATAATTGTTACACTTTTTAGAATACCATTCACATTTTTTAAAAAATTATTTGCACAGCAAAAGCTGCAGCTCCAGGAGATGATTTTGGACACTCTGTTTCCATATGTCAAAATGGGAATCGATAATTAGTAAATTGAGGCCATGGAAAATAAAAAAGCAGGCACACACCAATATTTCTAGGGACTATAAAAGTGGCCTCTTCCTGAGTTATACAAAAAGGACTGATTATATTCACAAGGATGTGTTTTCAACAAGCGCTACAAAGCAATTTGAGCATCTCTTTCAAAGCATCCTTCACTTTGCTTTGCACTCATGGCTTGAAACGATTGGGCTCCAAGGTCTGTGAGACTTTCTCACTCTCTGTAGATCCCACAGTAGATTAGCACAATGTACTCCACTGGGATGGCTGACCTTTGCCTCCAATATCAAAGCAAGAAATGAAAATGCTTTGCTGATCCTCTTCACGGCACTTCTTTCCTCTGTCTCTCATCCCACCCCCAGCGTCTCCCGCTGATCTGTTCACTTGCCCAGATGCTCTTGCCAAACACCCACCTGGCCCAGCTGTGTCTTTCAGCAGCTCTTGCTGGCTGCCAAAGCAGCTTTTAATCTTTCACTTTTCAATGGAGGTTAAAGTAGCAGTTTTTAATTATTCTTTCTTATTCTTGCTACTTAAACAGCAGTAGAAGGAAGTAAAGTGTTTTGTAAAGCTCAGCTGCCAACAGATCACGGGTTTGATTCTGTTCCCAGTGTACTACATAGCAGCACTGGGTCCCCCCCCCCCCCACAACATGCTATCATCTGGGTGGATCAACTGCTCAACTCCCCCAAAGCATTTTGATTCCAGCAACTGCAGCTTTCAGAGAGCCAAGTTTCAGTCTCTTTAGTTAGCCATTCTTACATCTTGAATGTCTGATGGAGGCAGAACAAGGAATAGAGAATGGAGAGTCAATCTGTTAGAAGCACAGCAGATGCTTTTCACCACCACCACCCCAACATACATACACTTCAGTCCTGTAGTGCTGGAGGCCTGTCATTGCTGCCATTGATACATTATATGGTTTTGCTATAGATATTTTAAAGAATGTTTAAAGATATTTCCAATCTTTTAAAGCAAAGTTTGAGATTTGTCCCATACCATAGAACAGTTACAGGATTGCTAAGCATATGCTTTCAAAACTTCTTGTGATAATCACAAAATATTGCAGTGTTTAGTGGACACTAGGGATGGGCACAAATGAAGAAATGCACTGTGGTTCAAGCAAGAATTGGGCGGGTTCGCAGTTTGTTTTGAATCGGTTCATTTGGTTGTGTCATTCCTGAACCAAAAAACAAACCGCATTTTTTCCATGATGGTTCCTTTGGTTCGCCTTTGCTGTTCTTTCTCCAGCCAGCCTGGCACCAATGCAATCAATTCCTGTGCAATACTAGGGGTGGACTTGTGAGGAGCCCTAGAAATACCCAAAGCGGTTATCCATAGCTTGATTGGCAGCTCTGGGAACCAACCATGGAGCTCCCATTTTGCTCTGTGGGAGCAGATTATAGACCAGTATAATACCACAGCCTGATTCAGCTGCTTTCATTTTGCAGCATGAAGAGATATTTATTTATTTATTTATTTCAATTTTTAGCCCTCCCTCTGCATAGAACAGGCTCAGGGCAGGTTACATCATAATAGACAATCAAATATTAAAACCAATTAAAATATATAAAATCTAAAATTACAGAATAGCAATAGAGACTAAAATGGCAAATTCTGTCTCACAAACATGGCCTATTGTCCAGGTCTGGCAGATCCTACTGCACTGAGATAGAATGAAATTGATTAGTTAGTTCAGTTGTTGCACTGAGATGGATGAGTTAGTTCAATTGTTGTTTGCTACATGGCTAATTTAGGGGAGGCTTGGAGCGACTCCTTCCCCCCCCCCCCGACACACACACAATGGGGCAATTTTTTTAAATACCTCTCCTGGCTGGGAAGGTGTTCCTTTCTGTGATTTCAGGGACCAAACCTGAAGCTAGAACTGAGCTTTCCTGTGGGCACCTACTTTAGGGGGCTATAACTCAGACATTCCAAATCCAACCCGGAGACTACAGCTAGTGCAGAACGCTGTGGCACGGCTGCTAATGGGGCTGCCGCGACGGGAGCACATTCAGCCAATGCTGAGAGAGCTGCACTGGTTGCCTGTTGTATTCTGAGTTCGCTTCAAGGTGTTGGTATTAACCTTTAAAGCCCTCTATGGTCAGGGACCTGCCTATCTACGGGACCGCCTTTCCCCATATATCCCCCAGAGAGCACTGCGATCAGGGACAAAAAATCTGTTGTCCGCCCCTGGCCCAAGAGAAGCCAGGCTATGTGTAACGAGATCCAGGGCTTTTTCGGTGGCAGCGCCAGAACTTTGGAACACCCTCCCAGAAGCTATAAGGGCCCTGCGGGATTTATCTGCGTTCCGCAGGGCCTGTAAGACAGAACTGTTTAAACAGGCTTTTGTGATCTAACTGAAAAAGGGCTGCCACCGGACACCGGTGGGTCTGATCATAGTTAAGAAGTCAATACCGCCTATACTAGATTGAAATAGCGCTATAGAATGGTTTTAAAGTTGATGTAAATTATGGTTTTATATGTTTTATTGGATTAATTGTTTTATAATGTTGTAAGCCTCCCTGAGTCCGCTTGCGGAGAGGGCGGGATATAAATGAAAAGTAATAAATAAATAAATAAATATTTGCCAAACTTGGAGGGCTGGTGGAGGAAAGCCTGCTGAAGACTTCCTACAAGTTCGGCATCTTATGAGAGGGCTGTTCTACCATCTCCCAAACCAAACAAACCTAATGAACGTGTTCAGGAAATCAAACGGTGAACCAACACGAACCACTGGTTCAGGCAATCAAATGAACCATGAACCAACATGAACTACCACTTTCCTGGTTTGGGCCCATCCCTAATGGCAGGGCTTTTTTTGAGCAGGAATGCAGTTCCAGCTGGCTTGGCATCAAGGGATTTAGCCTAATATGTAAATAAGCTCCTGCTTAATGGACACTACTATGGTGAATTGTAGACTGGGAGGAAAGTGTCTATTCCCTTCTTTGTCTTCCATAGTTCTAAGCACTCCATGATAATGGAGGAATATTGATTTTCTCAATTCTCTTGTACTGGTGACTAAGTTCTAGACCTTCTTTATATAGTACTGTAGAAACACTTCTGTTTATAAAATAATTTTTAGGGGGGAAAGGAACTATTTTGGCACAATGAAAAAGAAGAGGTGGTCACTGCAGACTAGTTTGTTTTAGCAACAGAAACCTCACAGATTCAGTTCTTTTATTTACAAATTTGCAATAGTCCAGTATTCCTGAGTCAGACCTGAGTCAGATTGAGGTGACAAAAGAGGAGGTCCTACAACTGATAGACAAATTAAAAACTAGTAAGTCACCGGGTCCGGATGGCATACATCCGAGAGTTCTGAAAGAACTCAAAGATGAACTTGTGGATCTTCTAACAAAAATCTGTAATCTTTCATTGAAATCTGCCTCCGTTCCTGAGGACTGGAAGGTAGCAAATGTCACCCCCATCTTTAAAAAGGGTCCAGAGGAGATCCGGGAAATTACAGGCCAGTCAGTCTAACTTCAATATTGGGAAAGTTGGTAGAAAGCATTATCAAGGACAGAATGAGTAGGCACATTGATGAACATGGGTTATTAAGGAAGACTCAGCAGGGGTTCTGTAAGGGAAGATCTTGCCTCACTAACCTGTTACATTTCTTTGAAGGGATGAACAAACATGTGGACAAAGGAGACCAGATAGATGTTGTTTACCTTGACTTCCAGAAAGCTTTTGATAAAGTTTCTCATCAAAGGCTCCTTAGAAAGCTTGAGAGTCATGGAGTAAAAGGACAGGTCCTCTTGTGGATCAAAAACTGGCTGAGTAATAGGAAGCAGAGAGTGAGTATAAATGGGCAGTCTTCTCAGTAGAGGTCGGTAAGCAGTGGGGTGCCGCAGGGTTTGGTACTGGGTCCCATGCTCTTTAACTTGTTCATAAATGATTTAGAGTTGGGAGTGAGCAGTGAAGTGGCCAAGTTTGCGGATGACACTAAATTGTTCAGGGTGGTGAGAACCAGAGAGGATTGTGAGGAACTCCAAAGGGATCTGTTGAGGCTGGGTGAGTGGGCATCAACGTGGCAGATGTGGTTCAATGTGGCCAAGTGCAAAGTAATGCACATTGGGGCCAAGAATCCTAGCTACAAATACAAGTTGATGGGGTGTGAACTGGCAGAGACTGACCAAGAGAGAGATCTTGGAGTCATGGTAGATAACTCACTGAAAACGTCAAGACAGTGTGCGTTTGCAATAAAAAAGGCCAACGCCATCCTGGGAATTATTAGGAAGGGAATTGAAAACAAATCAGCCAGTATCATAATGCCCCTGTATAAATCGATGGTGCGGTCTCAATTGGAGTACTGTGTGCAGTTCTGATTGCCGCACCTCAAAAAGGATATTATAGCATTGGAGAAAGTCCAGAAAAGGGCAACTAGAATGATTAAAGGGCTGGAACACTTTTCCTATGAAGAAAGGTTGAAACGCTTGGGGCTCTTTAGCTTGGAGAAATGTCGACTGTGGGGTGACATGATAGAGGTTTACAAGATAATGCATGGGATGGAGAAAGTAGAGAGAAGTATTTTTCTCCCTTTCTCACAATACAAGAACTCGTGGGCATTCGATGAAATTGCTAAGCAGACAGGTTAAAACGGATAAAAGGAAGTACTTCTTCACCCAAAGGGTGATTAACATGTGGAATTCACTGCCACAGGAGGTGGTGGCGGCCACAAGCATAGCCACCTTCAAGAGGGGTTTAGATAAAAATATGGAGCAGAGGTCCATCAGTGGCTATTAGCCACAGTGTGTGTGTGTATATATATATATATAAATTTTTGCCACTGTGTGAGACAGAGTGTTGGACTGGATGGGCCATTGGCCTGATCTAACATGGCTTCTCTTATGTTCTTATGTTCTTATTCCTGCAGAAAGTATGTATGTTTGGTTATTGTAGAAAGCCTTTGACAACATATAGTATGTATGTTTATTTACTTAATTAATTTATATCCCACCTTTCTCCCCAATGGGGACCCAAAGTGGCTTACATTGTTTCCTTCTCCTTTGTTTTATTCTCACAATAACCCTGTGAGGTACATTAGGCTGAGAGGGTGATGTCTGGCTCAAGGTCGCCCAACAAGCTTCCATGTCACGGTTATTTGAACCTGGGTTTTCCACAGCCTAGATTGACACTTTAACCACTAAACCATATGAAGCTACTGGATGTCAGGCATATGATCTGAACAAGCATATGATCTCAACATCCTTCTCAACAAGAATGAATGAAAATGAGGTACAAACAGCAGTAAAAGACTGCCTCTGCATGTTCTACAATGGGTATATACTCCTGTAGCTATATTCCATATGTCCAAAATGCCTATTCTTAGTTGTTAATAACAGTATACACAAAAATGAAGGAAAGAGTAGGCCTTGATGGGAAAGCCAAAGTGCAAGAAGGGAGCATGTGGCAAGAAAGTGCCTGGAGAGTAAAACAAATCCACTGTTAATTGGAGTGGCAGCCGACTACACGATGCACTCCACATATGTTAGTTCACAGGTGCTTGATGGGGTTCATAGTCAGGTATACATTGGTGGAACCAGGGCTTTCTTGTAGAAAGAGCTCTGCAGGAACTCATTTGCATATTAGTCCACACCCCCTGACACCAAGCCAGCCGGGACTGCATTCCTGCTAACACCCCCCCCCCCCGGGTGGAACTCTCCTTAAAACCCCACTGGAGCACAGCAAGAGGACAGAAGGAGTTTCCAGTTTCCTTTCCACCCTGCTTTTGCCAAAGGAAAGGGCATGGAGGTGTTTTTGCCCCCTGTGGTTCCACATATCCTATACTGATATTTCACCTAATCAAAAGAAGTCTTGACTGTACTACTTTCTCCTTTTTTACCAATTAGTTTCAAAAGGGTAATTATTTTTAGATGTATGAGAGGCTGACTATGGTCAGAATTATTCATAACCACAGTGAGCTCCCATGCAGTGCAGAATTTTACATACATTCTCTGTTGCTTGTTGAAGGCAGGCAGATCCCAAACATTATTGTCATCTGTTCCCTTAGTGTCACACACACACACACACACACATATATATTTAGTGTATTAGCAAATATTGCCTTATACAGGTGCATCATGCCTATTATTTCTCTAGATAGCAGTCCCCCCACCCTCCTCCACCAGATACGCAACCCAGGCAAACTCCCATCTCTTTTTATCTTGATAAAGAAAGGGTGTTCTATTCATAGGAAAATAGTTGGGTCAGGCTCTCTGGGGCTTTTTGTTTGTGCTCCACAGGGTGTCTAATAGCGCTGCAGGGGTAAGAATCTAGTCACGCAGGCAACCTACAGTATACACTGCCAACCCAAAAAAAGTGTTAATTAAAGGGTGTCACATTCAAGAAGTGGTTTGGGAAAGGGGTGAGGGGACACGATTTTCCAAAGAAAAAAGAAAGTATAGCTATGTATTTCACCAATCTTTGTGCATTTTTTGAGGAACTGTATGTCACTTCTGGAATTGCTCTGTGGCTTAATATAAATCAGGTTTGCAATCATAGCAAATATTCAACTTAGTCCTCTTTATTGTTATTGGATAAATATAATTGAATAAATATAATTAAACATAAATATATCCCCCACTGTTGTTGCAAGAAGTAGTTCAATAAGAATGCAGGAATTGTTTTTCTTCAAGATTTTGTATAAAGTACTGCATATTTGTGCTAAAATTGTCTTTTAAATCTCAGATAATATTTGACACACAAAAGCTTTAGTTTTCACTTTGTATTTCAAAGCACTGTGCAATTTGCTATAAAAGGTATAAAGCCAGAAAATAAAAGTGTCTGAACATCTGTTCGTGCCACATAAATCAGACTTGAACATAAAACATAGCAATAGAAAGTTCTCCTGTAAAAGAACATGAATTCTAAACATTTATTATTTCTTGTTAAATCAATGGGCTGAAATAGGTAAGGTTAATTTTTCTTCTTGAATAAAGACTTAGTGGAAAAGAATAATACACATCAATCAGTAACCACCATTACGTTGCCTGCATATAGAATGTGTAATATATATTGTCATAGACAGAAACTGGGGCCTTTGTTTACAAAAACACACAGAATTGTTAATTGGACTGCTGGGATAGTATTGATATGAAAATCAACAGTACCTCATATTTCAATTGCTGTTTTGTCACACGTCTGAATTTGTTCTGTAATTCAATGCTACAAATTTCCCCCCTTAGTTGCTAGCACAGACTATGAAATGGAGTGTTCCGAGGGTAGATTGGTAAGTACTTGAAACTTTTCTGGTACAAAGAAACTAATATCAACTAAATTTTTGAATTTTAGATGAAACTAATATTTGAAGGGATGCTCTGTGTTTCATATAGTGATCCTTTTTGTGTCATGAAACTGAGCTAGTTAAGATTGCATCAATTTTGTGAAGTTTTCAACAAAAATTCAGCTAAGTTGGCCTCAGGAGAAAAATGGCTCTCACCGTTTTTTGATATATGAAGATGAGCCTGCTATTTTAGGTCACTGCACAACTTAGTGCATGTATGGATGGTTGAATTTTTAGGAAGTAACAAGGTTGTCAAACTGCAGGTTACATGTGTATGGTTCTTGCATAACTTCTTTCTGCAGGTTCTCTTAAGTCAAGGAAGGCAGAGTGGGTGGAGCAAGCCGACAGTGACAGCTGTGGAAATTGCTCACCCTTTCCTCTCTCGTTTTTTGGTCTCTGGACTGCACAGATACCAGAATTTTGAAATCAAATGTTGAGACTTAGAGGCTGACTACACGCAAGCAAGGTCACACCTCCATTGCAATAGTAAGGGGATTATTTATGCATTTATTTGAAATATTTACATCCCTCCTTTCCCTGTACTTCAAGATGGTCATGAATCAGGACCTTTCTCCTAATTCTTGATGTGTGGGTACTTTGTATGAGGAAAGTGCACTGCAGCTGATCAGGGTGACTCCATTCCCATCCTTCATGTGTTTCAAACCTTGCACTGAAAATAAATTGGAGGGCTGAGCTCTGGCAGAAATTAGGCCCTGAAGGGAACATTAAAAAAATAAAGCAGACACGGCACTATGAAATCATTGGTATTGTAAACCATCATTTTATACTGTCTTGACATTGAACAAATAAGTAGGATTTTAAAAGATCTTTCTGATGAACTGTATAGCAAAATCCTGATACAGTCAGAGTTCATCTTGTAAGGCTAAGAAAGCAAAAATTGTCCTTGTAGAATTTATTTACTTTTTTTTAACTGGGTATATAATGCAGACAGACACCTACTGAAGCAAAACCATATTAAAAAAGAAGGGTATCTCTTTCCCCTTAGGTGTAAAAGATATTGTAGGAAAGGGTTGAGCCATTTTGAACAGGAAAACCAGGAGAAAAGGTTAAGTAGCATCGAAGCCCTGCAGAGAAGAGCGTGAGACTGGCGTAAGGCTAGTGAGAAATCGGTCTAGGTTTTGGCTTGCTATCTAGCCCCTAATATGCCCTCTAAAGTATTCTACTTTTCTTCTCTAGAATGTTAATGCCCTTCACAGCACTAGTGTGGGATTCTAATCAGAAGAATGCTTCTCAGACTCTGTAGACAGTTGACTGAATATGACTGACTGTTCACTGTTGTCACTTTGCTGAGAGTTCACTGCTGACCTCTCTCTTTCTCTCTCTCCCCTGAATACCCATACTTCTTAGCTCTGCCCACACTCTCTCAGTCACCAACCAATCACCTCACTTACTCATTCGCCCTCTTTCACTCCCCTTTCTCTACTGCAACTTACCAACAGTTAAAGGAACACACATATACATTCAAGGCATTACATTCCCTCTGCTGCTTTAGATTTAAGAACTGTTGGTAGAGTATTATGCACATCTGCTACAGAACATCAAGTTAGATAAAGTGCTATGTTAGCATACTGTAATGTGTCATCGAAAACATCCTGGTAAGTAGTGAAGAGAACTGTTCCACACTTCCCCATGCAGTTTGTTGTGGATATATGGTACAACTCTGAAAGCCCAATTATTATGTGATGAAGCAGAGGTATGATAAAACTTGGCAATATTTAATTGATCATTGACTTTCAAAAAGGTTACTGTACGTTATAGGAAGTAACTTCTTATGTACCTTCTCATAAAGCTCTAAATTTTGCGTTTGTGTGTTGTGTTACTCTTTGCATAAAGTGCAAACCATACCTAACTTTAGATGAGATGTACAAAGAGAGGACTATACTATTATAATAAGCCATAATAGGAAAGACAAAGGCATTTGGTACAGACAGGGAATGCCCTGTGTAGATTTAAGAAACCAGCTGAATCCCTTTTGTGAATCAATCATTCTATTTATGTGCACAATACAGTGGTTTATTCCTACAGGAATATAGGCCTGTTCACACTTTTATGTTTAAAAAACAAAACTAAAAAATACAGGCTGTGATTGACCAAGCTGTGTAGTCAGGATCCCATTTTTTTTAAAAAAACCCCTATTTTATTTGTAAGGGTCAAACCACATACTTCACTATATCCAGGGGTTTTTTTGTAGCACAATCTCCTTTGCATATTAGGCTACACCCCCTTGAAATAGCCAATCCTCCAAGAGCATACAGGACTCTTCTTACATGGCCTACTGTAAGCTCTTGGAGGACTGGTTACATCAGTGGGGTGTAGCCAGTTTGGTGTAGTGGTTAAGTGTGCAGATTCTTATCTGGGAGAACTGGGTTTGATTCCCCACTCCTCCACTTACAGCTGCTGAAATGGCCTTGGGTTAGCCTTAGCTATCACAGGAGTTGTCCTTGAAAAGGCAGCTGCTGTGAGAGCCCTCTCAGCCCCACCCACCTCACAGGGTGTCTGTTGTCGGGGGAGAAGATATAGGAGATTGAAGCCGCTCTGAGTCTCTGATTCAGAGAGAAGGGCAAGGTATAAATCTGCAGTCTTCTTCTTCTAGCCTAATAGGCAAAGGAGTTCCTGCTACAAAAAAGCCCTGGCTATATCTATGTATAATCAAGTTCCAGCATTCCCTTCTTTGCCTGTGGAGCTTGCAATTTGGAAGGGAGGGAAAGTATGTTAGTAATTTTCCTTCTGAAACTTCCCTTCACTGCTCCAGAGTAATGCTTTTGAGGTAAATATGGATCCAGATTAATAAGGTAAGGTAAAAACAGTTGGAATGTGAAGCTGTAGGAATATTCACCACCTGTCATTCAAGTAATCTGTGCACCTTGGAAACCCCAGTGACATTAGGGGTTAAAGTTCAAAAGGAACTACATAATTTAGAAAAACTGATGAACAGATAGAACAGATCAATTATATGGTTGTTATGGATTCTGTAATGAACCAGACAAGAATATGCTTGAAGCCATGAAGTATGAAAAAAGTAATTATAAGAAAGCATTTTAAGTAGCCTACCTTTTAGGTAATTGCCAGCTGGCAGGAGCAAGTAGTATTGTGGATTTTAGCAAATTTGGCTATATTACAAAAATTCTAAGCTGTGTACATTTCATATACTTTTTGGGAAGTACAGATTATAAAACTAGGTGTTTCTTAAGCTCCAGGGTTGTTCCAAAAGATAGTCCAATAGATATTTGAAGATCCTGCATGGATAATATTCTGGTATGAAGGAAGGACAGACAAAAAGCTAATGAGATATCAAGACAAGTTGTAGTTATGAACTGAAAGAAGTACCTGACAAAGAACAGAGGAAAGTTCATATTTGACATGTCAGAAATAAAATATGTTGGGTCCAGATCTAGATAGCCCAGGCAAGCCCAGTCTCGTCAGATCTCGAAAGCTCAGCAGGGTCAACTCTGGCAATTACTTGGATGGAAGACCTCCTTGGAATACCAGCAGTCAGGAGGACATGGGCAAGTTTTATTCAGCCACCTCTCTGAATATCCTTCAGACCCCCAGTGGGGGGTCAATCACCAGAGGTTGCCATGACTTCCGGTTGCACGCATACACACACAATACAAATAAAAACCCAAATAAAATATGTTGGACACATCCTAAGAATAGTTAAAATGGGGTGCAATTAATATAGCTTAAATGCTTAGTTCAAGAAACACTAACTAAAAACTACGTATTTTGATCATGGCAATACGCATCTTTGGATGAAAGTGTTTGCTCATTTTTCTCCTTGCTTATTCCAGCAAGTTAAGTGTTGTATGTTTGGGGTTTGCTAATGCAACAGTCATTTCTGAGAGCCATCCAAACAAAAAACCCACATCAATAAGATACGAAACCCTTCATTACAGTAATGTATGTACTGAGGATTCCTCCTCCTTCTCCCCTGCATCTCCATTTCCCCTCCACCCCAAACCTTTCTTCATTCCCTTGGGCACAGTCTCCAAACGGCAGCATCTCAAACCCATCACAGTGCCGCACACTTAAAACGGCTGCAGGAAATTTGTTTTACAAGGCTGGTTTTAACTGAACTACCTGCTGTGCACCACATTGCTACTGTTTGGGAAATGAATGATGGGAAAAGCAAGTCTGTGATTTCATTTGTTCAGACCGATTAGTCACACGTTGCATACGGTATCATTTGCTTGTCACTTAATGACTGACCAGCCTGCCTGAATCATTAGTGCTGTAGCGCAATGAAAGGAAGACATAAGCATAATGAGGAACTGAAGGAAAGCGGAGTGCTGTTTTACCTAAAAGAAATGGTGCGCAGAAATCCAGCACAGCTGCAGGTGTTCCAATGACAATGTGGGAAGCAGTTAGCTTCCAATTTAGCAGAAAATTAAGAGCGAAAAAACTGTTATTTGTGAGAGAAGATACTCATGGCAAGCAATCATCCATGCTCTATATCCACAAGATGAGCATTCAGCTGTCTTTGTCGTGACTTAAAACAATTGGTATCTTGGGCAGCATTCAACACCAGATTGGTGCTTATTATCTCCAGTTTATTCTTTCTTGGGATATTTTGTTTTTCTCTCCCCCCCTTGCCATTTTATGGTTAATTTGCTTGCATGAATGTAAAGCCATTTAAGCTGAAAAATCTGGATTGTGGTTTATCATTGTGCTCTGAGCTGTGTGATGCAATATAATTGGCAATTTTCAGATTCATAATTCATTTTGATTCATGCGGCCACATTGAAAACCCCACTTCTCAAACTGGTAACAAGCTAGACAAGAGCCTGCAGATTCCTTTGGTCAAATAACATAAGTCACAGAGACACGCTTTGTAAAGTCAAATTATAAATGTTGGCAAGGCATGTCTGTTGCATGTCCAAAAGTGAAACATCTTGCTTCCATGGATGTAGAAGGTAGTTCTCTGCATATAGCCACTGCACAAGTAGAGTGGTCGTTGTTTATCTGTGGCATGGAAAATGTAGGTTCTGTTACTTGATCTGTCTTGGTTTTCCCTGTGTGATAATGGGCAAGTCATTTACTTTTATAGCATTTGAAAGGTATAGGTAGGTATCTTCTCAGCAGCTGTGATTGAAGATTATCTGATATGTTATGTCTCAGGGCCACTTCATGAATTACAGTGTTAGCAACTATATATTACTGATTTAGCAGATGCTCACTTTGTGTCCCAAAGTTTACGCACAATGTCTGATCAGTGGTCAGACCTCCCAATTTTTCAACTTGAAAGTAGCAGCTTTGGTGGTGGTGGGATGTCTGATGTGATTGAGGTGCCTTCACGAGATAAGGCATCTAATTCAGGGGTGTCAAATGTCTGGCCCATGGGCCAAATACGGTCCATGCAGGGGTCAAATATGCCCCCCCCCAGCAACCTCCTTCTCCTGCTTCCTTTACAGGGCTGCTGCTGAAACTGCATCTTACCTTGTTTTTACCCCCAGCTCCCTCTGTGGCTCTTGGTTTCCTGCTTCCTGCCTCTTTCCCCTCCCTTTCCCTCTCTCTTTTTCTCTGCCCTTTCTCTGCACCTCTCTCTCTGCCTCTCTCTCACTGCCTCTCCCACTTTCTCTCTGCCCCCTCTCTCTGCCTCTCTGTTTGTCTCTCTGCCCCTCTCTCTTTCTCTCTCTCTGCCCCTTTCTCTGCCCCCTCTCCCTGCCCCTCTCTCTGCCCCGTTCTCTCTGCCCCTCTCTCTTTGCCTCTCTGCCTCCGTCTGTTTTGGATTGCTCCTTTTATCTTGGAGAGTGGAGTGATTTCAGATGCCAAATGATAGTAGTACACATAGGTAAGGAGACAGAAAAACTAGTTTTCAGTTCAGTCCAAGAGGATGCATTGTCTTGAGCTTCATTAACAATTGCAATTCAGCAGTTCCCTTTGAAATTCCTTTACAAGAGCAGTGCCACTCTTAGGTCAGCAACTGAATGTTGTGGTTTCTAATGTCAGCCTTATGTCCATTTATTCTTTGCATTCTCCTGGACAGAAATGAGGCCTAGATTTCTTGTCTCCTTTCCAACGCTGGAATCTCCATGCCTATTACCCTCCTGCATATCACACATAATCCAATAAAGCCTGCTATCATCATCCACCTGCTATTGCCTTTTGACATCTGAAATCACCTTTATAAAGTTTATATTTCTGGTACCTCATTACATTTTTTCACACACATGGCCTGGCCCAACAAAATGACATTTATGTGAGATCCAGCCCTCTTAACAAATGAGTTTGACACTCTTGATCTAACTCTTTTCTCTGTGCTCCTTCCCATCCTAAATCATGACTCCCCCAAACTTCCTGTTGTCTGTATAAGAAAACAATACAGGCACATGCGTCATGTTTGGTTACAAGACTGATGGTAGCCACAGGAGGGGCCATCTAGTAAACAATGTGGAGGATGGGATTAAACACCCCTTCCCTAGCACTGCTGCTCAAAGCCTTTTGTGACTAATCTCACGTTGGAAAAGAAATGACATAGATTTCCAGTATCACGCCAGTTTCAGCTATTAGAAAAGTACCCACAAAAGGGCTTCTTTGACTGGAAGAAAGAGGAAAAACATTGAGAAGAACATGAAACTTTTGTTGTTGATGTTTTGCAATGGACTTCAACCACTGGAAATGGTCATTCAGGTAGACTAACGTCAGCATAGACTTCCTTTATCATGAGACAATAAGAACCAGATAGCAGTTTCCAGATGCAACACAATTTTTAACTTCCCATTGCATGGACAGATAGGAAAGAAATAATCTGTCATTTACAAAAAAAACCCAACCCTCCAAGTATTTCTAAGCCTGGCATTGAGCTTTCTCCTCCGTTTTAAAAGGATTGACATTATTTTAATTGCTGAGGTGTGACTTCATCATACTACATCTGACAATGTAACCAGTGACTGAAAGAGAACAAAGTAGAAAATAAATTAAAATAGAATTTATTTTTTTACTTTGTTCTCTTTCAGTCACTGGTTACATTGTCAGATTCTCTGGGAGTCTGTTTCCCCCCCCCCTATCAAATAGCACCTCTGCAGATGAAATCCAGTGTCCAGCATTATAGTTCTGTAATTTAACACTGTCAAATATGTATGCACTTGTGAACTGTCAACTTCCATGGACAGCTTCTTAATTATTTAAAGTCCTTTTTTTTTTGCTAAGACATTATACTAGGGAAATCCTGCAGTGG
The DNA here is from genome assembly GCF_032191835.1 of Heteronotia binoei. Classification (NCBI taxonomy): domain Eukaryota; kingdom Metazoa; phylum Chordata; class Lepidosauria; order Squamata; family Gekkonidae; genus Heteronotia; species Heteronotia binoei. Next base: position 53,920,496 of record NC_083232.1, on the reverse strand, counting down.
AAATTATATATTAACATATTATAATGAACATTTCTTAAATTCAGCATAACTAAATAGAGGCCTATCATCAGTTACCATCTTTGTAGGTCAAAATAGGAGTCAAGTTGCACCTTTAAGACCAACTTAGTTTTATTTAGAACGTAAGCTTTCGTGTACTTTCTAAGCACACTTCATCAGATGAGGAATCTGGTACAGTGAGCAAAGCCACACATAGCTGGTAATCAGTGACTCAGAATGTAAACTGGTACAAATTTAAGATCCAATGACAGTATAGTAAAAGTATCTGGTAGGGAGTGGTAGGGAGGGGCTAACTACTTGGATCCACCTTTGTAGGTATACCATACCTAGCCCCCCCCCCCCCAGGATGTAATTCTTAAAACATTTATGTAAGGAATTATTGTAGAATCTGAAAATTCAGAAGATAACCCATTATCAAAATGTGTCTCTCACTTAGGTACAAATAAATGAATTCCTGCAGTTTACCAAAGTGTTAACAATTCCTTACCGACAATCAAAGGCTGTTTGCTATTACAGTGTTTGTATTTTTGAAATATTTCACATGATGTATATTACTTTGCAGTCAATACATAATATCTCTTGCTCTCTTTTTCCATTTTTCCATTCCCATATGACCTTTATACAGTCTAACATCTCTTCTTAGACTAATGAGAGCCACTATCTTGTCATCTTTAGAAAGAACCCCATTAAGTGTATTTAGTTTGATGCTGAAATCCCTGTAAGGCAATAGCACCTTCTTTTTAACACACTCAGACTTAATTGCTTTCTTTGCAGTGTTAGTATGTACTCTAAACAAAAACTTTCCCCACGCTGTCTGTAATGGATATTTGTCCCCCCTTTCCAATAACTTGTCCCCATCTCTACATAAAGGCAGGGTATAAAATAAGTAAACAACCAATCTTTCAATTAAAACAATGTAGAACACAAACATACTTCTTCAGACAATGGAATGGAGTACAGTGAGCAAAGCTACATATAGCTGGTGGGCAGTGCTTAAGAATGCAAAGTAGTACAAAGTTAGAATCCAATGGCAAAATAGTGAAATTAACAAACTGAAAGAACATTTGGTTTGTATAGCATTTGCGTGGAAAACCAGTAAGAGGTAATAAAAGCTGCCTGTTAATATGAACCCCGCACCCCCGGGCTCTGAGGTCTGCTGCTCAACATCTTCTCATAGTCCCTGGCCTTAAGGACACCCGACTAGCTTCAACGAGGGCCAGGGCCTTTTCAGTCTGGGCCCCTACCTGGTGGAATGAGCTCCCTGTGGGACTTATCAAGGTTTTGCAGGGCCTATAAGATAGAGCTCTTCCACCAGGCTTTTAATTAATCTAGCGGGCGTCCTTGAAAGTCATCACTTCCCCCAGCATTTCACCATTATGGTGTTATGTTATGCTGTTAAGCATCAGCAGCATGTTATTTACTGCCTATGTCTGTAAGATTGTTTACTGTGCTGCTCCTGTTTTGCAGTGTCTGTTTTTATGATATGATTTTAACTGTGTTGTTTTATTGTTGTAAGCTGCCCTGAGGCCGCTTGTGGGATAAGGCAGGATATAAATCTAAAAATTAAATTAAATTAAATTAATTGCTCTATTGCTTACAAGTCTGAATTAAACAAAGGACCGATGTTTTTTGTAGTGATGTTCCTGTCCACCTAATGTACTTTTAAACATGTAACATACATTATAAACATAATCCTAGTTTGCACTTAGAAAAAAAACCCATTAAAATATAGTGAAAATGGGTTTAGTATATGTAATGAGATAAACAGCCAATATCCCTTATTTGAGTATGTCAATACAAAAAACATTATTCTGATACACTATTCCAAAAGAGAAATACATAGGAATACTGGGGATATAGCTGGCATCTTTGGACACCTAAATTAAGTGTCTACCTTATCTATGTTGCCTTAACTTATATTAAATTTGAGCTATTGGCTCAACTGTCAACTGTCTTAAACTTTTAATATGTTTTAATTAACCGTTTAACTGTTTATCTATTGATGTATTGTTGGTTTTTAACTGTTTGATATGTTGAAATCTGTCCTGAGCCCTTATGGGAAAGGGCAGAATACAAATCCACAGAAATGAATGAATGAATGAATGAATGAAATATATAGCCATACTTAGCGAGAATGAGTTTAGTGTATGTGATGAGATAAAAAAAACAATATCCCTGTTCATTCCTGCGGAGGTGTTTGTTCCAAGTTTCATAATAATTTGTAGTTCAGCAATTTCCCTCTCCATTCTGTTTTTGAAGTTCCTTTGCAGTAAAACAACTACTTTGAGGTCACCCATTGAATGTTCTGGAAGGTTAAAGTGTTCTCCCACAGGTTTCACAGTTTTGTAATTCCTAATGTCAGATGTGTGTCCATTTATTCTTTGGTGTGGGGTTTGTCCTGTTTGCCCTACGTAGAGAGCTGAAGGGCATTGTTGGCATTTAATGGCATATATAAGGTTGGAAGACGAACAAGTGAATGAGCCTGAGATGGTGTAGTTAATGCTGTTAAGTCCAGTGATTGTGTTGTCTGGGGGTATGTGTCAGTAAAGTTGGCACTTGGGTTTATTGCAAGCTCTGGTACCGGTGTCCAAGCTCAGATGATATATTGTATTGTTGTGGAGGATATATTGTATTGTTTGGGATTAGGGGGCTGTCTGTGTGCAAGAAAAGGTTTACCCCTCAGTACTTTTGAAAAAGAGCTGTCACTATCGAATAGAGGGTGCAAGTCATTGATGATACGTTGAACTGTTTTCAGTTGAGAGTTGTGTGTGACCACTAGTGGTGTTCTGTTATTGTCTTTTTTGGGTCTGTCTTGTAACAGGTTTTCTCTGGGTATCATTCTGGCTTTGTTAATCTGTTTCCTGACTTCATCAGGTGGGTACTTTAATTCCAAAAAGGTTTGTTGTAGATCCCTCAGGTAAGAATCTCTGTCAGTAGGATTGGAGCAAATGCAGTTGTAGTGTAGAGCCTGGCTGTATACAATGGATCATTTGGTATGTTTGGGATGGTAGCTGGAGACATGCAGGTATGTTTGTTGGCAGGCCTGGCGCTAGGGTTTCTAGTGCCCCAGGCCGCACCTGCACCCGCCTCCCAGGTGTCTATTTGTGTGCGCAAAGCGCACAAGTCCCAGTGACATCACCAGAAGTGACATCATTGAGGTGCAAAGCCCTGTGCCCAGTCCTCTCCTGCTTCAAAGGGAGCTGGAAAAACCTCTTCCCATCTCCCTCTGAAGCGGGAGAAGGCCAGGCACAGGGCAGATGGTGCTGCACCTACATGGCAGCAGGCACTCTCAGAGCTGGACTCTGAGCACACTCACTGCCACGCACCTGACATCACTGAGGCTTGGGCAGCCTCAGTGAGGTCAGGATGCAGCGGGCATGCTTAGAGCATGCTCGCCGCCATGGCCCCGCCTTTTTGAGGCTTGGGCAGCCTCAGCAAGGTTGGGAACACAAGCAGGCACAGGCAGCATGTGAGGAGAATGGCGCCTCCTGGCGCCCCTAGATCAGGTGGCGCTCCAGGCAACCGCCTATTTGGCCGACTCCCATGCGCCGGCCCTGTTTGTCAGTCAGTAGGTTTTCGGTATAAGGTAGCATCTATGTGTCCATTGTGTATTTTTACATCAAGGGTTCCTGAGGAGCCTGGTAATATAAGCTATTCGTTTTAGGGCGTGCATTGGTTAATCCATTCTTGCTTGGAAAAATAAAGCACTTAGCCAGACTATAGAGTAGGGGTGGCCAAAGTTGCTTAGGGCGTTTTCGCACTGACCTTAATCAGAAGCGACGCCCCTCTTCACCGCGCAGGATCGGCGTGGATTTCGCACTAATTGCCGCGGAGCACCCGGAAGAGCCGGAAAGTCCCGCGGCTTTTGCGGCGCAAACAGAAACCGCCAAAAACTTTGCGGCTTTTCCGGGTGCTCCGCGGCAATTAGGTCAGTGCGAAAACACCCTATATGTAAGAGCCACATAGAATAAATGTCAGATGTTTGAGACCCATAAAACATGAATGTCAGATGTTGGAGAGCTGCAAGGAAGGAAGGCAGGTAGGCAGGCAAATAGGTGGGGGAAGAAGTGGAAAGAAAGCAAATTGAACTTTAAAGAAACATTTGGATTCAGCTTCATTTTCTTCTGGTCCAGCCATTAGATGACTGCATTCAGCTTTTGGATGCCAGTCAGTTGTAAGATCGCCTGACTACTCTACTCTACACACATCAAAGTTAAAGCCTGCCTTGGCTTGGAGAAGTGATTTAAAGAGGCAAATGCCTTCTCCAAGCTGGCCAGTGGGGCAGTGGCAGCTTCGAGAGTCACACAATATGTGTGAAAGAGCCATAGTTTGGCCACTCTTGTTATGGAGCCTTATGGGATGCTAAGCCAAAGACATGATAGAACTTTTGGAGAGGAGTGACAAGTGGAGTGCCTCAGGGATCTGCCCTGGGACCTGTTTTGTTCAACATCTTTATCAATGATTTGGATGAAGGAATAGAGGGAATGCTTATTAAATTTGCAGATGATACTAAATTGGAAGGGGTTGCAAACACAGACGAAGACAGAAACAGGATACAGAATGACTTTGACAAGATGGAAAACTGGGCTAAAATCAATAAAATGAATTTTAACAGGGATAAATGTAAAGTTCTGCATTTAGGTAGGAAAAATCCAATGCATGGTTATAGGATGGGGGAGACTTGTCTTAGCAGTAGTATGTGCGAAAAGGATCTAGGCGTCTTAGTGGATCATACACTGAACATGAGTCAACAGTGTGATGCGGTGGCAAAAAAGGCAAATGCAATTTTGGGCTTTATCAACAGAGGTATAGTGTCCAGATCACGTGATGTGATGGTATTGCTTTACTCTGCTCTGGTAAGACCTCATCTGGAGTATTGTGCTCAGTTTTGGGCATCACAATTTAAGAAGGATATAGACAAGCTGGAACGGGTCCAGAGGAGGGCGATGAAGATGGTGAGGGGTCTGGAGACCAAGTCCTATGAGGAAAGGTTGAAGGAGCTGGGGATGTTTAGCCTGGAGAGGAGAGGCGATAGGATCACCATCTTCAAGTACTTGAAGGGCTGTCATATAGAGGATGGTGTGGAATTGTTTTCTGTGGCCCCAGAAGGTAGGACCAGAATCAATGGGTTGAAATTAAATCAAAAGAGTTTCTGGCTCAACATTAGGAAGAACTTCCTCACCGTTAGAGCGATTCCTCAGTGGAAAAGACTTTCTCAGGTGGTGATGGGCTCTCCTTCCTTGGAGTTTTTTAAACAGAAGCTAAATGGCCATCTGACAACAATGAAGATCCTGTGAATTTAGGGGGAGGTGTTTGTGAGTTTCCTGCATTGTGCAGGGGGTTAAACTAGATGACCTTAGAGGTCCCTTCCAACTCTATGATTCTATGAACAGAGGCTAGGGTTAATTCAGAAATGGCTGAGAGAGAACAAGACCCAGTGTCACATTAGATTAAATTCCCTAACAGTAACCTTGGGCCAGTCGCGCACACTCAGCCTAACCTACCTCATGGGATTGTTGGGAGGATAAAACACAGGAGAGGAGAACAATGTAGGCTACTTTGGGTCCCCATTTTTTTGTGGGGGGGAACAGGATATAAATAAAGTAAATAAACCAAATGATGGCAAATAGGGACTCAGCAAGCCTTCAAACTTTTAATGGAGGGTTTTTTTTAAAAAAGTGAAAGTTGCACTCCATCAGTGGTATGGAGAACTATCCAAATTAAAACAATAACCCTCCAACCAGCATTATCTCTGTCACATTTGGATTCAGCTTCATTTTCTTCTGGTCCAGCCATTAGATGATTGCATTCAGACGCTGGGCCAGGCAAAAGACAGTTGCATCTGGAGGCGTACTCAAAGTGATGACATCCCACTCCAAAGCTGCAGACAATCTAATTAAGGAGCCTTACACAGATATTAAACCACTTGAGAGATAAAACAGAACTTTGTAAAAAAAAAAAAAAAGCTATTTTCCCCAGCCACCCCACACCCTCTCTATAACTCAAACTTTCATACGGGTTGTCTTTTCCCGTATGTGCCCCTGAGCCAGTTGCTGCCCTCAGAGCACCACCTGCTAATTGCCCCCGCTCTTTGTACCCAAATCAGTCCCTACACTAGGTCTGTCATACCAGAGCATCCCCATACATGTATAGTGAAGTTGGACATCCAGGCAAAAGGAATATTTAGTCTGTTGCATACAGGACTCTCAGTCTGATGTAGTAAACATAGAATGAAGTCAAGCATTTAACCAGCAAATGACTTTCTTACTCTAACCAACATATAGACTAGAAAATGAGAAATCAGTATGAAACAGAAGGGCAAGCAATTATATCACAAAACTCAAAATAAATCTGTTACTTTGCACACACCTAATGTACATGAGCCCTGTGGTGCAGAGTGGTAAGCTGCAGTACTGCAGTCCAAGCTCTCTGCTCACGACCAGAGTTTGATCCCGGCGGAAGCTGGGTTCAGGTAGTGGCTCAAGGTTGGCTCAGCCTTCCATCCTTCCAAGGTTGGAAAAATGAGTAACCAGCTTGCTGGGGAAAAGTGTAGATGACTGGGGAAGGCAATGGCAAACCACCCTGTAAAAAAAGTCTGCCATGAAAACATCGTGATGTGACGTCACCTCAGAGTTGGAGATGACTGGTGCTTGCACAGGGGACTTTTTTAAAAAATGTATATTAGCACTCCCATAAGCTTTGTTGTTCAGTCACACAGTCGAGTCCGACTCTTTGCGACCCCATGGACAAAGTCACACCAGGCCCTCCTGTCTTCCACCATCCTCCGAAGTCTGCTCAAATTCGTGTTTGTTACATTAGTAATGCTGTCCAGCCATCTCATCTTTTGCTGTCCCCTTCTTCTTTTGCCTTCTGTCTTTCCCACTCTTCTCCAATGAGTGCTCCTTTCTCATTTGGTGGCCAAAGTATTTGAGCTTCAGCATCTGACCTTCCAGGAAACAGTCAGAGTTGATTTCCCTTAGGACTGACTGATTTGATCTTCTTGCAGTCCAAGGGACTCTCAAGATTCTTTTCCAGCACCACAGCTAAAAAAGCATCTATTCTTCTGCTCTCGGACTTCCTTATGGTCCAGCTCTTACAGCCATACATTACTACTGGGAATACCATAGCTTTGACTATATGGAGAGAGAGATAATATGTTGCCCGGCAGCACAGCTGTGGGGTATACTAAAAAAGTTCTCCAGTCTTATAAAAACCTTAGGATGTTAAAAGAATATTAAAAAATGCTGAAACGCCAAGCGGCTGCCCAACCAAAAGCTGAAGCTCGACTCAAGCAGTCCCTATCTGCCAGTCTTCTCCCATTAACATTCCCTCACATTGTTAGAACATTGCTCAAGTATCCAACAATCTTGAGTCCCCAGCCTTCCAAATGTAACCTTCCAAATGTAACCTTCCAAATGTAGCAGATAATCAGGCTCTCCCTGAGTTTGCAAACTTCGGAACTCCAAACAAGTCGACCCAGCCCACCGGCAAATCAGCTCCACCAATTAGTGAAATAAAACAAATCAGAGGAGTGCCAAATCATTCCACTCCCCCCAAAACCTCTCAAAATAGAGGAAAAATGATGACAAAAGCCAATGCCAGAAGAAAAACAGTAACAATTATCTTAAAAATATCTTAAAAGTACTCAGCCTCCACGAGCTGCAGCCGCGGCCAGCCACCACCTCCGACTATATGGACTTTTGTTGGCAGGGTGATGTCTCTACTTTTTATTATACTGTCTAGGTTCTCCATAGCTGTCCTCCCAAGGAGCAAACATCTTTTAATTTCATGGCTACAGTCGCCATCTGCAGTGATGTTGGATCCCTGAAATGTGAAATCTGTGAATACTTCCATGTCTTCCCCTTCTATCTGCCAAGGTGTGATGGGGCCGGATGCCATGATCTTAGTTTTTTTGATCCTGAGTTTCAAGCCTACTTTTGTGCTCTCCTTTCACCCTCAACAAGAGGTTCTTTAGATCCTCCTCACTTTCTGCCATTAGAGTAGTGTCATCTGCATATCTGAGGTTGTTCATGTTTTTCCTGGCAATCTTAATTCCGGCTTGTGTTTCATCCAGGCCAGCATGCTGCATAATGTACTCTGCATATGAATTAAGTAAGCAGGGAGATGATATACATCCTTGTCGAACTCCTTTTCCTATTCTAAACCAATCAGTTGTTCCATATCCTGTTCTGACAGTTGCTTCTTGACCCTTATATAGGTTTCTCAGGAGACATGTGAGGTGGGCCGGTACTCCCATCTCTTTAAGGACTTGCCACAGTTTGTTGTGATCCACACCATCAAAGGCTTTAGCATAGTCAATGAAGCAGAAATAGATGTTTTTCTGATACTCCCGTGCTTTCTCCATAATCCAGCGAGTGTTAGCTATTTGATCTCTAGTTCCTCTATCTTTCCAAAACCCAGCTTGAACTTCTGGTAGTTCCCGATCTACATACTGCTGAAGCCTAGCTTGTAGGATCTTTAACATGATCTTGCTGGCATGTGAAATGAGTGCAGTGGTGAGATAGTTTGAACATTCCTTGGCATTAACCCTCTTTGGGATTGGAATATAAATTGACCTTTTCCAATTCTGTGGCCACTGTTGCATTTTCCAAATTTGTTGACATAATGTGTGTATCACTTTAACAGCATCATCTTTTAGAACTTTGAATAGCTCAATTGGGATACTGTCATCTCCATTCGCTTTGTTGTTAGTAATGCTTTCTGAGGCCCATTTAACTTCACACTCCAGAATGTCTGGCTCGAGGTCAGCAATTTCATCATTATGGTTATCAAGGACATTGAGATCCTTCTTGCATAATTCTTCTGTGTATTCTTGTCACCTCTTCCTAATCTCTTCTGCTTCTGTTTAGGTCCCAACCGTTTTATCATAGCCATCTTTGCATGAAACGTTCTCTTCATTTCTCCAATTTTCTTGAAGAGATCTCTTGTCCTTCCCATTCTATTATTTTCCTCTATTGCTTTGCACTGTTCCTTCAGGAAGGCCTCCTTATCTCTCCTTGCTATTCTCTGGAAATCTGCATTCAGTTGGGTGAATCTTTCCTTTTCACCTTTGCCTTTTGCTTTCCTTCTTTCCTCAGCTATTTGCTTTCTTGCATTTCTTTTTCTTTGGTATGGTGCTTATTGCTGTCTTCTGTACAATGTCACGAACTTCTGTCCATAGTTATAAGCTAGATACTCAATTAAATTTAATTTGCACCAAATTATATTTCTCAGTTAGTTCAGAGTAAACCAATCCAGAGAAAGGATACAGGTGAGGAGTTGCGAAAACTGGACCCAAAGGTGTGGTAGGATCAATGGTAATAGACCTTAGAACAGAAGGAAAGGAGTCCCTAACCAGGATGCAATGGGGAAGGGCAGGCAGATAGAAAGGCAAGCTGGTTCTGGATGAAGCATGGAAAAGCTCTCTCTCTCTCTGTGTTTGTAAAGTGCTATCAAGTTTTAGCCAGCTTATGGTGATGCCAGCAAGGGGCTTTCAAGGCAAGTGAGAAGCAGAGGGCGTTTGCCGTTGCCTTCTTCTGCAGAGACTTCCTTGGTGCTCTCCCTTCCAAGAACCAGCCCTGCTTAGGTGAAGGATTTAGTGATGTGCTTGTGGTAATAAAACATGGTTCTAGGGGAAACCAAGAGTAAAAATGGAGGGTTTATTATGCCCTTCTTATGGGTGTAGGGTTGCCAAGTCCAATTCAAGAAATATCTGGGGACTTTGGGTGTGAAGCCAGGAGACATTGGGGCAGAGCCAGGAGCAAGGGTGTGACAAGCATAATTGAACTCCAAACCTGGGGATTGGCAACCCTCTCTCTCTCTCTCACACACACACACACACTTACTGGGTCTGGTTCCTCCACAACGACATCTGAAAAGAACAAGGGCTACGCTGCTCTCTCTCTCTCTCTCACACACACACACACACACAAACAGTTGCTCTGAAAGGAAACCAAAACAAACCAAGAGTCTGTGTTGCTGACCCTTCCCATGAAGTACTTCCTGCTCAACTTTAAAGGCACACAGACACACACACATTTTGAAACAGATCTGTTTGCAGGTTTATAAACCTGCCCAAGATCTAGAGCTGTATGGTGGCTGTGGGGGCTGGGCTTCCCCCGCCGACCAGCTGGCTGGGGGCGGAGGGAAGCCTGTAAAACTGGGGGATCCCCTGCTGGGACCTGGGGATTGGGAAGCCTAACAGGTGCTGCAGTGATGAAGGGGAAATCAGATATAATAGCTGCTGCCTCCTCCTCCCTGCTAGCAGCTTGCAGGACAAACACCATCTACTTACAGAACTGGAGAAAGATCCTTTCCAACAACTTCCTTATGAGATTTTCCTCTGGATTCCACCTGTATATGGTTTCTTCTGTTTCTTTTTCTCATACTACACTGTTTACTACATTCCTCTCCTCTCATAATATCACAAAAATGCTGTTACATCATTGGCATAAACATAACTGTTGTAATACTGTTGCCACAATCTGATCTATGATAATCTGCTTCCATGCCTCTATTTTTGTAGAACCGAAATGACAGACAACATCCTAAACTTTTACAATACTAGCTGCTTTTATTTAGGTCTCCAAAGGAAATCCATCATCTCTGTCTTTTTTCATTTTAATGCTTCCTTTTGGTCTCTGTCTGTTCTCACCAGCTGGTGAGAGAAACTGTTCAGCTACACGCTATTTCCCTTCGCCTAATAGACACTCAGTCGTGATCTGCCAATTTTGTGTATAGTAATTCCTTTCCCCCTGTATTCATTTCCAACGCTCTGGTCAGCTTTCAGCAGCTACTTCATTAACCATAGACCATCAGCAGTTTACGAAGGATATTTTATGTGGATGGGGGTACAAAGAGTCATGTTCACTCAGTCCATTTTTCTACAGTATTCCTAGAATTGTGTGCACTATTTTACATATGTAGTTTCCACAGTTGTGCCTCCTTTATTTTAGGCTTTTTATTTTGCCTTTTGGTGTAGTGGTTAAGTGCGCAGACTCTTATCTGGGAGAACCGGGTTTGATTCCTCACTCCTCCACGTGCACCTGCTGATATGACCTGGGGTCAGCCACAAGTTCTTTTAGAGCTGTTTTGCTCAAGAACAGCTATGAGAGAGCTCTCTCAGTCCCACCTACCCCAAAGGGTGACTGTTGTGGAGAGAAGAAGGAGAAGGAGATTGTAAGCCACTCTGAGACTCTTTCAGGTAGTGAAGGGCAGGGGATAAATCCAATCTCTTCTTTTTCTCTTCTTTTGGCTATGTGCATGCAACCAACCTGCCGGTTTGAAAACTGTTGCTCTTAGAGCTGCTGCTTTGTCTTACCAATCTAAAATATTAACTATATTTTAAATTACACTGCTTCTTGGTGCCCCAAATGATATCTTATGGTGTCAGCAAGGGCAACTTTACCCTCTGTCTCCTCAGTATGTGTAACTGAAAAAAGATGTGGTAAAATTATTGCAGCAGTGTTTTCCTGTCCTGTCCACATGTTACTGAGTAAATGTACAGCAGAGGTCCCCAACATGGTGTCCATGGGTGCTATGGTACTCACCAGCACTTTTTCTGCCCATCAACTGTTAGGATGTTGTGTCTGGCTCCGCCTCTTGTGTCAGCCATTTTGTTGCTGTGTATACCATGGAAGGTAGAATTCCAAATGTGCCCACAGGCTCAAAGTGGTTGGTATAAGGGTTCTTTTGCTACTACTTGACATCATTTATCTAAGTGCCTTTTAAAGTGGTATAAGGGTTCTTTTGCTACTACTTGACATCATTTATCTAACTGCCTTTTTAATTTTTTTGACCATTGTGTTTTTCTTGCAGTACTTAAAGATATTATTAATATTAGGGTCACTCCATGTAAGGTGCAGTGTATGTGTGGTCCCAGTTCTCAGTGTGTATGCGTGCACATAGCTCAACGAGATAAAAGGCAATCTTAATGAGGAATTTTTGGCAAGAAGAGAAGAGCAGGGAGAGAGTCCTGCTCCCCCTCCCAAACAGCTGGCGGGTAAAGATTAAATGAGAAATGTACTCCTGCCATAGTCTAAATGACAAAAAAAAAAAGCAAATACAAGGGACATGCTAGTGCATCATGTTAATTTCTGGTCTTCAGCTATACTTTGGAATGTATTGACTTGTAAAAATTTTTGATGTGACAGAAAAAACAAATGGAACCCACCTGCTGGGGGCAAAACCTACTGGGATGACTGAATGAATGCCGCTTCTTTATTCATAATCTCAGAATTGTTTACTTTGCCTCTCCCGCCCCTCTTCCAGCAGTCTGCCCTCATTTATGTTTTGTTGCATTTAAAATCTAAATAACATAAAGGAGAACTGCACAGACATTTTCAACCAGCAGCACATTCATTTAGGGCCTCAGAAGTGATGACATCTTTTCCCCCTCTCAGGGCCAAATTCTTTCCTCCGTTTTACTGGCAAGATTATTCTGGTGTAAAGTGGGAGTAAATTTCTTACCCCTGCTGTGACAGAGAAAAATAAAATCATCTCAATGAAAGAATGTTAGGGATTTTCCCACAGAGTAAATTGTTTGTCAAAATCACATAATCCATTGTGTACTTGTCCCCAAGTTATATCCCCCTGTGGTGGACTTATGTTGCTATGAGCCATCCTGGTGAGAGAATGAACTTCATAGGAAATGGCTGACTTAGTAGTTATTATATAGTTTTAAATTGTTCTTCATTAGGCAGATTGATGTTGATTCAAGCGTCTTATCGAAGGCTTCCTTTTGTATCTGCCAAAAATCCTCAACAATAAAGATTTATCCTGAAAAACCTGCCCTCTCTAGCCAATCTAGACCTGGGTAAAAGTCCTCCCTGTTCCGTTGAACCAGCAGCCAGTCAGTGGCTATAGCACAGGTGGTTAGTAGAACATCAACAAAGTCTGGATGGGAGAGTGGATGGTTGAAAAGAAGCACTTAGTGCCTGCTCCACATCTAACAGCTCATTTGGGAGGATCTCTAGGATGGATGGGAGGAAACAAGTCTTCCCTCTGTTCTGTCCTGGCCAGCTCCACTCCCAGGTCAACATGCCCATTGCCCACAAAGTCAGTCATAGAGCAGGCCACTGGCAGTGACACTGGCCCCACAGGAGAGAGAGCCTGGCTCACAAACACTAGTTGCCCTTTTGCAGGGAATTCAAGCCAGCAACTGGATTAATACATGTTTGTATAATACTCACTAGTCATAACAGATTGCTATGTTAGCCTCCTTAAGAAACCTCCCCTAGCCAGAGGCATAAACTACTGGGCAGGGGGGGGTTGGCGGGGTTCAGGGGCTCAAGCCACCTCCGGACAACCAATACACGACTTGGGGACTCAGAGTCTCAGGCCCCCTCCAGGCAACCAGTGCCAGGCATAGTGACAAATTCCTTTGAGTGTATGAAAATGTTTTCTAATCCATTTTAGATTTTCAAGAAGGAGAGAATGATCTTCAAAGGCATGAATGGGGTAGTGCAGGGGTGTCGAACTCATTTGTTATGAGGGTCAGATATGACATAAATGAGACCTTGTTGGCCTGAGCCATGTCAGGCCGAGCTGTGTGTGTTCCTATTTAAGATTAGGTAGCAGAGATATAAACTGAATAAAGGACACAGACAAACACAATTAAGTATTTTAAAAAAACTTAAAACATGCTTAAAACATTAGCACTTGTTGGTCTTAAAGGTGCTTTCTTTGTATCTCTCCCAAGAGATCCGGGGACAAAGGACAAGGAAGCGCTGGCTCTTTCCTTCCTTCCCCTGGGGGCCAGGAGGGGGAGACCAAGAAAAGGAAGAGAGGCTTGGCTTAGTAGCTTCTGTGCAACTGAGAGAGTCTGGCAAAGCAAGCTCCCCCTCTTCGCCTTCCTCCCCAAGGGAGGAGGCTCAGCCAATTGAGAAGATAGAGGTTTTGCTCTGTAGCTCCTGTGCAATTGAATAAGCCTTGCAAAGCAAGCTGTGATGCAGAAGGAAGCAAAGAGAGGGAGAAGGAAGCAGGTGGCAGCCAGTTGCTCAGGAGCCTGATAGGATCCCTCTTGGGGCCTGATTTGTTCCCCAGGCTGCATGTTTGACACCCCTGGGGTACTGGATCCTGTGAAGAAATGCATTTTTCTCCTGGGACATTGTGAGGCAGGAAAACCTCCCTGTGTGTGTTTGTCCTTTGCGCTGGAAAGAAGGGAGTCAGTGGTGTAATGATCTTCCAAGCTGACCTTTTTACAAATGCTAATTGAGCTAACAGAGCAAACAATGGATAGATAGATGAATAGATAAACATCCCCTTCTCTCCCCTCCCTTCTCCAAGCAGGAAACATATATATGTGAAGGTATTAAATAGGAAGACTATCTCTGGAGACAGAAAAGGCTGTTTTGACTTGAGCAAACCTGGGCTGAGGGGGTGCGGAAAGAGCTTTGATAATGTTTCTGGGCTATAGGAGGAGAGGCTCTCTTGCTGCTGGATCCATCAGGGAGGGCAGATCTCTCACCTGAGATCTAGGAAAGGTGGCTATTTTGTCCATCCATCTGGCTGGCCTAGGGGGCTGAAGGACACTTGATATTGTAAAAGGTAATTGTGATCTGCAAAAGTTTTTGGCTGTATCTTTGGACTCTCTAGATTAATTACTAAGGTTTTGATATCCAAACACATAAATACTTAAATATATTTGGTGTCTGTTGGAAAAGAAAGTATAGTCCTTAACTCTGGCTGGCAGCATCCACTTTCATGGCAACAGTCAGACTGCAAGGCCTTTGTTGGGCTCAACATACTTGCTTGGCTCTAATTTACATTTGGGGAAAGTAAGATTGGGTGGAGGGGATGTGAAGATTAGAGGTATATTAAAATTTCCTTTTGTTCTGTGTGCAGTCCAGAGACAACATTGCCAAGGAATGTGCACTCTGTACATGTTCATGCTTTCAATTTTGCTGTTACCTAAAATGGTGTGGTACAGGTTCAAAGGAGCAACCAACTAGCTAATGGATTCAGGTGGGGTAGTTGTGTTGGTCTGAAGCAGCAGAACAAAGTTGGAGTCCAATGGCACCTTTAAGACCAACCAAATTTAATTCTAGGTATAAGCTTTTGTGTGCATACACACTGTTTTATTTAGATCTATGTGGGTAGCCATGTTGTTCTGAAGCAAAGGTTTGAGTTTGGTACCTACGAGTATGTAAAGTTCAATTATGGGTATAAGCAAGAACTGAGAGACTTAATATGTTCACTCCCAAAGATTAATTGAAACAGATTTTTTAAAATATTATATATATGTAAGGGTTTTTTTTTAAATTGCCAGGAAGCGCTAATTGGAGTAAAAATGTTGAAGTAACTGAGCAATACATATAGCTGAGATTGGAATAATACATTAGGTAAGATGTGAAAATTGCAGTAAATTGGTATACAGATAATAAACAATTAATGGATGTGAGAATTAAGTTTGAGTTCAATGGCACCATTTAGAACAACATAGTTTGATTTCTGGGTATAAGTGAGAACTGAGTGACTTAGCATGTATAGTGAGAGAAGAAGCCAACATCTCTGTTAAGTCCTGGGGGTTCCATTGTTCTGAGTGTTGTAATAGCTTACAATTCAGCAATCTCCTATTCCTATCTGTTTCTGAAGCTCCTTTGCAATAAAGCAGCTACTCTGAAGTCCTTCATTGAGTGTGCTGGAGGGCTGAAGTGTTCTTTTGTTCTTGCATATGTTGGAAGTACTCCTTCAGGCATAGATGGCAGAAAAAGTCTTTCATATCCTCAGACACAATGGACACAAATCTAGCATCAAGAATCACAGGACTGAGAAGTCTGTAGGAAAACATTTGAACCTTCTAGGACACTCAATGGGGACCTCAGAATAGCTGTTCTATTGCACAGTTGCTTTGAATGCACAGGGACAGTTTTCTATTCTGCCTTAGCTCAGAGAGTCCAACCATGCATTTACAAAATGAAGGTATCTGTGATGCCATAATTTTGTAAATTTCAGTATAATGTTACCTTTATGAATAAAGCAGAAACAAGACACCTGTAAATGAACAACCAGGGAAACTTTTTAAAAAGTTCCCCTAAAGGTTTTCCTGTGTTGCCTTTTACTGTCAAATTTGTGACCATTCATTTATTTTATGCACATGATATGCATGTCTGCAGATCTTAAAGTGACTGTTCATTCTAAAAGTGAATTTCAAAAACAGGACACAGCAGGAGACTGCTGAGATGCCTCTGGCCAACTCCCACCTTTTCCTGGGTTTGGCTCAGCCCAGAGGCATTGTTAGGGGGGTTCCTGCTAAATTTCTGGCAGGCTTCTCCCTCCCTTATGGCCCCACCTCCATATGTAGTGATAATGGAGGCCCCTCTCTGTGATATCACTGGCTCCTCCCTATGATGTCGATGGATCCCAGTTCTTTTAGGGACCTATCATAACAATGCCTTTGGCCGAGCCCCAGCCCCTCCCCCTGGGAAATTGGAAAGTCTACGCCCCTGCCCCTTGTTCCTCTCCTCAGTGCTCAACTCTTCAAGCAGGCATGGAAATCAAGCCTAAAGAGGCTGTTCCCTGAATGCCACCAGACCTCAAGGATGGCAGGGAATCACGCTGTGTTCCTTGGAAATCAGCTCAGTAACGAAGTACAAGTTCCAGGATTTAGTCCTGGTATTAAAAACTGAGCTTGAATCTTGCTAGGACTAAATCCTGCTACTCAAGGGTCATTTAACAGAAAAAGAGGTGTCTGAGCTCATTAGCACAACTTATTTGCATTTTTCCATTAAGCTATTCTACACAGTTAATGGGATTCTGCATCCTTAGCAAAACCCATAGTTTTGTAGGTTTTGCTTGTAAACAGACTCAATTATGCACATTGTTACATACAGGTGGATTTATTAGCAAAACAGGCTCACTTATTGTATATGTGTCACTAGGTAGCCATGCACAAACAAAAGTGAGTTGCCAGTTTCTTCTTGTTAGTTGGGCTAAATTGGAGCAGTGAAGCAGAGTACATAATATAGTCCCATCAATTACTTTGTTTCCTTTCTTTTGTATCTCAAAGATTCAATTTTTACTAATTCTGTAAGTACCAATCAAGGCACTGGATTCATTCATTCTAACATAAAATCATTAGTTGGTTCTACCTACTCTGTTCCACTATTTTTGTAAACTGTTCACTTATGTAAGGGGCATAATCTTAATTAGGGATTAATTGTGGATGCAGAAAAGAAATTTGCCATAATATTACTAGACCTGTGAAATAAAGTATCAAGTACCACTACAATGCTGTGATGCCAAGTGCAGATGAATTGGTTTCTTTATTTTTATATGTGCTGCAAGCACTGAGTATTTCTAATCTTAATATTCATTTTATGGCAAATCTAAAAGCGCTCCAAGGGGAGGCAGATTTCCTTAGGATTTAGTTTATGGCAGGACCAAGGGTGAACTGGGAAGTAAAAATGGCCTTGGATCAAACCAAGCTAAACAGTCCCTGAAGAGTCACTCAGCAGCATCAATAACAGGCATTAGCTCAACCCTTGCTTCTTTCCACAAAACGGCAGCAAGCAGTGCAGAAGACAATGACCTTCCTCATTGGGTGCTTGAAGCAAATGGAGCTGGCTGAGCAATACAGAAAGACAACTTGTTCTAAGATAGGTCAGAAATCTGTATTTGGAATATGGTGTACAATTCTGGTCACCAGAGCTCACAGAGCTCAAAAAAGTATAAAGAGCGCAATCCAGACGATTAGAGGTTGGAGCACCTGTGAGGAAAGGCTGAAGAGGCTGGGGGTTTTCAGTTTAGTACAGAGTTGACTAAAGGGAGGGCATGAGGTAAAGAGGGTTGACAAAGAGAGATTCTCCCCCACCTCACAAAATACTAGAACATGAGAGCATCCTGTGAAGCTGATGGATAGTAGCTTCAGGAGAGACAAAAGGAAATACTTCTTTACATGGTGAGTGATTAAGATGTGGGATTTGCAGCCAGATGATGTAGTGATGGCCACAGGAATAAACAACTTTAAGAGGGAATTAAATAGATTCATGGAGAACAGGTCTATCAGTGGCTACTAGCCATGGTGCCTAAAGGGAACCACCTCTTTCAGAGGCAGTCAGCCTCTGAATCCCAATGCCAGGAGGCTACATCATGGGAAGGTCTTGTTCTCTATGCCCTGTTTTTGGTCCTGGCACGTGGGGTTCTACTGCCAAAGGCCTGGCACGTGGGGTTCTACTGCCAAAGGCAGTAGGCCTGGCACGTGGGGTTCTACTGCCAAAGGCAGAACTCCAACGCACACCCTCCCCTAGTTCATTTTTTGTTTGCACGCTTTGTGTGCGTGGCCTGATGACATCACCCAGAGGTGACATCAACACGCTGGCACTCCACGCATCCCCTCCACAATGCTTGCTGAGTTCAGCAGGCGCTGCGGACAAGAGGCGCTGTTTTTTCTTGTCTTTAAGGGGCTGGGGAAACTTCTGCGACCTCTCAAAGCCAGGGGAAAACAGTCAGCATTTCCCCTTTGTAGCGCTTGCTGAGTTCAGCAAGCGCTGCAGATGGGCTCAGGGACAGCACAAGTAGGGAGGGGGTGCCCGCTCCTGCTGGGAGCTGGCACCCTAGGCATTTGCCTACTCCCATGCGCCAGGCCTGCCCTTCAGATAAACTGATGGCCACTGTGTGAGACAGGATGCTGGACTGGATGGACCACAGGTCTGATCCAGCAGGGCTCTTCTTATCATATGTATCTGATAAAGCTGGAGCCCAGCTTTTATACCACAAGATCAATAAGAATCAATCTATTCAGGTAAGTGTGTGGATGATGATGATGATATTGGATTTCTATCTATATCAGAGTCTCAGAGTGGCTCACAATCTCCTTTAACTTTCTCCCCCACAACAGACACCCTGTGATGTGGGTGGGGCTGAGAGAAATCTTACAGCAGCTGCCCTTTCAAGGACAACTCCTGCGAGAGCTATGGCTGACCCAAGGCCATTCCAGCAGCTGCAAGTGGAGGAGTGGGGAATCAAACCCAGTTCTCCCTGGTAAAAGTTCAGACACTTAACCACTACACCAAACTTGCTCTCTGGACACAGCCTTCTATTATAGAATGCTGGTGAGTTGCCTGTTTGAAAGTTTCCCATCAGGGAACTGCCTGTACATAGAAAAGTTCACTAGAGAGAGGACTGGGGTGGAACCAGCCCCATAGCTAGGGGCCATGAGGGAAGGGGGCTATGGGGGGCCACAGGGGGAGGGGGCCATTTAAATAATTCAGGAGGCTGGTGACTGCTTCTGCCACCCGTCCTGTGCTATTTGGACCCCTCCAATCAGCTGATTTGTAGGCCCTTTAAATGGCATGGGAGGGGCAGCAGCTGCTCCTGGGTGCCTCTCCCACCCAATTTAAATTGCACAGAAGAGAGGGGCAGCCTGGGGTGAGGGGGCACACTAAACTCTCAGGGGACCAGGTCCCATGGGCCCCTGGTTATCTATGGGCCTGGGTGGAACCCTTCTTCTTGGTGCACTTGTTTTTCATGGGAGTGTGTGTGTGTGTGTGTTTTAAATGGAGAACATTGAGATCTTGCATATGGGTTGTTTGTTCAAGACTGGGTGCTATTAGGAAGTGTTCTCCCCCATTCCTGAACAGTGTGGTGCACTTCCTGAGTGTTGCCTGCATTTTCAGCATTTTTTCCACAACTTGATTTGCTCCAAAGTTTCAGAAAAGATCACAGCAAAGTTGGGGCAGCATCTATGTGGATGAGAAAGTCTTGGTCTTCCTGGTTCTGTATATGTTGGAGTCATTTTCTCCCTCCCCCATGGCAGCAATCCCCTCCTGCACCACCATGAGGCTTTTTCAAGGTTTTGCACAGGGCTATTTTTGAGGAAGAACGCACAGGAATGCAGTTCTAGTTGACTTGGCAACAGGGGGTGTGGCCTAATATGCAAATGAGTTCCTGCTAGGCTTTTTTCTACAAACAAAGCCCTGGTTTTGCAGGTAGTATCTTTTCAGGGCAAGAAAATGTGCTCCATCCTTTCTAGATAGCATGTTAACACACTGTGCGCCCCCCCCTCCCCCCGCGATCACAGTCAGGCCTGTTTGGGGAAAAAACTTATTGATTGAGAATAGAATGATTACAGCATGACAACATGTGGAAGTTCCCTCCAAAAGTGCTCCACTTATGGAAGTCAAGACAGGAGGGAAATCCATGTGGTAGCTGTCTAAAGTTTGTAGGATTCTTTACAAGTCCTTTTCATATGAACCACTATGATTGAGAAGTAGATTAAGACATTCCTTCATATTCATCCTAATAATAAAATACAAGGTATTGTGTATACGGACCAAAATGAAGACTATGAAGGCTGTTCCTGCCTGGCTCATTGGAGCAATAAGGACTGAGCTTGGGGACTCAGGAACAATAGCGCAGCAGGGTCCAAATACCTGTTTCCCTGCTCCAATCACAGGCCCCTTTGTGGTTTGAATAATCCAATGGCATGCTAGCGCGGGAACCTTAAAGTGTATATAGGTTGGCCCTGTTGGTCCAGTTACTCAGTCTTTTAGTGCAGCCCTATGCTATGTTGTATTGAATAAAGAGCTATGATCACTCCCATCTTGCTTCTTCCTTGCGTTGAACTCACTATATTATACAAAGATAGTTGGCTTCAGTGGAACTGTCTTTTACAAGGATAGGTCTACTTTAAGACTGTAGTAACTTCCCTTTGCCCTGGATGGTGCAGAAGCCAGATCTTGCCAGATCTCAGAAGCTAAGTATGGTCAGGCCTGGTTAGCACTTAGATGGGAGGCTACCAAGGAAGTAATGGGATACTATGCAGAGGCAGGAAATGGCAAACCACCTCTGTTAGTCTCTCGCCTTGAAAACCCTACAGAGTCACTAAGTCAGCTGTGGTTTGACAGCACTCTCCACCACCACCTTCCCTTCTCAACTAAAATTATTGTCGTATCTAATCTAATCTAAAGAAGAAGCAAATACTCAAACCTATGAGCTTTCCTGTACCATCCAGATTTGTGTCACAGAGAAATTTGCTTTGCTTTTAATTGAATCACAAATTAAAGTATTAGTCTTAGGAACCATCTCTCTCTCTACAGTTCGAATCTCTGTGAAATTCAAAGAGAGAGGTGTGGTAAGGCCTTTTCTGAAGGAATTTGGTCTGTGTTCCAAGTTTGCATCCCTGCTGCTGAGAGTGGTCTTTGGATGAGAACCATTCAGTTTTGAATGTGCTGACTGCAGAGCCTTGGCACACCTGTACAGCTCCATCTCTTTGTGTCAGGCAGAGCGGGAAGCCTGCACTGTACTAGAAATGTCAATGAATACACTGAAAGGAGAAACCAAAATTGCAGCTGAGTGCAGCTACAATGGATGATTATAATACAGAGCAAACTATTTCTAGCAACAAAGGCCCTGAACATATTAACTCATTCAGCGAGTTGCATTGTGTATAATTCTTGCTTACACTTGCTGTCATGTGCTGTAGTTAAAATTTACACTCTTTTATTGGACATGAGAAGATATTTTTATTTATACCCTCTTTTGTTAGCCATTTGGCTTCATAATAATTAATCAAGTCACCAAAGCAGTATCATAGTGAGGAGCGAGGAGGACTTATTTGCATTATTAAGATATTCTAACAGGGTATCTCAGTGTGTTAACAGTTCCGCTACAATATGGGCCTCTTGTTTTATGACAAGTTGCAATTTTCTTGTAATGTTAGCTGAAGTTCATCTCAATAATTATGCTAAATTAAGGAGTCCTGCATATATAGAAATAAACATTAAAATGCATTAAATTGAAGCAAAGAATGTAATCTAATCCCTCTATGAAAGCCAGCACTGAGAATGCCAGTTAGTCCTTGTTTTACCCTTTTAGGCACTGATAAATACAGAATTCTCTGTCAGAGGTGCCCTTCATACATAAATATATGGGCACAGACCCAGCCTGCAAGGTGCTATAATGCATCATAATCCTATACTGTAAAGGCATGTATGTGAATAAATGAGCACATGGATAGAACCAACTACCTGGCTCCTTCCCATGAAAACAACATCCTACTGGAACTGAGGATGCCAATTTCATCAAAAATGTGTGCCCCCTGCAGTTTGAGATCTTATGAATCTGCCTTAATCCCAAGTGAAACCATGGGCCATTTTATTGTCTATTCTCATTGGTGGTGGCTGGTCTCAGGTGGAGAAATGTCTTTCCCCTGTTACTTGAGATCTGGAAATGCTTGGGATTTAACCTGAGGCCTTCTGCATGCAAAATGTGTGTTTTTCCCACTGAGCAATGACTCCCCACCAGCGCAGTACACTAAATCGTTGCTGTGGGCATATATGTGCAAGGCACTAAGAAAGCAAGAATTCTGTAATCAAAACCTAACAGGGTGAAATGCTGAGTGACTGGCATACCTAGGGAACAATCCTATGCAGATCTGCTCAGAACCCTACTTATATCTATTCAAAGGGGCTTCCTCTCAAGTAAGTGTTCTTAGGATAGCACTGTTAGTGCCAATTGACATTTATTGTCAGAGGGGTTAAGAAACTCTTTCTCAACTAGGAATAGGCAGAAACCAGGAAAACATCATTTGGTTCGGTTCATGGCATGTCTGGTTCATGAACCACAGACCGTCATGAACCTTTTGGCATCAAACAGCTTTTGTGGGGTTTGTGGTGTGGTAGAGTGTCCCCCTATATGCTAGACACACCATACTCACAGGAGATCTCCAGCTGATTCTCCTCTACCTGCTGTCCAAGATTGGCAAGGATTGGATTTACAGGGTTTGAGTTACTCCCCTCAAGGTGCCCCCAGGAAAGTGCTTTTCTGGGGAAATGACAGGTGCAGGTTCAGGAGTGTATAGAATGGATTCTGTACAAGCTAGAGACCTCAAACTTGCAACATACCTCTGGATTTATGGGGTCCATGTTATGACCCCTCAAAGAAGGTGCCCCTACCCTCCATTGTTTCCATTGGAAGGAAAAAATGGCAAAAAAGGCAATGGTAATAAAAGCTGGAAGTAGGGGCATTTTTGCAAGCCCAGCAGAATCTGTGCAATGTACCCAGTATTAGCAGAGAGATGGGGTGGTTCAGAGCCCTGAATCCACCTAACATCCCCAAACCCAAGCAGGGGAGAGGGGAGAATTCTGCCTCCCCCCACTGCCTTGGAGTTTTGTAAACAGTTTAACTGAGTGGAGACTGGCTGTCTGGAAACGTAATAATTCATGAAGTTCCACGAACAGCACCAAAGTTTGTGAAATGTTCAAACATCACTTTGCGAACCCAAACTGGCCAAAATTCATGTTTAACTTCATGAGTCAGTTTGTGCCCATCCCTATTCTCAACTTTTCTTTCTGCGTTTATAGTTCCCAAGTATGCTTGTAAACGTTTTATTTTTAATAAATATTTTAAACTTTTGACTCTGAAGTGGTTCTCTGTATCACATAGACCCTCCCGGCTGTTTAAGACACACTGTTTTAAAAGGACCTAGAAGAGGGGAAGGCAAGCAGTTCGCCACTGACTATTTCCCCAGGCACACAAGGCATTTATCTGTCCCCATGGTAGCTAGTCGCTGGGCTAGTGGGAGACACTGAGGCAAAGCCTATGAGCTTGGAAGGGAAGCTGAAGGTCCCTCCAGTGAGAAATCCCTGTATTGATCAGGTGGTGGTGGCAGGCTATCCTAAAAGGTAAAGGTAGTCCCCTGTACAAGTGCCAGTTGTTTCCAACTCTGGGATGGCATTGCATCACAACATTTTCATGGCAGACTTTTTATGGGGTGGTTTGCCATTGCCTTTGCTATCTTAGAGAGAAAGAAAAGGCCCCCCAGAGGAGCTGGGAACCCCAAAGAGAGCAAGGCAGAACAGGGCCTTCAGACCAAAGCAGACGCATTCTGCCACAGCTGTATAGTAGTGAAAAGGGGCCAGCTCTACTTCACCTCACTTTTTATAGTGAACAGTAAGATTTCAGTTCACATCAAAAAGACGTTAGCCCTGGGGTTCTATTGTTTTGCAGATTAAGGAGATTACTACTTCTAGGCTTTTCTATAATTTAGGTGATGGTGTTTGCTTAATGGTCATTGATGGTTAAGTGATATTTCTAGGACTAGATATGCAGGCCACACACACCCTTTTGCAAGAACAATGTGTAAAGTCAGTGCAACAATGGGATCTGAATGAAACAGTTAAGTGATGTGCATTTGTGTGTCTGCAATCGTGCAATTTTAAAAATCTGTTCAGAAGAATTTTGGAACTGGCTGGCAAAAAGCTGTCTTTGTAGGGCTGGTTTTTCTGCAAGAGTGGTGATAGGAAACTAATGCTGGTGTGTGTGCTTTCTTAGGATTTGTTTCTGGAAGAGGAGCTTTCTTTGGAGTATACTCTCCAAGTTCCTGCAGAGCGGTTGCCATGGAATCATCATCATCCAATCATCTTTCCAAAACATGGAAGATGCCAGCACATTTATTTGGCATTCTATTTGCAGGCATCTGGTCCTAGTATTGCTAAGTGCTCAAATTCACCAAGCCAGCCATGTGTCTCCACAACATTCATTTGAGCCAGAAGTACAGAAGGGAGTGGGGAAAAAAGAGGATCTAATAGCTAAAACATTATTGTTGTGCAAAATGGAAACCTTCAATTTAGAAGTGTTAATGTATAAAAAGCAGATAAGTGATTAAAAATATTTTAGAATTAGCCAGATTGCATTTTCTGCACCACTGCCCTTCTCATATTTCTGCCTGAAACCATTATTTAGAATCATGGTGCCAGAAATCCTGAAATAAAAATAGCTTTCTTCACTTACTCTGATCAGTTTTTAATAGTTATTTCTTGAATTAAGAAATAATTCTGCTGCAAGCATAATTCACTTTGGCAAAATGAATATTGGCGGAAATTGATGATATTAATTTTTATTCTAAACTTCGTACATGTTTGTTGAATGCCTGTATTCCCCCAAAAAACACTTTGCAATACTAATAAAACTTTGGATAGCCTTGCATTGATCGGCAAATGTGAGCAGGGGTTGATGGACAAAATTCCCTTTTAGAGTTGCCCCAATCTGAATTGCAGCTACATGGGTATACAATTTACCTTTTACAGTCTGATAGAGATCTGTGACTTTCATCTTATCTGTTTTGGTAGTTGTTGCTGATTTATGGATATCTGAGACTTAAAAAAAAAATGTTTGGCCCACCTTTCTCCTAGAAGAACTCAAGGTGGGATACAATGTGAGTTAACAGTATAATAAAACATAAAGTAATCATAACAATAGCACTTTTCCAACCCAGATCCTAAAAGCCAGATCATCAGTGAGCCTGAGTTCCATCAAATGCCCATGTGAATAACCTGTTTTTTCACAGCCTCCAAAAGATCAATAATGTTAGAATCTTCCTGCTGCCCTCAGGAACATCATTCCTTTGTGCAGAAGCCATTCCTGAGAATTTTCTGGAAGGAGCAGATGCTGTTCAAACCTTCTTGAAAGGTGGCCCTTGTAATCTGCAAACCGTTGCTGTCACAGAAAGGTAGATATGTGGTCCTGTGTTATTCATAACTCCAAAATGTTTTGAAGAGACTTCATGAACTTCTCTCAGTATTAATCTACCCCTCCAAATATGCACAAGTTGTCTCTACTCTCAAAATCCTACAGTCCATATATGTTATTAGCAGGTAGTCTATTGAAGAATGTTATGCCATCATTCTGTTCAGGGCTAATTTGATAACTGTTATGGTGCTATGTGCATATGCAGCTACAAGACAGTGACAATTCATAACTCTAAAGCTGTGATTTAAAAAAAAACCTCTTTGAAATCAGTACACCATTGTATTAGATATTCTACAAATTAGACCATTCTTCCACTGGAGCGTTTCATATAATTGATATAGGTGACTAACTCAGGATGGTGTCACATAACTAATTTTGTTTTGCTCAGTGACACTGCTAGTAATTTTGGCACACAGGCCTGTCCTTGCAATTGTAAATGTTCTAATCTATTCTAGACAGTGACTCACTCAACACCCTTGCTGAAAGTCTTTTCAAAGGGGGTTGAACTGTGATAGTGAATCACAGTCCAGACTCTCACTGGGGTTTTCACAAAACTAGTTTGGCCCACAGAAGGAGTGTGTTAATTTCATTTACCATGTTGAAAGCACAAGTAAAATTGACAAAGTTCCGCAGCAGGAGTCTATGGCCTGTCATTTTCCCAGAAAGCACTTTCCTTGAGTACCTTCTTTGGAGGGCTGCTATCTAATCCTCACCAAACTTGGGGGGCAGGTGTAAGAGAGTCAGCTGGAGATGCCTTGCAAGTTTGGTTTCTCTAGCACACCAGGGAACAACTCTACCACATCATGAACCTCACAAACTGAACCAATTCATTTGACGTTACAAAGTTCATGGTGTCTCATGGTTCACAAACTGGGCACACCATGAACCAAAACAATCCTCATTTTTTCAGTCCATGCCCATCCCTGTTCCTCAACAAATATATATGCCAGTGGGTTGCTATACCAATGGCAGCATATTGGTTTGCTATGTGGCTCTTAGCCTGGGGGGCTCTGTAAGGACCAGGAACCCAGATCCCTAATTTCCTTGTGCTCCCAATAAGGTAAGTTGACCCTCCAGAAGGGGAGCCACATAAACAAACAGGATTTAAAGGGGACTGTATATATATTTTTAAAAAGCTATCATGAATGTAGAATGCCAGCAAGGGGGTGGGGGCTTTCCAGTGTTTTGCACTGAGTGTCACATGTATGACTATCTGCCCACAGGACAGAAGTCTTGGGTGTGTGCTCGATGCAAGGAGCTCCTGGGCCTCAGGGAGTGAGTTCATACCCTTGAGGCCGAGGTGACTGACCTGGAGAAGCAGAGACAGTCAGGCACTTGGGGAAGACTCTCGGGAGCGTACTAGATGAGCCCTGTTCTGAACGTGGCAACCCCGTTGCTGCCAGGGAGCATGAGGGTCGAGAGGGAACAGGGCATCGTGCTGAGGATAAGGGGAATGCACCTTCAGAAGGGACCTCTTCTTCAGTTGGTGAGCGGAAATCCTTTTGTGCCAAGGAACCATCCCTGGGCAGGGAGAGAGGAGGGGTCTTGGTAGTTGGTGATTTGATCCTTAGGCAAGTAGACAGCTGGGTGGCAAAACCGCATACTGACCGTATGGTGACTTGCCTGCCTGGTGCGAAGGTAGCGGACATTACGCATGCAGTAGATAGACAGTGCTGGGGAGGAGCCAGTGGTCGTGGTGCATGTTGGCACCAATGATGTGGGGAAATGCAGTCGTGAGGTCCTGGAGGAAAAATTTAGGCTGCTAGGCGGGAGACTTAAGGCCAGGACCTCCAAGGTAGCCTTCTCAGAAGTGCTACCTGTTCCACGTGCAGGGCAGGAGAGACAGACACAAATTAGAAGTCTCAATGTGTGGATGAGACGATGGTGTAAGAGGAAGAGTTTAAGTTTGTTAGGCACTGGGATGCTTTCTGGAACAAGCGGGAGCTGTACAAAAGAGACGGTCTCCACTTGTTCCCAGATGGAACAAGGCTGCTGGCGCTTAAAATCAAAAAGGTGGCAGAGCAGTTTTTAAACTAAATCTTGGGGGAAAGCCGACTGGAAATGAAAAGTCTCTGGTTCGAGAGGACTCATCTCAAAGAGATGAAAGGTTAGCTGTTACTTTTCTACCGGGTAATGGATCAGAGTTGTCCACTGAGATGGTGAGAAACGGTATGGACTGTCTGCCAAAGTCTCGAGGTGACAGGAGGAAGGTTGCGGGCCTAGCTTGCCTGGGGAATTATAGATGTTTGTATGCAAATGCAAGAAGTGTTCGAAGTAAAATTGGTGAGTTGGAATGTTTAGTGTTGGGAGAAAACATAGACATTGTGGGAATTTCAGAAACTTGGTGGAATGAGGAGAATCAGTGGGACATGGTGATTCCTGAATATAAGTTATATCGGAAGGATAGGGAGGGAAGGGTTGGAGGTGGGTGGCTCTGTATGTCAGAGAGGGTATATGGTCCAGCAAGACTGTCAGAGAATTAGATTCCCTTCTAGAAATGCTTTGGGTTGAAATAGAGGGCCCAAAAGGAAATTTAACTATGGGAGTTTGTTATCGCCCACCAAATCAAAAGATAGAGGATGGTCATAATATGATGGAAGGCTTAAAGATATTGGCTAAATGTAAAAACTGTGTCGTAGTAGGTGATTTTAACTACCCACAGATTGATTGGGTCAATATGTGTTCTGGTCGAGAGGAAGAGATTGAGTTTCTTGATGCTCTCAATGACTGTGCTATGGAGCAGATGGTCTCAGAGCCTACCAGGGGTGGGGCGATCCTGGATTTGGTCCTAAGTAATGCCCAAGACTTGGTGAGAGATGTAAAAGTGATTGTGCCGCTTGGGATCAGTGACCATAACATTATTGATTTCACCATTTGTATAAATAGAGAGTTTCCCCAAAAGACTGGCACAACCACATTTAACTTTAAAAGGGGTAAATTCTCTGAGATGAGGATGCATTTGAAGAGGAAACTGAAAGGAAAGGTAAATACAGTCAAAACCCTTGGGGAAGCTTGGAGGCTATTTAAAACTACAATCCTAGAAGCTCAGATAAAATATATACCACAAGTTAGGAAAGGCACAAACAGGTATAAGAAAAGGCCTGCATGGTTAACAAACAAAGTAATGGAAGCTGTAAAAGGTAAGAAGGACTCCTTTAAGCAGTGGAAAGCTAGTCCAAGTGAGATTAATAAAAGGGAACACCGGATGTGGCAAATCAAATGCAAGACTGTGATCAGGCAGGCAAAAAGGGACTATGAGGAGCATAATGCAAAAAACATAAATACCAACAATAAAAATTTCTTCAGATATATTAGAAGCAGGAAACCAGCCAGGGAGGCAGTGTGGCCCTTGGTTGACCAAGGGGTAAAAGGATTACTGAAGGAGGATAGGAAAATGGCTGAGAAGCTGAATGCATTTTTTTCCTCTGTCTTCACTGTGGAAGATGAGAAGTGTTTCCCCACTCCAGAACCACTAATTTTGGAAGGGGTGTTGAAAGACCTGAGTCAGATTGAGGTGACAAGAGAGGAGGTCCTACAACTGATAGACAAATTAAAAACTAATAAGTCACCAGGTCCGGATGGCATACATCCAAGAGTTCTGAAAGAACTCAAAGTTGAACTTGTGAATCTTCTGACAAAAATATGTAATCTTTCATTGATATCTGCCTCCGTTCCTGAGGACTGGAAGGTAGCAAATGTCATCCCCATCTTTAAAAAGGGTTCCAGAGGAAATCCGGGAAATTACAGGCCAGTCAGTCTGACTTCAATACCGGGAAAGTTGGTAGAAACCATTATCAAGGACAGAATGAGTAGGCACATTGATGAACACAGGTTACTGAGGAAGACTCAGCATGGGTTCTGTAAGGGAAGATCTTGCCTCACTAACTTGTTACATTTCTTTGAGGGGGTGAACAAACATGTGGACAAAGGAGATCCAATAGATGTTGTTTACCTTGACTTCCAGAAAGCTTTTTGATAAAGTTCCTCATCAAAGGCTCTTTAGAAAGCTCGAGAGTCATGGAGTAAAAGGACAGGTCCTCTTGTGGATCAAAAACTGGCTAATTAATAGGAAGCAGAGAGTGAGTATAAATGGACAGTCTTTGCAGTGGAGGACGGTAAGCAGTGGGGTGTTGCAGGGCTCAGTACTGGGTCCCATGCTCTTTAACTTGTTCATAAATGATTTGGAGTTGGGAGTGAGCAGTGAAGTGGCCAAGTTTGTAGATGACACTAAATTGTTCAGGGTGGTGAGAACCAGAGAGGATTGTGAGGCACTCCAAAGGGATCTGTTGAGGCTGGGTGAGTGGGTGTCAACGTGGCAGATGAGGTTCAATGTGGCCAAGTGCAAAGTAATGCACATTGGGGTCAAGAATCCCAGCTATGAATACAAGTTGATGGGGTGTGAACTGGCAGAGACTTACCAAGAGAGAGATTTTGGGGTCATGGTAGATAACTCACTGAAAATGTCAAGACAGTGTGCAATTGCAATAAAAAAGGCCAACACCATGCTGGGAATTATTAGGAAGGGAATTGAGAACAAATCAGCCAGTATCATAATGCCCCTGTATAAATTGATGGTGCAGTCTCATTTGGAATACTGTGTGCAATTCTGGTCACTGCACCTCAAAAAGGATATTATAGCAGTGGAAAAAGTCCAGAAAAGGGCAACTAGAATGATTAAAGGGTTGGAACACTTTTCCTATGAAGAAAGGTTGAAACGCTTGAGGCTTTTTAGCTTGGAGAAACTTCGATTGCGGGGTGACATGATAGAGGTTTACAAGATAATGCATGGGATGGAGAAATAAGTCCTATTCTCCCTTTCTCACAATACAAGAACTCGTGGGTATTCGATGAAATTGCTGAGCAGTCAGGTTAAAATGGATAAAAGGAAGTACTTCATCCAAAGGGTGAATAACATGTGGAATTCACTGCCACAGGAGGTGGTGGTGGCTACAAGCATAGGCAGCTTCAAGAGGGGGTTAGATAAAAATATGGAGCAGAGGTCCATCAGTGGCTATTAGCCACAGTGTGTATATACATGTGTGTGTGTGTGTGTATATATATATACACACACACACATATAATATCTAAAAATTATATATATATAATTTTTTTGGCCACTGTGTGACACAGAGTGTTGGACTGGATGAGCCATTGGCCTGATCCAACATGGCTTCTCTTATGTTTTTATGTTATTTCAAAACTGTTGATCATGTGGCCGGACCTTCTTTTGCATTACACATTTCTATCTGCAAAGAAATTGGGGAAGTGTAAGGGAAATGAAAGAGCCCCTTACACTTCCCCAATTTCTATGCAGACGGGAAAATGAGTATCCAGCTTGCTGGGGGGAAAGTGTAGATGACTGGGGAGGGCAATGGCAAACCACTCCATAAAAAGTCTGCCATGAAAATGTTGTGAAAGCAACATCATCCCAGAGTCGGAAATGACTGGTGCTTGCACAGGGGAATACCTTTACCTTTTTAAGGGAAATGAATGGAATTTTGCTTGGATTTCCGTGCTTAGGTGTGAGAACTGTAAGCAAGATCAGTTGCTTAAGCACCTAGAACTTTCCAGAGGTAACAGCAGGTTCTTACTTAATAGAATATTGTCCCATGAAATGTAGGTAAAGTGATGACCATGCCATTTGGTTAGTACAGAAATCTTTAAGAAAGGATTCTGACTCAGCTTTCTAGAATACCATTTTAAGACTGAGAAAGAAGTTACCTTCAACAGATTTCAAGCTGTTAGCCTGAGATTCCCATATTAACCTCTGCTCCCTGTTAGGTAGGTTTCCTTGTCATTTAAAGATGTGTCATAGCTACCATTGGAATGTTGCATGACAGAGTTTTTTTATACACAATCATTGTACATTCATCTGAAATACAATGCAAATTTTCCAGACAAGATTAGCCTCTTTTAAGAGTTACTGCCTAGTGGGAGAAAGTTAAGTACATGCTTAACACGTGGAATTCACTGCCACAGGAGGTGGTGGTGGCTACAGGCATAGCCAGCTTCAAGAGGGGATCCTATAAACATATGGAGCCGAGGTCCATCAGTGGCTATTAGCCACAGCGTATTATTGGAACTCTCTGGGTGCG
This sequence comes from Heteronotia binoei, assembly GCF_032191835.1. Lineage (NCBI taxonomy): Eukaryota > Metazoa > Chordata > Lepidosauria > Squamata > Gekkonidae > Heteronotia > Heteronotia binoei. Next base: position 53,888,913 of record NC_083232.1, on the reverse strand, counting down.
GTCACACGTACCATTAGTGATGACACAGCTCCATCTGGCTGATGGATTAAATGTGTTTGTTCAGACATCCACATCTGGCAATTGAGCGTCAACCGGGGTCGTCCAGGCTTGCTACGCATGAATGGCGCATTAATTTGACAGCACAGAAAGTCCGGCCCTTTTTCAAAACAGCGGCACAATATTGGCTTTTTGTTGTTTGGACAGCTCACGCACGATATGCCTCCCACCTTTAAAAAAAAAAAAAAAGCCCCAGCAGACATGCGCATTGCCAGATCATCCGGGAATCTGAGGTGATGCTTCTGCTTCTCCAATCAACACAGGATCGGAGGGGGGGGGGGGAAACGTTATCCCACTATTCATAACAGTAAAAAATTCTTTTTTTTCAATGTGGAGGATTTCAAGATATCATTGTTACTGCCAATTTCTAGGAAAATAATTCCTGGCAGTTCCTTGGTTTGGATTGGCAACGTTAATTCTGGAAACTTTCCCCCTTCCCCCCTGCCTCTGAAGCAATGTTTGATTTCCCAGCTCCAAACAGTTGGGCGCATGTTCAATGGACCCCCCCTCTCCCAGAAATCACCATCTGATTACGCATGCTCCAAGAAAAGAGCGTGATAGTATTGGATGTCTGATTGCGCAACAACAGAATGAATCGCATTCTTGGATGCTCGTCTGAACTGCCCTGCATCGAATCAATATGCAGCAGTTCAGATTTCAGTCAGTCAGTCAGTCACATTTTATTTGTATCCCGCCCTCCCCGACCAAGCGGCTCAGGGCGGCTAACAGCATAAAATTCGATACATACATTGTATAATAAATAACATTTGAAGACAGTTAATTAAAATCCATAAAATTCTAAAAACATTAATACATTTAGTGCTATTCCATCGGCAAGTTTACTTGGCAATTTAGTAGATTTGAGGGCTACACACCCGCTTTTAATGGTAGGTGTGACCATACCCTCTGTCTGGAGCAAGTGATGCTCTATATTCTTGGTGCTTGGGAGGGGCAACAGTGTGAGGACTTCTAGTGTCCTGGCCCCAGTGATGGAACCCCTGATGGCACCTGGTTTTTTTGGCCACTCTCTGTGATACAGAGTGTTGGACTGGATGGGCCATTGGCCTGATCCAATATGGCTTCTCTTATATTCTCAATTTACTTGTTGACCTAATCTGGGTTTTAAAGTGCTTAACTTTGTCTGGATTGTGCCCATAAAATATTGTATAGATAGTTTTAGCATCACTGGATAGGGTTGATGGGGGCTCAGTTCACACAGGGTGCCAGAAATCTTGTAGTGATTAGCCATGCAAAGAAGGCTGTTTACTGGTCTCTGAAGAAATGTAGACATTTTGAGCAAGGCAATACTGCTTATTATAGATTAAAGCTTACTGTAATATTACAGTTTGCTCCCCAAATAGGTTCAGCCACCAAACTCTGCTTGGTCATCTGAGGCCACTCCAGCTTCCTTTTACAACTAGCTAATTCCCAGATGTCAACAAACTATTTAACATGAAACATCTTTATTCTCCTTTAAGAGTACAACTGATTTAAGAGAAACCTCATATCACTTGAGTGCCATACATTTTGCAGGTGAAGTTATGTAAATACTAAGTGTGCAATTCCAAGCAGACTTACACTCTTCTTAGCCCACTGACTCTAGTGGATTAAGAAGAGTATAACTCTGCAGAGGATTGCACTGTAAACAGTATAGGTTGTGGATCTGTTGCAGACCTGCCTTTTTTGGTCAAACATACAACCTGACTCTGAAAAAGAAGTTCAAGAGCAACTGGTTTGTCCTGTTTCCAGCAGAAGCAGACTATGCAGGGTGCTAACTGGCAGTTCTTCTGACAATCATAATGCCATTTGCTACCTCCTTTTCCTGAACAGAGCAGTGTTTTGAGAGAGGGGTTCCAGACTAGCTTTTAAAAGCAATAGGAGCATGCCAGATTTCTGTCTTTTCAAAGCTGAAAGTAAACTTGGATCAGCGGTGGATTTGGAACCAGGTACAAACATTTTTACAGGAGTGAAGGCCGGGAGAGAGTTTGTCTTGTAGCAGAAAAACCATAGGCAGGTGTATACATTTACCAACAAACTTTTGAGTTTAAATATTTAAATATGTGTAGTCATCTTTTTTCAAAAAACTAATCAAAAGACTCTGACTCTTTTTTTCACTCCAGTGACATACTTTTGTCCTGGTGTGAATAAATTCTAATAAAGTCTTCATTAGTAAACAATTAGTACAGCCTACACTAAATAAAGAAAAATCCTAATCGACAGGTAGTAACGACAAAATACATTCTGCAGCCAAAAACAATTAGAATGTAGCTAAGGATTAGCCATGAGGAGGGGATTGTGGGAAAGGAGAAACCCCCCAAATACAAAAAGGGAACTCCAGCATGCCAGCTGGCTAATGTTTAGGATAATAACCCTACATTTCTTCAAAGGAATAATAAGAGAGAAAATGATCAACACCAATAAAGAAAGCTTCCCATGATACTGTATACTGGGGACAAAATCAAGCACATTTATAAGTCATTTCTAACAAGCAAATACCAGCAGGGTTCACGAGTATGTAAAGGCACATAGTCCAATTTCTCCAGTTCTTTTTTTTTAAGCTACTACCACCTTGCCATTTGTTTGAGCAGAATTGTTACTGATTAACACCAATGAAAGTAGGAGTAGAATTGGGTCTGTATTATCAATTCAACACAGTTGTTTGCCAGACCCAAATATTTAAAAACCAAAGAAAGCATTATTTCATCTCTTGAAGCATCACACAGAGCTGACTCCCACTTTTATTCCATTTTGAACAGTTCCAAGGGTTTAAGAAATGCTATATTAAATTACCAAAAAAGAAAAGAAGAGAACAACTCCTTTTGGTTGAGTCTTTGAGGTTTACTTTTGAGATTTGGCAGCTCCATATTTCAAGTGAATATTGCTAATGAAGTTGCTACTTGTAGGCACTGACTTTGTTGGTTGCCATGGTGATTTTACTTTGCCATCTTCCTGAAGTGAAGCTTTGTTGTCAACATGCCATCATGTTTAGGGGACTGTAAACATTTGCCGGTATGTCTACAATTGCTGACATTTGCAAAATCCATCTGGAATTGCCAGCATTCATATAAGCATCCCCAGGGAGGTTCACTAACTCAGTCATATTTTTAGCCATTAGATGAATTCCGGGCAATTTGTCCAAGCATTTTTTCACCTTGGCCACTATCTTTACCTTTAAAGCCCTATACGGCCAGGGTCCAGCATACCGTCAGGCCCGCCTCTCCCTGTATGAGCTCCATAGGTCTTTACGATCAGCGACCCAACAACTCTTGGTAATACCCAGCCCCAGGGATGACCATCTGGCCTTGACGAGGGCCAGGGCCTTTTCAGCCCTGTTCCCTGCCTGGTGGAATGAGTTCCCCCTGGAGATCCGGGCCCTGCCGGATCTGCTCCAATTCTGCAGGGCCTGTAAAACAGAGCTCTTTTGCCAGGATTTCAACTGAGGCAGTGGATTTCACTTGTTACTGGCCTCCCCCCTTCATTCCATCTCAGTGCTATAAGATCTGTCGGACCTGGACAATAGGCTATGTCTGTGAGGCAGAATCTGCCATTTTAGTCTCCATTGTCACTCTAGTTTTAGATTTTATATATTTTAAATTGGTCTTTTATTGTTTTTTACTGTTGATTGTTTTTATGATGTATCCCACCCTGAGCCTATTCTATGGGAAGGACGGGCTAAAAATAAAATAAATAAATAGATCTTCATCTTTTTAAAACAAGAACATAAGAAGATCCCTGCTGAATCAGACCAGTGATCCATCTAGTTCAGAATCCTGTCTTACATAATGCCCAACAATTATTCTTGGCTGCGATTACGCACATGAAATAATGCACTTTCAATCCACTTTTAATGCATTTTCCAACTGGAATTTACTGCATGAACTGGCAAAATCCAGTTGGAAAGTGCATTGAAAGTGTATTGAAAGTGCATCATTTAGTGTGCGTGATTGCAGCCCTTGAGAGCCAACAACAGAGCATAGAGGCTAAGCCTTCCCCTGATGTTGCGTTCTGGCACTGGGATTCAGAGGCTAACTGCCTCTGTACATGGAGGTTCCCCTTTGTCACCATGACTATCTTCCATGAATCTGTCCAATCTCCCTTTAAAGCTGTCTAAGCCTGTGGTCACATCCTCTGGCAGCAAATTCCACATTTTAATAACTTGCTGTGTAAATAAGGATTTCCTTTTGTCCATCCTGAATCTACTGCCCATCAGCTTCACTGGATATCCTTAAATCCCAGTATTTTGGGAGAGGTAGAAAAATTTCTCCTTGTCAACTTTCTCTGACACATGCATAGTTTTACAGGCCTCTATCGTGTCCTCCCTTAGTTATCTTTTCTAGACTGAAACATCCCAGACAGTTTAGCCTTTGCTCCAACCCCCTAATCAGCTTGGTTGCCCTCTTCCGTAATGTTTCCACCTCTGTAATATCTACTTTGAAATACTGAACTACACACAGTATTCCAAATGAGGTCACACCATGGATCTATACAGTGGCATTATAATATCAGCTGTTTTATTTTCAATCCCTTTTCTAATAATCCCTAATTTAGAGTTTTATTTTTTTTTTCACCGCTGCAGCATACTGGCTCAACATTGAACACCTGTGGACACCATATGAAGAACTTTGTCTCCCAGCAAAAGAATAGTGTGGGTGATTTGAACCAGAACACAAAGGGATGTTGATGGATTACTGTTGTACAAGCTGCAAACTGCTGCTCGACTGAGGTAGAAAAACTGGGTACTGTATTCCTTTAACATGCTCCTGGTAAATACATATTGATATACATGAGAGCCAAAGCACTTACTGCTCCTTAAGTATAAGATGCAAATAAAACATAACTCTGTATTTCAGTTAATACGACATTCTTGTGCAAATAATATTCTAGTGAATTGTCACTATTCTGACAGATATTCCATGAAGATAGTTTCAGAGCATTGCCATGTTGATCTGCAGTAGAAGACTGATTCGAGTCCAGTAAGATCAACAAGATTTTCAGGGTATAAGCTTGAGAGAGTTTTCCCTTTGTCAGATATCTCAAAAGCTTATAACCACCCCCCACCCCCAAATCTTGTTGGTTTCTAAGGTGCCACTAGACTTGAATTTAGGCATTCCATGAACATTGGTTCCATTCTTAAAGTGATAACAGATTGAAAGCCCACATTTTGAAACTGTCTCATTCATACTGGCTTCTGCACCTATCCTTTCCCTGTTAAGATTTTAATGGCTGACTGACATGTAGATATTCAGTGTACTGGATCTTGCCTTGTCAATTTTGCAAGAAAAAAATTGCATCTATAGAAAGTTTGACAGTTATCAAATGCCCAAGAGTCATTTCAGATCATAGGTGGGCATTTGAGAACTGGACACACATCTGCAGCTTCTGGGGTGGATCCAGTCAGTTTTTTCACTTAGTCTCTCCCAATTCTTGTCTATACTACAGCCCCTGTCCCATGTGGGTCTTTTCCATGCAGATCTCATGATCCCCAGAAGACCCTGATTTGGTTGTCAAAGTGAGTTTCTCCTTCTGTTTTCACCAACAGAAAAGCTTGTTGGAACTAACCTTCCATCTGATCCTCAAAGTATTTAACAATTTGTCAGAAATCCCATGCATTACAGCACCAACCAGTAGCTTGATGGTCCTCAAGAGCTGAACATGTGAAATTATCTTATAATGAATCACATGGTCTATTAAGGTAGATATTGTGTAGGCTGACCAGCAGCAGGTCTCCAGAGTTTCAGACAGAAGTCTTCCACATCACCTACAACTTGATCCTTTTAACTGCGAACGCTGTGGATAGAGCCTGGGACCTTCTGCATGCCAAGCAGATGCTCTACCACTGAGCCACAGCTCCTTCAGTTAAAAGTTGTTAAGCAGCTCAAATGGCAAGTGCTGTTAAAAGCCATTGTGGGTGGGAAAGATGGCCACATCTGGATCTTTGACTGCAGCATACAGCCACCTCTGGTGGCTCCACAGCATCCCTGGCTTACCCAAAAGTAAGGCTGGGCTAGAGAAAAGTGGCATAGAATTGCCAGTACCTGAAAAAAGGAAGAACTGGTGTTCAGTTCAGAGTAGGCAAAGACCCAGATGTGTCCCTCAGGGTAAAAGAAAATTGCTTGCCTCAGTGTCACACAACTGCAGCATAGCGCTTATTCTTATTCTTGATGCTTGCGGGGTGGGGTGGGGTACGGCTTCTAGTGTCCTGGCCCCACTGATGGACCTCCTGATGGTGCCTGAGTTTTTTGGCCACTGTGTGACAGAGTGTTGGACTGGATGGGTGGGCCATTGGTCTGATCCAGCATGGGTTCTCTTATGTTCTTAGCAAAGCACTCATTCTATCAGGACACATTTCATATATATTACATTAGTTTAAAATCTATAGCTTTACTCAGAGACTTTAATAAGAGCACTGAGGATTCTTTCTCAAAATTCCCAGGATCCTCTTTAAAGACTTAAAGTTCACTTGTGTGTATTGATGTAGTTCTTTGACTGGAAGCCAGTACAGTTGATACTGGCTGAACTTAAATGGACTGTCCCACTTTATATAGTCACTTAGCCTGATATTGCAAACAACATGTGATCTCTAGTTTCTGTCAAAGCTCAAATTATTCTGTTTCAAAATAAATAAACAAACATTCAAAATTAACACAATAAATGACACAGCAAACTTATTTTACTATTCTGAGGAAATGATGTTTAAAAATTTATTTCCTTGTCTTTTACAGTCTTGAGGTGACAGGGTGACTTTGCAGGTAGATTCTGTTCCAGTAGATGGCACTGTTGATACACAAAAAATCTTTAATTTAATGTGATTAAAAACCAGTATGTGCCAAACCCATACGTCTCAAAAGATGCACTCTTAAATGGGATGTGTTGTAAAATGGAACACATATATAGCTTATTTCTACTTCTTGGTCACTTCAAAAGTCCTAGAATCATAGAGTTGGAAGGAACCTCTAGGGTTATCTAGTCCAACCCCCTGCACAATGCAGGAAACTCACAAAAACTTCCCCCTAAATTCACAGGATCTTCATTGCTGTCAGATGGCCATATAGCCTCTGTTTAAAAACCTCCAAGGAAGGCGAGCCTCCCGAGGAAGCCTGTTCCACTGAGGAATCGCTCTAACGGTCAGGAAGTTCTTCCTAATGATGAGCCGGAAACTCTTTTGATTTAATTTCAACCCATTGGTTCTGGTCCTACCTTCCGGGGCCACAGAAAACAATTCCACACCATCCTCTATATGACAGCCCTTCAAGTACTTGAAGATGGTGATCATATCACCTCTCAGCCGCCTCCTCTCCAGGCTAAACATCCTCAGCTCCTTCAACCTTTTCTCATAGGACTTGGTCTCCAGACCCCTCACCATCTTCGTTGCCCTCCTCTGGACCTGTTCTAGCTTGTCTATATCATTCTTAAAATGTAGTGCCCAAAACAGCACAATACTCCAGTTGAGGTCTTATCAGAACAGAGTAAAGCGATACCATCACATCACGTGATCTGGACACTATACTTCTGTTGATACAGCCCAAAATTGCATTTGCCTTTTTAGCCACCGCATCACACTGTTGACTTATGTTCAGCGTATGATCCACTAAAACCCCTAGATCCTTTTTGCACATACCACTGCTAAGACAAGTAGGCAGAGACCCAGATGTGTCCCTCAGGGTAAAAGAAAATTGCTTGCCTCAGTGTCACACCTGCAGCATAGTGCTTATTCTTATTCTTGGTGCTTTTGTGGCGGGGTATGGCTTCTAGTGTTCTGGCCCCACTGATGGACCTCCTGATGGTGCCTGAGTTTTTTGGCCACTGTGTGACAGAGTGTTGGACTGGATGGGTGGGCCATTGGTCTGATCCAACATGGGTTCTCTTATGTTCTTAGCAAGACACTCCATCCTATAACCATGCATTGGATTTTTCCTACCTAAATGCAGAACTTTACATTTATCCCTGTTAAAATTCATTTTATTGATTTTAGCCCAGTTTTCCAGCCTGTCAAGGTCATCCTGTATCCTGTTTCTGTCTTCTTCTGTGTTTGCAACCCCTCCCAATTTAGTGTCATCTGCAAATTTAATAAGCATTCCCTCTATTCTTTCATCCAAATCATCGATAAAGATGTTGAACAAAACAGGTCCCAGGACAAATCCTTGAGGTACTCCATGTGTCACTCCTCTCCAAGAGGATGAGGAAACATTCACAAGCACTCTTTGGATGCAATCTGTCAACCAGTTACAGATTCACCTAACGATAACAGGATCCAAACCACATTTTACCAACTTGTCAACAAGGATAGTATGTGGAACTTTATCAAAAGCCTTACCGAGATCAAGATAAACCATGTCTACAGCATTCCCCTGATCCAGCAAGGTAGTCACTTTCTCAAAAAAGGAGATCAGGTTAGTCTGACATGACTTGTTCTTGAGAAAACCATGCTGGTTCTTAGTAATCACATCCATTCTTTCTAAATGTTCCAGGACCAACCGTCTGATGATTTGTTTTAAAACTTTTTCAGGTATAGATGTCAAGCTGATGGGTCGGTAGTTACCCAGATCATCTTTTTTCCCCTTCTTGAAGATGGGGACAACATTCGCCTGCCTCCAATCTTCCGGCACCTCTCCTGTTCGCCAAGAATTCTCAAAAATAATAGCCAGAGGATCAGAAATTACATCCACAAGCTCTTTTAGAACCCTTGGATGCAATTCATCTGGCCCTGAGGAATTAGTTTCATTTAAAGAAACTATTTAAAGAAACTACCCCTATGCTGATCCTAGGTTGGAACCTCATACCCTCCTTATATGTTCTGTTTTTGCCATGTTGAGCATTGTTTCCCTCAGAAGAGAAGACTGAGGAAAAGTAGGAATTGAGCAGTTCCGCCCTCTTTTCATTACCTGTTACAATTTCACTTTCTTGCCCTCGCAATGGGCCTACTGTGTCCTTGCTCTTTTTCTTACTCTGAACATAAGAAAAGAACCCTTTTTTGTTGTTTTTAGCATCTTTGGCCAGCCGAAGTTCATACTGAGCTTTAGCTTTCCTAACTTTTTCTCTACAAGCACTGGTGATTTGTTTATATTCATCCTTGGTTATAAGGCCCTCCTTCCAATTCCTAAAGGAGTCTTTTTTATTTCTCAAGTCTTTAGAGATCTGTTCATAGAGCCACTTCGGCTTCTTTAGGCTTTTTCCGTTTTTCTTCTCATAGGAATCATCTGTGATTGCACTTTCAGTATTTGGCTTTTAAGAAACTCCCACCCCTCCTGAACCCCCTTCCTCCTAAGTATTTCTGACCATAGGATTTTACCCAGCATAGTTCTAAGTTTATCGAAGTTTGCCTTTCTGAAGTCCAACCTATAAGTCTGACTACGTATAGCTTTCCCCTTCCCTAAGACTGTAAATTCCAAAATCACATGGTCACTACTGCCCAAGGTGCCCACTATTTCCACTTCTTCAATCAATTCTTCCTTGTTGGTGAGAATCAAATCCAAGATAGCAGACCCCCTTGTTTCCTTCTTCACTTTCTGGAAAAGGAAGTTGTCAGCAAGAAAAGTCAGAAATCTATTTGACTTTTCATTTTTAGCAGAATTGGACTGCCAACAGATGTCCGGGTAATTGAATCTCCCATGATCACTGTATCTCTTCTCTTGGAGAACTTTGCAATCTGCTGTAGAAGTATCTCATCCAAGTTCTCTGCCAGACTTGGTGGTCTACAGCAAACCCCCACAATAATATCACTGTTATTTTTTACTTCTTTTATTTTTACCCAGAGACTTTCAACTGAGTTGCCGTGCTCAGATTCATATATTTCCTCACAAGTATATACCTTCTTCATATATACTGCTATGCCTCCACCCTTTCTCATTTGCCTGTCCCTTTTAAATAAGTTGTACCCCTGAATCCTAATATTCCAGTTGTGAGTGTTATCCCATCAAGTTTCAGTAAAGCCTATTATGTCATAGTCTCCTTCCTTTATTAGGACTTCCAGTTTCTCCTGTTTTTTTTCCCATACTCTGTGCATTAGTGTAGAGACATCGGAATCTACATTTTATGCATCCCAAGGGTTTAGTTTCCGTACAAGCCTGCAAGTTCACATTACCTAGCATATGCACAACTCTTTGCAAATCTTTAATGTTCTTATCCCCAGTTTCTGGTATCATACAAGGATTTGAATTATTGTCTCGATCCCCCATACAATTTAGTTTAAACCCCTCCTTATTAGGTTAGCAAGGCTGCTATCAAACACCCTTTTCCCTATTGTCGTAAGGTGCAAACCATCTCCCGATAGAAGACCACCATCTCGAAAGCGTAAGCCATGGTCCAGAAATCCGAATCTTTCCTGACGACACCATCAAGGTAGCCAGTCCTTTATTTGAAGTATTCTTCTTTCTCGTCCTAAGCCACAGCCCTCAACAGGAAGCACTGACGAGAACACAACCTGTGCGCCCAGCTCCTTCACCTTCTGACCAAGAGCCACATAGTCTTTTCTAATATGTTAAGGTCTATGACGGGCAGTATCATTTGTTCCCACATGGATCAGCACGAAAGGATAGTAATCCGTGGGCTCGATAATTCTTCCAATCCTTTCTGTTACATGCTGGATGCGTGCACCTGGTAGATAGCAGACCTCTCAGGATGACAAGTCCGGTCAGCACACTTTGGGCTCCACCCCTCTGAGCAAAGAGTCTCCAATCGCCATCATCTTCCTATATTGGGGAGCAGAAACTCCAGGCTTCTTATCCACAGGATCCTGAGAAACTTTCTTCAAGCTTCGTGGAGGCTGGGGAAGTAGCCCTTGTTCCAATGGCTCAGAATCAGTTATTGTGGAAAGATCCTGGAACCTATTGCTGACCAGCAGGGGCTCAGAACATCTCCTGGTTTTCTTTTTCCTTTGGGTTACATTTTTCCAGGAACCTCCTCCTGTGTTGGGTCCTCTTCTAATTGCTGAGATACCATTTCCTCTCCCTCCTCTTGTCCTTTCAACAACACCTCATACGTTTTGTCAAGAAAATCCTCATCTTCCTTTATACACTGCAGCGTGGACAATCGTCCCTGTTCCTCCAGCAGGGCCACTAACTTACACTTGCTGCAAGTGTAATTCGTGCTACTCTCAGGTAGAAATACAAACATCCCACAGTCTTTACACGTCACTGCCTCTGTTCCCTCACCAGCCATACTGCTGCAACCCATTTTAAAATTTTCTTTATCTTCACTTCTCTTTAAATCTCACTACCAACTGCCACTTGAAACTACTTTTGAGTAACTACCCACTTTTGCAAATTAAAGGCTCAAGCCCCCACCCACCTCTGACTCAACAGCCAGAGCAACAGCAGAGGGTGGGGCCAGCAATTACCCCCAGGCAAACAAGCTCTCCTCACTCAGCAACAGCTACACAAAAGACACACAAAAGCAATCAGAAACCCCTCTCCAGCAGGCACCAAGCACTCCACAGTTACCTCCCACAGCAACCCTAGGTAATGCTCCCCAGCAGTTTTAGAAAAGCAAATCAAGTCTCACTCACCTTACCAGCAGCTCTGTTCTAGATCCAAACAGCTTCTTCTACTGCAGCTGAGCCACTTCATTGAACCTTAAAGATCTGGCACTTGCTGTCATGAGAAACAAGGAAATAAATATGGATGTAGCTGTAATAAAACTTCATGTTGTTTCCTGGATAACTTGTCTGTCCAGCATTTCTTTCTCTAAAGAATAACATCTTTTAAAACAGATAGGGTTTTTCCCTGACCATTCCTTTGGTGTATTTTATTTTCTTTCTAATTTTTACTCACTTTTTGGTTAGTGTTGCCATCTTTTCTTCTGGTATTGCTGTTGTGCTTTTAAAGGGATCCTTATGATTGGCAGAAAAAAAGCAAGCTGAGGTTTTTATTTCACTTCATCTCTATGCCAGGACAACCTTTACTAGCTAGTTGTCCACATCAAGCAACAGAGGCAAAGCTGGCTGGATCAATGATCAGCCTACATTTAGCCTATAAATTATCACCATTAAGGCTGCAGAGACAGGTGTCAGATAGTGCTCATGTACTCCCTTCATGCTGAACAAAAGGCTTGTGTGCTTTTGTGCTCAGGTATCAACATCTGTGTCCAAAATGCAGACTGAGGATTGGAACTCGTAGTAAGAACAGAAATGTTGATGTGCCTCTCCGAGCTTGCAACATAATGCTTACCTCAAAAAAGAGCATTGGTTGTGACCATGAGAAATGTTGTCTCCCTTATCTTGTGTTTTAAATTCAAAGCATAGAAGGGAAAGACAGAAGTTACTTTAATGTCAAGACAGTGTGCGATTGCAATAAAAAAGGCAAATGCCATGCTGGGAATTATTAGGAAGGGAATTGAAAACAAATCAGCCAGTATCATAATGCCCCTGTATAAATCGATGGTGCGGTCTCATTTGGAGTACTGTGTGCAATTCTGGTCACCGCACCTCAAAAAGGATATTATAGCATTGGAAAAAGGGCAACTAGAATGACTAAAGGTTTGGAACACTTTCCCTATGAAGAAAGGTTAAAACGCTTGGGGCTCTTTAGCTTGGAGAAATGTCGACTGCGGGGTGACATGATAGAGGTTTACAAGATTATGCATGGGATGGAGAAAGTAGAGAAAGAAGTCCTTTTCTCCCTTTCTCACAATACAGGAACTCATGGGCATTCGATGAAATTGCTGAGCAGTCGGGTTAAAACGGATAAAAGGAAGTACTTCTTCACCCAAAGGGTGATTAACATGTGGAATTCACTGCCACAGGAGGTGGTGGCGGTGACAAGCATAGCCAGCTTCAAGAGGGGATTGGATAAAAATATGGAGCAGAGGTCCATCCGTGGCTATTAGCCACAGTGTGTGTGTGTATTGGCCACTGTGTGATACAGAGTGCTGGACTAGATGGGCCATTGGCCTGATCCAACATGGCTTCTCTTATGTTCTTATGTTCTTACTTTCATTGGAGGCGAGAGCAGCCAGTTCAGCATTACAGACTGACAGTGTCATTCTAAATCTTTCTAAGCCCGCTGACTTCAATGGACTTTAGAAGAATGAAGCTCTGCTCAGGATGGTGCTGTTGAAGTGTGGCAACATGGTAGAATTTAGCATTTCAAACATGTGCTTTCACCTGAACTGAACATGAAAGGGCTGCACTGTGGTATGTTTGGCTCAAACTGCATTTCACACTTTATTCATAATTTCAAAAATCTCTGATCCACTGCCAATAGCCTGACACCACATTCCCATATAATAGACAACAGGGGAACAGGCATATCACAATTTCCCACTTTTAAACAGAAAGTGTGCAGCCTAAACATATGCTTTAGAAAGATTGTGAAATGGAGGTGGGATAATATATGTTTAAAAACACCTTCATCAATCAGGTGATTTAGTAAAATGCAGTAGTCATCTTGAGCAGAGCACACTACAAGTTCAGCTTGCTAGGTGACAGACAGCACATCAGCAAGAGACAGAAAAGCCACCCTGACTTACATAGGGCATCCACTTCATTTGAAATGTTGCAGTGCAGTCCATTGCAGAGTTACTTCAGCTTAAGCCCATTGAAATAAATGGATTTGACTGGATTTAGACTGAGTAATAGAGATGCGCTTACCTGTAACTGTTGTTAATTGACATCTTCTGTGCAGACACACATTGGGACTGCACTTGCACAGGTCAGCCATGGGACATTTTCTTCCTACCTCAAAAACTCCTAAGGGAGGGCAACCTGACCATTTTGAAGCCATACATGCACAGGATTTCCACCTAACATGTCACATGCTCTGTAAGCAGGTGCCGCCTTCCTTCAGTTTCCACTAAGCCACTGTAAAACCCTTTCCATGGCACAATAGCCCTGTGAGAGCTCACAGCAGGGCAGGAGGGGGAGAATGTGTGTCTGCACAAAAGACATCAATGAACAACTGTTACAGGTAAGCGCCAACTCTATTTCGGCCTTCCATCTTCTTGTGCAGCTCCACATTTGGACCATTAGTGAGCTACTCCCCAGAGGAGGCGGGGTGAATCTCTCACTGGAACAGAGCCTATAAAATAGCCTTGCCCTCATCTGCTTCTTTCCTTGCAGGAAGGTTTAAAGCATAGTGCAAAATGTATCTTCTGTCAACCCAGTTGCCACCTTGCAGGTGTCCAAAAAGAAAACTTGTCAATATGTGGCAAGTGACCCCTGTGCTTGGGTGGAGTGTCCTTTCACATTAAGCAGACATGGCTTCCCAGATGCTATGTAGCAGGAACAGATGGCAGCAACTACCCATCTGGGCCTGGACTGCACTGAAGCAGCTTTGCCCTTCTTGAGCCCCTAATAACAAGCAAACATCTCTGGACTAGAGCTGAAAAAAACAAGCTCAGTGATCTGGTTGTCTGGCAGTTCTTCATAGTGGGTTAAAACTCATCCATGGACTGCAAAAAAAGTTGATCCATTAAAGGGGAGATCCTCAACTTTACAGTGAGTCTCTAGAGGGAACATAGCGTTGTGTAGCCATGAGTGTCTCCTGAGACCTGTAGCAGAGGCCGTCCATCTGGCTGATACACCCGCAGTGTGTCTGTCCATATTAATCTTATTTTGAGAATTTAATCACCTCAGACTGGATAAGTTAAGCCAGGGACTTGGATTCATCACACAATTTGTCCAGGTACTGGGAAAGTCTCTCCCAGGGGAAAAGTTGATAGCCTCCTATAATCACTTGATAATTTGCTATTTGAAAATTGAGAGTGGAGGAAACATAAAATTTTCTTCTCAAAGTCTCCAGGTTGTAGCTTTCCTTGTCAGCTGAGGTTGCATGAGAAGATGGAAGATGAACTGCATAGAACTGTAGACATTTAAAACAAAATACTTGCTATCTTTATTCATTTCCAGGACACATCAACCATGCAGTGTTTATTATCTTCATTTAGGGCAGGCAGCCTGTAAAACATATCATTAATATTTCCATCCTATAAGCATGGGATTAATGCTGAAATACATGCCCAGCACAATGATGGAACATTTATTGGAATAAAAGTCAGAGCCAACACTCTTGATTTTATGAGTTAGGAATGTGTTCTTGGTGGTGGTGGAAAATGCTGCCAAGGCACAGCTGACCTGTGGAAACCCTGCGGGGTTTTCAAGGCAAGAGGCATTCATAGGTGGTATGCCACTGCCTACCTCCACGTTATGACCCTAGTATTCCTTGGAGATCTCCCATCCAAGTATTAGCCAGGGCCAACCCTGCTTAGCTTCCAAGATCTGTTGAGATTGGGCTAACATGAGCTATCTTTTTAGGATTTCATATATATGTATACAAACACATACTCCTCCTAGATCTGGGCTGCCACATTTCCTCCGGTTTCCTTTTTTAAATGAATGTTATTGATTTAAACTGTACAAGATTTGTACTTTACAGCATAGGAAGGGGTGGTGGTATTTCATCACTCCATTTCATGACCCATACACAGAGTAATCTGGACATCTGTGAATAAACCAGTGGGAACTGAACAGGTAGTCAAATTGAACATTCCCCCTTCTTAACCATCAAATGAGTATTTGTTAGAAAGTTAGGTCAGCCTTATGACATGTTGAAACCAAACCCCTTGGGAGGATCAACAATGCCTTCCTTTATGTTGGGTTAAAAGAAACCTGCCTTCCACCCTAGAAAAGTCATAAAATAGTTCTCCACTTTTCCTTTTGAACAAACTGTGCCTGTAAAAGGAAGAGTGGGTTTTGTTACCTACACCACTTTTCTTGAGAAGCTTGTACTGTTACCCTGTTTGAATTGTTTGACAATATGATTAGTATTATTAGTCGATAACATACACTAGCAGTTCTGATGGTGAAAGGCTGTGTACTAAAGCACAAGCGGCTGCCAGTACTTTTCTAAGTAGGGGAGGGGTGCTAAACAACAATGCAAGTAGGAGCACATCTCTGCCATTCCCCCCATTCTTTGGAACCACCATTTTAATTACAAGTCAGCAGAATAAAAACTGAGATACTTTGGGTACTAGAATGGCAGGCGCTTTATACTAGTCTTTCAAGAAAAAAAGGAAATTCTACTGTGATGACAAAGAAAGGGCTTATTTGATCCTGAAATTAGGGCTGAAAATCAGAAGACAAACTGATGATCCATTGCTCTGTGATCTGGATTGTAGTGCTAAGGATTCAGATAATTTCTTGGCACTGGATATTAAACCGTTATATTGTTTCTGGAGCAGTCTGACACATTTTTGAGCTTTCCTATACCAGCACTTTTTCTTTGGGAAAGCAGCGTTCAGGCTAGAATATTCCACTGAAGTTTTAAAATTGTTTAACAAGAAAGAGAAGAATATATTTTGCTCTGTTGGCATTAAAAATCAAATAATAAGGGGAGGGAACTGGAAAAATAGATATGTACCAGTTACATCTTGTATGACTTGAACTTATAAACAGCCCTAGCAATTTGAGCTGTCCATTCTGTGTACTCTCTGGGACCAAATCTGTCATGCTTCCTAGTGTGAGCAATGGTCACCCAGACTTGTATAGGCAGAAAGGCAGGATACAAATTTTGTGAATAAATAAGAACTCTGCCAGTTCTCCTTTTCCACCTTTATCAGGGCCTTTGATGAGAAGATTAACTTGTACCCCATTTTAACTAGGAAGTAACTTCAGAAAGAAGACCAGATCTTTTAAATTTTTTTCTGGACTTTATACACACTCACATATTTTCTAGAGCTGATGTATGTAGTGGTTAGCGCTTCAGACGAAATTCTGCAAGGCCCAGGGTTGAATCTCCACTCTTACCATGGAAGTTTGCAGAATGACTTTGGGCCAGTCACATAACCTCTCTCATTCTGACCTGCCTCACAGGATTGTTGTAAGGATAAAATGGAAGAGATAAGAATGCTTGGGGTCTTCATTGGGGAGAAAGGTGGGATATAAGTGAAGTTAATCAATTAATCAGTCAGTTCTTAGTCTCACAGAAATATGTTTTCAAGTCTCTCTTCCATTTTGAACTGGAAAGATAATAGAGTAGTGGCAAATTGGTATAAAACCAACACAAACACACAACAACAACGAGTAGGCCAAGCAGTCAGAAAGGGTGGAATTGCTTATGAACACACAAATCCATGCAGTGCTTTATGCTGAATGAGACCCTTGATATGTCAAGCTCAGTGTTGTCTACTTAAACTGGTAGTGACTCTCCAGGGTCTCAGGCTAAAGTTTTTCACATCACCTATTTCATGGGTGCTTTAATTGGTGACACCAGGGATTGGATCTGGAGCCTTTTGCATGCCAAGGAAGTGCTCTGTCACTGAGTCATGATTCCTTGCATTACAAGGTGGGGGAGGGGGACAATGTTCCAAGCCCATTAAAAATGTGGAAGGAGGTGGGGGAAAACAAGCAAACAAATATTATCTCTCAGTGTCAATAAGATGTCACTTAGATATTTTCCTCAAATGTTCTGAACTTGAGATCTCTTCTAAAGTGACTGTCTTCTTCCCCCCTCCAACCAAGGATCAATTATTTGTGTTGCTACAGTGAATATGCAGATATTTTCCTACACAGTTGTGTGCTCATAGCTTGATGCTGGTGTTCTCATAAAGCTACACATTATTCTTGTCATGAAATACTGCTTCTAATTACACAATTTTGTAGTTCTCTGAAACAATATTGTATACTGATATTGTGGAATATAGGCTAGTCCTATAAAATAGTACACATTTCTTTAAGGACTAAGTAACTGAAATTGCAACTCAATGCCTTCCACCATAGCAAAAAATAGCTATAGTTTTCAGGCCATGTTTTTTTTTCTCTGGGTTTATGTACACAATGCATTACCCTGCAGAGGCTCTTCTAAACTTTTTGTACCTAGTGTTTCATTTCATGATTGAATATCCTGAATGAAGAATTTTTACACTATTGTTAAATATTCCTGACTGCCACTAGCAGTAACATGGATGGAATCTCTCTTAGTGATAGCGATGATGCAAATGGCCAACCATTGTAAATATGTGCATAGAACACCAGCCGTGTGAAGATAATTTTAATGGATTTGGACTCAAATAGCCATTTTGGCTAAGTTGGAGTTTTCCTTTTAGAGAATAAGCTTTCCTCTGCTGGAAGAAAATCAGCTGAATTAAGTATTTGAAACCAACTGATGACCTCTATCTAGCATGTAAATTGGCAGTTGTGTCTTCTAATAAGAGGCAGATGTGCAATTAGTCCATGTAGTTCAATTGCAGAGATCCATGTTTGTGCATGACTGTTGGTGGATCCTACAACAATAGTGGGAATTTTTATACTTGGTAGTGATGTCTTGTGTGGTACTATAAATAATTCAGGGATTCTGAAAACTATTTTCAGTTAGTGCTAACACAAGTTCTTTTTTCTTCCTTGTTTGTTCCAAATTCTACAAAAGAAATCTGAGGGGAAAAAACTGTTTTGGCTGTTGCTTAGACTTGCTGTGAAGAAAACTCTTGAATATAAAAGCAAGCGTTGTTCCAACTAAAATTAAATGACAAAAAATAAGAAGAATCCATAAGAGATGAAATTTGTTTGAAACTAGTAGGAGGAGATAAAATCTTGGCAATGAGAGGACAGCTGCAAATTTAAATGATCAAAATAGAGTGAGAAAGATGCTGTGGAAATATAAATATCTGCTGCTTACTGCCTGCATTTTTAGCTCTTCATTCTCAGTTTACATAATTAAGGGTGATAATATTGACAACTTACTGAACAGTCCAAGCATTCCAAAGTACCCCAAGAAAAGCTAACCATATTACAAATCTAGCAAAGATCTTACTCTACATAATTTGTTTTTCCTTTGTTTTAAATCCATTTCTTATATTTCTTCTCTGAGATGAAACTAGAATAACTGATCGAGGAGGAAGGTATTCTGATTGATTCATTTTCATACCAGTGTGAGTTTTAATTGCAACAAGGCCCAATCCAAGCAAGGCATGATGTTTTGGGACAACAAATGATTGAAATAAATTATACCAAATGCCAAGTATTATTTTAAAGTCAAATTAACTGCAACATGGTAACCAACTACCTATTAGTTTTTGATGCATGAATTGCCAAGACTTTGGTCCTCTTTCTGATCTTGGTGAAGCAATACATGCTATAATGCTCAGACTATTTATTCCAAACTAGGCACCAGTAGCCTCTATTTTAGCATAACTGAAGGCTAAAATATACTTATTGAGGTTGATAATATCTCTGCTTGGAAGGTATTCTATAGGGTTGCCAAGTCCAATTCAAGAAATATCTGGGGACTTTGGGGGTGGAGCCAGGAGACTTTGGGGGTGGAGCCAGGAGCAAGGGTGTGACAAGCATAACTGAACTCCAAGAGAGTTCTGGCCATCACATTTAAAGGGATCACAAACCTTTTTAAATGCCTTCCTTCCATAGGAAATAAGGAATGATAGGGGCACCTTCTTTTGGGACTCATAGAATTGGACCCCCTGGTCCAATCTTTTTGAAACTTGGGAGGTATTTTGGGGAGAGGCTCTGGATGCTATGCTACAAATTTGGTGCCTCTAACTCATAAAACATCCCCCCGAGAGCTCCAGATACCTGCAGATCAATTCTTCATGATTTCCTATGGGAATAAGTCTTCATAGGGAATAATAGAGTTACCTGCAGACATTTCCCTCCCCTCCCCCCGCTTTCTGATGACCCTGAAGCGGGGGGAGGGCCTCCAAACCGGGGGATCTCCTGCCCCCACCTGGGGATTGGCAACCCTAGTATTCTATGAGAAACTTCCTTGCATCTTCTGAGCCTTTAAAATGTGCAGCCTTGATGATCATGTCCTAAAGAACAGTGACTAGTCTGCACTGTTTCAAGCAGGTCTTCTTCGGGAACACAGGAGCCCTATCATTTGGGTAGTGACTTTGTAATAAGTGGCTTCTTAGAGATTATTCCTGTGGTGACCAATCACTGCTTCAACTTCATTCTGCAAATATTTCGTGGGTCAAAGAGTGTACATATATTTTGTTCTCAGAAAGATTATCAATTGAATAATCTTAGTGCTGAGAGGTTTAGAGAATAATCTAAGTAAGTGACTACAAGGCCTGGCAGAACAGCTCTGTGTTACAGGCCCTGTGGAACAATAGAAGGTAGATCACTTAATCATCCTGTTTCTTGATGGTATCTTTATTGACGAGACTATACAGTTGCCTCCATTTTGAAATGGCATTACTAAAATACTGTTAACACATGAAAGTGTTGTGCCCTGTCTACCTGCATAACTAATTTCAACTGAACATGAAATGGAAAAACTGTGGATTGAAACTTGAGATATTATCAAGGAAAAATGTGCAAAAACTATTCCTGTAGATGAAAACAAATGAAAAGGCTTGATGGACGATTGATGAAACTCTTAAAATGGCTAAAGTTAGATGAGAAGCAAAAGTTAAAGGTGACAGAAATAAAATCAGAAGTCTAAAAGCAGTGTTCCAGTGACTTGCATGTAGAGACAAAGCAAAATATTATAACAATCAGTGTAAAGGAATAGAAGAGAACAATAAAAAAAGGAAGAACAAGAGGTCTTTTCCACAAGTTCCAAGAAATCAAAGGGAAATTTAAAGCGTGGTTAGGCATAATGACAGGCCAATATGGGGATAAGTTAAGCAAACAGGATAAAATAAAGGAAAGATGGGAACAATACACTGAAGAACTATACTGAAGAGATGAAAGGATGATAAATTCCTTCAAAGAGTAATCTCTTAACAACAAACTCTTAACAACTAGCAAGAATATGCCAACAGATATGGAAAACCAAACAATGGCCACAAAATAGAGTAATCTTTTGAAGAAAAACCTGCAGTTTTAGAAAGTGAAGTGAAGGCTGTACTGAGAGCAAGTAGGAGAAACACCACCATAAATAGATGAGATATCAATAGAGATATTTTAAGCCTCAGAAATGGAATCCATCAAACTCTTAACAACTAGCAAGAATATGCCAACAAATATGGAAAACAAAACAATGGCCACAAACTAGAAATGCTTCGTCTACAATCTATTTCAAAAAGAGATATCAAAGACTGAAGCAGCTATTGGACCGCCATGTTAATTTCTCACATGAGTAAAGTGATGCTCAAAATCTTACAACAAAGATGATTTTCACATGTGGAATGAGAAATATCAGATGTTCAATTTGTATTTAGAAAAGAAAAAGGCACTAAATCCGCTTGTGTTTCATACATTACGACAAAGCTTTTTGACTGTATAGACCCTGAAAAGTTATGATTGGTTTAAAAAGAAATGGCTGTGCCACATCATCTGATTGTTTTGATATGCAATCTGTACTGTTGGAACAGAATGTGGAGAAACAGGATGGTTTCCAGTTGGGCAAAGTGTCAGACAAGGATGTATTTTATCTCCCTGTCTCTTCAATCTATATGCAGAACACATCATAACGAAATCTGGATTAAATTTAGATGAAGATGGAATGAAAATTGGTGGAAGGAAGATTAACAATTTGAGATATGCAGATGATATCATATTACTGGCAGAAAACAGTGAAGGCTTGAAATGACTACTGTGAAAGTTAAAGCAGAAAGTGTCAAAGCAGGATTACACCTGGACACCAAGAAGAAAAAAGTAATGACTGAGAAATCACACAAGGCTGATCAGGGAGAAATTAAAATTATTCAAGAGATGTTCTATTCCTTGGCTTAATCATCAACCAAAATGCAGACTCAAGCAAGGAATCAGGAGGATGGAACTGGAACAGGCAGCCACAAAGAAGCTAGAAAAGATTCTTAATGGTATGGAGTGTTGCTGGTAACCAAGATTGAAGTAATTCACACTATAGTATTCCCACTACTATGTATGTGTGTGAAAGTTGGACTATGAAAAAAGCTGAAAGGAAGGTTGATAAATTTGAAATGTGGTGTTGGAAGAGAGTTGTATGAATACCATGGACCACCAAAAAGACAAATAAGTGGGTTCTAGATCAAATCAAACCGGAACTCTGTTGCTTTGGATCCCCATAGGGGAGAAAGGCAAGGAATGAATGAATTAACTCTTCCAAAAAGCTAAAATGACTAAACTAAAGCTATCGTGCTTTGGTTACATTATGAGAAGACGGGATGCACTGGAAAAGACAATAATGCTAGGAAACACTGCAGGCAGGAAGAAAAGAGGAAGACCCAGCAAATTTAAGGCATTGTGTTGTGTTCTGTGACAGGAGAGCCCAAATTATTGTTACTGGTCATGAATTGGCAACTGACATGAGTCTGGGGAAGGGGAACATAGGGGAGGCATCAGCTTCTGGAGAATACATGGAAGTGAACACGTCTCTCGGAATCGCCAGCAGCTCTATGGTAAAACTGTAGAGTTTCAGGTGATGCCTGGAGTACCACTTTCACAAATTTTCCTGGAAGTGGCATCACACTGTTGTCACCACCTTTACTTTACATTATTTTTCTCCTACATAAGAGAAGCCATGTTGGATCAGGCCAATGGCCCATCCAGTCCAACACTCTGTGTCACACAGTGGCCAACCCCCCCCCCCCACAAGTGCCATCAGGAGATTCACAAGTGGGGCTAGAAGCCCTTCCACTTTGCCCCCCCCAGCACCAAGAATACAGAGCATCACTACCCCAGACAGTTCCAACAATACAATGTGGCTAATAGCCACCGATGGACCTCTGATCCATATTTTTATCCAATCCTCTCTTGAAGCTAATGGCCCCATAGCACCGAGCGGTAAAGCAGCAGTACTGCAGTACTGTGGTCTGAACTCTGATCACGACCTGAGTTCGATTCCGGCGGAAGCTGGATTCAGGTAGCCGGCCCAAGGTTGACTCAGCCTTCCATCCTTCCGAGGTTGGTAAAATGAGTACCCAGCTTGCTGGGGGGAAAGTGTAAAAGACTGGGGAAGGCAATGGCAAACCACCCTGTAAAAAGTCTGCCATGAAAACGTCGTGAAAGCAACATCATCCCGGAGTCAGAAATGACTGGTGCTTGCACAGGGGACCTTTCATTTCCTCTTGAAACTGGCTATGCTTGTCACCGCCACCACCTCCCGTGGCAGTGAATTCCACATGTAAATCACCCTTTGGGTGAAGAAGTACTTCCTTTCATCCGTTCTAACCTGACTGCTCAGCAATTTCATTGAATGCCCACGAGTTCTTGTATTGTGAGAAAGGGAGAAAGGACTTCTTTCTCTACTTTCTCCATCCCATGCATAATCTTGTAAACCTCTATCATGTCACCCCGCAGTCGACGTTTCTCCAAGCTAAAGAGCCCCAAGCGTTTTAACTTTTCTTCATAGGGAAAGTGTTCCAAACCTTTAATCATTCTAGTTGCCCTTTTCTGCACTTTTTCCAGTGCTATAATATCCTTTTTGAGGTGCGGTGACCAGAATTGTACACAGTACTTCAAATGAGATCGCACCATCGATTTATACAGGGACATTATGATACTGGCTGATTTATTTTCAAGTCCCTTCCTAATAATTCCCAGCATGGCATTGGCCTTTTTTATTGCAGTCGCACACTGTCCTGACATTTTCAGTGAGTTATCTACCATGACTCCAAGATCTCTCTCTTGGTCAGTCTCTGGCCGTTCACACCCCATCAACTTGTATTTGTAACTGGGATTTTTGGTCCTAATGTGCATTACTTTGCACTCCTGCCAGCCACAGGATCAGTGTAGGAAACAGAAGCCAAATACAGAATCCCTTGCCCAGACAGGATTCATGACAGCCCTGCCCCAAATGTGTAGGGTTAAGATGCAGAAGTAGCCATTAGCCTGAGTGAACAACCTTATACATTCATGCAAACAGAGAACACATGAGCGATTAACATTCTTTCCCTGTATGTACAATGACCTGGATAGCCTGATTTTATCAGATCTCAGAAAGTGATCAGTATTTAGATGGGAGCCACCAAGGAATATCAGGATTGATACACTGAGGCTGCCAAAGGCAAACAAGCCCAAGATATCTGTTGTCTTGAAAAGCCTACACGGTCACCATAAGTTGACCACTATTAATTGAGGCCCCCTCCCCCCCCCCCCCAAAAAAAAGCGCAGTGGTCTGATTGTAGGCCTTTCAGTGTTATTTCTGGATTTATTTGGTCTATCTGGGGTTTTATTATTTTGTAATAATTTGAATACTTAGTGAAAGTATTATACACTTATATCTCTAGGTGGGGTCTATGTACTGTCATTAACTCATCTGCTTTCCTTAAATTCAGAAAGCCAAGAGAAACCTTAGCTTTTTTCAGGAGAAATCATACGCAGGAAGATTATCTGTTTAGTCATTAACAGTACATTTCTAAACAGAGTTACTCTCCTAAAGCTGTTGAAGTCAATGGGCATAGAAAGGCTCTATTTCAGACTGCACTGTAAGTTTCATTTGCAATAGGGTTACCATATTTTGAAAAGCAAAAAAGGAGGACACATTTCCTGACTTCAAACAAGTGACACTATGACAAATCTCATTTTAAATACCCCTTCTGTTTAGCTGAGGGGCTCATCTTCCAACACCCGGCCCTGGCGTGACTTGGTTCATGGGGTCGCAAAGAGTCAGACTCGACTGTGTGACTGAACAACTATTTAACTGTAATAATTACTACTAACGAGGAATTTTCCTAACCTTCTAGCCCAAAAGTGGATGGACAGCAAAAAAAGAGTACACTTGGTAACCCTAATTTACAAAGTTATTAGGGCTGCCAAGCTCCAGCCGGGGATGGGTTTTCCCCCATCCTGGAGGGCCCCAGCCCATCGGCAGATCCCCACCCCTTAAGAGCCCCATTGGCGCGTGCCATCCCCAGCATGATGACGTCACCATCATCATGCCAGGGATGCCACACCAGGGACAATCTAGGACTCTTGCTAAAAACTCTATAGTATCATAAGCGTTTTACTGTGAATTCAGAGCATTTCCAGTGTGATGTTCAGTGTGGTACAATAGAGTTTTTAGCACGAGTCCTAGAGCGTCCCTAGCATGATGTCCCTGGTGCGATGACGTCACTACTGGGTGACGTAATTGTGCCTTACGTGAGGAACAAGTCCCCTGCTACAGTGGCAGAGGGACATGGCAACCCTAAAAGTCATGCATATGATAGGTAGGAAAATGTCTGGTAATTTTTTGCAACTCCTCTGGATTATGAGGAAACAAGCTCATAAAGATTAGCAAATGAGAATTCTATCACATCTGGTCTAGATACATGGTAGGACTGCTGTCCTTAAGGACTCAGGGCTATATTTAAAAACAGGGCTTTTTAGGTAGCAGGAACTCCTTTGTGTATTAGCCCCCCCCCCATGTAGCCAATCCTCCTGGAGCTTACAGTAGGCCCTGTACTAAGAGTCCTGTAAACTCTTGGAGGATTGGCTACATCAGGGGTGTGTGGCCTAATATGCAAAGGAGTTCCTGCTACAAAAAAGCCCTGCTTAAAAAAAATTCTAACATTCTGGGAACAGATTTGATATGTTTTTTGAAATCAGTATCATGTTAAAAGTGTTGTTGACAAACATCATTTAATGAATAAAAGAAGCAATAAACAGAAATTAAATCTGTCTATGACTATTGAAACTTAAAATAATAATAACTATTATTGCTGTTCTTTTTTTGTAATAGTAGGCTTTTAAAACAAGATGAAACACTTACAGGGTCACCCTATGGAGAATTGCACCCTTATAAACTAATTGACTTCAGTAGACTCAGAAGGGTGTAACCAGGGCTCCCCCCCCCCGCCTTAGATAAAGAGATGCTGGAACTCTCAAGAGGGAAATTAAGGAAAAACACATGGGTGCCCCCCCCTCATGAACTTTTAAACATTTTTTGTTAATTTTGTTTTCACAAAGAGGTTCCAGAACTCCCTTCCGCTGTACCCCCCTTCCCCCAAGCCCTGCTGGTTAGGATGACAGTGTTAGTCAGCTTCAGGACAAGTGTGACCACAAGTAAATTGTAGATTTGTTGTGGGCAGCTATATCTAACATAATGATGATTACCCTGCATTGCAGAACAGAATCTGGGCATTCTTTTTAACTTTCCAGAGGATTTAGAGAGCAGGAAAAAGAGGATTACAATTCCTCCCAGCAGCAAGTAATCCTTTTAAATAAGGTATGTCAGTATTCATTGAGAAGTGTGGGAAAGTGCCCAGCTACTTCAAACACTTGACAGGTCTAGGAGAAATGTGGTGGCAGGAACTTGGGATCAAAAATCCTCAGTCATTATTTCAATGGGACCCAAATTAGTAACTGTTAAGTGCAGAGATGGAAAAAAAATTGAGCTCATGAACTGGGATTTAGCTTAATATCACTAATATGTTTTGTGAATTGGGGGGAAATTGCATCAAGACATGGCATTAGCATATTTTCCACAGTATTTATTCAATTAAACAAATTTATCTCTACTTGCAAGGGCATTTTATAAATGATACCCTTAATGTATAATTATATTTTATGTCACTATAGAAATACAATGGAGGGGGAGAGCTGTATAAATGGACAGATTTGATATGTTTTTATAGCAACTAATAATGTCTTCATGTACACATTTATTCTGTACAGAAAGCAGCAGTTCAAAAGTGCTTCAGCCCAATTATAGGGTGTATCATAAGACTCAAGTAGAATTATGGTTATGAATTTCATTGCATGGTTTAAATTCAAAGGACTGGGCTGAGCAATCATCAGAAATACTCTTATAGGATGATGAGCAAAGTCAAAGGCTAGTCCTAGACCCAATTGCTCTAAAATTCACCAAATGTGATATATCACATTGCAGCTGAAGAGCACCTAGGATCTAGCCATAACATCTGAGATGCGGATGAGAGTCTTTAGAAAAGGTAATAACACAAAGATGATCAGGGCTTAGAGAAGAAGACTTTGAAGTAATTTGAAAAGAGGTCTTGAAAAGCAGTAGAAATTCAGTAATTCATGGGAAAGCTACAGCAGTAAAGCGAGAGGTATTTGAGATACAGTTAGGGATGGATACAGCTAAATGAATTCCAATAAAATGAAAAAGTAGACTCTATTGTTGCTAAGTTAGAAGCGGAAAGAGGATTCTAAACACCAAGAATTTAGAAAGGAAATAATAGGAAAAGGGGACAGCTGCTTATAAAAAGGACAACAGTATAAAAGTTTAATGTTTTTGTTCTTTTTTAAAGGAGGGATGAAAGCGGTGGTCTGTCTTTCATAGTACACAATTTGTAAAGAATAATGTAGTTGCAAAGTTGTGTTATAATATAGTGTGATTTAATCCAATATCGTTTATCACAAGCCTTTCTACTGTACAGATCAGCTCTTAATAGTACAGGCTAATTTCTGGACAGCCTTTTAACTAATAGAATTGCTTCAGTGTTGAGTGCTAGGATAAAAAAGAACAGGAGCCCAAAGAAGCATCTTTGGAACATTTTTTTATGGTATTCACATTCTTTTTCTCCTGTCCCCCTCCCCTGCACAGCTTCATTCTCATTCCCCACATTAGCGTCTGTATGTTTTTCTATCTATCATCTATCTTTCTATCAAATGGTGCTGAGTATGAGAAAGTCTGTGCTCAGCATAGTTTTATTAGTTTGAATCTAGACATGAATCTTCTACTGAATGGCAGTTATTTGCTTCACTGAGTAAGATCAAATATTGTCATGTAGATAAATTGCACTAAGGTGGGGAAGGAGCAGGGGAGGTGGCCACCAGGATGGAACCTGTGGAAAAGCAGTGTTATGGGCATTTAGACCTCAGATGCATGTTTTTGCAAAATGGTCATGCCACAAAATGCTGGATCTTTTTTTCCCCTGGTACAATCCATACGTGTGTGATTTTAAGTTGTAACACTTCAAGGGTCCACAAGGATTCAAGATTTTAACCTATTATTGTACTGTAGCAGAACATAAGTGTAGCAACATGAGAAATTACTAATGTTTCTTTCCCCCATGTAGTCCATGGCTGCTGATGTGATTTTGAGAGGGTGGAATTTCAAGTAACAACTTAAAGGGTCCATATTTTTAATGCATTTTATATTTTATGTCATAGTGGCACCACAAAACAATGGATTAATTTTATGGTGCTGCTGGGATATGTGATTTGATGAATTTTGGTGGAATCATGAAAATCTGTAAGGATCTGACTGCACATTCACATTTTTGTGCCATAGTGGTGGTGCTACAAAGCAGTGCAACCTGTGGATATGGCTGTGATGTGTGATTTAATAATGTATTTCAGGTAATGCCTGGGAGGATCCTTGGTGTGGCATCACAGCAAAGCACTGAAACGATGTTTATGAGGGCAGTCTTCAGGCACGGGTCTGTTCTTCCATTTGACCGTGGATTCTGAAGGGCTGCCTATATAAAGGTTAAGAGAATCCATTCCTCTGATCCACTCAAGGGAACACAGCTGCTCCCCCACCCCTTATAGGCTTCATCTCAATTTGCTTCAAGTTAACCCCTGCATACGAAAGACTGCGAAGCTTATTTCTTCCTCCTTGTACAAATGCGTGCTTTTAAACATAACCGGAGCCTTTTGGCAGCAAAGGTTCTGTCCTGCCGCTTTAACAACTCGATGACCAGGGAAAATCCAACAGGCGCAGTTGCACCTTTATGCTAGGAAAACTAAGGTGAATGTCTCCTACCTACCGTAGAGTAGGAACCCTGCCCAAGAACAACAACAAAAAAGGGCGGCAAACTTTTATTTAAACAGCTTCCCCGCCCCAAAAGGCGGAGAAGGAGGTGCATTTCTATCGTAAGACTCCGGTGACCTGTTACTACTTGGAGGGTGTTCTAGCGAGAGTTTTTGCATCCTTGATCCCCCTAGGAGTCTTGCTGGGAAGGAACCCAAACGGGCCCATCCCCTTCACGTCTCCCGCCACCGGACTGTTCCATTCCGAGCGTAGAAAGTGGGGAATTCTCCCGTGCCGGGCAGGCGGCGACCTTCTCGCTCGCAACTTCTCCAGCCTCCTAGACCCGAACGCGGTCTTGAGGAGGTCGAATCAGCAGCGGCCAAGAGACTCCCGGGAACAGCAGGCGGCGAGGAAGACGAAGGAGCGCCGAAGCCCCCTGCTCTCTCACCCCCTGCCCCTGCTCATCCAGCCGCCCGGCGTCCTGCGCTGGGACGCCTGGCGGCGGCGGCTGGTTCCAGCTCGGGCTTGGAAGAGGCACAGAACGCGCGCTGCGGCCGATCCCCGCGTGTAGGTGGAGCGAACGCGCGGCCAGGGTGGCCCCCGGAGACCCCCGAGGAGCAAGGTGAAGTAGAAAAGCACAGCCCCCCGCGCCCGCACACTCTGGCTTTCGGGATTCCTCTTCTCCCCCGGGGACCGCCTACCACGCGGCTTTTCTTCCCCGCCGCGTCGCACAAAAACACGCGGTTGAGATGCATTCTGGCCGCGGCTTTTGCCTGGAACCGTTTGTGTGGGGACTGTTTGGCGCCAATTTCTCGTCGCCCACTCGCAGCCCGCCTCCTTCTGTCCTGCTCTAGGGCACATGCGTTTGTTTTGAAGCGGCAGCAGCAGGGAACTTTGCTGAAAGCCTTGCTTTCAGTGCTAGGAATGGATTTGCAGTCTTCGGCAGCCTGAAACACCAGCGGAGTGCCTTCCAGGAGGGAAGGGTGTGATTCCCAGTCCCTCCCCTGTGGGGAAATACAAAGGGTTGCATATAGACACATGGCAGGAGGAAGGGGGGGGGGGGATGCGTGCCTGAGACTCTGCAAAAGTGGTTGCAATTACGAATTGGTTCTGTTGCAGCAAAAGAAAGCAAGTGCAATGCCAAGATGCTTCTAGTTTATTTAGAAATCGCTCTAGGTTTCTGTTTCCGACCTGCACGCGAGTTCCCGGAGAGTGGTAGCCTCAGGCTACTTAGTTCCCGCCGCGTTGCATACCACGCTGCGTATAATTGCAGCCTCTCCCCTGCCTTTGCATTTCCTCTGCTCACTCGGGGGTGAGAAGCAGCCGCCTGGAATCCTTCGCGGCCTTTGTTCACATCCTTCCTTCAGTTTGGGCCGTGCTTCGGTTGTCCAATTACCGGAGTCAGAGGAGAGGCGATTGTTATTGGAAAGAAGGAAGTCGCTGGTTGGAATGGGCGGCTGCAAACTTGGGCCATCCTGCGGGGGGCCGGGTCACATTTCAAGAGAATAAAGATAGATCGCCACGGATTTGAATGAGGAGTCCACATATAATGTAATGGCTCCATTATCAATATTTTTTGGCCAGAGGAGCATTTGACAAGTAGATTAATTTGTGGCTCATGATCATGACACTTATTTAAAGTGGGTGTTTAAATTCGGGGTGTGGGGGGATAGCTGGCTGTCTTAGTCCGTTGCAACAAAACCCAAAAGGAGCCTTCTGCAACTTAAGAGCTAATGAACTGAAGTCCAGTTCCATAGATGCAGCTGAAGAAGTTGCCTCATCTTCATGAAAGGGATTGTTAGAATTTGAAGTATCACAAGACTCCAGGTTGTTTCTAGGTTGGAGTGGGAGGCTAAGAATTTTTTTAGATTTTATAATTTTTGATTGATTTAAACTACAAAAGAAAAGCAATGCAGAGAATACATAAAAAGGGGGAAAGGGGCATTGACATAATGGGGGAAACAGAAAGAAGTACAAAGATATCAATTATAATTTACCTCCCAATAAAATAAATCAATCTTCCTGCATGTATAAAAATCTCCATATATTTTACCTTCCTTTCTTTCATTACCAATTTTTTTTTAAATTAACTAGTAGTAGCAATATGAATCTAAACAATTCTTCTTAAACACAAATAAGTATATAAAGTTGAAAAAAATTTCAAAACCATCTCAACGCCAATTTTGGCTAATTTGACTTAACCCTATTATAGGCACAAATTAGATTGTTGGTTTAACAAAATCCTTATTAAAGCACATAAAATCATATCTTTATCCTTAACAAATTACATAAGATACAACTTAATAATTTGTCTAGCTCAGTCTAAACATTGATCCAAAGGAGCATGTTAGAAACAAATCTACCAAGTTACAAAACAATTGTGCTATCTGCCTTTTCAACAGTTAAGCCAGCTCTTACATCATTTTGAGCATTTTCATTAAATAAGTATACTGTAAATACATCTACTATATAAAGAAATATGTTACCTGCACTCTAGCATTAATCCAAATTGACTGTATATTTAATTATAATTTTACCAACTCTTACTTCTTTAGGATCTCCCTTATTCTTTTAAAATGGGATATCTGTTCATTATTAATAGTTGCATGTTTGTTTACCCACAAAAATAGAAAAATCAAAATTCAGGAATCCTTCCCAAAGATTAAAAGCTTTTGAGTTTCTTTAATTTCTGCATCCATATTACATCAGAGACAGCCGATATAAGCACAGTTTGCCTTTTGAAATCGCATGCTATTTATTAATCAGGGTTCCATATCCAACCATCCACAAAAATGAAAAAAAAAATTCAAGATCCTTCTTCAGGAAAGCTTTCCACATCTTAATTTGTTGGTTGGAGTGTACCTTTTCTCACGGGGCCTGCCCCCTCAACAGTGGGAGGAAGAATTCACCATTTTTCCCTCTCAGCATGACTTCACTGGATCTTAATTTCCGGTGTTGTTTTAATACTGCGACATAGGAGACCATTTTGGTTTTCCTTTGTTTCGGAGCGTATCACTTTCCCATTCCGATTCCACAGACGTCAGCAGACTCTCTTTAGCACTCAGCAATTTCGCTAGCTTTCAGCATAAAACAAGTCATTTGCTCTTTAATAAGCTGCAAAAATGAGCCAAGATCCTGTTTCAGAGATATGATAGTTAAGGTAAGATATGAATATTTTAAGGAAGACTGTGGGATAGCACACTGATGAATTGCATTTATTTTATTGTGTAAATTATTAATGTATTTTAATTCTTAATTTTATTGTTAGAATTTTTATGTTGTGAGCCGCCCTGAGCCTGCTTCGGTGGGGTAGGGCGGGATATAAATCGAATGAAATAAATAAAATAATAATAATAGCAAACTCAGTCTCTTAATTCAAATTGTAAAGTAGCTTCAAGCTCCTGCTAATCCACATTCCACGACAGCTGCAGCTGAGATTTCAAATGTTATCCTTTCAAATATAGTCAGGCGATAGAGACAGATCTCTCTAAAATATATCTCCTTTATGTTCAGATCATATTGCAGCCTAATAATAATCTCTTTAGTATATGTCCAATTACAATCCGGGTTGATTTTAGTAGTTGTATTCAATCCAATTTAAATAGTTACTAATACTTAAGACTGCTCACAACTTTCCGAGGCCTCATTTATCTTCTTTTGAGCTAGTCTCTCGTTATGCAAAGTGACCCATTAGGCAGCGGAATTGGAAAGTCACCTACTTGTCAAGTAGAATTGTCACATTAGGAGTAGAAAGACGCTACATCAAAGGCGTAATGGAAAAAATGAAAGCAAGAAAGCGGTCGGGTGTTCTTTTTCTGCTAGTGCGCCAGCTTTTCATGGCTGCAGACCCTCAGGACATACAGGAAGCACAGGGGCAGCTGCTGCTGAACCCCTCTCTCCCCGTAAAAGTCCCATGCCAAAGAAAAAGCCCCTCCAGGGCCTTCTTATGGGGGCATCACTTTTGTGACACCCCTCCAACAGACTCAGAGGTGCCGCAGGAGGATGATCTGTGACACCTCTGAAGCCAAGATGACGGAGCCCGGAAGTCTCCTAAGATTTTTTTCAGTCTTCAGTAAATAAGCCTTACTCTGATTGTTTATCATACTTAGAAAGACGAAATTTCTGTTTGAAGTACCAGCATTTAATTTATGTGTGTGTGTGTGTGTATGTATGTGTATATACACGAGAAGAGATGGTCTAGCCTTGTTTTTTCTCACAACCTCAAAGCATATTACAATATATATATATATATATATATATATATATATATATATATATATATATATATATATATAGTACATATGCTTTGTAATATGCTTTGAGGTTGTGAGAAAAAACAAGGCTAGACCATCTCTTCTCGCCTGGTGCAGTACTGGTAGTCATTATAGAAAAAAGGCATATCAGTAAAGCTTTACCTGTAAAAATTTGAATGATAACTTTTAACACTGTTCTTTATCTTTATTGAATTTTCGTTCTGTTGTGCATTGGGGACCCCAAGTTTGTTGAGGTTGTAGTCACCTCTGAAATGTTGGAAACAGGTGATGAGTGTCATCACAAAATGGCTGCTTTGGGGCCTGAACCAATCACAAAACGTTGGAAGGTTTTAAGACAAGACTCCTTTTAGGATGGAAGTGTGTGTAAAGTATCAAAGTTGTAGCTGACCTATATAGGGTTTGCAAGGCAGCAGACTGATGAGGTGGTTTGCCAATGCCTTCCTCTTCACAGGAGCCTTGCAATTCCTTGGTGGTCTTCCATCCAAATACTAACCAGGGCTGATCCTCCTGCTTAGCTTCTGAGATCTGATTAGATTGGCCTAGGAATGATGGAAAAAGGTGTTTCCAAATGGGTGCTTCCTGGAGACAACAAGTTGATGCATCCTGAGCTTTTCCTTCCTTTTAATGATTTGGCTCTTCGTTCCATAGCCTTCAGCCTAATCCCCCATAGAGGTGGCGGATCTCACTCCAGTTGCACAAGTTTTTACATTTTAAGATGGGTTGCTAAAAGGTAGGATGCCAGTGACCTGGTGATATATGGGTCCATATATCTTGTAAAAGAAAATACTCCTTTATATCTTGTAAAAGAAAATAATCTGCTTCAGTAAAGTGAAGGTGAGACAAGAGAGCCTCTTACCTTCATGGAAGAAAGAAGTAGCACCAAGAAACACATTGGTGGGAGCCATGTTAGGAATCATTGTTGTCCTGCAGTTCATATAGAATTAGACGAGTTTCATTGAGTATAGTGGAACTGTTAGTTCAGTAGAACAGGTTACACCAGTGCCACCACAGGTGTCTTTCAGAGAGTTGGAAGAGGAATAGGTTTGGCAAAATATTTTACAGGTTAAGATACAGAAAAGAAAAATGGGGTCGGTGTTGTGGGCTGAGGGTTGAAGGTGGATCCTAGATATCGAAAGATTAAAGGCCTCTGCCTTGTTCCTGTCTTTCTTTAGGTTTAGGTTTTATTAAATTTATACCCCGCCCTCCCCGCCGAAGCAGGCTCAGGATGGCTTACAACAATCATCATAAAACAGTGCATCATCATAATAAAATCAATTAAATGTAAAACAGTTTAAAAACAATTGGTGCTAATTCTGATATTATTCAAGTTCGATGGCGTCAGTATTCCCTGGATTCCTCCCGCTGTTACAAGTCTCAAAGTCAGCCGAAAACAAGCCGGAGGAGTATGGTCTTACAGGCCTTGTGGAATTGGGTGAGGTCCCGCAAGGCTCTAACCTCCTCTGGCAGCTGGTTCCACCAGTAGGGGGCTGCTACTGAGAAGGCGTGATCCCTGGTAGCTGTCAGCCTTGCCTCTCTTGGCCTGGGGATCACTGAAAGATGTTGAGTTCCTGATCTTACTACCCTCTGGGGAACATGTGGGGACAGACGGTCCTTCGGGTACGCAGGTCCTCGGCCATAAAGGGCTTTAAAGGTAATAACCAGCACCTTGTAGTGAATCTGGTATGCTGTTGGCAGCCAGTGCAGTTCTTGCAGCTCCGGCTGTATGTGCTCCCACCTGGGCAGCCCCATTAACAGCCTGGCCGCCGCATTCTACACTAGCTGTAGTTTCTGGGTTCGTGACAAAGGCAACCCCATGGGCATTACAGTAGTCCAATCTTGAGGTGACAGTTGCATGGATCACAGTTGCCAGGTCGCTACGGTCAAGGAAAGGAGCCAACTGTTTCGCCTGCCTAAGATGGAAAAAGGTGAATTTCGCAGTTGTTGCTACCTGGGCCTCCATTGTCAGGGAGGACACCAGTGGCACCCCCAAACTTCTGACCTTGTATGCCGTTGTCAGTGGCGCACCGTCAAAAGTTGGTAGGGGAATCCCCCGGCCCAGACCACCACCACTTAGGCAAAGGACCTCTGTCTTCATTGTGTTCAGCTTCAGTTGGCTCAGTTTAATCCGTCCAGCCACAGCTTGCAATGCTTGGTCCAGGTTTTAACAAACCCTTGATGCTTATGATGGAGCAGTGCTGAAACTGCCCTCAATTAGCTGTGCACTGAGGCATTTTCAGTAATAAATGTTAGCTATTCAACTTGCAATACTGAGTGAGAATGTTTATGCACGTTTCTGGAATGGACAGAATAGTGGTAGTCAGTATGGCTAAGCATACTACCTTTGAGAGTAAGGATTGCAGAAGCGATTGAAAATACAGAGTAGCTGAGGTGAAGGAGTTGAAGGTGGTGACAAGGAGAGATCATGACCTTACAGATGTATGCATAAGCATCTCCCATCTTGGAATGGAAATCTCATTCAATAAGGCTGTGCCCTTCCTCTGCCACAGTAGAAAAGTATGACACAGTTGGCTGGCCTTCCTGCCCGAATCTCTTGCCTTCCAGTCTGTGGTGTTACTAAGTGAGCAATTATTGACAGGCCTGGTTTTAGACTGTGGACTAAGGAACATTTTTAGAACAAAAATAAATAATGTGTGAAACATATATTACTCCAATGACTACAAAAAAGATTTAAATCCTGGCAAGGTACAGAGGGAATAAAGAACTTCCAGGCATAGCTGTTTTGTTAGTTAGAGAGCAAATGTTTTGGTGCATTTGAGCAGGCATGTTTGTTGGAATGTAAGGAGGGGGGGGGGAAAAGAAATCTGGAACATTGTGGTCCACCTATACATCTTTTATAGAAAATGATGCTAATCTAGAACCTTCCAGTATTTCACATTTTAAAGGGAAATATGATTGGGGGCCATTAAATCCACAAGACCCACCCTGTGACTTCTTCAGTTTTAGTTTCTCCTACTGGTCCTTATACACTACAACCCTCACAGTTTCTATAGAGTGTTGTACAAAGTATTCATATAATTCTGGGATTATAGTGATCTAAGTTTCTGAGGGTATATGCACAACAATCAGGAGTGACTGAGGTTGTTAGGCCCTCTTCAGTTCAGACTATAGTCAGTACCAAGGCCAACAGTGTCCTACTTCTACTTAACTGCTGCTGAAGTAAATTTTCTCATGAGTGTTTTTCCTTTAATCACCCCTCCCCTCTGGCCACCTGGAGCAATAAGCATTATATCTTTTATTCTCATTATGCTTTTGAGAATTGGGGTCTGGAAGGAGAAAAAACCCTGAGTGCTTTGATAGGCCACCACCAGTCCCCTGTTCTTCCCTCTAGTCAGGAGCCAAAGGACCAACTGACCTTCCTGGGAATTGCTAAGAATTCCTTTGTGCGGGGTGAACTCACAGCAGGAATTCACAAAAGTTGAGTTTAATGGTAGGTGGCCTGCCAGTCCTAGGCATTAGATTCTGTTGCCAGCTGTGGAAACAAATAACCAGAGTTATGATTTTTTAAAATAGATTTTATTAAGGTGCAAAGAGCAGTTAAAACTTAAGAACAGTCAATGAGAAGAAAATAAGAAGTCTAGATATTTAGTTGCTAGCTGAAACCATTAAAGACAGTGGTTCAAAAGTACAAGATGTTACCCTTTCAGTTGCGGGTTCCAAGACAGCTGTTCTCCAGATTTCAGCGCTTTTTGGTTTCAGCAAGCTATGCCAAAGATGGCCAAAATGAGCCGAGACATGCCAACAAGCCATCATAGCATGTAGGCACCTTCCAAGCTAAATAATAGGTTTGAAGTTGCTTCCTTTATTGCTAAGAATCCTAAGTATTGCTAGGCCTTTGCACCAGTCCGAGCTCAGAGCAATTTCCTATGGTCAAGTGCGTAAGCCAATTGCTGACCAGATGATATAATAGTCTTTGGCAGTATGAAAAGGCAGAAGGGTCTGTCTGTATCTATCTGATCCAGACTTTCTCAAAGGTGCTCAGTTAGATGTAATCTACAAGGGACATAGCAAATGAGGACTGGGCATAGGTGTCTTATCACCCTGTACAAGGTCAGTGTGTTTTCTTCTCAGCACAGCAGTTTGAATCTCTAGAGGAAAAAAATCCCCTACAAATTAGGCTGCAAATGGCTTGAACCAGACTTTTAAAAACAGAATCCATTTTGAGTGAACCAGAAATTCATGACACATACTATGGAGGCATCTCAGTAAAGTTAATACAAGCAGAGCAGAGATGGAGACCACACTGTCCTCCCCCAGGCAGGCACATAGCAACAAGAAGACATTGTGGAGCAGAAGTGTCAAACTCGTTTGTTACGAGGGCTGGATCCGACATAAATGTCATTTTGTTGGGCGGGCCATGTGCGCCATAAAATGTTAACACGAGGTATTGGAGATACAAACTATAAAAACGATTTCATATGCCAGATGACAATTGCAGGAGATTGACAATTGCAGGCTTTATTGGATTAGGTGTGATATGCAGAGTAGTAGGCATGGAGATATCCAGGGCACAGCTCCTGAACCTCCAGCCAAGAATCTGCATGCAGTGGGGAATTCTCTCCCCGCTGTACACAGATCCCAGGGAATATGCAAATGAGATATGCTACTGAGCTCTTGCACCTTTTTTTCTACACAATGACCCCTGGAGATATCAGCATTGGTAATGAGACAGGAAACCTAGATCTCAGTTTGGTACAGGATGATTCAGTCCAGGAAGCTGCAAAGAATAAATGGAAACAAGCCTGAACATGTGAGCAGTGACTCATGAAAGCATATAAACACATTTTTTTTAGTCTTTAAGGTGCTACTGCACTCTTAGTCTTTCTATAGCGATTAGAAACCACAGCATTAAAAAAACAGCAAGGGAACATTTTAACCTTCCAGGACATTCAGTTCTCTTATAAAGGAATTTCAAAGGGAGATTAGATCGGCTGCTGAATTGCAATTGATAATGAAACTGAACTGCAATTGATAAAGTAGCTCAAGACAATGCACCATCGTGGACTCAATTGAGGCCTAGGTTTCTTCTCTCCTTATCAATGCCTGTTGTTGTAATTTGGTGTCTGAAATAATTTCACTCTCCAGGATATAAGGACAAAGGATTTACATTCCAGCTGTGTCTGAAGAAGTGAGCAGTGTGACTCATGAAAGCTCATGCCCTGCAACAGATTTTGCTAGTCATTAAGGGGCTACTAGACTCTTGCACCCTTCCACTAATAAAGAATGCAATCTATGCTCTTAGGTTTCTTCCCCCCATTTGTTAGAACTGGAAAGGGGGATCTCTCCAAGTGCCATGGGACTCTCTCTCTCTCAAGCATGCTCTCTTTCTGGCTCTGTTTCCTTCCCCTCCCCTCCCTCTGAAGAAGTGTCCAGGCACACAAAAGCTTATAACTGGAATAAAACGTTGTTGGTCTCCTTATTTTCTTTTTGGTATTTTGTATATCTTGTGTGTGTGCGTGGCGTATTTGTACCTTGAAGTCATGTGGACATCTGGTGACTGACCCCTGCTGGGGACCTGGAGGACAAGCAGCTGACCTTGCTTAGCTTCTGAGATCTGACAAGATTGGGCTTGCCTGGGCTATCCAGGTCAGGGCAACATAGTTGGTCTTTTTGAAAGTGCTGTGGGTCTCTCTCTCTCTCTGAAGCAGTGTGCAGGCACACAAAAATTTATACCTGGAATAAAACATTGTTGTTGGTCTTCTTAAAAGTGCTACAGGACTCTCTCCCTCTCTCCTTTCCCCTCCCTCCCCAGAGGAGTGTCGCAGAATTTTGGGTTTGATCTCTTATGAAGTGGACACTTAAGTTCTTCAAAGATCTTAAGTTTCTATATTTCTCTTTAAGTTGTCCGTCTTTATGATCCTAACCATATTCTTTATGATCTTAAACATACTCTTAATTGGCAACAAGAGTTCAAGGCTTTTCAGCAATATTAAGCATTCGTATTTCTCTAAACAGCAATATAATTGCTCTCAGCAGCTCTAAGCTGTTAATCTTTGCTGCAATTATGGAATTTGGCCACTAGAAGTCTCAGTCTTTCAGCATCATGGAGCCTCTATAGAGGGCCAGATGGGGTAATTAGGTGGTTCAATCTCCCTCTTCTATGGAGGACAGGAAACAAGATGGTGGCTGCCTGCTCCTATCTGGGTTAAACGTAAAAGTGAGCTGGGGACAAGCTGAGCTCTACTTGTTTACAGTTAGCGAACATTTTTTACATTTGGCAGTAAAATTGTTGACAGTAAATGACATGTGTATGAGGTCACTAGAGCCTATATAAGCTGTGAATTTTTGGGCCTGAGCTGCTGATCTCCACTAGAGGTGCATAGACACTGCCTCTGTGTCAGATCATGCCACGCTATTTGGAACTGAACTTAGACTCTTGAGTTGCTCTGCAGAGACAGTCTCTGCTGGACAACTTAAGAAGAGAAGCAGCATTTGCTGATTTAAATTATCTGCTGTTTGAGGAATCAAACATTGAACACAGAGTGTAGCTCTGATAGAATGGGACTTGGGACTTAGATTCTAAATGGGAAAATGTAGACTAATAGGGATAAGTCCCTGTTGGGACTTCCATTTTTCAGTATGCTATCTGCTTTATTGTACTTTATGCTTTATGTTCTAACTGTGTAAACTGTTTTCTGTCTGCCTTTTTATCCATATATCTGAAGCCTTCTGTCTAAAGAGAAACTTGGAGTCTAATAAACTGTTTTTGCTTTGACAAACTTGGAGTCAGATAAAGTTTATCTACGAGGTCTTAAAACTTATTAGTGAGTATGTATTAGCCTTCTGATAACTGCAGGTTGTTTTGCTAACTTGATTTTGGGGTTTTATATTGTTGGGGGTACAATAGAAATCCCCCAACGAGGAGGAACTATCAGCTAATAGAGGGAAGGGAGTCTTGGCTTTGTTTCTCTTTTTTGTGAAGCAGGAAATAGGAAAGACTGGACAAAACCCAGCCCTGATCCTGGAAATAGGAAGTAGCAGACAGCCAGTTGCTCATGGGTCTGATTAGAACCATGCAGGGGTTGGATCTGGCCCATGGACTGTATGTTTGATACCCCTGCAGAGAGTTCAAGATTGAGGTGAGGGCCAGGATCTTGAACAGAGGGAGAGGGGCAGATATTCTCATAACTTTGTAAATCAATAGCTGAGGCAGTGATGCTAGGATCCACTGTAGTTCTAGCTTTGATCAGGACTGCGATTGTTTGGAAGAGCAAAACATATTTGGCCTAATGGAAAAAACCCACTGTTTATAGGAGAAGAATTACTGCACAAACTTAGTTAAGTTAAATCATGTTCCATACAAAGAGATCTCAGGTTGTACCAAGGCTCCTGAGCTACAGCCAATGTAATTCTTGAAGTTCTTACTAGAGGT
The DNA here is from genome assembly GCF_032191835.1 of Heteronotia binoei. Lineage (NCBI taxonomy): Eukaryota > Metazoa > Chordata > Lepidosauria > Squamata > Gekkonidae > Heteronotia > Heteronotia binoei. The sequence continues at coordinate 53,848,681 of NC_083232.1, read as the reverse complement.
AGACTAGTGCAAGAAATCATCAGTCTTAATTTTGACTCTTTGACTTCAGTGTAAATGCACTGGAAAAGCAACATCCTGTCTGCAACTACAAAATCCCATAACCTGTTAATTTTAAAAGAAAATCTTGTGTTTTTAAAATATCTCATGTAGTAGTATTCCTTTTTCTCTCTCTTGTATTTACATATGTGCCGGTGAGAAAGACTACGCATTTTGGTAGTTCCCCTGCACATTTTGATCTTAGCTTAGTTGTTCCCCTATTGCTACACCACCTTTAATATGTTTCACAGCAGTATAATTGACTTGGCAGAATTGTAGAATTAAAATTAGAATACTGTTTTAAGCCATTATGTAAAAATCTGACTGCTTTTGATTGAACCTACAGAAGTGTCAAAGCTCATATACACAGCTCAAACAGAAAGGCAATTACTACTAAATAATTGGGACGAGCTCACTATTGATGGAAATGTGTTTATTAGTAGAATTACTCTAGATATGAGAATTGCCTCCTGCTTAGGATCTGTAAGATTAAGTGTTGCCTAAGATGAGATGAAAAAGTGACATGTCCAGTTTGCATTCCTTGACCAGCATTGACCTGCAGCACTCATGTCTAGCAGGTGTTTTGTTGGTTGTTGCCATTACAATACTGCAAAGCATGTATATTTAAAATCTGTCTTTTGTACCAGGCATGCATTTATAGGATGTTTAGAGATCACTTTAAAGAAATGAAAGATATATATGTACAAGATACATGTCCTGATAACTGTCATCTTTAAACTTTGTTATTAACTTTATACCTTTGAGAATAAATGTTTTATATTTTGGTTCATGTTGTCTTATGGTCTGCCTTTCCTGCACCTAATTATGCCTCAACAATAGCCATAGGCCTGGTGGAATAGCTTTGTTTTACAGACCTTGTGAAACTGCAATAAGTCTCACAGCACCTGGATCTCAGCTGGCAGAGCTCTCCAGCAGGCTGGGACTAAGGCTGAAAAGACTCTGGTTGAGGCTAAGCGGCTATTCCTTGGCCCAGGCATCCCCAAGAGATCTTTTCCCTGTGTGTGTGGGGAAGGGGGCAGTATACCAGGAGTCCCCAAGGTGCTAGCCAGAAACCATACAGATGGAGCACTGGGAATTAATAGCTCAGCCTTAGGAATTTGTTGTTGACTGAATGACATCAAGGAGGTGTAAGTCCTAATGCAGTCATTTGTTACTTCCAGTATAAAATTGAACAGAAGTGCACTCTGTTGTCCAAGGCATATGATTTCATCTGACATTGTTTTCATTTTGCTGGCAACTAATGCATCTAGGAAAGGAAAAAATGCTTATCCTTGCTTACATGAGCCCTTCTCTCTACAGCTCCAGCTATTTTCAACCTGCACTGTTACTTTTAATGACGACAGTTGGTGCTAAAGGGCTGATGGGAGCTCCTTGTACATTTATATCGCAACAGAAAGATTCTGGCCAGTTTTTGATAGGAACATGAATGTTTTTTGAAAAGTGTGCAGACTTTGATGTAGTGATGTTGCTAACACCTTCCACCTGAATTAAAATATATTAAAACTGGGAAGATCTAATTACTTCAGTAGAAGTTCCAGTTTTAAGCATTGCCATATACACCAATTATGTTTGGGCAGACTCAAGCCCCACTGTGTTTTTAGAATATCACTGTGCTGTTCACTATGAACGTCAAAAAATTAAAAAAACCCTGCCTGACCAATGTTCCCTCTAAGCTCCACAATGTTGTGAGCAAAAATCCTACTTTTGAGCAAAAAAGGCTTGTAACATTGATGTTGTGAGAGTCTACATTTACCTATTCCATTAATTAGTTTTTAGATTATTCCATAACCATAATTCTTTTAAATAATTTAAACATTATAAGAAAAAATAGAATCAAGTCAGAGTCCATTACAGGAAGTGTTGTCTGCTTCTACTGAAGTAATTAGATCTTCACAGTTTTAATATGTTTTAATTCAGGTGGAAGGTGTTAGTAACATCACTACATCAAAGTTTGCACACTTTTAAAAAAACATTCATGTTCCTATCAAAAACTGGCCAGAATCTTTCTGTTGCGACATGGGTAAATCAGGTCTCCAGAGAACAGGCCTACCCACCCCTTTCCACTATATTGGAAGACCTTGTTGCTCTGCACTGAGACTTAGAAAACATACTTTTTTTTTAAGTTATGACAACCAGCATTACAGATCAAATATAACTGTCAGAACTCTGCCTAACCTAACAAACAGGAAGTTGCTTAAATGTTATCAACCAGTCCAAATTATTTATTCAAATATTTATATCGCACTTTTCCCTATGACTCAAGGCAGCTTACAAATCATACTGAATATCATAGTACGGGTGCACATTTTTTTAAAATTTATTTTTTTCTGGCAGCAGTATAGCCTGTTGGGCTCATTATAGTCAGTGGCCTCATACATAGGCAAAAGCCCTACCTACTTTGTAAAAGCACTTGGTGGGCACCAGGAAAGGTGCCAACAGGTGCCACATTAGGGACTCCAGAATAAATCTACACTGGTAGTTAAACTAATATAGAATCAGTATAAATGCACACCTCTCCCCTACTTCCTCTCCAGCATGGTATAGTGCTTAAGAGAGGTGAACTTTACACTGGAGAAATGGGCTTGATACCCCACTCCTGCACATGAACTTGCTGGGTTACCTTGGGCCAGTCACAGTTTTCTCAGAATGCTTTCAGTCCCACCTATCACACAAGGTGCCTGTTGTGGGGAGAAGAAGGAAGGGTAATTGTAAGGCACTTTGAGTCTCCTGGGTAGAGAAAAGTGGGGTTTAAAAACCAACTCTTCTTTTCAGCTTCATTTTTAAAGGGCAAATGTGATGCCATTGGTGAGTCCACCTTGGGCTATATTCCACTTGTGGGTCCTGAACCAACAGTTCTTGCTACCACATTTTTATCCTGTGTTTTCAAGAAGCTCTGGGTGTTATGCATAGATTTCCCCTTAGTCTTTTTATCATCATTAATTAGGTGAGATATGTCAGGCAAGGAAAGAGTGACTGGCTCAAGGATGTCCATAAAGCTTACTGGCAGAGGGAGATTTGAAGCCAGGTTTCCCTGGTTCACCAATTCCAGCTAGTGAGATGCAATGGTTAAAGATCAAAGGAATGAATGACTTGTTATATGTAATGTGTGTCACTTTTTTAAACACTGCCACAGCACGATTGATTATCAAGTGCAAAACATCCGTTTTTCTTCAGATGTGGTTTTTCCCTCCCCTGTTATTACAGTTGGACTATAGGTTTTAAAACAAATCAGTTTGCCACTGTGTCAACTCCATGTAGCAGTTACTTGTGAAATCACCCTTGAATGGAACAGATTGTTTGGTAGGTAGATGTGAAAATAAGACAGCTTGGTGGCAGGAAACCAGCATTCTTTGTGGCCTCTCAACATGTTACCATTCCATGTAAAAACTCATTGACTATGTCCGATTTACATAAATGGTTCATGCTGTACAGCTCTTGTTGAAATTAAGGTAGTTGGAATTTCAGCTCCTGAGTGTTTTAGTGAAGCCTTGAAAAATCAGTAGAGAGGGAGGGAGCTCTGAAACAAAAAAGTCTTTTGAAGTTTTTGCAGTAAGTTACTTTTGTTAAAGTCCCTCAATGTACAGCAATGTACAGAGATCTTTTTTGAAAAGGTACTTTACTGGAAGTTTTTTCCCCCTTTGTTCATAATCAGTAATTACACCCCCGTAATGACTCCTCTAGTGCAGATGCAGAAGAAGAAATTAGTTAGGCATGTGATAATCGCAGCAGTGGCTAGTTCAGCTGTACAATAGCACAAGAGCTAATGCAGTTGCTCCTAGAAGCTGGTTATTCATAGCAACTAGACTTCACAGCTCTTCATATGTATTTTCCATTAAGCCATTAAAACAAATAGTGCTCAATTTTTAACTCCTCTTGTAGAGAGTAGCATGAAATCCCTTCCACAGTGTTGGAATAGAATTGTGGTTTGCCATCTTGATACAATGGAACTGAAAACTTAATAGAGCAGTGTTGGTTTGGGTACCTCTATATTTTTCTACAGGGCAACATGTTTGCCTGGTGTGAAAAAGGTTATACCACCAAAAACAATGTGGGGGGGGGGGACAAATTATCTCCTTGTCAAAAGGCGTAGTGTTCTATCTGTAATGTTAAGTCCTAAGCATTTGATTTTCTGCATGGTTTTTTTTTAACAATAAGACTTCACTACTGTGTCACTGCTGTACATATTTGTGTAGTGGTATTTTATTGTGCTGTTCTGCAGTGCAGTCCTAAGCAGAGTTACATTCTTCCAGCAAGAAAACCAGACTGTGACAAAATAGCAATCCTCTTAAAGCAATACAATGTTTATAATGTAGAAGTAAATGCTATATACATATCTATTAGAATAATGCAAAATACAACAGCCCTTCACCATTCCACAGGTAAAGAGAAATAGTCTCAAAAAAATTAAGTCCCAAGCACTCCAAACTAATAATACAGTCCAGTGTGTCTCTTTTTTAGGTGCCTGCTGACTTCTCTGGACCTGGAAACTCTCCTCTCACAGTTGGGGTGCAGAGACCTTGAGCCCAACAATTGTTTTGTTTCTTTGTTGAGAGTCCTGGTCCACCCTGCTATATAGTCTCCTTGAAAAAGTTTACAGTTATTTCAGAATGGAACACTGTTTTCAAATGCTGCAAATGCCCATTCTTGTGCAAATGCACAAGGAGCCAAATAGGAGAATGTGATTTGCAGTATTTGTATTTCTATGAAGGTGGTTGTTTTTTGGCTGTGAAATGTTGAATTTTTTACAGTTTTAAGAATCCATTCAACACATTCTTATTTGAAAAGCAAAAGTCTCAAGTTTTCTTCAGTGTCCTGAGCTGTCCCATTGGATGAAATCAAGATAGTAGATGAATGTTTTTATTAGTGGCATTGTGTGTTATGAACAAAGCAGGAGTCAAGTAGTACCTTTAAGACCAACCAAGTTTTATTGAGAACATAAACTTTCGTGTGCTGTTGGGGAATTTCTCAACAAGTTAAGAGGGGTGTTAAGAATATCCCCCCATCCAAGCTGCCAGACTCAAGTTCTAATTTGATGGCTGGATATTTCTTTGCTGGAGGGAGAGAGTCTCACCCAAGATTCCTTCTTAAGTCCAGTTTATTATGTCCCAAGTAAATATCAAGTAAAATAGACAATTGCAAATAAAGAAATCCACAGTGTAAACACCCAAATAAGCATCAAAAACCCCTGGCATTAATCAGCAGCCCTGCACATAGGTTTAACCAGATGTTTTATAACCTTTTAGAGATATAGCTGTTAACGTATATATTGACGTGCTTAACATGTAGGTCTACCAAAGGGGTAATGCAGGCCAATCTAGAACTGACTCTATATACTGACCCCAAACCCTCTTCTTCTTTCTATCTCTGGGGGGCAGGAAACGCAGGAACACAAGGAAGCCAGGTTCTTCACCTTATTTAGCCTCTAATAGTGGCATTACTTGGAAGGTATAAACATTCTTTAAGGCAAAAATCATGTACAGAGTTATCTGTATCAGGAAGGCCACAGCGCACCCTGAGGTATGCAGCCTCCTGAGAGGCAGAACCAAAGATTCAACTATGGAGGCTAATTTACTATAGAAATTAAAATAACATAGGTTTAACAGGGACTGAGGCTCAGTCCAGCCCTAATTCCACAACAGGTGTCATTAAGAGTGCTGAAATTAATGAAGCTGACTACTGAACAAGCCTGAGGAGGTTTGAAACCTGAATTAACTTGCTTAGCATGCTGTATGCTTTGGCTTATTTACTCATACTTTTATGTGTACTGTATATGTGTAATGGAAATGAATGATGGATTAATAATATGCCATTCTTCCTGGGAAAGTTTTTGCTAAATTGTTATTACTATGACTGTCTCTATCTTCTGTTTCTCTTTATGAATTGAAAACAGATGCTTGAATTGGATGAAATCTTTAATGCCCCAAGTGATGATGAAGACTTTCTTGGCTTTGAACCTGATGTTCCCATGGAAACGCTGTCACTGGTGGATTCCTTTGAAAGTTATGATTCACTGGAGTCAAGAAAAAGGGTAAGGTAACAAATACATACATAGTTCTTAATCCAACAACCAAAACACTCAATTAACTTAAAGTGCTACATTTACTTATGGCTGAAACCAAAATCTGAAAAGCAAGATATTTCTGAACAAAAGGCCTTCCTTTCCTTTCCTTCCTTCCTTCCCTCCCTCCCCTCTACCTTAGAGCCAAAATATCACTTCTGCCACTGGTGCCTTACCTGACTTGTCAAATGTTAAAGTGGGGACTGTCATAGACCCTCTTGGGTCTATGTGTTACCTGTGCGTGTGTTTTTGTGTATGTAAACTTGTTTTTCTTTGGTGCTACCACCTCAAGTTAAATCCAGCCTCCCAAATTACCAGTGCTTGGGGAACACTGGTAACAGCTGCCTCTGAGCATGTACAGAGGACACAGTTTCTCAGTTACTTCAGCCCTTCCTCTGTACTTGTGTGCTTAGAATGAACAAGGGGCCAGGCACACAGGGAGGAGTTTGAAATAGTGGTTCTCTTAAACAGGAAAACTTTACCGACTATAGGTTGTTAAACTACAGAAGAAAACAATGGAAGACAACTATCATGCATACGAGCTACCAGGGGTGTGCAATCCTCCCGCCCCCCCTTTGGATATATGGATCTGGGAAAAAAATCAGGTTTCCCAAAAAATCCCTGATCCCAATACTGGTGTGGTATTTGGATCCAGGATTTTGCAGGAATCCCTAATTCTTTTGTGTCCAAATAGACTTGAAAAGGAGAAAAATGGGAAAATTGAACACCAGAAGCTGCTGTGCTCTTGGGGAAGTTTCCATTATATTATTACAGCCAGTGACCAGATCCAACTGACAAAATCATCAGGTATACAAATATTCAGGTTTAACACCAGTTAAAAGAAAATTAAAAATTAGAAAAAATCTGTATAAAATTATATAGTAGAAAGAGAATAAAATACATAATATAGCATCTTAGATAACCATATTTAAAATTTGAACCTGGAATCTAAAAATTGAGAATTATACAGTAGACCTTGTGATGAAATCTTGTCAAGGTTCAAAAGGGCAGGACTGAAATTTATTGTGCACTTTGATCAGCTGTGCACAGAATTTAGCAGTTAGCTTGGGTAATAAGTTTGGTGTAGTGGAGAGCCAGTTTGGTGTAGTGGTTAAGTGTGTGGACTCTTATCTGGGAGAACCGGGTTTGATTCCCCACTCCTCCACTTGCACCTGCTGGAATGGCCTTGGGTTAGCCATAGCTCTGGCAGAAGTTGTCCTTGAAAGGGCAGCTGCAGGGAGAGCCCTCTCCAGCCCCACCCACCTCACAGGGTGTTTGTTGTGGGGGAGGAAGGTAAAGGAGATTGTGAGCTGCTCTGAGACTCTTCGGAGTGGAGGGCGGGATATAAATCCAATATCTTCTTCTATCTTCTATAACAGATTTCATCAGCTAATGAGCATATCTTGTCCGCCCCTACCACAGGACTGTCAACAATGAAAGAATCGTCTTATCACAAATTTGTTGATAGAGGGGGCAGTGGGAAAAAAAAGTCCTGTTGTTTTCATCTCCGCTAGAGGGCAGTCCCTGCGGGCACAGCTGTTCCTGGACTGACTTCTCTTGATTTTTCATTTGGGTTATTTTGTCTTATTCTCACCTTGCAATGCATAAATCTATAAAACATACATATTTTCTTTTACATAATTTGTAGGGATTATCTCTTGAAAAATGTCAGTCACAACTTTGAAACATCCCAGCTTGCTAAGTATTGTATTGGCAATGGAACCCATTTGTCATTGTTAATTTTATGTAATGACAGATCTTTAAAAATGGAACATTTGTAGGAAACATATAGCAGTTTAGAAAAGTTTCCACCCTACCTCTCTGCATGCTCTTGCATACAGCACAACAGGTTAAAATAAAACAATAATAAAGGGGGGGGGGAGGACAAAGCACAGAAGCATTCAGCTTTCGAATAATTAAACCTTTCCTGAAAGGAAGACCACGGACACAGAGTCCTCATTCAAGTAGGTCTAGGCCAGGGGTGTCAAACTCATTTGTTGGGAGGGCCAGATCTGACACAAATGGGACTTTGTGGGGCCGGGCCACGAGTGTCATAAAATATGTCAGGTAGTGGAGATATAAACTTTATAATTGACACAGGCAAACCCAATTAAAGATATTTTTTAAAAACTTAAAATACAAACATGCTTAAAACTTTTCCAATGGTTTAAGTTGGAAAGGTGCGGGACTAGTGAAATTTGGCAATGCAATTTTTAAAATAAAACGTCAAGAAAAAGCACAAGGCTCTGACTCTGTGGAAACAATGAAATGGCATTGTAAACTTCTCACCACCAGTCTATTCAGATTGGCAAAGCCTTTCCAGTATCATATCCCCCTTTTGGCTGTGGATTCCCACATTAGAGTACTCATTAGGTTAGGTCCATTCAGGAGAGATAAGCTGGCTGAAAGCAACAACCCTTGATTGCAAGGACACAACTCCCGGAAGCATGAGTTTCAGCTAGCTATAGGAAAGCTGAAAATGTAACCATCTCCACTCCATTTGAAACTATTGCAGAGTACAGACAAAGCTGCAAGGCAAATGTGGAATGGATCTTAAAATCTACCCCAGGTTTTCCTTGCAGCAGCCAGCAAAGAAAGGCAGGAAGAACCTGGGACTCAGCCTGCAAGCTTCAAAGGGTGCTTCAAAGAGCCTTTGAAGCTCTCAGGCTGAAATGGAAAGAGACTCAGCCTGGAAACTTCAAAGAGCCTTGGAGCTCTAAGAGCCTGGGAGCTTCAAAGGGTAAGGACAGGAGGGGGTAGAAAAGAGCCCTGCGAAGCCTGATCCAAGCCTTGGACAGGCTGGATCTGGCCTATGGGCCGGGTGTTTGACATCTAGGCAATACTGTCTGTAAAACAATGTAGCGAATCTGTTACAGCCAACATCTGAGCAAATGGCCTCTCATCAGGCATAGTTGATATAAGGCAATTACTACCTCAAAAAGCTCCACTGGACAACATTGTATAGATGCAGATAAGTATGAAATGTTCTGCCTTGGAAAGTTCCATTTTTCTAAAATTAACTGTTGTCTATGCTTGGCCAGTACTCTTGAGCCTCTTCAAACAGACAGCGCTATCCCATTCCAGATAGATCTACTGAAACTTCTTTATAGCTGTCACGGTGCCCTTTCATAACAGAATTGCTCCAACAGGAAAGGCTTGGACGTTGACATTTCTCAAGATTCAGAATCTGCAAGAGTATCATCAAGTTCCAGTCCTTATGTAAGAATGTGGTTAGGAAATCACCACCTAGGCAGTAACTGCTTTGTATTCTGATTCTACTGTCCAGCATCCAGGTACACAGATATATTTTATTTATGGCAAAAGCCAGCATCCTAAACAAAAGAAGTATCTATACATATAAGAACTATCAGTAAAATATGGAGTGCTTACATGCCCTACCTCCCTGGCCCCCAGTATCCACCTTGGAAGTTAATCAGCTTATTGACACCCAGGTACACAACATCCATTCAAATAATCTGACAGATGAAGTGTCTGATAAAACAGACTACTGAAAATCTAAGTGATACTGTCCCAACCCGCTCACATTTTTGTCCTACCCATCCTTGAGAGAGCTCAGAGTGGCACAATTGTTTCTCTCACCACTCATTTTATTTTCATGAATCCTGTGAAGCAGGTTGGGTGTGACTGGCCTGGCATCATTGAGTGTGCTTCATAGTTTGACTCTCTGGAACCTAACATCTCTGTTACATAATATCTGCTCCATCTCTGCTCCTCAGTTGTTTGCTATTAAGCTGGATATCCATTTTGGACATAGTCAAGACCAGAGTAAGATGGACTGGTCTCAGTGAAACATGTCAACCGGATCCTTCAATGCCAGGATAATATCTTGCATTGGTTCCATTATTTGAATTTGTTGTGCTGTTTATGAGACCTGGAACAGCAGCAGTCTCAGAGGTGAAGAGCAGTTGCTACTAATCCCCTTGCACTACTGGCTGGAGGGAGGCCTGGGATAGCCATTAAGTGCCCATCTTCCCTTCTCTAGTGCTTTATCCTGCTTCTTCTCTAGTTAGTGCTAGTTTGGATACTTGCTGCTCCTTGGCTGCTTTTACTCCCTTGGGACAACCTATATTATTCAACTAGTAACAGCGTACAAAGCCCAATGATGGCAAGTCTAATAACAAAAGCCTTCCAAATTTTCACTGGAAAACCTTCTGTGTCAATGTGGACTAGCTTGTTTTTTTTTTTTCCAAAAAAGACCTATTCGGCTAACCACTTTTTCTGGTGTCTGAAGCAAAATTGTAATGCAATTGTGAAGTGTGGTAGTTTGTCTGCCTTCCCCAGAAATACAATTTCTCATTAAAGTTAACTTTCCATTTATGTATATGTACTTTCCACACTTAAGCAGCTGTGCTGCAGCTATCAACAAAAGAACAAAGTAATTTTACTAAGAGAACACATTCCAATTATCTTTAATAATTCATAGGACATGGTTTTTTTTCAAGTTTAAAGGAACATTATGTAGAATGATTTTTCCCTTCTGTTGCCCTGAAAGTTTTTTCCACTCATCTATTGTATCTGATTTTTATTTACATTATCTCAGTGTAAAGAAGCATATAATTAAATTGCAGGGAAAAGAGGGCAATGAAAAGGGGGGGGGGGGATAAAGATAGTTAAGTGACGTGCAGCTGTATGAAAGGTCATTGAGTCTTGCATGGGAGGAGGAAAAAACAGAAGAAAATGAGTGAAATGCTCTCAGGTGCACCATGTGACTCTCCAGAGGCAGGTGTTTTGTAGGTATGCCTACGATTCCTCTTGCCCTTTTCTTTTAAGGTAGAAAGATTGACAGGTGCTTTGAAGTATTTTATTTCTTTTACAAAACTCAGTACCTAGTTTTAGTTAGTTTACTGCAACTTTTAATATGGCTCACAGAATAAGAAGGTTAAAGATAACCCAAAGAAGACAAATTAGAACTTTATGATGATCAATCAAAAGCTGGCTGTTGTGGTATTTAACTCCCTCCTTTGTTTTCTGTGAGACAAATTTGGGCTGTGTAAACACTTGAAGTAAAATTGTTAAAAATGTCTCAGTGGAACAGGAGAAAACATTCCTTTTTTTAAAAGGAGAGAAGATAGCAGTGGCTCCCCTGTAAATTTGTTTCTTTGATCATAGCCAGGTTTCACACCATCCCAGTCCACCATCATCTGCATGGTACCTTGTTACATTAATTTGCTTTTAGTTTGTTCATGAGGACCTTGTGGGTGTTGATTTTCTTTCTCTTTCCTATTGGGATCAGAACTGTGTGTTGATTTTTCAGGATATTCATTTGCAATCCAAGTATCTGACTGAGGAGCTGAGAAGTATTTTCACTGAAGACACAGATTCAGAAAATGAAGTGTTTGAAGGGTTCTCTTCAAATGAGCCGGAAATAAATGGGAAGAAGGATGTGAAGGTATGCACAGTATTCCATCTTCATTAAACTCCTTTCCTTTATATGCATCTCTTGTTTTATGGAACATCTTGGCATATGACCAAAGGCAGCACTGAGGGGCAATCATGGCAAAAATTTATTTGAAAATTGCACTTTGATACAAATACTCAAAGCTGCTTGTTATGTTGATCTTTGTAGTGTATAGAATGAAAGATTCAGAAGCCTCAGACCACTCAAGATGAGCTGGAGCCTTCACTGTACTTTTTCCATGCATTCATGTTGCCTACTTTTTGGGCAGGGAGGGAGAGCAATGCTGACATTAAGAGTATGTCGTAACATGGTCGTAACAGTGACTGCACTGCAGTGGTTCCTGCTCTACAGAAGTTAACAGAAGGGGCATTAAGGTTTAAATCCCATTGTGAACTCAGGATTACTTCCTAGCAAGAGTGGTTAGTATTGCAGCCTTAATTCTGGATTAAACACATAACTCTCATTTCTGTAATGCATTATCTCTGGAAGTGTTTTAGGAAGAAACAGTAGCTGTCAAACTAATGGCAGTTTGACGGTGAGCACATTAGCCTTTTCAGCTTTGATCCTAAGTAATATCTCAACTGATATTTTGATTGACTTTCTCATCTCTCTTGTGCAGATGGTATATGTCCACTGCCTGTGTCTTGTTTGTTGCATTACACTTTTCCTGCAAGCTAGTGTTTATTTTTGTATACTTCATATTCAGAGTGCTAATTTAGATTCCAGTAGTGTGTATGTAAGAACAGAAAATTCAGTGTCAGAAATCCAACTGTAATGGGTTGTTTTTGTTTTTAGGTGGTGGATTCTCATCTGATCAGTGAGAGTGACACTTTATCTATGACAACAACTGAGGAGAAGGAAGAGAAAGGGATAGCTTCCTCTAAGAGAAGGAGTTTTGGCTTTCGTGTGGCATTGCAGTTTCCCAATAAGAAGTCTGATGAGAAGAGGGTATCGGACAAGGTTGACTCAAAGTTTTGCTTGAAGGACAGTAGACACCCCTACACACTTGCAAGAACAAAAAATAATAAAACCTGGAAGAAACTAGGCCAGGAGACATCCTCAGAGTCTGAAGAAGATGCTAAAGAGGCATCAAAAGATACCTCTAGTGCACTGCTTAAAAGAGCTATGAACATCAAAGAAAATAAAGCCATGGTAAGTCTTAGTACAGTTGCAGACTAACTATAAAACTATATTTGCCTTCCATCGCTGTGGCATTATATAGTCTTCATAACCTTTTATTTCCAGTTGGCAATACTAACCACAGTACACAGAATTCTGACTATTGTTGTAATTTCTAAATCTCCAGTTGAGTAAGGGTATCTTATATTTGCTGTTTATTCTTCACAGATTCTTGGTTCTGTGTAATTTCTGAATGTCAAGACTAAGTTTGGGCTTCATGTCTAGTATTAAATCTGTTCTGGAAATCTTTACATATTGTCTTTTTGAATCACAGGGAGCCCTGTTATGGATGACTGAGGATAAATATATGTTGGTATATATTTCACTCTGCCTCACTTCCTGCTTTAAAAAGTATTGCATCTCATATATAATACTAAACAATGGCACTAGAGTGCAGATCAAAGACTTTGCACAATGGGGACATGATCAGGTGGGGGGGATTATACAAATCTGGAACAGCTCCCGTGTTTTCCCAAAACTATCCAGACATTTTTTTGAAAGTGGTGGTGGTGGTGGGAGAACAGTGAAAAACAGTATGGGGAGTCAGTGGGGGTGGAAGGAATATTCTCCCTCCTCGAGCTTTGTGGGTCTCATGTTTATTTCCATTGAATGAACTATCCATCCCTGTTGACATGGAAGGCAAAGCCAGTTCATACTGGATTGAAAACTTGACTGGTATAGCTTGCCCATAATGCCCATAATTTTTGTACAAGTGCATAAATCCATGTAATTAAAAAAAATCAATAAATTTTTAAATTTTGGGGGGAAGATTATCAGTCTAAAACATTAAAAAATGAACATGATCAGCAGTTTGACTTTTAAACAACTCAAATGTGATAATGCAGAATTTCACTTAGTATTAATAGCTGTATAAATAATACAAAGAGCCATGCTGTTTTTCTGCTCGATTAGTTATTGAATGCATGTACCGCATATAGCCTAATTTAGTGTCCCTTTTCTTATTTCAGCTTGCTCAGTTATTAGCAGAACTGAATTCTATACCTGATCTATTTCCAGTGAAAACCCCAACATCAACTCCTTCTGTAAGTATCAGTAAAAAAGATTTAATAAAAGTTGTATTACGCTGATGAGACTTGGTGTTTGTATGTGGCTATCATTCTTTTTCTGCAACATTATGTACTGTCTAAAAGCTGATTTTTGAGACATTGTGTACTTGGGTTCTGATGCCCAAGTTAAATAATGCATGCAGTCTGTTATTAGTGTGTGCTTCCCAGTTTGTGACTTTCTCCTGCCTTACAAATACAATCACCAGAAATGGAAAAAGATTTGATTCCACACAGGGTTTATACTTTTGGTGACCTTTGTAATGAACTTTGTAGTAATGTATTTGTGTATATTCTCCAGAAGTCATAACTATATATGTAGAGAAACCGCCAAAAATTGGCGTTGCTGTGTAGAAGGGGAAAGCATAAATGCTGCAGTTTCATTTCTCTTCTTGCTTCCAAAGGGTGAATGGGGGGGGGTGTTTGTAAAAAAGCTACATTAGTACAAAAAAGGCAATTATGCACTTTCACTATGACATCTGCATCTTACAAAAATAAAGGCAACGACCAGTCTCCTGAAAACTCTCTTTCAGAAACAGAAGAAAACGCCAAAGAGAATGTTTTCAGAAGGTCAGATAGAGCGTCGTACTAACCCAACCAGGAATGCTCGTCCCCCGGAGAACTTTGCCTTGGAAAATGTTACTTTTTCTGCTGTCAGATTTGCTGAACAGCTTAACAATTACAGATGCCGAAACAGTTTACAGAAAAGATTAAAAGAGGTATATGCTAGATCTATTTGTTCAGGCCTGTTTGCTTTAAAATAGCATTTTAAGTATCAAGGACCAGCCAGTAAGGAGCAAAATTGACTCGAAAGGTTTAAGTGAGATTTTAGAGAGCTTATATAAATACCCAGTGGCTTGTGGTGATTCAAAGTCATTTCAGTAAATTGCCCAAGCAGTTTGAATGTACTGAAATATTTTTTTACTTTGGTGGATTGTCTGTATTTATCTGAGAAAATGATAGATAATAGAAACTGAAGTTGATGGAATGAGTGGGAATTGGTAGTGTAAGACAAGTGGAAAAATTTTGGGAGCTTTGAGGCAGAATAGGCTATGTTAGAAATACAAGGTTAGGAAGGTAATTTTAATCTGATTGAAAATTAATAGGAATCTGTAAGAAGATTTGCAGACTGATAATCTAAAACAGATTCTGTTTCATGGGCTGCAAACTCATAAAATAAAGTGGTTAGATAAGCAATGTTATTACTATTGCAGTTCTTTTGTCCCTTATGACAATTGATTGCTTACTGCTGGACTAAACTGCTAAGCAGACTTCATTCTAAATGTCTGATACCCTACCAGGCTATTTTTAAAAAAATGTATGTTCTCTTATATTGCTGACAATCGTAAACATCCCCATATGATAATTGCTATCATAATTTGCATGTGAATAGTGTTGATTGTTGTGCGATGGTCCTAGTTCTGCTTTTGGTGCTCTCAGCATTGGAGTAGTAGTAGTAGAGGTGAAGGGAAAGATGTTTGGAAAGCAAATTGTGAGTCTTAGAACTGGTATGGATATGTGGATATGACACGAATGCAGAGGGAATGTGGATTGCAAGGGCACCCAGTTCTTCTGCATGGTTTAAGTGGAACTTTCTCATTTTCATCACTTTTAAAGTGCATAGGTACAGAGTGCTGGGTTAGGGATAAATTGTACATTGATAGGGATGATGTCAAAAATTGGGGCATGATGAAAATGTGTTTGCAAATGTGTCACAGACAATGTGGCAGATGAAGAAAGAAGAATGCTACAGGAGTGGGGGGGGGAGAAGAATTCCAGTTTGCAGCAGAAAAAAAAGCAGAATTCTAGTTTGCTTGTGATATTTTTTAATAATGTGTGTACATGGGGAAAAGGGACATTTCCTAAAGAGTGATTAATATCTCAGGGAAAAAAGAGACAGTGGGATAAGTATAGCAGTAGATTGGATAGACTGCATAAATCGAAGGTTGAAGCAAAAATGAGGGACATGGAAGTAAGTTCTGAGTTTGGAAAAAAGGGTTGAATAACAGTAGAGCAGATACTACTTTCTGGATGTGCAGAGTTATTTTCCAAAAAGGTGTTTTTGTTGTTTTTTTAAAGAGGGTTGTAAAAGATCTTAGTTTGTCCTTGAGTTTGAGATCAGATGGTGAAATGAGCTTGTTTCTTCCCCAGAACAGTTTGAAGGTGCCCAAAAGAAGACGATCATCCAAATACTGTTCATTCCGACCAGTTGAAGATATTACTGATGAGGATTTAGAAAACATTGCAATAACTGTTAAAGATAAAATCTATGATAAGGTTCTGGTAAGTATATATTTTCTTCCTTAGAGATTGGATTTTTTCAAATCAAGTTAATTTATTGAACTACAAATATATGGTTAATATTAAGCCATTTTGTTACTCTGAAATGAGAACCAAAGATTGGATCCTGTTTGGAATTCCATGAACGCAAGGGGGTTATTTTTGCTGACTCCCTGCTCCCACAGCAATCCCAGGTGTCCCTTCTGGGGGAACAGCCCTGCCCTGGAATGGCTGGAGGGAAATCTGAAGCCTCCCACCAGAGGGGGAATCTGCAAAAGCCCTTCCTGCAGAAATTCTAGGTAAGATTCAAGTCCCGGCGTTAATTTCCTGAGTGGGGATTTCCCCCCTACATTTGTTTGATTTGCCGCTGTATTCTTTGCTTCAGTTTAGTTGCTTTTCTTCTTTGCATACCATAATCTATTTCAGAAAACACAATTCCAAGATTAACTGGGTTTAATGTAGTGAGTAGGATATCTGTTAATGATGTATCCACCCTGCTAAGGTATTCTTTGCCCAGAAGAGTAGATAAAATGCCCAGACCTGCACTAACACTATATGTCAGTAGAACAGTGGAATGAAAACCACCCAACCTGCTTACAGCTTTATCTACATTTATTTTGACACTGAATGTATCAGCACCAAATGGTGATGCTGCACCTATAGTATAAATACTGGGTTGGATTATGATTAAGTTATGCTAACGGAACACTACCTGTGGTGCATGGAGTCTCCCTCCAGTAGAAAATGGCTCTTCCAATTAAGTGTTCCTTTTTTGCATAATAGAATCACAGTATCCAACCCAATATATTTAAATCTGTGGAAATTGTATCACAGAGACAGTCCTTATTCTAATGTTTTTGTCAAGGAACTGAGACTGAGCTGGTTCATGCATTCATTTTGACTCCTAAGGACAAATTCATGGAGGATGTCAGTGTGGAGGTGCACTTGCAGAAGACACTGCTTAAAAGTGGCAGCTGTATCCATGGGGATCTTAATTTCTGTGAAAGACATTTTCTGTAATAATTGATCCCTGTAATAGTTGATATGCTGGGCATATTGCATGAAGACACAAATGACAATGTGAAACAACTCTTGAGAGATACCATGCTAATGTGTTGATTCCCATGCAGAGAGAAGAGAGCATCAATATGCATGGAACTAACCACCTAAAAGGGCTGCTTAGCTTATGAAGACACTGTCCACTTGCTCAAACAAAAAAATTTACTGGAGATCAGAGCAACCACAAGGCTTGGAGATGGGAGGGTAGAAGCAGAAAGTAACTTGCTCATTTTCTGAAATGCATGTTCATCACTTTATCTACCAGCAGGAACTTGCCAGTGAATGCAATACTGACTTGACATTTCATGCTGCCATCTCAGAATACTAAGAAATGACAAAATCTTGAACAACTTTTCTAAAACTCTGCTCTAAAATGTATCAAGGGGCTGAGAAACTGGATTAACATTAAAGGGACATACAATAATTTTGTTTTATATAGCACAAAAGCAATGCTGCTGTGCATTTGTTGTATTTATAAACCATTTGTCCAACAAATCTCAAAGGCACTGGTTTTATATAGTGCATTTACATTATCAAGACAAAAACAGTTTGAAATTTCCGTTACATAATTGCAGTTATGGAAAGAGCCATTTCATCATACTGAAACTATAAAAAAAATGAGGATGGAAACCTGAGCGTGAAAATTCTGTTAAGCATTGTACACTGGCTATATTTACCATGTATGGTTCCTACTGATGGAATAAACACTTCAGAATTTAAAATGTGAGTGTAGTTGCCCGATTCTTGGTATAACTCTGCCTATCTCTGTGACTCCCACATTAGGGAAGTACATGCCATCAGTGTCGACAGAAGACAATAGATACAAAGACAGTTTGTCGTAATGAAGGCTGTGGAGGGGTGAGGGGACAGTTTTGTGGGCCATGCCTCCGTAATCGCTATGGAGAAGATGTGAAATCTGCACTTCTAGACCCAGTAAGTACCTTGTTTAGATTGTGAGATACAGATAGATCCTTGGCCTAGTGAGAGATGTATGGATTGTATGCCACCATACGTTTGTTAACAAAACACATTGTATTAATTCAAGTGAACTTCTGGGTTTTTTTTACTAAGCAAGAAAGCATTGTTAAGTGACTTTATGTAATTAATCTCACTCCCCCGTAATTTTTTTTTTAAAGGATTGGGTCTGTCCCCCTTGCCGAGGGATCTGCAATTGCAGCTACTGTCGCAAACGTGATGGCCGTTGTGCTACAGGGATGCTCATCCATTTGGCAAAGTTCTATGGCTATGACAATGTGAAAGAGTATCTGGAAAGGTAGGAGGTTTCTTGGAATTTTTATAGCTTTTAGATTTTGCCTGTATCTACATGGGTATGTGTGTAAAAGCTAGGAGAAACTGTAACCCAATACATACTTACATGGAGAATAGACTCAAGAACCTTCTTCAGGAAGCGCTTGACTTCGTTATTTATGATAGTTTGAAATTTCCATTATGCAGATCATTCAGGTAGTGATATGCCCTGTCCACATGTTAAAGCGAACACATGTACCCTGCTTCCGTAATGGGTACATCTGCTGGTAAGAAACAGCCAGTGTGCATTTGCTTTGCAATTGAAACTAGGGACTGGTGGCTGGGTAGATGTCAGGTTTGTACCTCATGTACATGTGCTGAATGTATGAGAATTATTCCATGAACACATTTTACTCAGTGCATGTATTTTTTTAAGAACATCAAGTATGTGCAGGTTGTACATGCCTTCACTGTAACTTAAGAACATGGCTGTGGATTTCTTTTATAATCTTGCATGTCTGGAATTGTGAGCAAATTGTGGCTGTCACAAAATGTGGTAGGAACAGGAAGTGTGAATGGCAGACATTTCCTGTTTTTATAATTGTTTAATCGAAGTACATCTTTTGTATTTCTTCTGCTCCCCTAGCCCTGTGGGGACTGCTTTGGAAGTTACAGCCAGAATTATAGGGAAGATGAGCATTAATTATTAGTCCTCTCCATAGCTTTTTGATAGTGTCCGAAGCTATCCCATATATATTGACTCTAGTGCAAGACTGGGTTTTTTCTCCAAGGTATACAATAAAAAAAAGAGAGAGGGGCTCATCTTACATTTGCATACAAATTATGGTTATGTCCAGTAACACTACTAATCCTTTTTATCTGGACTGCTGACAACAAGTTGTGGGTGTGTTGAATTCTGCTATATTTTAAAAAATAGCCTCTTTTTTTAAAAAAATAGGCTGGTTTATGTGTGGCAGTTTTATGAAGAGCCATGACCAATATGGTATGTGCAAAGATGTTTGTTTGGGATAGGATGTTATCTCCTGTGTTGCTATTGGTACCTCTTTACTTCTTTTTTCCAGCTTGCAAAAGCAACTTGCTGAGGACGACTGAAGATACTGGAAGTAGCTGTGCAACACTCATAATTTGTCGACTTTATTTTTTACTGTTTTAAATCAGAGTTTGAGATCTTAACATTTCATTACAATTATGTTTATATAATATAGAAGTGTAGATAGAAGCTATTTGATTGCTTTTTAAAAAACTGCTGCTGAATGTATTGCAGGGATTTCTCAGGAAAACATTGGTTCAAAGGAATCTACATGTTATACATTCATTTTGCCACAAAACACTGGGAATTTATTTCTGTGAAACTCTGACAAAAATGAATGGAGCTTAATACAGCTTCCATTCATTTCAGCAGAGCCTTTACTGGAAAAGTACCTCTGGACTGTACTGCTTAAGAGCAGAGACCAGCTATGAATAGCTAATTTTCAACAGAGCTGCAAAGTCTATCAAAGAGCTACTCTAAATTGCTTTAGAAATATTTTAAATTAGATTTTACAAATTTAACACTCAGAGCATTATTTTATTGGCACTGAGAGAATGTCATTGTATCAGTATCCTACAGGTTACATTCTTTCTTAACCCCAGCAATTTTCTCTTCTGGCATCTGAGTTAGACAAAATCTCACCAAAATTATATTTAAATTAAAATATTGTAACATGATTTTTGTTGGTACTTTTTGTGCTTACTTCCGTCTTGCAGACTTATTCTGCCTTCTGCAAAGCACTAACCATCTCTTCCATTGTACAGTGCACAGAAATCCCTACATTTGGTTTGACCACTGTCAACATTTTTGAGTCGTTCAGGTTGAGTCGTACAGATATCATGTGCCTTGACGCCAAAACTGAACTGTGTCTAAATCTTCTGATGTTATATAAACTGTGTTAATGTACTGTTTTTGAAGCAGCCTCAGAATCTGAAACAAAACCACAGTGGCCAAGAGACCAGAGGATAGACATATTACTTATGCTGTGATGAATCTGTTTCCATATGCAATATATTGACTGCTGCAGCTAGTTAGCAGGGGCAATAAGATTACCTTATACACTGGAGTATTTAAATTAAACTTTATTTTGATATTTTAAAATGTGGATGCTGTAACGAGCAAGAGAAATACATTTTTCAAGACACGTACTTTTAAAAGCAAAAAAGTTGCTTTGGGCTATTTTTGATAGAAGTTACATAGAGAGTTGAATACCACAAATACTTATCTAGTTTGGACTTCTAAAGGCAGGTGCTTATGTATTTCTGTATTTTGCATTAGCGATGCATGGCTCCCCCTCCCTGCCCAGTACAACACCCAGGACCTTTTTATAATACTAAGAAGTAACATTTTGACATAATGCCTACATTATGATTACATGGGAGCAGAGCTCTCCTAATTTGGCTTGCACTCCAAAGGCTGAGATTGACTAGATAGAGATGTGTTAAAGTGCTAAACAGCTAGGAGCAAGGCTACTCCTGCAAGTACCCACTTGGCTGGCTTTTCTTTGGTTTTCAGGTTAAAAGTCCAGATATAGGTGGGCCCTCTATTTTTAGTTTTATATACTGGGCATTTATAAATATGCTTGGTTTCTTGCCTGTCTACTGGAATTGCTCTTA
This sequence comes from Heteronotia binoei, assembly GCF_032191835.1. Lineage (NCBI taxonomy): Eukaryota > Metazoa > Chordata > Lepidosauria > Squamata > Gekkonidae > Heteronotia > Heteronotia binoei. The sequence continues at coordinate 53,827,650 of NC_083232.1, read as the reverse complement.
CAAAGATTACTGGCATGATGGAAGTCAGGTCCTTCAGACGTGCTTCAGCTATGGCTCCTGTTTGGATATCCCATCTGGCGCCTGTAACCAGAGACACACACGGTTACTGTTACTTGCATAACAATAAATAATCATGGATAGGCTCAAGAGAAAAATAGTATTAGTGAAATTTATCTGTCAGGTTATTTTTGAGTGTGTAGTAAATACAGCCAGCATAACTGTAGGCAAGCTCTAGCCTTTTTTGCACCTTTGTTTTCCTCAATTTCACTGTGCATCACCATTAGAATTCCCCTCCCTCCTTCAGTTCTGAGCTCACTTTCAGTCTGCTTTCCCCCCCAGGTCTTCTTAAACTCCTTTTGTGACAATTTATCCTCTTAGTTCACTTCTAAAATGGAAATAATTTAGAAGCATACACATTTCCTCAGACTTTTCCTCCCCCCTTGGAGCCCACTTGGTCTGCCCTTAATGGTCAGTTTTGCGTGGGCATGCCTTTTGAAACAAGAGATTAGGAAAGGTAATTGCCTTTGTCTGACCTTGTGCAGGAACAGTTAGCTCACTTGGTTAAGATGCAGTGCTATTAACTGCAAGGTTGTTGGTTTGATTCCCCAAGTGGGCATTTCTGGGGGGTTGTTTTTTTTGGGGGGGGAGTTTTTCTTTGAAATTGACTCTAACCACAAACATTTCAAATTTGAGGATAATGCTGTGAAACCTGCTCTGGGGCAGCAGCAGCCTGTTTAGGAAAAAGGTCTGGTCCATCTCAACATTCTGGTCCATCTCAACATCAGGTTTTCCTCCTTTGCCTGTTATCTCATTTCCAAATAATGCTGGGGGTGGGGGAGTTCAGGCTGCAAAGCACTGGTGTCTCTACTAGGGATGTCAGCCTCCAGGGGGGACCTGGAGATATGCTGGAATTACAGCTCATTTCTAGACTACAGAGATCAGTTCTCCTGTAGAAAATGGATGTTTTGGAGGGCGGGCTCAGTTGCATTGTATCCCACTGAAATCCTGTCTGCCCCAGGCTCCATCTCCAAATCTCCAGGAGTTTCCCAGCCTGGATCTGGCATCCCAACTCCCAATCCCCAACACTGGTGGCCAGGGAAGACCTGGGAACCACCTCCACCAAACTGCACACAGCAGTCTCTCCCCCGCACCACTGCCACCTCTTTCACCTCCTTGCGCTAAATTTTTAAAGCATTCCCTGCCAATGATTTTTTCTCCAGCCATCCTGGATTAGCGTTAAACTTCTTGACTACTGTTGTGGGGGAACCCACTAATGGCAACCTAACAGTAAGTTCTGCTTGAAGAATCTTCTATTTCAAAAGACACGCCCACTGTGAAACTGACCAATCAAGAGACAGCCCCACAACACTATCTGGATTTTCTCATTGGTATGCAGCATATATACTCCTCAATTCCCAACAGAAAATAAGAGAGGGGAAAAAAGGTGCAGAGTGCAGGCACAGAATTCAAAGTAAACCCCAACTGATTCAACTTTGGTGAAAATCAGAAGTAAGCTGTGCGTGCAGAAAGGGCTTCTGACTCACAGAGTTCAAATTTAGTTTCTCTTTATTCTGGGAGTGGGATAATTTGTATGGTTTGTAATGGGAAATCCTTTGCAACCAGTATATTGTTACAGGTTGGATCCAGACTAAATTTTCTGTCAGGGGAATGGAACTTTCCTGCCTCCTCCAACTGGGTAGGTGACACTCAGGAACAGTGTAAGGGTGATCTACAGCGGGAAGGGGAATTGGTGGAAATGGCAAATTTAGTCTGGATCCATCCCCACATAATATCAGTGAGTACAGTAAAAACAAGACAGTACTATACAATCTTGTTCTCCTAAATGCAACCTTGTTCTCCCAGTTAAATCTGAGTTTCAGTATCAGGTCAATGACTCCAAATAACTTTAATATATTTACCTTCCATAAAAAGTCCAAAAATATATGCTCCTTCCCTTGGTGGGTGACCATAATCATCTCTACTCTTTTTGGTAACATCTGCTGTTAGACACATCTTATCCAGGGACCAGTTGTTCCTTCGTGCCATGCTTTGCATAATGGCTTTTAAAAAGAAAGAGTTACTATGTGAATAGATTGTGTATGCAACCTCATTACCTAAGAACACATAATTGTAAAACAATAAATCATTTTCTTATTTTTCCAACCCTACTAGAACAATAAATCCACATTTTCTCAAAAATGTTGCTCCATTGTTTCCTGAGTGAAAAGGTTGTTCTACAAAAAATGGTGCAGAAGTGATGCCTCTAATCCAGATGAAGGAATAAGAGTGTGCTTCCACTGCAGGAATTGTACTGATATCAACTCTCAGCTCTACTGGATTGTGGGAATACATTTATCTCAAAAGGGCTACTGACCTTTCATGTGATTTATTTTAAATTATACTTTTGTTGGCTCTTAGCAAATAACTGGGTTCACTGTGGTCTCACCAAGGGTACTGATCAGGATTGCATCTGCTTAACTTAAACAATGATGTAGTTTCTGGTTCTTCCAGACCATTCACCCTGATCAACATTTGTTTTAAATACATCACTCACATGCACTTATATTTTCAGAATCTTCATCTTAGGACAAAAATTTTACTACAGGAACTCATTTGTGCCACCTTCAACATTAGCATTCTTCAAAACATGAATACAAAAATGATCCTGAATTAAAACATGATGTAGCTGTTTTACCTATCAAAGCTAGTATGACATACCAGTCAAAAAAGATTGAGGGTTGAAGAAGCCAGAAAGCCATACTACTGCAGGAAGTACAAGATCTTGTGTCCAAGTATCAAGTTCTCTGCATCGCATAAGGAGATCATTAAACCTTAGGAAGAAACAGTAGATGCATTAAAACTAACACCAATTAAGTGATATTTATTAGAATATTTATTAGAATAATTTTAAATTGCGTTATTATGACTATGATAAACATGTAAGGGGACAGGAATAGGATGGTTAAAAATACCAGCTGGACTGGCCACTGAAAAAGTGAATAGTCACACTGCTAATTTGCCAGCTATTGTACATAACTTTAAGCATTTATTGAAAAATGTTTGGAGCAGAGATCACCTACCTTCTCTTTTAATGAGAGCTACTTAATAAAAATATCCTGAGCTATTTCTTAGTGTTACCTTGTTCTGTCCTGGAAACAATGTAGATAAGGAAGAATTATCCTGCACCTACCATTGTGGAAGGCTGTATGTGGAGGGGTAAGCCAGTTTGGACCACGTGACTGGCACTTGATCAAAAAACAGGGCTGACTGCAGAGCTTCCATGGCAGGAGAAAATGTAAGCTCCCCCTAGAAAACCAAATTATTTAAGTTCATAGAGTTCTGTTTAACTTACAGATAATAATTCCCTAATGGAATTGGCCAGATTCCCATTTGCTGTACCTAGCTCTTCAACTGCCACTCAAGAGAACCTGCATGCCATTGGCTGGGCCCACTCCTCTCTCCTGCCCACTATTGCCTACCCACTCTCTGGCATTTGGAAGGAGAAAGTAAGCAGCTGCATCAGGGAAGTGATGAAAAGACAGGGAATTAAGGTCATAATGCTACGAAGTGGTAAGGCCTGGCCCCACTGGGAGCATTTCCTCAGAGGTCATGGTGTCCACTGCTTTCCTTTTACTTCCTCCCTCCCTCCCCTCCGCCTCGCCTCAGGATTGATGAAGATTGGGCCACTGGGGAAGCAGCTAGCCAGAGGCTGTTGCTACGTAACTAAGGTTGCTTCTGTCAGTAAAGGGAGAGGCAGCTGAATAGAATGCCATAGAGCCCACCCTTCAAAGCAGTTATTTTCCCCAGGGGGAGAGAGATCTGTTGTCTGGAGTTCAGCTATGATACCAGGAGATCTTCAGGCTCCACCTGGAGGTTGGCTACTCTAGGCCTGGCTGCTTGTGACTACTCTTCGGAAGAAGATAGGGTTGCCAATCCCAGGTTAGGAAATTCCTAGAGATTTGAGGAGTAGAGCCTGGAGATGGTGGGATTTGAGGAGGGGTAGGACCTCAGACAGGTACAATGCCATAGACTCCACCCTCCAATCCAGCCACTTCCTCTGGGGGAACCATTGTTGCCAATCTCCATGTGAGGGCGAGAGATCACTCAGAATTACAACTGCTCTCCAGATGGCAGAGATCAGTTCCCCTAGAGAAAATGGCTGCTTTGTAGGATGGACACTGTGTCATTGTATCCTGCTTTGGTCTGCACTGTGGAGAAAGACTGTACATTTCCTAGGTAGAGGCTGCTGGGAGGTGGAGGAGATGGAAAACTGAAGTCAGATCAGTTCCTCTACAAAAAATGGCCACCTTGAGGCTCTTACTTTATGGTATACCATAACACAACCAAGCCAGGCACCCCTCCCCTCCCAGAATCACTCCACAAGCTCACTCTGATGCTGAACACCACAAGGCTGAATATGATGGGAAAAAGTGGAAAAATGCCCTGCAAACAAGGAATGCTGGGCTTCAGCATCTGTGTGACTGTCAAGCCCCCTACACCCCCATAATTATTCTTCCTTATCTCCATTCTGGGCCTCTTTCAGGACTTGGAGCGACATTTGTTAAAGCTGTGGGGTGGGTGGGAAGACAGCAAGGAGGAGGGGGAGTGAATGCAAAGGGTTGGGGGGAGGGGAAGATAGCACAGGGAGTGAATGAATGTCATGGGTGGGGGGGAAGAGTGGCATGCCAAGAGTGTGGGGGTAGCTGAGTCGAAGAGGTGATTGGGCTGGTGTTAGCTGAAGGGGCGGGGGAAGACACCAAGGATGCGGGGCACTCATCAAGAGTCTTTAGAGCCTACTGTATTTTTCCCCACAACAGACCTTATTCCTAGTAAATTTCTTACTTTCAGACCAAGGTCTAGTTGCTTAAGTGACCCCCGTATCTCTCGAACAAGGATGTTCATCCTCTCACATTCTTGGAAACAGACGAGTATATAGGGGGTTCGAGCAATAGACTTCTGCATTATGTCAATCATGTTATACTCCTCTGGCAACTTCTCCAAAATGTCATCCAGGACATTCTTCACCTGCATACCAAAAATAAATACATAAGCATTGGCTAGGACAAACGTTTATCTTCTGGAATGCAACTCTTCTCTTAAAATCAGCTTGTAGTAAGGAGAACCTTCTTTCTGTGCAGAGCCTTGTAAGCAGCCCAAAACACCAATTCATAGTAACTGTCATTTTTAACTTTATATCTGATAGGTGTTTTGTGCCTGAAGGAACATGAGACCCAAGGGCACATAAGGTATGTTTTTCAGAAATATAGCATTGCAGCAGTATTAAAGAACTTTGCCCACTCACCTGTAGAACAGGCACTGGGTGCTGATTTTGGGTAGAGTATGAAGTAAGGTAAATGTGGAAGAACAGGCAAGCTACAGATTATACTATAATCTCAGACTGTGCAGCTGGACAATCAAATCTCTTTATGTTCAAATTTGCTTTAACATTTATTAGTCAATTATACATACTGTGCTGTCTTCTGTGTCAAAGCAAGGCAGTTTCAGGGGAGCTACCAAGTGGCAAAACTGAGCCACTTCACTTCATTATTTCACATGTTAAATATGAACTAGTGTTAATATGATATGTATTCACGTTAAGCCTTTAAAGGTGCATATTCTGCAGAAAGCAGAGCCTGAGCCTCTTGCTTGGAATTCTCTTAAGGCACAAATATGACAAGCATTTTTGTAAGCCTGTTCAATTTGCACAAGAGTGTGTTTCTGTAAAGACCTACCATAGAGAGATGCTACCAGCTGTGGTGAAGGCATCCATGGGTGGCACTTTCCTCTTGAAGCTGGTCACTAGGGGTGTGCAATTTTTTCTCTCGCTATTTTTTTTTGTTTGGGTCTTTTGGACCCGAATTTTTTTGGGGATTCCTCAAAAAAATCCATATCAACACTGGTAAAGTATTCAGATCTGGGGTTTGTTTTTTTGAAATCCCAGGTTTTTTCAGGTCCAAACAGAGTGGGGGAAGCAGCAGCAAAGCCACTAAATACAGCTAAGACAAGACTCAGCTAGGGCTCTTTTGGGTGGTCCCTTATCTGGACTGCCCAAAAGAACTCACCAAGAAGCTGATTCTGCACGGAGAAAAATAGGTTGCTTACCTGTAACTGATGATCCTTGAGTGGTCATCTGTGCATCCACACCCATGGGATATAGTGCACCTGCACCAATCCCAATTGGTACTTCCAAGCCTATAGAGAGGATTTTTGTGTCCTTCCCAGTGCCATGCATGGGGCCATCATCACACATAGAATCATAGAGTTGGAAGGGCCCTCTTGGGTCATCTAGTCCAACCCCCTGCACAATGCAGGAAACTCACAAACACTTCCCCCTAAATCCACAGGATCTTCATTGCTGTCAGATGGCCATCTAGCCTCTGTTTAAAAACCTCCGAAGGAGAACCCACCACCTCCCGAGGAAGCCTGTTCCACTGAGGAATCGCTCTAAAACGGTCAGGAAGTTCTTCCTAATGTTGAGCTAGAAACTCTTTTGATTTAATTTCAACCCATTGGTTCTGGTTCTACTTTCCGAGGCCACAGAAAACAATTCCTCTATATGACAGCCCTTCAAGTAATTGAAGATGGTGATCATATTACCTCTCAGCCGCCTCCTCTCCAGGCGAAACATCCCCAGCTCCTTCAACCTTTCCTCATAGGACTTAGTCTCCAGACCCCTCACCATCTTCGTCGCCCTCCTCTGGACCCGTTCCAGCTTGTCTATATCCTCCTTAAAATGTGGTGCCCAAAACTGAACACAATACTCCAGGTGAGGTCTTACCAGAGCAGAGTAAAATGATACCATCACATCACTGATCTGGACACTATACTACTGTTGATACAGCCCAAAATTGCATTTGCCTTTTTAGCCACCGCATCACACTGTTGACTCATGTTCAGCGTATAATTCACTAAGACCCCTAGATCCTTTTTGCACATACTACTGCTAAGATAAGTCTCCCCCATCCTATAACCATGCATTGGATTTTTCCTACCTAAATGCAGAACTTTACATGCTCACTGGAGAGGGCACAAGGATCCTGCTAGTTCCCTCTGACCACTGAAGCACCTTGGATGAGGCTCTACAGCAGAAAGGAAGGAGAGTGGATAGTATGAATGCATAGATGTGCACTTGAAGATCATCAGTTACAGTTAAGCAACATGTTTATCTTCCTCATGGTCCCTGTGCTTCACATCCATAGGAGATTAGCAAGCAAATACGTCTTACCTGAAGGAGGGTTCTGTAGGGATTCAGACACACACAGCTTGCAGTACAGCATGACCCACTAATTCCCTCTGTGAGCAACAGACACCCAGGGCATGAAAGTGTGAGGAGTAGCCCAAGTTGCTGCCTTGCAGATGTCATAAAGTGGGATGCCCCTAAGCAAAGTCACAGAAGACGCCACTGCCCTGATGGAGTGGGCATGGACAGCCCCCGGCAGAGGAGTCTTGACCAGCAGGTAACATGGTTTGATAAGTTTTCACTGTTCACTTTGAGAGTTTCTGGGCAGTGATCTGCCTTCCCAAAGTAGGGATGGCATAAGTTATGAACAGAGAAGGTGTCTTCTGATGGCACAGAGTTCTGTGTAAATAGAAGGACAACGCTCGTCGCATATCCAGAGCATGAAGCTGCTGCTCAGCCTTGTCCTTTGGGTTAGAGAAAAAAGACGGCAGAACAATGTCTGCCAAGAGGTGAAATTCAAAGAGTACTTTTGGTAGGAAGTTAATATCTGGGGCCAAGGTGACTGCGTCCAGAAGAAAAGTCAGGTATGGAGGGTCACAATGCAGGGCCCTAAGCCCTCCAACCTTCCTGGAGGAAGTAATAATCACTAAGAAAGCTGTCTTTAGGCAAAGAAGCCGAAGGTCACAGGTAGCCAAAGACTCAAATGGTCTGACTATCAGCCTCTGAAGCACCAGTGGTAAGTCCCATGCAGGCGTAAGGTGTCTTGATGGTGAAAACAGTCTAAGTAACCCCTTAAGGAAACGTTTAGTTGAGGGGTGTGAAAACAGAGAATCCATCAATGGGGGTGTGAGAGGCTGACCCCAAGTATACATGGATGGGCGAGTGGGTGAGCCCTGAATCTGCCAGCAAAAGGAGGAATCCAAACACTATAGACAGGTTAGAAGCTGGTAAGGCAGCATTGGTCGAGCCCAGGTAAGCGAGAAACTTTTTCCATTTGTAAGTATAGGAAGTTCTTGTAGAAAGCTTCCAGCTATTCAGCAACAAACTATTGGATTCTGTCACTGAGTGTCAATGAAGTTTCCATGCTGTCAATTTCAGATGGGAAACTTGGCCCTCATGCACTAGGAGTAGATCGGGTGCTGGAGGGAAATGGTGAAAGTGACCCTGAGCAAGCTGCAGGAGTGTGGGGAACCAATGTTTCCTTGGCTGCCATGGAGTGATCAGGATGCCCCATGGGGATTCCTGCATGATCTTGTTGACTACTTTGGTGATAAGAGCTATAGGTGGAAATAGATACAAGTGTTGATGACCCCAGGGGTAAAGGAGCCCATTCTCCAGAGATGCTGGGTCCATCTCTGCTCTGGAACAGAAGTCTGGGCACTTTCTGTTGTGCCTGGTTGTGAAGATGTTGACCAGTAGGTAGCCCCATTTCTGGAAGAATGGTTGGAGGTATGTCCAGTACAACTCCCAGTCATGGAGAGATGCCCCTCCCTGACTCAGGAAGTCCACTTCGGCATTCTGAACTCCTGGTAGGTGGGAAGCTACAAGAAACACTTGGCAGTCTTTCCAGATCTCTAAGGTGAGGAGACATAATTGTCTTGAGACAGTAACCTCTTGTTTACATAGTAAAAGTCTGTCGTATTGTCCATAAGGATGGAAACCACCTTGTTGCAAATCAGGTGTTAGAAAGACTGGAAAGTGTATTTGATTGCCAGTAACTTCAAGAAATTTATGTGGTGGTGGAGCAGGTGTGGTTTCCAGGGAGCCCCCACACAAAGACCATTGATGTTAGCTCCCGCAATCCCATAGGGAAGTGTCAGACGTGGCTGTCAGAGTAGGAGTGGGGAAGTAGAATGGTGCTCCTGCCAGGAGATTGTCCAAGTTCTCCCACAAGGGCAGAATCTCCAGAGGCAGTCTGAGATGAATGGACTGCAGGTGGCAGAGAGGATTAAACACCTTCACAAACCAGAGTTGCAGAACCCTCATGTGGAGCTTGGCAAATACTATGAAAGAAGTGGCTGACACCATAAGACCCGACAGCCATTGGATTTGGAGTGCAGTCACATCCCTTTGTGAGTGTATGAGTTGAATTAGTGAGATTTATTCAGCTCTGGTAGGAGGGAGGAATGCCTTGCAGGCCTGGGAATCCAACACTGCTCCTATGAATTGTACACGGGTTGCAATTTGATTGTCACCGTTCACCTGCAGTCCCAGATCCTGAAGGGGAGTTAGGGTTGTGTTGATGTGGTCCAGCGGGACCTGTATGGAATTTGTCACAATCAGTAGGTCATCGATGTAAGGGAAGATTTTTATCCCCTGAAGACATAGCTAGGTGGATATCACCACCATAGTTTTTGTGAAAACTCTGGGGGCTGTGGAGATTCGGGAGGGCTTTGTATTGGAAATGTAGGTCTCCAATTGCAAATCTGAGAATATCTGAGACTATCCATCCCTCTACTATCAATATGAAGGATAATCAGGTGAAAATATGCACCCTTTAGATCCAGGTGCCTTGCCATAGAAGAAAGAGGATGCTGTTCAGGGTAGTCATTTGAAATTTCTTGTATATAATGAATTTATTCAGGGCCATCAGGTCCATGATGGTGTGGATGCCCCCATCCTTCTTAGGTACGGCAAAGTACTGTGAATAAAATCCACAGTGGTGGTGTGTTAGGTGGACCCATTTGATGTCCTGTTTTGTGATCAAGTTCTTTGTTTTTTCCAGAAGCACACTGGAGGGTGGCATGACAATAAATACAGGTGTTGGAGGAGTTTGAACGAACTCGATCTTGCACCCTTCTGCTATGAGGGAAAGAACCTACTTGTTGGATGTAATCTGGCTCTGCATTTACAGGTAAAGGTGAAAACAGGCGGACTTGGGGGGCGGTGAAGAGTGACTGGAGAGGATAGGTGAATGGGAGAGTCAAAGGCCCTGTTTGGGGCCCTTCCCAGTCCTTGTCTTGCCCCCTTGTGAGGTGGAAGGTGAAAATTTGGGCTTAGATCCATACAAAGAGTGAAGTTGGCTCTGTTGTGCTCTTGGTTGCCATGTCTGTTCTGGAGACTGTTTGGCATAGCATCTACAAGACTAAGGCTTGTTCCAGAACTTGGATTTAGTTGATCTAGATGATGTGGAGACTCCCAGGTTGCAGGAAGTCTTTATGCTTTTGTCTAGATCCTGAAGAACTGTGCCTGTAATGGAGCTGAACAACCCCTGGTCCTCAAAGGGGAGGTCTTCAACAGAAGACCGAGTGTTGGGTTGCAATGCAACCAGGAATGTCTGTGTAGGGTTATAGCTGATGTGAAGGTCTTGGCAAAGACATCAAGGGAGTGTTTTGTAGGATTCAGCTGATACTTAGGTAGGAGCATCTCTTCCCTTTGAGTGCACCTGTGACGGTAATGAACGGGTTAACAAGAAAACTAAGGACGCATAGAGCCTGCATCAGGTGATCTGAGGGTGGGGGCCAGAGTGCTTGGAACTCTCAGAGGTGATTGACAGTTAATGGCTGAGGGCAGTGAGTTGACTAACAGAGTCTGAGGGAGACCGCTAAAGAGAGCAGTTGGTCTTAGAAGGAGCTGAGACAGGAGCTGAGAAGAGTCTTCGAGAGAAGCAAAGCTCACTGTTAGCTCTATAAAAACAGCCAAGCGGCTGTGTGTGACAAAAGGAGAGTCACAGTGAAGACCTGAGCGGTCACAGACACATATACATGTCTCTTAAGAGCTAAAGAGGTGGTTGAGTGAACAGATGTGGGTCTAGAAGTCTGAAGGGCAGGGAGTAGAGGCACCAGTCGACTTGAGAGACTTGGCACATTATACCCAAGAGGCCAGCCTATAATAGTGTTGGAGAGTGAAATCTATATGATCTGTGAACCTGAGAGACCTAAGTGAAAGTGATATTATAAAGCCTGAACTACGAAGAAACTGTTAACTGCTTGAGATACAATATAGCCCATGTATATATTTCCCATTCCCCAGTTGAAGACTTTGTATTTAAATAAATATCTGTGGTTTACTTTAAAGTTCTCTGGTGCCTGTATTTTGGGAAAACTAACAAAGCTGCTGTTGTCCCCGACGAATTGAGTTCTATATCCATCAGAAACCAAAACAAATACCCCGAAGAGACTAGTATAGAGAAATCCATATTATACCCACCCCTTGAGTCTAATAGTTGTGAGGTAAAAGTTTTAAAGGAAGAACTGAGGCTGCAGAGGGGCTGGGGTTGCCATAAGCTGCATATAGAAGCGATCCAGTGAGACCGCGAGGCGCGCTGTTATAGCACCCTCCTGTTTTTTGTCTTCAGGGAGGGAAGCAATATGTCCAAAATTGTTCCCATAAGGCGTATTGATAGTGGCCCATACAGGCTGCATAGTTGGATATCTTAATGTTCAGGGCACCGGCCAAATAGAATTTGTGACCTAGGGCATCTATAGTTTCTTACCCTCCTTGTCAGGTGGGGTGGAGTAGGTACATCTCCCTTTGTAGGAGGAGGTGACTACCACTGAGTTTGGCTTTGGGTGGGTGAAAAGAAATTCGGAGCCTCCCTCCTGAATTTTGTACATATGATCAACGTGTCGAGAGAATATCAGGCTCGAAGCTGGTTTATCCCAGGAAGCCTTTTGCAGCCTGTAATAGCACTGACGTCATTGGGAGCGCTAGCAGTGTCAAGGTGTCACATTGTATGATGTCGAAGACAGTGTCAGTAATGACTGGCTGTGACTGCACTGTGGGAAGAGTGAGGGTGTGTGTCATGCATTTCACGAATTCCCAATAGCAGCAGAGATCCTCTTATGGTGAGATTGCGAGACCATCATTTACTTTCGGTGTTGGAGAGAGGTAAGCATTAGAGTTGGTCAGAGTCCTCTGAATTCTGGTCAGGTTGAGAGGAAGATTCGGAGTCTGATGTTTGGATGGTGTTGATTCCTTTGGCACATGCCTTGGAGGTGGTTGGTCTGCAGGTGATTGATGTCAACGCACTGGTTTGGAAGGTTTGGAGCTGGGAGGTCCAGTGGTGGTTGGCAGTCCCAATGGGAGCAAGCTGAATATATGGATTGCATATCCCAGTCAGCAGCCGGTTGAGATGGAAGCCATGGAAATGCAGAAGGCACTGGATATGCTCCATAGAGATACTGCCATTGGCACTGATCGTGTGGAGACGGGAGGGGGGGGAAGGGAACAATCCCCCAGAGCTCCTGGTGCTAGTGGGTTAGTCTTCAGTGAGGGTTACTTGGTCCCGAACCCCGATCCAGTGTGTAGTGGGGGGAGATTGGCTGGACAGGTTGGCTCCCCTCTGCTCCAGAAGAGGTGGAGTGCGATATCCATTGAGTTAGATCAATCTCTCTGTCAGAGTCGGAGTTGAATTGGTTGCGAGGATGTGTGTCTGCTGGACAGTTGTTTGACACAGACAGATGAAGCCAGCAGCCAGAGAGGTGGTACCAATGATGGTTCTGGAATGCAGCGCAGTGAGAGGTTTATGTTGAGGGCTCTTAGATTTGGCTCAGTCCTTCTTGTGTCTCTGCTCCTTGTCCTGCTTGTGCTTCCTGCTGTCCCTGCATTTTTCGGCGGGAGTAGAGGCACCCGAGTCAGAGGCCAGGATTGGGCATTTCTGCACCAACTGATCATCATTGCACCAATTGGTCATCAGCTGATGTGACTGGAGTTGATGCCAAGATGCATCTCGAGTTGGTCTGTGGCTTGGCCATGTTCAGCACCGAACGTGCTGATTCAAGGACTCCAGTTCAGAGTCTCACAGCCTGTTTTTTTTTCTTGTTTCAAAAAGTTCAGGCATTGAACACAGAGGTCGGTGCAGTGGGCTTCCCCAATGCAGAGGGAGTGTTCGTCCTGTGGGGGAATCTTATTGCCACACTTTAAGAACCTTTAAAAAAAAAAAAAAAACCCCAGTGCTTTCCCATAAGCCAAAGGTGGGAAACAGTGTTGGAGACTGGAGAGTTCACCAGGCAAGTGGTAGGGTGGGGTGGGGCCTGACCCTTCTGGAGAGGGCGCGCAGTAAAGAGTCTACTACCCTCTAATATTTCTTACTTCCTCTAGAATTATAGATGAAAACAGTCCAAAATAAGAATAGAAGAAAAAACAGATAAGAAAATGAAGTACTGACCAGGTCAAAGATCCTATCCACACAACAGTCAGAAAGGAACTGGTGGGATCCTCGTGCCCTCTCCAGTGACCATGCATGGTGGATCCCCCATGCATGGTACTGGGAAGGGAGTGAAAATCCTCTCTATAGGCCTGGAAGTACCGATTGTGATCAGCACAGGCACACTATATCCCATGGGTGTGAAGCACAGAGACTACAAAGAAAATCTCTCTTCACAGGCTCTGCTGGGCAGCCCAGTTTAGACTACACAGAGCCCACCCAGGAGCTGATTCTGCAGGATCTGCTGGGGAGCCTAATTTTGCTGGTAATTTCCAAATACATTTGGGATTTTTTTCCAGGAATTTCCCCACAGTCCTCCTGAAAAATCCTAGATATATTTGGGAAGCAGAAATAGACCGATAAAGTATTTTTTGGGAATACTGTTGATTCAGGTAAACCTGAATGCATCGTCACCTAATAGCTCATACCTATCAGAGAAAGGGACCAGATAATGCCACCAAAACTGAACCTACCTTCCCGGGAGGAGAAGCACTGTTAAGGAAACCCCACCTCCCCAAATGGACAAGGTGATGTGAGTGATCAACATGTCTTCCTATATTGTGGGCAGATCCATATTCTTTATGGGATAAGAGAGATTAAAATTTACTATTTATGACAAGCTCTATATTAATGGGAACAAGGAATAAGGATTCTGAAGAAGAGTGTAATCTCACTTTTTCTTCTGCTGACTGTCCTACTACCTCTCCAGCAAGCACGTTCCTGGGTTGTATTTCCAAAATAGCCTTGAAAAGGTTATCAGTCAGTATAGTCAAGAAGTCTATTTCGGCATTAGGGTGGAGACCATAGAGCACAGGGCTTTCAGGGGGCAGCATTTCATCTATGTACTTATGGTATCCTGTGTAATCCAAGTTGGGAGGAGCCAAGAAGCCTTGAGCCAAACTAAAATCTCCTTCAAGCTGTAATTAGAAAAAACAATGTTTAGTATTTGATGTTTGCATTATGTACTTTTCAGGCAAAGTTCTCCCCCACCACCATAGGCCAAGATGTTTTTAAATAGTATGGCTCGGATCCCAACTAGATTTTCATGGTCATGGGGGGGCAGGTATTTTTCCCAAGTGCCCCCCCATCCCCCAATAGTATCACTTGGAGGGGCTGACACGGGACCAGGAAACTGATGAAAATAATCCTGCCTCATGGCTGTGAAAATTTTGTTAGGATCCAATGCTGTGGGAATTTGACCCATTTAGCTCCCTCTCTCTAGAAAAGATAAATATACTTTCAAGCAGTAACACCAATATGTGGAGCTGTTCTAATTCTGTGGCCACACACTCTGAAAGTGCTTGCTTAGGAAAATGTTTACATTCAGGCCCTTGACCTTTATTATGCTATAATTATTTATAATGAAGATGAAGAAGATATTGGATTTATATCCCACCCTCCACTCCGAATCTCAGAGCGACTCACAATCTCCTTTATCTTCCTCCCCCACAACAGACACCCTGTGAGGTGGGTGGGGCTGAGAGGGCTCTCACAGCAGCTGCTCTTTCAAGGACAACCTCTGCCAGAGCTATGACCGACCCAAGGCCATTCCAGCAGGTGCAAGTGGAGGAGTGGGGAATCAAACCTGGTTCTCCCAGATAAGAGTCCATGCACTGAACCACTACACCAAACTGGCTCTCTGTATATTTAATACTTAAATATACAGTCCAATCTATCACATAGTGTAAAGCTCTGCAGCATTTCTGATTCATGCATCATGCCATGCTATCCTTGTAGTAGGTCTGGCCTTACTGAGCCAAAAACTACAATGCGATTAGCCATTCACAGTAAGTGGAGATTCCCATGCATAAATGATCAGACTCCATGTGCAATAGTAGTCTTGCTCCTGGGAGCCTGTGCCCCAGGTGGCTGGATGTAAAAGAATCTCTGAAAAGCAGAGTTCAGGCAGTACACATAGCAGAGAGGAGAACAGAAGGATTATAGGGGGAAAGGACTGGACTAGACCTTTTATTTCTTAGCTCTTCTCCTATAATCAAGACAATACTGGGTTAAACTGTAATGATTTGTGAGCTCCTTGTGTTAGGGTCCTTAAAGAATGCTGCAAATGTATCATCAGGGAACTCTGCCTTAACCATAGGGTTGCCAGGTCCAATTCAAGAACTATCTGGGGACTTTGGGGGTGGAGCCAGGAGCAAGGTTGTGACAAGCATGATTGAACTTCGAAGGGAGTTCTGGCCATCACATTTAAAGGCACCGCACACCTTTTAAATGCCTTCCCTCCATTGTTAATAATAAAGGATAGGGGCACCTTCATTTGGGGGTCATAAAATTGGACCCCCTGGTCCAATCATTGTGAAACTTAGAGGGTGTTTTGAGGATAGGCATCGAATGCTATGCCGAAAATTTGGTGCCTCTACCTCAAAAAACACCCCCCGAGCCCCAGATACCTGTAGATTAATTCTCCATTATATCCTAAGGGAATTGGTCTCCATAGGGAATAATGGAGTGCCTAGCAGACATTTCCATCCCACCCCCCGAGATTACCCTGAAGCCGGGGGAGGGTCTCCAAACCAGGGGATCCCCTGCCTCCACCTGGGGATTGGCAACCCTACTTAATCATGTTTCCTAAACATGAGTTTATATGTGGATGGATGGATCTGCACTAGTAACCTTTGCTTTCCTGTTTTTTAAAAAAAGTAGCAATCACCACTCAGTGCTGCAAAGTTTTAAAAAATATATATCTTATGTTTAGGAGCAAGTCAGCATTATGTAGCCAACAACATAAGTAAGAAAACATATGTGCAGTGATTTCTGCCAATTTTTCCAGGCCACTGATTTCTCCCAGAGATTTCATTTATCGGGGGTCAGTGGACTCTCAGGAACAGTATAGTGGTGTCTGATTGAGAGTCAGGAATTGGTGAAATTCACAGCTACCCTCTTAAGAACACTTAACTGCCCTTAAGTATTTGGAAAGTGCAGCCCAACACTGCCAGTCCTGAAAGTTAAAAAACAAAACAAAACACATCACTTCCAATAAGAATGCTGTGTTACATGCTTAAATTATACCTCTGAGAAACCTATGCCCTCATTTTAACCCAGAGCTAATATTACAACAGACTCTCATTTATTGCACTTCACACCCAGGATACTTAATGACATAGACATCAACACACTATTCTGACATATTGCCCTTTGTTGCCCAGTCAATACAAACTAACAAACAAACTTGTGATTCTTTCAATCTGCTAAAAAACAGTTCCATGACTTTGCAGACTAACTTACTGCCCACTTTCTCTATATTTAGGACTGCCTGCCATTCCAAACTATGGTCTGATGAAGCGTGCTTCTAGTACACGAAAGCTTACATTCTGAATAAAACTTTGTTGGTCTTAAAGGTGCACTTGACTCCTGCTTCAGACCAGCACGGCTGCCCATCTGGATCTATTCCCCTATGAAGCATGTTAAAATGTTCAATGGTCCCATTATGTGAGCTTTATTGATTATCCTAATGACTAAATGCAATTTTAACCTGATAATCAATGCAAATAAACACAAGGCATCCAGATCCCAGCAAGGCATAATTGTGATATATTTGTTGACCTTCGTCTATATTTACCCAGCTGTCAGTTACCTAAGGAACTCCCATTTCTTACTTAAGGGAAACCATTGTCCAATTAAACATAAATGAATTATTTTGTTACCAAATAAAGCAGGAGACCTGAATTCATGGTTGGTTACCTGAAGGCATCTAGTACCAGTCATTTTTTAAAGACCATACCTATATTTGACATATACTTGAGTGAAAGTTCAGGCCTGTGAAGGTTAATGGACTCCCTAGACTAGAAATAGGCTTTCTTATCCATGGGACAGATGTAGAAGAGGCCTGAGTGGAATAAGCTTCCAACACTGCCTCCTTGACCTCAACTGTCATTTAGAGAAATCAGCTTCCTTGGAGGTCAGAAGTACAGTAGTGTTTATCCTTCCCATCTCCATGGTAACTCACTCCTGGGCCATCCAATTGACTTCCAATTGTGCTAAACTGAATGTGGCTTTGTGACATATGAAAACCTACTCATTAGGGATGGAATAGATGCATGCAAGCAAACTCACTTTACTTCAAGCCACAGCATGAATAGGTGAAAATGGTATATCCTTCCAGCTACTCATGATGTATGCCAGAAATGATTTTTAGTCTTATTCTTGCCATCCTCTAACTCTTTCAGATAAACAGATTTTTTTTGTTAAAAAAAACAAGAGGTTGGAATGTTTTGATTTGGCACAATTAGACCTAAATGAAGTCCATTAGACTGGAAGAGATTCAAGTCTAGGTTATAGGCACGCAACCTGAAACAGGCTTACTTGGAAAAAATTCCTCGTAAAGTAAGTTGCACTGACAACATACAATTAGATAAAGAGTTATTCAAGCTACCACATTTAAAATAAAGCACTCTCAACCCATACAAATTTCACTAATAACAGGATGGCTTGCAACAGCTTGTGGAAACAATGAGAGAAGATCAGTCATAGAAACTGATATGAAGCTGATTTCTTCATTATTCCTTTTCAGAATGGAGGAAAACCAGGAAAGTGCATGAAAACTTTACATTGCTATCGGGAAGCAGGGGAAGAAAACACTGATCTTTGTCTCTTCCCAGGCAAGTGTCCTTCCCATCAGCATCTCATCTTGTAGGAGGGTGAAGTCCATTAACCTGGGGGATCATGCTACTTGGGCGGGGTGCAAGGTCTTGGGTTCCATTGTCCTGAGTGTTGTTATAATTTGTAATTCAGCAATCTCCTGTTCCAGTTTGTTTCTGAAACTCCTTTGCAATAAAAGAGCTATTACAACACTCCAGACAATGGAACTCCCAGGACTTAACAGAGATATCGGCGTTTCTCACTTCACATGCTAAGTCACTCAGTTCTTGCTCATACCTAGAATTAAACCTAGAATTTTATTGGATAAAAATATGGAGCAGAGGTCCATCAGTGGCCACAGTATATGTGTGTGTGTGTATGTGTATATATATGTGTGTGTGTGTGTGTGTGTGTATATGTATATACACATGCACACATATATTGGCCACTGGCCTGATCAAAAATGGCTTCTCTTATGTTCTTAACTTTCTTGGTCTTAAAGGTGCCACTGGACTCAAATTTCGTTCTCACATCTGTTGTTAACTCTTTGATTATCTGTATGGCAATTCGCTGCTATGCACAGGTCTTACCAAATATGTTATTCCAGATTTAGCTGTATTTATTACTGTTATCTTGAATCTAATTAGCCCTTCCTGGCAACTAATGCCCCACCAGGGTAACATTTGAGGAAATCTGGTTCAATATATCTAAGAAGTATGCATCTAAACATGCTAGGTCTCTCAGTTATTGCTTATACTCAGAATTGAACTTTGTTGCTTTAGAAGTACCACTAGACTTAAAGTCAGTTCTCACACCTGTTTAGCTCTTGTATTTGTATACTAATTTGTTGCTATCCACAGATTTTATCAGCTGCTTTAATCCAATCTCAGCTGTAATTGCCCAGTTACTTATGCATCTTGACTCTAAGTAGTCCTTCCTGGCAACTAATCTCCACCCCACTCTCTCTCTACCTATATGTAATGATTGATGACATTTTGAACATATGAAGCTGCCTTATACTGAATCAGACCCTTGGTCCATCAAAGTCAGTACTGTCTTCTCAGACTGGCAGCGACTCTCCAGGGTCTCAAGCTGAGGTTTTTCACACCTATTTGCCTGGACCCTTTTTAGTTGGAGATGCCAGGGATTGAACCTGGGACCTTCTGCTTCCCAAGCAGATGCTCTACCACTGAGCCACCGTCCCTCCCCTTTTGTTTACTGTATCTGAAGAAGTGTGCAGGCACATGGAAGTTTATACCTTGAATAAAACTGAAAGTGCCCCTGGACTGAAAGTTACACTGTGTCAACTTTTGTTCAATTGATCTAGCTTCCAATTTTTTTTCCAGCTAATGTGCTTCCTGGTATAAGGCTTTTTTTTTAACTTTTCAAAGTTTATTTTGTACTTTTTTTAGAAGTTCTGTTTCAAAAGGCTTGAAGATGATATTGCAACAAACAATTGTTTTCACTTTGTTTTTTTCATATTCATACATTATTACCAGGGAAGGGTTCATGAATTCTTCTAAATATGTCTGACAGAGCCTGCGGTCCCAGTCATCAGTGATGTGTCCACCATACATTATCTCACCAAAGAGATAGCGCAAGTCTTCCCATGGAACCTACAGAACATAATGGAATGTATAATTAAATAGCACACTTTCTAAAAGGACAAACCAAAGTCATTCAGAACAGCACTGAAATGATAAAACACTGACTTCATTAGCACAAAGAGAAAAATCAACATTCTTTTGTCCTGATGTTTCAATACTTCTAGTGCAGTATTTATTGGCTTGGGGGTAGCAGCATTCATATTACCAGCAAACAAAGAGTCACATGACCACTGTATCCCCTGTGCACCAGCCACCAAACACATATCTACAATAATATAACTATTAAATATATGACTATAAGCTTTTAAATTACCTGAACAAATATGAGCATGTAGGGTTGTGTCTCCCTCTTTCCATAAGGACATAAGAAGAGCCCTTCTGGATCAGAACAGTGGTCCATCAAGTCTAGCATCCTATCTCAACCAGTGGCCAACCAGTTCCTCTGAAGCACCAAGAACGGAGCATGGAGGTAGAGACTTTCCCCAATGTTGCCTCCTGACTCTAGGATTCAGAGGTTTAGACTGCCTTTCAATGTGGATATTCCCCCAGTCACCATTAGTTAGTAGCCATTGCTAAACCTATCCTCCCTGAATCTGTCTGATCCCCCTTTAAAGCTGTTTACTCCTGTGGCCATCACTACATCATCTGACAACAAATTCCACATTTTAATCATGGTGCGCAAAGAAGTATTTTCTTTCGTCCATCCCAAATCTACTGCCCATCAGCTTTATTGGATGCCCTCAAGTTATAGTATTTTGGGAGAGGAAGAAAAGTTCTCTTTGTCAGTTGTTTCCACCCATGCATAATTTTATAAACCTCTATATGTCCACCCTTAGTTGTCTCTTTTCTAAACTGAAAAGCCCCAGCCCCTTAATCATCTTGGCTGTTCCAATCCCCTAATCATTTTGGTCACTTTCCTCTGTACTTTTTCTAGCTTTGCAATATCTTTTTTGAGATATGGTGACCAGAACTGTACATAGTATTCCAAAGGCTTGTACCTTACTCACCTTCCAGTCCATGCAATAACAGCTGTTTCAAGGTGAGAACCAGCTGCCAGCTACACATTCTACTGGAATTTGCTTGCTTTCCTGGAACTTGGGGTGGATTCCACATTGGAGAAGGGTGCCCAGAAGAGTGGCTCTCAAACCATTGAGTGAGTTATCACTTTTTAGTGGCCCTGACCTGATAGCCTGGGGTAGCCTCATCTTGTCAGGTTTCAGAAGCTAAACAGGGTTGGCTCTGGTTAGGATTTGGATGGGAGACCACCAAGGAGTGCAGGGTCATGATGGAGAGGCAGGCAATAGTCTCTTGTCTTGAGAACCCCATGAGGTCGCCATAAGTCAGCAGTGATGTGATGGCAAAAAAGGTGAAATTTATGTTAAAAGAGCAGAATAATAATACAGAGCATAATACATCCTGCAGTGATAATATAGCAGGAGCTGGCTTGCCAGACTGATACATGCTCCATTCTGAAGATCTCATTTTTGACACAGTGGCATGCAGGAACCAGCCCACTGAAGTAAACTGTGCTAAGGCTATAATTCTACATGTATTTATTTGGAAGTCATCCCTACTACAAGGACTTCTCTCTGAGGACACAAACACAGATTCAGGCTGAAAAATAACTATGTTCCAGACACTTAATCGTAACTAGTTTGTGACTCAGCACAATAGAAAAAGCCCCTTTAATTCCCAATTTTATTATCTTAGGAGAAGTGCTTTTAAAGCAGCAACAAAAATCCTTCAAAAATACTGTGCAAGACAAGAGAATGTAATTCACTAAAATGTGTTTCATTCTGCGGTCCTCAGTTAAATATAAATTCTTGTTAGACCTGGGGTGTATACATTAATATCTTTTATATATCCCTACAATAAATAATAAAAATAGCATTACTTGAATTTGGGATGTTCTGAAGGTTTTCAGCAGGAATGGAATTAATATTTATATTAGTTTGTTGGAAGGCTGTGCACATAGTGCACTTCAAGTAGCTTGTGATTAATGACAGGAGGATGTTTGTTTTTAAAAAGGCCCTGCCATATTAAGTAAAATTGGCTAAGCAAATTTTCTTTCGTAGCCTTGCTTTAAAGAAAAAAAAAATATGACAAAGTCCTTCTAGACAGGAACCTTGCATCCTCAGGGGCAGTATTTGCCTTGCAACAGTTCAAGTAAAAACTTAATGATAGGCTTTTGCATTACATGATGTGATAGAGCAGAGAAAATTAAAAACTGCAGCTATTCCAGTGTGCTCACTGCAAGTTTATTTCAGTTTCAATACATGACTATCTAAATGCTGAACTTAAAAATGAAAGGAGGAGGTGATCATATGAACCCCAGAGAGCACTGAGGTCAGCTGGAAAAAACTTGTTGACTACTCCTGGACCGAGAGAGGTGAAGCTGCAATGTACCCGTAACCGGGCCTTCTCCTCTGTAGCCCCGAGCATATGGAACCAACTTCCAGAGGAAATGCGGGCCCTGCGGGACCTTGAACAATTCCGCAGGGCCTGCAAGACCTTCCTCTTCCGACTGGCTTTCGCTGACGAAGAAAGAAATTGCTAATGATAACCGCCATCCTAAAAGAACAGTATTAGCACTTTTATTAACTTAATTAACTAATTTTTAAACCTAATCAGAATTTTAATGCTTAAATGTAATTTTGTGTTTTTTGCTTTCATTGTATAATTGAAATTTGTATGATGTTGTTAGCCGCCCTGAGCCTGCTCCGGCGGGGAGGGCGGGATACAAATAAAATTATCTATCTATCTATCTATCTATCTATCTATCTATCTATCTATCTATCTATCTATCTATCTATCTATCTATCTATCTATCTATCTATCTATCTATCTATCTATCAAATTAAAAGATCTAAGGCAATCCGGATATGGCAAATTCTTTTCTTAAGTTGTAAAATACAATTATTATATATTAAGTTTCAAGGTTTATGTAAGTAATTTACCAAATAACATTGAATTGTCTTCTGTGTGCTTTGCAGTACTCTGTTTCCAAGATGGCCTGATAAGACCTTCATTTATTTAGTAAATGTGATTTAGAAAAGCCAAACAACTGTGTTTTTTCAACATTAGCACTGCCACTAACTGTAAATTAGAGGGGCCCTGCTAACTCTAGATTTTCTTACAATTTGCTAGCAGAACCTTGCAGTTCTGTGTTGGAGTTAAGGGCTTTTGCACATAATGGAGCTATGCAATCTATTTAGAAGCCAAAAACTTCCTTTCTGCCCCACTATAATTCTTGATAATAGATAGCAGCAGCATTGAACCATCATTTTTTAGTGCCTGGCAGACTGTGTAACCCTTTGTCTCAGATCTTTAAAAATGCAGTATGTATATTACTGTGAAAATGTCAAAGTTATATGAATTGTGGATTTAAAAAAATCTCCACAGGCAAATAATGAAAGTCAATTATGGCATAAATCTTGAACCCACATTCTATATTTGTACCTTTTACTTGCTTCAAAAAATCATGCACTCTACTTGTTCAAAAAATTCTGTGTTCATGCTGTATGGAGAGGCTGGTTTGCAAGTCTGTCTTCATGAAAACTTCTTATTCATGAACTCCAGCCATTTACTGCTGTTACTTAACACATGGAACTACTTCATTTTAGTGAACTGAGTCACAAGAGTTAATAGAAACCATCTCAGTTGTATCCTAGTAAAATTTACTGCCTCTCTTTAGCATTTTGAATAGGTGCAAAGGTTACAGACATCATGTGCTGTCTAGACAGGTGCATACTGGCACCAACGATACTGAGAAATGTAGTTGTGTGGTCCTGGAGGGGGAAAAAAAAGTTACTATGCAGAAAGTTAAAGGCCAGGACCTCAAAGGTAGCAATAATCTCAAAGCCAACTAGAAAGGCATAGATTGCATAGATCAGAAAGTTGTGCCAAAAGGATGGGTTTTCTGTACAAAAGAGATGGACTCCATTTGAACTAAAAGGGAACCTGGTCATTAGAGGTAAGCCAGTTAGAGCCAGAGAGCCACCAGGTCAAGGCAACACATTCCACGAAAGTGAGGAATCTAGTTTGAGACCAGGGCAGTAAAGGTGATCTGTTATGTAGGAGGAAAGCTAACATCCAAGGGAGGTGGGGATCCTTAGAGAAGGAAATGAAATACATGTGCCTATATTCTAATAACATAAGGCTCCAAGCTCAGTTGGAAAGCTTGAGTACTTTGTTCTAAATAACAATTTAGATATAACTGAGTGTTTAAGTAACCTGGTGGAATTGGGAAAATTAATAGGACATTGTTATGTCTGGGTATATATTCTGTAGACAGGATATCAAGGGATCTATTGGAGGTGATGTTGCTCTATATTGTCAGAGAGCACGGGATCAAATATGCTAGAAAATGTTAGAGGCATAAAATCCCTCACAGAATCACTAGGTGCAGATATGGGCCCTAAAGGTTACTTAAAAGTGGGGGTATACTATCATCTGTGGATCCCCCCTCATGTTTTTGGAGAAAGTCTTGCGATGGAGAGAAAAATGCAGGTTTCTAAACTGGAGACGGTTGTAATACTGGGGTGAATTCACCTACCATATTGACTGGGCAAATGTGTGCTCAAGTCATGTGGCAAATGTCACACCAATGTTAAAAAGAGGTTTTAGAGGGCATCCAAGAAATTACAGGTCAGTTAATGTGTGTTCCAGAAAAAATAGTAGAAACTGTTATTAAATATAGAATTATTAACTAAATTGAGGAATAAATCTTGCAACAGGAAAATCGGCACAGGATCTGTAAAGGGAAATCCTGCCTCAACAATCTTTTGTAATTCTTTGAGCAGTTAACTAGTGTGTATATAAGGGTAATCCAGTAGACATTATATTCTTCCATAAGGCTTTTAACAAGGTACGGCAACAAAGACACCTGGATAAACTAAGCAGTTATGGGATAAGCAGGCAAGTCTTTTTATCGATTAAAACTGGTTAAATGGAAGGAAGCAGAGAGTAGGAAAAAACAGACAGTTGTAATGGTGGCCCTGATGAAGTGATAATTGTGTTACATAAATAAATGAATTGTGAGTGGGGTCCCACAAAGATTATTGGAACTGGTGTTGTTTATAAATTGTTGGAATTGGGGGTTAGAAGTGTACTAGCCAAATTTACAAATGATTCCAAATTATTCAGAATAGTGTAAACCAAGATTGTGAAAAGCTAGATCTCTCTAAACAACATGGCAAATGAAATTCCGTAAGTGAAGTAAAAGGTGATACACAGTGGAACAAAAAAAGAATGTTAATTTCAAATATATGCTGATGAAGTCTGAATTGGTTGAGATTGAGATTGAAAGAGATCTTGGGGTTCTAGTAGATTGATTATAATGTTTTCTTTGTGCTGCCACAGTGAAAAAGGCAAGGTCCATGTTGGGGATAATTAGGAAAGGGACTGAAAATAAAACAGCCAATATTATAATGATTTTATAGATCTACGGTGTGGCTTCTGGTTGCTGTATCCTGAAAAAAATATTGTAGAGGTGGATAAAGTTTAGAAGAGGGCAAACCAAGATTAGTGAGGGCCTGGGCACCTTTCCTAATAGGAAAGGCTGAATTGTTAGGGACTTCTCAGTTTAGGAAAAAAGATAGGACATGGTAGAGTTTCATAAAAGTGTACATGGGGTGGAGAAAGCAGAGAGAACTTTTCTTCCTCATCCAACATACTAAAATTTTGTGGTACACAATGAAATTGATGGGCAATAGATTCAAAACAGACAAAAATAAATACTTCTTTACTCAATAAGTAATTAAATTGTGGAATTCGCTGCCATTAGAGGTGGTGATGGCCATGACCACAGGTTAGGGGAAATGAGGATTATACAGATTCATGCTGGATAGATCTATCAATGGGGCCTTCTGCATGCAAAGCATATGTTGTAGCCATGATCCTACAGAGAGCTATACCCAAACCCATGCTCCTCTATCAATTGAGCAAATGGAGCACTGCTTGCTGTTGAAGGTTTCGGTGGAATGTCTTTTCCTCCTGCCATATCAAATTGAATTTTATTATTTACTTTATTTATAGTCTGCCTTTCTTTATAGTCACTGGGCCCCATGGTGTTAAAGCTGCAGTACTGCAGTCCTAAGCTCTGCTCTCGACCTGAGTTCGATTCCCAGTGGAAGCTGGGTTTTCAGGTAGCCAGCTCGAGGTTGACTCAGTCTTCCATCCTTCTGAGGTCGGTAAAAAGTGGGGTAACCAGCTTACTGGAGGGAAAGTGTAGATAACTGGGGAAGGCAATGGCAAACCACCCCGTAAAAAGTCTGCTGTGAAAACGTTGTGAAAGCAACATCACCCCAGAGTCTTAAACGACTGGTGCTTGCACAGGGGACCTTTCCTTTCCTTTCTCACTGGGATTCAAAGTGGATTACAGGATATAAAACAGTGCACTTAGATAGCATAAAACAACAAATGAACAATTCAATTGGACTAGGATTACAGAGTTAGAGACAAATGCTAACAACAAACTATGCAAAACAGATAAAATTCCTAGAGAGTAAGACCCAATGAGCATAGTGAGACTTTCTGTATAAACATGGCATAAAATGAGGGAGTTCCTGTATGTGTAATTACAGAATGTCTACTAGCCATTACTAAAGTAAAGGGAACCTCTGTATTCAGAAAAGGCAACTAACCTCTGACTACTGGGGTAACTGTTTGGCTGATGTGAACCAGTATGCTGGACTAGATGGACCACAGGTCTAATCTAATAGGTCTCTTGTTATGAAAAGGTTATCTTCAGTTTTGAAATGTTCATACTGTGTTTTATTAGTGTGAATCCTCTAATATCATTACTATATGATACCATTTAGACAAAAGTGAAAGAATAACCCCTATGTATAATGCCACTAGCTTCAGAGAGAGAATCTGAAGCCAAACTGCATGGAACAGATGGGAAGAAATTAAATCATGACCACCAGCCAATTTATGGTACATGACCTAATGCTTGCTGGGATTATTCTGTACTACTCAGATAGTTAAATGATTCTTTGTTCACACTGTCTGCATTTTGACACTGAAAAGCAATTTGTTTCTGAAAAGGTGGTCCCAGGAGCTCATGTCTTATTGTAAAGTAAGTGGTGAATTCCCTAAGGGCCAAACCTATGCAGAAGGAAACCTGCAAAGGCAAACCGAGTATGTAATCAGAGAAACAGGTTTAATAGGCAAGATTTATATCTGCTACATTAGGTCTGCACAAATTTGCACTATATTTGAAAGCCACAATAGACTCTTTTGTAACCTATACTCTGATATAATAAATGTTTAATATACATATACTAGAAAAAAGAAGAGACAGCATTTTTCTCTTACACCTCCTTGTAATATTCATACACTTTTACAATATCATTATAAAATGAAGCAATTATTGAAACTGTGACATTCCACATTCACAGTAAGTTGCCCATTGTATTATTCTTTTTCATCTGGAAGGAAGAAAAGCTGAAAATAATGTGTACTTTATGTGAAACATGGAATATAATGTTAACACATATGGATAAAATTAGCAATTGATATAAAGGTGGGCTAATTTCAGTGTTGCATAATGTATTTTTAAAAAAAAAATACAAAGCAAGAACACACAATCAGCATCTCTCAACAGTAAAGGCATAACTAATCGGCATTAAATAACCCTCAGTATCCTGTTTAAGAAAATGTCTTGCAATATCAGGCCAAACTGACCTAGTTTAGCATTCTTTATTAGAATCACAGCAACTATCAGGTACTATGTGATCCACCACAGACTGGCCAGACCAATGGACTAAAAGACACCATTTGGCCACTGTTTTTATGCAGTTAAGCTCCTAGCTAAGCTTGAACATATCTTGCAAATCCATTCAAAATAATGGAAAAGATGTGTTTTTGACACAGCTAAAACAGCCCTGTTAATACTACAAGCATCTGTACTAGGTAGGAATTGGTCTTTGTCCTGCAGCAAGAACATATGTAAAAAAACAGGTTTTGTGCACAGATCTGTTACAGTACGAGAGCAAAAGTTGTGGGCAGTAAGAAATAAATGCACACTCCATTATCTCCTTTTGTGCCTGGATCTCTATATCAAGTTCTGCCTTCATGAAGAGAACCACTGAATCTCAACAGTATATCAGTTACTGCTGGACAGTAAAATATTATTGTACATTTTTATTGGATAACTGTGTTAGCAAGCTTTCAAAGTTGCACAGAACTCATTATAAGCAGAAGGAAGAATTCTAAACATCTTACCCCCTCCCCCACCACATTATTTTATCAGCTGTATCATCTGAACAGTTTTGTATTCTCTGACTGGCAGCCAATCTCCAAATAGACTAAATCACTTATCTAGTTTTAAACTTGGAGTCATGGGGAACATTCCTGAGAAAGTCACAACAAGGTGGCCTTCAATACATAATAATGACACACACAGGAAATGCACCATTATTTATACATGTGACGTGCTGCAAATTGCTTCCATCATCAGAATTAATTGTAGTGATTATTAATGCAATGTTATGAACTGTCAGGACTGCTGTATGTAATTACAGTTGTGCAAATGCTTCATTACCTGCCTAATGAATTTGGCATATATGCACATGTAAATCACTGTTTTTGTTATCATAATGAAGGACATTTTTTTTTATTTATTTAATTTTTGCAAAACCACTAGTGTGAAGCTGGATCAACCTGTGTTATGAAGTTCAAGCAGCCACTGTGAAAAGCCTTTGATCTCTGTGATTTATATTCCCAACAACAGATGTAAATTTTATTTATTTCACTAAAGCCTTCAAAGGAAATTTATTCTGTTCTCTCTTGTTTACTTCTAAAAGCAAAGAACGGTAGAACTGCCACTGCCCAAAGTTATTTGACTTCCCACCCTAATTCTTACCTTAGTGTTTGCCTCTAGATAGTTGTAGAGAACATTGACACAGATGGTGAGATCTCCCATGTTAAAAGGATATTTTCGATTCCATCCTTGAGGTCCAAACTTGCGTCTTCCAGCGACACAGGTATGAAAGTAGCAGAGGGAAAAGAAGATACTTTTAAACTCCTGTTCTCTGGTACATAATTCAAGTGTATCCTATCAAACAAAAGAAATATGAACAAAATTTGTATCAAATCACCAAGAGACTACATCTGTGCTTTCGTTATGAGGATTAATTGCTTTTCTCATATGTTGACAGGTAAGCTAGAAAAGTAGAATCTATTAGTATATTCAGTTCTGTAGATTCTCCTTAAATGAAATATAATGCAATTGTTATCACAACAGCTTCTATGTTACTTCATGGACACAGACCATGAACTGCATTACATCTGACTAGTAGAGTAACAGTAAAAAAGTATAAAACTGCAAATAATTCAAGGCAACATATTGTATTCTT
This sequence comes from Heteronotia binoei, assembly GCF_032191835.1. Classification (NCBI taxonomy): domain Eukaryota; kingdom Metazoa; phylum Chordata; class Lepidosauria; order Squamata; family Gekkonidae; genus Heteronotia; species Heteronotia binoei. Next base: position 53,798,757 of record NC_083232.1, on the reverse strand, counting down.
GAAGATACCATACGTATGAGAAAATGCATGTACATCAGGTCTGCCTAACATGATTCACTAAGCTAAAGACAGCCTACCAGCAGGCTTGATAAACCTGCTTTTATGCTGTGTGACTGCAAAAACAAGGGAGTTGTCAAGCATCTGGAGGATCCCAATAAATGGTCAGGGGTGGAATTCTAGCAGCAGCTCCTTTTCATATTAGGCCACACACCCCTGATGTAGCCAATCCTCCCAGAGCTTACAGGGCTCTTAGTTCAGGGCCTTCTGTAAGCTCTTGGAGGATTGGCTACATCAGGGGTATATGGATGTTACAGGTCTGCTGCACACATCAGCTGTCCAATTGATACACTTTTGTCAAAATAGAACCATCAGCTTACTGTAAAGCTGCCCATCTGGCTTCAACCACACTATACTGGGGAAAAAGGAATGCAGATAGCAGTAATTGTTTTTTGAGACTTTTTGGTGCAAGGAATTGTATAAATGCATATTTGGCTCATCAGTTTGCACCACTGAGAGTCAGTTGCATGGCAAAGATAACCATAATTCTCTACAAGTAGGCAACTATTTTATTTCTCACTGGTACATGATCCTAGTCCATGGTACATGTGTGTGGGGGGAGAGTGTCATGAACATCAAACCATAATGCACTCTACTGGTTAAATGCAAGAATATACATTGCAAGATAAGACCATCTATGACACCTGAGAACTGATTTTTGCTGAACTGAAAACCCAGGGATGCCACATCCAGTACCCATTGGCCAGGTGTAATGTATTCTGTTTTTCAAACTCAGTCTGGTCAAGTAGGTCTGGGCAAAGAAATCTTGACTAGGTTGCTTGACTGAGTAAACATTCTCTCACAGAGATAATTGGCCTTCAAAGCAAACTATTTACACCTGGAAGGAGCCTGATAACATCCCTAACGGGCTTTTTAGTTGGCAAATTCCATTCAGCTGAGCACAATATCTTGAACCCTGGAGAGCTGCTGCCAGTCTGCGTAGACAATACTTGATGGACCAATTATTCAGTATAAGTCAGCTTCATATGTTCATATGAACCATGAGAACCGAGGATGCTGGACTGTAGCATGTGAACTTGATTCCTTGGTAACAAGAGAGAGAGGTTACATCATCTCTGGACTGTGATTGGCTCTTTGGCCAAAGGCAATCAGACTCTATTTCTATAAGACAACTATGCTTTTGCCTAAAGGCTAGTCTGTTAAACTACTGATAAGTCATGCTAGTGGTAAAGCAGCCCACTGCTGTTCCTGAAGGCAGGGGCCTTGTTTTGTCTGTAATAATGCTAACTTAACATCCATTAAAACCTGATGGTAACTACTGGCTTTTCAAGTATTAGCTATTCTGGATAAGTGTTTTCTTGTTTGGAACCCCTTCACAGTCTGGTCTGTTTTAAATATTTTTGCACATTAAATAAAACATTTATTTTATTAACCTGGTATGGTTTTTGTCTCCAGAGATTCAAAAACTAAGTCTAGAAGCCTTAGACTGCTCTTCCCACAGTTAACATTTTATTTGGAAACTCAGAACTGCAAGCCCACCTTGCAGGGTTGACTTTCTGGAGTAATTCCCTGAGAGGCTCAGAGGTTTGACCCTTTTATTCTGGAGCTGTTGGGATAATCAGAGGGTCTTGGTGGCAGCCTACTGTTTTAGCCTGGAGAGAGGATCTAGACTCTCTTTAGGATTTTGGTAACTTGTTTAGCTTTGTTTTTAAAACGGCTCTCTCTTCTTCCTGGGTTTGGGAGAAGACAGGGCAAGGGCAAAGTAAAGCCTTTCCCTAGAATTTAGTAGTAAAAAAAACCAAACAGAAAGCAACTGATGCACAATTTATCCTGACCTGGTCAAAATTGTACAGAGCAGCATGAAGATTTGTTAACATTCCAGTTGGTGGTTCATTAATAATTTTAATTGAATTTTCTAATATTCCTTGAGGTATGACATGTTCTTCGGGAGTTGGAGCTGGTTCAGCACTAATAAAGACACGGAAGTCTGGGTGACTTTGCTTGCTGTATTCCTCCAGCAGTTTTTCTAAGGTCCCCAACCATTTGACCACAAGGTGTATATTCTGTATGAGAGAATGAGACACTTTCATTGTAAGATCAAGAATGAAGTCTGAGTCCAGTACAAGTTTATCATTTTGAAAGGACAAGAGCTAATGACACTTGCCTTTTCACTGTTGCATAGCTGAATAACAATGAACTGGCAACACTCTGAGAGTATCATTTAATTCTAAAATAATTTCAAGAATAGAGAGGAGTTAAAGACTGCAAGAAGATTTCTATTTCAATAGCTTTTACATTAACAAGGACTACATTATCTGTAAGTGGTATTAGGAAACTGGGTTTTGCAAAGTATTTGAATATTATAAGTTATGCCTTCTATATCCAACAACTGGTTGCCTGTCTCCTGAGCTCAGAGAATGTTCAGTAGAATTTCAGAACTGATTATTTTATTTATGTTAATTATAGCCCACCTTTCTCCCACGGATTCAAGACTGGTTACATAACGTATTACAATCAATAGGATGAGGAGAAATCTAATAAACAAGGTAAATAGGACTAGGATTGCAGAAATATGAAACACGGCATATTAAAAATGAAATGTTAAACAATGCAATAAATAATATTACTTATAGGGCTGAAATATTCTCTCCCCCTTAAAGGGGGAGAAATCTCATAAACTACCGTGTGCAAAGACAGACAGAGGACACTGCACATATGGCACAATAACAGTCCCACTTCAACTCCAGTCTCAGAGATATATTGGTGAAACATCATCTCCCATTCCTGAAGCAGCCATTTTGGAAGAGTGAGAAGGGCTTAACAGCATTCAATTTAGACATGTAGTATTATTTTTTGTGGTTTTTCATAATCATTAAGATAAACAGAAAGTTACACATGTCAGAAACCTTCACACTTCCATAAACCCCCTTAATGCTTGGTGAAGCTTTCTTCTCTCCAAATTTTACAGAGCTTATGTTGATCATTTCTGTTACTAACAGATATTTCACTGGTTAAGTATGCATGGTGTCAGCCACTCACTGAGCACATAAAGAACATTAATCACACCATTTTTCACTTACTTGGAGAATAACCCATTGACCATACTTGGCAGCTTTCTTTAACGCCTCCTCTGCAACAATCTCTTGTCCTTGTCCTAAAGAGATATTATGAAATTTCCCAGAGTCGATTGTGAAGCCAAGTTTTTTGCCTGCAAGTGAGGTGGGAAGGTAAACAAAAAGGTGTGTGTGGAAAGGGGGGGAAAGATAATGCCCCATTAATTTCACTATCACTGGGACAATGCACATTTGTTTTTCTGAAGCACTTCACTCAACACTATTTCAACAAGCAAAACTGCGAGCTCTCAACAGCAGTCTTAATGCTGGTATTAGGGGGAAAAAGGCATACAGAAATCTGCTCCCTTGGTTTTAAGATAATGAACCTTTTGACATTTTGATAGATGCTAGGTATTGTTACTGAGCTTTATAAACTCATACAGGGGGTGCAAACCATTTCCCTTGTGGAAAAAAGGGAGCAACATGTGGTAGCTATCACATCAGTTTTTTAACTGATTGGTTCAGTGGGTAAATGCACAAGCTTCTCACCTTGTGAGGCCTGAGTTTAAATTGAGCACAGTCAGGTCACAGCTGTATTAACCTGGTATTCTCAGCAGAGTCAGTGGGGAATAGTAATCCTAAGTACAAAGCGACAGTTTCTTACACAATTGAATATAGTTTGTATAATGACCATTATTTAGTCACAGGGGGCACAAGATTACATGAGCATGGAGAAAATTGCCCTCTGGCCCTCATCTAGTCAAAAGGTAAGAAACAGCACAAAAGAGCTTGCATTATGCCAAGCAGAGGAATGTTCAATCTAAAAATTTCTTCACGCTGTAGTGCTAATAGCCTCACACTTTTTATCCATCCTTCCACAGTGAATGGAGGGTTAGGGCAGAGGGGAAGAAATCTTTAAAACTTAACTCTTGTTGAGGAAAACAATTCCAAATTTAAATCTGCTTTATTCTTTATAATGACTATTTGTGGGATTTTTCTGAGCTTAACATGTATTAATTAAAGACCAACTCTCGCTCTGTCTAAGTCAGAGCACAAACCCCCATTGTTACCAATCACAGCCTATGCATTAAGAAAAGGTTTATGGACTCTGCAAATCAGCAACAGGGAGAAAAAAAACGATCAGAGAGACTTCCTGCTCCTACAGCCATTTTAGAATTCCTGTCGCAAAGCCTGTAAATGTAAAATGTGCTCCCAATCAAACCAACTCCCATTCTCCTTTCCAACACCCACCAATACAGATGATCCCCCAAGCTTTTATCCATCCAACATTAGTCTGCCTCACATATTCTTCATCAACCAATGCAAGTCTGTGCCAAGCATTCCACAAAAGGAGACAAGCACAAGGACATATATTTGGACAGAACTGCATACATTACTGATTTGCACTTCTCTATTTGCATAATATATTCTGTTTACAGAATGTGAATTTCAATTCCCCCCGCCCTTTGGAATGTTGAATATTCACAGGCCTGAATTTTCAAACAAGTCTGGTAATTCTTAATGAATGAAACAGGCTCACCAAGCGTCTCCAGGTCCTTAAGAGGGTCAACTCCAGGAGAGAGAATGAAAAATACTGCAGTAGCTGGACTGCTTTCTTCATAGGATTTAGCCAAGTTTATTCTAGTTCCAGCTACATACTTAGGGCCTAATTTTTCTTCCACAAAATTCCTATGGAAATGTACAAAGAAACAGGAGAATTAGAGCTTAGCATATACAATATGCAATACAATATACAACTCTTGGCCTTTAGCAAGAGCTATTCCATTAATTTGGGGTATCAGCAGAGCAATCTCTTTAAATGGAAGCGAGTAGAATGCTAACGTGAATTTTCAAGTGTGTGTACAGTAGAGATGGTAGGTGTCAATACACATCTCTGTGTATTCCCAGAAATAATGGGAATGGGTTAGTTTGGTGTTTAGCCTCATGGCATGATCTTTTTTTTTCCTCCCTGGGATTCCAAGTATCATTTTCTGGAATCTCCTAAAATATCCTTTCTGCTGAGTTCTGCCATTTTGCATGAATAAAAAGTAGAGCTAAAGTTCTGGGCAATGGCTTGAAATCCAAACTTCTCCACTGACCAGTTTGATATTCCAGTATTTTCAGAAGTCACTAATCTAACACCCAGTTTACACAAACAGGTTGGGTGCCTGTATCACCACTTTAAACCAAAACTGTACAAAAGTTGCTCCCATGTATTTTTATGTGGTTTGTCCTATAACAGAGCAAACAACAAAAGAAAAGTCATGGTCAAACCACTTCTGTAGTTTGCTCTATTATGGGGCAAACCACATAAAGATGTACCACATAGAAAAACCATTATATGGAAGCAGTTTTCATACAGTTTTGGTTTAAAGTAGTGATACAGGTGATACAGAAACCCAACGTGACAACCAGCTAAAAATGAATTAATACAATGTTGTAGACTCCACGCATTTGGATTTAAAGCAGTCCTGGCATAGCTATATGCTCATATAAATATAGCCCAGTTTATACCCCAACTGACTCACCATGGAGAGACTCATCATAGGAGGGAGTCTGAGTTCTTAAAGTCCTAAATCCAATCCCTGGCATCTCTAGTTAAACCTTCAAACAGCAGGTGCTGAGAAAGAACTTTGACTGACTAAGCCTCCACAAGTCACAGTAGACAAAACTAGACTAGAAGAACCAATAGAACTGATTTGGTAGAAGGGCAGCTCTGGCTGTTCTTGGATATCACACATTTCACATTAATTTGTTTTTATGGTATACCACTTCAAATGACATTCAACAGAGAATGCAGATTGCTTGAAATAAAGAGGCAAAGGACTAATGGGCATGAATGCGAACAGCCTGTGTGGTATTATAATTAGAGTGGTCAAACTAGGATCAGGGAGCCCTGGGTTCAAATCTTCATTCTGCCATGAAGCTTGCTGGGTAACTCTGAGTCAGTCATTCCTCTCTCAACCTCACCTATCTCACAGAGCTGTTATGAAGATAAAATGGCAAATGGAGAGCTGTGTATGCTGCTATGACCTCCTTAAAGGGAGAGTGGGATAAAAATGTGCTATCTAGTTGGATGCAATGTCAAATGGTATACCTGAGGGCGTAGGTCATCCGATCTGGGCGTAAAGCTCTTAGTATAATGAGCTTCTGAAAAGAACTTTTGCTTTTCCATTCCTGAGGAAGCTTCTCCTTTTCTGGGCATTCTGAGTCCACCCATTTTTTCCATCTCTTAGCAGAACCTTCTATATCTCTGTCTAATCCTCGGAATTCATCCATTAGGGCAATGGCCTGCAATATTTCAGCAATGCACATTAATTACTGGCATGTAGGCCTGATCTATGCACACAGAAGAATGAGACTGCAATGAGGTGGCCAGTTCCAAAAGGGGTACCCAGGCTTGTACCCCTACACCGAAGAATGATGTTTTTTCAAGGTCTTCCTAGGTTATTAATTCCCTGTATGTGGAAAATGAGCTCAATATGCAAAGGGGGAAGCAGCAGCCTTTCTCCCTGATGCATTGTTTTTTAATTTGTAGAGAATTTTACCTGAGGAAGCATTAAAATGTGACCCCTCTCATCTACAATCTGATGTGATACCACTGATACTATTACCTCCTTCTGCTGCATGTGCACAACATACAAAAACTATTTGTGTTAGGAGACAAATAAATGGTTGTGATGTTATCAGTTGCTTTTCTAATCACCTACATTGTGCAATATAGCAAATTGCTTAGGATTCTGTTAAGTCTCAAAACCACACATTCTGACTGATTTACTGAAAACAGTCAAGTTTCTGTATACCTGGATTCCAGTGTGGAGATGAATTTGTGCTTCAATGGGAATAAAATGTAAGCATAGATTGGTAGCATGGAGAATTAACAAAACGATATAGTGCACTCCCACCACCAAAATGTTTACAATTGATGCAAGAGTACAAATTCCTTATGACAGTTGCAGTTTGGTAACAACAATCCAATGTAATTTACTGCTTAGCCATGATTCATACAATGTGAGTTAGGTATTTGAGCACACATTATGGGAGAGCGAAAGTTCTTTAGTCAATTCTTTCTAGACTAGATCTTTTCATTTGGTTACCTTTCACCTTTTTGGAAAAAAGATAATCTGCCATTTTGAAAATTAGAAAAATAAGTGTATTAAAGAACACAAATGAGCAAAAAGCAAAGTAAAAGGAGTAGTAACCAGTAAGTTAAATCTGTTCGAATGTATTTTTATTACCTAGAAATATGATAAAATATCTGAAAGAGAGTTTCTGGACTTACCCGAATGGCACTCCATGACTGAGTAGTTGAAAAGTCCACAGGGCTTTTATAAGTATGTTCAACTGTGAATCTCAGCAAGAAATTCAATTCAGTGAGTTCTAGCTCTCTATTTCTCAGCAGAATCTAGAAAGTGAACAAAATGTGGAGAGGCTATTAATTCAATTTGATCCACTATTATTGAAGGCATACATATTTTATCATGAATATTTCTCACTCTGGGGCCCTATTCAAACATTATTTACCTGTTACAGCAAAAACCAAACTCAGGTTCACCATTCCTTTGCCCTGCAGTCCTAATATAAAAACAAACATCTGAACTGCTGGAATATTTGGTTTAGTTATACTTGAAATCTCTCTGAATCTGTTATCTCAGATCCCCCTTTTCAATAGTTCATAAAAGTGCCTGGCTTTACCCTATCCTATGCTCTTTGCCAACCCTGCTGTGCCCAGACCAGCACAGCGGATGATCAGCAGAGGCACAGCTGGCTAGAGCAGGCTGTGGACAGCAAGGATGAGTATGGTGGTGACTTCTTTCTCCACAGCTGGATCTTGGACTTCCTAGAGGTGAGACATGTGTGGTGGAACAGGAGGGGCATGGCAGGTTTCTAGGGCTGTTTTGGATTCCCAGTTTGCTCCTGTGCTACTCTAAGTGTTGTCCAAACACATCTTTACAAATATAATTTCAAAGTTCCACACATTTTGCTTGGTCTAGCCTTAGTCATGATTAGTTTTTCACAGTCCCTGGTCTGATAAGGAAGGAAATTCCCTTGGAGATTCTCTTCAGCTGGAATTGGGGCCTGAAAAGATTTGTGATCAGGACTTTAAGTCTGTCCCCTAGTTTATCATGCACAGTTGTATCTTGTCTCTGATCCTTGCCAACTGAAATGTGCTTGTGCTGTACCAAAGTCTGTAATGCTGCAAATAATGATCAAAGTATTAGTGGCATTTTCTCACCTGAAAGGTTGCCTGGATCAGAAAGATCAGCTTGTCTTTTTCAAAGAGTCCCTGGCCTACATAAAGGAAAGTGAAATACGTAATAGCTTCTGTCAGGTTGGAGATGCGCTCTTGAATATCCTCTGATGCCTCTGCTCGCTCAATTGCTTTATGAAAAACAGTGTTGAAAGCCTAAAAGGACATAGAATCAATTTATCTCACTTGTCAGAATTTCCTCTTGGTGCAAAAACATTACAGGCAGCTGGTTCTAGGTTTCTTCAGCAAGGGCACAACAACCTAAAATATCTAAAAACAACACTGACAATGTATTATCATTTCTTGGAAAAGATGGTAGCCATTGCCCTGAAGTATCCACCACAATCTGCACACTGGTCTGCTCCAGCTGGAGTTTGATGGTGCGTGGAGATTACTCATTACATTCTGTACTACTGTACAGTAAGTCAGAAACTGTACAACCTTGCTTCTTTAAATATGCACAGAGCTATACCACACTAGAACATGATGTGCAAAATAACAGTGTTTATATATTTTGTTAATTGCTGCATTCCATTCTCATAGTGTTTTATAAGCACTCTGGGCTTGCCAATAACAGACAAAGTCCATTATTAATAATGCAACCTCATTATTTAGTTGCACACCTACATACAGGAGCTCAGAGCACTGCTAACGTTGTGTTGTCCCTTCCTAAACTGCTTTCAAATACTACTTTTCCCTTGAAGGCTGGAGACTAACAACTGCTTTTAAGAAGGTAGTATGATAATGCCATTGTTGTTGTCCATAGTGCACGTATTCATTCACTTCTCCCCTGCTATGCTCTGATCAAACAAATTTTGCTAGTTTCAAAAATATAACCAAAAACTAGTAAAACCTGACAAGACCCAAGAGGTGTGAGGACAGAAATGCTGCTCTTATTATTAACAGTAACAGATCATACTACTTATAACCAGGGCCGGCTCACCCACTAGGCAAACTAGGTGCTTGCCTAGGGTGCCGGGAGGGAGGGGGCGCCAAACTGGGCGCCCCCCCCCGCCCATGACAGACACCTAGTTTGCCTGCTGGCTGCCTGCCTCTCTCCTCTCCGCGGCACTTCTCCTTCCCTCCCTGCCCACTCCCCTGATTGCTGCTGCTGCCCCTTCCCTCCCTTTCTGCCCGATCCCCCCGATCCACTGCCCTGCACCTTCCCTCCCCTCCCCTTCTGCCTGCCCAATCGCCGCCACCCCTTCCCTTCTGCTCGCCACTCCCCCCTGATCATTGCCGCAGCGCACCCTTCCTTCCCTTCCCTTTCTACCTGTCCCGATTGCTGACGCCGCTCCTTCCCTTCCTTTCTGCCTGCTCCCTGATTGCCCCACGCCTACTCGCAAGTAGGCACCAGGTGCGGGGCTACCCGTGAGTAGGCGCCAGGCCCGGTGACAGGCAGGGGCGGAGCTCTGCTGCCTAGGGTGCCAGAAAGGCTAGGGCTGGCCCTGCTTATAGCTTTCTAGAAATACAAATCTGTCTCCAGCCTTGGTCTCATGCAGCATGTGGCACAGTGCTTCACTTTTCAGTAGCAGAATTTTAAAAAGAGAACCACACCTTCAATGAAAACTGATATAATGGGTTGATTTTGCTCAGATCATGAATGACAAAGTAAAGAAGGGATGCTCTTGCAGCTGCTGGCCGATAGTGTTCTCTGGCTTCATCAATATTAACTTCATTTTCTTTGGCTTCTTTTACCTGTAGGACACCACATTTGAATATAAAGGAAGGAAGCCACTATTATTATATCAAATATATCAGAAATATATTGTGGTACATTTGACCTAACCCCCTCCCACCCCTGTACAGAGCCTTTTAAAAAACTGGCACTCGTGAGAAACAAATAGCGATTTAACGGGAAATGAACTGTTCTGATGAAGAGGGGAAACAGGACACTCTTACAAGGAGAAACATTGCTTCCAGTTTGCACGAGGCACAGGATAACTGCTGAGATGAAAGACTTGGCACACAAGGACAGTTTGTTAAAAACCCCAGAACAGCAGCAATGTATGCAACAAGAAAACCTAGCAAGCAGCCAAGATTTTTGCATGTGGTCTTCTTTAAAGTTATTGCTTCCCCAAGGATTTCAAGAGTGAGAATAGTAGTCAAAAGTCATAGTTCAAAATCTGTGTTTCTTGTTGACATCAATAATGAGAGGGGTTTTTTTCCTTTCATTTTCTCTCTAGTACTCTAGTTAACTCCAATTTTGTTCTCTCTAGTACTTTAGTTAACTACAGCTTTATTATTATAGGCCTTGGCCTGGGAATAGATTGTTTTATTAATTATTTCATAGTTTGTTCTGTAATTATTGTATATTGTCCAGTACTAGGTCTAGAATTGCCAGGGTGGGAAATCAGAGTAATAGGAGCCAGCCTGAGTCAAGGTGTGTGTGTGTGTGTGTGTGTACTTTTAAAGATGTCTGTTGGTTTTAGAAATGTGGGGTTGTTCTTGAGAACAGTTCAAAAGTTTGTTAGAGCAAAATACAACATCAAGGTAGTTCTGGTTGTGAAGAGAAGAACATTCTGCCAGGACGAAAAGAGCTCAATTGACTTTGATACAGTTCTGGGCACAATTAAAAATGCTTTAAACCCAATTGGTCCGGCACCAAGGTTATGACTGGCAGTGTAATCCTAAGGAAAGTTACACCCTAACCATTCTAAAGCCATTGATTTCAGTGGACCTAGAAGAATGTAACTGCTTAAGATGGCACTGTAAGTCATAGCTTTCCCCCTACATACCTGCTCATTGATTAAATCCTCTGAAAACAGTAATTTCCATGTTACATCCCATCCCCCCAAACACACACTACCAGAGGTGAGGTAGGTTTCTACTAGAGGAAGGGCCTTCTCTCTGGTAGTATTTTATCTGTGGAACTCCTCCTCATAGAGTTTTGCCTAGTGCCTAGTTTGGTCAGTTTTGGGCAATCTGTTAAAACATTTATGTTTTCTCAGAGTTTTTTTTTTAAATTTTCTTTTTCACTTCTGCATTTGCTTCCTCTATTATTTTTGCTGGATTAATTTTCAAAAAATGCTAGGTTTGCTGATGTCAGTATCTGCTTGTCATTGACAGTTTCATTGTTTATTACTGACTGTGTTTACATCTTTAATGCAAGCAGCCCTCAGAGTATTCCTAGACTAAACACAGGTTGGAAACTGTTTAAGTAAATAGTTTTAATGATGTTGTATTTTCCCAACAAAAATAGAATCCTACTTGTATATAATGGCTAAAAAAATAAACAAGAAATCATAAAAAATACATTTGGAAGCTCCAGAGTTTTCAGTTCTGAGGGATAGATAAGAGCTAGCGGAAGAGATCAGGAAAGGTCTTAGTTAAAGCAGATTCTCCCCCCACCCCACCCCTTTCCCCTTCCCAAGTAGCCTGAAATTCCTCTTTGACAGTCAAGGGAGCTCACAAATAAAATATGACATCAGATGGGGGAGGGGCTGCAGTGATGATGGGAAATCAAGTAAAATCACCACTGGGTCCCTCTTGCATTCACATTCAGGATGTGGAGGAAAACAATTTTTCTGATTCCTCAAAATCACTTAACCCTCTCCCTCAGGGTCTGTTCCCTCAGGTTTAGTTCACAAGTTTCCCTTGATCCTCAGAGAGTATTTATGGTGCATACAACAAGCTGCTTGGGGAAGGGCAAGACATTGAAAAATTTGCTCTTTCTATGAGTTCTGGTGAATTCAACCCATTATTTTACTTCAAAAGATTTTTACAATAATTCACACAAAGAATGATGAGGGGGATTATCTTAATTGAACACATGGAAAGAAAATAAGATGTTTTCCAATTAATGGGATACATAATCCTAAACCCTCCTGCAAACATCAGGGGAAAAAATCTTAAAAGAAATAACTACATTATTAGTATATTTTTAGCTCCATATGAAATCATTCTGGCTTTTGATTGCCTTGTGGGAAAGTGAAAGTCTCTTTCTTGTCTGTACTTATGATTCCTTACAACTATTCTCCCATGCACATTATATGGAAAGCACAAGATATTTTGCAAATCAACAAAAACTGAATATGGAAGTTGTAACTGCCTTGAGCTCTATCTCTGTAGCTGTTGACTTTGTTGACTCCAGTTTCTCCACCAGTTCAGGGTCTCCCAAGAAATTGCCCTCTGCGGCTGAAAGACGAAACAGCAGATCATCTTCCAGGTGCTTCAGCTGAATCTTGAATTCATTCTGTTGCTTTGTTAAAAGAGACTGGGAAACATAATGGAAATGCTTCAGTTGAAATATGGATTATCAATAGCAACTGTTTAGACACAACATTTCTGTAGCATCTATAAGTAAAACAAGGGAGACTGGGAAAAATCAGAGGAATACTATCATGTTTGGATATGAAAGGCCATATGGGGGTTCTAACAAATTAAAACACGTAAGAGGAACAAACTCCTCCGCAGAGTCAGTATGGGTGGAAATAGCAGGTCTAAAAGTAATTTACTTCTTGGAATCCACTGTGCCCCCAATCCAACCCCCCCCCCAAAAAAAAGCTCTGAAGGTGATCTAAGGATAGAGGAGGAAATCAGAGAGGCTACTAAAGAAATAATGTTGTGATAATAACTATCCTTACACTGATTGGGCAAAAATCTGCTCAAGTTATGAAAGAAGAAATGTTTGAGTTGATATATGATTGTGCCCCTAGAACAGTTACTCATTAAATCAAGTACAGAGGAGATGGCCATGAATTAGATTCTGAGAGGAATTGGGATCTGACAGAGAAGGTAAAGATGGCTGAACCACCAGGTGCTATCAAATTCAATATATGCATGAGCAGTAAGTTACCTTAACTTCTCAAAAATTAAAGTATTATTTGAAAGGAAACTGAAAAGTATGCTTATTGATTATTTAAAACCACAATAACAGAAGCTTAGCTAGAATGTATATGAGGAAGGGTAGAAACAGTACCAAGAAGAGGCAGCCTGATTTACAAGTTGAATCAAGCAAGCTACAAAAGGCAAGAACTCTTTGTTAGAAAACACAAACTATGGTGAAAGAAATGCTAAACAGCAGTTAGATAAGAAAAAAAGTAACTTAAATGGCACATCAGTAGATGAATTAGAACAATAACTTCTTTAAATACATCAGAAGTTCTCCCATAATACTAAACTTCTCCCATAATACTAGAACTTGGGTTACCGTATGGAATGAATAGCAATAGACAGATGACAGACAGAAAGGAATACTACTTCATACAGAGCTCTTCATAGAGGAACAGTGTACTGTAGTTGCTGAAATGGTTAAATCGCTGGAATGGCAACCAGGGCCGGCATGTGGGAGAAGGCGAACTAGACGATTTCCTAGGGTGCCAGCTCCCAGCAGAGGTGGGTGCCCCCTCCCTCTCGTGCCATCCATGAGCCTCCGACTTGGCTCTGAGGGATCAGAGGAACTCCCCCAGAACGGCGCTTCCCATCCTCAGCACCCTCTGAACTCAGAGAGGGCTAGCAAGGGAAACTGGAATAAGTGAAAATCATTTTCCCCATCACTGATGGAAGTGCTTTCCATTAGAGGAAGACCTTTGGATCCAACACAATATATTTGTAATGTGGAGCATATCAAAACTGCCAAGGCACAACTAATGACCATGTGAATTTACCTTAACTTTCTCCAAATCAGGACGTTCAATATTAACAGCCTCAGCCAGCAGCTGGTCCTCGAGCCCATCCTCTGTGACTGTGAAGTTAATGAGAGTGGTCTGGGCTTGTAGTTCTGGTTTGTAGTGGGGATTAGACAGCTTAGTGTGAAGGATGAGACGGAAATTCTTGTTGAATTCACATTCTTTGTCTTCAATCTTGATATACCTGAGCATTCAAATGAATATTAAATAATTTTTTAAAAAAAAATTATCCCATCCCCTCAAACTCAGACGTTCAGTTTTTGGACTATTCTGTATTCACCTAAATTAAAACCTTTATGTGCATATGTCAGCATCCTACCCTACCAAATGTACAATGCCTTTCTCAACAAGAACCATCTCTTAGTGGACAAGCCTGGCTTGGGAACAGTACAGACTGAAGCACCCATGTGACTTGACTTCCAGTATGAAACCAGTGAAGTTAAATATTTGGATGTCCTTGCCTGCATAACGTCAATGCAGAGCACACCCAGATATAACTAAAAACATAACTGGGACAGCTGTGGGAATACACTCTCACCATTCTGGCCATCCTTCCCAGACTAAGCTCAAGCCATTTCTAAGATTTGCAGCAGAAGCAAGCTGTACATAGTGCTAGTTGTTTGATGTCCGTGATGCCATCAACCACTTCTTTTTCCAGAACAATGTTTCAGTTTAAAAAACCCCACCCTAGTCAGATATTGCTTGTTTAAAATAAATGTAACTATATATAAGCAACACCTTTTTAAAAAGGTGAACAGTTTAAAGAGAAGGGCAAAACGGTAGCAGCACTACAATTAGAAAAGTACTAATCAATAAAAAGGTAGAAAAAAGCAAGGCTCATTTTTTAGGGGGGAAAGGAACTAACTTATCCTCTGTTTGTATACTCCCATCATTACTGGTATCAGAAATCACCAAAAAGAATGCCAAATTTTGCTGCTAATCCATAAATCTGAATATTTTTCTCTTCAGTTGTCTTCTAACTTCAACAAAACAATTTCAAAAATCATCCATGTTCCAAGGTGCCACCAAAGTAGCAAAATTTAGATGCATTGTACAGTGTGGTAAACATTTGTAGTGGGCTATTTTATGTTGTAAAGGATAATGGAATGTTGGATTATAAATTAATTACAGAACAAAGAGGGCCATTTTGTAACATTCTTTTTTCTTTATTTAGCAAGAAATTTACCTGGGGAACAACCCTGTACTATTGCAATATTAAAATGACTCATTGTAAAAGCAATTCTGCAGTCTTTACAATGGAACTACTTTATTATGCTCAGTGAACATCAGTAATAAATTATACTACCAATTTCTGTGGTTATCAGCTATGAAAGACAAGCATTGCACAATGATTCAGTGAGTTTTATCACTGAAGCTAGGGTCTTTTTCTTTTAATCACAGTTCTGGGAAAACTAAATATTTGTGCTATTGCTCTCTTATGATTCTGCTATGATGATAGCTGAAGGGGCTGGGGAGAAGGACAACAGAATCAATTTGACAGATTCAGCAAAAGACATTTATGTAGAGGTCAGCACTCAAGATCAAGGTGTAGTAAATCTGGGCTTTTTTCATAACTGTACTTTTTTGATAACTCCACTTTCACCTATGGAAAAAAAACTGGAGCTATTTAAACAAACTCTAAAAAAAAGTTCCTTAGCAGGACAAACCAATGAATATATCTTGTTTCAATCACTAAGCTGCCTTCCTATCTAGTCCACTATCTAACACACTCCTCCTTACCTTTAAGTCCCTCTGAAGGAAGTACTTCTTCACCCAAAGGGTGATTAACATGTGGAATTCACTGCCACAGGAGGTGGTGGCGGCCACAAGCATAGCCACCTTCAAGAGGGGTTTAGATAAAAATATGGAGCACAGGTCCATCAGTGGCTATTAGCCACAGTGTGTGTGTGTATATAAATTTTTTTGCCACTGTGTGACACAGAGTGTTGGACTGGATGGGCCGTTGGCCTGATCCAACATGGCTTCTCTTATGTTCTTAAGATTTTTCTTTGCATCTTGATAATTTACTAGCCATGATATTTGCACCTCTTTCGCTGCCTTGAGACCCCTGCTCTCTTAAACCAGCTGCACCTATATTCCCATACATCTCATTATGTTTTGAACACCCTCCAAGAAAATGGACTATGTCCCTGCTGCATAACTGACGACTAGAGTAACAACAGAAAAATGGTATGAAAAGGTATAAGAAAGAGCAGCAGTTTGATTTCAGAACTGTCATCACTATTTTTAGAATGTTGACACATTTATCAAAACAACCACTTTCTGCTAAGTCTCCTAACAGTTAAAATAAAAAAAGGATTTTTAAAAAAGGGAACATCTTGGACTGCATTTCACAACAGTAAAGTAAAAGGTAAAGAAAAGTGGCAGACAGATTTCTGAGCAAGAAAGAAATTGCGAACAATATCTTCCTACTTTGAGGGGGAAAGTACTTTTCAAAGAGCCTCTAAAAAGCCTTATTTTGAGGCCTGCTGTTTGAAATTAGAAGCTTCCACGTACAACATGAACTCCAGCTGCTAATGCAGAGGTGCACAGAATGGCAAAGAAGAGTTGTTACTTAGCATCACAGTAGGCAACTGTACAAGTTGGTCAAACTAGGGTAGAGGAGAGGGGGAAATTCCAACAGAAAGTTACACAGCTGGCATGTGGTTAAAAGCAAAAAAAAAAAAAAATGCCATTCTGTGCGGCAACTGAGTTAAGTGTCTTCTTGTTGCATGAAGATACAGAGAACTGTGTCATCATCACATATAAATAGAAATTGTTTGAAACAAAGATTAATAACATCAGGTAAATGTGTTGCCTGACTGAAAAAGTATTCTACACCTTGAAACAGAATTAATTTTGTATAAGATCTGTTTGACATCCATCAATCCGTACATAATATAAATCTCTAAGTCAACAGACAGATTTGGTTTTGAAAAGGTAAACATGCTTGCCTCTCCACACGCTACAGCAAGCAGGACAAGATAACTGGGCACTGGAAGAGTCTATTACCTATAGTTATAGCTGAATCTGAGGTTCATAATCTTATCCCATCTAGCTAAAGTAAACAGATTTTAAGGCATTATCTTCCTTGTATCCAAAGACATGCTTAGAAAATAAGACTTTGCAACTCTTTGCAAAACATGAATTTGAATTTGTATTGACCAAAGGAGCTGTCCTGATTATTCCATTTGGAAGAGAATTGCAGTCTAAATTATACTGTTTCTCTTTATCTTTAGCTTTGATTCATTCCTACACACCAGATTAACATTTCTAACAGTGCCCAAAACAGCAAAGATTACTACAAATATGTTGCTGAAAGCTTTCACAGCTGGAGTTCATTAGTAGTTGTAGATTTTCTGGGCTATATGGTCATGATCTTGGCATTGTGAGACCTAACATGTTGCCAGCAACTTTGACTGCCATCCTCAGAGGTATAACCCAGAAAACTGGAGTTCTCTCTGGGTCAAAGTGAGAAGATGATGGTAGGCAGGTACTTTATATCTACTCAGGAAGGTGGGATAGGGCTGAGTTATTATCTTGTAGGAGCTTCCCAGGTTGTGACATGTTAATGGAGGAGCTTTCCTGAGGAGGTTCTTTTGTATATTATTACAAATGTCACAAAAAGAATGCAACATATCAAGTGCAACATAACTTTCCGGAAGGCTTTAACTTTTTTTTCCCCCAACATCATTTACTGAGAAATGAAATACAGCCATACATATGATTTAAACAATAGTGAGAAAGGAGGCATTTTATATTTGAATAAGTGAGAACAGTTGGCAATATACAACAAGCATCTTAGTCCAGCAAGGATTATTTTTGATAGGAGTAGACTTTTTTGTGCTGCCCACCTTGCCAGGTCAGGTTCAATGCATGCATCTGACTGATGCACGTGAGGAGTCTCTGGCTGCATAGCTGCATACAATAAAGCAGGCTTGGTGTATGGTTCTTGAAACTGAATTGGGAACCATGCATAGTCCTCAGTGAAGGACAAATTGCATACATTTTGACATGATGAGAATGCACATGCTTGAATGCTATCCAAGGCCATTGTAGGCAGTTACTATTCATGCATTAAAACTCAAGTCATGTGCAACATCTTGTGCACAACTATCTCAGGATCAAAACCTAGGCTTGCTACTACTTTAACTTATATTTATTACCAAATGGCAACCTAGGCATGTGATAATATTGTAATCTATTATTTCAGTAACTTCTTTAATATAGCAAGATTTCAGCCAAAGAAGAACCTTAACAAACCAGAGGTGGTTTGTAATTTTATGAAGTTGCTTCACAGATCATCAGGTTTACTAATATGTAAAGCTAGTAATGCTTTGGAAAGAACACAAGTTGATAAATCTTCCCAGCAATGCATTCTGTCGATTGGTATCATAAAATGTATTTTATTTAAAATTAGGATTGTCTGAAGCTCAGTATATCTAATTATTTGTAATTACCTAGTTGTTGTCAGTATGTGGTCATTTTATGACAGCACTAGCTAGAGTGTGGGTCAGGTTCAACTGTATGTCTTTTCAAACATAGAATTAATGTACTATTGATAAAACCATTACTAGGACAAAATTAAATTCTGAGCTGATATATTGGTCCACAGGGTGCTGTCAGACATGAAAGGAGTAATTAGTATTCATTACTTCATACTCTACAACATTCCAATTATTAATGAACTTCAACTGTTGGTCTGCACCATATCTATCATGAGCATCCTTGCAGTCTTTCTTTATTAGAAAAGGGGGGACAAGCAGTGACACAATATGTAAAATAAACAAATTAAAAGATATAAAATGCTGAAAACCCTACTAAGCTGGGACGTGTTGTTTTCTTTTTTTTCTCCTGATCTATAGTCATGGAGCTTAAGTCAATACAACCACTAAACAACCGATGATGGTCAAATAATGTAGGAAATAACTTTCACATATACTCAGGACACTTAAAATGGATCAGTTCCACAGTTTTATATACTGTTCCACCCTAATGAGCAATTAATGTGTGCTTACTATGTTCCACCCTAATGCACAATTAATGTGTGCTGATACTATGGGTTTTTTTAGTTTCTGATGGCAACTCTTTCCTTAAATGCTGAATAATGCATGAATATTGCCAAAGAAGGGGAAGCACTGGATTCTCACATGAGCCAGGCCAATTCATTAACAATGATCAACCTTGATGCCCCCGTAACATCAGAGCATGTGTTATAAGCCTTTATTGGCTCTTAGTTCAATGGTCTACAGTCAAGGCCCCCCACCTGCTTGGCTGCAAGTTCCTTCAGAGCTGCCATTTCTTGCTGCTTTTTGTAAGGACCTGCTGCTGGTGTTCACAGTTAGACAGCAAATGTGCCATATCTCCAGCATCACCTTCCATGCATATTAACAGGACTAATAAGATAGCAAGGCAGGGCACACCATGTTGAAGAGAATTCTTTTACCCACAGGCAAGTTTAAAGACCTTCGTTCCCAGAACAACTTTCCTTTGCCTTCTTTCACTTCCCTTGGTCTGGCTGGCCTACCTTGCCCCTGCCAGTTAGTCTATAAATGCTCCATGGATGCTTGCTGTGCAGAGCTTCCCTCCCCAACAGTGAGGTTACAACTCTGGCTCCGTCTGTTCCTGTCATGAGTCTAGCAAATGAATTTCTGTAATATGCTTGCAGGTTCCAGCATTAAAGATGGGTTCTGGGTGCGGAAAAGCTGAGGATTGTTGCTCTGGTTTCATAAGCAGATGGCATTTCTAGGTGCTTTGCACTGTAGTGTACTAAGCTACAATGTGCCCTTGAAAGTCCTCCGTCTAACACTAGCCATAAGCTTTTCTGATTCATTCCCTCCTAACAGGCATTGTGATATCAAGCAATGATGTCACAATACAAAGTATTATTCACAACAGACAGGGCAGTTTGGAGCCAGAGGAGCCCTGAACCATTTTTTTCCTTCCCTCTGTCACCTACCAGCTTATGCAACACTTTCACATCTCCTGAAATTTTAAGAATCCTCAACAGCAGAGGTTCCCAAACTTATTTGACCTAGCGCCCCCTTTTCAGAAAAAAAATTACCCAGCACCCCCCTGGAAATCTACCTTCAAGAAGTGGACTAAAAGATGCAGTGACATATTTGCACACAGAGTAAATAAAGATGTTGTAAAGAAGACACTTTAAAGTGTGAAATTCTAAAATTATTTTATAAAATCAACTATAGTAACATTCGCACTCACAGAGAATTTTTGAAATTTCTGTTCCAACTGACAGGAGGCCATCTAGTTTGACAGGTATTTGACAGAAGATCTAGACGGACCCAGCTAAATTGGTTGTTTTGTACCAATGATTGGTTGCGCAATTCTAGCACTTTGACAGCCAGTCAGGGATATTTTGAAAGGTATTTGAGGAAGAGAAGACCAGCGCTGGCGCTAGGGGTTCTACCACTCTAGGCTTTCGTATTGAAAGCAGCTGGGTGGGCGGCACCTTCCCATTGCGCTCGTCAGCTCCAACTAGTGCAATGGGAAGGTGTTGCCACCCAGCCACTTTTAACCCATATTGAAAGCAGCAGGGAGCAGTAAAATGGGGCGCTCTTCAGAGGCTTCCTTGGAAGTCTTCGACAAGTGCAGGCAATGTTTGCTCTGTGAAGAAAAGGCAATGTTTGCCCTGCAACGCCCTGTGACATTCTGTGAAGAAAAGAGAACGTTCGCCCAGGGCTCTCGGCTTGCCTGCTAGCTGGCACAATTGTGCCACATGGGAATGGGGAGTAAGGGGGTGCCCAGCAGCGCTCCCTGGCAGGGTGGCACCCTAGGTGGTTGCCTACCCTGCTGAGTCCCATGTGCTGGCCCTGCAGAAAACACTGTGTCTGAAGCACTGCAGTTGGCTGAAATCAACAGAAGCAATCAACGGGTAACCAGAGGACTGTAAGAAGTTTGATGCTCTGCAGAAAACTTTGTGAGGAGAAAGCTACAGGTTGGAACTCTTCAGAGAGGTTTGTGCAATTGCCTCAGTGCTTCCACTGTCCTGATTTAAACTGTATTGCTGAGAGAGAAACTGAAAGCAACCTTGAGAAGCTGTTGTAACAAGTATTGGCTAGGATAGACTAGCAAGGTTTTTTGTTTCTGTGTTTCTTGTTTGTCTGTACACCTCTTTTTATTGTCTTGTAAATAAACGGCATCCTTCTTATATTTTAACTGGATGGAGTTCTGGTCGTCATTACTAGTCTAATCGGGTGAATTCACACTAAGTAGCAGACAAAAAGGAACCCTCTATTTTTGTTAATTGGAATGTTTATCTAAATTAGAAATTCTGGACCCAGAAACGTGATGCTTTGACACCTCCCACCCTCTTCTCTTCTTCCTTTATGCTTCTACCGCCCCCTTATTTTTATTCACCGCCCCCCAACTGCACCCAAGGCTACTACTGCCCCCCTGGATTGTTTCAGCACCCCCCACGGGGCAATATCGCCCACACTTTGGGAAACACTTCAATGCTGATTTCCTTTGCTAAGACTTGCCTTAACACCTCTATCTTCCTTGCTTTCAGTTCAAGAGCTTGCTTCCATCTTCAGTGATAATACCAAAATGATTTGCTCTGATGTTTCTACTTCTCTCCCTCATAATTTCTTCCTCTTCTAGTTCTTACTCTTCCTGCACTTCCTTTAATCATTGCCTCCTATTTCATTTGCAGAGCAGAATGACTTCACTTAAAGGAGAATGTCCTAGGAAGCCACCGTACTGGAAGGCTGCAGACAGCCAACAGGAAACAGAGCCAAGCCCCATGAACTCAGCCAGTGTCTCAGAAGCCACTTGGTGCAGACATTTCAAGTAGCAATGATGATCAGCGTCAGCTCACAAATTGCCTCCTATTGCACTGCTGTCCATTTGCAAGGGGAGGGAATCGTGAGCCAAAGCCAGTTGTTGATGCCAGAAGAGTTGATCAGCTTGGTTTTCTCCAGTCTTTCCATGCTCACTTGACTAGTTGACTAAGCTACTGTCCTCATCTAAGCCTTTACCAAGCACTACTAAACTACTATTTCCTTCTGGTTGGCATTTCCCCACCATTATCCCTCCACACTATAACTGCTCTTCTACTATAACTGACCCCTTCCCCATTACATTCAAATATGCCATTGTGTCAAAGCTTGACAAATCCCGGGTATCAGGTTGTTGTGGAGCTTAGAAATTTCACTGTGGTCCCTAGTATTTTTAGCAATGATTGTTATTGTCTCTCAATGAGAAATACAAAGCTTATTTATTATTTCACATCGGAATATGTTTTGTTCTATGGCATAAAAATACGCGTGCATGCTTGACTCTACAGTGTAGAAGTACTGGGCAAGGATAGAGGAGTTGGTTAATATTGGTCTTGATAGGGTAATTCCTATGACTCCATAAGTTTTTTTTGCTTAATTAAGGATCCATGATACCAAAAGGATTACAGCTTATCTGTTTAAGTTTAATTACAGCTGCCAGAGTTCTTTTTGTGAGATACTGAAATAAAATCTGGTTCCTAATATTTGATTAAACTCACTCGAGTCTGTAAGTTTTGATAAGTATAAACTGAATATATTTTAATGATTAATAATTGGTAAACTGTCACAATTTTGCTGATTCCTTTTCCCCTCTTCATTTATCCTGTTATTGTAAACTTTTTGTATTTCTTTGAAACATGATTGTAACTGCACTCATTTGTGTTTGTAAAGCAACTTATTTAAAATGAAATACTTTTCAAAAATAAATGCGCATGGAGGTCTTGTCACTGCTTGTTTATATGTTAACTTTACACCATTCAATAGAAGTGGATCAATTTATTTCTTAATAGTTGCTTAATGTAAGAAACAGGGGAGAAGTTAGGCTTGGGTTAGGCTAGCCCTATTTATTTTATACAATACTTTTGTCATAGCTTTAATAACACTATGAGAAACTGAGAAAAGTCATGATTAGGCTTTGTGATTGCATAATTGAAAAATATGGTAATTAGTAAACAAAACTCTGAAGAATGAAAGATGAGTTTAGCGCCTACATTTTTGGGCTAGTCCTTAGAGACACAGAAACTTTGCCAGGGCCTGCACTATGTCTCATATTCTCAAGAAGTCATCCTTTCACCCATGTGTTCTTTTCAACTGTCAGCTAATCTCTCTTTTAATCTTTTACAACCAAACTCCTGCCTACTTATGCTACCTCCATTTTCTCTGCTCCAGTTCTTCTCTATAATTTGGACTCTTTCTTGCCTTTGCACTCTACTAAAACTGTCATCACCAAAATAATGATCATCTCATATCTTTATTCATTTTCTTTTACCTGTTTTCTGATTTTAATATTATACCATATTTTCTCCTTGACTCCCATGGCACACAAAGTTGCTGCTCTTCTACTTTCCCTCTCTTCACTGAGGTCACTGGGGATCTCCCCTTGGTTCTTTTACTTTCTTTCTACATACTGTCCTTAGTTGATATGTCAAATCCAAATACCAGCTATATGCTGCTGATAATCTAACTCTACATTTCTACCCTGATCTTCACCCCATCTATTTTCATATCTCCAACTACATATCTGATCCCACTTGTATTTTTCATAGCAGTCTCAATTTAACATGACCATGACTGAACTGCTCATCTTTTCTCTTAAGCTTTCTTCTTCTTGGTACTCTGCATTAACTGACAGTCATTATCCATCTCACAGAGTAGCATGAAACCCTAGCTCTCTTTTATTTCCCACAGTTAGACTGCTACTAATTCATGCTGCGTCTCCATTTTCAACATTAGGAAAATATGGCTCTCTCTACCCCCCTTCTACAAAAAGTCTCCAGTTCACCCTACTAATCTCTCTGCAACAAAATCATCCAACTGTCTTGCCATTCTGTTCAAGCAATAGAGATCCAGCACAAGTTCTTTGTCCTTATCTTCAAAACTTTTCATGGCCTTGCCCTTCCTCATCTCTTTACTCTCATATTGTGAGACGTGCTTTGTCTTAAAAATTTGTTCCTCCAGTTCCACCTCTCTTAGATAAACTCCACCCAGTTAAACTGCACCCATTCTCTCTTACTGCCCTAGAATTTCCACCCAGAAAACTATGTGGTCATCTCACTTACCTCCTTTGGCACAATCTTCTGGTCTTCATTCCTTACTTAAACTAAGCTTCAGGAAGTACAACTGGAATGAATAATCATTCTTCATCTGTTTATCATTACCAACCTCCACTGCCTTTTTTGTCTTAGACTACATGCGTTCTGGGGCAGAACTTGCCTTCTTGTACTCTGTGAAGAGCCATGGATACCAGTGATGGTATATAAATAATAACAGAGTATATGGAAGTCTATTGCCACACATGTGCCCATGGACAATATATAATTTAAAACAGTTTTAAAGAGTCCTGGTATGTATATGAACATAGATTCTTGTGCAATATGTGTTGTACTTCCACATCCAAATTTCAAATGTAATTTCTATTCTTGTTTTATGCATATTTTTCAGTTGCCTTGTGTTTCTAAGCAGCAAAATAAATTTTGGTAAGAGAAGATAATTATGGTTAAGAACTATGAGTCACAGATAGAGAAATGATTCTATGCCCTTTGCTTCTTCTTTAATGCACTTACTTTCCTTTTTTAATTGTGTTTCTTCCAAGCAGAGGATCAAGTAGAGGGTCTACTGTTTCATCCAAGTTTTCAATTAGAATTGTATCTCCAGAAGTCAAAGCTCTTTCAATAGTTTTTAAGAACCTTCACATAAAATTAAAAATAGAGAGACATCAGAAAGGGATACTGGGGTTGAGGTAATACATGTCAGTCCTCTGTGCAAGCACCAGTCCGACTCTGGGGTGATGTTGCTTTCACAATGTTTT
This sequence comes from Heteronotia binoei, assembly GCF_032191835.1. Taxonomy (NCBI): domain Eukaryota; kingdom Metazoa; phylum Chordata; class Lepidosauria; order Squamata; family Gekkonidae; genus Heteronotia; species Heteronotia binoei. The sequence goes on along the minus strand of NC_083232.1, from coordinate 53,773,981 downwards.
CACAGCAGACTTTTTACGGGGCGGTTTGACATTGCCTTCCCCAGTCATCTACTCTTTTCCCCCAGCAAGCTGGGTACTCATTTTACCGACCTCGGAAGGATGGAAGGCTGAGTCAACCTCGAGCCAGCTATCTGAAAACCCAGTTTCCACCAGGGATCAAACTCAGGTCGTGAGCTGTACTGCAGCTTTAACACTCAGTAGAAAGTGACAAAATCTAACATTGGTGGCTGGCTGGTGTAGTTGCAGGCAACACAAGGTAACTGAAAAATCCATTTACATGAGCACGTTACACCATATCACTGCTTTGTGAATACCTATTTAACTTTTCTCCTATTTAACTTCTCTCTATATTCTAGAAGAGGGAAGTGTGGAGTGTTATCAATGGATGCATGTGCTTCTCCACTTCCCCTTTCCTATTTTGAACAGTCTGAGCACCAGAGCAGTGACGAACACCCTACCTATACTTTGTCAGAAGCACTGTTCCACATAAATTAATGCAAAGCACCATGTATCAGGTTAAGCTTTTATTTTACTAGGAATACCATCCCCAGTGCACCTGGAAACATCATGCTGTTAAGATTACATGTCCTTGCTCCTCTCTTTTATCTTTGATACCGTTTCTCTCTGTTGGGAAAACTAAACAGAATGCAATGAGGACACTTTGTCCTCATTATACTTAGGAAAGCTTAAACAATTGTGTGCTTGGCTTAGAGAGAGAACCTAAAACAAAGAGAACTCTCACTTATAGCATATGAGAATACCACCCAGGGAGCATCTTCTGTAGCACACTTAACAGCTAGATACATTATCATAGAACACTTGTTGTTTATAAGAAGGATTAGGAGGATTCTGTATTGGCAGATTTGATAGGCACAGAGTTAAAAGAAATGACAGAAAACCTGTTCCAAAAAAGCAATGTCAACTTTGTCATATATAGGTTAAAAACACTCTCAGATGGACAGGAAAATGCATCACATTACCATTTATGAATACAATATGTAGACATGTTTTTTAAACATGCACATACCCCTTTTGTCCTAGATGTGTGATTTTAAGGTCCATTTCATATTTATTCTTTATCCATTTGATGCCTTGTAGCTGGGGATCTATCAGCAGTGGCCAGCGTTCGCAGTTAGTAAAAATGGCAGCATTTTCTGTTGACATTCTATCACTAGGCAGCCCTTCATTATTCCATGCCGCAATCACTGCATCATCAGTCAACATGGCAGTCAAGTCTATATCTTCAGTGATTGAAATGGGAATCTTTGAATCAAACAGAAATATAGCTATATTTAAGTTAACAAGATAGTTTCCACAATACGATTGTGGATAAGAGTAGAAACAAAACAGTCAACAACACTACACATTCAATTACTTCTTAATAGACAGATAGTGGACCAGAACTTGTCACTTCTCTGAACAGAATAATCTGATGCTAAACAGAACCCAAATATGTAAAATCTCTATACTGGGCTACCTTTATTATTATTATTATTATTATTATTATTATTATTATTATTATTATTAAGGTGGTTTTGGATAGAGGCTGAGAATTTTTGTCAGATAGTTATTTGTGTGGGTGGAGGAATTATACTTCAGGGTTGATGAATTAATGTTTTATTTATGGTTTACATTGCTTCAAAAATTTGTGCATGGTTCCTATTTGATACAAACTATTTGTAAGTCATTTTGGATGGAGAGAAAGACAGGACAGAAATGTTTAAATAAGAAAAAATATAAAAGCATACTTTTTGTGATTTCAGGAAAGGAAGCCACATATGGTGTACCAGCTGTTGACGATACAGTTTGGTAAAGGGTCCAACGTAAGAAATAAAAGCTGCTGTTAACAGAACATCCCCGCACACTGTTATTTCTTGTGCTTCAAATACTTTAACAGAGTGGTTCCAGCGAACTTTTTCAGACTGCAAGATAAAATTGTAAAACAAAAAAGTGTAAACATATACATAATTATACGTTTTCTATTTACATTCAGAACTGGCCAGTTATTCAGACTTTTTGGGGAAGAGGCTACAGAATCTATAGCTACCACTACTGGATGTGGTCCACCAGTCAGATACCTGAATAGTTCCAATAGGGAAGGTGGCCAACGGTAGCTCTCCAGATTTTTTTTGCCTATAACTCCCATCAGCCCCAGCCATTGGCCATGCTGGCTGGGGCTGATGGGAGTTGTAGGCAAAAAACATCTGGAGAGCTACCGTTGGCCACTCCTGCTATATGGTGTGACCTTCCAAGAAATCTTTGACGCCTTTGATGTTATTGGCCATGCAAGAGCTGCTAACATTTTTTCTCTTCATCCACACATACATCCAGCTCTGGCTCAGAAACCAAGGGGGAGAGAATCTAATAACACTTTGAATTAGATTGCTGGCTGGGGCTGATGAGAGTTGTAGGCAAAAAACATCTGGAGAGCTACCGTTGGCCACTCCTGCTATATGGTGTGACCTTCCAGGAAATCTTTGACGCCTTTGATGTTATTGGCCATGCAAGAGCAGCTAACATTTTTTCTCTTCATCCACACATACATCCAGCTCTGGCTTAGAAACCAAGGAGGAGAGAATCTAATAACACATTGAATTCCATCTAAATATTGCATGTTTTTCGATTGTTTTACTGTTTGTATTTCAAGGTTTTTTGAATTAAAAAAAGTTGGAAATAATAATAATAGAATTCCATCTAATATTGATCAAATTCCAAAATGGTAGGAAGGGGGAAAGGTGCCCACATTTTAGATAACCAAGCTCATAGATTCCTTATTGAATTCCAAACTGGTCTCAATTTGACTTAAACCGATCCCCCTTAATCATAAAGGGGTTTCCAATGCTTTAAAGACTAACAGATCAAAGCATAAGCTTTTCATAAAATCACAGAGTTGGAAGAGACCTCCAGTGTCATCTAGTCCAACCCCCTGCACAATGCAGGAAACTCACAAATGCCTCCCCCTAAATTCACAGGATGTCAGATGGCCATCTAGCCTCTGTTTAAAAATCTCCAAGGAAGGAGAGCCCACCACCTCCCGAGGAAGCCTGTCCCACTGAGGAACCACTAACCGTCAGGACGTTCTTCCTAATGTTGAGCCGGAAACTCTGTCTTCTACTGTATTTACACCCCCTTCCAATTTAGTATCATTGGCAAATTCAATACACATTTCCTTTATTCCTTCATCCAAATCATTTATAAAGATGTTGAACAAAACAGGTCCCAGGACAGATCCTTGAGGCACTCCACTTGTCATTCCTCTCCAAGAGGATGAGAGGAGCCAGTGTGGTATAGCAGTTAGAATGTCAAGACTGAAATTTGAGAGGTGTGGGTTCAGGTCTCTTGAACTTGGGTGATCTTGGGTCAGTCATTCTCTCTCAGACTAATTTACCTCACCAGGTTATTGTGAGGAGAAAACTGGGGAGGGAGAACCATATATATCACCCTTGGTTCCATGAAGGAAGGGGCAGAATGAAAAAGATACATTAGAAATACTGAAGAATCAGTCCAGGTAATATTTCTTTCTCAGAGGTCTTTGGCAGTAGGTTCTACTTGATTACAGACAGCCCCCAAGTCTCTCTAACTCCCTAACATAGTACATTGTTGCAGATAAGTAACAGTTATAGTTACTCACCTACAACAATGGATTCTGTTAGAAAGTTATGTTACTTTACTAGGGTGACTATATTGATGTAAATGATATATGGCTAAATAACTGCATGGTTTTCAAAATGGTTTTTACTAGGGATGGGCACAAACTGAAACAAAACCCCAAATTCATCACAAATTTTTCCGTTTGTGGTTCACGAACAGAAGGTTGTGACAGGTCTACAGTCACAAATGCCATGAACTTTTAAAGAAATTTGTGGAGGTTTGTGGTTAGAGCAGAAAGCAGGAGTTTAAAGGGATTTAAACCCGCTTTCTGTTCTCCTTGAAAGCAGCAAAAACCACTGAGTGGTGGGGAGGTGCTTTCCACCGCTCAGCTGTTTCAAGCTGTCTTGTTCAGTCCCTTTAAAAAAACTGCACAAGACAGCCTGAAAAAACAGCTGCATCATGGGGAGGTGCTCCCTGCCTCTCAGCTGTTTCAGGCTATTATCTGCAATTCCTTTAAAGTTTAAAGGGACTGCACAAGACAGCCAGAAAAACAGCTGAGCACTGGGGAGATGCTCCCTACCACTCAGCTGTTTTGGGCTGTCTTCTACAGTCCTTTTAAAGTTTAAAAAGACTGCACAAGACAGCCCAAAACAGCTGAGCAGAAAAAAATATAAAAGCATACTTTTTGTGATTTCAGGAAAGGAAGCCACATATGGTGTACCAGCTGTTGACAATACAGTTTGGTACAGACTTTCTGAAAAAAACCTTTAAAAGGGCAGCACTACCTTATATTTCATGTATATACATGAACATGTAACCCGCCTTGAGCCTAAACAGGAATAAACTAAACAAATAAATAAACAAGGTTTGCCAGCCATGAACCATGAACTGGTTTCGTTTGTGAACCAACCCCTCCTTGTTCATTTTGTGGTTCAGCCATGAACTAAACCTCATTTTTCCAGTTTGTGTCCATCCTAGTTATTACTCAGGACCTTTCCAACATTTAGTAAGAGTTACACTTACTGCTGTACAGTTGTATTTACAAATTATTACTACTTTTATACATTGGAGCGGTTCAGTCTTTTAGGCAGCATAATAATTAAGCTGTGATTGAGGATCTGTACACAGGTCTTGCTAGTCTGACAAGATATCCCACTACATTATACATTACACTCTCTCTATGTTGAAATGACTCTGACATCTGAAGTTACTAAGTTATTGAATGGGACTCTAATTTTGATTAGCAGAAAGTATGTATAAAAAGGAGACAAGAATAGGTTTTGCTTAAAAGTACAAATTATTTCTTCAGCAATTCCACATTATTTCACTCTAAAGAATTCTGCATTAGAATCTTTCTTAAATCGCAACTGAAGTGAACCATGCAACAGCCTCATTCATTTGGAAAGAGGACTTTTGATTTATCCATTTTTATCCCTTGTTGTCACTGGCTGGAAAGTCATAAACAATAAAGTGCACCCACCTCATTCTCCAAACTAGTTTTGAAATTTGAAGATTTACTAAACATAGAATGATCATCTATTTAAATCTTCAGTAATTTTACTGTACCACCCAAGCATCATAAATCACAAGTGACATTGGCTAACAAGAGTTTAAGAGTTGGAACATGCAGTGTAATAAATTTCCAGACAGTTAAAAATCACTATAATTTTATTCTAATGCATTATAGATTGCCTGTAATATCATCCTGGCCGGGGTGACCCATTTCTAATTTTGAACAGCTGTTCAGCTCGGGAGTTAGTTAATGATTAAATATAAATTGCCTGATTTATTAGTCTGAATGGCTGAGCTTCCAGGTCAATGCTATATAGACAAAATCATCAGTCTTGATGCTTTTCAGAAGTTAACCATCTCCTGTTCAAGTCAAAAAGCATTTATTCTCTGAGGAAAAGAGGTGATGCTCTCAATTAATTGTTATATATTTTTTTTCTTTCTTAGCTCATACAACAGCACTTTTCGGGGGGGGGAGTCACCTTTTAGTAATAGTTTTTATTGAGTAGCACTTAGGTTTTAAGTAAAGCAAAACAGGGCCCCATAAACTGGAACAAGTATTTATTTTTATCGTTTGGAAACATTTTATGCCTACATAAACTGTATATTCCTGTTGATCTAATGTGATGCAACACAATGCACTGGAAACATTTTTAAATGATCAGAACAGAATTTTTGTGCTTCCTGATCTCCATGAAGTACTGCTCCTGGGGCATAAGAAACACTTCGGCAGAAGGAAGGGAGAATGCCAATTTAGTCTGGACCCAAACTGAAGTTCCTTCTTTTTCTAATACTACTCTGGAGTAAGTGAATTGCAGGTAGCATACTGCCATTAATATTACTATTTTGAATAGAAATAATTTTAACTGTTGATTGCCAAACTTAAATTATTGGCAGCCTTCTACATGGGAAAATGTAGTTAATTTTTAGTGAGGAAAGGCAGCTTTCTTTGCTAGTAATGGAAAGGTGTCAGGAATTTTAAAACGTTGAACTGACATACTAGCTAGATATAAACCTATTCATCTTTCACCAGTACTGCATTATTGAATTTAATATTATTTGTTCACTAAGAATTAATATGTAAATACCTCATCACAACTAGTAATTGAGCAAAACACATCACTTAGAACCGTTTTATGGGCCATTCCAGTTCTTAAGAAGAACATACATTAAAAGGGTAGTTATAGCTAACATTTGATGAAGATCTAGGATAAATATGGGAAGCAGTTTTCTTCTGGGATTTCACTACTGACCTCTGTTCCCAGAGATCTGGACGCAGCCCAGTAGCCAGAAAATTTGGGGTGGAGGAGCCCGGGAGATAAAAAAATTGTTAGGGGGTGGGGCTTGGCTGCTGCTTCCCTCCAGCAGCCAGCCCTCCCCATATCAGCTCTCTCTCACCCCAAAAAAGGGGGGGAGAGTTCCCATCATGTGCTTGACACCTTAATAAATAAAAAATGGAGTGAGGGGGTGGGGTAGGGGATTATTTTACAGTGTATCTTACAGTCACTGTTTTTTTCTCTCTCTCTGCTGCTCTCTCCTTGTCCCTGTTCCAGTTGCGCTCTCTCTCTCTGCTGCTCTCTCCCCATCCCCCTTGCAGTCACTCACTCTCTCGCTGTTTTCTCTCTCTCCTGCTCTCTACCTGTCCCCGTTGCAGTCTCTCTCTCTCTTGCTTGGCCTCTCTCCCTGTTTCTCTCTCTTTCTGCTGCTCTCCCCCTGTCCCCCTTGCAGTCGCTCTCCCACTCTCTCTCTGCTGCTCTCTCTTGTTGTGTTCTCTCTCTCTGCTGATCTCTCAATCCCCATTGTAGTCCTCTCTCTCTGCCTCTCGATCTGTGCTGCTCTCTCCCTGTCCCATTGCAGTCGCTCTCTGCTTCTCTCTTTCACTGTTTTCTCTTTCTCTCTCAGCTGCTTTCTCTTTGTCCCCATTGTAGTTGCACTTTCTCTCTCTCTGATGCTCACTCTGTTTTTCTCATTGTCCGCTTTGCAGTCACGCGCTCCCTCTTGCTCTGTTGCTCTCTCTCGCTGTCTCTCTCCCACTCTCTCCCCCCTCCCTTTTCCTTGGATCCAGCAGAGGGGTCTTACACATGGAAGGGAGGTTAAATATAACTGTTTTATTGTTTAACATGGCTCTTGCCACATTCTGTAAGCCACCCTGAGCCTGCCTTGGCGGGGAGGGCGGGGTATAAATAAAATTTTATTATTATTATTATTATTATAGAGTGGCCTGCTCCCTCCCAGCCCCCTGTAGCTATAGGCCTGTCTGGACGTCATTAAAAATATGTCATCTTCTCTGGCTAAACGGGAAGCATGAACTAGATAATTATCACATCTTGATAGTCTCTGGATCTATTATCCCATATGAAGAAATAAAAAGGAAAAGTACTGGTCAGATTACTTTGTCCAAGTATCTTCAATTGAAGAGTTTTCTTATAATTCTAAATGTAATGGTTTGGTTTCTCTATGAGGCAAAAAAGTAAATTTGAAAAAATGCTGACTTGGCATTCAAAACACTTGTTTCATAAGCTTTATGGTCTAAATATCTCACAACAATGATACCAAATTTTTATTTATAAATGGAATCAAACTTTAGAAAATGAAGTTGCAAGAGAAGTTTGGGAATTTCATTGTCAGTTTGTATGAATTTTAGAGAAATCTATAAAATGATACATCCATTATATTTGATCCCAAAGCTAATTAAACAAATCTATAATTACTGTTCTGGTGAATGTTGGTATTGCCATGTTAAGTCAGCCACTTTCATCCACATGTGATGGTTCTACCCAAGAGCAGTCCTGTTTTGGAGAAAAATTGCTGTTTTGCTGAGATTTGGTCTAGGTAGAAAGGTAGGTATTAAGCCAGAAATCATGTCATTAAACTATTTCCCAAAAACTCCGAAGAAATTACAAATTATAATGTTGAATTTAATTATGGCCACACACTTGACAATACTGGAAATCAAAAAACATCCTGATATAAACAACTGGTTAGGAAAGATAAAGGAGGTTTACCTTATGATTAAACTTACATCTTTCCAAAGGAATGACAATTTTGAAGAGTTAAGGTCTGAGTGGTTTAAGGATTATTCAAGTGGATTGTTTAATTTTAGTAATTATGTGTGCAATGATGTTTTAAATGTATGTAAGTTATAAGCAAATAATAAAAACTGAATTTTCTTTGAATAAATGGCACATATTGACTACGATACAGAGGTGAATATGGACCAACTGGCATGTGAACCCACAAACCACTTTTGAACTACACTGGGTGCTAGTCCTTACAAGCATGCAAAAATAATACTGAATTCCACTTCAGTAGGGTTTAAGCATGCTTACTTAGAAGTGGCTTAATACCACTGTGTTCAGACACCATTATTTCCATAATTCAGTTTAAATAACTGCATTTTTATGGTTTGGGGGGGCAATCACATAGAAATCCACAGTGACTTACAACATCACTCTTTCCTGCTTCATATTATTACCCTTATAACAACAATCCTGACCATTAAATTATTACCTACTCTGATATAAAATACTGTTCTATAGACAAAAATAATTAGAAAACTGAATTCTGTACAGAGGTTTTATTAGATGTGTATTTTGTCCTTATTAAAAGATTAATGGTTTTTTTAAAATGAAAGTAAGGCAGAAACAATACAAGCAGTGTAGCCCACTTATCCAAAGGTTAAGTGCATTGTGGGTGGATACAAAATGACTCAGACCTGACCTGAGGATTATTCAGTCTCAGTGCTCATTAACCAGAGGCTGACCATGCTGTCAGAAAGTATTCGCTGCTGTGTGCAGATACATTGACTTAGCTACAGAGACTTTTCCTTGGGGACATATATATAGCATATGATGCAAAGACAACAGCAGCAAACCCATCACAACGTCTAGGGGCTCAGTTGCCCATTAAGAAAACTGCTAAGAAAGGCCACTACAAAACTCATAGGCCCTTCTAAAATGTAATTATTTGGGAGTTTCTCAGTACGGAGAGTGTTTACCCATTCCATTGCTTCTAGGAATAGAAGTATCAATTATCAATCTTTTACCTGTTTAGATAGACCAAGAGATAGGGAAGATTTATTTGGTGAAAATGATCATTTGTTTAGTGGATGGGGTTTGAAAGATCATCCTCTCGGACATATGAAAATGTACTTCCTAAGCATCCCCAGTGATGGAAAAGGAAATTATACATAGTGATTTAAATTAAATGTCAAATCAATGCTTTTAAATGTTAATTTCCTCAAAGTACCCAGTGCTATGGCCATAGAGACCTGTTGGGAACTGGTCTTCTCTGAAATGTTTCAAAGCTCCTTACATGAATTTTCAGGTTGTTTTTTAAAAAGAATATTAACATGTACTCCGTAAGCATTGATTTTCACAGCTTTAAGAAAAGACATATAAATTATATTCTACTAAATTATTTACTAAGCAGTAAACCTGCTCCTGGTTTACATTGTTCTGGTCTATGAGTCTTACTACTGTACATAATTGGAAGACAGATCGTTCTGTTTTTTTTTTTAATTGACTAAATAAAGTACAGCAAATCCCAGTCATGGTAACACAACTTATCAGTAAAGGAACAGGCAGAAGACAGGCCAAACAGACAAAGACAAACAATAAGCATTTCTTCAAAAACATTAGGAGCAGGAAACTAGCCAAGGAGGTGGCTGAGCCTTTGGACGACAAAGGAATAAAATACTCGCTTAAGGAAGATGGAAAGACGGCACAGAAATTAAAGTAACTGTTTGCATTTATTTTCACTGGGGAAAGTGTGTGGGGCATATCCAAACTGGAGTCACTGTTATTAGGAAGGATGTTTTGTTATTAGGAAGGATAACTTTGGGACTGCCTCTTCCCACTTGAGCCCTGCAGGCCTTTATAATCTACAAACCAACATCTTCTGGTGGTCCCTGCCCCCAGGGACTACCAACTAAGTGCACTGACTAGGACTGGGTCTTCTTGGCCATGGCCCCTATCTAGTGGAATGCGCTTCCATTAGAGATCAGAGCCCTGTGGGACCTACTACAGTTCCTCAGGGCCTGTACAATGGAGCTTTTCCATCAGGCTTTTAGCGAGGCAGTGGGCTGCAACTTTTTATCAGGCCTCACCTCCAGAGACCTCAGATTTGAGTGACCTCTTGGGACCCAATTGGCTGTTTACCTGTTGAGGCACCAGTTAGCTGTTAATGTTCTAATAATTCTAGATATATTTTAACTTAATTTTTTTTTAATATTGTGAATTTTTTAATGATGGAACTGGCCTAAGCCTGTTTGTGTGTGTGTGTGTGGAGGGGAAGGGCTGGGCTGGATACAAATTGAATAAAATTAAATTTAAAAAATGTCTGAAGGGTGCCTGAAGAGCTGAGTCAAATAGAGGTGATAAGGGATGAAATTCTAAGATTATTAGGCAAACTGAAAACCAGTAAATCTGCAGGCCCAGATGACAAACATCAGAAGGTTCTTAAAGAACTTAAATATGAAATTAGTGAGGTGCTAACAAGTATATGTTGTAACTTGCTGCTAAAATCAGTTTCTATGCCAAATGATTAGAAAATACCCAAAGTCACCCCAATTTTTATAAAAGGGTTCAAAGGGGACCCAGGAAATTACAGCCCAGTTACTCTAACATCTGTTCCAGGTAAATTAGTAGAAAATATTATTAAAGAGACAATAATTAGGAACACAAGAGGAAATAAGTCTGCTGAAGGAAAATCAACATGGCATCTGCAAAGGGAAGTCCTGCCTCACTATCCTCTCAGATTTCTTTGGGTAGGTTAACAGGCATGTGGATAACGGTGACATAGCACACATTATAGATTTCCAAAAGGCTTTTGACAAGCTACCTCACCAAAGACTCCTAAGTAACCTTATCAATTATGGGATAACAGGACACATTCTCTTTTGGATTAAAAGTTGATTAAATGGCAAAAAGAAGAAAGCAGGAATAAATGGACAGTTCTCACAATGGAGGGAAGTGAGCAGTGAGGTCCCAAAAGAATCAGTACTGTAACTAATGCTATTTACCGTATTTTTTGCTCCAAAAGACGCACTTTTCCCTCCCCAAAAAGTGTGGGGGGGGAAGTGTGTGCGTCTTATGAAGCGAATACTGACAGCCCCCCCCACCCCCTGCACTTCTGACGTGCTTCTCTCCCAGCCCCAATTCCCCCCCCCCACTTCCCGGCTCCGTGGCTTCTAGCGCCGCCTCAGTGCCCTCGCCCAGCCTCCGCCTCTTTGAGGGGGCGGGAAGACGAGCCGGTGCAGAGGCAGCATCGCTTGGTATGGAGCTAAACAACATCTAGACTCCGTTGAAAAAAGCAACTCCAGATGCCATCTGATTGTAAACAAGCTGAATAGCTCTGGAGGAGTCAGAGGGGTGGCAGTGAAGAAGACTGGTCGAAATGTCTCTTCGAGAGGGCCGCTGCCACTCTGGCGATGAAGTTCGCGCTGCTGCCTCTTCTTTCTACTAACAACAAACACTCCATTCCCAAACTGAGGCTGCAGCTTTTTCCCACCCTCGACAGCCGACGCAGCTCCAACTTCTCCCTCTTTCTATTTGTTTACAATCAGATGACATCACTCCTGCCCGAGCCCCCTCCCTCCGCCCTCACTCCCCTTCGTGCCGTAGACGGGAGATGATTGAAGTGTTTGTCAATGTCGCTGCTGCCCTCCTACATCAGCGAGAGGCAGATGAGTTCGGTGGAGCTTTTCAATTCAGTTTTCTGAACACGCTCAGTGCTTTCCCTAACTCTCCTCTTTTTCCCTGACCCCCGGCACTCGCGCTCCCCTCTGCCCCCTGCCTTCTCACTCAACCACCAGAGCTGGCTGCCCCTTGCCCCCATGCATCCTTCCCTTTACACCCGGGCCAGCATGATACGCGAGATCGCCGTGGCTGTGGGCTTCATCTCCAAGTTCCTGTGCACCAAGGAACTGATGAATGAGCGGCAGTTGCAAACGTTCAGCCAGAGCCAGAGCCGGCAGGTGAGAGACGGGGGGGGGGGGGGGGTACTTCAAGAAGGAAAAGGGGAAAAGTTGGATCTACATGGATCTTCATGAACTCATATGATTTTTTACATTGAAATGAAATAAAACCACTGTAATTCTATAGATCCTGTCTTAGACTATAGGCAGGACCACAAAAATCATGCTTCCATGGATTCGTGGCGCCTCAGCAATGCAAAAACAGGGTTCCAAAGCAGGGATCCTCATGAATTCATATGATTTTATGGTGAAATGAAATCAAACCAACATCATGTTGTAGATCCTCTCTTAGACTATAGGCAGGACCACAAAAATCATGCCTCCACGAATTTGTGGCACCACAGCACTGAAAAAACATGTTTCCAAACCACAGATCCTCATGATTTTTGCTTCGGATCCCCCAAAACTCACCATCAGTTCTTATATCATGTCCATGGACAGAGTTTGCACCAGAGAAATCATGGATCCACGGCTTCGTGGCAGCACCAGGGACCAAAAACTTGGTTTTGAACCACAGATCCTTATGGATCCTCATAATTTTTGCTTTGGATCCCCCAAAGCTCACCATCTATTCTTATATCGTGTCCATGGGCAGAGTTTGCACCCCAGAAATCGTGGATCCACGGCTTCGTGGCAGCACCATGGACCAAAAACTTGGTTTTGAACCACGGATCCTTATGGATCCTCATGATTTTTGCTTTGGATCCCCCCAAGCCCTCCATCCAGTCACATATCATGTCCATGGGCAGAGTTTGCACCACAGAAATCATGGATCCACGGCTTCGTGGCAGCGCCAAAGTCCAAAAACTTGGTTTTGGACCACGGATCCTCATGGATCCACATGATTTTTGCCTTGGATCCCCCCAAGATCACCATGCAGTCACATATCATATCCATGGGCAGTTTGCACCCCAGAAATTGTGGATCCATGGCTTCGTGTCAGCACCATGGAACAAAAACTTGGTTTTGGACCACGGATGCTCATGAATCCTCATGATTTTCACTTTGGGCCACCCCAAGCTCACCATCCAATCAAGGTGGAGGGAACAGCTGAACCGCCCTGGGAGGCCCCCCCCCCCAGCAGGAGGAAGAGGAGGAGGAGCCCCATGGCTTGGGGCTGGCGACCAGGTCCGCTGAGTCTGCAGCACTTAGACTATGTGTTCCTCACGTAGTATTCACAAGTATTGGTGCCTTTTTGCCAGCCCCGTTTGTGCCGAAGGAAGGAAGGCTTCAAGGGGCGTGGCCTAGGAGGGGTGGAAGTCTTCACGCGGTGATGGCGGCCAGTGCTCCCGAGGCGTCTTTTTCAGTTACAGTATGTAAATAAACATTAAATTTGCCCGAGACATTTTTTTTTTTTGGAAGCAACAGTGGGAGGGCTTCTGGAGTTTTGGCCCTGCTGGTGGACATCCTGATAGCACCTGGGTTTTGGCCACTGTGTGACACAGTGATGGACTGGATGAACTCTTCCCTAAGAGCAGCAGCAAAAGATAATGGTGATATTGGATTTATATCCGAACCCATACTCTGAATCTCAGAAGGGCTCACAGTTTCCTTTATCTTCCTCCCCAACAACAGACACCCTGTGAGGTAGGTGAGGCTGAGAGAGCTCTCCCAGAAGCCGCCCTTTCGAGGACAACTCCTATGATAGTGATGGCTGACCCAAGGCCATTTTATTACACTATTTGGTTCAGAATATTTTTTTCCTGTTTTCCTCCTCTAAAAACTAAGTGCGTCTTTTGGTCAGGTGCGTCTTATGGAGCGAAAAATATTTTTCATACATAGTTTAGAACTGAGGGTGAGTAATGTAGTAGTCAAATTATTCAAGATGGCAAAAACTATGTCACATTGTGAAGAGCCACAGGAGGATCTCTCTAAATTGGGTGAGCAGCACCACATGGCAAATGAAGTTCAACATGGGTAAGTAAGGTGATGCATATTTGACTACAAAAGTCTACTGCCCTTGTATGGGTGTGGCTTCATTTGGAATAGTGTGGAATTCTGGGCTCTGTATTTCAAAACAGGCATTGCAGAAAAAGTGAAGATGATTGGGGATTGGAGTACCTTTCCCGTAAGGAAAGGCTGGAGAGTCTAGGAATTTTCAGTCTAGAAAAAAGATGGCTAAGGGGAGACATGATAGAGCAGGGGTGTCAAACTCATTTGTCATGAAGGCCATGTGTGTTATAAAATGTAAAGCCAAATAGTATAGATATAAATTTTATAAAGGACACAAACACTATTAAAGACTTTTTTTAAAAAAAAAACATGCTTAAAACATTAGCACCTGTTGGTCTTAATGGTACTTTCTTTGCATCTCTCCTATGTGATCCAGGGAACTGGGCAAAGGAAGCTAAGTCTCTTTCCTTCCCCAGGAGACAAGGAGGGGGAGGATCCTCAGCCAACAGAAGGAAGAGAGGCTTGACTCAGTAGCTCTGTTGTGCGGTTGAGCAAAGAAAGCTGTGGTTCAGAACCAGCTTTCATTTCCCCTTCTTTTACAATACCATTTCATTTTACTAGCACTCCTTTTCTTTCTTTTTCTGATGGTCAAGTCACAGCTAATTTGTGGTAACCACACAGGGTTTTCAAGGCAAAGGACATTCAGAGGTGGTTTGCCTTTGTATCACGACCTTGGTATTCCTTGGTGGTCTCCCATCCAAATGCTTACCAAGACTGACTCTGTTTAGCTTCCAAGATCAGTGGGCTAGCCTGGGCTATCCAGGTCAGGACAGCACTGTTACAAATGGTATTAATACAGATGGTATTAAGAAAAACTAACTTACCTCAAGTCCTTTAACAAGCCTATTAGCTAACTCAATTGTCTTGTTGGTTCGACTGACATCTTCTTGACATCTAACTTTCTCCGCTGTTGCTTCTTCAAATGATGCTGTGAGTTTCTGCAGATTGAGACCCAGTTCCTGTCAAAAGGAAGTTTCAGTTTTTGATTGCACCTTTGGCAATTCTCATTCCATACTTTCATAACAACTAGCACCAAAAGACCCACCACTATAGTAGGATGAAGTCATGTGATGTAGTATTTATTACATTTCAATATACTTTGCTTTCATCTCATCTGCTTGCTCTGCCCATCATCATCAATAAATCTCTTAAAATCAACAAAACTGAGCCAAATTAATCTTCATCAAAATGAAAGAAACATACAAGTAGTTACTTACAAGAATTTAAAGTGCGATTACGTAGTTCAACAAGTCACTCATCACTATGGCAAATACTTTGACATTTGTGGAGAATATGGTCAATAAATATGTCAAACAATATTTTAAAATGTTTATGGCTTAGCTAAAGTTTAAATAATTTCTGAAGGATTTGCATGGGTTTTTCTCATGACCTGTTGATAAATCTAAAGAAATGCAATGTAATACCTTTTATTAAGAGCAACTAAAAACATGCAGCTCACTGCTCATGCTTTCACAGGTACAACCCTTAACCTCTTGAATGTAGTGTGCAAAATTTACTGTTGCATGTGAGCCAATAAACTGTGATCAGCTATTTCATTTGCATGATGCTTATGACAGAACCTCTAATGCCACAGTGGTTTTTGTTATTAATGCTCCTGATGGTCACAGCAACTACATTCCCAGCCACACACAACACCCAGTGCTGTTGAGGAAAAGGCATACAGGTAGGTGTGAATATGAGTGGCAGGAGGGGTCATGAGTAGGCTGAGGAAAGATGCACAGGCAGGTACAGGGTACATGGTGTAGGGGCAGGAAGGGAATACGAGCAAGAGTCCTGGTGGCTGACAGAGGAAGGGAAGGGAGCCACTAAGTATTCTCTACCCCTCAAAACCTGGAACCAGC
Source organism: Heteronotia binoei (assembly GCF_032191835.1). NCBI lineage: Eukaryota > Metazoa > Chordata > Lepidosauria > Squamata > Gekkonidae > Heteronotia > Heteronotia binoei. The sequence continues at coordinate 53,758,090 of NC_083232.1, read as the reverse complement.
CGTGTTGCTACTGTCTCAGTTGCTGACATTTCAATCTTTCATGCTAAAGACCTTTAGCCCAGACAGCTTGTTGCTTTGAGACAACAGAATTAATGACCATTTGAATCTACATAGTAACAAATAATATTAAATTTAGCCAAAATATTTACATATCACACTACAGATGCTCTAAAAACACCTTACTAGTGCAGACCAGGGGAACAGTCACAGACTGCTTTGTTGGAAATGGACATATTTCCTCAGCTACTTATGAGAGAATCCATGCACACATACTGCAGTGTTTTTAATTGTCAGTAACATAAAACATCCAAAGTTACTGGTCCCTGGTAGTAATCTGTATGTCACAACTTCTAGTGTTATTATAAATTATTTTATAAATCCAAATGTCTACTAACCCCAGAACCCTTCATAAATTGTTTAGATATGACAAGGGGCTACCACAAGCTAGTTCAGGAAGCCACAGAGAAATATAAATGAGAATATTATACAATGGGAGAGGAGTGCAACAGCTGGAATGCCTGGTTAACCAGATATGCAAGTGTGACTGGAATTCTACTGGGTAATGAGGTAGCTGATCCAATTTTGTTTATGGAGGCATTTATGGTAATGATTTTAAGGATGACCCGTTCTGCATGGCAAAATGCCATGGGCTCCTCAGAGAGTTTAAAATGGAGACTCGAGCAATGTGGAACATTAACTGTGATCCTATCATGTTTAATGGACTATGAACAAGTCTTGAATGTGTAAGTAGTAAGAAGGCTAATAGAGAACCATCTTTTAAAATATCTGAATGAAGAATACACCTATGCCAAAAATTGTACACAGGATGAGCAAGATTCTTTCTAGAAAAATCAGTCCTGAAAATAAATATTTTTTAATAACAATAATCTAAGTTTCGAGGGTTGCTTCTGTTCTAGGGAAGCAATGAACTAATTTTTTCCTCCATCTTTCCTAGCCATCTCTGATTGGTTGCTTCTTGACTTGTGACCCATCAAGCCCCAAACACCCCAGCTGAGTAGAGTGTGCCATCACAGAGTTTATAAATGTCCTGTTTTTGCAATTTGCAGGGATGGGTAGAAAGGCCATCAGTCAGATAGGTCCAGGGCTGGTGTGTGGTACATTAACATTGCAAGTTACAAGTTGTGCAGTTCTGAACCAACTTTTGATGACCCAATGGAGGGTTGCTTTATGAAGGGCTTGCTATATTTACCAGATACACTGCTCTTTTGGTAACTGGGTGTTCCAGAGTACAGAGGATGACAGTTAAGCAACCTGGCCAACAAAAATCTTACACTTACACTGCAGGGGATCATCATTACTTTTTAAGGATCATCATGCAGACATCTGGTCAATGCAGCTGCATCCAAAGTATGATTATACCAATTCTAAGTCCACTCTCTTCAATGGACTTAGATGGGTATAATTCTGCTTAGGAGGGCACTATCAGTTACATGAATTGTTGATTAATAACCTAGTCATTGCTATGCTGCAAAGTACAAAAATTCAAGCTGTGATAAGGAAATCTTTTCCAGGACTGTAGATATCAGTTTTACAGATAATTTCAAATTTGGAGACATAATGGAAAATGCAAACATTCCATTATGGAGATCATGTAAAATTTCCATGCCTAGATAATATATTTAATTTGTTTATTTTTGAAATATTTATAACCTACTTTTCCTTTTAGGAGCCCAAGATGGCTAACAACAAATCTGTTAAAAGGTGGGGGTTTTTTACTTAAAAGCCTCAAAACAAGGTACATACAGTAGCTCTTTGACATCCATAGGACATCCACAGGGATCACCATGAATGACAAATCCATGAATCCAGAGAGCCTGGAATTTGCTGCCTTTTAGCAGCAAAACAACTAAATTCCCTGCATAATGTAATGATGATGAAGTGGGAGTAAAAACTGGCTGGAGACTACTTTGAATGATCCATCCACAGCCTTGATTTTTGAAACCGCAAGGCACAAACCTGCAAATGGTGACATGCTACATGGATAACAAAATATTTACAGAAACATGGGAAATGCCATCTGAAATAAAGAGGAATTTACATGCTTCTATAACCACAATTGTAGGACAATTATAGATGAGGCCTATGAATGGAGGATGCAACTCTGACGGAGAGCACTGTTCCCTAGTTGTCTGCAGGCATATTAATATATATGAATGTATCTGCTGTTGTTTCTCTAGTTTTTGTGACTGAGAAATATACTTGAGAATATTAAAATATGTTTTAATAATATTGTATTATAAATAAAACAGTTACTAGTATCTTATTTTTATGTTTCCTTTGCTGGTGTGCTGGTTGATGTCAAGTCCTATAAAACTAAAGGAAATAATGCTGAAAACTGAAATATACTTTAAACATATTGTTGGATTCTTTCCAAGGAAAGGGAGTGGGAGTCTTCACCTCAATCCTGATCATTGTGCATCCTACGACAAAATCCAAATTATAGTGATTTGTGTTACTCTGAAAATAACATTAATGCTTGTTATGCTACATCAGCTAAACATGTCAGGGAATGTAAAAATACTATATTGACAAACTCCCCACAGACATTGATCTGAAGAATTTCTATTTCTGTATTTAAATTACATCCTCCAAGGCCATAACAGTGGAATAGGGAAAAAATCTTCAGTGTTGAAAACTGCAGTACAATTCTGCTAAATGGAAAGAACAAGAAGAGGAAGCTAACAAACAAAAAATCAACTGAAATAAACTTGTGCAACTGTCAATTCCACACAAAATAAAATATGTAATTTGGAGGGAGCGGAATTCAGCTCCACCTTGTGATCCCTTATTTCATGGTACAAATTCCCATATAACCAAGGAAGTCTGATAGTGTACAATTAAAACAACAAAAAGGTAAACATTTGCAAGGTCTGGCAACATAGTAACCCAATTTTGGTTGGGGTTTAGAAAGTGCAGAACACGTGTTTCTATGTTGAATACCATAATAGTCCAGCTCTGGAATGAAGCAGTTAATCTCAATTTAAAAATTACATGGAAGAAGTTATTAAAAAATTACATGGAATAACTTATTAAACTTAGTAAAGTTGAAACATACCTCGTTTGCAAGAAAGGGCTACCTGACTGAAATGTACTAATGTTTAAAGCAGCCATGAAGATCCACAGAATGTCTATACCTCCAAGAATGTATAAAAGGATTATGTCCTTATTTTCTACAGATTATGGTGAAACTCTCAAGAAGAAAGTGTTCATCTACGACAACAATGGTGCTGACACACTTAGAATAACTACCAGAGATTAAGATGCACTAGCTCTTACGTGAGCAGCAAAACTGATAGACGTATATAACACACTAGCAGTTTTACTGGACAATTGGAAAATCAAATAAAATCTGTATCCCAAATATTTCTTGCTATTGTAAATATGATTCTGTACAGATTATTCATCAAAAATGCATTACACTCAACTAGCGCTTGATGTATCACAGCTTTTTGTTTTGTGCAAATAAGGTTACAAACTGACTGGAAGAAGTATGACATTAGGTTGAAAAGATCTTCATTTGAAATGTACTTGAGGCTTTCAACAGTATAGGAAAATGGGGGGGGGGGGGGAATGGGAACAGTGGAGGTATTAGAACAAAGTAGGAGCCCAGTACCACCTTTAAGACCAACAAAGTTTTATTCAGAATGTAAGCTTTCGTATGCACGCTTACTTCATCAGACAATGGAATGGGGTACAGTGAGCAGAGCTACATATAGCTGGTGGGCAGTGGTTAAAAAAGTGGGACAAAGTTAGAATCCAGTGGCAAAATAGTGAAATTAACAAACTGAAAGAACATTTGGTCTGGATAGCATTTGCGTGGGAAACCAATAAAACAGTAATATGTCAGAATGGGAGAATGATGGTGAGAGTGTCATAAGGCAATAAATGCAGCCTGTTAATTGTTCTGTTGCTTGCAAGTCTGGGTTAAACTGAGAACATCTCTTTCCCAGAGGTATTCCTATCCACCTAATTTATTTTTAATATGTAACATACATTATAAACATCTATGTTAAAAAGTCATTCTAAGTAAGGAATCCTAATGATGGCAGTCTTGTCCTAATCCAAAGAGCACAAAATCCTCCCACAGCATCAAACATCTGTATTCCAGAACATGACAGTTTATTTTTTTTTAATCAAGGAAGGGCTATCTATACTGCTATTTCAGAGTGCATCACCATGAAGTGACAGAGACTACTTTAACATTCCAATCCATTTGCTTATTTCTAAAATCCAAAGCACCTACTTGACTTGAGCATTCAACAGTAATTAGTAGAAAAGGTTTAAGAGCCATGCATTATTTAAAGAAAGAGAGAAGAAAAAAAAATTGTCTGCAAATGAATATAAGAAGGTACCTTGTATCTCAGCTCTGTCAAGTACAATACTTTGACTGGCAACAACTTGCCGGAGTCTCAAGAAAAAAATGGTTTTCTTCACCACTCAATATTCTTTAACTGGAGATTCCAAGGACTAGATTTGTGTCCTTCTGTATGTAAATCTGCCTCGGAGCCATGGCCCTTCAAGACGTTCACAGTAAAAGTAACATAGGAGTCAGCATGGGACTTGAAATTTTATGGACAAATGTCCACGCCAGCAGGTAAAAAACTATGCAGACTTCATGCTAACAATATGCCACTTTTTATTTTATAAATGAGACCCTCCTGTCACTTTTTATTAGAGACTCATTTTCAGTGGCAATGGACATCATTAAATTTATCACACTGTATTTAATGGAAGTCAGGTTTTAGTAAATGCAATGGATTGGCCAGGTCACTGTAGACCTTGGTTAAATGTATCTAACCTGATTTGTATGGGAAAAGAAGTTTCTCACATTGTTTGGTGTTTTCCACATATAGCAAGCTTTCTTTCCAGTTGTTGATCAGGGGATGATAGTTTCAAAGATGTCATTGTGACATCTTTGGTAGTACACATGCCTGCCTGAATGTAAGATATGTTGTCACAGAATCATAGAGTTGGAGGGGACCTTCATGATCACCTAGTCCAGGGGTGGCCAATGGTAGTTCTCCAAATGTTTTTTGCCTACAACTCCCATCAGTCCCAGCCAGCATGGCCAATGGCTGGAGCTGATGGGAGTTGTAGGCAAAAAAAATATCTGGAGAGCTACCATTGGCCACCCCTGTAACCCCCTGCACACTGCAGAAAAATCACAAGTACCTCTCCCTCTACATACATACCCAGTGACCCCTGCTCCAAGCCCAGAAGATGGGAAAAAGAAAAAAAACTCTCCAGTGGCAGAACTGGCCTGGAGAAGAATTGCTGCCTGATCCCAAAGTGGCAAACAGCATTTCCCTGGGCATGTAAGAAGGGACCAAAAGAACTAAGAACTGATGCAACCTTTCCAGTCCTTCCTTTCATGATCTGCCTAAGTTCACAGAATCAGCATTGCTGTCAGATAGTAGCTATCTAGCCTCTGTTTAAAAAACTCCAAAGAAGGAAAGCCCACCACCTGCTAAGGAAGCCTATTCCCAGGGGTGGAATTCTAGCAGGAGCTTCTTTGCATATTAGGCCATTCACCCCTGATGTAGCCAGTCCTCCAAGGGCTTACAAAAAAGCTCTTGGATGATTGGCTATATCAGGGGTGTGTGACATAATATGCAAAGGAGCTCCTGCTAAAATTCCACCCCTGCCTGTTCCACTGAGGAACCACTCTGTCAGGAAGTTCTTCCCAATGTTTAGTCAAAAACTCTTTTGGTTTAATTTCAATCCACTGGTTCTGGTCCAACCTTCTGGGGCAACAGAAAACAATTCTGCACCATCCTCTATATGACACCTCAACACTTGGTGTTCATATCACCTCTCAGTCATCTCCTCTCTGGGCTAAACATACCCAGCTCCTTCAACCTTTCCTTGTAGGATGAGGGAGACCTGGCTTGGCAGTAGTTTGCGCAAAAATAATCTAGGGCTCTTAGTGGACCATACAATGAACATGAGTGAGCAATGTGATGTGATAGTTAAAAAGGCAAATGTGATTTTGGGCTGTATAGGAATTTATATTCATCCTTGGATATAAGGCTCTCCTTCCATTTTCTAAACAAGTCTTTTTTATTTCTCAATTCTTTAGAAAGCTGTTTATGAAGCCACCTTGGCTTCTTTAGGCTCCTCCCATTTTTCCTTTTCCTAGCAATTGTTTGTGATTGTGCCTTCAAAATTTCACTTTTAAGAAACTCCCACCACTCTTGAACTCCATTCTACTTAAGTATTTCTGATCATGGGATTCTACCCAGCATCTCTGTCAAAAGTTTAAGTTTGTCAAATTTTGCTTTCCTGAAGTCTTACCTATATGTCTGACTACATACAGCTTTTTTCTTCCCCAAGACTGTAAATTCCAAAACTACGTGGTCACTACTTCCCAGGGTGCCCACTACTTTCACCTCGTCAATCAGTTCTTCCCTATTGGTGAGAATCAAGTTCAAGATAGCTGAGCCCCTTTTTTCCCACTCTGCTTTCTGGAAATGAAGTCAGGAGATACTTTGATAGGGACTGAGGATGCTCTAAGACAGGGGTGTCAAACTCATTTGTTTTGAGGGCCGGATCTGACATAAATGTGACCTTGTCGGGCCGGGCCATGTGTATCATAAAATGTAATGCCAGATAGCGGACATATAAACTTTATAAAGGGCACAGACACACAATTATTTTTTTTTTACTTAAAATAAAACATGCTTAAAATATTAGCATGCTTGCAATATTTTGTTTTACAGTCACTGGTGAATGTCACCTCTTGCTATGAATTATTGCATCAAAAACTGCAGACAATGTCTGTGCTGTACCAGTCTTGAATATGTGCTGTTCAGGTGTGCACGTCTGTAAGCTGCAAATTTACTTTTGATTCATTGGCATTCATTACAGACATCTCATAGTCAATGCTTTGAGCCTAAGACCCAGAGGAACATGAAGCAGTTGGGCATTGTGAACTTTTGTACAGAAGTTGCTTCACGTACTAGTCAACAACATGTGAAGGCACCATGGCACAGACTGAGGGCTATGTGCTTGTCTACAAAATTATCATTTTCCCCAGAAAAATGACTACAACTAAAAAAAAATACAACTTCCCTCCAAAAAACAACTACAAGAACAGAGATACAGCCACGTACAGTGGTCAGTGTCAGGATACTGTCTGGGAGGTCTAAATTAAAGACCCCCAACCAAAGGAAAAGGTGAAAGAAAAATTAAGGAAAATTTGCTGGGTAAACCTGGGGTCGAACACACTCTCATCCTAATGCTGATATTTCTCTTCTAAATAGTTCACATGCTTTCAATTGAGAAAGACTGGAGGGCATGAGTACAGTGAAAAAGAGGAGGGGAACCCAGTTACACCCATAACAAGCCCAACAAAACTCTCTCTTTCTGTAGCAAGGCAAAAAGCTCATACCTTCACTAAAACGTTGCTAGTCTTAAAAGCACTCTTTGTAGCTCTCTCCTGATAGTGGGGACTGGCAAAGGAAGCTCTGGCTCTTTCTTTCCTTCCCTGGGGCATGTGGAGGGGGAGGAGCCTTAGCCATTCATTAGAAGGAAGAGAGACTTGTCTCAGTAGATCTGCAGAGTGATTAATTGAGCCTGGCAAACTTAATCACCCAGCAGAACAATAGAGCCAAGTTCCCTCATTGGCTGAGACTGCTCCTCCCTCCTCCTCCTCCCTTTTGGAAAAGGGAGGGGGGAGAGGGAAAGGCTGCTTTGCTGTTCTGGTTTATCTGGGAAGAAACTGAAAAAAGCAGGCAAAGTAAAATGAAGCAGACGACAGCCAGTTGCTGGAGGGCCTGATTGGAGCCCTTTGCAGGGCTGATATGGCCCGCGGGCCAAATGTTTGACACCCCTGCTCTAAGTGGCACAGGAAATTCAGAGCAATGCAGAATCAGCAGGGGAAAGGAGGTGAGGAAACCAACATGCTCAAGTACCTAAGAGCTTATATAATTTCTTAGGGGATCTGGGTGGTTATGCAGATATACAGGAATTTCCTAATATCCTCAAAACTTTTGCAATTCCTTGCCAGCCGTCAGCTTGTTTCCTCTAACTGCAAGACTCACAGTTGAGTGTCTATCAGCAAGGCAATGAAAAAGAACCATCTACAAACAAGGAATAGGGTTGCAGGGTCTTACCTGGTTTCCAGTGGGGGGCTCTCAGGTCCCCAGGATGTTCTTGCATTTTATGGTAACCAAAGGATTTGGCCAAAATGCTAGAGTGCTTGTGCACAATGTGCCTGGCGTTACGACATCACTTCCTGGTGATATCATTGCACCAATGATGTTGGTGCAGGAGGGGGCTGTTTGGTGGTGGGGCTTCCCCTGCTGACCAGCTGGCTGGCAGCAGATTAGAGCCTCCAAAACCAGGGAACTGGCAACACTAGGAGGCTTTGCATACTTGGGAGGTTACTCAGGTATGCAGAATATTAGTTTGAAAACAGAGTAAACATGCCCATTGTCCTTGGGATTATGAGAGCTGGTGCAGTGCCATTAAAAGCAAAACAAGACAGAAAGAGAAAGGGAAACTGGCCTGTCCAGAGCCATAGAAATCCTAGAAGGAAAGAGGCACTCTGGGTAGTAAGGAATTGTCCATTCATTGGGTTGGATCCAGGGCAAGGATCATGTAAGGACCTCAGATCTTCCCAGGTTTTCTTTCCCTCCAGCAACCATTTTCAATCATGGGAAAGTTTCTATTGATGTAAAAAGGCTGCACCACATTGCAGCCTCCCAACCCATGTGGCTCTTTGTCAACATGAGTCTTCCAACCCTAGGAATAAATTCTGCCAGAGCTGGAAGGGACTGCCTAGAGTAGCGGTCCCCAACCCCCGTATCGGTCTGTAGCCCTTCAGCAGTTGCGCCACCAGCCTCGCTCCCCGCACCCTGCAGTGCCCTGCAGCCTCCCCACCCTCTCAGTGCGGCACCTCCTTCTCCCTCTGTTTTTACAATTCAAAACCAGGGAAAGTGCCTTCCAGGCTCTTTAAAAGCTCAGCCCCCCCCATCAGCTGATCCATGGGGGAAACCACGGCAGCAGTGGCGAGTGACCGCTGAACAAGTGGCACTGCCCTTGCCTTCAGAGGGCAAGGGCAGTGCCACTTGTTCAGCGGTTCGTTCGTCACTGCTGTTGCAGAGGCAAGTTTTTACAGAGCCCGGAAAGCGCTTTCCCCGGCTTAACATGGTAAAAATGGAAGGAGGAGGAGGCGGCGCTGGGAAGGTGGGGGGCAGCGAGGCCGCACAATGCAGGGGGGGGGGGAAGCCAAATTCAGTTCCCCTACCCTGCCGGCCCTGGGGCTGCAGTGGGCAGGCCGCCGGTCCCTGGTGCCAAAAAGGTTGGGGACCACTGGCCTAAAGGAGGGAAAAATAAGAAATATCTATAGTCATCAGTGCTTTCTGCGAGTAAATCCCTGGATCCAACTCATTTCTTCCTCCACTGCAGCTTTTCACAGATTCCCAATTGCCTCTTCTTTATTTAGACACTAATTGCTGTTTATTCAAAGATGATGTAAAATATGTTCATTATAAAGAACAATCCACAAAGGTTCTTAAGATCATTTCTAAGCTAATAAATTTTCAAAGCGTTATGATTTTGCATTTTTATAACTTCTTAATTCTAGGCTGGAGTGTTTGCTATCTAGAAAGCATTCCTACTGAAATTACTTAGAACACATAGATGTCAGGTATGACACACAGTAGAATATCTGCTACTACCACAGAGCAGTGACTATTTGCAGTGGCCTGTGTCTTGTCTGCCCTTGCCACATGGTGACAGAAAACTATGTGTGGTACCTTTGCTATACCTGAACAGAAGACCATAACAACGTATGCTGGATGGTACACACTTCTAATATGCAGCAATGCAGAGTTGTGAACATGACACCTCTTTAGATACTATTTGACAGTGGTTGCTGGTAAACATACAGGCTTTCCACAGGTGCTAAGGAGGTGTATAGTGCATGGGACATATAAACATAAACAGTGTTTATGGACTATATACAGGGTAACGAAATATATGGAAGAGACATACAGAATTTTGTAAATTTAAATTTAAAAGACATTCACAAATTAATATTTTAAACTATATAAAATATTTCATGGCAGATTTTTTAAAAAGAAAAATTAAAAAAACGTTTCAGCAAGATTTATCTTTGCTATTGCATATGTTGACCAGGACTTAATTTGTCATTTTGAAATATATTTCAGCAGACATTAAAAATGAAGGGTTGGTAGCACAATGCCATCCAGAGTGATGATGTATTATTGATTATCTTGTAATAGCTGCAATATTTATTAATCATTATAGAAAATTACCAGTTAGAAAAAAAACTTCTGTATGAAAAATTAGTACAGCACTTTCCCCACAGAAAGGCACTGGCTTACAGGATAGGATTCCATTGGAAATCTATGAGACAGGGACGACTACCTGTGACTCTATTTTTCAAAAGTATTAACACATGGAACAATAAACACAAAGCATAGTAAGCAAATAAGTAATAAACAGGCACAATGCTGAGAGACCATTGGGAGATAAAGACTAGTAAGCAGATGGGTCAAAATATGGATAAAGCATGCTCTTTTTAAAGGGAAGCACTATGCAAGTGGCACTGCATTTAGTATCATTATAAACAGTAGCAAATAATTTATATTGCTGGAGTAAGGACTAGGTTGTCTATTTGAGTTTAAGCAATTAATAGTGCAGTCTTAAGCAAGCCTTCTCAGAATCCTATGCAAGTCTATTCAATGGAGCTTACTTCCGGGAAAGCATCCTTAACACTGTGCTGTTAAATCCTCAATTGTACCTTGAAAAAGAGACCAATTAAACTAGCATACATTTAATGTCTGTAATTATATGAGATCGTCATCCAAGTGGTAGTTTTGAACAAGTCCAACAGAAGACCAGATGTGCATTGTGCGATTTTTAGAAAGGTGAGCAACATATATAATCAATACTTAAATATATTTAATAAAACATACATGTAGTAATAGGATTAAATGGCTCTTGGTAAAATTGTCATTTCTTATTAAGCACTCAGTTACCAAACACAAAATGTATGACATCTTTCAGCTGGTTTACCAGAAAAGATGTAATAATGCCTAATATAACCATATCTTATCTTTGACAATAAAATAATAGCTTCATACTCTGGCAGAGCTAGAAGGCAATAAAATCCCTTATCTTTAGAGACAGGCTCAGAGCATTGCCACAAAGCAATTCAAATGCAAGCCAGTTACATCTGCTTGGGGCTATGCAGCAGGATTAAGAACATAGTAGGTTGTACTTACACTAAGTTTTTTCCTGATGGCTTCCAGCTTTTCAGTAGCAGTTGCAAGTTCAGCATTTGCTTGGCTCAGTGCTTGACGTTTTGGCTCCACATCACAGTATACCTAGGAAATTACATATTCCACAAAAATTTTTTAATGAGGGGTCAACAAAACAAGTTTAATACAATATAAAACTGTCACATATTGATTGGATTTCCAGTAGCAGAATGGAAACTTGCTGGCTCCCCCTCTGACTGTAGCCCCTCCCCCTCTGACTGTAGCCCCTCTGATGTCCACAAAATGCTACTCTTGGGAGAAAGGAGACCATGAGGAGCATCATGAGGGGGATCTGCAGAGAGAAGGGGGGAATTACTCATTTAGTCTGGATCCAGCCCCATGATCTCACTAGGATTTTGCCCTCTGTTGTTTTCACAACAGCTTACTAGACATTATTTTAATTAGTGTTCGATCATCTCTTGTTTTCAAATTTTCTAGTTGCACTTAGAAGTCATAGGAAGGAACTTCACAAAGCAGATAAATGGGTGTATGTGCTTAATTAAAGTAATATCCTGACATATGATAACAGTTCAGTAAATGCTACTCTGTATTTTCACAGCTATCATAGCCTGTCAATGTTCCCTCTGATTTTTCCCCTTCTGAGTGGAGCAGTTCGTATCCTGAGCAGAATATAACTGCTGTAATCTTAAAATGGGCAAGACCCTGCACAGCTTCAGATTGCTACTGAGTGGGGTTTCCTGTGTTAATGAACAGCTGCTCATGTTCACAGTTTTGAGAGAACACTGCCTGTAGTTCAGTTGCACTGATGCAGAGATGTGTGGGGATGTTCTCTAATAACACATTGCAAGCTGCTTTCTGAATCTTCTTCTTGAACTTTAAAAAGCAGCTCTTAACAGTGCATGTGTGCCACCACCTCCATCCTTGACCTTCTCAAGCTTTCCTGAATATGTTAGGAAAGTACCCAATACAATAATAACATTAATTCACATCTAAATAATGTGCTTACACTGTTAAATTGTTTTACATACATTACCCAGGAATATTTACAACAACTCTGTCAGACACAACAGTGTTATTAAGCTCTAATGAAACTATGGACATCTAATGAATTCTTGGATCAGATGAAATTTGAAATGGGGACATCCTGGCCCATAGTCTTAGCCACTGCAACACACCAGTACAGAATTTAGAGGGATATCCCTTTGCTATATTATAGTATGAGATTTTAAAAATTGCCCAAGTGCTGCTGTAAGCAATTTATATGCAGCTTACAAGTACATCTTTACTTGAAAAATACTGCTTCCATAAAGAACATCCTCAAGATATTCAAGAAATACTACTTCCCGAAACCATTTAATACTTTAACTAGAAAAAGCACATTCAGTACCTCATAGTATTTTATGATGTTGATAACCCAGGCACAGAGACCAGCTGCTGCAAATGACTTCATGCGGACCAGGTTTGGGTTGAATTCTCGGTCTTTTAAATAATGCTGCTTGACCACTTTCAAGCAATTATCTGGGATGTGCTCTTTATCATAGTTAATTAAAGCTTGCAAGAATTCATCAGTCTGAAAAAAGACAATACTTATTGCATCTAACTACTGTTAAACAACAGTGAAAATACCCATTCCCCCCAAAAAAGCATAACAAACTCAGTTTTGAAAACAATGTAAAGTACAGAGCCAATTTCAAATAACTTTAAGCCCATCCACCTAAAATTTTTCCACATAGGAGTAGCTTCAGAATGTCTGAAGTCCAAAGAAGCTTGAGTGACTTACACTTTCTCTCCCTATAGGTCTGCCTTGTCTGAAGAAACTGTGTCTCTCAATGAAGCTACTCATAGTGTTACAATGAATAATTCACTACACACTGTATGCCAAATAATCAGCTTTTGGAGGGTAGAACTGGGGTGGGGGGTACAAAGTATATTTCCTCATGTGTAGGCCAGCTGAGAAGGTGGAAATGGTTTATGAGTGAATTAATGACTTCCTGGCTGCTTCTCAAATTCAAATTCTCCCTTTCCCAAGCCTACCTGTCTTTAAAAAGTGTTATACATTTTTGCAGTGAAATGGATAGTTAGCCACAGAGTATTGTTTGATGCACACCACTGCTCTTTTTCTCTTCAGTTGTGGAACCAGCCAGATGGCAGATAATGTAACATAAATATCTTCTTACTGCTTGCAGGTTCTCAAGCTTTGCAACAGTGAGTGCCCCCCCCCCCGCAATTTATTTGTGACTCAGTAACATTTTATAAAATATTATGAACTATGAACAGAAGAACGGATCTCTTCCCTTTCTCCCTGCAACATCCTGTGCCACTCCAAGTGGATCCCTAGTAGTAAATGGCCTTTGGGAATAAAGTATGATATACCACAAGAGGCTGCAAAAAGAAAAGGGTTTAAGCAAAAATTGCTGCCTTACACTCTATCTTGCAGGTTCTCCTGCACAATTGGTGGAAGAGCTTGTTTGTGTATGTGTGTGTATGAAGGATAATTTCTGTCAATTTCCCCTCAAGCTGCACCCCCTTATGCTGTACCCCACCCTGTTCCCTTGGTTTCAGGAGCAACTTTTCAGGGTGGTAGAAAGCTGTTAACAGAAAGGGGGAGAGAGGTAAAGATCAATTTTATTAACTTATTGTGCTCATAGATCACAGGATCCAACTAAATTTTCAATATGTTATCTTTGACGTTTGTATTTAAAAGATTAAGTCACAGCACAATTTGGCAGGTTGATGCCAATGTTGTAGGTACCTTTCCCATGAAGAGTTTAGCGGCTTTCCAACTCCGATCTTTTGGTATTTTTCCTTTATTCGCCAATAGGACCATTACTGCAGCTAAAACATTTGTTACAGCAATAGGTGGACTAGGAAAGGCTCTCAATTCCAAAAGATTTGCCTGAAGAACAATCACAAAAATGGCACTGAAACAAGCCAAGCATATAACAAAAATGTCCATAGCAGTATAAGGTGAATTATGACTTAGTCTGAAGAGGGTAATTCTTTAATTATGGTTAATTCTGTACCCTTCCTGCATTAGTAACTTACTAAGGGTCAGACTTAGATGCACACCTTAACATGTCGAGGAGGTTTGTTTGTGTCAGTGAAGCTGACAGCAATACTATAAGGGGTCTAAACTCCTAGCAAAGTCACTCAAGGCAGAATGGTCACAGCTGAGATACCAGATTAAGATGCATCCAACCTTTTCAGAGATCAACAGTCGCTTCAGCAGAACAGAATGGATAGTTCCAGTGATGATGGAGGGTGGAGGATGCCTCAAAGGGTACCTACTGGGCATTAACTGTAGTGGAAGGTGATACTGGCAGAGGATCTTTCATTGACAATAGCAATGACACAATGGCAGAGTGGCCCCTTGGACTGCATACTACGACATGTATTATTTTTGAGGTCTTTGGAACTTCCTTTGCACTGCAGCCATTGTGGATTTAGAAATGCTCAATGTCTTAATCTCCGGTTACTCTTGATCTTTGATACCAAAATGGGTCAATTTTATGATCAAATTCTGTTGAGAATATCTTTTCATAATGATTAATATATATTCTTTGTGCCTTGACATTTTGAGGACTGCTGTTCCATTCATTGGTGTACTCTATATTTTTTGCATGCTTGTTGGCTTTGCATTTTTGACATATATTACAAGCTTGTGATCTGACTTCGGTATACTTGCTATAGATTGTTATAGACTATCTTATTTTTGTTTTATATAATACATTACTGCATATTCATTAGACTTGTTTTTTCTGGGGGAATTCTGTGATATTTTCCCACTGGTTTTGTTCCCCCCATCCTGGTTTTTATCATCATGTCTATTCCATTAGCAAGAAAAATGTTCCTATCCTAGGAGCTACAATCATAGTGACAAACTGCTTTGCATAAGGCACAATACAACATTCAATTACCAGGTTATGTGATGGAGCTACCATGCTGGTTCTTACCTTATTAAGTGTATTTAAAGCTGCAGTAGCAGCTACCAGAGCAGGTTCGGCTTTCATCAGGTCATCTTCACATTCTTTCTGTTTACAAGATACTTCTTCTTGGATCATGACTACCTATTTGAACACAGACTCTTGGTTTAAATTTGAGATCCTTTAAGTCTATGACTGTACAACTGACTGCTTTAATTTGAACCTCTTCCAAGCATTAATGTGTATTAGCATTGGTATATACCACATTTTCAGATAAGAGTGTGAACCCAACTATCAAGTGTTTCATTTATGCAAAGTTATATCCTCTGCAACCCTAAGGACTCAGAGCCATAGTTATCTCTGAGGTGACTTAAGTATCTATCCTGATGCATAAGACAAGAATTACTGTTACCTTGGATGGAATGAAAATAAAGCTTAGCAAATTCTCTTTGTACTGGGAAGAAGATACTGACTTCCTTGGACTTCACACAGGGATTTTTAAAAGGTACACTGTTGCATTTGCAGCACAAAGAAAGAGGAAGGCATGTTAGCAATCACTTCATTTTAAAAATTATATTACTGCTCCTGTGTTAAAATGCCACAGTTAATCACCTAAACTCTCAAACTTCCAAAAATGACACAGAAATAGGGGAAGATGTTTTACTGCTTATTACTAACAATGCCGTAGACTATTCAAAGATGATGTTACGCTCATACAAATGCGTTTTATGGACCATGCTCTGTCCATTAGCGCTCTCTCGGCTGCATTTCCCCACTGACACAAATGTTTATTTGCCTTGAAAATAGGGATGCCAGCCTCCAGGTGGGACATGGAGATCTCCTGGAATTATAGCTCTTCTCCAGACTACAGAAATCAGTTCCACTGGAGAAAATGAATGCTTTGGAGGGTGAACACTATGATGTTGTATTTGTATCCCACTGAGGTCCTTGTCCTCCCCAGGCTCCACCCCCATATCTCCAGGAATTTCCCAACCTGAAGCTGGAAACCCTATCTGAAGAAAAGCTTCTTTTCTGTGCCACAGAGGTGCTACTTAAAAAAAAGGGTCTGGATCCAGTGCAACAGTTAAGTAATAACTGCACAATTACTGTTTTCCTCCCTCCACACACACTATTGTTTGGAAAGGTCAAAGATACTGGCTTTTATCTAACTGAGATCAACTCACTCCATGGACCTCACAGAGTATGACTTTCCCACTTGCTGAACCTGCTGTAGCCCACTACCCTCCCCCAACACTTTGTTCCTTGAAGCCAGTGGACCTCCAGAAAAAAGGGGCAATATGGGGTATGTAGGAGGGGGCAATGAGAAGAAATTGGCTCTCCTATAGACAGACATGCCTTTAAGCTTTTGGAACTGTACAGCTCCTTACAAACCAATAAGTTAGATACAAAGTCACCCTAGCACTAATAGAAGACAATTCCACTCACATGAAGAAGATACTTATGGCAGTGATTCCTGTAGCTTCCCCCCACTTCAGAGCTGCAGCCCACCATACTGCATCTCAGACTGTGCTGGGGGTGGGGGATGACTTTTAACTATCACAAGTAACTTTTCAGGTAACCACAACTGACTGCAGAAGACAACAGAAGGGTTGAAATGATGTTTTCCATATCACAGTGTTACTTATGATCTACCAGTTCTGCTAATTTAAAATATTTGATAGCTAGCACATTAATGCCATGACAAATCAGTACTGTCTGAATCTAAATAATCCTAGCAAATTGAGGGAAACACTGTGACTAGAGGAAGAGGAAAGAAGGTAAGTTTGCTGTCAATCAATATATTTTGTTTTAAACTTTATATTAGTGCTGCTACGTGACATAGCAGTGAAGTACTCACTTTGTCTCCATTTTTTTTAAAAAACCCTGTAAAAATTCAGAAAATGGCATATGATCACTATATTTTTGATTCAATTCACTGACTGCTAAGTAAAATTGCCTAGGCTTTAGAGCCAATCAAGTGGTACTATGATGGGAGGATAGGGAGTCAGTTTCCTCTCTCTTTGTCTTCCTGACCATATGCAAATAGTAATAATGAACATCTGTATACACAGCCAATTGTTATAACTTGCAATCAACTAAATGGGCTCATGTACAGGTATGCATCCCCTGTATTTAAGGGAAAAAAATGATGCAGTGTTCATAATATTGCTAAAGTTTAATGAGACATGAAACTACAACAAAGGCTATTAAATATGTTTTTATGATTAGCAGTCGGATTTTGTGCATGTTTACTTAGAAATGAGTCTCACCAAGTTAAAAGGCACTCATGTTGTGCCTTTAATCTTGGATATATCCAAGTGCCAAACTCGCCCCCTCCCTCCAAATTCTAAATTGAACTTTTGGAACAAATTCCTTGATCAATTTTTACTATGGAAATAATAAATCTTATTCTACCCTGTTTAGTCAAATACCTCTGGTGGTGACATGCAGACCTGCCTTTAACTTGAGAACCTCTTAGTACCAACAGTTATTTGGAATTAGCTCTCTCTGCACTGACTCACGCTGCTCACCTATGTCTTACTGATTCTGTAAGCAGAAAAAAAGCACCTTTTAAATTAAGACATCACGAAAGTCTGGTGGAAACTGGTCTTGCAAGCAACAAAATAGCTCCCCAACTTCCCAAACTTTGAAAGGAAAAGAAGAACAAAATATTATTACCATCACATTTTTTACAACCTCCAAGGATATCCTTTATCAGAGGACATTGTCAGATGACTGTATTAGATATACTTATTTAGAATGGGTACATTTTGCAGAGTAGTGCAGTAATTTTGACTTCAGCTATATCAGTTGCCATTTATGTTTTTCAATAAATTCCAATTAAAACTGGTGGTTTGAAATTAATTCTAATTTTTGTAAAAGAAAATATCAGGATGTTAACATTCACATGCAAGTAGTAGGGAACGCACATGGCATTCACATGCTAGCTACTGGCAGCAGAGCTGGTAGATCATAAGCAGCCCTGTGATTTCTAATATGAGTCATTAATGGGTAAGGGAATCCTGTGATGAGTCATTTTCCAGTGGCTACTGTGGACAGTGCAAATAGGATACTGGACTAGGCGGATCACTCGTCTGATTCAGCAGGCTACTTCTTATGTTAGGATGCAATTTAAGAGATAATGGTGAGATATAAATGGATGGGCACTGAATAAAACCAAAGTATTGTGGGTGGTGAGAGGACTGCCTGTTCTTTAGCTAATGTGTGATATCTTAGCATTTGTGACATAAAATTGTCAGTTGAAATGTCTTTCTTCTTTACAATATTACTCTAAAGCATGAGTGCTGAGATCCCATCTTTGGTTGGTTTACACAGGAAGCATCATAAATTAATATTGGAATAATGTTGTTTGTTGGCTTGTAATTACAGTTCATCTCCAGTTCATGATTGAAGGCTGACAACTAGTATGATCAATATTAACAAATGGGGCACCCACAAAACTTTGCAGGGGGCATCTTACTTAACCCTCCCCCATGATTTTCTCTTTCCTGGAAGCCCCTTCCTTCTCTCCTTCCCACCCACCCACCAACTAACCTTTTATCTGCTCCATATTTTTGGCTATACTGATATATATTTACTTCACAGACTCTACCTTTATCCAAAATGGGACCCAAAGCAGCTTACAATATTCTCCTCCATTCTGTCATCAGAACAACCCCATGAGGTAGGTTAGGCTGAGAATGTGACTCGCCCGAAGTCACGCAGTGAGTTTCACAGAAGGGTGGGAATTTGAACCCCTATCTCCCAGGTTCTATTCTGAAACTCTTAACCACTACATGATACTAGCTTTTGTGGGATGACTGATGTTTAACAGTATCAAGTAGCTAGGCCTGGGTGAGTTATATGCAAGCTGGACCTATTTTCCCTCAAATGTCAGAACAGTCTTGAAAGGCCCCTGCCCCCTCCCTCTGCCTTTCATTGACAGGTGCCAAGGCTTGAGGGCCTGTAGCACTACTGTAGTCATCTAGCAAGTGCTACCAACGACATTTGTTTCTTAAAGCTACAGTCAATGCTTCTATAATGCTGGAGCGTTTTAACATCCCCCAATGTTGGCTTTCCCCCCTAAATTTTCAGATTTTTCTGCAAGCCTGAGGTCTTTTTCAAATTAACAGAAAGATCTGCCTTTGTTAATGGCTCCAGTCTCTGGATTTAAGTATCCACAGATTAGGTCATGTTAAGAATTGGATACACTGATGACCTATCCAACTGACCACAGCTAATGAGCCACTACAATTTCAGCAGTTTAAATTAAAGAAAGCCTGGCTAATGCTAATGAATTATTTGCCATAAATAGTATAAAAATAGTTGCGTGCGTAAACTAAGTGTCATCAAGTTGGAGATGACACAGCAAACCCAGTAAGAAGTTTCCATGGCAAGTGAAAAGCAGGGGTGGATTGCCTTCTGCAGAGTCAGTGGTCTCCCATCATTATGAACGCCTTAGTGGTCTCCCATCCAAGCAGTGACCCTGCATAGCTTCAGATATCTGACAAGATCAGATTGTACCATGCTGCCTTCCCTCCCATAAAAGTAGTTAGATCCATATTCTTGAAATATAAATTTTCATTTCCTGATTTTTTTCATTCAAATAAAAATATAAATTAATCTTCATATACCATCTTGAAATAATTAAAGAAGGCTTAAATTAATGATGATCATGAATATGTCTTCAATAAATAAATATGTCTTAGGAAAACACTACGAAAGCAAGGTATGTTAGTTTATTCTTAGAGGCATGAAAAATAGTCTCAGGGCCTGAAAAGAGTCCCAAGGGGGTAATTATCTCATGATAGTCACATCATGATTTGAACCTAATTGCTTAATGAAGTGTTTTGAAATGTGTTAAGAGCATTTTCCAATCCTGCTAAAATCACCAGAACAACTACCACAACAGAAAGAAAATACATCTACTTGAAATGAATGATTACAAAATCTGAAGTTTTTCTGAATTGTTCAGTTGGTGCAAATTTAATTATATGAGTTTGGGTTTTGAAAACAGGGTTGCATTTAACTATAATAGATGTTTTTTCAGTGCCTGCTGCTGGAGACAAATTTCTGGCTAAGCCAGCTAGAACCTAACAGGTGCTGCACGCTGGAGCAGAGTAGTCTGTTCCCACCCAAACGGTCACATGCTCCAGTACAGCCACGTCTCCTTTCCTCAGTTCAAACTTGAGCCACTGCAAGCTAAGAAGAGCTCACAGCAGGAAGGGGGAGGGAATGTGTGCCTGCATAGAAAACACTCAATATCAGTTGCAGTGTAACCCTGTTTTCATCTTCAATCTTTTATGCAGTCCCACATTGGGATACTAGCCAGCTACTTACTTGAAGGTAGGTGTGATGCTCAGGAAAGGACAGATTTCTTACCTGTAACTGGTGATCTTCGAGTGGTCATCTGTGCAGTCACACATATGGGTTTATCCGCCAGGATCGGGCCCACCTCGGAGAATTCAAAGCAATCCTTAAGCGTTAATTTTGGCGCGCCTTTCCCCTCGTCCCGGGGAGGAGGCATTGTCTGCGCATGCCTAGACAAGGGGGAGGCGCCCAACCCACTCAGTTTCTTCCCGCTGCCATAGAGGTATAGTAAGTGAATTGATATGAGCATCCAGCAGTGGGGAAGGATGGGTGGGTATGTGTGACTGCACAGATGACCACTCGAAGAACACCAGTTACAGGTAAGAAACCTGTCCATCTTCTTCGTGGTCTCTGTGCAGTCCCACATATGGGTGACTGGCAAGCTGTTTGTCAGGAGGCAGGTGCTGGATCTGTAAGTGAAAAGCACTGTTAGTTATTCAAGAGAATAAATTTGTACTCACAATGTAGACAGCAGAAGGCGTCAGTCGAAGATTGATCGCAGCACAGCCTGTCCGAAGGACGTGTCATGCCGGGCACGAACGTCTAGAGCGTAGTGCAAGGCGAATGTGGATGGGGACAACCAAACCACAGCAGTGCAGATGTCCTCCATTGGAATGCCCTTGCAGAAGGCTGTTGACGTTGCGACGGCTCTAGTAGAGTGAGCTCGCAAGTGCTCAGGTATTGGCTGTTTTGCTAATTCATAACATAGCGCAATAGCAGCCACAATCCACTTTGAGAATCTCTGTGTCGAGATTTTTTCACCCTGATTGTGGGTTGCATAAGTTAAAAAGAGTCTAGTGTCCTTTTGGAATTGCCGAGTCCTTTCGATGTAGAAAGCCAGAGCTCTGCGTACGTCTAAGTTATGCAGGGTTTGTTGTCCCGCATCTGTGGGGTGTTGGAAGAAAGCCGGTAAGATGGAGGGTTTTCCCAGGTGAAAAGGTGAGACCACCTTAGGTAGGAACGCGGGGTCAGGGCGCAGTACTACCTTATTGTGGTGGAAAACTGTGTATGGAGGATCTGCTCTAAAGGCGCAGATGTTGCTGGCCCTTCTGCCCGTAGTAAGAGCTACTAGTAGGGCTGTTTTCCAGGTTAGAAGGTGCAGAGGAAGGGAAGCCATGGGCTTGAAGGGTGGCTTCATTAATTGACTCAGCACTAGCGATAAGCTCCAAGCAGGATGGATCTTGCAGATTGGAGGGTGGAGGTGAAGGATCCCCTTCAGGAAGGCCTTGGTGGCATAGTGAGAGAATACAGTGGAGCCCTCGATACGGGGGTGGAACGCAGAGATGGCCGCTAGATGGACCTTCAGAGAGGAGTACGAGAGTCCAGCATTAGAAAGGGTTAGAGTGTAAGTCAGAATTTGGTTGATTGTGGCTGAATCAGGTTTGAATCTATGTTGACTTGCATATTCCAAAAAACGTTTCCATTTGAAGGAGTATGATTTTCTAGTGGCAGGTTTTCTGTATTTGAGCAGGATATGTCAGACCTCCGGTGGGAAGGTCATGAACTGATTCTCCATGCTGTAAGGCGAAGGAGGATAGGGTTGTGGTGTAGGACTTTGCCTCTCTGCTGGGAGAGTAGGTCCTGGGCTTGAGGGAGTCGGTGAAATGTGCCGTTCGATAGGAGAAGGAGAGTGGTGAACCAGGGTTGGCGAGGCCACCAGGGAGTCACTAGGATGCAGTTGGTATTGTCTGTCATAATTTTCTGCAATACTCTCGTGATGAGTGGTATTGGCGGGAATAGGTAGTGTAGTGGTCCGTTCCATGTTTGAAGGCAGGCATCCCCTGCCGATAGAGGAGACGAAGGACCACGCATGTAGAAGCGGGGGCATTGTGCATTGTCTGGGGATGCAAATGCATCTATCTCTGGGGTACCAAACCTCTGGAACAGAGCCTGAAGATAATGACTGTTGATGGTCCACTCGTGGTTGTTGATAGAGTGTCGACTCAGAGCGTCCGCCTGAATGTTCTGGACTCTAGGTAGATGCACAGCAGATAGGAAGATGCCATGGGCGATGCTCCAGTGCCAGAGGGCTAGGGCTCCTTTGCACAATCTGGTGGAGGCCGTGCCTCCCTGTCGATTTATGTAGAAGACAGTGGCTATATTGTCTGAGGTGACCTGAACATGCCTGTTGTGAAGGGACGGAAGGAAAGATCTCAACGCCCTGTGAACTGCTAGTAGTTCCAGGCAATTGATGTGGAGAGACCTTTCGTAATCTGTCCACTGCCCTTGTACTGTGAGTTTTTCCAAGTGGGCTCCCCATCCCCACTTGGAGGCATCGGTGGTGACAATCACAGAGGGAGGAGTCTGAGTAAATGACATTCCTTTCAGGAGGTGATGGTCTACCGTCCACCATTTCAACAAAGGGATGATATGGGCCGGGACGGTTAGTACGGTCAGTTGGTGTTGCCGTTGAGGATGAAATGTCCGCACAAACCACAGCTGTAGAGGGCGCATGTGGAGTTTGGCAAAAAGAAGGATGGAGGTGGTGGCCGCCATGAGGCCTAGCATAATTATCTCTTTGGCCAGAGATTTGATATGTTGTACTCTGTCTGCTGGCAGACAGGCTTTGCGTGCGACTGTCGATAGGTATGCCCCTATGAATTGTATGGACTGAGTAGGGATCAGATTGGATTTCATGGTGTTGACCTGAAGGCCTAGGGTAGTCAAGAGGGGGAGGGTAGCCGAGACATTGGTCTGGAGCTGTTCTTTGGATTGGGCGACGACTAGCCAGTTGTCTATGTACGGGTAGATGGAAATTCGTTGTTGTCTCAGAATTGCTACTACCACCGCCATGCACTTTGTGAATACTCTTGGTGCTGTTGAAAGGCCAAAGAGAAGAGCACGGAATTGATAAGTGTTGATTTCCTATAGCAAATCTGAGGAACCTTCTGTGATGGTGGTTGATGGTGAGGTGAAAGTAGGCATCCTGCAGATCGATTGATGCCATCCAGGCTTGCTCTGGAATCAGTGGTAAGATGGACTGAAGAGTGACCATACGGAATTTTTTGTGGCGGATATGGAGATTGAGTTTCCTGAGATCCAGTATAGGGCGCAGCCCACCGTCTTTCTTTGGCACCAGGAAGTAGCGGGAGTAGAAGCCTGTGTGATGATATTGAGGTGGAACTGATTCTATAGCTCCCTTGTCCAGCAAGGTTGCCACTTCTAGGAGCAGAGGAGGGGAAGGAGGGGTAGCTATGAACCTGTGGTGTCTTGGAGTCGAACTGAACTCTATGGTGTATCTGTTTTGCATGATTGTCAGAACCCAAGAGTCTGAAGTTATGGACTCCCAGTTGTGGCAGAACGGCTGCAGTCTGATGTCTGGGCGATGTTGGGGCTGTCGGAGAGGAGTGAGGGAGTCAAAGAGACTGTCACGGCTGGGGCCGGGTCAGGCAAAGTCCAGAGGCAGTCCGAGGTCTGTAGCCAGTAAGCAGGAGGGTCCGAGGCGCCAAATCCGAATCACTGTAGAAGTATCGCAGGTCTGAGGTCCAGAAGCCGAGGTCAGGGAGTCCAGAAGTCCAAAGCCAAAGTCAGGGAGTCAGGAACCAAAGTCAAGCCGGAGTGGATGCTAGAATGTCAGGGAGATGACTAGTTGCTTCCACAAAGCTTCCTCCCAAAGCCCACAGCTATATAGCCCTCTGCTGGCTGTTGCCCGTTTGGGCTAATTGCTGGCTCAGGGAGGCAGCCAGGATCCTGTTACCACTCAAGCATCCTTGCTCTTAGAAGGGCCAGAATCCTCTCAGAACTCAGGGCTCAGGGAGCGTCTTGCTTGTGAGCGTGCCGCCCTCCTCCGATCCCTGAGGTCCTGCCGGAGGCGGTCACGCACACGAGCCACCCGAGAGGGCGAGGCAGGGGGGCTGGGATCTTCTCCAGCAGGAGGCAGGGGCACTGGTGCAGGTGGCAGGGGCACAGTTTCCTCATCAGACTCAACTTCCTCTGAAGGGTCCCCAGCACCCATGACACTATCCCCCCCCCCAGGGCCCCCCTCCGTCGAGGGACCTGGAAGGTCGGGGTGGTCGTTGTGGAACTGGTGCACCAAGTCCGGGGCATGAAGATTGTCCTCGGGCTCCCAAGACCGGTCTTCTGGGCCGTATCCCTCCCAGTCCACCAGGTACTGGAGGCCTCCACGATGGTACCGGGAGTCCAGGATCTGGCGCACCTCATATTCTTCTTCGTCATCCACCAACACTGGTGGTGGGGGCGGTGGGGAAGGAGTCCGAGCTGGGTCAGGGGGTGCAGCCGGAACAAGGAGGGAGCGATGAAACACGGGGTGAATGCGGAGGTGGGGTGGCAACTGGAGCCTGAAGGCGACGGGGTTTATTTGTTCAACGACGGGGTAGGGTCCAATGAACCGTGCATCCAGCTTGTGAGACCGACCAGGCCGGCGCAGGTAGCGAGTTGAGAGCCACACCTGATCCCCCGGCTGCACTGGAGGGCCTTCTTGCCTCTTTCGGTCCGCAGCCCGTTTATATGCCTCCTTGGCTTGCTGTAGCTGCTCTCGGAGCAAGTCTTGGCTGGCACGGAGTTCTTGCAGGTAGGCATCGACGGCGGGGACATTCGTGGGTGGTAGGATCGCTGGGAAGAACCGAGGGTGGTACCCGTAGGTTGCAGCAAACGGGGTCATTTGGGTGGATGAATGGACCGCGTTGTTGTATGCAAACTCCGCTAGGGGCAATAGAGTGGTCCAGTCATCCTGCTGGTAACAGGTGTAACAGCGGAGATATTGCTCTAGCGTGGCATTGGTGCGCTCTGTCTGGCCATCTGTCTGTGGGTGGTAGGCCGAGGACAGGTGCACTCGAGTACCCAGGCTGGAATGGAGGGCTTGCCAGAACCGAGAGGAGAACTGAGGGCCCCGATCGGAGATCAGATGGTCTGGGAGTCCATGCAGACGAAAGATGTGTTGCAGGTAAAGCTGGGCCGTCTCCTGAGCTGTGGGGAGTTTCGGGCACGGAACAAAGTGGGCCATCTTGGTAAATAGGTCGACGACCACCCAGATACAAGTCTGACCCTTGGAGCGTGGAAGTTCCGTGATGAAGTCCATCGAGATGGTATCCCAGGGTCCTGAAGATGTGGGCAAGGGCTGCAGCAACCCTGAGGGTTTGGCTGGGATGTCTTTGGCCCGTCGGCAGACGTCACAGGAGCTGACATAGCGGGCAACATCAGCGCGAACTCGTGGCCACCAGAATTCCCTTGTCAGCAAGTGGGTGGTCTTATGCTGTCCAAAGTGCCCGGCGGGTAACGAGTCGTGGGTCAGGCGTAGCACTTCTGCCCGCAAGGGCCCGGGCGGCACATAGAGGCGTTCGCGGTGTAGCAAGAGGCCGCCTCGAGTCGTGAACTCCCCTGTTGGGTCATCTTGGAGAGCCTGGAGGTGTTGCTGGACCCAGGGATCATTGGCCTGGCTAGCCCGAATGTCCTCCACGAGTGCTGGTGAAGTGGAGGTGGCTGCAAATACTGAGGGCGGCAGGATTGGAGCAGCGGGCGCGGTCTCAGTTGAGGCAGGGGCGTATTCCGGTTTCCGGGAGAGCGCGTCTGCTTTCCGGTTCTGGGTATGGGGGATGTAGGAGATCCGGAAGTCGAAGCGAGAGAAGAATAGGGACCACCGGATCTGGCGCTGGTTGAGACGGCGGGTGGTCTGGAGGTGTTCCAAGTTCCGGTGATCGGTGAGCACTTGAACAGGGTGGCGAGCCCCTTCGAGGTAATGTCGCCAAACCTCAAACGCCGCCTTGATCGCGAGCAACTCCCTCTCCCAGATGGTATAGTTCCTCTCTGCAGCAGTGAGCTGCCGCGAGTAATAGGCGCAGGGCTGTAGTGGCTGGGACGGCTCCTCGCGCTGGGACAGCACTGCTCCCAGGGCCACGTTGGAGGCATCAGCTTCCACCGTAAAGGGAAGCTGGGGGTCGGGGTATCTCAGGAGTGGCCCGGTGGCAAAGCGAGTCTTCAGGGTGGAGAAGGCGTTATCGGCCTCTGGGGACCAGTGGAAGGGTTCTTTGGGGCGGAGTAGTTGAGTCAGGGGTGTGGTCAGGGATGCGTAGGCCGGGATGAATTGCCGATAGTAGTTGGCAAAACCGAGGAACCGCTGCAGGTCTTTGCGATTCTGAGGAGCCTGCCAGGTCAGGACCGCTTCTACTTTTTTCGGGTCCATGAGGATCCCCTGCGGTGACACGATGTGCCCAAGGAACTCGACGGAGCGCAGGTCGAAGTCGCACTTCTCCAGCTTGGCGTAGAGACCATGGGCTCGTAGGCGCTGCAGGACCTGGCGGACGTGCTCGGTGTGCTGGGCAGGATTGCGGGAGTAAATTAGGATGTCATCCAGGTATATGATCGCGAAGCGGTCGAGCAGGTCCCGGAATATGTCATTCATGAACCTCTGGAAGACAGCGGGGGCATTGGTCAGTCCGAAGGGCATTACCAGGTGCTCGTACTGCCCGTATCGGGTCCCAAACGCGGTCTTCCATTCGTCTCCGGGCCGTATGCGCACCAAATTGTACGCTCCACGGAGGTCCAGCTTGGTGTAGATTTGGGCCCCCTTTAGGCGATCCAAGAGTTCAGGGATCAGTGGTAGAGGGTACCGGTCGCGGATGGTGATCTTGTTCAGGGCCCGGTAGTCATTGCACAGCCGGAGCTCCCCACTTTTCTTCTTCACGAAGAGCACTGGAGCAGATAGGGGAGAGGTTGAGGGTCGGATGAATCCGCGTTTCAGGTTCTTGTCCAGGAAGTCTCGCAGAGCTGCCAACTCCGGCTCCGACATTGGGTACAGACGCCCCACCGGGAGTGGTGCCCCAGGTACCAAATCAATGGCACAGTCGTAGGGCCGGTGAGGGGGAAGCTGATCAGCTCCTGTCTCTTCAAAGACATCAGCAAAGTCCACATACTTCTGAGGGAGCTGAGGACCACCACTCGGGATGCCAGCTGCTAGAGTGGTGGGAGGAGTCAGATGGGGGCATGGGTCTCGGAAGCGTAGTTCCTGCTGGGCCCAGTCCACGATGGGGTTGTGCAGCTTCATCCAGGAAAGGCCTAGAATCAGCGGGAAGCGAGGCATGCGGGCGACATCAAACCGCAGCTGTTCTTGGTGCTGCTGGACGTGGAAGGTGATGGGACAGGTCTCCTGGGTGACGGGGCCAGAACGGAGGAGGCGCCCGTCAATAGCCTCCACCAGCGACGGAATCCCTTTTGTCTGCACAGGGATCTGGTGCTGCTTCACAAAGGCGGCATCTATAAAACAGTGGGCCGCTCCCGAGTCCAGCATGGCATACACGAACAGCCAGCGTTCGTCAGGCAGACGGAGTTTGACTGGTAGCAGGAATGGCCCTGGGGTATCAGCCCGCTGTTCGGAGGACCCAGCTAGTCGCCCCAGGCTGGGGGGTCCACTTACGCCTGGGGCTGCCCTTTTGGCGGCGGTGGCAGCGAAGGTCCAGGTATCCGATGCTTAGCAGGGCAGCCAGAGGCATAGTGGCCTGCCGTGCCGCAGTAGAGGCACAGATTCTGCGTGCGGCGTCTGGTCTTTTCCTCTGGGGTCAGGCGGGGTCGAGCAGCTCCAAGCTGCATAGGCTCGTCCTTGGTGCTGGTACTAGCTGGGGACGGGCGAGGAGCCAGGTAGCACGGCGCAGGGAGCTGGCGCCCTCTGGTCTTGGCTTGGCGGCGACTTTCCAGGCGGCCATCGATGCGGAGGCAGAGGGTGATAAGTTCTTGGAGCGTGGGTGGCTGCTCCACCCTGGCCAGTTCATCCAGGACCTCCTCTGCCAACCCCTCAGTAAACTGGTCCATCTGGGCAGCCTCATTCCACGCCAAGTCCTGGGTCAGGAGCTTGAATTCAGTGGCATATTGAGCCACCGAGGAGTTGCCTTGTTTCAGTGCCCTGATCTTCCGGTTAGCTGTGGCTGCTTGGACTGGGTTTGAGAAAGCAGCAGACAGGTGGGCCTCAAACCCCTGGTAATCAGTCAGTAGGGGAGAGGACGCGACCAGTAAGGGTGTGGCCCATTTGGCCGCCTGCCCCTTTAACAGACTGATGACGAAACACACCTTGGTTTTGTCATTGAGGAAGTCCCGTGCTCTCAGTTCAAAGTACAGCCGACACTGTGCTAGGAAGGCAGGAAATTCTTCCACGGCACCCCCAAATCTGTCAGGTGGGGGAACTGGGCACTTGGCTGGAGCACTGGCCGCAGGTTGTTGCTGCAAGTGCACTACTGCCTGTGTTAGCTGCTGTACCTGGGCTTGGAGCGCAGCCAGTAGTTCTGTGGTTTCACTTGCTTCAGCATCCATCCTGTGGAGTGGGTGTTTGTCGGTGGAAGCAATCTGTCACGGCTGGGGCCGGGTCAGGCAAAGTCCAGAGGCAGTCCGAGGTCTGTAGCCAGTAAGCAGGAGGGTCCGAGGCGCCAAATCCGAATCACTGTAGAAGTATCGCAGGTCTGAGGTCCAGAAGCCGAGGTCAGGGAGTCCAGAAGTCCAAAGCCAAAGTCAGGGAGTCAGGAACCAAAGTCAAGCCGGAGTGGATGCTAGAATGTCAGGGAGATGACTAGTTGCTTCCACAAAGCTTCCTCCCAAAGCCCACAGCTATATAGCCCTCTGCTGGCTGTTGCCCGTTTGGGCTAATTGCTGGCTCAGGGAGGCAGCCAGGATCCTGTTACCACTCAAGCATCCTTGCTCTTAGAAGGGCCAGAATCCTCTCAGAACTCAGGGCTCAGGGAGCGTCTTGCTTGTGAGCGTGCCGCCCTCCTCCGATCCCTGAGGTCCTGCCGGAGGCGGTCACGCACACGAGCCACCCGAGAGGGCGAGGCAGGGGGGCTGGGATCTTCTCCAGCAGGAGGCAGGGGCACTGGTGCAGGTGGCAGGGGCACAGTTTCCTCATCAGACTCAACTTCCTCTGAAGGGTCCCCAGC
Organism: Heteronotia binoei; assembly: GCF_032191835.1. Taxonomy (NCBI): domain Eukaryota; kingdom Metazoa; phylum Chordata; class Lepidosauria; order Squamata; family Gekkonidae; genus Heteronotia; species Heteronotia binoei. The sequence goes on along the minus strand of NC_083232.1, from coordinate 53,728,651 downwards.
ACCCATGACAGAGACTGTTTATTGGTCGGTGTCACCTTCTTTGCAGCTTCAGGGCGTGCCCTATGTTGAAAAGGTTGTTTTGTCTGAGGAGGCTTACGCCTCCAAGGTTCGGCTTGTCGTGGTGATCTGGAGTGCTTATAGTAGTTTGGCTTCCAGGTTTTTTGTTGCATGGCTAGGGACTGTGGTTGGGTGACTCCCAGCTTCTTAGCCCTTTTTCTGCTGTCATCTATGTTAGTCAGGATATCATCCGTTGTGGCATTGAAGAGGCCCTGCCCATCAAAGGGCAAGTCCTCAATCTTAAACTTAATGTCCGGCTGTAAAGATGAGGACCTGAGCCACGCGTGCCTGTGTAGGGCAATTGCAGATGCTAGGGTTCTAGAGGAGCACTGAGCTGCATGACGCGCCATGTTTATTTGTTGCTTGCTGACTCTCGCAAGTTCCTGCAGAGCATGAGAAGCTTGCTTTTGTGCAGTCTCGGGTAGAGATGTAACCAAGGTATTAAATTGGGTAGTCAGATTGTACGCATATGCCGAGAAGTATGCCATATAGTTATGAATTTTAGTGGTGGCAGTGGTGAGAGAATAGATTTTTCTTCCGATGGTGTCGAGCTTCTTGCCCTCTCTTTCAGGAGGAACAGGGTGTCTAGTTTGTTTAGATTTGGACGAAGAATGAACTATCATCGAGTTGGGTGCAGGATGATTGAAGAGGAACTTAGATTCAGGGGCATGGACTTTATAGAGTGATTCAACCTTCTTAGACGTTGGTGGTACAGAGGCTGGTTTGTCCCAGGCTTCTTTTAATGTTTCCAGGTGGACTGGAAGCACAGGAAAGGATGAGCTAACAGGGAGATCTGCATGCACCAGGTCGTAGATTACGTCTGAGACTCTAGGCACATCACTTGTAAGCTTCACATTGAGGGAGTTCGCCATATTAGATAGTAAGTCTAGGTAAGACTTAGGTCCCTCAGATGGAGAGAGGTCGGACGGTTTAGCAATGTCTGATGCTGGAGAGTGAAGCCCCGAGGCTGAGGAGTGGGACGATATAGATTGTTCTGCCTCCAAGTCCTCAAGGGTATCAACGTCTGGAGTCTTGATGGTTTGTTCTGGCCGCGGGTGCTGTATGCGCGGTGCAGTGGGTTTGACGGCAGTAGAAGCAACTGGTGACAGTGGTTTCGGCTCTGTGTCATAAAGATTAGCATGTTCACGGTACCGGGGACGGTCATCGTGGCATGAATGCTCTCGATGTGGAGGGGTCTCTCTGTAGCGTGGTCTTCATGTGAATGATCTCGGTAGTAGGCCATTTCTCGGTGTCGAGAGTCTTCACGGGATCGAGAATGCTCACGGGCCCTACGAGGAGACGGTGACCTTGACCTCGATGGAGTGTAGTAGTAGTAGTGGTCTCTGTGACCTCTTCTGGATCTTTTCTCTCGAAGGCGCAGAGGGGGTTCTCTCGGGGTCGATGGTGCTCTTGTCAGTGAAGGAGCCGTTATTGTCTGCCGAAGGGTCGAGACTTCTCGAAAGGAATGTGCGTCTAAAATATTGAGGCGCTGGCTCTTCGTCGAACCCGGAGACTCAGTGCTTAGAATCTGATTGGGAAGGGACTCGTGCACTGAAGGCGATCTAGAACTGATGCGAACGATCTCAAGTGGCGTAATGGCAGGAGTTGAGGTCGATTTCGAGGCCGGAGTACTTTGAATCGAGGTTGTAACAGCCATAGTCGGGTGAGGCGTCGGAGGTCGAGTTGCCGAGTTCGGGTCCGGAAGCTTATGACTTGTCTTGGGCTTTTTAGGAGACTTCCGATCTGAGGGGTCTCTTGAGGTCGACTTGGTACAGTGCCGCTTCTTGGATTTGTCAGACTTCTTTAGGTGTTTCCCGGACTTAGGCTTACTGGGAACCTGAGCCACGGAAGCCGCCGGTTGAGACGTTCCCTTTTGAGTTAGGGAGGATGGAGAGGTCTGCGAACCCGATGCGTGCGACATTACTGGGTGCAGTGATGACTCTAGCAAATGGCTTTTGAGTCTTGCCGTGCGTTTTTTCTTTGCCTGTTTGCCGAACTGGCTGCAATGCACGCAGGAGTCTGTATGGTGCGCCTCGCTGAGGCAAAAAAGGCAGAATGAATGTCCGTCAGTGGACGGGATTTTCGCGGCACAGCGAATGCACCTCTTGAAGGTTATTTTTTCCTTCCCTTCCATCCGCCCGGAGAGGGGGGGGGGGAGGACGAAAAGCGAAAGATAGAGAAAGACTTTTTTTTTTAACGATACCAGTTGAAGAATGAAGAGGAGCGAAGGACGTGAAGAGACGAGGAAGGAGGTGAGAAACCTGAAGGATTGCAATGAAAGCAGGGAGATCAGCGAGGTAGGTGTTTTCCGGACGGCGGTAAAGAAGAAACTGAGTGGGTTGGGCGCCTCCCCCTCGTCTAGGCATGTGCAGATGCCTCCTCCCCGGGACGAGGGGAAAGGTGCGCCAAAATTAACGCTTAAGGATTGCTTTGAATTCTCCGAGGTGGGCCCGATCCTGGCGGATAAACCCATATGTGGGACTGCACAGAGACCACGAAGAAGATCCTGAGGTTCAAATCCCTTTTCATCATGAAACTCATGAAATGTATTTATGTCAGTCATTCTCTCCCAACCTAACCTACTCCATAGCAGTGCTCCCTCTAAGCTGAGTCAGTGTGCACTAGCTCACAGTTTTTTATCTCTGGCTCACACATTTTTGTCTTAGCTCAGGAAAAATGGTCCCAGAGGAAGCTAATTTATTCAGTAGCTCACAACTTTGAAGCCAGTAGCTCAGGAAGTAGAATTTTTGCTCATAAGACTCCACAGCATAGAGGGAGTATTGCTCCACAGAATTATTGTAGGGTAAAAATTGGAGATAGAGAGAAACACATACATTGCCCTACATTGAGGTTCTTGGAGGTCAGAGAGGATAAATATAACTTTAATTTTTATTGGATGAATTAAGATATAAACAAAACATCTTCAATAAAACACTATGTCGCCAGAAAAATACAACATGAGGAATTTTCACATAAGTGCAGATCAGGGCTGGTAACTGTGCAAACAGTGAGGACAGCACATTGCTGAGAATCAGAATGAACTTAATGCAACATGTGGTGCACTAGAGAAGGTCCTGAGAACATAGGGAGGCAAGAGAAGGCCTGATAACAGGTGGGAGCAAGAGAGAAGAGTGGCAATTCAGAATACAAAAACTAATGCAAGATGGACAGACATCTGCTACTCAGGCTTCAGAGTTCAGGCTCCATTAAGAAGCTGAGGAAGTAAGAACTCAAGGGTATCAACTATAATCTAGCTGTCAGAACTGGGAAGTAAAAGAAGCCTCTATCAAAGCTTAATACAAAAGAGATGAGCAAGGAGCGGGTCTTGGAACCAAAGGAAATCAAAGAGTGGGACATGAACATTTTATCATTTTGTCCAGAACACTGAAATTCTTAAGTCTAGCTCTGTCTTAAACACTGTGAGGGTCTAGCTCTGTCTTAAGTCTAGCTCTGTCTTAAACCCTGTAATGGGTTTCCTTGCAACACTGTGTTCAGTGACAGCCTCAGTCGTGTACTTACAATGCCACTTATTGTTAGAGCACACTTTCAGTTTGTGTCTAGCTTTAACGTATATCACATAGTTGCAAAATATCTTCCTAATTAAAACTGAATAAAAATAGTTTTATTATGAAATATGTGCACTACATACAGAAAGAAAGGACTCAAGATCTGAATGGCCCATGTTGAAGCACCGAAAGTACATCACAGAATGCAAAATTTGAAAGTGAAGCTGCAAGTCAGTGGAAAGGACTTTGAGAACAATTGAGTTGTTCAATTGAACTAAAAAATCAAAAGCCTTTAAAAATCGGAAGTGCTCAGAGATGACTCCTGACCTTTACCGTATTACATACAGGCCTGATTCTCAAGATCCCCATCCATTATATGCTTGAATGAGCTCAGTACTTATTGTTCTTTCATATCATTAAAAGAGCTAAAAGGTTGGGAAAATGCATAATGTAAAGAAAGGTCAAGTGGTAATCATAGTGTGAAATGCTGAAACATGTGTAAGTATAATAATTCTTTAGATTTTATGCTCCCTGGAGAGGTAGGTGTTCAAAATTGTTCACCTATGAAGGTTTATTCTGTGTTAAATATAGCTCAACAACACTAAATAGTGGAATTACACTGACCTTTTGCTCCTCTGCATCAGCAATGGCCTTTTCCTTGCTCACTTTCTCAGTCTGAAGCCCTATCTTTGTAATCAAAGCTTCAGCATCTTGATTTCTCAGTTGCAGTTCTGCTTCTTGAGAGGCAAGCTTGTATTTTAAGTCTTCCACCTAAAGCAGAACAGCAAAGGCATTAGTTTGGTATGGCTGCTACTCAGAAGCTTGGACAGTTTTCAGAAAAGGTGAGTACTCAAGAGTTGGGTGTTAATGAGATATTTTTATGATTATTAACCACAAGACCCCAAGTAACTATTTGAATTCACTTCTCTAATAGGCTAAAGAAGTGAAAACTGTAGGACGTCTTTTTCTCCTCTCTTTACTACCTCCAGATGGATGTGGGCACCTTGACTCACCTGTGGATCTGGTTTGCAGTCCCATGTGACAGGGAGAACCCAGTGGGACTGAGAACTAGAAGAGCCTCATGCCACAGCCAGGGTGAGAGGGGCGCTGCCACAGAGGGTGTATGCCAGCAGCAGCTTCCAGCTGCAAGTGAGCGGTGGGACTCCTCAAAGTGACAGTATGAACATGGTAGCCAGGGGTCCCTTGGGATAAACCAGGGCAAGAAGGTGACCACTGAGGAGGCCACATGCCAGCCTATAATGACCATGATGGACCGATGGTCTGAGTCAGTATAAGGCACTTTCATGTGTGACTTCAGCACTGATTTAGATTATGGGTCTGGTACACAAATGGTACTATGAGAGAATCTTGGTTTCCCTTTTAGGTGGCATGGTCTATGTCTCTGCCTTGCATGCAGAAGCTCCCAAGTTCAATCCCTGGCATCTCCTGTTAGTAAAAGATCCTGGGCACTGACTGTTGAGGGAGGCCTTAGTTTGAGGAAGGGTTGCAGTTCAGTGGCAGAGTATCTGTTTGCAAGTTTGGCCCTATAAAACCAAGGCTAACTGGACTCCCATCAGATCTAATAGGCTAAGTGGGGTGCCTCAGGGTGGAATCAGGAAAGGATACTGCTCATAGTCATTCCCATTCTTATCAGTAATCTGTTGGGTCAGTGCTGCAACTGGTGTGGCCCACAGCTGAGCTGCACTGGTCCCAGGTTCATTCATTTTCTCTTTGATAGTCTCTGTTGAATTTGTCAGGATGCCTCCAAAAAGGGCAGCTTGCCAAGCAAGGACAGCCGGCATGTCACTCCTGGGGGTACATGGGTGCAGAGCATGGGACAAGGTATCCATTTCAGCAACGACTGCAGCACTGGGTCAAGCACCTAGGAGGTCAGCTGCCCAGAATCCCAAGGCACAGGCAGCAGCCATAACCAGGAACAACAACACTCTGTGAGGCCTCACTTGGGCAGTCAAACGCCTCACTAAATGGACAGGTCACCTGGACATCAGCCCATGTTGGAAGCATGCCAAAAGAATCTGGAGTATGGAGGTAGGGCTGGCACTCTAAAGAACTGAGCCATGGAGGCATCTCTCTCATCTGATGAGATGAGCAGTATGTGCCATCAGGACAGATCATCCTCCAAATTGTGGCACACCAGCATTCACAGGGGGATTCAGACAGCGAGTTCTCTTCAGAGCCAGTCTGGTGTAGTGGTTAAGTGTGCAGACTCTTATATGGGAAAACCGGGTTTGATTCCCCACTCCTCCACTTGCACCTGCTAGCATGGCCTTGGGTCAGCCATAGCTCTGGCAGAGGTTGTCCTAGAAAGGGCAGCTGCTGTTAGAGCCCTCTCCAGCCCCACCCACCTCACAGGGTGTCTGTTGTGGGGGAGGAAGGTAAAGGAGATTGTGAGCTGCTCTGAGACTCTTCGGAGTGGAGGGCGGGATATAAATCCAATATCATCATCATCATCAGAGGGGGAGTGTCATAGCACAGACTAATGGAGAATGACAGTGCAAGTACCTGGGTTGCTGGTCTGGGCTTTCCTATGTAGGCTTGAAGCAGCATGAACTACAGGGGTCCCTGGGACTGTTTGGAGCTGGTGCCTCTGATCTCTCCTTCAGTACATCTTTCTTTACACATCCAGATTTGGAGATGAGGAGTACCGCCTGGTATCCACCTCTCAAGGGCTAGGCAACCTTCAACAATTGATTGGTAGGGTATCTGGTGTACATGGTAGTAGTGATGTCAGCATAACCTGATAGGTAAATATCACTTTACCTATCACTTAAATAACCACTTGAGCATTGTGCTTAAAGGTTCAAGCTGACCAGCGAGGCAGACACATTGCAATATGATGTGGTCTTCTGCAAGTAGGCATCCCAGAATGAGAATGCCCACTGAGGGATTGGTTGCGTGATAAGATATGCTGGTGGTGGCAGGCCCCCAAATAAAAGAGAAGCCTGACTGTTGGCACTGGAGGCCAACTGCAACAAGGACCCATATACCATAACACAAGGAATATTCCATTCATCATCCCCTTCTACCATTGCAGCAGCTGTGGCCTGGTACTGGCTGGTGTTAGATGAGTGAGTCTGCTGGTACATGCCCCATTTACAGGACCAGGGCTTTGCCCCCAGAACCATATAAGGGCCATTTCATTCTTAAGCAATGCCCATGGCTACACTGATCTGTACAACAGCTTCCTGGCTCATAGGGTGGTGGAAGATTGGAAAGGCATTCACCCTGTCCCCTTTTTGGAAAGCTGAAGGTTGGTGAACTAGTGGCAAAGCTTATAGGGAAAGCAGCCAATCACCGAGGGGGGTCAGGGACATCTCAATGGGTACAGCTGGGCACTCCTGACCATCAGGAGGTCTAAGACCAACCAGCAGGTGCAGGGAGGTGCCTGCTTGAAGCTGGGTCCATTTGTAGGGGGAGACCCATGCCTGGGGCAGGCTGTGAAAGTGTCCTAGTGCTGTGGGCCCAAAGACTGGGTTCCCGCCTCATTCATGGAGACAGCTCTCCACTTAAGAGATATCAGTTTGCAGGGGCCTTGAGGGCTGACATAGTGGCATTGGGCCTCCCACCCTGGGAGTTTGGGCTCCATTCCTTTCCTATTGGGGACAGCAACCACAGCCATAAGTTTGGGTTACAGTCAACATGCATCCAGGTGAGTGCATCCAGGCTACAGGGAGATGGCACTCTGGGGTGTACAGGACATACCAGGTTGCACCTGTGGCTGATTGTTAACAATGCCTTAATCAGTGCCAGGGAGGCAGTGCAAAGTAGGGTGGAATGCACTGGGCCAATATTTATGCGGTTTCACCAAGATGGAGCAGGGACACTGCACTGGAGAAGCCACTGCAAATCACCTGGATCAACACAAGGGGAATGTGGTGAGACACAGTGCAGACAGGCCATCATTGCAGGAAGTGGCACAGGGGAGGGACGGTGGCTCAGTGGTAGAGCATCTGCTTGGGAAGCAGAAGGTCCCAGGTTCAATCCCCGGCATCTCCAAAAAAGGGTCCAGGCAAATAGGTGTGAAAAACCTCAGCTTGAGACCCTGGAGAGCCGCTGCCAGTCTGAGAAGACAATACTGACTTTGATGGACCGAAGGTCTGATTCAGTATAAGGCGGCTTCATAAGTTCATAGCCTCCTGGTCCCGTTGATGATACAAATGGAAGGGTATGATTGTTAACGCTGGTCATTTTCGCACTCACCTTAATCAGCAGCGACGACCCTCTTCACCGTGCAGGATCTGCGCGGATTTCGCACTAATTGCCGCGGAGCACCCAGAAGAGCCGGAAAGTCCCGGCGCTTTTGCGGCGCAAACGGAAACTGGTTTTTGGCGGTTTCCGTTTGCGCCGCAAAAGCGCCGGGACTTTCCGGCTCTTCTGGGTGCTCCGCGGCAATTAGTGCGAAATCTGCGCAGATCCTGCGCGGTGAAGAGGGTCGTCGCTGCTGATTAAGGTGAGTGCGGAAACGACCATTGTCTTATTAAGTTTCAGGGGGGCAGTGCAAAGTAACATGGATTTGAGGACACAGCACAGTGCATTTGACAGGAATTTAGGCAGCTTCCTTAGGATGAGGTAGGGAACCTGGCCTGTAGGAGGCACTGCAAATCACTTGAGTTGGCACAAGGGGAATGAAATAGGGTGTATTATTGCCAGCAGACCATTGTTGTGGGAAATGGTCCTGGCCCCCAGACACATTGGTGACATGACTGGGGTGAGAGTGATCTGTGTGACTGCATGGGTGGTGACTTGCCACACAGTTGATTCATTTAGTTTTCTATGGAGGGTCTATCAACCACTATCAACTATAACAGCTCAATGGAACCACCAGTGTACCTCTGAATATTATTTACTGGGGACAAAAAACAGAGAACTGTTGCCATCGTGTCCTGTTTGTGCAGTTCTCAGAAACATTTGGCTGGCCACTGATGGAAACTGAATGTTCAGTTTGATGGACCCTTACCTTTAATCCAGCAGGGATATTCTAATGTTCTTACAACCAAAACATTTTTGTGGTAAACAGATATTGCATGACATATTGATGGAAAGTTAAGTATCATTGTATTTTCTAGAATAGGGGTGGGTCACAAAATCAGGTCTCCCCAGCATTTTTGAGCCTGCGGGCAACTCTGGCACAGAACAGTGAGCACAAAATATCAGGGCATGAGGTTATCCATAACTCTAATTGTAAATCTTCAACATTTAAGGCAGACAGTCTTCTTAATAGAAAGTCCTTTAAAATAAACAGATTGCTTTAAAGTATTTTCTTGCTTACACATTATCTTCAGTGATACAGCAACAATTTTTGTGCTATGATGGCAGTTGCTACAAAAGGAATGTTTTTTTAAAATCTGCACAGCCAATCAGAAGCCCTGCGAGGCAATGGCCCTGGTAGTTTTTAAAAACACTTGGCTGGTGCCAGAAAAAGTGTCAGTGGATACCATGCACACAGGGGCACCACATTGGGGATCCCTGCACAAAAGAATAGCAACTAGTTCTCTGATTGCCAGTCCAGAGGTGTGGAGAGTACAGCACCTGAGGCAACATGACTTTTCAGCACTTTGCTTTGCTGGTGGGGGGGGGGGGGGACTTTTGCTTACACTCAAAAAACAACGGTAAATTGTCTTGTGGTACCATAAAGCCAAACATATCTGTTTGTTCCAGATGCCATAAGACTCTTCGTTCTCAGAGCATGTGTCCAGTAAAACCAGAACAGGGCTTAGGTCAACTATGGTCTCTATACATTATCTAAATGTAAACCAGATTCTAGAAGTTTCTACCTGTTATGTATTATTCTATTATATGTTTTGTCTGAGCTTGAGGCAGGCGCCCATTAATCTCCAGGATCCTAATGCCTGCATTCTGATTGCTGTTCTCTCGGAACCAGCCAATCAGGACACAAAGCATCTCTCTAGAAAATGCAAATGAAGGATCCTGGAGAGCCAATTGGCTGGGGCCTGCCAGTGTAGCATGGTTAACCACTTCTGAACTGTATATAGTTCACCATGTTGCCTATGTTTCTTGTGACTGTTCATGCTAATAAACGAGTTATGTTGAGATGGCAGCTGTCTGGACTCACTATTTAACACTGCCTATACAGCATAACTATTTTTCACTCAAAAATGGTCATTTAAATGACAATTATTTTAGTAATATTATTAAAACAGATTTAGTAGTGATTGGTAGTACCTGAGAAGCTGTTGTCTTTAGTTTCTGAATGCCATTTACAAGATGTTCTTTATGCTGGGATATTTTCTGGACGTTCTTTTCTAGAAGGTTCTTGTAAAGCATGATTTGTTCCAGAAAGCTTTTTGGAGTTGTATAGTTGTACCGTTTCTCATTCTGATGAAACTTTGCACTTATCTCATTCACACTGGTATGAGCATAGGCCATGAAGTGACAAATGGAGTCATAAAACTCTGGCTGAAAACACCAATGATACACAAGGTAGTTTCAGATATAAGATTTAACATTCAATTCATTACACTATACAGGCAACTGATATTTCTCTGCTCAAAAATACTTCTCCACTCAAAGTCATTGGCTAGGCACTGGTACACTAATTCTTCATCAGTTGAATTGTGAAAGCCCCACTGAACCTGGACTTGCCCAGATGAGGCACATCCAGCCAAGGTGTAATGTGCTGTCTCATACATACCTCATGTACCCACCTCATCCTCAGCTTCAGAATAGATACAGAAAGCAAGCAAGCATTTATTTCATTTTATGTACTTAATTTCTCATCTGCCTTCCTTACTGAGACTCAAGTCGGATTACAGAGTTATAACAGACAATTTAAAAGACAACGTAATATATATAATGAACAGTGCAGTAAAACTGGACTATGCAAATTACCAAACAGTGACAACACTGATCAGCAGGCCCTCTCAGAGGTCTAAAGAGGCCTGGGCCATTTGCCATTTCTGAGGCTCCTAGATATAATAAAAATTGACACTCTGTGATGCACATAAAAACAAGTTGTAAAATAAGATGCAAAAAAATCCCACAAATTAACAATTGTCTAACTCTGAAGCCCTCTTTGAGCTTGAGGCCCAGGCCAAATGATCCTCATGGCCCCCCTCTATTTGGCCCTAGAAATCAGTGCAGAGGGAGCCAGTCATAATGGTTCAAGGCTCCATGGCAATGACCAGAGAAGCAAAAACATCCTTCTTAACCATACCAGAACCAATAGGAATCCTCTGACTGCGGAACAGTCTGGAATGTAAGGACCTAATGCTTGAGGGGATGGGGTAAAACCCCTGGGTCCATATACACTGAAACTGTATATGTCTATTCACATGCTTGGTTCAGTGGCCAGAAAGATTTGGGCATGAAATATCAGTGGGAAAATGATAAAGGAATTACTTCCAGTAGGACAGATAATGCTTATTATCCATGATGTTATTCTATATATTGAATGAGAGTAGAATTATTGATATGAGATAAACTAAAATATGAATGTGACAATTCTAAACATCCCTATTCTTCTTTAAACATTTGTTATTATAATGTATTAAAATCACCATTAAAATGCTTCATTATCGGTGTAAGCAATTTTCATTTTGTCCTCTATGACTTCTACCGCACTTAACTTTCTAATTTGTGAAATCACATCTCCCTCATTTTAATGATTATTTATTGCATTTAGTACAAGATGTACCCAGTTCAATTAATCAAGGGGAACTTAAAAATCAATTAATATGAATTAAATGATCTACAGCAACTCTTAGGAAAGTCACACATAATTTACCAAAGCATTGTCAATAATGCTTTGAGATCTTTTGGAAAATTATTCATGAGTGGCTGTTGATACAGCTAAACATTTCAAGCCAACATAATTAGTATTACATACAGGTTCATTTAGACAGAATTGCAATTTGTCTTGGAAAGAAAACTTTGCACATGGCTTCTTTAAAAAGAGCTGGGGGGAGTGTCTTTTTCTTTTTAGGACTATTATACTATTTGGAAGTAAACGCACCAAACTCTTGTTCCCCCAAGGAAATAGTTAATGTGCATTCAAAATCCATTCCACACTTCAAGAAGTTAAATTACTCCTCCCATCATTTTCTCTCTCTCTCACACACACACTCACAATTAAGCTAAGGAAACTTTTTTTTTAATAGGGTGATTGGCTTCTGCCCAGCCATGATCCTTATGAGAAATCTTTACACAGAAGTACTGAAAAGCCTTTGGTAACAACAGTTTCATTTGTAAATCAGCAAGGGTAGAAGTGGGTTCCGGTAAAGCTGGAAGTGGCCTGAGACAACATGTCCCAATGGGGCAAAATAACTATTGTTATCAAGCTTAACAAAATGGCACAGCATGGGAGGCATGCTGAGCCAGAGAGCAGCTGGTTGTAATTCACACTGTTTTTTAGAAAACTCTAATCGTTCTGAGCAGACCTCTTTGATGATTGGTCTTCCCTGCATTTTCAATTTGTCACTTTCTCTTATGATAAGGTCAGCAGTGACAGCACTTCCTGACATTAACAGCTGTGTCTTCTAAAAGGGTCATTGTGGAACTACTAATTGCAGTAATTTCATTAGCATAAATTATTTATTCTGCCATTCATTTATCTCCAAGGTTTTGGTAGTGTTTTGTTCAATACTACTATACCTTATTTTCCAGTCTAAGCTTTATCAAATAGAAAGGAAAAGTAATATTATTGCTAATTTGACCCTTCTTGAGTAAAAACTTTCACAGCAATGAACCAATAACTATAACCAACAATGTATAAGTTAAACATTTTAAATGTTCCCAGTAGCAACTGAGCAATTTATTTTACAAAATCAATATTTGTGCATGCATGCGCCTAGATCCATTCTAAAAACAGACTTCCCCAAATTAATGGGTTTTCAAGCCTACAAAAGGATGCAGGTTGGGGAGCAGCCTTATGGATGTAGTAGGGTTTTGCACCTTGATGAACTGCTGAACAGATAATTAATGTTGATGGATGATCACCAATTGGGTTTGGGGGGACTGATTGCAGGTGCACTCCTTTTCACCAAAGAGCATATAGAACCAGCCATCTCTATTTGGCAGAAGAGATCACTGTTTTCTGGTCTTAGGCAAAAGTTTTCCCGTTGACTTTATTGTCAGAGACTTCATGAGAGCATCTTCACTGCCCATACATAATTGTCCCTATCACTGAACTCACCTGGGAAGCCCATTCACATCTGGATATGCCTTCTTCTATGGACAGCAGCATTGATTCAGATCTTTGAGAGGTGCGTTTACATGGATGTGATGTCTTATTCTGATTATTTCATGCTCCAAATGAGGCCTGGCTGGCCTTTGTAATGTCTCAGTGAATGCAATAACTATGGCTGTGTAAATCATGGGGTTGGGCCAATTAGAAGTTGAATGTAGGTTCTACTAATGAATTTAATTATAGATCTTGCATTTGTTGTCACAATTTACTGGGTGGTGTAGCCCATGCATACTAGTTATATGTGGTCAACTATCCTTTTAACAAATACAAATAAAAGGTTTCCCATAGATATCTATCTTCAGGTTGCAGTGGATAAACTGTACAAATGATAATCCTTGTCCTATGTAGAAGCTCTAGAAAGGAGCAGAAATTTTATTTTTATTTTCCTATTTCTATCTGGCCATTAAATATACTAATATACAGTGTATCTTAAATTCTGCAGACCATTCTTCCTTCTCCCTCCTCAACACATTAACTTTCTCAACTCATTTCTACTTCTCTTCAGAGGCATCTATAATACCATGCCTCATCTTTTATTCCTCAAGCATCACTTATGACACAATCTTACAATCTGAGGAGGAGGAGGAAGAGGAGGAGGAGGAATTGGATTTATACCCCAACTTTCACAACCTGAAGGAGTGGCTTATAATCTCCTTTCCCTCCCCACAACAGACATCCTGTGAGGCAGGTGGGGCTGAGAGAGCTCTCCCAGAACTGCTCTTGAGAGGAACAGTTCCGAGAGAGTTATGGCTGACCCAGGGTCACTCCAGCAGTTGCATGTGAAGGAGTGGGGAATCAAACCGTGTTCTCCCAGATAAGAATCCACACACTTAACCCACTACACCAAAATGGCTCTCTCAGAGCTGTTCCTCTGTTTCGTGCCAGCACATGAAAGCACATACCTTGAATAAACTTTTGTTGGTCTTAAAGGTCCACTGGACTCAAAGTTTGTTCAAACCTTACAAAAGTTTAAGTGGCTATCTCATTCCCATACTCTGTTCAACCGTCTAGCTGTCACCAAGGCAACCACTTGGGATGGGCTGGAGGAATCATAACTGTGCTGTGAAGTTGCCAGGGATGATGTTTGCCCCTTCTCTCTTCGCCCTGGAAACATTTAATCCCTGGTTACTGTGCAGGCATATTCATGTTTCCTTTGGCCTGTCCTAAGCTGTTGCCAAGGTGATGGCTGAGCCAGGGTGTAGGCCTCCCCTCCAGATTGCTCTTCAGATGCATCATGTGGGGCAATGGCAGTCTTTTGGCCACCTGGGACCCAGCAGAGTACTCCAACAGCCTTGGTTTCAGAGCTTCTTCCATTGAACTTCTGTCCTTGGCCCACTGTGCCCCACTCATTGGGCCTACTCAGCAGTGCCATGGTGAGGTAGAGAACTGCAGCTCTTGCTTCAGCAGCGTTACTTCCCACCCACTCTGGCAGCCCTCCCAACTGGCCATGACCTTTCCACAGCCCACCAGTCAGGGTGGGCAGAGTGATGCTCAGATGACGCCAGTGAGGGCTGCTGCTGTGGTGGATGTGCTCCAGAGGCCGGGGAGCCTCTGGGCAGTGGGACCTCAGAGACAGGCAGACACCAAAAGTAGCTTTAGTGGTCAGTCTACCCTGATTAAATGTAACTTTTACAAGTATGCAATATGGTACAAGAGTGGATGGGAAAGTTATCAGAGAAACTGGACAAGGCATTACAAGCCATGTCTGGATGGTTGCCAACAGAGCAGACTGAAACTGAATCCATCAAAGACGGGGGTCTTTTACCTGAGTGGCGGGGGATTGGGATTTAGGCTTCCAGCCTTTGATGGACATCATGGGAGCTGACATTGAGGGTGAAGAGCTTGGGGGTGTTCCTGGATGCCTTGCTGACTATGGAGGCTCAGGTCACTGCCACTACCAGGTTTACCTTCTTCCAGCTGAGGCAGATCAGGCAGTTGGTCCCACACCTCCCCCTCCATCATGACCTAACTACAGGGGCCCATGCAATGATTACTTCCAGGCTGGAGTATTATAGCTCTCTTCAGGGCTTTTTTTGTAGCAGGGACTCCTTTGCATATTAGGTCACACACCCCTGATGTAGCCAATCCTCCAAGAGTTTACAGTAGGCCCTGTAAGAAGAGCCTGTAAGTTCTTGGAGGATTGGCCACATCAGGAGTGTGTGTCCTAATATGCAAAGGAGCTCCTGCTACAAAAAAAGTCCTGGCTCTCTCTATGTGGGGCTGCCCTTGATCCTGCTCCGGAAACTGCAGCTAGTGCAGAACACAGTAGCATGGGTGTTAACTTTGTTTTCTGTATGGACACGATCTCCTCAGCCCCAGGGACATCTGACTTGCTCCAATGAGGGCCAGGGCTTTTTCAGCCCTGGCCTGTACCTGGGGGGATGAGCTTCCAGTAAAGAACAGGGCCCTGCGGAACCTATTACAGGTCCCCAAGGCCTGCAAGATGGAGCTCTTCTGCCAGGCTTTTAGTCGAGGCAGTGGGCATCCACTGGTTAATTGGCCTTGCCTCTAGTGATTCAGATCCGAATGCCCACCTGGGAGCCAACTGATTCTGCTGAGATATGTTGAGGCACTGTTCTTTATACTGATTGTTGTTTTTACCTATGTTTTTAGACATATTTTAATTGTCAATTTATTTTCTATGATGTGAATTTTATTATGGAACCCGCCTGCCCTGAACCTTCTTGCGGGGAGGATGGGATACAAATTGAATTAAAATAAATAAATAAATCTGCAAAACGGCATTTTCTCGGTGAGATCATTATAATACAACCATAGCTAGTGTGATGTAGTTGATAGACTGTCTGACTAGGATCTGGGAGACCTCCAAGCCCCTTCGCAATCCAACCTCTCAACTCCTTCTGCCTCATCTGCTCTATATAAATGCATGTACATAATAAGGAAAAGCCTCCCCTCAAACGGTTCTCTTCTGTACAATATTAAACACTGACAAAAACATATAGCTAACATATCCACGTATACAAGGGAATATTGTTTGAAAAGCTAAAATTGGCAAATAGGATCCAAAATTAATAGGATTAATAGGTAATAGGATCTAAAAATTAATTAATCTCTACAAATGGCCCAAGAGTACTGTAAAGGGCCTGTTAAAAGCAATCAGATACATGCTCTATACCATAAGCTGCACCCTGAGGTACTCTCATATCCCCAGACTGTTTACAAAAGAATGAAGAGAAGGAAAAGAATTCCTAGGTGGTTGTCTTTTGAAAATAAGTACATATCTATACAGAATTAATAGAACAATGTGGATATGCTATTAAATTTAATGGGGATACTTCCATGTACATGTTTTATTCTAGATTACAACACATCTAAAAATGCAGCTTACTTAGACCATTTCCGTTCGTGTCCAAACCTCTACATTGGCAGTCTTAAATAGTCAATTTTTGTCAATTTTTCCGCACTACTTTTGGCTGCTCCAGAAGTGGCTCCAGATTATTGTCCTGTTAACATGTGAGTTTTGGATCAACTTTTTTTGCAGTTTTTTTTCCTTCAGTGACTCAAACTTTTCCAGTGTGAAATTCTTGAAATCAAATTATGTTTTTGGTCACCCTTTTGTGGCATCAGCGTTGCATTTACACCCCACCTTCTCCTTTATTTTGCCAAGAGAATGAACTGTTTAATTTTTAAGCGTTTTAAATTTTAACATTTTCTTTTGATTGTGTTACAATGCTGTTTAATTTTTTTTTATATTGATGCAATATAATGCGGGGACAAAAAGACCAGTGTGGTTCAACATAGCCTTTCCATGCAATTGCCCATCCATAAATGCTTCTCTCCATTATTCTCCTTGCTGTTCACATTGTTTAGTAGTTTGCTTTTCCCTTCCCTCCCTTCCATTTATTAACTTGCGTCTTTTGTGGGGTCAGTTTTGTCGCCTAGTGCTGTTCTGTTTTCACTCCCCTCCTTTGCACTTCTCTTTCCCATGTTTTCCATGACAATCCAGTCTTTGAAGCATTTTATAATAATGTCAACTAAAGATGTGTAGTATTTCCAGTTTGCATTATTTATTTATTATTAAATAGAAGTAATAATACTGTTGTGTACTGTCATATACAATTTGATGACCATGAACTATGCTATTTTCTTTAGGAATTTTTAGGAATCTTTCCTGGCCTTTTTGTTAGTTGGCAACTAAGGAGGAGCAGGGTACCTTTGAAATGGCAGCAACCATGATGTTCCCTATGATTCTTGGGCATGCGTACTCACTAAGTGCAGACCAGAGAATGTGCAACATCACAAAAGTTTTCCAATGCACTGGGTGAAACTCAAAATTCTGATGTAAGTGAACTCTGCTAAGTGTGGGTGGGAAAGTTTGAACAAAGGATTATCATCAGCAGAGTGGGTAGACAGAGCTGTGGTAGTGGATGTGAGCAACCATTTTCACTCAGGATCTGTTTGTTACTCCTTGGCTTTCTTGCAAGCAAGCAATGATGCCTTTTAACTCCAAGCCTAGTGACAGAAGAGATGTGTGCTGGCATGAGAGGGAAATGCCAGATCTTCTTTCACTCTGGGGAGAAGAGAAGGCGCAGGAGATGCTTGGTTCCTGTCACAGGAACATTGATGTTTTTGAAAAGATTTCAAAGCAGATGCACTCTAAATGGCCAGTCACCACTGAGCATTCCTCCTTTCAAAAATTCAGACTTTTTTTGGACAATGCAATGATGATAGCACTACTGCACATGTGCGATTTTTTTAATGTGCTATCGCATCCCTGATGAAACACATGACTTAACAGCTGTAATATGAGGAACCCTCCCCGTTTTCCAAGGAAAAGTGAAATACATGAGGTGGATTTGGTTCAAATTAAAAAAGAAAAATGCTGAAATAAATGACCTTTTGCAGAATGAGTGTTGCAAAGTTGGTGCATCAGGGGTAAGCATGTAATGCAGAAAAGGAAAAGGCAGTTGATAAAGAATATGCCGAGGAGAGGAACACAAAGAGGTGGGTGTTATCCAACTGGTAATTAAGAACTGTGTGTGTGGAGCACTTTCCTCTCACTCCAGGCATGCTCAGTAGCTGCCTGCTCCTCAGAGCGAGAGGAAAAACATACCAAAAAAGCCTAAGGCTAGCTATTGGAGTCTCTGAGGTAGGGTTTGTGTCTGAGCACAGTACCCAGTGGGAGAAATTACAGGTGCCAGTCTTCTTTTAGCACAATTGAAAAAAGAACAGGATTTTTACAGCTAAACTTTTAGCTATGAATACAGTGTTATAGGATAAATTATAGTTTTAAATGTGTTGTTTTTGTTGATTTTTCGCTACCCTTGTTGTTATCTGTAAAAAGTGTTTTTTAAAAACAATTTGGTAAATAAAATTTATAAAATTAAAAAAAGAAAAAAAGAACAGGATGTACAATGACCATGGACAGGTAAAAGACAAAGGTCTTGATTTACTTTTTGTGGGCAGGCAGGATGTATTGCAATGAATGATGATGGCCGCCCCCTCATAACAATGGAAATATGAAAGTGTGCCGCCTCAAGGGAAGTGTGAAACTCTGGAAGCATTGATAAAAATGGCGAGTCCTCTGTTAATTAATTTTAACTAATACGCACATGTCCAAAAGGTATTCTGTTACATAATTATAATAAATATAAACTCCTTTTTATAACTAAAGTCTAAACCTAAATGGTTCTCAAGAAAACAGTTTCAGTTAAAGAACTGATTATTCATTAATTTTTGTATTAACTTTTTTCAAAGCAATGAGAGCATGTCTCATAAATTTATTCTCATTGTTGTATACATCTTGTGACGGAACCGGCCCGATTCTGCCTTCAGACCCAGTCCTGTCAACTCCCTTTTGAGTTGCCAACTCCTGGAGAGAGCTAATTTTCTTCCTGCCACTTGGGCACGCTGCTACCACTTGCTCAATTTAGGGGTTTCTGACTGAGAGGAACAGGACTCCCAATTCCCCTTGCTAGTTCTGTGGCCTCAAGGACCTCTGCCAACCCAGCACCTGGTTAATACAGAGAGACCCCTGAAGGACTGGCACCCTTGCCAACTGTATGCCTTCCCTGGACTCCCCTCTAACAGTGTGATCTAAGGCAGTTGGGAAACCTTGGTGGTACAGAGGGACTACCTTTTAAACAAACCAAACATTTATTTAAAACATACAACTATTTACAGGCATTTTTTAAAAAAGGAGAACAGAAGTAATAAATGAAGGTAGGGATAAACACTCCTTCTTTCCTGAATATATAACTTGCCCTAACCATACCTCCCAAGACTGTCTACCAACTAAAACTTCAAGACTGTTGCCAGAATCACTCACTGACTTGTACTGCCGGTTTCCCGCTCAAAATCTCCCATATCAAACCCAGTTCCCGCCCAGGAAAAGGTTAACTTCTCTTGCAGCATTCTGGGAGGCAGGTCTCAAGGACTTCCTGTCCCTCTAGGAGCTCCCCCCCCCCCAGAATTGCTTGCTCCAGACAGGAGGGAGGGGGCAGGAGAAGGCCAGGCCAAAGCCTGCCTCAAGTTTGACAGCCTCCTCCTGCCAACTCCCAGATAAACATAGCCTAAAATTGTAACTTGTTTTTATGCCATATTTTGTGAACCGCCCTGAGCCTGCATGATATAAATAAAATATTATTATTATTAAAATGGCATTTCTCCACACATCTGTACTACACTCAACAGAAAGGAAGGGTTTTGTTCCTAGCACCAAAATCTTCCCCACAACACATCCAAGATGGTAATATTCAACAGGGACCAACATAAGCAGCAAAAGTCTCTAAATATCTCCTTTGATCCAAGAAACAGCAACAGTGGCTACCACTGAGAGCCTGAATCCGTATATCATCATTCTGAAAGAACAAAAGTGGTTTCCCCCCTTACAGCTACTGTGGCACTAATGCTGATCCAGCAACAATGGATAGCATTCTACTTAACACCACAAACCAAGGAGAAGGGACAGAAGCAGGAATTTGGCTGCTTTTGTTCCTTTGGTTTTCTTTAGATTCCCCCAACCTTTGTTTTATACTGATCAATGCAATGGTTAAATTTACCAGATTAGGTTATAAGCAGCTTCTGATTTACTAAATTTCATTGATAAAGAAAACGATAAGCATATGTTCTTGCAGGGGATGTACTGCTGCAACACAGAGACAACCTGTACTTTTTTCCTTTTAAAGAGATATTGGAATATTGGAATATATGCAGATACACATCAACCCTTCAACATATTAAAATAATATAATAAACATTTTGGAGAATCCCAAAAATGAATGTGTGAAAGGCAGCCTACAGGTTTGTAAAGCTATCATCAACTTAGAGCTGGTACAGAAAATAAGACAAGTCTTTTCATGGCCAGTAGATGTCATTGGTCACTCTTCATAATATCACAGTCACTGTTTTCATTGTTCAATACCGGTAGTACAAGAGATAAAGAATGAAAGCTGCATTTAAAAGAAGCCCTCCCTCATTTCATCTCCTCTCAGTCTGACACAATTTTCAAACCATCATGAATTGTTACTTTTAGACAGAACACAACTTTTTCAAAGTTATTAAGAAAGATCATATAAGCCCCCCTTTTAAACTGACCACTGCCACTGGTGTCTTGCTGATATAGCAGGGAGGATACTTACTGATCACATGACAGTGGATCTGTTTCTGGAAGCTTAGCCCAAAGCCAGTGCATGCATTTACCTAAGCACAGTATCTGCTGTTATGACCAGACTTTCACTGGCAGCTTTTATCAGGATTCAACAGTGTTTGGCTGCCGCAAATTTCCCTTTTATAGCAACAGATAGTAAGACACAATTGGACACGCTTCATTTAGCCTTCTGGAAATCCCATATTTTTCAACATTATGAGTCCTTAACTTTGACAGCATCACAGCAAACAGATATCTATGCTGCTGAGCACTAACTGATATACCCAACGCAAACACCAGGATTATAGCCAGAATAAAATTTTTTACTTCCTTTTGTTTGGATTATTTATAAACCAATTGTGAGCCAGTATTTCCCATAGTGTCTATGTTTTCAGACTTTGTTTTACTATGTTACATCTATCCCTATCATCAGCATCTGTACTTGTATCAGGTCATTCATACCAATATTTATATTTTCTCACTATTTAATCATTTTAAAGTTAATCTTGATCTTTTCTAATCTTCCTATTTTTGGTCAAAGTTGATATGACTTGGTGGGGGAAGGAGTCATATTACAAGCATTAACAAATCACCTTGTAGAGCAAAAAGCCAATGTTTTATGAACACTTCTCCATCTGGCCCTTTATTACTCTCAAGAGGAAGAGTATGTGTCTCTGTGTCTGTAGTGATGGGGGAAAATACAGGGAAAATGTAGTTAAGTGATTTATAAGTTTATTGACAGTATTCTCTTCTGACTTCCTGAAATTCATCAAGGAAGTACCATATCAGAATACAGTTATTTAGAATTTATGATATTACTTTAATGAATTGCATCTTACAAATAGATGCAAGAAGTTTGCAGAGAAAATATTCTCAGTTCACGTGCCAGTTTAAAGGAGAACTTGTGGAGTCTGCTGGCTGAATACTGAGGACAGCCTTCTAATTTTTTTAGTTCTTTAGAGAATGAAAAATGTCAGTGAATTCAAAAGAAGTAACTGTTTGATTCAAATGCTGTAATATTTTATTCCCCATATTTCCAGAAATGGAACTAAATTAATTCAATTTTACAAAAAGTTTTAAACAAAGTCCATGATGAGAAACCATTCCATTTTATAAGGAGGTTCAAAAGCTCACAAATGGATATTAGAATCCATTAAGATAAACTTTTTTTGCATCTTTAAAATATTTTAGATTTTTAAAATTTCAAACTCCATAAATTTTCCAAAGAAACTAGTTGTCCTGTACTGAAGGAATATCATAAGTAACCACAATATGTGAAGAAACAAACAAAATTCCCCACCCCCCAGCTTGTTCCATTATTGATCTTCCCAAGAGCTGTGTTATTTTTGCATATGATTGAGGAGCTTGACTGAAACTCTGTACCTTAATCCCAGGCGTCTCCTCAATGAACCTCCTGCTGACGGACAGCAAGGCCTCCTGTGGCCACTCATGAAACCAGTCAATAGCTGTGCAGTTAACTATGGCTGGGAACTTCCGAGCTCTAACTCTCAGTGTGGAACCGACAGGAGAGAAACACATAATGATCTGTATGGATAAGGAGAAAGAAAAAGTGAGGGTGAAGCATTACATGGTGATCAAAGAGAGGAATGCAGTCAATTGTGGAGGCAGTGAGCCACTGCAACTGGGTTCACCAATGAAAATACAATCTACCCAGCAGCTAATAAACTTAGTCAAATCAGGATTATATATCCAAGCAAATGGTGTTTTGTTCACTTGCATTGTGCTTTGTATTTACTGCTTCTCCAAACTTTACCTACTTGTGAGTAATTTCTCCACCCTGTTCAGCATCAGCTAATAAACCTCACATGCATTCACCAACAATGCAAAATCCGTCCCTAACCTGGATAAGCAAACCCGATCTCATCAGATCTCGGAAGCTAAGCAGGGTCAGCTCTGGTTATTACTTGGTCAAGAGATCTCCTTGAAATACCAAGTTGTGAGGACAGGGGCAGGCTTTATTCAGCCACCTCTCTGAATATCCTCCAGGACACCAGTATGGGTCAGTCACTAGAGGTTAACATGATGTCCAGATGCAGACACACACACAAATACAAAAAAAGCAACATCCTAACGACAAAATAATGTCACTGAAGTTTAGCACAATACCACTTCTTGAGTTTCTGAATCTGTGTAGGTTAACAATGACCACAATTTTTAAAGCAAGATTTCTACTGCTGTTTGGGTATACCTTTGTTTTTGATACAGGTCTATGACAACAACTCTTCAGGGTTCTCACCAGTATCAGAAAAGCCCAAGGAATCAGATAAATGCCTACCTATTTTAAAATAACAATGCACTTAAATGATGCTTGTTTGATCTTCACATTCCTGACCTTAAATATCTCCTTGGAATGAAGCACTGCTGATTTTAACAGAGCATTACCCAGTAAGTGTGTTTAGAACTGAAGCCCTACATTACAGCAGGCATTCTCTCCTGCCACCTTTATGTATTATCTTGCAGATGTTGTCTGATGTGTTAACCAACATCTTCCACAGTACATACTCTCTACTTTATAGCCCTTTAGTCTGAATTGATACTTTTCATAGCTGCCTCTGGAAGTACTAATTTAGCACAGTGGGACACCTGCAAAGCAGTGGCAAGGCAAGGCGCATTTTAAAAAGCCACTAAAAATAATGAAGTCATGGGTGAGATTAGAAAGAGGATCAAAGAGGATGGAAGTGAAAGAAATCATTTCAAAACAGATATGAGCCATGATTTACATTTCTCCCGCAGGTACCAGCCACAAGATAATATTATGGGGTAAAAACTTATTTTATACAAATCCACAAGAGAAACAACAATATAATGGAAACAACAATGGAATAATCTTTCAAAGTATTCTACAAAATCTACAAACCAACTTCAAAGGGAACAAAAAGTAATTTAATTTAGCTTCATATTTGTTTCAATAACTCATTTTAGAACATTAAAAAGTTATAGTGCTTAATATGGAAGCAATCTTGTAATAGTTCAAGAATACTATGTATGTCATAAATACTTTTAAAATAGTAATATTATAATAAGAAAAGATATTCAAAGTAATGTACAGACACTGACCTAATTAATGTTTAACATTAAATATTCCGTCCAAAGATACACAACATATAGAAAGACGGCACAGCTAGAGTCCTCCATCAAGAGAAGTGCAGAGTGGTAACACCTCCCCCCCCCCCCGAAAAAAAATCCTACTCCTGGCCAACCTGGAGCACCAGATAGGAAACATCTCACCTAGAAGCAAAAAACTTCCACTCTGCCCAAAAACAACCAGCTTGAACCCATACTGCCTGATCAATGGACTAGTACTGGTTGAGTAAGCTGTGTTGTGGGGAGACTGGGGGGGGGGGGCATGCAGCATACTAAGGATTCAAATTCTCTCAGCTTCCCCTCCTCCCACAATGTATATGGCTGCATACCATGAGACATTTAAATGTTTGGTTTGGCACTGCGTGCCTTTCTTAAGAACACGAATTTTTTATGGATACTTGCCTGTACTTAGGAAACACTGCAGAAATGAGTTTTATTTTTATTTATTTCTTTTATTGGATTTATATCCCACCCTCCCCACCAAAGCAGGCTCAGGGCGGTTCACAACAGTAAAAACATGTACAAATATTAAACATTAATTAAAACCTTTTAGACATCTGGATGGTACAAAGCATTCACTATGAGTTTTTTTTAAAAAGTTTTTCTCTATTTTAGTAGAGAACAGGAGAGGGAACAGTCAACCCTTACCCAGCCAGACCTTAGAAATGCTAATGGAATCCTTGGGCTGGGGGACAGTGCCCTGGCTAGAAGCTGATACCTAGCAGGGAAAAGAGGTTTGTGAGGTCTGAGATAGAAGGTATCTTCCTGGAGACTTCAGGTAAAGCTTCTTTGACCCACAGAGAGTGGGACAATGGAGATAATAAAACTCCTTGGCATATAGGGGAGAGTCTCTTCTTCGTTGATTTCATCTAGCCAGAAGGAGTTCACACCTGGGCTCCTACTGAAGGCAGCTATTGCCATGTGGAAAGCTGTAAGCCTGAACAAAGATTCTGAAGTAATAGTAAGCTTTTAAACTCTTTAACTTCTGAATTTAAAAGTCTGCCTTAAAATAAGATCAACTGAGGCATGTACAAAAATAACTTTTGATGATGGTAGATGTTCTCAGTATCACATAGAGCTTCACTATTCCAACATGCTATTCAAAACAGGCATCAGGAGAAGTGGGACAGTCATGTTGGCAAGCTGCTAATCCCCCAGTGGTGTGCAACTGCCGTAAGCTGTTTCTATGGTAACCAGATGCTGGGTAATAGGAGACATGGCATGTGATAGGGCCTTAGAATAGCAATGCAGGGAAAGGATGATGGGAGCCCTGGTCTTGTCAGTGGGTGATTCTTACAAAGCCCAGGTCATGGCAGTGGTGAACCAACGATGGAGAGAAAAATCCTCCCAGGATCAAGAAAGCTGGGAGAGAGACATGTTGCCAGGCAGAGGCTTAGATGGCTGCTGGAGCCAGGACACCTTGGAAGATAAGATGGAACAGGTCAGTGGGACTGTACTACAACAAACAGCAGCAGCACTCTTAACACTGTTGGGCCCATTAGTGAAGTAGCATTTTCAGTTCTGGGCACCAGAAGATATAAACAAACTGTAAGAGGTTCATCAGCAAAGCGCAACGAAGATGGTCACTGGTCTGAAAATCAAATCCTATGATAAAGGTTGAATTAACTGAGTATGTTTAGCCCAAAGAAGAGCAGACTAAAGGGGACGTGATTTCACTCTTTAAATATCTATACACTCCTCTGCCTAGTCAGTAATAGGAAGCACACGTTGCTGTGCTTCATTGCCCAATTAAAAGACTGTTAATTAAACAAGCCAAGATCAAGGACTTGTTCTCTGTGACTACAAAGGGCAAAGCTATATCTAATGGGCTTTAGTTACAGGATAACAGATTTCAGTTCATGTTAATGACAAACTTCCTGATGGTAAAAGCAGTTCAACAATGAAACCAACTACCTGAGTGTGGGTGGGCTCTCCTTTGTTGGAGGTATCCAGGCAGAGGCTGGATAGCCATCTGTTGGAAAAGCTCTAGTCTGAATTTCCTGCACTGAGCAGACTGGAGCAGATGCAACAAATTACTTTTTCCATCTCTATGATTCTAAATACTATGGTGCTCACACATTAAAGAATATAAACATTTGTCACTGCTTCAACTCAGATTTCACACTTGTAATCTCATATATATATCTTACTTTTAGCTGGCGTCGTACTCTGTCTAAAAAAAACTTCCAACAGTTTTCTCTGGAATCAATAAGACCATGTCCGCGTATCTCGTTTTTAATTCCTGCAATTACAGTATCCATATCTTCATCACTAAATAGATCTGGAACTTCTCCTGCATGAAAACAAAATAATGGAATTAGGAAATCCTACCATAATGGCAATATAAATCCAAGCCACAACTGAATTAACTATTTGGACTGTAAATCTTGTGACATTTGTGCTGACTCTGGATGGCTAGAGTGAAGCTAGTTGCTGAGGAAGGGCTCTAGTGATAAATTAATTCAGAGTATTTTATTGTTTACATTTGTTTAGGTTATTCTGTGGTTTTAAAGATACTACATCCCACTCTCAACTTCTGAGGATAAGGCAGAATACTATTTAAATAGTGATTTTGTTTTGGAAATTAGAAAATATGGACTGCAAAACTAGAAATCACAAATCACATGCTAGGATATTGTGATGTTCCTCAAAGTATCCTATAATGTTCTTCAAATTACAACAAAATCCCACCCCTCTGTCTAGTCAGTAACAGGAAGCGCATGCTGATGTGCTTCATTGCCCATTTAAAAGACTATTAATTAAAAAAATCTGGGACATTTCACTTATATTTCACTATCTAAAACACAAAATCAATTTTTTGGATCAGCTGATCTAAAACACAAAATCAATTTACTATGGACATGGACATGCAGAAGATCTAAAATGCATAGACACTACTTCCTCAGTCAATCCTGTTAGATCAGCAGCATTGAACCAATATACAAGCAACACCAATGAAAAGATCCTATACCTATGCAACACATGGCCTTGATATTAGCTTCTGAGGAACAACGCTGTTTGTTATTTAAGCATACTAGGCACAATACTGAAGTTAGTTGGGTTGAGATGCCTTTTCCCAAAGGGCACCCCACCTACACTGGGAAACATGTCAAAGACAAATAATCCCCCTTTTAAAGTTCATTGAAACCATAGATAATTTGTCATTGGGAAGATCTTTCAAGAAATGTGTAGGTCTAATCACCTGATGCCAACAAGTCATTAATCAGCACGAGAAAGCGTTCATCTGGAACCTGAGCATCTGTCAGCAAAAACACAGTGGGAATGTTCTTGGCTCCTGCCTTGATGTACAGATTGGCAAGATCTACCTGTAAGGAAAGAAGGCAATCATTCATGTTACATTACAGAACTGAAACAAGAAGGGGTAAAAAGGGATTACGTGTGAAAACATACATGTCACTTGAAAGCAATACATTGATTTTTCATGCATCCTATTTCCATATCCTTAACATAACTCATCCTTTTCCAGAGGATTTTTTTTCTTTAAAATCTGCATCTGTTTTTAAAGTCACCAGATGTGGCTTAATAAGACTATACAGTGAAAATTAAACAAGCAATATATCGGTGAAAGTAAATTTCCCCCCATAGTATTAAGGAAATTGATGTTAAATCAAGGAACACTCTTCTTAGTCTTGCTTATACTGCCTGTTCACAAGTATTTTACGCCACACCCATTTTATTTGCAAAAATGTTATGAAAATGGATTAAGTCACCGGATGTGGCTTAATAAGACTATAGAGTGAAATAAATGTGCTGCATTTGTGGAAATTTATATATTGTTTAAGTCAGAAAATGTCATTGCAAATGTAAGCCTCAAATGCCTTCCAGTGCGGCATGGGAGCAGCTGATCCAAAACCAGTTGGATGACTGTCTAATTCACTCCACAGGCAGAGAAATATGGATCCCCTCCAATGAATTAGTTCCTTCCCGCTTGGAAAAAGACCTATGCACTTGGTTGAGCCCATATGGATGAGTCCTTTAGATACAGCCCCAAACCATGCAGGATCTGTTAATGGACAAGTGACTTTTTTATAGCTGGAAGAATGTTCAAAGTGTACCGTAGTGTAGTGGGAATGCACAGCTATGTATTTTTTCTGAGGTTTTTTTTAAAATAAAAGGACAGTCTAGAACAATGATAGAAACTTAAAATTATTGCCAGTCATCCATCAATAAAGCACAATCAGGCAACCACGTTCATATTATCTGAAATGTTTGTCAGGCCTATTCAGGCCAAATTGAAGGTCGCGGGGCCTGCGGGCCTTTGGGAGGGGTCGCGGGGAGTGGGACGCTCAGGAAGGGCAGCATCGGCGAGGCGGCGCGGGGCCTCTGTAGGCCTTCCCCCCTCCTTTTTTCGGGGCCTCATTTGGTACACCCCCCCCCACTTCTTGTTATTTAGGCCTCTTTAGGACGGATAGTGGCTGGTAGGCCGGCTGGCCTTGGTGGGGGTGGTCGTGAGCAGGAGCCAGAGGCCTCCACTTGATTATTGGTTGTGCCCTTGTTGTGGGGACAGGGTTCACCTCCCTCCCCTTCACGCAGATTTGCCTTTGGCCCAGTGTGGGTTGGTTGGGCCGTAAAAAAAAAAAAAAAAAGGAAAGAGCAGCCATGGCACCTAAGAAGGGCCAGGGCAATAAAAAGGAGGGCCAACGGCCTTTTAGGGTCTGGCCGGGCAGCCACCATCTCCTTTCAGAAGGAGGTGCTGGCCCGTCTTTCTGTGTTGCAGGAAGCAGAAGGAACAAGCGGTGTGGCAAAGGACGGTGCGCCGCAAGATGACGAGCAGAGGGAGGAGCCCGATGCGGTTGTGGTGATGCCGTTGGTTGGTAAGTTACCCGCGCTACAGCAAGGCGTGGCATGGCCATGGGGCCTGTGGGGGGCCAATGTAGCATCGGGTTCCAGGCCTGGTGGTGGAGTTCAGGCGGCGAGGGCCAACTATTTAGGTGCAGTGCCACTTATGGGGCAGCAGGCAGCCCTTGGTTTCCTGCCACAGTCTAGTTCTTCCTCTTCGTCTTCCGTATTGGAGAGTGTTTAGTCACCTTGGGGTTTAGTCCCTGGGAGCAGCGGTTCTGAAGGCAGCCCTGGTACCGGCGGTCCAGGACCTGCGATGGGTGTGTTACCTTGGGGATGGCAGCAAGCCTCGTCCATGTCTTTACTGTGGGCTGGGCAACAGGGGGCGATCTGAGGGTTCCCATCGTATCCTCCTGTCCCTTACAGCTCATTGGAGTTTCATGCTTTGCCTTTTGGTGACCCTGCCATGCCCTTGGGCGACCATCTTACAACCGCTACTAGGGAAAAAATTTTTAAAGGCGAATACGTAGACGTATTTAGCCTCCTCTATAGGGAATCAGAGAAAAAATCTAAGGATGAGCTTGACGAGAAAGATAAAGAGAAGCTCAAGCGTCGAAAAGTAGATAGGACATGGGCGAATTGGCTGCCCAGTTTCCTTATTTATGCTGGCGTCATCGCTAGGGCCCAGCCATGGAGAGCAGCACCATTGTTCCAGTACTGTGACATTATATACCGGGCATATAATGACTTTGCTGGCGTGGCGTGGCTCCAGTACGATGAACAGTTCCGCATGCGGGTGGCTGTTAATCCTTGTCTTCAGTGGAATCAGATAAACCAGCAGCTGTGGCTGCAGCTTATGGCGCCCGCAAAACCAAATGCTGGTGAGCGATTGGATAGTGGCCATCTGGTTCAAAACACAGCGACATCAACTTTTACGGGCACCCACGCAGCCGCGGGGCAGTCGGTTCAGCCACGGCTGCTTTGCTGGGAGTTCACCTCCCAAGGCTCGTGCGCCAGGAAGGCCTGTAAGTATAAGCACGAGTGCCCGATCTGTGGAGGCCCTCACGCCTTTACAGCCTGTACCAGGTCCAAACAGAGGTGGCCTAATAAGCGGACAGGCGGCGGGCCTGGGCAGCACCCTGGAAAAGGGTCCCAGCCCCATTCGGCTGAGGGTTCTTAGGCAGTTAGATGTTTACCCTCATCCTGACGAAGCGCGTTACCTGTTCGATGGGTTCCTATTTGGTTTTCAGAATTCTCGTTATTCCGCCTGGGGGGGCAATGAGCACTCCCTCCTCCCCTTCCTCATATACATACCTGGGAAATTTTAGACTATTTTAAAATTAAGGACAGATTGTTATGCTGCAAAGATAAAATGCACCTTGTGTTTTTTTACTAGCTGATACACATGAAAATTGGGGTCTGCTGGGAACCAGGAATCGTAAATTTCTAAAGCATGCATAAGGGCAAGAGGAAGGGAGTGTATCAGTCCAAGGATTTCATGTCTTGTCTTTGTTACAAACAAACTAAGGATTGTCTAGAGAACTCATAATTTGCCTCTAATGCCAAAGTAAGTAGAAGAATAAATATATAGATATACAATGGAAGACAACATAAAGACATCTTTGAGATTTGAACTGGGCTCAATGTAGTGCCAAGCTGTACTAGATGGATAGATATGTAGATGTACTAGACGGTGGCAGATTTCAATGAAAGATTACATATTTTCCCGATAAACATATGTAATCTTTCATTGAAATCTGCCTCCGTTCCTGAGGACTAGAAGGTAGCAAATGTCACCCCCATCTTTAAAAAGGGTTCCAGAGGAGATCCGGGAAATTACAGGCCAGTCAGTCTGACTTCAATACTGAGAAAGTTGGAAGAAAGACAGAATGAGCAGGCACATTGATGAATACAAGTTATTCAGGAAGACTCAGCATGGTTCTGTAAGGGAAGATCTTGTCTCACTAACCTGTTAGAGTACTTTGAGGGGGTGAACAAACATGTGGACAAAGGGGACCCAATAGATGTTGTTTACCTCAACTTCCAGAAAGCTTTTGATAAAGTTCCCCATCAAAGGCTCCTTAGTAAGATTGAGAGTTATGGAGTAAAAGGACAAGTCCTCTTGTGGATCAAAACTAATTAATAGGAAACAGAGTATAAATGGGCAATTTTCGCAGTGGAAGAGGGATGCCACAGGGCTCAGTACTGGGCCTCATGCTCTTTAACTTGTTCATTAATGATTTGGAATTGGGAGTAAGCAGTGAAGTGGCTAAGTTTGCAGATGACACTAAATTGTTCAGGGTGGTGAGAACCAGAGAGGATTGTGAGGCACTCCAAAGGGATCTGTTGAGGCTGGGTGAGTGGGCGTCAACGTGGCAGATGAGGTTCAATATGGCAAAGTGCAAAGTAATGCACATTGGGACCAAAAATCCTAGCTATAAATACAAGTTGTTGGGTGTGAACTGGCAAAGACTGACCAAGACAGAGATCTTGGGGTCGTGCTAGATAACTCATTGAAAATGTCAAGACAGTGTGTGATTGCAATAAAAAAGGCCAACGCCATGCTGGGAATTATTAGGAAGGGAACTGAAAATAAATCAGCCAGCATCATAACGCCCCTGTATAAATCGATGGTGCGATCTCATTTGGAATACTGTGTACAATTCTGGTCACTGCACCTCAAAAAAGATATTATAACAATGGAAAAAGTGCAGAAAAGGGCAACTAGAATGATTAAAGGGTTGGAACACTTTCCCTATGAAGAAAGGTTAAAATGCTTGGGGCTCTTTAGCTTGGAGAAACGTCAACTGCAGGATGGCATGATAGAGGTTTACAAGATTATGCGTGGGATAGAGAAGGTAGAGAAAGAAGTACTTTTCTCCCTTTCTCACAATACGAGAACTCGTGGGCATTCAATGAAATTGCTGAGCAGTTGGGTTAGAACTGATAAAAGGAAGTACTTCTTCACCCAAAGGGTGATTAAAAACAGGTTTCCTACCTGTAACTGATGATCTTCGAGTGGTCATCTGTGCAGTCACACCAATGGGAGAGGCGCCGGCGCCGACCCTGATTGGTAAACTTCAAAAGCTGCGGATTTCCGCCTCTCCGCCCCCGCGCGCATGCGCAAACTCCCCCCCCTTTGCGCATGCTCGCCGGGACGGGAGCGGACATCCCGCCAGTTCCTTCTGACCGCTGCGTTAGCCCAAGCAGGATGGACCGGCAGCGGAGGGGAAGGAGGGCGGGTAGTGTGACTGCACAGATGACCACTCGAAGATCATCAGTTACAGGTAGGAAACCTGTTTATCTTCTTCGTGGTCTCTGTGCATCACACCAATGGGAGACTAGCAAGCAAGGACATACCTGGAGGAGGGTGCAACGGTCCATCAGCAAGAGACAGACTGTAGCACAGCACGGCCCACCGCCGAGTCCTGACGCCGCCTCATATCCAGCGCATAGTGCGACACAAAGGTATGCGCCGACGCCCATGTGGCAGCCTTGCAAATGTCCTGCAGCGGCACTCCCTTCAAGAACGCTGCCGACGTGGCCACCGCTCGCGTCGAATGGGCCCGCACAGGCCCCGGAAGCGGCGTCTTCTGGAGAAGATAGCACAGCCTAATGGTGCCAGTAATCCATTTAGACAATCTCTGAGACGAGATCCTCTGACCCCGGGAAGGAGCCACGTACGAAACGAAGAGCCGGGAGTCCCGCCTGAACGACTTTGTACGTTGTAAGTAGAAGGACAGCGCTCGTTTTACATCGAGGGCATGGAACCGCCGTTCGGCCTCCGTTGAAGGGTTCGGGAAGAACACAGGGAGGTCAATCACGGCATTCAAATGAAACGCAGAGACCACCTTGGGCAGGAACGTGACGTCAGGGCGAAGCATCACCCCCTCAGGGGAGAAGCAAAGGTAGGGCTTGTCGCACCTCAGTGCCATCAGTTCACCCACTCGCCTCGCCGACGTGATTGCAACCAGAAACGCTGTCTTCCACGCTAACAGCTGGTGTGAACAAGTAGCTAGAGGTTCAAACGGCTTCCCCATAAGGGCCCTAAGAACCAAGAGCAAGTCCCAAGATGGGGCGGGCACCCGTACCGCGGGATACAGCCGAGCGACCCCTTTGAGGAACTGCTTCGTCTCCGGGTGGGTAAAGACTGAATACCCGTCAATCGGCCTGTGCTCGCTCGAGATGGCCGCCAGGTACACCCTCACCGAGGAGGTCGTCAGATCCCGGTCCAACAAGGCCAGTAGGAAGTCAAAGATTGCAGGGAGACCGGCCGTCCGCGGCTCCAGCCCCTTACCCACAGAGAACTGGACGAACTTCGACCACTTGTAGGCGTACGAGCGCCGAGTTGAGGGCTTCCTGCTGTTCATAAGCACGAACCTAGCTCTTTCCGATAGCTGCGAGCGCCCAGACGCCAAGCCGTCAACTTCAGATGGGGCACATCGTGGTGCAGCACTTGCCCCTGGTGCGACAGCAGCAGATCCGGGACCTGTGGGAAGTGGTGAAACTCCCCGCGGGCAAGCCGCAAGACTACTGGGAACCACTGCTGCCTCGGCCACCATGGCGTTATCAGGACGCCTACTGGCCGTTCTCGCAGGATCTTCTGGACGACTCTGGTAATCAGTGGCAACGGGGGAAAGAGGTACACCTCGTGGCGCGTCCACGGGATCAGGAGCCCGTCCCCGAGGGACAAGGGATCCACTCCTCCCCTGGTGCAGAAAAACTCGCATTTGCTGTTCTCCGGAGTCGCAAAAACGTCCAGCGTGGGCGCTCCCCAGAGGCGAAAAACTGGTGCCAGAAACCTCCAGTTTAGCTCCCATTCGTGGAGCGACGCACCTCCCCTGCTGAGGAAGTCTGCCCTGGTGTTCAGAACACCTGGGAGGTGGGTCGCAAGCAGCGATATCCCCCGGGCTATGCACGCTTCCCAAATAGCCATCGCCAGCCGGCAGAGGCTGCGAGACACAGTGCCCCCTTGGCGGTTTATGTAGGCCATGGCCGTCGTATTGTCCGTGAGGATTGCCACTGCTCGGCCAGTGATGAGTGTCTGGAACGACCGGACAGCATGGAAGACAGCCAGCAGCTCCAGGTAGTTGATATGCCGGAGAGCCTGATGAGCCAGCCACCTGTCCCCGACACATAGACCCATAGCATGTGCGCCCCAACCCCAAAGGGACGCATCCGTCGTGATCGTCACAGAGGGCTGTGGTCTGTGAAAGGGTGCCCCTCCTATCAGATTGCAGTCCTGCCCCCACCATGCTATGTCCGCCAACACCTCTGGAGGAACCGTTAGGTGACGACTTGGAGGGTCGAGGTTGGAGCGGAACTCCCGTAGGAACCACAACTGGAGCGGTCGCATGCGAAGCCTCGCATTCGGAATGACCGAGGTAGTGGCCGCCATAAGGCCCAGTAGATGCTGAACCTGACGTGCAGGGACTGTTGGGGCGCGTTCCAGGGCGCGAACTGCCTGAACAATGGCCCCTGCCCGATCTGTTGGTAGAAACGCCCTGCATGCTATCGTGTCCAGTACTGCGCCGATGAACTGCACTCTCTGCGACGGTTGGAGGTGCGACTTCTTCCAGTTGACCTGGAGCCCCAGGTCCGGCAACAGGGTGAGAGTGGTGTCGATGTGCTGGAGCAGAGTCTCCCTCGACCCCGCCACTATCAGCCAATTGTCTATGTACGGGAACAGGGAGATCCCTTGAAGCCTCAGGTGGGCGGCAATGACGACCATCGTTTTGGTAAACACTCTCGGGGCCGTCGACAGGCCAAAGGGCAGTGACCTGTACTGGAAGTGATCGTTGCCGACCGTAAAACGCAGGAACTTGCGGTGCCGGGGGTGGATGGAGACATGAAAGTATGCGTCTTTCAGGTCTAAAGTTGCCAACCACTCCCCGTGGTCCAGCAGCGGGAGAATGCACGACAGGGAAGTCATTCGAAACTTGTTGCAGCTTATGAACTCGTTGAGAGCCCGAAGGTCCATGATGGGACGTAGGCCGCCGTCCTTCTTGGGGACCGCAAAGTAGCGGGAGTAGAACCCACGGCCGCGTTGATCCTTTGGGACCTCCTCGATAGCCTGCTTGAGGAGGAGGGAGTGAACCTCTTCCTGGAGAGGGAGGGAAGGGGCAGTATAAGCAAACCTGGAAGTAGGAGGTAGTCGGAAGAATTCTATCTCGTACCCCCACCGGATCACAGATAAAACCCACTGGTCCGAGGTGATACGGGACCAGGCAGGGAGGAAGCGGGACAGGCGATTAGAGTCCGTGTCCCCGTGGGGACGGGTGGGCGGGGGGGAGTCAAAGGCCCTGTTTCTGATGTTTCGCACCCTTCTGCCTAGAAGCCTGGGCAGAGGACGGAGAGTATTTCTGTTTGGGCTGGTATTGAGGCCTTGAGAGGGTGGGCGTTGACTTCGGGCGCCACTGTTGCTCAGGGGACTTAGAATAGGGCTTCTTCTGCCACTGCCGCGGCCACTGCCGTTTGGTCTGCGGGCGAGAGGTGGAGACCCCCAGATTCCGGGATGCTTTTATACTTTTGTCCATCTCTTGAAGGACCGAGTCAGTGGTTGCGCTAAACAGACCTGTGCCATCGAATGGGAGGTCTTCAATATACGCCTGAGTATCAGGCTGTAAAGCAGTGGAGCGCAGCCAGGAGTGTCTACGGAGAGATATGGCCGTAGTAATAGTCTTACCACAAGCATCTCCTGAATGCTTTGCGGAATTTAGCTGCTGCTTAGCGAGGGCCATCCCCTCCTTCTGTAGCTTCTTAAGTGCCATCCTGCTTTGTTCTGGCATAGTGTGAAGGACGGAAGAGACCTGGTTCCACAGGGTATATTGATACCTGCTCATACAAGCAGAGTAGTTCGCGATCTTCATTCCCAGCGACCCAGAGGAATATAGCCGTCGTCCTACGGCGTCCAGCTTGCGGCCCTCCTTGTCGGGAGGGGTCGAGTGCGTTTTCTTTGCTCTGGATGAGGACGTAAACCACAATCGAATTAGGCTTGGGGTGTGTATATAGGAACTCCGCTGTATCCTCCTGCAGACGGTACATATGGTCCAGCCGGCGAGATGACACCGGCGTGGACGCGGGTTTGTCCCAGGATGCTTTCGCCGTATGAAGCATCACATTGGTGATGGGCAGGGCGACCGCCGTCGAGGTATCCCTTTGAACAATGTCAAACACATTGTCGGTGACCACAGGCTGTTGCTGGACTGTTGGCAACGACAGAGCCAGCTCCATGCGCTTGATTAAGTCTCCATACGATTTTAGGTCTTCGGACGGGGAGATGGGATGATCCTCTGTGGTCTTTTCCGGTGGGGATGGTTCGCCAGTAGAAGATGCGCCTTGATCTTCAGGTGATGATTCCCTCATGGACCTAGGGGATGCCTCAGGTGAATCTGATTGCTCGGGCGTCTGGCGCCGAGGTGGGGAAGTCGGGACCACTGGAGTCGTCT
This sequence comes from Heteronotia binoei, assembly GCF_032191835.1. Classification (NCBI taxonomy): domain Eukaryota; kingdom Metazoa; phylum Chordata; class Lepidosauria; order Squamata; family Gekkonidae; genus Heteronotia; species Heteronotia binoei. Next base: position 53,692,900 of record NC_083232.1, on the reverse strand, counting down.
TCCGTTCCTCGGAGGTGGAATGCTGCTCTGGTTCCCGGCGTCAAATCGGCTGTGTGATCTCGGGCGGTTTCGATATTGTAGCAGAGGCCGTACTTCTAGGGGTTCTGCAGGACATCCGTGACCTATACGAGGTCTCTGATGCCTGATCCCAGTCCATCTGTCGCGGTGGCAACCAGGGAAAAGGATGTTGCATGGGGCAGGTACCATAGAGGTACTGCCATTGTCGCTGATCCCAGGGAATGTGAGACACTGGTCGATGTGGAGAAGGGTCCCTCTTCCGGTATCGAGGAGAGCGGCTGCTCGATGACCGATCCCGGTGCGAGTCGCTGCGTCGATCCCGAACAGGACTCCGAGAGCGAGGAGTCCGCTGTCCCGGTGTGAGCCTCCCCGCTGGGCTTTTATCGACACCGACGCGTTGCGCCGAATCGATCTCGGAATCGGAGTTGGAGATGACGAGTTGCGTCGACATTGAAGTGAGCGGCGGCGTACTCTGCCGACGAACTGGCGAGGCGAAGAGCTTAAGAGGCGGGACAACCGGCGTCGAAGGCTCCGATGTCGAGACAGGCGCCGATCCCGAGGCGGACTTATGCTCCGACTTATCGGCCTTCCGCTTCTTCACCTTCTCCGCATGCTTGTCCTCCTTGCGCCTTTTTTCCGGCAGCGAGGATTCGGATGCGGCTGCCGAGCCCGAGCGTTTGCGGGGGCGATCGGCATCGGAGGGCCCTTTTTCGGCGTCGACCGATTTCGGTGTCGACAGTTCAGCCGAAGGCTGCCCTTGATCGGGGGCGGGCGCACGTGGTGATAATGCCTTCTCCATAAGCGCTGCCGCCAATCGCGCCGCCCTGTTCTTCCTTGTCTGTTTAGAGAACTTGGCGCAGTGAACGCACGAGTCCAGTTTGTGTTGTTCCCCCAGGCACAACAGACACAGGGAATGGCCGTTCGGTGGCGCGATTTTGCTCCCGCACTTCGAACAACGACGGAAGAAGCCCCACCGCTTTTCCATGCGAGGTCTAGGAAAAGAAGGGCGGGAAAGGCCCGGTTGAGCGGGGGAGGGCGCCCCGAAGGGCGGGAAACTCACCCCACTCTCCGACGGGCTGTAAGAAACACTATCTAACTAACTAAACTAACAACTAACTACAGCTAACACTAAGAAAAACCGATTTAGACAAAGTCCAACGAAGTTCACCGACCGTAGCGAAAAGATCAACCGATCAGCGCGGCGGTCAGAAGAGAACTGGCGGGATGTCCGCTCCCGTCCCGGCGAGCATGCGCAAAGGGGGGGGGGAGTTTGCGCATGCGCGCGGGGGCGGAGAGGCGGAAATCCGCAGCTTTTGAAGTTTACCGATCAGGGTCGGCGCCGGCGCCTCTCCCATTGGTGTGATGCACAGAGACCACGAAGAAGATCATGTGGAATTCACTGCCACAGGAGGTGGTGGTGGCTACAAGCATAGACAGCTTCAAGAGGGGATTGGATAAGCATATGGAGCAGAGGTCCATCAGTGGCTATTAGCCACAGCTTATTGTTGGAACTCTCTGTCTGGGGCAGTGACACTCTGTGCTTGGGAGGGGCACAGTGAAAGGGCTTCTAGCTCCACTGGTGGACCTCTAGATGGCACTTGGGGGTTTTTTGGCCACTGTGCGACACAGAGTGTTGGTCTGGATGGGCCATTGTCCTGATCCAACATGGCTTCTCTAATGTTCTTATTAGATGAAGGCAACTTGCCCACCCTCCCTCTTCTCACTGCATTCTTCTTTGCCCCCCAAATCATGCTTCTTCAGATCAACAGAGTCAAAGGAACACTGTAGGGAGCATCTGGGAGCCTGAAGTGGTGGGCAGAAGAGCAAAAAATTGCCTTCTCCTCCAAAACCTGAAAGCCATTCTCACTGCTGCACTAATGGAACACACCCATAGGTTCCAGCTGTAGGCTACAACGCAGACAAACCTAAAAGGTAGGTTATCTCACAGTAAAATCAGAAATAGAGCTACACCCTTTCAGGTCCATTGAAGTCAATGAGGTTGGACAGGTACAACTCTGTTTAGGATTGCATTGTCTGTCCTTAAGTGATATTCTCCCATCTCTGCTGCTAGATCAATGTACCAAGATCTTTTTGCCACTTAATCAGGCCAGCTCAAAGCATTTTGCTGCTAGAAGCACCCTTCCCCCGTGCCTTCCCAGTTTGTCGAGTGTTTTCCAGAGGCAGCACTTCTGGAGCTTTCCTTGGACCCAGAAGTTGGTGGCATGGGTAACACCCCAGACACATCCAAGATGAACTCCAAAAGCAGTGCCATCGCAGACCAGTTTGGACCTGGGCAATGGCTGCATGGGTCTTGAATGCAATGACAGGAGCAAGCCATTCCATCACCTCTCACCCATCACCACTTGGTGCCTCAAGCAGTTATTTGTGTCGCTTGTGTGGTGACACAATCCTTGCATCTAGCTATAGATATCCCCACCATTTGCAGTTCTTGCATTCACACTGCTGACTGGTTACTCTCTAGAGTGGTCTACCTGAATACAACAGGGTTTGCAAATATTATTTACCCAAATAGCAAGGGGAAAACTTTGGTGAACAATGAGAGTGTGAAGGATGTTATGTCCCTGGTTTCTACATTTAAATTAGGAAATGTAAACCATGCAGGCTATAGTAGGATGGTACAGGATATAACAAATTTGCTGAAACTAAGTAAGGCTGTTAGAGGCCAGTGCCTGGATGGAGGAGTGCCTGGGAATCTAATTTAAGACACTAGTTCCATGATGGAAGGAAAGGAAAGGTCCCCTGTGCAAGCACCAGTTGTTTCCGACTCTGGGGTGACTCTGCTTTCACAACGTTTTCATGGCAGACCTTTTTACGGGGTGTTTTGCCATTGCCTTCCCTGGTCATTACACTTTCCCCTCAGCAAGCTGGGTACTCATTTTACCGACCTCGGAAGGATGGAAGGCTGAGTCAACCTTGAGCTGGCTACTAGGGGTGTGCATTTGGTTGGGCCGAACCGAATCAGCTACCGAATCACCACTGATTTGGCTGTATACGGAATCGCCTGCAGCCGATTCGAATTGGGGCCCATTATGCGGGAGCCAAGTACGGCTCCCCGTATACTTCCGTATATATATTCGGAAGTATACGGAATTCAATGCAAAAGGCGGGAAGGGGGCTTCTGCAGCCTCAGGGGGAGCTGCTTGCCTCCTTTCCTGCCTTTGGTAGCCTTTTCCTGCCTCTCCCATAGCCTCCCTGGGATCAGGGAGGGGGGGAGGGGGAAGAGGAGCCCCAGCAGCCAATCCAAAGCATGCATCTACAAAATGCATTGCAAATGCATGCTTTGAAGGGCTTTTGTGTAGCTGATCCTCCAGCCATCAGTAACAATGTTGTTCTTTTGTCTGGCCAATCACAGAGCAGTGCTGCTGTGTTAGTGTGTGTTGGTGTGAGAGATTGTGTTCTGCTGCTGGCTGGCCCTTGGCCTCAGCTGCTGCTGCTCTCTCTCAGCCTTACCAGACTTCCCTGGAGTAGAGAATACAAGGTAAGACAGTCTTGGGGTTCTTGTTTTTATTTTAGTTGGTAAAAGGACTTTTTAAGACTCAGAGTCCCTTTACTTATCCAGATTTGGGTGGAGGTGGTAGGTAGTTTATTTGGGGTTAGGGGGTTCTGCTTGGGGAGGGGGCCTGGGGTGGGTTTTTTTTTTGCCAATTTGCCCATATCTTACTTTAGTGAGAGGACTTTTAAAAGTGCAGTGTCCTTTTACTTTTCCTGATTTGGGTGGCTTGGAGTTAGGATGAAGGGTTTTTGGGGGGAGGGAGGGGTTGGTAAAGTTCCTGTATTGTTAAAAGTTAAGTTTTTTACTGTTTTAAAACGATTCTGTGTTTGATTTGTTGCTGTGTTGTGCTGCTGTTGTTCCTTTTCTCTTCTGGTTCTTGCGGGGGGGGGTGCTGTTTGGCCTAATTTTCATTGTTTAAAAGGCCACTTTTTAACAGTTGAGTTTCTTGGCCTTCTCCTGTTGTCCCTTTTCCTGGTTCTGTTTTTTCGGGGGTGGAGGAAGCTGGCACCTGGGTGAGAGACCCAGAACCAGCAGGCTTGTTGTGCTTCGCCAGCTCTCCCCATGTTGTTTGGGGCAGGGCTGGAGAGCTGGCATCTGTAGATTGTGTGGCAGGGAAGCTGGCACCTGGGTGAGAGACCCAGAACCAGCAGGCTTGTTGTGCTTGGCCAGCTCTCCCCGTGTTGTTTGGGGCAGGGCTGGAGAGCTGGCATCTGGGTTTGCTGCAGCCAGGTCTGCAGAGCAGACCTTGAGCAGATTGTGTTTTGTGTGGCAGTGACGTTGGCAACTGGGTTTATATTGCTTCCAGGTCTGCAGGGTTCATAGAGTAGATAGAGGGATGTAGTGCATTTGGGTCCTATAGAGATTATCTGGTGTGAAGTTAGGTTTGGCTTTGGTGACCCAGAATTGGATCCCCTGGTCCAATTTTTTTGGGCCTTGTGCGTTTTGTGTGGGACAGTGCCCTGAAGCTGCACAGCAGTTTGGGGGGCTCTCCTCCTGCTCCCCAGAGCCAATTTTCCCATGACAATTACAGTGAGGAAGTGGCTCTAATTGGTTTTTTCTCACCATTGGAAGCAGTGTTCCTTTTGGGGTGCCCACAGATGGGTGCAGTCTTTTTGGGCCAGGAGGGCTGCATGCTGGGGAGTCCCCTGAAGCTGCCCTGAAGTTTTGGGGCCTCTCCCTCAAAATCCCCTCTGGCCAGAGCCACTTTTCCGACAGCAATTATAGTGGAGGAAGTGGTTAATTGGGCTTTCCCCATCATTGTTGGCAATGGGCCTTTTGGGGAGCCCAAAGACAGGGACCCCCTGGCCCAATCTTTTTGGGACTTGGGGGTTTTGTGGGGGAGAGTCCCCTGCGGATTCCCTGAAGTTTTTGGTGCTCTCCCTCAAACCCCCTGCCCCCCAGTAGCCTCTAATTATGCCCCATGTTGCCATTGATTTCAATGGCCCATAGGGTATAATGGTGGAATAGGGGCACCCTCTTTGGGTGCCCCTGGAATGGGATCCCCTGGCCCAATCTTTTTGGGACTTGGGGGGTTGTAGGGGAGAGTCCCCTGCAGGTCTCCTGCAAATTTGGGGGCTCTCCCTCAAACCCCCTCCCCTCCAGGCAGCTTCAAATATACCCTATTTGCCATTGATTTCAATGGCCCATGGGGTATAATGGGGCCGTATATTTGGAAATAGCCGCGCATCTACCGTATATGTGGCTATTCTGACTACGGAATTCAGAAATATACGGGATTCTGAATTTTTTCCCCCGTATACTTTCGAATCCGTGTAATTCCGATTTTTTTTTTTTTGCACATCCCTCCCGGCTTCCTGAACCAGCTTTCGCTGGAATTGAACTCAGGTCATGAGCAGAGGGCTCCGACTGCAGTACTGCAGCTTTACCACTCTGCGCCACGGGGCTGCTTTCCATGATGAAAGAAATATATAAATATAGCAAATAAACAATGCAATGTTTTGCTTCTATTCTCATTGCAGCTGCTCAGATTCCAAATTGTATCGATTCAGATCTACCGTTTCTCACAATGATGTAATATTCGGATTTACCCTGAGGTCCTGAATCCCATAGCCTTTCTTCAGTGTAATCTGAAACACCTCAAGACAGCCAATGAATGCAGCCAGTCGTGATAAGCTTTGTTTGCCGCTGCCACCTACTCCAACCAAAAGTGCATAACCATAAGAGGATTCCAAGATTCGACCAATACGACAGCTGATGGTGAAAAAATGAGTTTATAACAACAGAATATAACAACACCTATATTATTACTTTGCAATCTGTTTTGTTTGTTTGTCATATGAAAGAATACTTTTGGTCACTTATGTGACCACAGTTGGTCATGATAAAATTAGACAGGTTCCAGCTTAGTGCTTTTGTCACTGAAAAAGTCATTCCCAGACCACACTGCTAAAAGAATATAATCTTAAAAGTTTCTTAGGAGCCTCTATGATGTTGTTGAGCACAGAAGTACTATCTTACTCTTTCCACATGCACTCAAAGAGTGGATATTAATCTAGCAACATTTCAAGAAAATTAGTAACATATGAGAAAGTGTCTATATCTTCATAGACTACTCTCAACAGAAGTTAACCCAAAAGAAACATTCTGAACAAGTTAATTACGCTTCTCATTTAAAGTTTTTGTCATGCATTTATCTTCTACTTGAAAAAGGACATAACAGAGTGGACTAAATTGCAAAGAGTGCTTCATAATTCCTGCCATGTTGAAGTCCATAGCCATGTAACAAGGGGCCACACTAAAAGTGATGACAGCCACATGCCATGGGCAATTTTTATAGAACTACAAATGCTTATAAGTCAGTGGCAGGGGCCATAGGATAGACCCATGTCCACCATCACCTACAGTTTGGCACCAAGAGGTAGACAGACTGGAATAACTGTTGCTATTGAAATTTGGCTCTCCTGAACAGAATGACTGGCACAGCCAACAGGTCCTATCTGGGGAAAATTTATTTATTTATTTGAATTTCTATCCTGCCCTCTCTGCAAGTGGACTCAGGGCGGCTGACAACATTCATATTCTCAAGTTAAAACCAATTAAAACCAATTAAAGCATAATTACAATTACAATTTAAACTTTTAAAAACCATTTCGTGGTGCTGTGTCACTACAATATAAGCGAGTTCTTATTTTCTGATGGTGATCACCTAGAACTCTATATGATGTCGGGTGGCAGTTCTCTCCCGGTTAGATATCAAAGGCCTGTCGAAACAATTCAGTCTTACAGGCCCTGCGGAAAGTGGAGAGATCCCGCAGGGCCCTTATGGCCTCTGGGAGAGCATTCCACAATTCTGGCACTGCCACTGAGAAGGCCCTAGCTCGCATCAAATGCAACCTAGCCTCCTTTGGTCCAGGGATGGACACTAGATTTTTTGTCCCTGAATGCAGTGCTCTCTGGGGAACATGTGGAGAAAGGCGGTCCCGCAGATAGGTCCCTGACCATAAAGGGCTTTAAAGGTCAATACCAACACCTTGAAACGGACTCGGAACACAATAGGTAGCCAGTGCAGCTCTTTCAGCACTGGCCGAATGTGCTCCCATTGGAAGAGCCCCATTAACAGCCATGCCGCAGCGTTCTGCACTAGCTGAAGTTTCTGAGTCAGCGTCGAGGGTAGCCCCATGTAGAGAGCATTACAGTGATCTATTCTTGAGGTGACCATGGCATGGATCACCATTGCTATGTCGTCATGCTCCAGGAAAAGGGTCAACTTCCGCACCCGCCGAAGATGAAAAAAGGTGGATCTAGTAGTGGCTGCTACCGGGGCCTCCATTGTAAAAGAGGACTCCAGGAGCACACCCAAGCTCATGACCTTAGGGGCCGGTATTAGTGACACCCAGTCAAGAGCCAGTGGAAGGATCTCCACTCCCGGACCACCCCGGCTCAGATAGAGAACCTCCGTCTTCATCGGATTCAGCTGACTCAGCCTGAGCCAAGATGCTATGGCTTGAAGAGCCAGGTCTAGGTTTTCCGGGGTACAGTCGGACTGGCCACCCATCAATAGATAGAGCTGGGTGTCATCTGCATATTGATTACAGCCCAGCCCATACCTCCTGACAATCTGAGCAAGGGGGCGCATATAGATGTTGAATAACATCAGGGACAGAACTGCACCCTGTGGCACACCACATAAAAGCGGGATGATTCCTCCCCTATCACCACCATTTGTCCCCGATCTTGGAGAAAAGAGGCCAACCACTGTAAGGCGGACCCCTGAATCCCTACGTCAGCAAGGCAGCTAGTCAGTAGCTGATGGTCAACCATATCAAATGCGGCTAACAGATCTAATAATAACAGCACTGCTGAGCCACCCCGATCCAGATGTCGCATGAGGTCATCTAAGAGGGCGACCAGAATCCTCTCCGTCCTGGTTGAAAGCTGGACTGGAATGGATCCAGTGCAGAAGTGTCATCCAGGAATCCTTGTAGCTGAGTTGCCATTGCCCACTCTATAACCTTACCCAAAAAGGGAAGGTTTGATACTGGCTGATAGTTCGCCAATACGGCCGGATCTGCAGATGGTTTTTTCAAGAGGAGACGGACCACAGCCTCTTTAAAAGATGTGGGAAAGATCCCTTCTGCCAGGGATCTGTTGACAATACCTTGTAGTGGCTCACGTAGCAATGCCTGGCTAGCTTTTATAAGCCAGGACGAGCACGAGTCCAACCCACAGGTCGTAGGGTGTACAGCAAAAAGGATCCTATCGACCTCCTTCAGGCTGAGTGGGCTGAAGGAATCTAGAATTGGACCAGAAGACGCGCTTGGTGCCCCAAGTTTTTTCATTGTATCAATTATGGCGGGAAGGTCACAGCGGAATGACGAGACCTTATCTGCGAAAAATCTCACAAAAGCCTCACAGCCAATTTTCAGTTCTCTAGCATTTGGTTTACCTTGTGGTAAAGTTGTTATTGACCGAAATATACTAAACAACTGTCCTGGGCACGAGGTCACAGATGCAATTTGGGATGCAAAGTAAGTCTTTTTTGTGGCCCAGACTGATATCTCATAGGTCCGCACAAAAGACCTATAAGATGTTCTCGTAGCTTCGTCGTGAGCGCGTCGCCATTGTCTCTCTAGTCATCTCTCTAGTCGTCTTAATCGCCGTTTCATTCATCGCCGTTTCATTGATACCACAGAGCGGATCGTGAACGAGGATGAAGAGGACGTCAGGGAGCGATCTCATCGATGGCTGTAGAGAGCTGGTTATTCCAGATCTCCCCCAGTTCATCCAGCAAGTCACCAGAGGGCCAGGGATCCCGCATAGTCATTTGAAGCCGCAAAGGGTCCATCTGGCTTTGCGGGCAAGCTAAAACTTGCTCACCGCCTAAACGGGGTAGGGGTGGGATATCCACACGGGCCCTCAGAGCATAGTGGTCAGACCATGGCACTGCCTCGGCAGAAATCTGATCCACTGCAACTTCCGCTGCAAAGATCAGGTCTAATGTGTGTCCGGCCCAATGTGTGGGCACTGTTATATATTGGGAGAGTCCCAGTGCTGCCATGGAAACAACTAGGTCTGTCACCCGACTGGAAGCTGTGTCCTCGGCATGGACACTGAAGTCACCCAGGACTATAAGCTGAGGATGCTCCAATGCCCAGCCTGCTACAGCCTCCATCAGGGACGGTAAGGCACTGGCCAGTGCGTTAGGCGGATGGTACACCAGCCAGATTGCCAAACTCTCCCCAACATTCCACATCAGGCCAGCACACTCCATGCCCATGATCTTTGGCAGCGGAAGCACCCTGAAGGAGCAATCCTCCCATATGAAAAAGGCCACCCCTCCCCTCCGCCCGCTAGTCCTGGTGAAGAACGCAGAACCCAGAAGGGGCTACTTGGGAGAGAGCAACCGTCTCCCCATCCCGCACCCAGATCTCCGTCACGCAAGCCAGGTCCATGTCCTGCCCGGAAAAATCCTGCAGGACTGAGGTTTTATTATTTATGGACCTGGCATTGCACAATACCAGGGACGGAGGCGAGTGTTTCCACTTGTCCCCCACACCCGCTATCTTTGGGATAGGACACAGGCTGGAAGGGGAGCAAGCCCTCTTGTGTCTCAGTCTCCTTCCATTCCAACTTTGCCTGTTCCCACTGCTGTACTTTCCCCTCCTCAGGAGCACTGGAATCCCCTGACCAGACATCTCTTTCTGATGGTTTTCACAGAGTCTCAGATCACCAGCAGTGTGCACATCAACGTATCCTGCTCCTCCCACCCACTCACTTAACTTAATACTCTATCCACTAATATTTCCTATGACCTAACTAAAACTTATTCTTACCGCTACTAATTTTATCCTAGCCAATTAATTTAAAAACCCTTCCCCCCACAATCTAATTAGTTGGCAAAATTTATACATCAATTTAGCAGATAAAATATTCAATTAGGTCTAAATACAATCAATTTTTCCAAAGGGAAAAAAGACCCCTCAGGATAAGCAATAATAAATGGGTAGGGTCATCAGATTAGGAGCACTGCGGTATACCACAGCAGATGGTTCATTAGCTGGAAGACAAGTTTTAAAGTGCCAGTGCTCTTAAAGTGCTGGTAGGTCTTGAAAATTAGAGCGTCTTGAAGTGTCTTTAAAGTGCTGGTGCAAAGTGCAGAGGTAGCAGAGTGTTTTTAAAGTGCTGGTGCAAAGTGCAGAGGTAGCAGAGTGCAGAGTGCAAATTACATCCTTTCAAGTAAGACTACCAATTGCTGTCTTGCAGTATAGCAGACCTGTGATCTACTGGGTAAAGATGACCCGGCTTGCAACAGTGCTGTAAAAATGTAGAGGATTACCTTGGACACAGTTTGCAAGTATGGACAAGCAATAGTGGCTTTATCATTTTAAAAAACTCATTCTTATAGATCCTGTCTTTCATTTCACAGAAATGCAAAATTGCCCAACTACCTTCAGGACAGGGAAGCAAAATTTGCAGAGCAGACCAGCTTTATTTCTACATCTCTGTTCTGCAAGGATCATTTCATAGAAAAAGAGGTGCTGGGGCTCATTAGCACAACTCTTGCATATGCCACACACCCCTGACATCACTGGAAGGTGTTCTACATTATATCCGCTCAGCATCTACCTTAAAATGCTTGTTGAATTATAATTGTCAAAATAAAACCTTACTCCCATCATACTTTTAAATGACTTTCTCCTATGATGATTTCCATCTGTCTGCTTTATATGTTTTGGTTATTTCCCCATTTTTTGTGGGGAAAAATATTAGAAAGTTTGTCAAATCTTAGAGTTCAGCAAAATTCTCATGGGGGTTTGAACAATGGAGCCCAGAAGCAAGTATTGGGGAGGGGGATAAGAAAGAAAGAGCACAATAAAATTTAGAAGTTCCGGAGTTTCACTTCTGTGGGCTCTTGCCCAAAATGAGGCCTGCTGTGCTGCAAAAGTAGCAGCCTTAATTGCCCAGACTAGTTTGATCTTATCACAGTTTGGAAGCGAAACTGGGCTAGTATTTGTATGGAAGACCACTAAGGAAGACGGGGGCTGCTATGCAGAGGAAGGCAATTGCAAACCACCTCTGCTCATATCTTGCCTTGGAAACTCATCATGAGTTTGTTGTGACTCACTGTACCTTACTCACTAAACAAATTAGGATTTGAGACTGTGGGACAGTTGCCTAAACATGTTCAGTGAGACCATGGTTGGAACCAGACTGGTAAGAAACTTTCAGTTTCACAAACTGCTCTCTTAACCAAAGTGTCACACCAGTTCCACTGAATGAAAATTGTGCAGTAGTAGCATTTCTATGGATGGCTCAGTGCTCTGCATACTAAAATGGGTAAGTCTATACTGGAAAATATCAAGTGTATGTAATTATCTCTATCAGCTAATCAGACATGTACTTACATGTGTTGCATGGCATCTTCAAATAAAACTAAGTTCATTGATGCATTCAGTTCATTGTAGTTTTCAAGAATCTCCACAAGTATCTTTCTCAACATGTCCCAATTCTTGACAGGCATGTAGTTAGGGTCTGCCACCCCATTTGCAAAATGACAGTAAATAAGTGGTTGTTGGAGAAGAATATGATCTTCTACACCCTAGTCAGTTGGCAGCATAAAATCAAAAGACATTTTTTAAAAACTCGGAAATATGTTTTATTTAATCCTATCTTGAATGTGCAGAAAATGCCCCACCCACCGCCAAGATCATATGCTAAATGAATTTCTGAGTTTGCAAGTTTAGTTGTCAAGGGCACAATAGGTAAGATTATGGGTTTCTGTTGACCCATGTGGCTGTACTTTTAAGGGCACCTTTGTCACCTGAGAAAAAAAGGTCAAACTCTAGTGTGAAACTAGACATTATGTAAATGTGTTTCCTAATCCCACATTAGCTGAGGTACAGAGGAGACAACTGCAGGGCAGCAACTATTCCCCCTACACTCATCAGCTTTTCCACAGCTATTCTTGATATGGATGAATATGATTTTATGATAACACAGGAATATCTGTTCAAAGCAGACAATAAGATTTCATGCTACATTCCAGGAAGGAGGCTGACACTTTTACTATGATGGATGCAAGAGAGGAAAAGCAACATATGACCATTCATCTGACCATTCTGTCACTGGCATTGATACAGTATTCTTGGTCTTCATCTCCCCCTACCCTGGGTATACTTGAATATCCATATAAGACTAATTTTTGATGAGCAGTGCAACACCTCTTTAAATCTATATCTTTGAACTGATGGGTCAAAAGTCTCCATGGAGGGAATTCTGAATTTGTATCCTGAGTTCTGATTTGCCCAGGATGGGAACTTTCAAATTAGAGGAAAACCAAATAAATAGGCAACCAAGACAATTCAGGTCTCCAGCAGCTCCTAGGACAAGCTTCAATAAGCTTCTTGACAAGGTTTTGCACCTACCCCTAGAGAGAAGAATGCTTAGCCATTTTAAATGGATCTAGTTCGCAAATGAATTTTCATTTATTTTGCTGGAGTCTTGTAATTATTCCACCTACCTATAGATTGATCCCAAATATGTGTTTTTCTCATATGCATGTTTGGCGAATAAAAACCTTAATACCAAATGGTGCTGGGTAAAACTCACCCATGAGGTAATGGTTTGGTCATTAACCAGCTTCACTTACTTTCAGAAGAGGAACAGATAGCAAAGCCAGGGAAAAGGTAGGCCTTTTTACTGATGCAAGCACACTTACAGCTTGAGCTTACATTTCATTAAGGGAAATACAGAAGCTGCCCATAAGCAGCCTGGATCAGTACTAGTACCGGTCTACTACTGATCAAACTCAAATCCAGTATTAGGCTTCCGGTGGTGGAGGGCAGATACCAACATTTATCCCAAGATTAAAAGTAAAAAGGAGTAAGTTTTTAAAACAGATCTTACTCCTGAGGTATGGAAAGGGAGTCCATAACAATTCTCACTTCTATTTTGAGCATCTAGTTTGGGTAAAAAAACCTGAACTGCTCATGAGCAGGTCACAAGGAGGCAACAGCAGGCACTACTTCCCATTGAATGATTATTACACGTGTGTCTGCTACACTAGTATTGAAAGGGAAAGATGGGGTGGAGAATTCCGTTTTCCCCTGGTCATATCCAGTTCCACTTTTTTGCAGAACACAAAGTAGGCAGACACAGTGAGCCATGTTGAACATAGTTCTCAGTAAGCCTAACATTATTTACCAAATTTATATAGTATATTTTTACTAATGTACCACTGTAGCAGTCTACAAATTCTAAAAACCAATGCTGAAAAAAAATAGCAAATAGGTAGTGAATCGGCAGTACTTTTCAAACAGGAAAAGAACATAAAATCCCAAAGTCAAAGGAGAAATTTGGCAGAAGGGAATTTCAGAATTATCCCTAAGTTTGAATATGATAGCAAATATTTCCCTCAGTTTTTCACCACCTGCCTGACACAACCTCAGTGGGACGGGAGTTGAATCTCTGCCAGTTCTGGTTCTTCCTACAACTGGCCGCAGTTTATGATGCTGTATGTCACTGTTGTAAAGCTGACCAGACATCATAAAAGTTGATCTAAACAATTCTTTACTTAGCAAAATTACTGATTCTGTATATACATTTTGAAAAAGCCAATTTTTGGCTTTGTGGATCCTATTATTAGAGCAGGAATCCAACTTGTCCTTATAGAGCTCATGTGAACATCTCTTAAATGAGCCCCATATTATTGTCCCCTTTCTTACACTAAACCCTCTATTATCACCTTGACATTCTGATAGCCTTTAGTTTAATAAGCATAGAAGTAACACTCAGCAGTCTGAGTATTTGAGATCCACAATCTTCTCTGGATCTTTGGAGATTTAGATTGCCTCAGGAAACAGCTTTTAGTACAGCACTACTGTAGTAGTGGGAAAATTTGTCAATCTACAGCCTTACCTCAAAATATTTATGTGCAGTGTCAACCAATTTCTTATGAAGGAAACTGCAATCTTTTTCTTCCACCAATTTATCTCCATAAACACGAGAAGACTCATGAAACCACAGACGTACAAGATCATTTGGATGCTTTAGACATTCTGGTTTAGTAAACAGAATCCCCTAAAAATAATGCAGTAAGGATTGTATTTAAAAGCCTTCATATAACTGATACAGATTACATAACAGAGCATCAAGAGCTTTACAATAGGGCTGTGATCACACATTAATGCACTTTCTAACTGGATTTTACAGTGTGAACTGGCAAAATCCAGCTGGAGAGTGCATTATTTAGTATATGTGATTGCAGCCTGTAATCCTACACAGCTACTCCAGACAGGAGCAACTGTGCACAGGATTAACTTCTAAAAGAAGAAGTGTCAGCGTTTAATACTGAGTGGAAAAAAACAGGTTTCTTACCTGTAACTGATGATCTTCAAGTGGTCATCTGTGCAGTCCCACACATGGGTTATCTGCCAGGATTGATCCCAACCTCAGAGAATTCAAAGCAATCTTAGAGCGTTAATTTTGGTGCGCACTTCCTCTTGTCCCGGGGAGGAGGCATCCACTGAGCATGCCTAGACGAGAGGGAGGCGCTTCACCCACCAGTTTCTTCCCGCCGCCGTATAGGAGGAAAATTTTTGAATTAGGAACAAGGAACCAGCGGTGGGGAAGGTTGGGCGGGCGTGTGTGACTGCACATATGACCACTCGAAGATTATCAGTTACAGGTGAGAAACCTGTTTATCTTCATCGTGGTCTCTGTGCAGTCCCACACATGGGTGACTAGCAAGCTAATCTATCCGGAGGCGGGTGCTGGATCTGTAACCAAAGGACAAGGTTAGGTATGCATATAAGAAGCAATAGTGTACTTACAGTGTTGATTACTGGAGATATCAGTTGAAAATGGATTGTAGTACAGCCTGCCTGAAGGATGTGTCACGCTGAGCACGGACGTCTAAAGCGTAGTGCAAGGCAAACATAGATGGAGACGACCAGACTGCAGCGGCACAGATGTCTTCCATCAGAACGCTCTTACAGAAGGCTGATGAAGTGGCAACGGCTCTAGTAGAATGAGCTCATAAATGTTCAGGTATAGGCTGTTTAGCCAGTCGATAGCATAATGTAATAGCAGCCACAATCCATTTTGAAAATCTCTGCGTTGAGATTTTAGTGCCTTGGTTGTGGGTTGCATATGCTACAAAAAGTCTAGTGTCTTTTTGAAATGGACGTGTCCTCTCAATGTAAAAAGCAAGGGCCCTATGTACATCCAAGTTGTGTAAAGTCCGTTGACCTGCGTTGGCAGGACGTTGAAAAAAGGCAGGTAAAGTAGATGAAATGGTGAGACTACCTTGGGTAGAAAAGAAGGGTTAGGCCATAAAATAACTGTCATGATGGAAAATAGTGCATGGCGGGTCTGCTCTGAAAGCGTAGATGTCGTTGGCGCTTCTGCCAGAAGTAAGCTCTACCAGTAAAGCTGACTTCCAGGAGAGGAGATGCAAAGGAATGGATGCCATGGGCTCAAAAGGTGGCTTCATTAGCTGGCTCAGCACAAGAGACAAGCTCCAGGTGGGGTGAATCTGGCGGATTGGAAGATAAAGGTGGAGGATCCCTTTCATAACGGTTTTAGTAGCATAGTGGGAGAAAACAGTGCACCCTTCTATGTGTGGATGGAATGCAGAGATGGCCACTAAGTGGACCTTCAGAGAAGAGTATGACAGTCCTGAGTTAGAGAGGGATAAGGTGTAGGTCAGGATCTGAGCTATAGTGGACAGTTCAGGCTTGAAGTTATGTAGAACAGCATACGCCGAAAAATGTTTCCATTTTAAAGAATAAGATTTTCTGGCGGCAGGTTTTTTGGCATTGAGTAAGACATGACGAATGTCTGAAGGAAAATTCAGGAACTGACTTTCCAGGCAGTCAATCGTAGAAGTCCTGGACTGTGGTGCAAAACTTTGCCTTGTTGGGAAATCAAGTCCTGAACTTGAGGAAGTCGAAGGAACGTGCTGTCCGAGAGGAAGAGGAGAGTGGTAAACCAGGGTTGATGGGGCCACCACGGTGTAATCAGGATGCAATTGGTCCAATCTAGCTTTATCTTTTACAATACTCTCGTGATGAGAGGAATTGGTGGAAATAGATAATGTAGTGTCCCGGACCATTGATGGAGGAAGGCGTCCCCCATAGACAGTGGGGATGGAGGACCCCGAGTGTAAAAGTGCGAGCACTAGGCATTGTCTGGAGATGCAAATACATCTATTTTCGGAACTCCGAAGGTCTCAAACACTGTGTGCAGGTAACGACGGTTGAGGGCCCATTCGTGGTCGTTGACTAGATGACGACTCAGTGTGCCTGCTTGGACGTTTTGGACTCCTGGCAGATGCACTGCTGTCAAGAAAATGCCATGAAGGATACTCCAGTGCCATAAAGATAGGACTCATTTGCACAAACGAACAGAGGCTGTGCCTCCCTGCCGATTGATGTAGAAAACAGTGGCTACATTGTCGGAGGTGACCTGAATGTGGCGATTGTGAAGAGACGGTAGAAAGGATGTCAGAGCTCTGTGGACCGCCAGGAGCGCTAGGCAATTGATGTGAAGGGATCTCTCATAATCGGTCCACTGTCCCTGAACTGTCAACGTTCCCAAGTGAGCTCCCCATCCCCACTTGGAGGCGTTGGTCGTGACAATCACAGAGGGTGGTATCCGTACGAACGGCATTCCTGCCAGGAGATGACGATCCACCTTCCACCATTTTAGAGATGGGATAATGTGAGATGGGACTGTAAGTAGAGTCATTTGGTGCTGCCGGTGTGAATGAAATGTCTGGACAAACCACAGTTGAAGAGGGCGCATATGAAGTCTTGCAAAACAGAGGACGGTGGTGGTGGCCACCATGAGCCTAACATCCGTTGGAAGATGAAGGCTGTTTGGGTACGGTGCGTGATTATGGTATTGGCCAGGGATTGGATATGATGCATTCTGTCTGCTGGAAGGTAGGCCTTGTGTGATATTGTCGACAGACGTGCCTCTATAAATTGTATGTTCTGAGTGGGATTCAGGTTGGATTTTGCATGATTGACCTGAAGACCTAGTGCAGACAGGAGGGACAGAGTAGACAAAATGGAGCCACTTGTGGGAAGGGCGGGATATAAATCCCAAATAAATAAATAAATAAATAAATAAAATATCCTTCTGAAGTTGTTCTTTTGTTTGAGATACAACCAGCCAAACATCTATATAAAGGTAAATGGAGATCTGTTGTTGCCAGAGTACGGCTGCCACCCCTGCCATACATTTCATGAAAACTCTTGGTGCTGTTGAAAGACCAAAGGGGAGAGCGCAGAATTGATAGTGTTGATCTCTGATAGCAAACCTGAGGAATCTTCTGTGATGGTGATTGATGGTGAGATGGAAGTAGGCATCTTGTAGGTCTATCGACGCCATCCAAGCCTGCTCTGGAATCAGTGGTAGGATAGATTGCAGAGTAATCGTGCAGAACTTTTTGTAGCGAATATGGAGGTTGAGTTTTCGAAGATCCAGTATAGGGCGCTGCCCCCCGTCCCTCTTTGGAACCAGAAAATAGCGGGAGTAAAATCCCGTGTGATGGAACTGCGGTGGAACTGGTTCTATAGCTCCCTTGTCCAGCAAGGTGGCGATTTCTGTTTGTAGAGGAAGAGAGGGGGGTGTAGTATGAACCTGTGGAGTTTCGGGGGCGAATCGAACTCTATGATGTAGCCCCTGTGGATGATCGCCAGGACCCATGAATCTGATGTCATGGATTCCCACATGGGGTAGAATGGTCGTAGTCTGGTAGTCTGAATGGTGTTGTAACTGATTGAGAGGTAGAAGAGAGGAGTCAAAGAGACTGCTTTGGAGCTGGTGTTGTCTTTTTTGAGGTTTGTGGACATGCTCTTTGCTGAAATGGTTGTTTTGCCGGAGGAGCCTTACGTTTTCAGAATTCAGCTTGTCAGGGAGATCAGGAACGTTTGTAGTATGACGGTTTCCAGGTTCTCTGTCGATTAGGTTGGGATTACTGTTGAGTAACTCCCAATCTTTTGGCCCTTTTCCTACTGTCATCAACAGTGGTTAAAATATCATCTGTGGTGGCATTAAAGAGAGCCTGTCAGTCGAAAGGTAAGTTCTCTATCTTGAATTTGATGTCAGGTTGCAGTGACAAGGACCTGAGCCAGGCATGACGGCGTAGAGCAATCAATGTAGCCATTGTCCTAGATGAGCATGCCACAGCATGACGCACTGTATTAATTTGCTGCTTGCTGACACGAGAGAGCTCCTGAAGGATGTGCGAAGCATGCTTCTGTGCTGCATCCGGTAGGGAGGGGATCAAGTTATTAAGTTGGGAGGTCAGATTGAAAGCATATGTCGAAAAATAGGCCAAATAATTGTGAATTTTGGAAGTAGCAGTGGTAAGTAAATAGATCTTTCTTCCTAAAGTGTCCAATTTCTTCCCTTCCTTTTCAGGTGGGACTGGGTGTCATGTTTGTTTGGATTTTGAGGATGAATGCACTATCATGGAATTTGGTGCCGGATGATTGAAAAATTTTGATTCAGGAGCATGAATTTTGTAGAGGGATTCAACTCATTTAGATGTCGGTTTGTCCCATGCCTCTTTCAAGGCTTCCAAGTGAACTGGAAGCATCGGAAGAAAAGAGCCTGCCGGCAGGTCTGCATGTACTAAATCGTGGACTACATCCGAAACAATAGGTGCGTCAGTAGTCAGTTTAATATTGAGTGAACTTGCCATGTTGGATAGTAGATCTAGGTAAGATTTAGAACCCTCTGAAGGTGAGAGGTCAGCAGGTTTGATGATGTCGGAGGCTGGTGAAGGAGGAGCTGAGGTTGTAGAATGGGAGGAATCCGATTGTTCCGCTTCAGATTCTTCCTGAGTTTCAATGGGTGTATCAATGGGCTTGGTAGGCATTGATATCTGTTTGGTCAGCAGGGGAGGCTGTTCCGCCTGTTGCTTAGGAGAGACACAGCACACCGAAGTCGATCTGGCTGGAGACAATAGTTTTGATACCATAGTGTAATGCTTAGGACGTTGATAGGGACTTTCACGGGGTCGATAAGACACGTCCTCACGGTACCGAGGATGATCCTCACGGTATGCATGCTCCCGATGTGTAGGATGATAAAGCACCTCACGGTACCAAGGGTCTTCACAGTACCGATTCTGTTGGGAATCCGAGGAAGGTGATCTATAATACTGTAGGTACCTGCGAGGAGATGGTGATCTAGACCACGATGGACTATAATAGTAATAGCGTTCCCTATGATGACTTCGAGATCTCTCGGCTCGGACTTGAGTGGATGGCTCTCTCGGTGTCAAGGGTTCTCTTAAGAGTAGAGATGTGGGTGTCGCTATCTATTGTTTGCTAGGCGTCCGTCTACTAGATATCGAAACTTCCCGGAAGGAGTGTGCGCCGAGAAGGTTAGTCCGCTGACTTCTGTGTGATTCTGGAGATTTGGTGTCGAGGATATTTTCTGGCAAAGACCCATGAAGTGATGGGGACCGAGAATGGATATGGACGACCTCGAGAGGTACGGTATCGATGGGCGCCGAGACCTCCAATGAAGTCGGTGCTGTCTGTATCGAGGCCGAGGTGCCGACAGTCAGGTGTGATGTAGAAGTCATGGTGGGAGACTTCGAATCCGAGGACCTATGGCCCATCTTAGATTTGGTTTTCGGTGATGTCGAAATCGAAGGATCTTTAGAAGTCAATTCTGTGCGATGTTTCTTTCTAGAATCGTCAGACTTTTTTGAGTGTTTCCCGGACTTAAGCTTGCTGGGAACTGAAGCCAAGGAAGCTGCCAGTCAAGCCACTTCCTTTTGAGTAGATAGGGAAGATGGCGAGGTTTGGGATCCCAAAGTATGGGACATAGTAGGGCGCAGTGACAACTCTAACAAATGACTTCTGAGTCTAGCTGCGCGGTTTTTTCTTGCTTGCTTTCCAAATTAACTACAATGCAGGCAAGTGTCGGTACGATGAGCCTCACCCAGGCAAAAAAGGCATAAAAAATCTCCGTCGATGAGAAGCACCAAACACACTTCTTAAAAGTGATTTTGTCTTTCCCTTCCATCCTCCCAGGGGAAGGGGGGGAAAGGGAAGGGACAAAGGTAGAAAAAAGGTAGAAAGATCTTTTTTTTTTATAACGATACCGGTGAAGTTGGAGAAGACTAAGACAAACGATGAGGAGAAGAATGCAGGAAAAACAGGTGAAGATCGCAGTGAATAGAGGAGACTCAGCGAGGTAGGTGTATCCCGGGCGGCGGTAAAGAAGAAACTGGGTGGGTGAAGCGCCTCCCTCTCGTCTAGGCATGCGCAGTGGATGCCTCCTCCTTGGGACGAGAGGAAGCGCGTGCCAAAGTTAATGCTCTAAGATGGCTTTGAATTCTCCGAGGTCAGGATCGATCCTGGCGGATAACCCATGTGTGGGACTGCACAGAGACCACAATGAAGATGTACAGCCTCTTACTTGATGCTTTCCTGCCTAGCTCCAGAAACATTGGGACTTATTTTGGTAATTCTGTATTAAGAGATAGTTACACTGTACATACTCACAAGTTATTGTTCTGCCAGTGCTGAGACTTGGTAGGGAAAATAGTTCTGGCAAGGCACAAATGAATCACTCAAACTAAGGGCTGGTGATACATTTGGTTACTGATACTATGGGATAATGTAGGCTACTCAGACAAATTCACTTTCACTCTTTAATGTGATGAAGAATTTGTTGTATCTTGAAAACTTATATGCTAGTGAGAGTCTCATTTTTATTCTAATGCGGTAAGCATGATTTTCTTGTTTTCCTTCTTTCATTAGAGAAATCCAGTCTTCATAACTTCAAATAAGCCTTAAAAGACTGACGTGTCTTTATGGATCAAGGTACACAGGACAACAGCAGACTCATTTGTTAAACCAGAGCTGTCACAATTATGTATAAAGCAGGAGGCAGGACTAATTTTAAGAGTTAATGGGGAACCCAGGTGAGGACAACTGAATCCTCGCTTCTCCCATTTCTTCTTTCTACGTTGTGCCTCCTTCTTGGCAACTCCTGCCCTAGATAACATCCTTTTGTCACCAGCTGGACGGAAAAAATAATTCTGGAGATAAGTTGCAAAGAAGCAAGACAGTGGAGAAGTAAGGCTTTAGCTCCATATACCCATTTTGGTCTGGTGGCCTCCTCCTTTATGTGTGATCTGGGCAACCCCCTAACCTTTTTTTTAAATAGGTCTGCTGCCATTACGTTTAGTTTGTGTCTCAATAACAAGCAAGTTTAATTAAGGCAAGATGTTCCTGGATATTTCAGAATTTTCATAAACAGTTCAAGGAGGTAGGTTATAACCTGTAATTCTGAAAACTCTAAACAACAGTTTTCATTCAAGTGTGTATCTTAAGACATCTGTGTGTCTTAAAGAGAGGATCTGATTTTTTAAAAACCACTTAAAACGCTATGATTGCCCTGGAATAACTTTTATAATGCTGTTTAAATGGCATATAACACACACACACAGCATGAGTGTCTGTACCTAAATCAAGAATGGGGTGTCCAAACACATGCACGAGAAGCAAATATCCAGTACATAAACCAGTTACAGACCTGGAAGACATTGGAGAGGTCTCGAAGATTGAAAATGTAATGGAATTTAATCGCTGTGGGCAGAAAGTTCTGAACCATTATCTGGTGAAGCCATATTGCTGCCTGGATCACAGAACCCCCATGTTTTAGAATCAATGGATTAAAGGAATGTTGCTGGAAGTGGAAATCAAGGATCTTGCTGTAGATAGTGCTTAAAGCATCGGAGGATGGAAAGTTCATGGCAAACACTGCAAAATGTCTCTAAAAACATGAAGGACAAAACATAATTTTGCTTGCAATATGGTTATCAGTAACTAATTATAAACAGATGATTACTTTAAGATAAAAATGAAGCTGAATAATTAGGGTTTGGCACAAGTTTGCTGAAGCCATTTATTTTTCAAACTATTGGCTGAGCCCTCCCCCCAGTTCCCTAGGGAAGGAAGGAAAGAGCCAGAGCTTCCTTTGCCCAGTTCCCTGAATCCCATGAGAGAAATACAAAGAAAGCATCTTTAAAACTAATGTGTGCTAACATTTTAAGCATGTTTTAAGTTTTTAAAATAATATATTTATGTTTGTCCATGTTCTTTATAAAATTTATCTCTCTGCGACCTAATCTTAAATAGGTACACACATGGCCCAGCACGACATGGCCTGGCCCACCAAGGTCTCATTTATGTTAAATCCAGCCCTCATACCGAATGAGTTTGACACCCCTGCCCTAGGCTGTAGTCTCCATGACTTCCTTAAGAAAGCCTGACTTCCTCTAGCTACCCATTTTTTGGCATACATTTACATGCAAACAGATTCACATTTCCACTAGCATTCTACAGTTGGCACTACAGGAATGTGTGTGTACAAAATGCTATCAAGTTACAGATGACTTATGGCAACTAGGGATGGGCACAAACCAAGAAACAAACCACAGTTTGAGCACGAACCAAGCTGGCTTGTGTTTTGTTTGGTTACATCATTCCCAAACCAAAAAATGAATCACATTTTTTTCCATAGTGGTTTGTTTAATTAGTTTTTGCAGTTCATTCTCCAGATAGCCAGGCACCAATTCAGTCAATTCCTAGGCAACACTGGGTTTGAACTTTTGGCCAGCCCTAGAAACATCCAAAGCAGTTGCCCATATCTTGATTAGCAGCTCTGGGAGCCAACCACAGGGCTCCAATTCTGCACTATGGGAGCAGATTATATACCAGTATACTACCACACCCTGACTCTGGAGGGTTTTGGGGGGTTTTTTTTGCCATCATCTGGATGTGGAGCAGGTGTCATTGGGGTGTGTGTGTGGGAAGGTATTTGTGATTTTCCTGCATTGTGCAGTGGGTTGGATTAGATTATCCTGGAGGTCCCTTCCAACTCTACAATTCTATGAAATGAACTATGAACCAACACAAACCACCATTTTCCTGGTTCATGCCCATCCCTAATGGCAACCCCATTCAGTTTTCAAGGCAAGTGATTAAGCTGAGGTGGTTTGCCATTGTCATCCTCTGCAGTCTTCCATCCAAGTACTAACCCTGTTAAGCTTTTGAGATCTGACAAGATCAGCTATACCTGGGGTGGCCATACTTGCTTAACATAAGAGGCACACAGAATAAATGTCAGATGTTTGAGAGCTGCAAGACAAGAACGTCAGGTGAAGGAAGGAAGGAAAATAGATGGGGAGAGAGAGAGGTGGAAAGAAAGCAACTTCAAATGCATTCTTCAAGCCACAGCTGGCTTGGCTTGGAGAAGTGATTTAAAGAGACAAATGCCTTCTCTAAGCTGGCTGAAGTGGTGGTAGGGGCTTTGAGAGCCACACAATATATATGAAAGAGCCACATGTGGCTCCCGGACCACAGTTTGGCCACCCCTGGGCTATACTATACCATTTCATATCCAAGGCAGGAATACACACTAGTTTTTAAAACTTGTATGTAGCTTCTTTACAATGTCTGAAGTTCCTTTTTACAGGTATGTTAGTCAGCTCTAGCTGAATGGAAACCTAATGTGCTCTATAGTAAAGGAGCTAATTGTTTTTTTGTGGCCCCCTAAACTTCTGTTGAGCTATTCTTTGGCCTTTTGCCCATCTGAATTTGAAACCCCTACTGTAAGCAATGTACATATACTTTACAACATTTGTAACCATACTTGGAGTCGGGGGTTGATTGTGAAGCTGCCAACAGTTGGGTTCATACAGGCAACATACTGACAATTATGAATTTCCTTTACAGTTAACTTCTGCCTATCATACCTAAGAGATGAAAAACATGGTTTAAAATATAATTAAATTAAATTAGAATTAAATTAGAATTTATTAATAGCTAGAGTATTACAACTGGTAATGACACAGAACTCATTTACTTTTGCAGATGGCTTGAAGCTACGTGTCCACTTCTAATGTTCCATTAAAACTTAAGCTAAATAATTTCAGAAAAATGACAGTTTGGGTTGGATCCAGAAGTGATTTCTGCTGACAGAATGGACTTTCATCAGTGGACAGAAATTTCTCAAGTCACCCTTCCCATGGAAGCCCAAAATGTTCCGCAAAATGCTGCACCAAGTGGACACAGAACCCTAAAGGACAGAATGAATTGAGGGGTCTGCAGCTGAAGGAAGGAACTGGCAAAAATTACCCTTCTATTAGCAGGAATTTAACGCTGGAACTAAGCCTTGTGTGTGTGTAAAGCACCATCAAGTCACAGCAAAAGGTTTTCAAGGCATCTGAGAAGCAGCGGAGGTTAGCCATTGCCTTCCTCTGCAGAGCCTTCCTTGATAGCCCCCCTTTCAAGTACTGACCATGGTTAGCCTCTGAGATCTGATGAGATTGGGCTATACCATACAACCCTCCCTCCACAGTACTAAGCCTTAATTTCTAGCAACGAGATGTTGCTGTATGGGCAAATTAACAAACTCCAGTTATATGGGAAATCAGAAAAAAAAATCTTATGTTTCAAACCTACATTCATTTTTTTATCACAAGCATCACTAACACAAGAGAAACATTTTTTCATATTTGACTCACAGATTTAACAAGCCCAAGTTTGAGACAGTCACTTACCAATGCCCATAATCTATATGTTGCCGAATGAGTGTGTGAGGCTGAACTGTTCCATACACATCCACTTCAGGCATGTTCATATCATCAATAAAATAAATCAGCTTCTTGTTTCCCACTGGACCATAGTTACGGCCAGCTTTTTTCTCCAAGGGTTTCTCAAGAATCCCTAAATTGTATATCAATTTGTTAGAAATATTAGTATACCATACTCTTGAAGTAGTTTCCAGCAAATGAAAACATGTGGTAAAATATAAAAGCACTACAGCTGAAAGTTAAACCAAGCCAACAGTTATACTGAAATAGTAGTAAAGAACTCATCTAAAAAAGGATGTAAAAATCACTAAAATGGCAATTAAAAAATTATGTTAGTCCACCTGGGATAGTGTCAGAAACAGTACTGTTGTTGTTCAGTTGCACAGTCACAAAAATACAAAAACAAAGACACCTGATAACCTGAAAATGCCCAACAAACAAAACCTAGTACCCAAAATATTGGCTCTGAGGTCAGGTGAAGAAAGCTGAGGCCATTCTAAAGCTGAAGTACCACAACAGAGAAGGTTCTATCCTTAGCAGCCACCCATTTCATGTCTGATATTAGGAACACACAGAGCAATTATGCAACATAAACATTAACTGTTGGGCAGAGGAGGTGGTCCTTTGGACACAGGGGAGGAGGCGGTCCTTTGGGCACTTTTAAAGACATAATCTAGAACCACAGTAAAAAACAGCGCTTTGACTTAAGTCTACGGTCAGATGGCAAAGTCCTTTAAATGTTGGCAAAACATATTCTGCACAGTTCTTGCTGCCAGAACTGAAATTTCTAAATTATACTCAAAAGAAGCAGTATGTAAATCATACCCACAGTTATCTTACAAGAAGAGTACTTCATTGTGTCCATACCATGCTTTTCAAGGAAAGGCTGCAGTTGGTGAATCCGTTAAAGCTGACTGAAGATGTACCTCCCCCAGATGGCACCTGCATATCCTTCTATAAGCCTGCATCTAACAGCACCCTTGATATATGAGCCCATCTCTTGTATGGAAGGGGGGCTGCAATGTTCCTTCTAAAGTGTGGAGTCTTATGAGCAAAAATTCTATTTCATGAGCTACTGGCATTAAAGTTGCGAGCTACTGCATAAATTAGCTTGCTTTGGGGCCATTTTTCCTGCACTAAGACAAAAATGTGTGAGCTAGAAGCTAAAAAACTGTGAGCTAGCTCACACTAACTCAGCTTAGAGGGAACAATGGCTGCAACCCCATCCAGAATAGGCTACATCCCAGCTCCTTGACTCGGACTGATCAACATAGCCGAAAATGTAACTATTCCAACAATGGGCAGAATAAATACAGAAATAATTTCCTTAATATAAACATAAGGACCTACCCTGACTAGTTTCCTGAAACAGCATACAAAAGTGTTACTCCTTTTAGTGTTGTCACTTTAAGAATGGCCTGCCCGCACCTCTGGCAGCAGGCTACCAAGAACTACCTCCTGTCTGGAAACAGGATGCTGTATATGTTGTCTGCTTGCCAGCGCCAGTGGACTGAAAGTAGCAGGGGCAGCCACGATATCTGGTAGCTGGGAGAAGTCAGTTTAGTACTGATAAAAGGTGCAGAACCATGAATATTCTCTTTCTTGCCATGCCATTCCTTTCCTTCACAAATCCTCAGCCCCAATGTGGTGACTACCACCAATTTGTTGGGGGTTTTTTTCAGATAGCTAGTCACACTCCCAAAAGAGCACATTTTATAATTAACATTTTAACTTCTTGCTAAGATACAGCATTAATTGAATTTTTCTTATTAAAAATGATTAACACTTTACTGCATGATTTAGCTTTCTAGTACCAGCATAGGAGGCTCTGTGATAATCCTAACTTTTAAGTTCCTGCACTAATAATATCAGGCCTGATATAAGTAAGTCCCACGGAAATTAACAAAAGTAGCAGCAGTTTTTGATGGCTTATACCAAGAATCAATAAAGCATTTTTATATGTCATAATTTGTTCTCAGGTTCTAACTTTGAAGTGCCTACACCAACTTACTACTATAACAACTATCAAATATGCCTATTAATTGCTGTAGATTAGCCTTGAGGGCAGCTAAAATTTAAAGTGCTTCTCTCCCTCACCCATACTCAGACAAACAATATAGGAAAATATCTCTGAATAAGAAACACAGAATAAAAGAAAAAGATTTTCTTGGTGAGGAATATTTCATAAGCTCTATTAAGTATTATTATTGTCCTAATACTAAAATTGGGTAAGCGATGTTTTAATACATAAAATACTTACTGTGCTGTAATAATCTTATTAAAACAGCAGGTAAATCGAGTGAGTTCACTGACCTCTCCGGCAGGTTTTAAAGTCTTAGTGCTTGAATTATAGTTTTTAAAAATGGTATTAACTAGCGGTATTGCTTGCTGCTGCAATGCTTTTTAGCTGTGCCCCACGGGTATAGCATGAAGAATAATAAGATATTTGAGAAACATTCAGAATTTATACATGAAAAAATTGTGAGGGCATAAGACACACCATAATCATGTCAATAAAATGTATTCCTCACTTTTTTTTTGCCACAGAATGTAAAATCTTTGAATTTACTGCTACAGCCAGGAGGGACAAGCGTGTAATTGCACATGCACGTTTGCAGCTTTCAGGAATCTTTCATTAACCAACAAAAAGATCAACACTGCATAAATGTAAATAATTTAAAAAAGAAGTGCAAAAACTATATGTAAAATTTAGGCCAACACCACAGAAAAGGTATCTGTGCTGTTTCAGGGACCAGCACCCTGTGTTCCCCACAACCACAGCTTCAGACAGAACTACATATTGTATGTGTATAATGTTTTAGGAAATTTATTACAAAATGTAGCTACTGGCACAGTAATGCAAAAGAAAAGACTGGAGCAGAAGCAGCAGCTGGTAATTCCTATCAAAAGCTATTTTACCCCTTGCCTTGGGAAAATTTACAGATGCATATTAATTTCCCCAGCAATCAAAACAGCTGTTTGCCACTGACAATACTCAACTGTAATGATTCCAGAGCTAACATACTCATCATACCCTTACATCACCCCAAGCATTCCATAGCCTGGTTTTGTGCTTTGTCTTTGCCCTAGCCTTAGGGATGGCTGTTATCAGTACTCTTCCTTTTGCTACTGATTAGCTTCCAAATCTCCTTTGCCCACTGTCTGCACACCACCGTCAAATGTTGGAAGAAGAAAAGGAAAAAGTGGGATCATAGGCTATATTGCTGTTATAACTGAAAACAAGTTTGCACTTACCTGTAACTGATGTTAATTGAGTGCCTTCTGTGCAGGAAAACACTGGGACTGCACATGCACACAGCCAGCCTTGGAGAACTTTTTAGCTAAATGGAAGGGTGGATGCACTCACTTACCTCAGAACGTGCATGCCATTTCTTGCCCAAACATCGCATGTCCCAAACATCTGTCTTGCTCTCAATAACGGTTTTTGAATGTTATATTTTAAACTGTATTTTAATTGTTTACATGTTTACTGAAGTGTTTTTATGCTCACTACCTTGTGGACCCTGATTGGGTGGAAAGGTGGCATAAAAATGTTTTAAATAGAATAAAATAATAAATAAGAGAGAAGATTGGCGTTGCTTCTGATTAATTCATTTTAATTAATCTATTGAATCATTATGAGTTATAATATTGCTCTTCTCTTTTTTTTGATGATTTCTGAACAGTCATCATTCATTTCACACAAAGCCATTTGTGATCAACTTACTTTGTAGTGCAGCTGATGTGGTGTAATAGTTGAAGGGAACTCTGGACACCAGGAAATCCTCAGAAAGGCCCGCAAGGCGTTCTCCAATAAATACTGTTTTTCCCACTCCAGCGTTTCCAACAAGCATCACAGGCTTGCTTTTCTCCAACAGCAAATTGGTAAAATATTTGAGACATGTGGTCTCCGATGTGTGAACAAGGACTGCCTGAGGTATAAAAGGAAAATAAATAGTGTAATTTATATAAATATGATGCTGTCAAGACCCAAGTTCAACCATGACCCTTACAGGAACTTTGAGACCATCAGTTTCTCAAGGCCAAGCTAGACAATACCATATCTCTAAGTTTTCCATGGGAATGCAGTACTGTTTTAAGGTTTCTTTTTCAAAACACCAGGGGGGGCAATTCTGTTGAGGCTCATGGTGCAGGGGGATGAAGGCCTTCCTGTCTCCCCTACATGATGTTTTCAAGACCCAAAATATGCCCACCTGAGCAACTCAGAGGGCAGGAAGGATGAAGACATGACAAATGGAAAGAACATGCCACAGAACTAATTGCTCTCATCCATTAAGTTGGTATTTGGATGGATATTGTAATGTGCCCATAAACCACTAAAACTTTCAATGGTTACTCCTGTCAGTTCAACAGAGGAAGCAACTTATATGCATGCATCCTTTTGAGTCTACAAGACTCCATCCAAGCAAGAGCAGCAAATTAGGCAATGGCAGAGAAACAGTGGATGCATTTAATATGGATTAAAGACACCTGAAGAACCAGGCACAGGTCTCCAGGATCTCATCTATCTGAACCCACTGTTCACTGAGATATATGTAAAAATTAAAATGGTATTTGTAGAAAAATCTTCTATGACACAAATTTTATCAGTTGCTCAGTATTATTTTTCTCTCTCCACCTACTAGCTAAAAAGCACAGTCTAAACATAATATATGTGCAAAAACAGTTATATTTTAATAAGAGGTATTATCAGAAAAAAGAATTTAAATATTTTGAGTCATTTTATTAAAATATCTTAATCCTACTCTTCTATCAGAAAAGGACCCCGAAAGCATGTAAAATCAGTTACAAGGCAGAACAAATGATTAAAAACAAGAAAGCAAAACCCTCACTGCAAATAAGGTGTGTATATATATATATATATATATATATATATATATATATATATATATATATATATATATATATATATATATAATGAGTATACCTGCATTTTAGAAAAGACTATACCTGCAGGGGTGTATCTGGATCCAAGTCAACATTGACTGTTTTGTCACTCCAGGGCATGAATCTCTTGGTCTTTGAGTCAATATAATAATTAAAGATTGTGCCATGTGATGGAAATTTTACAACTTTCATCTCTTTCTGCCACCAGCGACTGAATTCTTCTTGATAATTGGACAGCTACAAAATAATGTGTTTTGGTTTTTATGCTTCTTATGCTATGTAAAGACATAATTAATTGTCTCATGTAATACCTTGGAGCACATGTCTCAAGTCTAATGGTGATTTATAATTCTTTAAAGTAATTTAAATTGATTATTCATTATTTTACTACTATATCTGATATTTTACTACTATATCTGATAATAAAGTGGGTGGCTGATTTCAAGAGGCTCACAAGAGGCTCAGACAGGGTGCAACAGCCTACCTAGCAGACACACACTCAGAAGCTCTACTAGGACTGCAGTCACACGAGCAGTTCAAACCAATATTGTCATGGTACCTTTGCATATGTAAAAAGCATGTTCAGACAGCAACATCTGCCTTCTGTGCCCCAGTTGTCAGCATCCAGGTCCATTCCATCCTGGAAGGAGAGTTTGTCGGCCCTGGGGAAAATCTAGTAATGTATGCCAGAGCTTCCACACCACTTTTTCCAATGTCTGAACAGATGCTTGTGAACAGATGCTGGATGGGAAGTGTGAATGGTCACTTTTGCCTCTGTCATGGATTTCTTTGCCCAGTAGGGATGTGCACATATGTGCATGCATTTCCATCCCCCCCCCCCAAAAAAAATGACACTGTGCTCTGTGGTTGAAGTGCTAGTAATATGGATGCTTCTGCACAGGACCAGCACCCAGAGGAGCTGCTTCAGGGTGTGTTGTCTGGGTGCTCCTTCCTGTGCTATTTAAACCATTACAAACAGAGGCATGGCCAGATTGCACAAAGCCTCCAGTGTGACTGCAGCCAAAGTGTCATATTTCATTCCATCCATGGGTCTACTGTAGCTTTCTTCTACTTAGCCTTTCTGTCTTGTACAATGTGTTTCCTGCCTGTCATGATCCCCTCTGACCAGTGACTCAGAGTCTTCAGGTGAGGAGCCCAAGGAACCAAACTTAGTGGGTGAGGAAGACCAGAAGGATCAAGGAGGACCTGGCACCACTGAGGCACCTGCTGATAGTGGTCCTTCAGCACCAAAGGCCATCAGGCCTGAGCCTGCCAGGGAGGTCTTGCCACCAACTTCTGAAATAGTTAACAGACCTCTGCTGGGCAGAACATAAACCTGTGCACACAGTCCCTCAGAGGATGTTTCCACTCTGCAAGAATAGCAATGGCAGAAGGCCCAGGCCAAGGTGGCCCAAAGAAGGCAAATTGGCTAGATGGCCAATTTGCTAGATGCAATCCCATCCCAGAGCCAGAGAATGAAAACAATAATTCTTTGTATGATCCAGGCCAAAGCACGATGTAGTTAGGAGTTCAGCACCTGCCAGCAGGACAGCCGAGTCTAATAACTTCCCAGTCTATTTAAGTCAAGGCTTGGGAAAGCTGCCTTGCTGGATCAACCACTCTACTAGGTGTAAGCTTATGTGTCAGTTTCTTGCCTCCAGTTCAAGTTCCTGGCTGCCAACACCTATTGATGCTCCTAAGTCTTGCTATCTAGAGCTGAGGGCACTGCTCCAGAGGAGTCTTGACTGGGAGAGCCTGCAGAGCTGGGGACACTGCCCTCAACAGGAAACAAGAACAAGGAGCAGCACTGGCATGCTGGACAGGCACTAGGTCCCTGTTCTCACCCACTGGAGCAGCTGGCAAGTTGCGGGGGGAGTCAGTGGCAAATCCCCAGATTTTGTAAATTAGTCAAAAGAAAAAAAGAAACCTTTAAAAATAGCCTGATCATGCTCCAGGAAGCATGGCATGTTAAGAGCCAGTTCAAGCAAAAAGAATACAGCAAGAGATATTGAGAAACTGGCGCTTGAATTTATATTGAGTTTTATATTTGGTGATTCTGGGTTATAGAGGTCTTCAAGATGGGAGAGTCCTGAAGTGGGTTGCAACCATTTGGGTGCAGACAGGGCTATAACTCAAGAGTGCAACAATGGGAAGGAGCTACCATTCAGACCCTAGTCTGATTATGAGTCTGGAAAATTTCTTAATAACAACTAGAAAAAGAAATGTATAACTAAGAAGGGGAATGCTTGTTTTGAGAGAAAATATAAGAAGTAGGACATCCCAGAGAGCGTATGTTGATTAAGCTTGCTGCCAGTTGTGCTGGATAACACAAAACAGGAAACAAAACCAACAATGGTCTATTAGCACCTTGAAAAAACCAACTCACCCTACCCTACCCTAACTAAGGAGAAGGAAGGAAAGAAGAGGAAGTGATAAGTGGGGTGGGGCCTGTTGTCTCCCAGCCAGTCAGAAGCCTGAGGGGAAATACTTCTCCTTGTTACTGCTCACTCTGCTCATGACACCCCAATACAGTGAAGGCAAGGTTCTATCTTGAAGACTGCCCCATCATTGGAACCACTGATCAAGCCCTTGATAATTTACACAACCTTGAGGGAGCTAGTAGTACATGGGGAAAATTTCCAAAATGTTTATTCCTCTTTTCCAGTGATTCCTCATGGACCCTTTTTAAAATAATACCAAAATATATCAAACTGAATTCAACTGGCTGGGCTACTTCCACATTTTCTTTGCCCTTAGGTAAATGACTAACAAAAAGCCCCATGGTGCAGAGTGGTAAAGCTGCAGTACTGCAGACCTAAGCTCTGCTCATGACCTGAGTTTGATCCCAGCAGAAGCTGGGTTCAGGTAGCTGGCTCCAGGTTGATTCACCCTTTCATCCTTCCAATGTCGGTAAAATGAGGACCCAGCTTGCTGGAGGGAAAGTGTAGATGACTGCGGAAGGCAATGGCAAACCACCCCATAAAAAGTCTGCCTTGAAAACGTTGTGAAAGCAACATCGCCCCAGAGTCAAAAACGACTGGTGCTTGCGCAGGGGACTACCTTTACTTTTTTAAATAACTAACAGTGGATCCCTTCCCTCCCATAAACACTCCCAGAGGCAACTGACTAGGGTCTGTTCCTCTCCTGGCTGGGTATCTATAGGCAACAATGGTGGGTACTCCTCTTCCTCACTAGTTCCACTCACTTCATCTTCTGGTTCCATTCAGCAAGGAGAGAGGATGAACAAGAGAGCTGGTAGTGATGAGGAGGAGGACCAGCAGCCATTGATAGATGGGCCCAGAAGAAGAGGCAAAAGCAGCAGCAAGCATTCAGTAGCAATGCGGAACAGGCTGTTGTAGATCCTCTGCCAATGCATGGCCCCCAGGAGATGCCTTGCAATGGTAAGTCCTGTTTCTGGGGCTGTTTTCTGACTCTCCATTGGCTGGATTTTACCTTTTTCCCAATAAAGCTTGTTATGTGGTCATTCTGCTGATTCTCGCAATTCTTACACTGCACGTATCACCAAGCACGAGAACATTTGTCTGAATCTATCACTAAGTTACTGGATTCTGTAAACTACTTTACACTTACCTGATCCTGAAAGAGTGCCCCACCAAAAGCCCACACACAAGCAAAACCAAAATATGTCTCATACAGTTCTCTTGGACAATCAAAAGACACATTTTCAGGGGTCAGCAAACAGTCAAGGAGAGAACACAGAGTCTATAAAAAGGAAATAATTGTGCACATTATAGCCACAAGATTGTAATAACAATGTACGTCACATTAAAGCTTCTTTCAGACATCATGAAATAAAACTTGCAGCATCATGTGTCTGTGACTGTAAGCTGTAAGATAACATGCTTCAATACAATTATCTATAGCCTTTCTGCAGAGATGAGTTCAAGTCCACTGCAAATGTTCAGGTGGATTCTTTGAGCAACTAGCAGTGGACAGTGTAACTCTGACTAATCTTAGGAAGAAAGACAACTCCCTATCTTCTCCTATAATAGTTATGCCTCACTTTGAAATGAGTTTTTAATAACCATATTCCAAAGATGATTAAAACATTCAAGCCTTAAAACCATGTATCAAAATTATTTTGCAACTGAAAAACACAAAACATCGAGACATTTCAAGTTAGTAACTCAGTACAGGGGAGAAGGCTTCAACCTAACCCCTTGCCATGCACTCAGTCATCTGTGTGTGCATGATAGCGACTTTTAAAAAATAACAATCCTACAGCTCAGATCACTAAACTCCCAGTATCTCATCTGGTTTGGACCTCATGCTCCAGTATTGTATTTAATGTACAAAAATGAACTGATTTAACCTTTTATTTTGTTTTGAATTTTATTTACTTCCCTGTACTTTCAGCATTTAATTAATTTAGGAATGCCAGTGCATTTATCTTGAGAAAGCCTTTATGGGAGGGATGGTACATAAAATGGAAGTATTTACTGGCAGCCTGAATCCCACAGCAGTACAGCAGCACTGACAACTGCAAGCCAGCAGTTTAAATAACTTAAGGTTACAAAGGGAATATGTTACAAAAGTAATAATGCAGTTTGGGCACATGCCATTCCTGTGGAGGGGAAAATACCATATTTATTTAACCCCAGCAATAGAAAAAAACCCCACTCTACATCTTGTGGTAAAAAATAAATTTTGCAAAGGCCTTTTTATCTTTCTGGAAAACTGAAGTTATATCTCTTCTTGTTTTCTGAGCAATGTAAAATATTTGATGAAACATTCAAGGAAGGGGGAAAAACACTATTCAGTCTCTTGGGTAAAACAGTAATAACTTTTAGCTAAAATTATAAGATGTATGCAATTTAGCTGACATCTACTCTGGCAGACATTGCTAAGTGTGTTGTGTTCTAATAATTCATGCAGACTAGAATTCTGGTATATAGTTATTATCAGTACTGTAGCTACTTATTAATGCAGTTAAGCATAAGAAGCTACAACTCATGAGCCAGACTAGAAGAAAATGTTGAACCCAGCTCACCAGGATCTCAATCATAGGTCTTTAGAACATTGTTTTCTAACATCTGCCTTTAAGCTCCAGCTTGAAACAGAAGACGCTACTGCTTAACTGTTACTTGAATTTACATATGGTGGAAAAATTAAATTTGGTGAATAAGAGACATAGGCTATTATATCTACAGAGGTCTCACATTTTGGGGGGTTCCAAGAAGTATTTATTTTAAACTTGGCTCAAGCATTTCACAATCTTTATGTAATTGGATGAAATGAAAGGCATACCTGAACCATGCTGTTCTCAGTGATAGGTATGACCGTTTTAAATTTTGTTTTGAGTTGATCAAAGCATGGAGGAACATATTTATCAAAGAGAATAGTCAAATTGGCTTTTTCAGATTGATCACTCCTTCTTTCTATCCAGCTTGCAACATACCTGAAAAAGAAAAAAAAATATGATTTCTGGAACTTCCTGCTTGTAGACATCAACAACTTCTGTACTGAAGAAGAGACTGGCTGCTTGGCTTAGAAGTGGTATCTTGTGCATAGTTCTGAGCCCAAGCAGTGCAGCTAGATTCAGTAGCATCATGTGAGGCACTATGTTTGAGATGACAGGTATTGGGTGCCAGGTGCCTCTTTGCCCTATTTCAGTCCTCCATGGCAAATGGGTGGCCATCATGTGTGTGGGGCATGATGCCAGAGTAGGTGGACCACTGGTCTGCTCCAGCAGGACTCTTGTTAAGTTTTTAAATGGAACTGGCTCTGGGTTGCATGTGGCTCATAGGCCATCTCAGTAATAGAATACTGATAGAATACAATCAACTTCCTGATCTGTTGTAGTATTAGAAAGTGACTAGAATTCCAAGAATTTGCAGGATTGTTCAAAATGTCTGTGTCAACCTCATGATATATTACAAAAGAAATTTATGCTATAATTCCAAACAGCATAACACTTAATGGTATAGTTTTTATTAGTTTCAGAGGAGTCTGTGCTAAAATAGTAATCTCAAGGCCAAGGGAATTCCTCCTGAAAAATCAACTTTGAAATGGAAGTTTGTACAACTATACATACTTAAAAGCAAGTTCTATTCATTTTAATGAAAACTGCCCAGAAAGAAATCTAGATGGATAACCATGTTAGCCTTTAGTAGAAAAATTAAACAGGAGCCCACTGACACTATAAAGACTAACAAAATTTATTCCAGCATAAGATGTTCTTAGATCTCACATCATCAGATGCAATGCCTAGAAAAAGTCATGCCCCAGAGCAGGCTTCTCATACAAAATGAAGTTTGTGAATTTATTGTAAATAATCAAGAATATAACAAGCCGCCTTAGATCAGAGATCAGGTTTAATAGGCAATATTGTTCATTCAGAAGGTCTTAAGGATTGTGAAATGAAGATTAGTTTAGAGGTAGTATAAACCTGAAGAGTGAGATAATTACTAGTAACTGTTACAACTAAATAATTTAATTTAATTTTTAGATTTATATCCTGCCCTATCCCACAAACGGGTTCAGGGTGATTTACAACAATAAAACAACAGAGTTAAAATAATATTATAAAAACAAACATTACAAAACAGGAACAGCACAATAAACAATTTTACAGACATAGGTGGTAAAGAACATGCGGCTGATGGTGAAATGCTGGGGGGAAAGAGAGAAGAAGAGATTGGATTTATACTCCGTCCTTTGCTACCCAAAGGAGTCTCAGAGTGGCTTACCATCTCCTTCCCCTTCCCCTCCCCACAAGGCACCCTGTGAGGTAGATGGGATTGAAAGCTCTGACAGAAATTGCTCCTTCCAAAACAGCCTCGGACAGAGTTATGACTGATCGAAGATCACTCCAGCAGTTGCATGTAGAGGCGTGGGGAATCAAACCTAATTCTCCCAGATAAGAGTTCGCACACTTTACCTTTACACCAAACTGTATAATATGAATATATAATGCGGCATAGTTGATACCAAATATGGATGTATTGGCAAAAATTTAAAGCAACTCTCAGTTAGAATAATTAAAATGTATAGCAAACTTCTACTGCAATAACAAGAACACCACCAAATGCAACCCACAGTCCAGTAAAATCCAACTGAAATAAGTCACTGCTAGTTTTGGTTTTATATTTTTATAAGAAAGTACTTACGGATTCCAGCCAAGATCCTGCGGATTTACATACAAAATACCTGCTCTAGATACGGTAGCTGGAGTGGCAGTTTTTAAATGATGGATCTCAAACAGTAGTCTCATTGTTGGAGTCAGAGGAATCCGTTCACTGCTAGCAAGAGTCAACACCTAGGCATTAGCAGCAGAGAGTCATGTTACCCTGCCAAGAAAATCCATGGCACATTTCTGATGATGAATCAGAAAAATGCCACCAGTTCTGTACCTGCTGCAAAGATATAATGTTACTCAGACCTGATGTATTCCAAAAGTGAACTGAATCTTTCAAGTAAACTGTATCTTTCTATCCATCTATATGGGAAGGAAGGTCTCTGAATTCACTGCGAGAGGTAGAAATAATCTTTCAAGTAAACTGTATCTTTCTATCCATCTATATGGGAAGGAGGGTCTCTGAATTCACTGCAAGAGAGGTAGAAATAGCAGTGGTTCTCAAACTCTCAGTTCTCTTGAAGGTGGGTTGTAAAGAGATAGCAGGTGGGTGAGCTGGAAGAGACTCAGTGGTAAATTTGAGTTTGCCTGTGCATAGTATATATAATATCATTTAGAATTTTTTAAAGACTTCTCAAC
This sequence comes from Heteronotia binoei, assembly GCF_032191835.1. Classification (NCBI taxonomy): domain Eukaryota; kingdom Metazoa; phylum Chordata; class Lepidosauria; order Squamata; family Gekkonidae; genus Heteronotia; species Heteronotia binoei. The sequence goes on along the minus strand of NC_083232.1, from coordinate 53,655,631 downwards.
AGATTACCCTGTCATGGTACAACATGACACTATCTTAGACTTAGCATCCATACTCTGTTGTTTTAGTCACAGATTTAGTCTGATTTCAGTTACCTACAGTCATTGTACAAAACAATCAAATAAAATAATAAACATATGTACACTTGTTTATGCTATACAGGAAATCATTTAAGTTAACTTATATAACAAAGAACTAAATTTTCTTGTGTTACATATTCTAGAAGTTCCTTATTGAAACCCTAACAAAACTTACAGGCATCTTAAGACTATGTTGATGACTAATGCTTTGTGAGACTTCTGTAAAAAGAGCTTGTTTCTTCATTCTTTAGATTTGGAACCACAATACAGAAATAAATGCACTTACCAGACCAGTAACCAATGGATTTGAGGAGCTATCATAAAATTCTGAGGGCTAATTCACACTTTATGTCTTCATGGCACATTTCACTCACTCAGGTTCTGACATTCTGGGCCAAGTACCTGCAAGCTCAATTCACATATAGACTGCAATATGTGAGAGGCAGGGACTTAAGCTTTTTCTTCACTAATGCTTTTTTCCCAACTCAAAATGTCCTATGGAGCCAATATTTGCCCCACTAGGGAAAGAAAAAGATAGCCTGGTTGGGCTAGCATCCATGAGAACTTTGTAATCGGTAAATGTTCCTCAGAATTTTATAGTAGCTCCTCTGTTCCCCCAGTGATTGACCCTGTAGCTGCACACAAAAAGGGAATACCTGTTCTACCAACAAGCAACAGAAGGGGAAATAGGGCGGTGCAATAATGTGAGAGCTGTCTAACAGGAAGGCACAGAATGTTCTTGTCTCTTGCTTACCTTGTTATCATCCATAACAGTATTGAGTGACTCAATCCACATAGGGTCTATGTCGCCATCTAAAACAATCCATTTTGGCCCATTATGGGTAATATTCACTTGTTCTCTCAAAAGAGATGAAAAGAGACCTGCAAATTTTACATAGATTTTAACAATGCTATTTCTAAATAATGACACATAAAGCTTTCCAATAAGGACACAAAGAATCCTGGAGCATGCAACTAAGTGTCCCCATGTGGCAACTGGAGCTTCCTCAATTTCTTGCTGCTCTGACTATAGGAAACACATATTTCAACTTGGATACCAAGACCCAAAGGGCTAGATCTCTTTGGGGGATTATCATAGATTCTGAAGTCTGCATAGATCAATTCTCACTTGTGTTGTAAGGTTGTCTGGTGGAATAATGTCATCTGCTTACCCAGAACCACTTCCAGCATGTCTTGAACACAGAAGCATGTGAAATGGACATATTTCAAGATAGTTCTTAAAATCAGATGAGAGTTCAAGTAGACCTTGCTAAAGCTTTCATTTAAAGCGCCCTGTGTGCATGACCTGTTTGCATGCTGAATCACTGTGTCAGGAGTAACAGTGGACACAAGTGAGCTGGCTCCACACTCATACCTCCATGTAATCACCAAGTTGTCTGTATAGTGCAAATGCATGGAGGAAGTACCCTCACCATGCCCCTCTCCCTATGATCAGCAACATCTGGAAAACAGTCACTACTGAAGTTTCAGAAACACCACATCCAGAAGTCACATATTGCAGCTCCCCTGGGACTCAGCTACTGTAAGTCAAAGGATTAGTTGCTTGAATGCTCTATCATTTGAAAAGCACTTGCATACATTAAAGTAGAATGGCAGGGGATATCCAACCGCTTCTAGGCAAAGACAGTTTACCCATGGGGATTATTCCCACCTTCAATCTAAAGCAGTAGAGAAAGACTATGATTCATAGATTTGTTCTGAACATCCCTATACAGAAAATTTCCACCCAGAGAGGAATCCCCGCACCACAGGGAAAAAAAAGATTGTGCAAAATTTCACAGTAAAGAATATAAATGGATCCGCTACTTGCCATCTTTCCATTCCCGAGTAGCCTGATGTATAAAACCAAAAAGTTCATCAGTAGTCACAGCTTTGGGATTCAGATCGTTCCAAACAGGCTTTAACTTCATGTTTGTATAAGTCTTGTTCAGTGTTCTCAGAATCTGGAGAGTCACAAAACTCCCATTACAAAGTCAAAATATTTACAAGATTCCAAGAAAATGTTATTTTTTAATATTGATATACAATGCTGGTATGCATAACCTTACTAAATGCTTTGACTTATTGTTTTGTTTTTCAGCACCCTGTTTCAAAAGTAAATTTTGGAGCACTTCAAGAACAAGTAATGCACATTTTATGAGTCCAAAGGGAACTGTACTACTCATTCTTTATGATTCCTTTTTCCAAATGACACCTGGACGGAACCTGAATAATGAGTCCTAATTCTGCAATCTCTTGCCTAATCCTGTGTATGCACACCTATTCCACAATCACCACTTATGTCCATGTGTTTTGCAAGTTTTTTATTTCTTCAAAACCCTGCAGAACATGTTTGACCAGAAAGGCCAATGAGACAAAATAAAGGGGGGGGGGGGGATACCACAGACAGCAAATACTGCTGTGATAGTAAGGTATGGGTTAACAGAAAACCAAGGAAAACTGAAGACGCGCAGAGCCTGCGTTAGGTGACCTGAGGGTGGGGGCCAGAGTGCTCGGAACTCTCAGTGTGAGATTGACAGCTAACGGCTGAGGCAGTCAGTTAGTGTCTGACAGAGCCGGAGAGAGTTAGAGCCTGTCAGAGTCTGAGAGAGTTAGTGCCTGACAGAGACTGAGAGAGTCAGTGGACAACAGAGTCTGAGGGAAACTGCTGAGAGGGCAGTTGATTCTGAGAAGGAGCTGGGGCAGTAGCTAAGGAGAGTCTTCGTGAGAAGAAAAGCTGACTGCTAGCTCTATAAAAACAGCAAGGGGCTGTGTGTGACTAAAAGGAAGAGTCACCGTGAAGACCTGAACGGTCACAGACACATATACATCTCTTAAGAACTAGAGAGGTGGTTGAGGGAACAGATGTGGGTCTAAGAGTCTGAAGGGCTGGGAGTAGAGGCTCCAGTCAACTTGAGAGACTTGGCACATTACACCCAAGAGGCCAGCCTTTGCTAGTGTTGGAGAGTGTATTATATGTGAACTGAAAACCTGAGAGACCTAAGAGAAAGAAAAAGTTATATTAGAAAGCCTGAAACAACTGAGCAACTTGTTAACTGAGTGAGATACTTTATAGCCCGTGTATATATCACGCATATCCCCAGTTGAAGACTTTGTATTGTAATAAATTTCTGTGGTTTGTTTTAAAGTTCTCTGGTGCCTATAATTTGGGAAAACTAACAAAGCTGCTGCGGTCCCCTACGAATTAGAATTATATATCTATCTGAAAACAAAAACCCCGAAGAGACTAGAAGAGTGAAATCCATATCATACCCAACCCTTTGAGTTCTATAGTCCTGAGGTGAAAGTTTAAAAAGGAAGAACTCAGGAGAAACTGAGGGGCTGGGGTAGCCATAAACAGCACATAGAAGCGATCCAGTGGTACCGTGAGGCGGGTGCTGTTAGAACTGTGCCACTTCCAGCTTTCCTAAAACTAATTTCTGTCTCTAACCTCTAACCTTTAAGAGGAAAAGAAATAATAAGAGAAAAACAGCCAATACATGGAATGCAATTCCCAATGCAGAATAATTGCAGGTCTCAGAATGAAATTAAGTACCTTATACAGAATGCTGTATAGGCAACTTCAGGGGAGCCTCTGCATCCCCTACAGAGGGAAGCAAGCATTCCAAATTATGAACACTCTTTCTAAAACACACACACACCTCTATGTAATTTGCAGATAATTCTATCTTTCCTATGAGGGTGGTCAGCCAAAAGAAATTAGGAGGATTCTTTCACCAATGCAATAATTACCAAAGCTGAATTTCACTTGATAGCTTGAGTCCCAGAGAAGTATTGGTTTGTTTTCATGACTGACCTGGTCACAACAAGTATGTTACCAACTGAGGTTATACTTAAAATCAGAGCTGATGGGATGATTGAAAAATACAGTCAATCTTTAAACTCCAAAACTTGCCTGTAGAAAATGTAAAAGTGTGTTTTACCTCGCTCTTCCCTGTGCCTGCATTTCCAACTACAAAGACAGAATGACGCACTGCCAGCAGCTCCTCAAGCTGAACAACCTGCCAAACAAAATTAATACACAGCCAGTGGTTTTGTTTTCTTGTCCTCCCATTACCACTAAGACACTAATTACTTCCCACACAGTAGTTTCTCCTCCCATCCTCTCCTGTAGTCAAGAAACTGAACTGCTGCTTCTCCAAATAACATCAAATTGAAGAAGGTGCATTAGTCGCCCATGGCCTTGTGCCCAGACTAGAATTAATGAATGAACTTAAGAAATAAAAACACATCTTTCCCCACCCTTTTTTTTTGCTATTAATTGAGCTATGTAACTACATAACTATAGTCCAGTTAAAATGAACCAATTACATCCTATTACTAAATGCTTTAAGACAGGAGAACCAACACTTCGTGAATAAGTTTAGCAGTGTAAAGGTAAATGTTTAGATAACTGTACTAGCTAGAAAAAGGTGCTTCAAAACTTTTTGAGAAACTGTTTTGCTCAAGATGTCATACATGTCCCCCCACCCCTCTCTGTATCTGTATGAATTGTTCTTCTGTTGACCTCCACAAACTTGAAGCTGTGATTGATGTAAAAAGGCTATATTATTCAATGAACTTGGCTTTGATATGCCAATGATGCTATGGATCAGAGAATAACTTCCCCAAATGGTGTTCTACAAAATTACTGTCTTCTTTAAACTGGGTGACCTTGTCTGCATGTGCAGAATTAACATGCCAGGGAGCTCTGAGCAGGGGGAGTACTGCACTGGCATGCTAACAATAAATGTGTAGCAGGTAAAGACCAGGCTTAAGTGTAAAGCCAAATTAGACTTGATTTAAAGTACATCCACAAATTTCCAATAGGTTAAAAAGCTATCAATTTATCTGACAAAGAGCGATTCAATATGTGTAGTCATATTCATTATATCTTGTATAATAACTTATCTGAAAATAAAGTATCATCCAAACAGACTGCCTGTTTGTGAAAGCTGAGATTGTTGGAACCGTCAAAAGAACAAACTCATTTTTATAACTGAAATCTCTGTGGTAAGTTTAATGGAGCATTAAGGATTTGGATATGGTATACATGTTTAATAGCTGGTAGTAGTATTTATTTGTTTTCTATAGATTCATTGGAGTCTTCAATATGTGACTTGTTTTCTATAGATTCATTGGCAGTGTTCAATAATGTGACAGTGGAAGATTCTCTGAAACAGAATTTGATGAATTTTGAAATGTGGAAACATACCCAGGAACTGCATAATATTCATTCTTAGAAAGAAGAGATTGTCCTCATAGATTGTGGACTACATCTTTCAGACACTAGAAACTTCATGGAGATTGATTTCCTTTGGTAGCAATATTTCATTGTTATTGAAGAAGAATTTAGACTGTTTACCTTTAAGGAACACTGTAAACTTTATTGGGAATGAGAAGTTGAAATTAAAAACATGTTGGATGATACTTTATTGTCAAATAAGTTGTTATACAGGATATAATGAATATGATCTGTTGAATGACTCTTTATTGCGATATAAATTGACATTTTTTTGCCCTATTGGAAATTTGTGGATGTGTTTTAAATCTAATTTTTCAACCCTTTGCATGTCACTGTGGTCTGCCTTTTTAAAAAGTGAGCTTCCAGAATTTTTCTTTCTATATAATATAATAATAGAGAGCCAGTTTGGTGGAGTGGTTAAGTGTGTGGAGTCTTATCTGGGAGAACTGGGTTTGATTCCCCACTCCTCCACTTGCAGCTGCCTGGAATGGCCTTGGGTCAGCCATAGCTCTTGTAGGAGTTGTCCTTGAAAGGGCAGCTGCTGTAGGAGTTCTCTCAGCCCCACCCACCTCATAGGGTGTCTGTTGTGTGTGTGGGGAAAGGTAAAGAAGATTGTGACCACTTTAAAAGATGAGATGTGGAAGGATTTAATTGTGCAAGCAGATTTAAATTAGCTTGCCAAATCTACCACAAGGGAGAAAAGGTCACGCAGACTGTAGTTAGATTGGTCTAAGGGGGCTTCTACAGTGGACTATAGGCTGGCAGAGTAGACAATGGCAGCACCAGACAATGGCAGGACCAGAGCCAGTTTGGTGTAGTGGTTAAGTGTGTGGACTGTGTGAGAACTAGGTTTGATTCCCCACTCCTCTACTTGCACCTGCTAGCATGGCCTTGGGTCAGCCATAGCTCTGGCAGAGATTGTCCTTGGAAGGGCAGCTGCTGTGAGAGCCCTCTCCAGCCCCACCCACCTCACAGGGTGTCTGTTGTGGGGGAGGAAGGTAAAGGAGATTGTGAGCCGCTCAGAGACTCTTCGGAGTGGAGGGCGGGATATAAATCCAATATCATCTTCTTCTCTTCTGAGATGCACAGCTACTACTGTGGGAAGCTAGTAAGTAGAGAAGCAATCTTAACCCAGCTCAGGCATAGTTTAGAACTCTCTCACATAGATCTATTATCCACAATGTGCTAGATCTCTAGTTTGGCTTCTAATGTGCCATATGACTTCTGCTTCTGCAAATATGAGAGCAGGATCTATATTAGATGAGCTTTGTTTGTCATTCTTATCCTGTTATCTATATTGAGTCCTGCAGCAACTCTCATCCATCTATGCAACAGACAAATGCAGTTGTGTTGGCACAGTCTGAATGCTGATAGGACCAATTCTTCTGCAAGACTCTCCTAAATCACAAAGGTTATTCTGTCTTTCTCTTCTGTTTTGATGAATAAAGGAACAGAGCAATCAATAGGCAAATCATAAGTACAAGCGTGCCCTGATTCTTATCCTGGTGAAACATGAATACTTTAGTACTGTGGTAATAAGAATGAGTTACTTAAGGACACTTTAGAAAAGCAGCAATAAATGCTCAGATAGTACAGGCTACATATATTTACTGAAACTATATATGTAAATGTTGCCTGTACATTTACAGCATTGTGTTTTGAAATTGTAGCACTTTCAGGACACAATAGGGACATTGTAATGTACATAAGTTAACCTTCACATCTAATACAACCTGTCTGCAATTATTTTGATTGAAATTTTTAGGGGGTGTAATTAAAGGCAATGGATTATTTTACTTTGAGAATAAAGCTCTCCTCAGGCTGCAAATGAAGCTCCAGGGTAGATTGTTTAACCATCTGTTCAAATTGCAGGTCCCTCTTCCTCGGAACATCCAGAGCTGGAAATAGGTCACTGATCAGACCCATGAAAATTGGGCTATCATCTGTCACTATCTTAGGCAAGTTGAAGTCCCTCAAGGCTCGCATAAGTACCTGGAAAAAGAATAGTAAACCATACATGTTATAATGCAAGGGCTTTCAATTGGCTGCCCTTGAAGAGAATATACTTGTGTACCGTACAACAGTAAAATTTCCAGTCATTTGAACAGAAACAGTCACCAGAGAAAGTAAAGGCTATAATCAGCTACATCTTTACAAATTCCAGATCAATACATACTTGATCTTCAGGTCTAGTCTTGTCTCCTCGCTTCAGGGAGCCAGCAACTACCAAGACCGATTTAACAGCACGAAGACCCCAATCATAATGATCCTGTGAGAAGTTATTTAGAAAAATTAAAAATGAGCACTCATGAGTCTCTGTTTGGAAGATATAAAAGTTGTCATTGATAATGGGCAGAATCCCACCATCCATGTACAGAAGGCAAATTTACCATGATCCCCTCCATAGCTTCAGCTCCCCCTGTCTCCCAGAAATATCACTTCTGGGTGGTCTCAAGTTCCATGTAGAGGAAAAGCCATGAAGGCTGGAATGAAAGGAATGAAACTGCCCCTTCCCTTCAATGCAACACTGTGTGTAGAACAGAAAGCAGAAGCTATTCCAACTCCTTGTTTTTTTCACAATAAACCCTCCAAATCACACTGCTGTTCCTCCATGTGGGTCCTGAAACCCCAAGACAGATACCTCCAGGGATCAGAAAGAGCTGTATCAATGGAGAGGCACATGGGAGAACTATACCTTCTACAAAGAATGGTAGGATACTGCCCACTGCATTCTTAAAATATGAGAATCCATGGGGGTTTTTTGGATTCAGATGATCTTGCTATGATATAGGGACATTTTCTATAACAGCTGCTGAAAGACCTTGAGACCATACCAATGCAAATGTTGATATTAGTTAAATTATATAATTATGCTAGCACAGAACCATATGCAGAAATTGACTATCAGCTTTCATATGTCCCCCAAATACCTTTATACTCTGCAGAGAACAACTTACTGGTAATCCCCAGCCCAAAAGGCATTGAGCTGTCTTTGACCAAAGTCAGGGCCTTTTTCAGCCCTGGCTCCCACCTGGTGGAACTCTCCACCAAATAACATGGGACTTAATGTAGTTCAGCAGGGCTTGCAAGGCAGAAATGTTATGCCAGGATTTTGACTGAGGAAAACAACAGGTACCATTCTACCTGGCACTCCCTTTCCCTCCCCCATCCTGCTTCCTCCCTATCTTACCTGTGAGACAGTTACACAATTTGGTACTCTGATCTTTCAGCACCATATGAGAATGTTTATATATTTTATCTAATTGTTGGTATTGTTTTTATTAATGTATGAATGCCTTTACTGTGTTTCACCACTCTGAGCTCTTTGTACTTAGAGAAGGGCAGTCTATAAACTGAAATTGTATATAAATTACAAATAAATAAATTATAAGCAACATTTCCAACTCAAAGTTTTGTTCTTATCAACAAAAATGGTTTGGTACTGGGTTATTTTCAAATATTGAATGTTCTAAATTCAATCAAGAGCCCATTTCATAGAAGTACAAGCAGGAATGCACAAAGACTTGTGGGGAAAATAAAAATGGAAAATACATTCTTAATATGTGCAGTATTTAGGTCTAGATGTATCCGGACTATATTACTTTAGATTGCAAGTGTGGACTTATGCATTGAAATTCTTTCAGAGGACATTTGAGACTGCAGTGCAAAGGGAGAAAGGTAGTACTTTGTGGGAAAACTCTTGCCATCCATGTAAAAAACACTAGTTGATCCATGTCAATGCCTCCTTTTCCAGGTGCCACACTTTTCATCTACAAGTAACTGAAGCAACTTCTCAACCCTCAAAGATACACCAAATTTATTCTCAGTACATATCATTCAAATAAAGCATAACACCATTTTATTAGCATCAACAAAACTCCAGCTTCCAAAAGAGCTTCCTTACCTGTTTAGAGAGAAGCTCTCCACAGAGTTTATATAAGGTAATAAACTTCCTGGCTAACAAGCGTGCATCAACAAACCCCTCAGCAACCAGCATAATTTCACAAATTAGTTCAATGTCAGGGACAACCATTGCGCAGGGTCTAAGAAATATATGAAATCCAATACAGAGATTAGCATTTAAGCATAGTGAAAATAAGACATCTAACTTGCTTAAACTTGATATAATGAGTCTTCAAACATTTTAGCAGAGCTTGAGAGTTACAATTACATATGTCAGTCAGAGCTAACAGAGGTTTTCTTTCAAAGAAAAATATTGTTAATTGCACGCTTTTGAATATTAGCATTTCCTACCAGTGTTATTTCAAAGAAGACAATTAAAGCATGAAGGCCTTTCAAGTCAGAATTGATAGGTCCCTCAATGACGAACCACAAAAATAATTCAAGATGCTGTCATTTAACAGGCAAGCTTCTTGATTAAAAAAAAATGTGCAGCCACTCTGAATTTAATTTCTTTCTGAATGAAACTTGTAAAAAATAAAAATTTCATTGGTACAGCTGGTATTTTTGAGTATTTTTTAAAAAATGTGTGTGTGGTGTGTATACACCTGGAAGCCATGGTAACCTCTGCTGACTGACCCCTACTGGGAACCTGGAGGATATTCAGGAAGGTGGCTGAATAAAGCCTGCCCCAACCTCCCAACTCCTGGTATTCCAAGGAGGTCTCCCATCCAAGTACTTGCCAGAGTCAACCCTGCTTAGTGTCAAACATCTGATGAGACTGGGCTTGTCTGGGCTATCTAGGTCAGAGTTACAGCTGGTACTTTGAGTTATCTTTACTTTAGCATTCCATAATCCTTTTGTTCTCAAAATTACAGAAATAACAAACATTAATTAAAACACCACAGTCAGCACATAAACCATGAATATATATGATTTCAGAATGGTATGTGCTTAAACATCTCCCAATGGATTTAACATAATTTTAAGGTAGCTAGCAGGCTGCAACCACACAGTAAGGATTCTCTGTTATGTATAAATCACTGCTGCAGATGCCAAGGCATGCACAGTGGTGATGGAGCTTTCATACAGCAATTTCCTGCATGTTTTCCTCCATCAACTGCCATTCACCTGTACTTTTTTTGCCAGAGAGCATTTTGTGGCTAATTACTATAGTATTATAGAGCTATAGCAATTATTGATTTTTTAAAAATAAAAGCCCTTAAGTGGTATGGCAGACAAACTACATCTGGCTGATGGAAGGAAAATACCACTAGTATGAGCAGGATCTTTGAAAATACACACCTTCCTATCCAAGAGTGCTTTCACACATACTAAATAATGCTGCTTCAACTGACTTCAGTTACCTCTTGCAAGTGGATTTTGCCATTTCACACAGTAAAATCCAGTTGCAAGGTGCACTGAAAGCGGATTGAAAGTACATGAAAGTGGATTGAAAGTCATGTGACTTGTGCATGATAACATCAACATTCAAGTAAAAATGCTTGAAGGCTCTGTTTTAAACAGGTTATTGGGTAGGGGTAATGTTGGTGCACAAACAAAATTGAGTTAAACAGAGATTCAAACTGATATATTTATCATCTTTGAGGTTTTCATCTTGCCTAAGTAACACATCTTGTTTTCTATTATGACGAGGCTTTCAAAAGTAATAAATCCCTTTTACTACATACTTAGCAAACATATAAAAATAATTCACTACCTCAGCTTTCCACTAGCTATACTATAACACTAGGGAGCTTTCTCACAGAAGCAGTATGTGACAAGCTCTGTTCCACATTGCAAACCAAGCAACCAACATTAGGTGGCATGAGTGTTTTGAATGCAAATCTGTATTATACTTGCCTGAAAAGAGCTTTAAGATTTTCAGGTAATTCTGTTCGGCCAGCATAGCCTGGGTTCATAGTAATAAATATTCCAACTGATGGCTTCAATGTAATGTTTTCTCCAAGGAACAAAAACCTGTTATCAATTATAGGAATAAGGAAAGCAATCAGTACAAGATTATTCTGTTTATTTGTAGGTAACTCTTTGTTTTTCCTCTTAGAAAACATCCCTAATATAATCACGAGTATAACTAGGATCCAATGAACCATACAGCAAATTCCACCTTTCCAAGTAGGCTTTGGACTTGAGTTTCTAGAAGTGGCTCCCCTCCACAGTGTCCAACCACAGAAAAACTGTGGGGACTTGTTCTGGCAGGGAATACTCAGAGGAAAAATTCTGAAAACCTGATGCCCAAGATTTATTCTAAGTTCTTTTGCCTACTGCACATGCAGTAATTCTGACACAATACTGGCCCCTCCTTCTGCCCCTGAACTTTTTAAAAGTGAAAGAGAACAAGAAAGAGAGAGAAGGAAATAAGAATGAACGGGGGGGGGGGGAGGCAGGCAGGAAGAGCAAATAAAAGAATTTAGAGAAAGGCAGGAAATTTGTGTAAATTAGAAAAAAGCAAAGTACAGAAACGGAACAAGAAAACTGTGGTGCTTTAAAAAGAATGGGGGAGTCTGGGGACACTTCCTCCACAACTTATTTGATTATTAGATCTTCCTTCCCTGACTTATATCTGAAAACTGACAGTGCAATCCTAAACGGAGTTACAACCTTTTAAACCATGGACTTCAATGGGCTTACAAGGGTGTACTATGGTTAGGATTGTACTGTTTTGCTCCCTAAAATGTGTAATGGAAGGGATCACTCCTTCTGTCATAATTCTGGTGACTAGGATTTGTCCTCTGTGATTAAAGGTTGTTCGATCTGTAAAATCTTACGGTTTTGTTTAATTTTACTGTTATATAGTATATTAGAGGTTAATAGATGGTCTTCACAAAATGGTGTTGGAAAACTGCCTAATCAGATGTACTAAATAACTCTGTATTATTTACAACATTGTCTAGAACAGTGATGGCCAAACTTGCTTAATGTAAGAGCCACATAGCATGAATGTCAGATGTTTGAGAGCTGCAAGACTTGAATGTCAGATGTTTGAGAGCTGCAAGACATGAATATCTGAAAGCTGCAAAGAAGGAAGGAAAGAAGGCAGGCAGGCGAATAGATGGGGAGGGAGGGAGAGGTGGAAAGAAAGCAACTTCAACTTTAAATGCATTCTCAAAGCCACTGGCTTGTTTGGCTTCAATAAGTGCTTTAAAGAGAGAAATGCCTTCTCTACGCCAGCCAATGAGGCAGTGGAGGTTTTGAGAGCCACACAAAATGTGTGGAAGAGCCACATGTGGCTCCCGAGTGACAGTTTGGCCACCTCGGGTCTAAAATAAGGTCCAAGGACCAAACTAATAATATCTGTTTGTCTTTCAGTTTGCCTTGAGGCTTTATACCTCTCGGTCTACCTAGTTCAGTTGGCTAAGCCCTACAAGCTGTTAAACCTGGCTGTAATGTTGTGTCCAGTTGGGACCCTGAGATGTTGCCCTTTGCAGAGTCTGCGTTGCACAGAACTTTCTAGAAATCTAGAAAAAGACAGGGGTCTTTTTCAAAGGTAGGTTCTCCAAGAAAAATGAAGGGCAAAACTAATACTATGAAACAGGAACAAAGTTCCAAGAATCCTAAGAACTGAAGAATTACACAACAGAGCGCTACACTATGTGGCAGCTGCTGCCATGACTGATAAAAGATAAACAGAAGGAATGGAGCAGGTTGGGGCAAGGTGCTGGCACAGAAAAAGTTGGAAAAAGAGTTGGGGGCCTGCCTGTGATTTGTCGAGCTGCCTCCTGAAAGAGACAGAAATAAGAATCAGACAAGATGCTTTTTAATAGGTCAGGTCTGGGTTACCCTTTGACTAGGCAAATAATCAGTACCATAATATACATGCATGGAATACTTCACTTACAACTCCGGATTGTAACAGATACCACTCTCACCACCCCCAGCTGTTTCTCCTTAGAAAAACTGCACAGGGTGGAAAAGGAGACCTTCTTCCCTCACACCATGATGAATCAGGCCTCTGCAGACTTAAAATGATGTTCTCCACTGTTGCTGTTTTGTTTAAAAAACACACACTGAACAGTTTGGCCCTCACTATACAACTAGGTTCTTCTGAGCAAGAAGTCACTACAAGGACTCAGCAGAACTCTAGCTGAGACATACTCCATTTATTGTGAGAGGGAGTCCAGGGCATGATCATGTAATCATTTTTTCTGTGTTCATATTGTATCACTATGTGATGCTTCTATACCTTACCTACATATGCTGGCTTGTATCCTACCACTCTGCTCAGCAAAGTCTGAAGCCTACTTCCATACTAAGGAGCATCCTTCCAAAAGGGCTGGTCCTCAGGTGGAACAGGCTCATTAGACTGGTGGAAGGCTTCAAGCTTTGTTGAGTAGAGTAGTAGGATGCAAGTAACTGTTTTAAATAGAGTTCAGTATGAGTCAATAAATACCTCTGGCTAGTCAAACAATCAGTGCCATAACGTATATGTAATACACCAGATTAAAAGTAACAAAGTTATGACATCTCTCTATGTGTATACACACACATTCACAAAAGCCTTGTTGCACAAGTGGTTCAGTATGTTTCCTTATCTTTACATAATGTTTAAACAATATACTAAGAAACTGGAAGTGAATACTCACTCCTTTTTCTTATTTCTTATTGCATCATGGATAGTCTTTACTTGTACTGCCACAACTGAAAGAACTTCAACAGAAATTCGGTTAAATTCATCAAAGCATCCCCAAGCTCCTGTCTGGACTAAACCTTTATAGATGTTTCCTATGGACTGTAAGGAAAACATACTTAGGCTTCATAGGTCTTTTATTTTCCTTTAAGGAAGCTTTTTTCCTGCAATGTATGTAGAGCAGTAAGTACCACAGTTATGCACTATTATATTGTCATAAACCAGTCGCCGGGTTATATACTATCCTAGCATGGCAAAAAATAGAACTCAGAGTGGGTCTATACAAAATCAGAGACTAAACTATGACTATGGGAGATAGCTGATTTCTTAGAGGTTACCATTAAGTTTTATGGGACAAAACAAACATGATAATTAGGGATACAATTCACGGGGACCAGGAGGGTCAAATTTACTTCCATTTATTTATTTACTTCATTTATAATCTGCCTTTCTCCCCAATGATCACTCAAAGAGGCTGACGTAGTTCTCTTCTCATCCATTTTAGTCTCATAACAACCCTGTGAGATAGGATCAACTGAGAGGGTGTGATTGGCAAAAGGTCACTCAACAAGCTTTCATGGCAGAGCAGGGATCCAAACCAGGGTCTCCCAGATCCTAATCTGAGTCTTTAACCACTACTCCACACTGGCTGTTCATACTATTTATGAATCTACCCCTTTACTTTCTTGAATATAAATGCCTGGAAAAGTGAAAAGTACTACAATTTAGGGACAATCAGTGCAATCCAAAGCAGAGTCACACTTCTAAATCCATAAAAGTCATTGATTTTTAGAAGGATATGACTTGCAAAGTGTAGTGGAAGTAAAAATTTACACATTAACAATGGATGGCCCGGCCTCCACCAACATTAGGTAGTTCAGGATAGGGAAAGCATCCCCTCCCACTAATGCATAGTCCTCCTTCCATGCACAATCTGCTCTTCATAATGCACATTGCAGAATACACAGCACCTTGTAATCCATCTGTTCTGAACAGTTGAAGACATAAACCATCATCCCAAGGGCATGGCCCAGATCTTTGGTGGTCTCTGTTTTGCCTGTCCCAGCTGGACCTGCAGGAGCCCCACTCATTGTCAAGTGAAGAGACTGTGTCAGAGTAATGTAGCACCTTCAAGCAATGAAAAGCACCATCAATATAACATTATTAGTATAATCTTCCTTTACTGATTTACATTTCTTAATGGTTGCCATTCCAAAACCAAGAAGTATAATAAATGTATACTTCATCAACTTGAACTAAACCTTAGTTTCTAACTTGTGCCTGTTATTTTTAAATAAAAGATTGCCCTATTTAATTAAAAGGTGACACTGGACTCAAACTTTGTTCTAACCCGTTTAATCATTAGAGAACATGCAAAGCAGTATCTTGTATGGCAAACAGGAATTCAGAAAAATTGAGGCAAGAATAAACATTTTGAGTCTTGATTAATCCTCGCTACATTGCTTCTTTTTGCTACCACTCCTCTCTCCCTTCCCCTTCATAAAATTACAAGTTGGGGATTCACAAGGTCTTGTGGAAGGTATATCATTTACCCTTGAATACCCCTCCCAGTTTCTTCTTTCCCTTCTCTGGCATGCCCCATAGCCTCTCTCCTTTTTCCTGGACTGTAAGGAAAACATACTTAGGCTTCATAGGTTTTTCTCCTTCCCACCCAACAGCCAACTCACCTTTATCTGCCCCACTGGCTTTGGCTTTCCCTCATCCCTTAATCCCCAGGCAAAGTGTGCCTGAGTTACGTAGCAGCCTCCAGCACTGAGCTGGCTCCAGTGATGCAACAGTGACCAGTGACAAGTCAAACTCAATGGCATGGTAACAGTGGCTGCCAGGCCCAGTTGTATGGATAGTGAGCTTCCAGCAGTCACCACTGGGCCTGTTGTTCATGAGGCCTCTCCCATCAGGGGACACATCAACTGAGAATGGGGGAGAACCTTTTTCAGGGCTGCCTTGGCTTCCCAGGCCATTCCTGCTCTCCCCTCACAGCTTTGTTTTAGAGAAACCAAAGCCAGGAAGCCTTCATGTGGTTGCTGAGCAAATGCAAATAGCCACAGAATTTAGTAGATATTCCATTCTTAAAGCTATAGGTGTCATTTCTGTTATTATGGGTTTTAATTTCAGATTTTTCTTCAATCCTGGAATTTCCTTCACATTTTTAGAGAAATTTCTCTGGTCTGTGCCTAACTCCATTTTGTGGCTCAGTGAATCATACTTTTATAGCATGATTTGGAAATGGATACTTTGATGCTCTATCTTACAGCCCAAACCTATGGTCTTTTACATCAGTGTATCAGAACATAGGATCTAGCACAAGGATCTGAGTGCTGACGTAAGTACAACTCATTTCCTTCTTCCAGAACTATGATCTGATTGTAATCATTGCAATGGCACATCAGCAAAATCACAGTGCTTGCAAAACCCTGTAGTAAGGGAAACTAGATGGATATTTGCTAAGTAAAAGGCATGCAATTTACAGCTGAATTCTGCCTTGTGTCATGTTTGATGCAGCATCAACTACAGTGGCAGCATAATATCACTTATGGGTCCTGAATAAACTCTTCTGAGTTCCCCTGACAGAAGTAGAAACTTTGTATTTTGAAATCTTCAGCTCAGCTCAGATATTTATTCAACTGACCTTTAAAGCAATAGAGAACACTGATTCCATGTCAATGGATGTTAAACCCCCCCCCCCGAAAAAAGGGGGAAAGGAAGAGAAATCCCTATTGTGTGGTCTCCAACTATTTCCAGGCACAGGGTCTTTCCTACCTCCTCCTTCCAAATCTTCAATTAAGGTAAGTACTTGCAGGCAAACCCAACTATCTATCCTTGTCATGCTATGAGCTGCAGACTGTGCAGATTATAAAGGGTATTTTATATTCCAGCACACTGTTCACTGATTCACTCTCACTACAAAATGTCATTTGTGATATAATTTTTTACATGCTTAACTTTACATTCTACAAGACTGATCAAGCAGAGATAGTTCACCATTACCTGAACAAACATTACCTGTCAGTCAAAGGCGTAATGACTAGCCGAGGGGTATTTCCGAGGTACTCATAGCAGTACTGGAACTGAGCATCACATATGTTGGCAAAGCAGTGTTTCTGGACCCCATCCCATCTATGGCGTAGCTGTGATAGCCAAGCAAAAGCTTGGGAACTAGTGATCTAAAATACCCCCAAAAATTTCACAACAGTTATATTACACAGAGATAAAAGAAACTTAACATGCCCAAATGCCTCAGCTGTCATCACAAGCTTTCATGTCTCATTCCTGGTCTTTCACAAGCAATAACTCCCACCAGCAATTATGAGGAATTAAATGCACTTCTGGGCATCTGCGCACCAAAAAAGAAGTGTGATCTCAGATCGTTTTTAATGGGCTTTCTTGTTGCAACATACATTTCAACTCCATTTGTCAAGATCTTACTTTATTCTTTCACAAGAAAAAAAGGCCACATATTTAATATGACACAATTTTATATGTCTTCCAGCATCATTCATTATATTTCAATTATGTTATTATTTCTTTTTAATAACATCCCCTGGACTTCACAAAACAATTATATCTTTGATGTCTTGTTTGTTTCATACAAGTTTCTGCCCTGTCCCTAATACTAGTGGTAAGTGGGATCAGATCCTTTACTGTTACGAGTAGATGATGCAGTAATCTGTTGCAAGACTTTTCCTCAATGTGCAGCACAATCCCATGGTTTCCCCTTGGCAGAGCAAGCTTGTGTTGTGCCTGTGCTGTGGTGCTGCTAGTCACAACCCTAAGGGGATAGGTAATGGGCAGAAGAATGGCGGGAAAGTGTTGCTGGGCACAGCCGCAGTGGCATCCATGGTGATCCCACTGTAACATTCCATTCCTGCATTGTTCAAGGTGGTGGTGGTGTGATAGACAGGGCAAGCAGGACCACAGGGGAGTCATGAGTGAAGTAGACAGAGCAAAGCATCCATTCCTGGCAAGGGGCAGAAAGAAGTGGGCCACAGGAGCCACACAGAGACCATCTTCTGGTACAAGCTCTGGACACCTATCAGTGGAGGGGGGCATTGTCCATCAGCCCTGAAGGCACCCACAGTGGTGCTCCCATGCTACCTTGATGCATTCAGAGGGTCCACATGGGCACCTAAGCTGTCCAGGGCATCCCCATGCCACCCCATAGAGACTCAGAGAGGTCCCCCAGCAGCCTCTTGATGCACCCCCATCCCTCACCCATATTCCTTGCTACTGCAAGAAGCCTCTCCAGGTACCCAGAAGCTGTCATTAGAGATGCCTCCAGCCCCTCAACTCATTGCTGCCATCTGGAAAAGGCTTCCTGCTCACAATCTCCTTTACCTTCCTCCCCAACAACAGACACCCTGTGAGGTGGGTGGGGCTGGAGAGGGCTCTCACAGCAGCTGCCCTTTCAAGGACAACCTCTGCCAGAGCTATGGCTGACCCAAGGCCATTCCAGCAGGTGCAAGTGGAGGAGTGGGGAATCAAACCTGGTTCTCCCAGATAAGAGTCCGCACACTTAACCACTACACCAAACTGGCTCTCAGTCATGATGGCTCTACAGCTACTCTTGCTTGATTGTCACCCACATGGAGGAAAGAGTGCACTAGATGGACTGTGCTGGATGTGGGCCCCATGCCTAGGGCCAGAAAGGGGCCAGGATCCCCCCCTCCTCTGGGCCACCAACAGCTATGACACCTAGCCCAGAGGCAACTGGTCTGCCCCTGCTTCCCCTCTCTCTGCCAGGCCATCTGAAGACATTGAGTCTGTCCTTTGTATGTCGGGACCCTTCTTCCACCTCTACCTCCCACCCTGATCTCAGGGAAGCCTAGAAAGAGGTGGGAAAAGCCCAGAAATGGTGGGAAAGGAGGAAAGTGCAGTCCCTTTAACTTTTAAACCTCCTTTCCCACCATTATTTGGGAGCCCCACATATCACCAAATACTTATTTGGTGGCATTCAGGTAGCTGTATTCAGCTGCTGAATAACATCAGAGAATCTGATTTTGCTGTATTTGGCACCGAATACAGCTGAATCAGCTGGTATTTGGGCCAAACCGAATGCACACCCCTAATAGCAACCCCAACAAGACTGGAGGCTTTTAATTTGCAAAGACACAGTAAGATGCAACTTTTAGGGGGGAAAGATGTGAGGCTGAGAAAAGCAGTACAAAATTGTGAGGGGACAAAGTAAGGAAGCAAAAAGCAGCAGAAGGGCAGAAAAAAGGAATTGAATAGATTCTATCCCTCACAAGTCTCATAAGTCCCCAGCTTGTATCTAACCTATTTTCTTGTTTTACTGCATTCCTGTGCCTATGCTACTAATCCCTCTATGACAATCCATGCCTAAACAGTGTTGAAATTACACTTCTAGCATTTTATGTTTTATATGAGAACTAAGCATGGTCAAATGTCTAAAGGGCAGATAGAACACCACTAATTTTTAAATAAAAGTTATCAAACACCTATTTGGTATAGTGCCAGTGAGTACTGGTTAGTGTTGTGACTTTTATATGTTTTTATATAAACCAGCTACATTGTAAGTGAAGAAAGTTATTAAACCAAAACAAGGTTATTTATGTTTAGGGCAGAACAATTATATAAACTCATGTAGATAAACCTCGGCATTTAATTAATACTCAGTGGTTTAGAGCAGACATCACATTTCCTTAGTTGTTTTTATTTCAAGGCAAAGATAAACACTTGTTGCTTGAAAATCTTATACTGTTTCTTATAGAAAGGTGAAAATCCCAGGGCAAAAACTAGAACAAAATGGATTTTTCCCTCAAGACTTTTTCAATTTTTCAAGCCCTTCACATATAATCCAAGAGTCTGAAATTAACATTTAATTATTAGAAACTGACTTCCGTATTTAGGATGGCAGCCTCAATCTGAAAAAAACTAAATAATGACAAATCCACTAGTAAATAATGACTAAATAATGGCAAATCCACTAGTAAATAATGACTAAATAATGACAAATCCACTAGCTTGGAGAAACGTCGACTGCGGGGAGACATGATAGAGGTTTACAAGATTATGCATGGAATGGAGAAAGCAGAGAAAGTAGTACTTTTCTCCCTTTCTCACAATACAAGAACTCGTGGGCATTTGATGAAATTGCTGAGCAGTCAGGTTAAAATTGATAAAAGGAAGTACTTCTTCATCCAAAGTGTGATTAACATGTGGAATTCACTGCCACAGGAGGTGGTGGCAGCTACAAGCATAGCCAGTTTCAAGAGGGGGTTAGATAAAAATATGGAGCAGAGGTCCATCAGTGGCTATTAGGCACAGTGTGTATATATAAGCATATATATATATATATATATATATATATATATATATATATATATATATATATATATATATATATATATATAAATTTTTTGGCCACTGTGTGACATAGAGTGTTGGACTGGATGGGCCATTGGCCTGATCCAACATGGCTTCTCTTATGTTCTTATGTTAAGAAACAGCATGAGGTCAAGTACTAGCATGGAAGTTGAGAGATGGAAGTTGAGAGATGGAAGTTTAAATTTACCTTTTGAGCAACAAGCTTTGCCACCACATCTCTTGCATGAACATCTATCGTACATATAGTCATAATCTTCTGTCTGTTACTGGATGTGAGTTCTCCCAACAAGAGAGAGATAAGAGCATTTAGCTGAGCAATCTAAAAAAGGCATAAGAAAAAGTAATTTTACTGAACTGAAGTCCAATACAGTACTCCTGAAACCACTGGTTTACTTCATATGAGAAATTATTTCAACAGCTCTACTGATTTCACAATACAGCAAACAGTAACCTCATTTTAAAAAACCAAGTGTCTGTAGAAAGTCTACATACAATGCTGCTCATTGGTATTGTAACCCTTTATACTCTTTGTTGTTATACTGAAAAACTGTGAAGAATTACATATAGTCTAGTCTACATACACAGATTGAAACAATCTTATTTAGGAACAGGTAAAGAATCTGCTTATTTTATCAGAGATAAAAACAAATAAATACCTGATGGCATGCTACTTAACATACTAGCTAAACCACTCATAAACATGTCATTTGTGCTAGAACTGTTTGCATAATTGACAGAAGTGAGGTACAGAACAAATGTGATGCTGTAAGATCCATAGTCAAATCTTTAACACTTTAGTAAAATCCTGCTGGGTGGGTTTAACCCTATTATCTCCCTATGATTTAGCTCATCAAAGCCAAATCTGATGCTGCTGAAAAAACATGCAAGGGGTAGTCAAGGAAGAATCCCAAGACAAATGTACACAAGAACCAGACTGTTACTTATAAAATAATATTAAGTTTATTTAACAGCTATTAATAAAGAAAAGATTATTGCGAACACATTACTCAAAAGCCATACAGAACAGAAATAACAAAGCTAGCTTCAGCTTCCCAGCACTGTGCAGAACTGCATTAGGTGGCACCAACCTTCGTTTCAATAGAAAGTTTGCATGGTCTACATCTCTATCAATTGCAAGTCATAATGTGGACCTAAAATCTTAGCTAGGGCTTCTCCCTAGGGCAACAACTGAATTATAGATACTGGTCCAGCATATTAGGCAATGGTGGCATCCAATCAAAATGTGTCTCCAAGAGAAACCACTGGAAGATTACATCACCTCTCCCAGTCTCCCCCCTCCCATTACAGGCTCCCATGAGAGACCAATTAACCAATCTTCCATCTTTGACCTTGAGGATGATAAGAACTGTGCAGATCAGAGAGCCAATTAAAAACACCTGCAAGCCAGGCCCATCACCATTCACATTATCAATGAAGGATGGTGGGAAAGGTACTTTGCACCACAAGGGTCATCAGAGGAACTTAATTCTCAAGGTGGTTTGTTCAGAGATTTAAAGGTTTGATCAGCAATGGTTCTTGAAAGTAAATTGGCAACCTCTTTTAAAGCTAATAATATATGAGCTTATTGATTAATACTAAGCATTCAGTAAATCAACAACCTTTTTTAAAGCAAATAATATGTGAGCACAGTTCTAGGCAGTCAGTAGCCTTGCTAATTTTTTTTTAACCAACTGAAGCTTCTGAACTATTTTTAAAGGCACACTGCAATACTGCAAATTGAAATGGGATAAACAATGGGCCACCATGACTAGATCCTGATTTTCCAAGAAACACCACAGCTGGCACACCAAATCCAAGCAGGGCAAAGGTATTACACTGGAAACCATATTTCTATCTACAGATGTGGACTAATAGTATCCTAAGCTTCAAAGTCACTCTTCCAGGGAGAGTGAAAGCCAGTTTAGAACAGGATGACCCCTTAAGCCCTGGATGAAACTGTTTGTTGAACAAAAAGCACTGCACTTGGCCAGAGTGGCAAATCTTTTTCCTGGACTATGCCACTCCATAAATTGAATATTCCCCTCTTTTTCCTCATGAGTACAAATACACACAAACTAATGTGTCAAACAGAAAAGAGGAATATAGCTTTGCATTCTTTTGATATGGCATTTTTAACATGTGCATGGGGGAGGTAAGAGAAAAAAATGCATGTAAGCAACACATATACACAGGTTCTGAAATGACATCGTCCAGGAGAAGTTTGCCACCTGATTCTGCTGACTAAATTTGCCCTATTTTACCTGTTTTTTATTATAATCCTTCAAAGCTGTTTCATATCCTTCTTCCAGTCTGCTGAATGCTATACCCACATCTGTGGTCCACCAGATTTGAGAGCCAGTGAGTGCTACTTGAGCAGCGTAGTCAAAAATCCATTGTTCTCTGGGCTTTTCTTCATATAGACTAACAGCTTCAGTGATGTGATGACGTAGTGTTTCACACATGGTTTCTTCAAGACGTTTTAACCATGTTTCCACCTTTGGGGATAATCAGACAAACACACTATGCTATATAGTTGAGAAGAATGTGAAATAATTGGGGGGGGGGGGATCCTTTCAGTGGAGACCATCCCAAGAACTACATGCTTTTAATTAACAAGTACTTGTGTCTCATCTACTCTATATGCACCATTTGTTTCTATTAGGAATGGACATGAACCGGGAAAATATAGTTCAGTTTGTAGTTTGTGACCAACCCTTGAAACAAACCAGGAGGCCTGTTCTTGAAGTGAACTGGTTTGTGGCTTCCCAAACACCTTGTTGAAAGGCACTACAAGCCGTTTAAATGGGGTTTGCAGAAGCCCCAAAAAACAACAGAGCAATGGAGAGCAGTTACCTCTACACCACTCAGCTGTTTTAGGCTGTCCTGTGCAATCCCTTTAAACTTTAAAAAGACCACAGAAGACAATCCAGAAAACAGCTGAGCCAGCAGGGAGCAGTCTCCTTGACAGCCCAACTTCTGGCTTTCTTGCACAGGGGCTGCACAAGGGAGCCCAATAGAGCTGAGCTTGTGGAGAGAAGTCTCCCTGCTGACCCAGCTTGGGCACTCTACTGGCTCAGCTGTTTTTCAAGCTGTTTTATACAGTTTAAAGGGACTGCACAAGATAGCCTGAAACAGCAGAGCAGTGGGGGGAGTCTTCCTGTCACTCAGCTGTTTTTGCAGATTTCCCTGGGAACAGAAAGCAGGGGGTTAGAGGGACTCAGAGAGAGGTCCTTTAAACCCTTGCTTTTTGCTCCATCCATGAACCACCATGAACTGCTTCAAAAGTTTTTTTAAATTTGTGATGGTAGACCTGCCATATGTTCATGAACCATGAAGAGGGCAAAATGCATGATGAATTCAGCTTCATGGTTCAGTTTATGCCAACCCTAGTTTCTATAGCAGGGGTGGCCAAACTCGGCTCAGGAGTCACATGTGGCTCTTTCACATATATTGTGTGGCTCTCAAAGCACCCACTGCCCTGTTGGCAGCTTGTATAAGGCCTTTGTCTCTTTAAATCACTTCTCCAAGCTAAGCCTGCCTACCTGCCTTCCTTCCTTCTTCTCAAACATCTGACATCATGTCTTGTGGCTCTTATGTTAAGCAAGTTTGGCCATCCCTGTTTTATAGTAACCCAAAGTGAGGCTCCAAACAGAGTTACACCCTTTCAAGCCCAGACTTCAATGAACTTTTCATGAATTCACAAGTAAACAAGATTGTCAGGTCCAGCTGCAGCAAAGGCCCAGTCAGGATTGGACTCTTAAAGCATTTACAAATGGCCAAATTCCTCTCTAAAGTGATGTCAGTGGCCACAGGTTGGACCCATAGTCACAAGAACATCTAGTCTGGCTCTTAGGTAGCACAAAATGGTCCAAGATAACACAAGTGAACTCAGAGGATGAACACAGAAACATAAGATGAACATAGAATTTAATGTTAATGTTATAGATTAGCACTGTGCTAAAAGGATAACACTTTGCTTTCTTTTCATTTTAGCAAATAAAGAAAAACCCTACACTTTAGTTTTGAAAAAAGAATCCATACCTGACCGACACACTGAAGTTCTGCATTGAATGGAACATATTCCTTTTCTTTGCTGTACATCCCTAATGCAGTAGTGCTGGATTTCTCATTGTTGTCTTGAAATTTAAGATCAGCAGTATTGTCAAAAAGTTTAATAAGATGGCAGGTCACCTAAATTAAAGAAAGAGCATACAATTAAGGAAATCAATCATTTCAGCTTTGCTCAGATTTTAATCACTAGCGCTATCATATTTCTTTGGAGATAATGTTTAAATACTAGTGCAAGAAACTTTACCTGTTTTGGCTGGGCTCCTTTAGAGAGAATGTCAAGTAGATCAGCAGATGAAACAAAATAGAACCGAGGAAAAGCTAAACGTTTGGTTTCTAAATATTCAGCAAGGGCCTTTTCACAAATGGAAAGTCTGGAAATTAAGAAAGGAGTTTTACATTTAAGAATGTATCATTTTTTCACCACAAATTATGAATGTAGTCATTGATTATAACAGAATTTATATTTTCTTCTTTAATTTACTTTGTTATGGATTACCACAGATGAAGATTCATTAATAAAGTGTTCCAATCTAATGAGTGATAAAAACAGAGCCTACCTTGCCCACCCACAGAACTGTCTGAACAGGTCTGACTATCACAAGACTTCTGATTGCCTCAGTGCAGAACTCTATGTGTACTCTGATGGGCACATTATCATGACCAGGATCCCAAACTTCCTTTATCACAGGTGGAGTCCAAAGGCATGGAAGATGGGGGTAGATGTGTATGAACCTCCTCAGGAGTTGGCTCACTACTAGAAACTCACTGAGAAAGAGGAGGAACTTCAGGAAATACTGATGTTCCCACTCCCTCTCCATGAGGAACTTATTAAACAATTAAAAGTTATTTACTGTACCATAAATTCTTCTTTCTTTTTCAAAACCGAATTTTAGTATAATACTATATTGTCAAAGAGAAGGAACTGTCCATTCTTTTTAACAAGCACAGTAATGGACACGTGAATAACAGAAATAAAACCAAAAAGGCCATGCCATTGTCCTTATTACCCTTTAACTACTTAGAAGAAGAAGAAGAAGAAGAAGAAGATATTGGATTTATATCCCGCCCTCCACTCCGAAGAGTCTCAGAGCGGCTCACAATCTCCTTTACCTTCCTCCCCCACAACAGACACCCTGTGAGGTGGGTGGGGCTGGAGAGGGCTCTCCCAGCAGCTGCCCTTTCAAGGACAACCTCTGCCAGAGCTATGGCTGACCCAAGGCCATTCCAGCAGGTGCAAGTGGAGGAGTGGGGAATCAAACCCGGTTCTCCCAGATAAGAGTCCGCACACTTAACCACTACACCAAACTGGCTCTTATTGTTCGGTGCCTGAAAATTTTGTAAACAACTATTAGCTAAGGTTTACCTGTGTTGCAGGTCTTCAAGTTTTTCATATAAATTGGGTTTTGTTGTTGCTTCCAATACATTTTTTGTATTTGCTGAATCAATCATTAATTCCTGGATGAATGCAGAGATACTAATTAAAATAATTAATGTTCAGGAAACCTCATAGACACTGTAGTTTTAAAGCTGGGTTTCTACATCCAGACTATTAAAAAAACACTTGTTCAAAATGTGCTGTCTTCTGAAACATATAATTAACTATTCTGAAGATGGGAAATGCAACAATAATACATTTAAGAATTTCTTACAATATTCTGAACTGTTCACTTTGAGGAAAGATTTGAAATAAAGCTTTCTCATAATATTTTTTTCAGAAAATATGATTTTGTGAATGGTTTTCATTTGTCTGGATTTCAGCACTAAATTACTGTTGCCTGTTCAATTATCATATTGAAAATACAACACAATTCTATGTTTTATACCTGTGTAACAAAAAGTCTAATAATAAAGTAGCTAGCCCCATTATGGTTACAAAATCAAAGTAGGGTTTTCTACATCCTTGGGATTCCTAGAGGTATGCAGGCAATTAACAAAAAAATAAGGAAGCAATAAAAAAATTCCTGATGAATCACAGTTGCTCCGGAAGTGACAAAATGCCAACAAATAGAAATCAGTCTAAAGAAATCAATCTGAAGAGGCAGCACACAACAGTATTAAATAAATAAATGGGGGATGGGGAATTAGCCTGCTTAAGCTCCTGAGATATTACAGGATCCCGGAAGAAAAGTGGGGGGAGGTAGAACTTCAAAATTTTCTCTTCTGGCTACTCTTTGTAGGTTCCTTGCCTCCTTTTCATACAGGGAAAGGAAAGTGAAAAAGTGAAAAAGTGAAAAAGAATATGAAATTTTGCTAATGTGATATGAATGTTATCAGGGAAGCTGTTCTTCATTAACCTTAAAATCTGAATCAATGCCATCAAATTGCTTTGCATATAAGGGAAGCTGATCTCTGATATCATACGAGCCAATGAAAATGGTTTCTAGATGAACCCATGTACGCTGAACTTCCATCCAAATGAATATTACTGTGTCTGCCACATTCAGTTTTTTCTGCCAGCTTAAGATTTGTTCAATGAAATATTCAACATATTTGCTCTGTAGAATTGTTTGCAGCTGAACCTTGGAAAATAAGAGGAGGGATAAAATTAAAGGATAAATAAAATTACTTAAACATGCACACGAGACACAGCCACAAAAGTTTTACAAAAATTTCCTGCAAGCTATTATTACAGTAAATCATAGCAAAAGACATTTTCAAACCTTGCAAATGGACAGCATATTATTAAATGGTTCTATACTATCTGGGAGGGGGGGGAGACCAAGGACCTATAATTTTGCTAACTCCTACACAGACAGGATTTTTTGTTAAAACATATACAGTCAAGAACACATATAATTTTATAGACTAACATCTGGGACGGTTACAATTCATTTTAAATACAAATTCTAGAAGCAGGGCTGTAAATTCAGCCCAATTACAAAACACATCAGGAACTCAGCAATGCGCTCATTTACTATTTGCATTAGAAAATAATATCTTACTTGGTTATTGTCTAAAGTCTCAAAAAGCTGTTCATCAATTTTCAGCAAAGGAATATTGGTCCTGTAATGCTTTTCATAGGTAAACTCCATTGTAGCCCATATTTGACTGATTTCTATGAGAATCTGGTTAAAGAATAATGATGCTGGTTTAGAAACATTTGATCATACTCAATAAATATTTATTTTTTAAAAAACCAGAAAGGTGGAGTGCCACAGGTGGGAGTCAGTGCGAGACAGTGTACAGAGTGCTAGACTAGGGCTGTGGTCAGACTGGAAGGGTGGTGCAGTATAGACATGCCACTAATCTCTCTGTTTCACTCAGGAACAGAGAATCTCAGTCAAACGCAGCACCCTGAGGTGCCTTTACAGCACACAGGGCCTCCAATCTGTTGTTCACAGTGTCACAGTGAGTCATCAGTGCAGTGCGGTTCAGGACTTATAAAAAAATTTTCTGGTACATGAACTTTTGTGCATGTTGCAAGTAAGGGGGAAAAACATGCCTGGAATGGATTGGAAGGTTCAGACTTCTCATCCATTTTGTGTGCGCTCCTGTGCATTTAGACATCTAGAAACATGGCATCTAGACATGGGATTCAGGCTTCTAGAAACATTGCCCATGACACTGTGCACCTGACTTTCTCCAGTGGCTGTTTACTCCACATCCAACTCATCATACAATGGGCTAAGTACAATTGGGAAACAGGCACCAGATATGGCAATGTGAATGAGCCCATTTAATCCATAAGGAAACAGGAACTATATCAGACCAAGCTACCCATCTGATTGCAGCCTAGGATTGGTGAACCTGAGTTCAAATTCCACTCTGACATCTCCACCTGGGTGATCTTTTTCTATAGTTAGAACAATAATATAGACATCAGCCGCCCTGAGCCTGCCGAGGTGGGGAGGGCGGGATATAAATAAAATTTATTATTATTATTATTATTATTATTATTATTATTATTATTATTATTATTATTATTATTATTATTATTATTATTATTATTATATTATTATTATCTATTGTTTGTCTTTTACTGCAGATTTATACTCCACCCTTCTCTCTGAATCAGAGACTCAGAGCAGCTTACAATCTCCTATATCTTCTCCCCCCACAACAGACACCATGTAAGGTGGGTGGGCCTGAGAGGGCTCTCACAGCAGCTGCCCTTTCAAGGACAACTCCTGCGATAGCTATGGCAAACCCAAGGCCATTCCAGCAAGTGCATGTGGAAGAGTGGGGAATCAAACCCAGTTTTCCCAGATAAGAGTCTGCACACTTAACCACTACACCAAACTGGTTCTCGTCATGAGCCCATCATGAGCTTCCATTTTCTTAACTGTTACAGCAGATTTCATGAAAGTCAAATGCCTTGAAATTGTTCTAGTAATGCATACATACCTAACAAATATAACCAAAAGTGGAAAAATACAAACCTTTTCAGTGCCTAGCTCTTTCACTGCTTTGTCAACAATACTTCTAATGTCATCTTCAAACTTATGCAGCTTAAGTGCCAACAACTCTGCTAATGTTGTATGTATGCTTATTGAAAAATGAACCTGCAAAATAAACCAGAGGAGCAACAGGTCTTTGACCAATTTTTTTTTAATATGACCTCTTTTTGTGATCTTGTTCTGGAAATCATGAGCAAACTTACACAAATCATTTAAAAAGAGGTGCATAAAAATTAAAAATGGCTTCCTCTCATTTTTGCTTGTAGAAACAAGAAGTGTCAAATCACACTGTGACTTTAAAATGACCCAGACAACAGTATTAAGTTACTTACACCTACGGCATCCATCAGTTGATACCAGTGTCTGTCTCTCATTGCAGGGTTCTGAAGCTCTGTTAAAACCCTCAATGATGTCAGCATATTCTTTATTGTTAACTCTAAACCAATATATACATTCCAAGAGCGAACTTCTTTATCCAATGACCACATCTCCTAAAGTAAAACATCACAACTATGTTAAAGAATACTCCATCAAAGAACAACAACAGTGTCATTTACAAAATATTAAAAGATGTTCCAGGATACGCTCAAAATTGTATCTTTCTCACATTCAAAATAAAGCAGCAATGACTGATAAGGAAAACATATGAAAATACATGAAGTATGTTAAGTGAACCATCAAGAAAGGTGATTTCCTTTGTCATGCCCCTATTTCTTATACATGTTATACCTTTAGCATAAGTAATTGTTAAGAACTAGGGAGTGCTTGAGAACTCTGATACTTACAGGTGCAGGGGAGCAGACTGCATGTAGAAAAGACAGATGTTCTGTTTGTGCAACCTCCAGAATCCATGTTTTAAGCAAGCTCCCAATATCATGTGTGTGTCCCCTTCAGGACTACCCAGGAGCTGTGCTGTTGGGGACCCTGGGGTAGTTCAGAGGTGGGAGTGCCTATAAATGCGGGTGTAACAGGCTACCCTCAGATACAGGGCATAACAGTGGGGTTACATTTGGATTTTGACAAGGCCATTTCTATGGGCTATTCTATTGCTTGTGCTGCATTTGAGTTGTTTAGCACCTTTAGTCATTTAGCACCTTCCTTGAGTGGGTGGTCAAGGACTACACCAGCTGCCCTCTCATCACTCACTATCTAGATGATTTTTATTTGTGGGTTCAGCAGGGACATCCGACTGCCAGTTACCTTTCTGCATTACA
Source organism: Heteronotia binoei (assembly GCF_032191835.1). NCBI lineage: Eukaryota > Metazoa > Chordata > Lepidosauria > Squamata > Gekkonidae > Heteronotia > Heteronotia binoei. Next base: position 53,625,712 of record NC_083232.1, on the reverse strand, counting down.
GGCCATTGGGGTTCCATTTGCCCAGGATAAGACTGTGGCTGATTCCCCACAAGCCTTGTTGTGGTCTCATGCTCCTTTTTCCCATGGTGCTTCTACCCAATTTTGTACACACTACTGCAAAGCTGCAATTTGCTCCACCTCTTTCCCAAGTTCTCTCTATGGCTGTAGAGAGGACTTGGGAAAGAGGTGGGGCAAGTTGTAGCTTCACAGCACTGTGTACAAAATTGGGCAGAAGCACCATGGGAAAAAGGAGCATGAGATCACAAGGCTAGTGGGGAATCAGTCTAAGGATCCTTAGATGATTTATCTAGGTATCTTGCTTGGTTCCATGCAGGGCACCTCTTGCCTCCCAAAAAACAAGCTAGCCACCCTTAGGTCCTTTCTCACAGGGCTCATTGTTGGTAAAAAAAAATGCACTTTCATCATGATTCGAAATAACTAACTCAAAAAAACCTGGACATGCAAATAAAATACTCTTGATTTAATTGCATATAAGATCGTTTAGCTAAAATGTGGCATGTTCTCTTTATTTGCCTACTAATGTCATTTTTTCCATATGGCATTCAAATTCTTGGGGAAGAGTGTAGAACTGTAATAATTATGTCCCTAAAAAGATGGTATTAAAATTCTTTTCTGAACTTTGCAGTTTCTACTTATTGAATATTTCTAGTATCCTCATTTATTTATGACGCCACTGGGAAGACCTGAACAGAGCTTAAAATGTCTTTTTCCTAACTTTAAGAAGAATTATTCTCAGCATTCCAGCAAGTCCAGTATAGAGATCTTCTTTCCCTGAAAGTTCCTTTGTCTCTTTAAAGTGTAAATCTTCTTTAGCAACAATTCTCTGCAAAAACCTACTTCTGTCCTTTATGACCTGAGCCAAACTTCCTTTAAAATGTAAACATTTCACTGGAAAACAGACTTATGGTCCTCTTCCTGGGCTATTATCGGGGTTACCAAAAAGATATTAACTCTGAAGTATCAGCCATCAACCCTACATACGTACACTCCAGGATATAGCCATTAGTGTACCATTACACCTTTAGGTCTATGTTTGGGAAACTTCTTGGTCCTTTTTTCAGACCTATAATTCTGCTCCTCAGGATACCTTCTCTAGTCTATAAAAACAGCTGCCCAGACATAGCTCTGTGTATCACTCTAGGGTGCCTAACATAGTAGCACCCCCAAAATCACAATTTGGGTCTCCTTTGTTCATGATACGCTGGTCATTCATTATTTATTTATTTATTTATTTATTTATTTATGATTTGTATCCCGCCCTTCCCACAAGTGGCTCAGGGCGACTCCCAACAATTAGTCAAACATAAAATTAAACAATATTTAAATATATAAACAGTTAAACATTTAAAACAGTTAAAACCTTAAAAACCAGTAAACATTCCAAAAATATATATAACAGCAGTCTGGCAAGCTACATTGAGTTTCTCATCTCAGCTAGGTGTAGGCTAGCCGGAAGAGGGTCGTCTTACAGGCCCTGCGGAACTGAACAAGGTCCCTCAGGGCCCTCACCTCCTCCGGCAGCTGATTCCACCACGTAGGGGCCATAACAGAGAAAGCCCTATCTCTAGTGGATTTTAAGTGGGCTTCTTTTGGCCCAGGGATAGTGAGAAGATTTTGGGTTCCCAACCTCAGTACTCTCTGAGGAACATGTGGGGAGAGACGGTCCTTCAGGTAGGCAGGTCCCAGGCCATATAGGGCTTTAAAGGTAATGACCAGCACCTTGTACCAAACTTGGTATATCACTGGAAGCCAGTGCAGGGTCCAAAGACCCGGCCGAATGTGTCCCCATTTTGGGAGACCCAATAACAGCCGGGCCGCGGCATTCTGCACCAGCTGCAATTTCTGAGTTCGGGACAGGGGCAGCCCCATGTAGAGGGCATTGCAGTAGACCAACCTCGAGGTGACCGTAGCATGGATCACTGTTGCTAGGTCGTTGCGCTCCAGGAAGGGGTCCAACTGCCTTGCCCATCTAAGGTGGAAGAACGCGGACTTGGCAGCGGCTGCTATCTGAGCCTCCATCTTTAGAGAAGGCTCCAATAGTACCCCCAGGCTCTTGACCCTGTCCGCCGCCGTCAGCGGTGCACCGTCAAAAACTGGTAGGGGGATTCCCCCTCCCAGCCCCCGGCGACCCAAGCAAAGGACCTCTGTCTTCGCAGGATTTAGTCTCAGTCCACTCAGTCTGAGCCACTCAGCCACGGCCTGTAGTGCCCGATCGAGGTTTTCCGGGGCGCAGACAGGCCGGCCATCCATCAGTAGATAGAGCTGGGTGTCATCAGCGTACTGGTGACACCCCAGCCCATACCTTCGGACAATCCGGGCAAGAGGCTGCATATAGATGTTAAATAACATCGGGGAGAGAACCGCCCCTTGGGGCACACCACAATCGAGTGTGCACCTCCGGGATAGCTCCCCCCCCATTGCGACCCTTTGTCCCCGACCTTCAAGGAAAGAGGAAAGCCACTGTAAGGCCAACCCCTGAATCCCCGCGTTGGCGAGGCGGCACGTCAGTAGCCGATGGTCGACCGTGTCGAACGCAGCCGACAGGTCTAACAACATCAGCACCGCCGAGCCACCCCGATCCAGATGCCGTTGAAGGTCATCTACTAGGGCAACCAACACCGTCTCCGTCCCATGACCCGGGCGAAAGCTGGACTGAAATGGGTCAAGGACGGAAGCGTCCTCCAGGAAAGTCTGTAACTGCATCGCCACTGCCCTCTCAGTAAGTTTGCCCAAAAAGGGCAGATTTGAGACCGACCGGTAATGTGCCAATTGGGCCGGGTCTAAAGATTTTTTTTTAGGAGGGGACGGACCACAGCCTCTTTGAGCGGCGTTGGAAAATGCCCTTCCGTCAGGGATCTATTTATGATATCCCGTACAGGATATCTAAGGTCCCTCTGGCAGGATTTAATAAGCCAGGAAGGGCATGGGTCCAATTTACAAGTTGTTGGGCAAGCAGATAAGAGAATCCTGTCAACTTCCTCCAGGCTGAGGGGGCTAAAACCATCCAGAATATGATCCGAAGACAGGCTCGGGGCCTTGGTTTCACTAACTGTCTTAAAACTGGCAGGGGGGTTGGGGCGGAGTGATGCAATTTTATCCGCAAAAAATTTCGCAAAAGCCTCGCAGCCTATTTCCAATTCAATAGAATTTGGTCTGCCTTGCGGCAGCGTTGTAAGTCCTCGAATTATATCAAACAGTTGTGCCGGGCGCGAAGTTGCGGACGCAAACTTAGCCGCAAAGAATGCTTTCTTTGCAAATTTGATTGCCATCTCATAGGCCTTCAAACTCTCTCTATAAGATGTTCGGGTCACTTCGTCTCGAGTACGCCGCCATTGCCTCTCCAGTCGTCTGAGTCCCCGCAGCTCCCGGTTAAACCAGGGCGACGGCTTCGAGCGGGGGCGCAGAGGGCGCCTGGGTGCGATCTCCGCGATGGCCCTGGAGAGCCCATCGTTCCAGGACTCTACCAGATCATCCAGGGAATCGCCAGAGGGCCAGGTGTCCCATAGGGCCGTTAGGAACCGTTCCGGGTTTATCAGACTACGCGGGTGAGCTAAAATACGCTCTCCGCCTAAACAGGTTTTGGGTGACACATCCATACGAGCCTTAAGGGCAAAGTGATCCGACCATGGTACTGCTTCCATTGCAATATCGGTCACTGATATTCCAGATCTCCCTTCTGCAAACTTATGCACATCTGGATGGTAAATATCACCTCATGATGATCTCTGTCTCTAAATTCCTCTGTTTCTCTGCAGCCTTGTTTGCATGTGTTATTTGATTGCTTTGGTGTGTATGTTTTTACATTTAACTAGTGTTTTTCAATAAAAACAAATTTTCTTCTCACTCGGTCCCAATCATTTCAAGGGTTTTTCTCTTTGAGACTGACGCTGGTTATATGCAGGTGTAGATCTCGCCTGTTACACCCATTTTGCCAATCTGGTCTCCCCACTAATTTCCCCATCTAAACAGAGACAGACAATTTGGGTAACACAAGTTACCACCAAATTTAAAGCCCAACAGGCAGAAATCCCCCGGATCAACGGGAAGTTTGCAAAAAGTGGACTGAATGTTGCACTTTGCAAAAAATGCATCAGGGCCACATGACCTATTCAGCTGACTGTATGATCCTCAGAGACATATTGCATGGAGCAAATAGCCTTCCCAACCCTCCCGCTCTGGCGGGGGATGCCAGGTTTTCCACCCTCTTCCCCCGCTCCCCCCAAAAACAGAAGCGGGGGGAGGGGGAGAAACGGCGGGCACCCCATCCCAGAGTGGGCGACGCTGCCATGCTGCTGCCACCCCCTCCCTCCCCGCAGCTGCTCCTCCGAGATGGGCCCAGGCTGAGCCCATCTCGGAGGAGCAGCCAAAGCAGAGAAGGGGAGGGTGGAGGCGGGCCAGGAGCATGGCGAGCCGCGAATCCAGGCCCCTCTAGGACCCGGACTCGCGGCTCGCCATGCTCCTGGCCCGCCTCCACCCCCCCATTCCAACCCAGAGGCTGAGCGGAGCGCGCGACGCTGCCGCGCCGCCCCCCCGGCAGCTGCTCCTCCGAGATGGGCCCAGGCTGAGCCCATCTTGGAGGAGCAGCCAAAGCAGAGAAGGGGAGGGTGGAGGCAGGCCAGGAGCATGGCGAGCCGCGAATCCGGGCCCCTCTAGGACCCAGACTCGCGGCTTGCCACGCTCCTGGCCCGCCTCCACCCCCCCATTCCAATGCAGAGGCGGAGCGCGGGACGCCGTCGCGACGCCCCCCCCCCCGGCAGCTGCTCCTCCGAGATGGGCCCAGCCTGAGCCCATCTCGGAGGAGCAGCCACGGCAGCGCAGCGACGCTCCCCGGCGCTGTTTCCCCCCTCCCCCTAGCTCCACCCCAGTGTCTCCTGACTCCACCCCCAAAGTCCCCAGGTATTTTAAAAATGGGACTTGGCAACCCTAGGAGCAAAGGTCAGAGGCAATGGCATCATTTACTGATGCCCCTTTGGGATACAACAGATGGTGTATTACCCAAAATTTACTCAGATCTTTCTATGGCACTATGCCATGGGGGAAACCCTAAGGATAGGTGGGGTGGGGTGGGGGGATCAGGGAAGAGGCCTGCCACTCTGCCTGCCTCACATTTCTTAACTATTTTATGTGCCACAATGTCTGGCAAATCCGTGGTAGACTTAAAGTTGCTGCAGTTCACAGGGACATGGGGACCTATGAAGGGGATATGAAACGCCTTGCTAAAGCCATCAAGGAGATAGCAGATGGTTGCTGCATTGGAGTACTGGGCGAGTAGGGGTTCCAGTTCCTGCCTTCCAACAGAAATCATAGCTTGGGCCATATGCAATAATTCAGAGCCCTCGGGGCTTGTTTGGTAGAGGAGGCGGCTGAGATCCTGGCAGCAACTGGCTCTCCATCCTTCTTACTGTTAGAGTTGGTGGAAAGTCAGGATCCCTGAAAGGGCTACTGTGAGCTCCCACCTCAAGGGCAGGATGTTCTGGACTGAGGACCAAAACATGCATCATAGTTGGGATCAACCTTGCAACATGTGTTCTGCCAGGCATGGAGTGCTGTCAAGTTATACAGCCCATGTCATGAACTCATTATCTCTCAGACACAGGGATTTGTTCTTGTGTCTATGTATGGACTTGCAAGCTCTGATCATCCTAGGAAATTATTTGATGTGGAACTTTAAAAGATAATGTGTATTTTGTAATACTTGTTACTCAATTACAATTATTTTGCAATTCATGCACAGTGGAGTTTTTTTTACCTAATTATATTCCCAGCACACATGCTGGGTGGTGTCCCTTTTGAAAGCTACTTTTGCATTGTTAGGGCACAACCAGGGCTTTAAATGGGGCTCCAGTGTCACTAGTCAAATTTTGGCACTGAGGAGATACCAACAAGAGAGCTCATAATAGTCTACATCTGGTGGATCCCCTGGCAGTACCCTGGCTTTGAGAACATTTCACATGTGTTTGGCCAGATGCCAACTGCACTCCAGATAGGCAGATAAAACCAGGCTCAAATAAACCGTGTAACCCATCATCCAATTTTGAAAAGTACAATCTACGCTGCCCTTGGAGGACCCTTTCTCTCTTGACAAGGACTTGTCTTGCCCACATCACCCTTGGGCTTAAGAAGGGTGAAGATAATGACAAAGTATCTGTCAATGACACATTCACAAAACTTACACGGTGAATGAATACCAGACGGGTCCTCGAACTTGCTGTAAGGTGAAGGGGCAGGAGCCCCATGCAGGCTCTCTGCTCCCGAAACACTAGCAGTACTGTGATTGCCCTCTGCCCTGCATTTCCTAATCCAAGGTGAAAGCTCTGGAATATGTGCACCCACCTTCCAATACTTCCCATCCATGAGTGCAGAGTCCTCATCTAAGCATGGCTCATCTAAGCTGCTGCTGCTGGATACATCACAAGACCACACTGACTTTCTGAATCTATGTTACCTGGCCCATCTCTTGCCTTCCCTTTGTGGGGACTCCAGAGTAGCTTCTCTGGATATGCTGGTTCAGCTGGTGAACATGGCCTCCTCCTTCTCCTGGGAGACAGGTCAGTGCAGGGTTCAGAGTGATAAGCTATGGTGCCTGGCACACCCAAACACTACCTCCAGTTACTCTTGGACCCGTTATTGTGAAGGTCCTCACAGACTCTGTCCTCTGCTAAAGAAGGCCATATTGATGGGTAATCAAGCCCACTTGAACTCCAGTCGACTCAGAAATTATAGCAGGCAAATTGCAGGTTGCTACAGGGATACCACTGGCGTTATTGTGTTTAAAAGTACTGACTGGCACATCACCAGTCAGCTGCAGCCTCCAGAGCACATGGTTGCCAACCAGCTGGAGCAGTCATTTAAATCTTATCCACACTGCTGAAAGAAAAGGGTATCCCTTTTTTAAGTAGCAACCCAGTGAACCACCAGTCAGCTGTAGCACAGAGGATGTAGCTGTGAATTAGACAGTGGCCCTTTAAATCAAGCTCTGTGCCATTTAAAGGACCCAGGTAGTCCGCTCAGCCATAGTTCAGAGTTAACTAGCTGAAGGGGGTGGGGCTCCACCCCACCCCTGAGGAGAGCCCAACAGGCTGACAAAGCCAAGCCAGTTCAGCTCATGGTTGCCCTGCCCCCTCCAAACCTCATAGTGCTGCTGAAAAGCCTTCTCATCCTCCCCCCAATCAGCCATGGCACCCAGGTGAGTCCACACTGTGCTTATTGGGTCTACAGGTTTTTATGTGCAAACAAGCATACACATTCTCACAAATGCACACAGTGATCGTGTAGACTTTAAGTTATTTGACGTTGAGCAAACCAAATGCAAACCACTGAACTAGTGCCTCTGATCTGCTAGATTTATGTACAAAGATGACCTTGTTTGTTTTTTTAGTCAATTCAAAAAAAGTGGCAGTATGATTTCATAATTTCCATCCACAGGGAACTTAACTCGGTCAAAAGTGTGAAGGTTAAAACAAAGCAAAGTTGATACCTAATACTTTGGGCAAATATCAGATACTAGATGGAGGGAAAAAAGATGGCAAGGAAACTATGGGCATAATGGGTAGTTCTGGCACTTGCCTTGGCAAACCTTCTGAGCTCTACATCCATCTGATCCATACTAATCTCTCTCCAAGGGCTTTTCGTCCAATCATTAATGGTACTCTGAAAGTGGAGGAACACAGAAAAAATGTCAATGAAATTTGATGGAGGCAAGTATCTGTAAAAAAAAATCCTGGACTGATATTAGAGGTAAAACTAACTATAGGGTTGGTGGGGTTTTTTTTTATATACTGGTAATATTTTCTTTTTTTTTTTTTTAGAGAGAAATATAATTGTTATTATAAATTCAAAAATACAGCAGAAAGACAGTAAGGACTTTTTATACAAATAAGTATGGTACAAAACTTCATACAGATGACATCCATATATAACAATTCTTTTTCTCTTTGTCCTTGAAAATATAACATTAATATACTTAAAAATATCAGTTTGGCATAAAATGGGTTTGTTGGTAATATTTTATTGTCTACAAGATATTCTACTACTGGGTACTACAGAGCTTGGAATGATTTCCGATATTGATCTAAATTAATTATGAGCAAGTGACTAGTAATCTTACTATATATAAAAAAATCCCAAAGTTTATGTTGCCACATGGTGATTGCAGGAGATGAGTTTTGAGCTATTAGTATTCGTGCAATAGCTAAGAGATATGAAATTAGTTTAGTTTTGTTGCCAGAGGGATGTGACCAGTTAAAAAGCAAAGCAATTTCCAGCTGTGCTGGGACCTTGCATCCAGTGATTACATAAATATGATTAAATACTTGTGACCAGAATTTCTGAATTAATGGACAGTACCACCAAGAATATATAAAATCTCCCACAAAGCCACATTTTCCCCAACAAGTAGCATTGTGCTTCAGTGAGATGTGAATCAGTCGTGTTGGAGGTAAGTACCATCTGTGCAACACTTTAAAGGAATTGAATGGAATAATGAAGATTGGTGATGACAAATTTGGTGAATTATATACGTCTTCCCAATCTAAATCCTGTATATGATCCTGACATTCCTTTTGCCATATCAACTGAGTTGTAAGATTTGTATACAAATTCATTGCAATCAAAATTTTGTAAAGTTTTGATATAAGGCCTTGTATTAATCCAGAGACTTTGTGTTGAGTAAAATTTTAAAGTGAGTCAGGGAAAGATTAAAATTCTGTTTATGTTTAAAGGTGTTTAACAAATGAGCTGTTTGAAGGTATCTGAATCACAGAATGTCTTCATCCAATTTTTTTTCTGTTTTAGTCAAAGGATTACCTTTTCCCAACAAAACAATTATCTGAGTAAGCCCAGTCTCTCCATTTAGCATAAGCTGAAAATTCGTGTCCTGGTGGAAACCATTGCTGATTTTAAAAGGTGGTTAGCAACAAATTTGGTGCTACTAAATGAGGCCTATATTTGTCACAGATTTTCAAAGAATTTCTAAGACATTCAAGTGCTCCATAAGTACTAAGTCTAAATTTTCCCAGAGACCATATTATTTCTGAGAAAGATAAAGGATATGCATAGACTTCTATATTTTGCCAACTTGAAGAAATAAATCAGAGGCCATTCTAATTACATTAGCTAAATTTACAGCTTCATAATAATTAAATTTGGAAAGTCTAAACCTCCTGTTATGGAGGATCTATATAAAATTGAAGATTTTATTCTTGGAGTTGCATAAAACCAGAAAAACTCAATAAAAGCCCTTTGCCAAATTTAGAGCATTTTAGGACTGATTTCAATCAGAAGGACTCAAGATAAAAACAGAAATTTAGGTAGTAAAAAACTTTTTATCGTGCTTAACCTGTCTTTCTAATTCTTGAAAAAGATTTAAAAAATATGAGATAACAAATCTTCTAAGACTGGTGGGATGATTTTCCATTTATAAGGATATATCTGTATGATTCTATTCCTAAATGCAGGAGAGCCCCAAACTGGAACTATATAGGATTATTCAAATTAAGTTTTAGACCAGAAATATTCTCAATTGTTGAAAAGATATCTTGTAATTTAACTAATGAAATTTCAGAAATGACAGAAAAATAATTAAATCATTGGCACATAGCCTTACAGTGCAAATTTGTCTTCCTATCCGAATCCCAGTGAGTTGAGGTTCAGTTCTTAAAAGCATAGCAAGTGGTTCAATCACCAGTGCACACAGTAGCAGTGTCATTGGACATCCTTGTCTAATGCCTCTACCTGATCAAATAGTTCCTGTCAAAAAATTATTTAATTGGATCCTAGCCATAGGTGAAGTATACAAAATGTCAATTGCTCTTAGTAATTTCATTTCAGACAATAACTTTAGTAAATATGGTATTTCAATACTAACAAATGCTTTCTCTAAATCAACTGAAACTAAAATTGACTCTTTTTGATTTATTTACAATAGGTAATAACATCTAAAGTTCGTCTTATATTATCCATCATTGATTCAGTATAAAGTCTGTGTGGTCTGGTTCAATATAGTTAGCTATTATTTATTGAAGTCTATTTAGGATAGTTTTAGCAAAGATCTTTTCATCACAATTTAATAACGCAATAGGGCGATACAAAGTTGGATCTTCTGAATCTTTGCTTTCCTGCGGAATAGACATTAATGTAGCTTCACTACATATAGGAGACTATAACAGCGCGCCTCGTGGTCTCACTGGATCGCTTCTATATGCAGCTTATGGCTACCCCAGCCCCTCTTCAGTTACAGTTCTTTCTTTTGAAATTTTACCTCACGGCTATGGAACTCAGGGGGTGGGTATAATATGGATTTCTCACTACTAGTCTCTTCGGGGGGGTTGTTTTGCTTTCAGATGGATATAAACTCAGTTTGTAGGGGACCCCAGCAGCTTTGATAGTTTTCCCAATACACTGGCACCAGAGAACTTTAAAGTAAACCACAGAAATTTATTAATGTACACACACCGTCTTCAACTGGGGAATGGGAAATATATACATGGGCTATATTGTATCTCAAGCAGTTAACCGTTTCTTCGTAGTTCAGGCTTTATAATATCAATTGCACTTAGGTCTCTCAGATTCACAGTTCATATAGATTCACTCTCCAACACTATTCTGGGTTGGCCTCTTGGGTATAATGTGCCAAGTCCCTTAAGTTGACTGGTGTCTCTTCTCCCAGCCCTTCAGACTTCTAGACCCACATCTTTCCCTCAACCACCTCTTTAGCTCTTAAGAGAAGTGTCTCTGTCCCTGTGACCTCTCAGGTCTTTTACTGTGATTCTCCTTTAGTCACACACAGCCCCTTGGCTGTCTAAATAGAGTGAACAGTGAGCTTTGCTTCTCTCGAAGACTCTCCTCAGCTCCTGTCTCAGCTCCTTCTCAGACCAACTGCTCTCTTCAGCAGTCTCCCTCAGACTCCGTCTGACACTAACTGCCCTCAGCCATTAGCTGTCAATCACCTCTGAGAGTTCCGAGCACTCTGGCCCCCACCCTCAGGTCATCTGACGCAGGCTCTATGCGTCCTTAGTTTTCTTGTTAACCCGTTCATTACCGTCACAGAGACATTTTCACTTTTTTCATTGTATGATTACAAACTTTTGCGAGTGGAGTCTTTAGAATATGTCCAAAACATTTATAAAACTCTTCTTGAAACAATCAGTGCCTGAGGCAGTGTTCGGCTTCAACTGTCAAATTGCCTCATGAACCTCTTCTTTTAATTTTTTTTATTCATTAAGGAAGAATGTATCTGTTAGAGTTGTTTAGTTATATTATTCTCAACTTTTGTATTAAATCTGAGGATTAGATTATCTATATAATTTACTATAATATTCGGCAAAGCATTTACCTATATCTGGAGTATGTGTTTTCTTTTCATTAACATTCAGAATCATGCACATTGCCACACAAATGTCACACAAATGATACTTACTAAGCAAATAATGTAATTTTGATTTCTTATATCTCTTTTCCAATTTCCAGTTGGTGCACCCAGACTTGTCTAATGCATAATCCACAAACATATTGAAATCACTGCCGATAATTAAATGAACCTCCTGGTATTTTGTGAGTTTAGCTAAAACATTATCTAAGAATTGCCACTGTTGGGAGTTAGGCTCATATATAGTTTCCAATGTAACCAATACCCCATCTAATTTACCTTTAATGAACATGAAACGCCCCTGAGGATCACTACACTTGTCTATGAATTGAAAGTTAAACGTTTTTGCCAATAATATGGCTACCCCTCGTGATTTAGAGGAACCATGGGCATAACATTGCTGATTGTACTGTGCTGATTGAACTATATGAGAATCATTCTGTTGAATTTCTTGCATTAAAGTAATATCCGATTTAGATTTCATTATAAAAGCAGTCATATACTTTTATTTAATTCAGTTATTAAGATCTCTAGCATTTACAGAATGAACTGCACAGCCATCCACGTTGATGTTAATCAAATTAAACCTAAGAACATCAAAGTTTAAACGTAGGTCAACTGTCCAACAGTTTAGGTTGAGTATGTGATCACCTCTCACCTAAGTCAAAACATTCTAAATTCTTATTACTACTTCTTATTCAACCACTAGTCTTCTTGTATAGAAATTGCTATCACAAAACCAATAAAAGAATTTAACCTTAACCTTCTTAACTTCCCCCCTCCAATATCTATACTTAATCACTTATATTTAACCTAATATAATGGACTTTATAATTAATTAAATTACTTATTTCCCCTATGAACTAAGAAAATTTAAAGTAAATAGATAATAAAAGTTTTTTTCTTCTTCTTTCCACTTCTTATATAAATATTTTTGTTCCGTTCTGTTCTGTCGCATTTTAAATCAAACAGGCACTACCAAATGTATTCTTGGGCAGCGATAAGGAATACCTTATCTCCTGGAGATAAAACACTAGTGAGAGCTTTCTTAAAATTAAGAAAATCCTACCTCACTCCTGCTCCCCTTCCCAGTTATACAAGCATAAACTTGTGCAGCAAAATACATAAGAAAACATAACATATCAATATTTGAAACCATCTTTCAAGTCAGAGACTTTTGTCTGGAGTCATATTATTATTGTCCTTTTCTGATATCAGTGGAAAGATATGTTTTCTTTTCAAGGATTTTTTATCTTGTTCTTGTTCCATGGGTCTATCCTGTAACAAAGCTTTTATAAGAGCTGAGTCACTATCTTCGTTCCAGGCATATAGATGTTGGCCTTGGTAAAATACATAAAGTTTCCCTGATGATAGCCATCTACAGCAGGGGTGGCCAACGGTAGCTCTCCAGATGTTTTTTGCCTACAACTCCCATCAGCCCCAGCCAGCATGGCTAATGGCTGAGGCTGATGGGAGTTGTAGGCAAAAACATCTGGAGAGCTACCGTTGGCCACCCCTGATCTACAGCACTGGGAGATCTCTTGCAATTTCGTGGTAGTTGGTATCAGCTTTCTTCTTATTGCAATAGCCTCTTTTGGTAAGTCTAAAAAGACTTGTACATCAATACCCACAAAATTAAAAGTACCAGAGTTTTTCAATACCAGCACAATCATTTTCCTTATACAGGCATCAAGTATTGTGAGAAGAATTATATATCTTGGAAACTGTTTTTGGAGTGAGGGAACCAAGACAATAGCCATTGCTAAAATATGAGAAGATCTCATCCTCCAGGTTTAAGGTTGTCCCAATCCATGATGCCATGAACTGTCCCAATTCATAGCCTTCTTCCATTCCTTCTCTAATCCCTCTGAATTTCAAATTAGCTTGTTTAATTTCAGTCTCCACCATTAACAATATATCCTTAATATTAGATTGTTCTCGCTGCAAAGCCCTGGTTTCTTGTTGTATTGTAATGCCTAAGTCCATGGCTGTATCTGCTTTCTGGGTCACTTTTAAAATGGAGACTGTGATTTCATCAAGTGGAAGGGTTAGTGTGGCAAATCGATCATGGATACCGTTCTCCATGTACTTTAAATTTTAATAAACAAGAATGCACTTGCTGTGTATCAGTCTGCTCCACAGATTTGGTGACTGCCATTTTGTAATCGCTCAGTGTCAGCGTGGTTTTGTTTTTGTCGGCTTGAAATAATTCCTTGACAGATTTAGAATGCTTTGTAAGGGTGTAGCCTTAATTCCACTATTTTCCCACATAATTTGGAACTGATTAAAGAGGGCACAAATGCTTTTTCGAGGGGAAGGGAGATGCGGAGATCCGAGCTTTAGCAAGAGGCGTCCTCCATGTTTGGCGGTGATACTTTTTCAATTATATTTTTAATGTGTACATTTCATAAAACTTGACAATTTCTGGGTAAGGGTCTGCTTGGCTGGAAATCTCACAGCTTCGACTCACTCCATGGCACAATACTGTATTTCTATTAACATAAATAGCTGCTTAGGATGAGAATAGTCTTGCAAGAACTGACATGCCAAGACTATTTCTTCTGCTCCTCCCCTTTTCTCTCCTTCCCATACCCCCTCCAAGGGTGCTTTTGAGTTTACTGCAGAAAGGAGTGAGATTTAAACAAATACAGGTATTAAGGCAAAATGTGTCCTATCCTTGGGCTGACATACATGTTGGCGCCAATATAAAAGTATGACTGCTGGTGGTGGAGGAAACTGCCACCATGCCACAGCCAACTTACAACAATCTAATAACGTTTTCAAGGCAAGAGACAAACCAGTTGTCATGGGTGCTGGGGACCCTGCAGAGGAAGTTGAGCCTGCAGAAGAAACTGTGCCCCTGCCACCTGCACCAGTGCCCCTGCCTCCTGCTGGAGAAGATCCCAGCCCCCCTGCCTCACCCTCTCGGGTGGCGCGTGTGCGTGATCGCCTCCGTCAGGACCTCAGGGATCGGAGGAGGGCGGCACGCTCACAAGCAAGATGCTCCCTGAGCCCTGAGTTTTGAGAGGATTCTGGCCCTTCTAAGAGCAAGGATGCTTGAGTTGTAACAGGATCCTGGCTGCCTCTCTGAGCCAGCAATTAGCCCAAATGGACAACAGCCAGCAGAGGGCTATATAGCTGTAGGCTTTGGGAGGAGGCTTTGTGGAAGCAACTAGTCATCTCCCTGACATTCTAGCAGCCACTCCGGCTTGACTTTGGTTTCTGGACTCCCTGACTTTGGCTTGTGACTTCTGGACTCCCTGACCTCGGCTTCTGGACCTCGGACCTGCGATACTTGTACAGTGATTCGGATTTGGCGCCTCGGACCCTCCTGCTTACTGACTACAGACCTCGGACTGCCCCTGGAGTTTGCCTGACCCGGCCCCAGCCGTGACACCAGTTGCCATTGCCTGCCTCTGTGCAGCAACCCTGGACTTCCTTTTTGGTCTCCTATCCAAGTACTAATCAGGGCCAATCCTCCTTAACTTCCAAGAACTGATGAGACTGGGCTAGCCTGGGTCATCCACATCAGGGTATAAGGTATGGCTGCCATTTATAATTAATCTGTGGTTTAGCTATATCCACTCCACCCCTCACTTCAATGTTTTTGTTTTTTTACTTTTTTAACTTTATGGTTTGGAGAGTTTTTTCCACTCTTTCCCTCATATATTGAAAAACATTTTCACCATATTTCCTTTGTTCAAGAGTATTTTACCTGCATTCCAATTTTAAAAGTCAATGTATTCTTTTAAACTATTTCCTGGGCTTAGTTTGAGACTTTTTTAAGTCTCCCAAGTCTAACAATTAAAAAAAAATGAACAAAATATACAGTTTATGCTACAAAGGCTGCTAAAATGCTATCCCTCCACCCAAAAAACTCAAACATTCTGTGCTAATGTCGATTGTACAGTGTACTTTCACAGATGCATAAAATTCTTACTGTAATATAAACATTAATATCCCACACTCTCTTGAGCAGCTGTATTTCCTTGCGACATTGTTTCATTTGCTTGTAATCTGGCATTATCACTTCAAAAAGGTTGGCAGATTCCTTTAAGTGTGACATTTCTTCTTCCAGTGCCTCCAACTCCTTATTTTCCTGAGGAGGTTAAAATAAACATAGCTGTAAGTATAAAGCCAGATTAGTTAAAATGCACATTTGTATATGCTGAAGACAAAGGAACTGCACAGGTATTTTATAAGAATTATTGAAGAACCACTGCATGTTTCATTTTCCTTTCTGATAATCTAAAAGACATACCACATACATTTATGGGCCAGTTCCTGAGCTAGCGTAAATCAAATTCAATGGAGTAGCACTGATTTACATCAACTGAATTTCTGCCCTATAGATTTATACATTTATATCCATGAGAAAACTCCAGGAATCTGATCAAATGCACATTGTGCACAATTAAATGCATACTTTTAAAGGCTTTATTCTAGCAAGTTATTCTTCATGTCTTTCCAAGAATTACTTATCAACATTTTGTTTTAAACAGAGCAATCACTTCCCACCAAAAAGCATCCTGAATAAATCCCACTGATGCATCACTTCATAGGATGTTGTGAAAGTGTGCAATCCGTATCCCAGCAAAGTCTGTTAGAAAGCTTAAATTGATTTTAATCCATCAGGGTTTTAGCTAACCTCCGTAGTACATACAAAGTAGGAAATTTATTTCATTCTGAACATGTTATACAATTAATTTTCAAAAACCATGATGCATTTTAAATATGTGTGCATTGTGTCTTTGGAATGGTAAGGCTGCTCTGTATAAAATATACACGCTTTAAGACGCAGAGGCACATAACACACCACTTTAAAATAATGTCAAATACAAATCATACAATATGCAAACAGATATCTGAGTTCTGTAGTTAGATCACAAGCATAACATGCACCTCTGAGATTTCTCCATTACCTTATCAAGAAGCGCATATGGGTTTTTGGCATCACAGTGAAAGGGAGCATCCACTCTAAATCTTTCTCTGAATCCTATCTGCTTTCCCTGATGAAAGAAATGCAGGCAATAAATTCTGTCAACAATCTTGTCCTCATAAAAGCATTTTTGTAAAAAAAAAAAATCAGCTTAGCTTACATCAAAAGCTGCACATTTTTTTCTGAGAAGGGTGACCTCGGAAGTCAGAAGAGGAGCCACTTCATGCTTTATGGCTACAGCAAGTTTTTTGGTCATGTTCCATCTTTCAGGCAGTTCCTAAAGAACAGAGGAAATGGATTATCAAGAGCTTCACACTGTAGGTAGGTGCCATTTATACATTCCCCAAGCACATGGCAGCCACTTTCTCACAAGTTGCTCCCACACAACTGGAATAATCTGCCACAATTATTTTTAAGCAACAGCTCCGTGCACAGTGTGCCTTTATTCAAATATATTTTCTTTCAATTCCAATAAAAATCAGTTCACCAAAAATTCTTTATGAGTCTAATTTCTTTTCTAATGGCAAAAAACTAGACAAGCCTGGGTTTGCTCAATGTATGCAGAAGATACTTCAACATCAATTTAAAGTACCAACATCAGCTTACAGGCATAACCAGTCTGTATTCCTGTTTCGCATTACAGTTTTATCCAAGCTACAGGGTTTTTTGCCAATGTTTTGCTTTACTCTTACACTCAATAACTGACTTCCTCACACTCCAACAATTGAAGTGATCTTTATTGGAACTGAAAGAAAAGATATCTGAATAGAGGCACACTGTGCATGGAGCTGCTGCTTTTTTCTCCTGGTCTCCTATCCGTGTGACTTTTTCCTATTCACAATTCTTTTTAAAGCATGTTAAATGGCTCTCAAACTCCAGCAACAGCAGACAGATGGTTTTGCTAGTAGTGCTCACTATTTTCCTAAGATAAAGGAGGGAGGAAAGTGCAGATCCACACCACATTCTTTAAAAGTTCCACCACAGATATAAAATCCTAGGGTTGCCATTTTAGGGGAAAAGCCAAAACACAGCATGGTAGCACAGAAACAGTCATTATTTTTTATTATAAATAGTTTATTTATATTCCGCACATTTCCCCGTGGGGGCTCAGGGAGGAGCACAACATAATAAAATCACATTAAAATCATATATTAATAAAAGCAATTACAATTATTCCCTAGACAAACAGCTTGGCAGAACAATTTTGATGAGATGGTGCAGGTGGACAGTGCAGCGAGTTAGCGCAGTAGGATATCCAGTATATACAGTAGGGAAGGCTGACTGATCTAATGGGCGAATGCCCACCACCTCACCTGAAAACCTGGATCCTGGTGGCCTTTCCCTCATAATTTTTGGCAAAAAAAGAAAATCCTATTTACTGTCTGTTCTGTGGACCACGTTCTCACATTTAAAAAAGTTCAACCTGGCCCACCATGTTTTCTGAACCAGAAAATAGTTACAAATATATATAAAATCTCATTGTTTAATTAGAATCTGACAAGCTCCCACCAAAACTGTGCAAATATAAACCTCATTGATTAAGTTTTCTTTCTTGGTTGATACTCAACACTTATACAATGCAACAAAAAATGGAGACAGAATAGTTGCCAGAAAGTTCTCTCAACAAAGTCCTGCAGAAATAAATGAGGGGATTCTAAGCAGAGTTGTGAGATACCATTTACTTTAGTGAGACTTGTACAGGAGGAATTTTCACTGGATTATACAAAATATTTTTTGAAAACATAATCCACTGATAGTTCAAGATGTCAGCAGAGAGAAGAAAGTTCATTATTATTATCTGGAAATGATAGGCAGCAAGCGCAGATGGAAGCATGAAACATTTGTTCTGAAATGTACAGTACCTCAACTAGTACATAAATGTGATCTGGCATCTTCTGTCCATAGCTTTCCAAGAGTATAATAGTATCCTTTAGAGGTTTAAAAAGCTCATTGGTAGTTGCTTGCCTATCTCTCACAGCAAGGAGGTGAACCATGACATCTATCAGTTCATTATAATCTCCTTCCTTTAATTCTTTTTGGAGTCCAGCATCTGTCATTTTAATGAATTCTTCTAGGTCAGTCAGGCTACCAAAGGAAGGAAGTTGGATTCACAATTATGGAATCTTTTCTACTGTATGCTAATATATAATGTGAAATGAAAATGACCTTCAAGTACTGTTATTTAGACTATAATTTTGTATTTTAAAACAGTATGGTTATACTGTACTTACAGAGGAATAGGGGCAAGGAGCAGAAGAATCAGAATCAGAATGACGGGT
Source organism: Heteronotia binoei (assembly GCF_032191835.1). Lineage (NCBI taxonomy): Eukaryota > Metazoa > Chordata > Lepidosauria > Squamata > Gekkonidae > Heteronotia > Heteronotia binoei. The sequence goes on along the minus strand of NC_083232.1, from coordinate 53,607,108 downwards.
TTCTTCCTCACTTCTCAATAAGTTTTCCTTAATAATTATATAGTGTGGTGAACTGTATTTGGGTGGTGGTGAACCTCTGAAGCCAACTTCCTCTCCAAGGAATCCTTTTAGGGGCAAGGAAGACTGTCCCTTCTCTGCTTAAGGAATTATGAGGGGGATGCAGATTCCTCTGATCCTGTTTCCTCCCCTTGGCCATTTGAATTTTCACTGACCCCAACATAGCATTTTTTAAAAGAATAAGTTGACAAATCAGTTATTTGTCTATATATAATTTTTACCTGTCAATGACAAATCTCAAAAGGTGTTCTTTGAACATCCAGCTCCATTTCTTAATGATGTTTAGCAAACAAATTAGGAAAGGTTTCATGTCTACTTTAAACCACCCTTCAAATATTCTGAAATCTTCAAGTTTGCTTACTTGACTATAAAGATTCTCATAGATGTCAATCTGCAACAGAAAACTATGCATTATAAATATAATTTTAAATTTCACACTAAGAGGGACTACAAATATAAACAAATATTCACTTTCTTGCCTGCTCTTTAAATTGTTCAGTTATTGGATGTTGATCAGATGTACAAACATCAGCACGAGTTTCAGTTTCTCCAGAAATTAACATATGTCCATCAAAAAGAAACTGTTTCATAAACTCAGATCTGTCTTCAATCCAAAGATAAGCATAAGGTTCAAAACCAGTTTTGAAGTCCACAGCTTTGGTAATCACATCTTCCACTCTGTCCATAATCACTTTCCTAGCCTCCGACAGCTCTATCATACTGTCCATATCATTCTAAGACCAAAAAAAAAAAAAGGTTACTTCTGTAGTACCACAGCTTCAATGAAAGTGTCAACCCAGTGTGCTATCACAGTAAAAAAAGGTAAAGAACCTATATGTCAGGAATTATTAGGAAAAGGATTGAGAATAAAACAAATATTTTACTGCCCAGGTATAGATCTATGGTGCAGCCACATTTGCAATACCGTGTACAGTTCTAGTCACCAAATCTCAAAAGGGACATTGCAATGCTGGGAAAAAAGTACAGAGGGCAACCAAGATGATTAGTGGGTTGGAGCACCTTCCCTATGAGGAAAGGTTGAAGGGTCTGGGACTTTTCAGTTTGGAGAAGAGACAACTAAGGGGGGAGGACATTATACAGGTTTGTAAAATTATGCATGAGGTGGAGAGAGTTAACAAAGAGAAATTTCTCTCCCTCTCACAAAATACTAGAACTTGAGGGCATCCAATGAAGCTGATGGGCAGTTAAGTTTATGATGGACAAAGGGAAAGCAGCTTTGCACTCAGCTGTAACTGTAATTCATCTAATTATCTTTTTGCAGGCGTGCTTGGGTACTGCACAAGCATGCAGGCCAGCCATTAGACGATTTCTAGTTAGTTTAGTTAGAGAAGAAGGAGCCCCTTCCAATCAAAGACACTGAATTTGTTTTCCTGCCTAAAGGTCATGTGCTCTAGGGAGTGCCCCCCCCGCTTCCCTCAGTTCTCCCTGGCCGTCACTATGAGCCAAAAAATATAGCACTAAGAAGCTCACAGTGGGGTGGGAGGGAGTGCTGTGTGCCTGCACAGAAACTAGATGAATAACAGGTACAGGTAAGTGGGATATTGTTTCTATTGTCGTTCTGTGCAATTCCCCTAGCAAGTTGGCTTGCCAGGAGGTAGGGTGAGCAATTTATTGGAAAATCGAATGTAGAACCACATGTAGAACCTCTCTTGTATTCACATCTACAGAGTAATGTTTAACAAAAGTGTCTGCAGATGACCATGTAGCTGCCATGCAGACACCTGCCAATGGAATGCCTCTTCAAAAGGCAGCAGAGGTAGCTTGAGCTTTCATAGAGTGTGCTCTTATTTGTAAAGGACACGCTACATTTGCTAGATCATAGGCCTTCCTAATAGTGTTGCCAATCCATCTAGATGCTGTCCCTCCTTTTGATGAACCAACAAAGCAGGCAAACCATTGGGGAAACTTTTTGAATTTGCTTGTTCTCTTTAAATAAAATAATAATGCATATTTAACATCTAATGTGTATAACTTCTTTTCAGCTTCCGAGGATGGATGCAAAAAAAAGGGTAGGAAGTTAAACGCCCTGACTCAAATGGAATTTTGAAACCATTTGGGGTAAAAACTGAATGCTTGGCTATAAAACTACTCTACGGACATGAAACTTAATAAAAGGCTAGTCAACTCTAAGAGCTGTCCTCACCTGCCCTCCTGGCAGATGTAATTGCTGCCAAGAAGGACACCTTCATGGAAAGAATATCCAAAGGACAGGTGGCTAAAGGTTCAAAGAGAGGTTGCATTAGCTGTGTCAGAACTAGGGGCAGGGACCACTGAGGCACAGTGGGCATCCTGAGAGGGTACAGATTATTAAGACCCTTGACGAATCTCCTCAAAACTTCATGACAGAAAACAGACTTCCCTTCTCTCTCTCGGCTTGACTTAGCGAACGAAGATTTAAGAAGGGTGCAGTAGTCCACGTCTGCTGCAGGCTCGCTGGTGGCTGACAAGACCAATGCGGAACAGGCAGATCTGGCCACAGTGGCCGCTTGCAGAGAGGGCAGGATATAAATGCAAAGTAATAAATAAATAATAAATAAAATAAATAAAAGTCTGATTTGGGGTTGGTTCTTCCTATTTTTTGACCGCAAGTAAGGATGCCCGTTGACCGCAGCTAGCCAACTGGGGTGGGGGAGACGAGCTTTGTTTAGGCCACCTTTTCTAGGCCCCTCTCCGTGTGGAGCAAGCAGCGCTGTCCCTAGATAAGGCTGCTTGGTCGTTTAGAGTGCTGCCGAAAAATGCTTTCGTCTCTGGGTCAGCATCAGGCGACCAATACCCTGAACCGCCTACATGCAGGATCGGGACTGCGGCTTCCAGTGGCATCTTCCACTGCCGTTTCGCCCCTTGCCCATCGCTGCAGGACTTGGTGTGTTGTGGGTTGTGGATGTGGATATGCCCTTCAGGCCTGCGCAGAGGAATTTTTAGGTGAAGAACAGTGTGCATGGTACTGGCTCCACCCTTTCACCTTGGGGTCATCTGCCATGGCCCAGTAAGCCGGGATGCCGGCAGCGAGTCCTCCAGGTGGTAGGTGTTACATTAACGAGCTCTATCTGCCCGGGTTTGATGTTAGAGTTTTCCTTCTCTTGGCTGGCAAGGTTGGTGAGCCCAGCCTGCCCATCCGGTTATACCGCCGGACATTCGGTCGCACCATGACGTGGCAAACTCTGTGAGAAACGGGGGGGACCAGCAGGAAGGTGTTGCCACAGATGCAGTAATGCAGGAGAGGCCATTGCAGTGACCACCTGCCAGGCATAGCCGGACAGTGACCACGCGGCGTTCACTACACTGGGAGAGGAGAGGCTATGTATTGCGCATACACTTTCCCTGGGGGGGCAGGATACCCAAGAGGGAGCCCCCCCTCCCCCCCACTTCCCTTCTACCTGAGCACTAAAGGCAGAGATTGCTGCTAAATGGACACTTACAAACCTGACTTTTTCAATGACAGTATTCTAAAACCAGTGAAGTGGAATCTAAGCAAGCATCAATAAAGATTGCTTGTTGCGAGGGAAGCAGGTTGGATTTTTTTCCAATTTATTTGTAAATTTAATCTTTGATATGTTTGCAGAACCCTGGGGGCAATCAGACTTAGACAAGCATATATCCTGAGAATTATGAAGGAAGCCAAAGTGCAGACTGATGCATCAGTTGCATGTCTGCTGGCATTTAGTTGCTGTTTGGCTAGACTGAGAGCTTCCATCTGGATAACCTTGGCTAATGATCTTTTGTCTTCAGGAAACTGTTCTAAGTATGGTGTGATCTTCTTCCACAGGAAGAGCTGGTAAGCTCTGCCATGATAGCCATGATGGTAATTTACAATCCTGAGGTTTAAAGATGAGGAGTAAGTTTTTTGACTCAAGACATCAACCTTTCTGCCCTCTTTATCTCTAACATTGAATGCATGCCCGCTCTCTATTTGGACTGCATTTCTTTTGCTATTAAGGAGGAAGGAGTAGACTGGGTGAAAAGAAAGAGACAGCCTTCTTGTTATACCTGTACATATTCTCCACCTTGCAAGAAGTGGCAAGAATGGAAGATGGTTTCTCCAAAGCTGATCTTGCCATTTGCCATCTGTAGGATTCCCTCGAGGAGAGGGAAGGCTACAATCCCTGGTGTGTCATGGTAATCCAACTATTTTGTCTTCAGGTCTGGTGTCTATTAAAGTGACGTATGTTTAACGATTGGGCCATGTGCACCATCTGTTCAGACAGAGGCACAAGTCTTTACTTGGCAATACAAGGTCCAGGTCTTCAACTGTATCATTAGAGACTACACTGGTACCAACAACAGATCCAGTCTTCCTCCTAAAAGCCACAGATTGCTAAATCTGAGCAATCTTAGGAGTCTGTGGCCTTTCCACTAGCCATACACTGTAACCTCTCAGTTCCATTTGTGGTTTTGGAGGATCTGGCCACTCTCTATAATCTTACATGGGATGACAGCAAGAGTGTTGATGATCCAGACTTGACGGTATCCATGGAGGTGGTGGAACCGGGGATCTAGCAATCCATTACGAAAAGGTGTCATCCTGAGTAGTTAGGTTGGAGAAGGGGTGCACAGAATTGTCTGACCATGGACCTCAGAAGGTATCGGACTTGGCTTCTTTGGTTCCTTAAAATGTGCACCCTTTGGATCTGAGCAACACAGACCAGTGGACATGGAACACTGAGTTTTGTGTTTTGATTTAGATTTATGTTTCTTCAGCGGTGGTTCCAAAGAGGACCTAGTTGGGGCCTGTTCTAGAGAACCGGAACATCTACAGTTCAGATCCATTCTAGGAACTGACTGGACAGAAGCAACAGATGCAGCATGGAAAACTCGGTCAGTTACAGGTTTAAGGGTCAAAAAATCAGATGGTCAACCAGGGCTGTTTTGGCTGCTGGGTTGGGTTGAGGCAGATAAAGCTTTCTCCCTCAGAGCTGCTTTTTGCTGGGAAGCGTGGTCTGTGTAGGCCTTTGGGATAGACTGCTATATTGTGATTTTGCATGAAGCAGAGAAGACAGACAGAATGTTCATCCATCCAGGTCATTTTAGCAGAACAAGTTGAACACTTCTTGAATAAGACATCTTGGTGAAGAAAGGCTAGAGCTAATAAAGAACATTCTTCTCAAGGTGGTGGCAAAGAGAGAACTGAAGAAGGGAGAGGGGGCACTACCTGGACAATATGACCATTAGGCAGGAAAATGGCTTCAATGGCTCCCATTGGGAGGGGCTCCTCCTGCTGTTACTAAGCTAACTAGAAATCTTCCAGTGGCTGGCCTGTGCACATGAGCATTACCCATGTGGAATCACACAGAACAACAGCAATGAAATACTACTTTGCACAGAGTGTGTTTAAAATGTGGAATTCATTGCCAGATGATATAGTGATGGTCACAGGAATAAACAGCTTTAAAAAGGGGATTAGATTGATTTATGGAGGATAAGTCTATCAGTGGCTACTAGCCCATGGTGGCTGAAGGGAACCTCCACAGAGACACCAAGTCAAGAGGCAACATCATAGGAAGGCCTTGGCCTTTATGCCGTTGGCTGTACAGAGGAACTGGTTGCTCCCTTTGTGAGACAGGATGCTGGACTAGATGGAATATTGGTCTGATCCAGCAAGGTGCTTCTTATGTTATGATCACATACATTTTTAATCATGGGATCTTTGCATTTAGCTTCTCTAACTTAAACATTTCAGTATTTAGAAATATTACAGTACCTGATAATGCTGTATTCCTAGATGTGAAGCCACTCTTTTCACCTGGCCAGACATTTTGAAAATATTGCTTAAAAGTTCGTCTATTAGATCATAAAAGCCATCTCCAGCTTCCTTGTCTAGTGAAGGTTTAAATGCAATATCTGGAGCATTTAGGATCATCTGAACCTGGAATAATGGAAGTGTCTTCAAGCTTGTCTCTATGTTTTCCAAGAAGAAGTTTAAATTGTGCATTATGGCATTATAAAAACCATCAACTATGATGTCATCAATGTATTCCAAATAAATCTTCCAGGAATCTGAATCTGGGTCTGCTTTTAATAGCATTAAGTTTTCCTGAAAACAAAAACAGATGTGTTAATTATACAATCTACTATTGTGACAACTTGAATTAGAAATATTTTAATTGGCAGATAGTTGACACCCAAATATTTATTGGGAATTGTATATACATTTATGCTGACAAAATGAGCTCCAAAATATCCAGAGGACTGGACGTACCACAGAAAAAGTCTGTGACCTAGCTGTTGCTATCCAGATAGTCCTAAGAGAGATCACCTCAAGACAGATGACACCTGAGGAACATGCATGTATAACTAGCGTGCAGGAGTATAGCAGTGGATGCAGTTTCATAAATTACCTGTATAAGTGTATGGATCTTACAGCCATCTTCTCGAAGTGACATGAATTTCTTAGAAAGTCTATCTTCTTTGTCTTCCAGGTTCAACAAAGCTTCCTTCTTATTGTCTTTTCTATAAAAGATGAGCTGCCCCATCCAACCCTTCATAATTTGCTGAATGTCTTTAATATTATCCTTTGACTTTTGAAGTCTTTCCTCCAAGTCATAAACTGTGGCTTTCACATACTCAATGTACTCCCAGCAGTTCTCATCTTGCCATGTGAATGTTTCTTCAGCTTCCATTAGCAGATCATCAATTGTCTTCAGTTCTGTTTCAATCAGAGGGTATTCTACCTCCAAAACTGTCTGTTTAACCTTGTTATACCACTGTACTACAAGGTCAAGGATTCCCATATGCTGTTTGTACAGGAAAAAACACTGAAAGTTGAAACCTGACATAAAAACTACATAATAACAATCTAGTTTGCTCTTTGTGAAGATTATCATTTTAACGGATGAAAGGTCATCTGCACCCTTCTTACATTTCTCCCCCTGTCAGTGGCCACATGTGTCTCCGGCCCACTCACCATATTTCCTATTAACACTGTGCATTAACAACTAAGAAATAAAGCCTCAGTGTGTAAAACAAATATAGCAGCACCCATATACATGCAAACAGGGCCCATCCTTATATCTAACAGCAAGAGGCTCACCTCCATGAACATAACTCTGTGCAATGGGGCTGACCATAGCTACTATACAGGGTTCTACAAAACCCAGGGGAACCTCTAGAATCTAGATTTACCAAAACTGTTTGGTTTTAACTCCTCCCCCACAAAGTTAACAGTGATGCCTGTGCAGACCACACACACACAAAAAAAAGTCACCCTGAAATTTGGGATGAAAGCATTGCAGGTGAAACATGTGAAAACTTTATAGTGAAAGCTATCTGGGAAAAAGGAAGCCTCCTTAGGCTTGCCTTACACTATATGCTTGCCTAACTTGCACCATGTGATTATACCAGTGGCAATGAAAAGGTTAGTGGGTAAACAGGCAGAATGGGAGAGAAAAACGCAGGTGAGGGAATGGGTGGGAGAAAAGAGGGGGTGAGCATGCAGGCAAGATGAATGGGGGAAATCCAAGTGGGTTGAGGTGGAAGGAGGCACGTAGACCAGCCAGTGGGAGAAGGAAGGTGATACAACATGGAAAGTATGGAGGTGAGAGGTAATGTCAACAAAAATGGTGTAGAGCAGAAACAGAATTTTCCCTAACATTCCTTGCATGTTCCCCTTGTATTTTCATATTGTACACATTAAATTAACCCTATAGCAAATGATGACTGAGAGCCTATCACTAGGAAAACAAAAGAGCTCATCAAGAAACAGAAAAGAAGGATGCCCAAGTTTGCAGGAAAAGATCCTTTTGTAAGTTAGTAGGAAAAAATCCCCTCCCCACCAAAAATCACCAGTTCATGATGGACCATGATCTAGTAGGCATTCAATGCAGAGAGCAGCTGAGTGTCAGTGAAAAGGTGTAAAAGGGTAAACAAATTATAGGAAAATTGGCCGGCTAAAAACTTGGCATTCTCGTGGAGATTTTGGCCAGTGAAAATGTATCCTTTATTCCCCACACGTCTTCTCATGAGTCCCTGTGCACTACATTATTAGGAAATAAAACAGAACTGCTGCTAACCATTTGGATATACAAAAGACACTGCAGAGAACAAGTGGTGGTAGGAGGAAAAAATGGGAAGAGACAGTAGCTCTGAGTTCTCTAAAGCCATCAACCTAGTGATAGGTCTTTACAGGATACTCTCACAGTCCATAGACTTGAAAGAAAACCTACTTTAGATTGTAACAGGATAACAGCATATTTTGAATTGAATAGTCAGGGCTTCTCCATCTATTTTAGACTGCAATAAGGGAGAATATTCAGTGGGATATGCACAACTACACTCCCTCAGACAAAATGAATGCAGATTGCTAAAAGCACATACCTTATCAAAAGTTCTTCTTTTCTTATACATTTCTAATGCAGACCTTGGAATATCAGGCTGACCCAAAAGCAAGAGGTATTTGACATCTCTTAAAACAGCCACCAGCTACAAGAAACAAAGTATGATATTATTTCTATTACCTTTTACAAAGTAACTTTGCATGCAATTTAATTTAAGTGCCATAGCATTCCAGAGTTCCAGCTCCATTTTATCCTTACGGAAAGAAATACACATTGTATTGGTTAAGAAAGAATCTGTATAGCTCCCAGCATGACAGCAGAAACTTCTATGCCAGAAGAATCTGAAAAGATTAGCATATATAATCATGCACTACAGAATTTTCAAAGACCAACAGCAGCAAGGACAAATAAGAGTATATTTTAGTCCTAAATATACAACCCACCTGTAATATCACCTTGATAGGCTTATTGTTACTGCCAAACTTCATATCAAATACTTGCATGCAGGAAGAATAAATGTTAAGATTTTACCAGTAGGGACTCGTTTAAAGGGCACACAGTATCCTAAACTGACATCTTGAGATGATGGGAATTGTTAAAATTATTTTACTGGGGAAGGTGGTTGCTTTCAAGCTAGCAAGTAGGACCTGAAGCTACAGCAAAGCAACACAAAAAAGGTTCACAGGGCTCACCCCTACCTGTTATGGAAGAAGACTGAGGGCTCCACAGAAGCCTGCAAGCTGAAAAGGTACAGTAGGGATGGTGATACAGACTGGCTATCAAGGTAATAGCTAGTTGCTGATTCAAAGCAGATGCCCTCAGGGCTGTAACCAGCCTTCTTTGCTAGATGGGGATTACTATATTTCCAGGCGGAACTTTAGAAAAAAATGAATGGAAAATATGTGATTCATCATAATCTGCTTCTATAGCCCAGTCCCCTAGTTCAAGAGTCCATATTATTTTAATATTTATGAATTACTAGTGTCAGAAATATATGCTAAATATAATAAGAAAATTTCTGAAGTTCAGCAGTTTTCCCCTACTTTATAAATAACACCTTCCTTCAAGAAATACCATTCATAAGACAGGACTTGCCCACTTTAAAATCCTTAAATTGTTAAGGATTATACTACTCTTGATAAATCTACCCTGAGCCAAGGGAAAACATGAATAAGCAGAACTGGGCAGACCTTGGAAAATACTAGCACTTTACAATTTTGGGGGGTTTTTTCACCAAATATTTTTTCAACCCTACAAACCAGCTTTTGTTTTTTTAATGGCAGAATTCATGTTACAAATTAAAACTGTATTATTATGCAACAAACTAGTATCTCAGTGTGGGATGTTGCACTTAGCAGCCCCATTCTGACTATAGTCCAGGCAGTTCTTTGAAGTTTTTTTGTGTGTGTTTTTTTAAACTGGGATCCCACCTCTTTAATCTGGAGGCAGTGAATAATATGGTGTGTGGTATGTCAGACTAGAATTCACAAGACCCAAATTGAAATTCATGCTGAGCCATGAAATTTAGTAAGGGACCCTAAGGCAACTATCTTCCTCATTTTAGCCTATGTCACAAGTAATGTTCCCTCTAAACTGTGGAATCTTGTGAGCAAAAACTCTACTTTGTGAGCTACTGTCATTAAAGTTGAGTGAGCAATTATGATACTGCATTAGTTTGTTCTGGAGCCATCCTTCCTAAGCTAAAACAAAAATGTGTAAGCCAAAGGCTAAAAAACTGTGAGCTAGCTCACACTAATTCAGCTTAGAGGGAACACTGCCAAGATAACTGAGAAGATAGAAAAAGAAGAATTATGCACAATGTCCTGAGTTCCTTGGAGAGATTGTGATCAAAATATAACAGATCAAAGGAATTATTGGGATACACTAGGCAATTTAAAACTAGGTAGAAGGTAGATTTGTAAAATGGATTGTTTTCCCTTGGGGATGATATTTGAGTTCATGAGGTAAATTAATGGGGAGCTGTATCTGTGCCCCAGATTTCACCAGTGCCTTGAACTCCATTTGGCTAAATAACTTGTCTCTTGGCCTCACTGTTTTATTTGTTTTAAAAACTTTTCAACAGAAGCATTTTCTCATTGCTGAAACTTTATTTCCCCAAATGCAGTATATTCATTCATTCATTCATTCATTCATTCATTCAAAACAGTTAAATGCCAACTTCCCATCCAACTAGGGCCCTTAAGGCAGTGAACATCAAAATATTTCAACATTAAGATAAAATAAAGTGTGTGTGTACACACACACAATTCTATAAAAAAATATAAACACACATAACACCAAAAAGTTATTGGAGTGTACCAAACCAACAAAGAAGTCTTCACTTGCTAGTAGAAGCCAATAGAGGGAAACAGATAAATCTCCCTGGGGAGAGAGTTCTAAAATGTTGGTGCCATGACCAAAAAGACCCTTCCTTGAGTTGCCACCCATCAAGCCTCAAGTGGCAGGGTCACAAAGCAGGGCCTCTGAATATGGTAGGATCATATGAAAGAAGCTGGTCATTAATGTATGCTGCCACCAAGCCATACACAGCTATAAGCTCAATACCTTCATTTACAGTAAAAGATGCTACTATTACAAAACAGTCATCCACTCATTTTCTTAAACATTTCCCATTAATTATATAGTTTAACTAATCTAGCAAAAAAGTTATACTATACCTTAGGATCAAAATTCACACTAAGGAGCCCATGTTTGTGATTGCGTTTAATTAGTGGTTGATCTAAATTAAACTGACAAACATCATCCACCTTGGATTTCCATTTACAATAGATCTCTTCTTCATACTGATCAAGCAAAGTCAGCATCTCTATATATTTTTGATAGATTAAAGCACTTTCTGAGTTTTCCAGGATTCTAAAAACAAAGACATTTTATACTAGCAAGATTCTAAATGACTGGAATAGTTACAGAAATGTGGCCAAATACAGAGAAGACTCATTTTGTACAAAGTCTACAGCCTGGGTTTCTTCAGTATTAGCAATAGCTTCAACAGTAAAGTTTACTACAAATCAAGGAACAAAATAGGAGTTAAAACTATTATTTAAAACGCAGGCCTATTGGTGATGTGTGTATTAAATCTAATGTTGGTTGCCTGCTTCAGGTGCACTGTGGCTAGCTGTGTGTGTGATAAACTTGTTTCCCATTGTTTCTCACTTTTATTTCTCATGGCTCCTTTACCCTTTTTGCATTGCTGTCTCTGTCCATTGCCTCATCTCACCTTCAGACCTCTGTCTCCTTCCCCTCTTCATTCAGTCTTCGTGGCTCTAACAGAGAGCTGCCTCCCAGTGTTTGAAGTATGTACTGAATGTGGCCAGATAGTTTGTAGCTGGCTGATTGTGGGAAGAACACTTCTTATATCAAATGACTTTGTCTCACCTTTCTTTCACTTGGTTCCTGTTTCCTGTAGGTTTGTCACCTTTTCCCTTGCAAGTTTCCTAGACCCTTATGAAACTTCCTGATAGACTGAAACCTGTAACTGCTACTATTGCTGTTAAAACTACAGCATCTGCAATTAGTGTTAAGTATTCTGGATATACAAATTAAGCAATGAGAGGGATTGGTCCACTGGCTGCTGATGTCACAATCTCCTTTTGTTATGCATTAAGTGTGATTGTTCCTGCTTATTCTAGCAGGTGGTAGGTACAGGATGCCTTTCTCCCAGCTAAAATCCAAACACGGTTATTACCTTCCCTCCAACAGGAGTAAAGTACAAATGCAAAATGTAGTTTCTCCTCATATTGCTGAAATGAGGACATTTAATATTTTATCAGTTTTAATATACAACTACAAACAGCAGTAAAGAAAGATTATGAAATATATCTGATGTGTGAGGAATATTATTTTGCGCTTCCCTGCTATTTCCTGTCCCTTCTCTGAAAGCCCCCTGAAAGACTCTCATTCTGCTAGCTGTGTTCCTCCTACCCACTACCAACCTACCTTTATCTGCCTCCCATCTTCACATCTTCTCCTCATTCCCTCCCCTGGCAGCCTCTCCCCACAAAAATTCTGGCTACATTACATGGTGCAAATTGCTGGGCCAGGCTCAGTTGTGTGATGCCGACCAGATCACATCCAGTTGCACAGAAGATTGTGCCCGATACTTCACTTTCTCTTGTATCCTCCTTTTCCACCACACCACTTCCTTTTCCCCTCCTCTTGACAGCCCTATATCCTCAACTTTCTTTGCTTCCTTCTCCCCTTTCCATACACCAAAAACTCACCTTTATCTGCCCCCCATCTTCATGTCCAGATATTATTTTACTTCATTCTCTAAAATGGAGACCCAAAGCAGCTTCATAATTCTCTTTGTTTCCATTTTATCTTCATAACATCCCTGTGAGAGTGTGTGTGGCTGGCCTAAAGTCTTCCAGTGAGCTTTCAGGGCAGAGTAGAGATTCAACCTAGGTCTCTCAGATTGAAATCTGAAACTGTAACCACTACATCACACTGGCTATTGTGGGGTGACTGATGTTGAACAATGGCAAGCAGCTGGGCTTGGGTGAGTCATGCAAGTCAGGTGGTAAGAAGTCACTTAGTAGTTGCTTCTAGGTCTGTCCCTGCTGAGTCTTCCCTCATAGTCCAAAAACAGCCCTGCTATCTCCTCCCTCTGCCTTTTACTGACCAAAACGCCAGCAATACAGTTGTTCGCCTGTCAACCACCACTGAAGGCATTTGTTTCTTTAAACTACAGAAACTGCTTCTATCGTTGGGAGGATTAGCACCTCAATGTTTTGGTTTAGGTTTCAGAGGGGTTGGGGTTTTTTTGCAAAGCTGGGACTTTTCTCAGGTTTGTAGAAAGTTCTCTCTTATACCCGACCATAACTCCAGTCTCTGTTTTAAGGATACACAGATGGGGCAACACTAAGAATTAGATATACTGATGATCAATGTTCCTCTAAACTGCAGAGTCTTGTGAGCAAAAATTCTACTTTGTGAACTACTGGCATTAAAGTTGTGAGCTACTGCATAAATTAATGTGTTCTGGGGTAAGTAAGTAAGTAAGTAAAATTTTATTTATATCCCGCCCTCCCCCGCCGAAGCAGGCTCAGGGCGGCTAACAGCATTTCAAGTAAACAATACAATAATAAAAACATTAAATTCACATTAAAATTCACATTAAAACCAGTCAATAGTCAATAATTAATTAAAACATTCCTAAATTAACACTGGCGGTAAACATTATTAACCTGGCGGTAAACATTAATTCAGTTATTGGTGAACGCCTGTTTGAAGAGGGCGGTCTTGCAGGCCCTGCGGAACTGGTCTAAGTTCCGCAGGGCCCGCACCTCCTCTGGGAGTTGGTTCCAGAGTTGTGGGGCCGCAACGGAAAAGGCCCGAGTGCGGGTGCTTTGAAGTTTAACTTCTTTTGGCCCAGGGATATTCAGTCTGCTTTTCCCCACTGACCTCAGTGCTCTCTGGGGCTCATATGGGGAGAGACGGTCCCTCAGGTAGGTCGGTCCTTGGGTCATCCTTCCTGAGCTAAAACAAAAATATGTAAGCTGGAGGGTAAAAATCTGTGAGCCAAGACCTGCCTATCACATTAGACACAGTAAGTGAAACTGAGGCTCCGCGCCTGTCTTCAGATTTAGTACTGGACCACTTCGACCCACTCAGCCTGGAGGAAGTCGATGGAATTCTCTCTGCTGCTCGCCCAACAACATGTGATTTGGACCCTTGCCCCTCTTGGCTGATTAAATCCTGCCAGAGGGAGCTTAGATGTCCTCTACGGGACATCATAAATAGATCCCTCTTAGAGGGGCATTTTCCAGCGCCTCTGAAAGAGGCCTTGGTCCGGCCCCTCTTGAAAAAACCTACAGCAGACCCGGCCGAATTGGCAAACTACCGACCGGTGTCCAATTTACCATTTTTAGGTAAAATTATCGAGAGGGCAGTGGCGTTACAGCTACAGAGATTTCTAGATGACGCTTCTGTCTTAGACCCGTGCCAGTCTGGCTTCCGACCGGGCCACGGGACGGAGACGGTCCTGGTCGCCTTGGTGGACGACCTCCAGCGGCAACTGGATCGAGGCGGTGCGGCAATACTGATGTTACTAGATCTGTCGGCTGCGTTTGATACAGTCGACCATCGGTTGCTGATCCACCGCCTCGCCGACATAGGGGTTGAGGGGCTAGCCTTACAATGGCTTTCCTCCTTCCTCATGGGTCGGGGACAGAGGGTGGCGATTGGGGGTGAGCGATCCCAGAGGCGCACACTAGACTGTGGGGTGCCCCAGGGAGCAGTTCTCTCCCCGATGTTATTCAACATCTATATGCGCCCCCTCGCCCAGATTGCCCGGAGATTTGGGCTGGGTTGCCATCAATACGCAGATGACACCCAGCTCTATCTACTAATGGACGGCCGGCCCGCCTCCGCCCCGGGGAACCTGGATCGGGCTTTGCGGGCTGTTGCAACGTGGCTTAGACTGAGTGGGCTGAAGTTAAATCCAGCGAAGACAGAGGTTCTCCATGTGGGTCGTGGCACTCTGGGGAAGGAAATATCTCTCCCGGCCTTTGACGAGGCGCCGCTGAAGACGGCGCAGCGGGTAAAGAGCCTGGGCGTCTTACTGGAGCCTTCATTATCAATGGAGGCCCAGATAACAGCCACTGCCAAATCAGCCTTCTTCCACCTGAGGCGGGCGAGGCAGCTGGCCCCTTTCCTAGAGCGTCAGGACCTAGCAATGGTGATCCACGCGACGGTCACCTCAAGATTGGACTACTGTAACGCTCTCTACATGGGGCTGCCTCTGTACCGGACCCGGGAGCTGCAGCTAGTGCAGAACGCGGCGGCCAGGCTGCTACTTGGTCTCCCAAGATGGGAGCATATACGGCCAGGGCTGCGCGGACTGCACTGGCTGCCAATCGTATACCGGATCCAGTACAAAGTGCTGGTCATAACCTTTAAAGCCCTATATGGCCAAGGACCGACCTACCTGAGGGACCGTCTCTCCCCATATGAGCCCCAGAGAGCACTGAGGTCAGTGGGGAAAAGCAGACTGAATATCCCTGGGCCAAAAGAAGTTAAACTTCAAAGCACCCGCACCCGGGCCTTTTCTGTTGCGGCCCCACAACTCTGGAACCAACTCCCAGAGGAGGTGCGGGCCCTGCGGAACTTAGACCAGTTCCGCAGGGCCTGCAAGACCGCCCTCTTCAAACAGGCGTTCACCAATAACTGAATTAATGTTTACCGCCAGATTAGTAACGTTTACCGCCAATGTTGACTTAGGAATGTTTTAATTAATTATTGATTATTGACTGATTTTAATGTGAATTTTAATGTGAATTTAATGTTTTTATTACTATTGTTTACCTGAAATGCTGTTAGCCGCCCTGAGCCTGCTTCGGCGGGGAGGGCGGGATATAAATAAAATTTTACATTACATTTTACATTACAGCTAGTTCATGCTAACTCAGCTTAGAGGGAACACTGCTGATTATAGTGGCTCATTTTATGATTTTATTTGACCTAGCCCGATCAGCTATAATCAAGTACCCAGCTGTTGCAGAATTGTGTTCTGCTTTCCATAGCTCAAAACAAAAGCTGAAATTTCTATCCTGGTGATGCATGACAAGACCAGGGAGCAAGAATCCGCTAAGGTTCATTAAGTAACGTGAGAACTGCTTCATGTATGGGGAATCTGTAGCCTCATAATTAATTGACTTTTCCAGCACATAAACAAGAGGATTTTAGGACTTCCTGTTTGGCTGGAAGACAGTCTGCAGCTCCCCAACAGAGGGGGATTTTAGTGTCACTGTTCAGGGTATTAAAGACCCCTGATAAGGTCTATGCTCATTAACCCTAGGCAAGGGTTAACCCAAGACGACTTATCTTCCTTTAATGCTGTTGATATCGATCTGGAGGAGGCAGGAAGCTGACTCCCTCAGTTCTTGATGTCCGGCAATGGAATTTGTCAACCATCGTCTGCAGTGACTCTAAAGTGACTTCGGTCACTTAAGGCTGTCGGAATCCAAGCACTCTAGAAGGACTGATTTTAATTGCAAGAAAAGAACAGCCGGGGGAGTTGAGAACATCTAAAAGGTACGCTCATCATTCTTATCTTCACTCTGAGAGACTTTGAATATAATTTAAACACTGAGTGGATTAACAACAGACGAAGGCAAAGCATAATTGAATGGAAAAAAAACTTTTACCTTGTTAAGCTGAGCTCTGTGGCTTTGGAAGTGAACAACAGAAAAAAAAAAACCCTCAAGATAAGAGTGAAAAAATTGGCAGTCGGAGGCTGGTGACGTAGAAGAAAGAAAAGAGAGTTGCCGTGTATATATGCCCATAAACTGCAGAACCTTGAATGAACTGAGCTGAGTGGGGGCATGGTGGGAAAAGAATTCAGCTTGTGAAAATTGAACGCCGTAAAAATAATTGCCTTCAAAGATATTTGGAGAAAAGACATATTGTTGTGGATTTTTGTAATTGCGGTTTCTTCATGCAGCTCATAAAACTGCGAGATTAGACACGAGATCAGTCTGAGCTGTGACAGGAAGTAAAACAAAAAGGGGCTGGACAATAAATCAGAGCCTATAAGGATTACAAGAGCTGTGACATCCGACCTTTGAACTAGGAAGGAATTGAGTCCAAGACTCAGACCAAGAAAGACGAAGAGAGACCTCTCTAGGCTGGAACTGTACCATAGAGAAATAACGATTGCCATTTTAAAAGGGAGAAAAACGGTCAAAATTGTTAAAATTCAATATCTTTGCTCAGGAAGAAGGGAGAAAAACGAAACTAGTCTCACCTGAAAGAACTGGCTTTAAGCTATTGGATTGGATGCTAAACTTTATGTGGGGATTTTTTTAAGGTTTGGTGATTTTTTATATGTCAGTAGAAAGAACAACACGTGCAAGAGCCCAATCATTTGACAAGATGCAGTCTCAATTTGACGCTCTGGAGGCAAAAATGTTAAAAGCTATGGACAAATTGCATTTGGCAATAAAAAAAGATATTAAAAAAGAAGTTGGAGACCTTAGGAAGGAGATAGAGGGTCTTAAGGAAGAGACTCAAAATAAAGTGAAAGAGGTAGAGATGAAAGTGGATACACAGGCCTCTGCCTTGCTAAAAATTCAAGAAAAGGTCATAATACACGACTGTAAGTTGCTGGAGTCACAAGTGCGTCTAAGAGGGGTACCTGAAAAAGAAGAGACAGATTTAAAAGGTTATATGGTGGATATCATCACTGAGTACATAGAAGAAGACCCTGACAGATTTAAGAGTATGTTGGAGGGTGCCTATAGAGTTAACTCAGTTTATGCGAAAAATAAAGGCCTGCCAAGAGACATCGTCATAAGATTAAGATCAAAAGAGGTGGCAGAGAAAATCTTGAGGAAAGGGTACCAAAAAGCCTGGGCAATAGAAGGGAGCAGAGTTAAAATAATGAAAGAGCTACCAAGAGAAGTGATCAGCGATAGGAAAAAGTATAAGAAGCTAACCGATCAGTTGCGTGCAGAGGGCACAAGATATAGATGGATAATACCAGAGGGTCTTGGATTTGAACAAAATGGCAAAAGGATTACAATAAGAAGCGAACAAGAGATGCATAGCTTTTTTGAAGAAAATAAAGAACCAACATCATAATGGAGTACAAATTACTATCTTGGAATATAAATGGACTAAATTCACCACAGAAAAGAAGGAGAACATTTCATTGGATTAAAAAGCAAAAATGTAATATAATTTGTTTTTTTTGTTTTAAACAATTTATTGGTAGCATATGGTTACAAAGCTTATCTATTTCTTAATTTTTTTCTTTTTTTTTCACATTAACCCATATGACATTTCCATCCCCCCTCCCTCCAATGTTGACTTCCCCGAGGTTATAAGTTCAAATCCATACTAAAGGCACTTCTGATTGCTCAAAGTTCCGTATATATATTCTTACAACTAAAAAAATGTCCAATATTTCTTTACTTTCCAAGTTTTCTCCATATATCCTTTAAATTTTCTCCACTCCCTTTTGAATATCTCTAAATCATAGTCTCTTAGTGTTCTGGTTAATTTGTCCATTTCACACCACGATAAAACTTTCATGGTCCATTCCCATTTCTCTGGTATTTTTTCTTGCTTCCAAAGCTGCGCGTACAAAGTCCTAGCAGCTGATAACAGGTACCAAATTAAAGTCCTGTCTTCTTTTGGGTATTTTTCTAATTGTAATCCAAGTAAAAACGTCTCTGCAATTTTCTTAAAATCATAGCCCAAAATTTTGGTAATTTCTTGTTGTATCATCTTCCAAAATTCTTTCGCTGGTTTTCTCTCGTCCCCGTATTTCTTGTATTTTATCCAAGTATTTAGTAATGTATTTCTGACATAGTGGTGAGAGAAAAAACCATCCATTTTATTCTTCCCATAATACATGTATGCATGCCAGCCGAATCTATTTCCGTGAGCTTCTAACCACAAAGGTTTTTTATCTAACAGCATTATCCAATCTTTTATCCATGTCAAACAAACTGCATCGTGGTATAGTCTTAGATCGGGAAGTTGAAAACCTCCTCTCTCTTTGGCATCCGTTAAGATCTTCATCTTTATCCTTGGTTTCTTTCCGGCCCAAATGAAATCAGAGATTTTCCTTTGCCATTTGTTGAATTGTTTTGCTTCTTTTACAATCGGGATGGTTTGAAACAAATACATTATCCTTGGCAAAATATTCATTTTGATTGCAGCTATCCTGCCCAGTAAGGACAAGTTGAGTTTATTCCATTTCATCAAATCTCTGGAAGAACTCAATGAAGATATCAACTTGTCAAAGCATTAAGGAGAACTGTTTTAAAATGATGTATAGGTGGTATATGACTCCGAAAAAATTGGCTAAGATAAGTAAGAAAATGTCGGATAGATGTTGGAAATGTAAAAAACATGAAGGTTCTTTCTTCCATATGTGGTGGACATGTGAAAAAGCGAAAGAATTTTGGAAGATGATACAACAAGAAATTACCAAAATTTTGGGCTATGATTTTAAGAAAATTGCAGAGACGTTTTTACTTGGATTACAATTAGAAAAATACCCAAAAGAAGACAGGACTTTAATTTGGTACCTGTTATCAGCTGCTAGGACTTTGTATGCGCAGCTTTGGAAGCAAGAAAAAATACCAGAGAAATGGGAATGGACCATGAAAGTTTTATCGTGGTGTGAAATGGACAAATTAACCAGAACACTAAGAGACTATGATCTAGAGATATTCAAAAGGGAGTGGAGAAAATTTAAAGGATATATGGAGAAAACTTGGAAAGTAAAGAAATATTGGACAATTTTTTAGTTGTAAGAACATATATACGGAACTTTGAGCAGTCAGAAGTGCCTTTAGTATGGATTTGAACTTATAACCTCGGGGAAGTCAATATTGGAGGGAGGGGGGATGGAAATGTCATATGGGTTAATGTGAAAAAAGAAAAAATTAAGAAATAGATAAGTTTTGTAACCATATGCTACCAATAAATTGTTTAAAACCAACAAGAGGATTTTAGTGCAAAATCTATAATACAAACTTTTTCCCACCACGAAATTTCTTAAAATATAATTGCCTTTACAAACACCATCAGGTTTCAGAAAAACTACAGGCCTTTACAGGTTTTTTTTTTAATTTACAACATAGATGAATACCAACCATATTTCTGTAGTTACCATATCAGTTTCAGATAAGAGTTTTTATATGAGATGGGGGAAACTGTAAAATAATTAATACTACTCCCTTTAAAGCAAGATACTGAACAATGACATTGCAGTTATAATGCTTTTTATGGACAAGTATATATCTGTCTCATTTCTAAATCCAGTGAGTTAATACTTACGGGTGAGACAGGAATGAGAAGTCTGACCAAAAAGAATGTATACGGCTTTTAATTTCTTGGGACCATTTAAGATTTCCAGAAGTAAATGGCATGTTTTTATGTACTAATTCATTCCCCTCTTCCACCTATAGTTGTTAAAAATATATATGAGTTATTATAGATATAGAAATCATGAGCAAACTGTGCAAGGGATATTTTGTTCTTATGCCACTCCCTACCTGCTTAATGTGCTCATCATATAAGTGTTTGCAGTTGCGCAGCTCTTCATCAAACATCTGCAGTAAAATTTTGTAATTTGGACTAAAAATATCTGCAATAACAGGCTTCTCCAGAAAATATCCAGAAATGGCTAAAAGCTATAGAGATAAAAGACAGGGTAAGATCTCCTGATATTTAATACATTAATGCAGTTTTCTTTCTCTCATCTTGAACACACACACACACACATCAAAGGAAACCAAAACAGTCTGCAAAAAGGAAGTAAAATCTATATGTCACAAAAGTAAACGGCAAAACTGACAGAAACTTTGTTTTAACCTACTGTACCAGGGACAAATACGTTAGAAAAACTGAGTATACTTCCCACAGGCAATGGTGTGGGAGTTATATTATTCAGTTGATTTATTCAAATCGTCCCTTGATTTATACAGATTACATAATCAGTTTTTTTTCTTCCTAGAGAATTTAGTTACCTTGATGCATATTTTAAAGGCACGGAATACACAGATCCAGTGGTAGGGTTGCCAGCCTTTAGGTGGGGCCTGGAGATCTCCCACATTTACAATTGACCACCAGCTGGCAGAGATCAGTTTCCCTGGAGAAAATGGCTGCTTTGAAGGGTGAACTCTATGGCACTGTGCCTCCCCTCCCCAGGATCCATCCCCAAAGTCTCCAGGTATTTTCCTACACAGACCTGGCAACCCTAATGCTATGTCAACACTAATACACAGTTTAAAACAAGTAAACAACTATACAGGGCATTACAGTTGCACAATATAAATATTATTACTGAGTGTAACTGCCAATAAGCAAACATAAACTACAGTGCTGATATTGCCCTGGAATAAGTATATTCATGTGCTACTTGAACTGAAAATTTAGAAATAAACTGTTCATTAATAATTCTCCTAAGTATCATATGTTAATGGCAAGGGAACAAGAAAATATTGTTTTTAACAGATTTTTGTACACTGCATATTAAGTGCAAGCCATAACTCTCTGTCCATTCTGAAGCAAGTATTAAGTTCAGATACAGCATTAAAATGTTTTCAAACACTATGGTTCTTATGATAGTAGTTAAATCAGCTAAGCAGAGTTCACACTTTTTTTAAAAAAATTCTCACATACAAAATCAATACTAGGAAAGGTTACTTATAGAAAAGAATATGTTTTGAAGAGTACAAAGTGGCTGTCATTGCATAGGGGCCAAAAATTATACAAGTTACCCAGTATCATAAATTATATCATGAAGTCTGAAATGTTATTGTTCATGGATTGATAAAGGTCTAGATCTGCGAAACAATATGACTATTTCCAAATGCCCAAAACAGCTTTGAGCATGAGTTTCTTGAACACTGCTTCCATCTTTCTACCACAGCTACCCTCTTTTATACAGAGGGGAATGAGACTAGTAATAATGCCTGTTGTGGATAGAAATACAATGGGCACTAGAAATTTGTGGTGAGTGAGTGTCATGGACTTGGGGGGGGGACTGGGGGGGAGAGACAGATAGAAGGAGGCAGCTGTAACCATCAACCTAACTTTATTTGTCCCTCTGACTACAGCTTTCCATCTCCTCCCCCCTCCCTGCAGCCTCCATTAAGAACAGTCTTTCTCTGCCGCAGGGACCAAAACAGCTTACATCATTTTCCTCTCCCCCTTTTGATCCACATAGCAATCCTGTGAGGCAGGTAGACTGAAAGTCTGTGACTGGTTCAAAATTACCCAGTCAGCTTCCACAACAAGAACCTAGGTCAGGCAGACTCTGTTCTGAAGCACTGACTACCATGTCACAGTGGCTGTCATAGGTTGGCTGCTACTGAACAGGAATGCTTGTTAAGTCATGCCAGTCAGGTATCATCAAATCACCTAGAGGGAGCTGCCAGGTCTAGGGCAGGAAACCTCCAGGTAGAGGCTGAAGATCTCTCGGTATCTCCAGACAACAGATCTCTTTCCCCATCCTGGAAAAAAATAATGGCTTTGGAGGGTGGGTCGCCAACTGGGGCCTCTTCACAAAGTGTGGCTTCCGTAGATGAAACCACAAAATCTCCAGGAATTTTCCAACCTGGAGCTGGCAACTGTAGTCAGGAGTAGCCCCAATGATTTCTCCCTCAAAGGCCAAAATAGGCCTTTAAAAGGCCTCCCTCCCCCCGGCCTTTTACTGACAGAACCAAGTTAATTGGCTAGCAACAGGTACTGAAAGGAAAAAGAAGGCAGCTTCCCCAGTCTTCCCAATCTTAAACACAGGATGCCATATTCTCTCTTTTCTCTCTCTCTTTCTTGAACACTGATTCCATCTGCATCTTGAATAAAAAGTCACTGTTCTGCTGGATGGGATGTCATTTTTTTGTCTATGTTCTCTCTGGCTGTTTGGTTCCCCAGGGGAGGGGGAAGACACCTCAGCCAATTGAGGGAAGGCTTTCTGTGCTGTTTCCCTCCTCCTCCCTCCCTCAGACAATCGAGGGAAGGCTTTCTGTGGTAGTTCCCTCCTCCTTCCATCAGCTAATCTAGGGAAAGCTTTCTTTCTCTCTAGTGCGAAGCAGTGCCTCAATCCTCAGCCAATGGAATGCAACAGACCATGAGTGGCGGTTGATGGGGCAATGGTTGATGCTCATCCCTCAACCAATGGGAGACCGTATTTGGCCACCCCATAGCACTTTCATTATAGAGAGGATTGTTCCTTAAATATGCTTCTTTCAGTTTTACTTGCTATGAATATACCAAAATATCCATTTTGGTTTTCAGTAAGTTCCATTTTACTCAATAAAAGGGAATAACTGAATGAAACAAAAGTTCATAAATTAATACAACTGACCTTAAATGCGGATTCTAAACCTGAACACTCAAGAAATCCCACACAAAAAATTGTTCCAAGACGTCTTTCATATTCCAGCGTTTTGTGTTTAAAATGGTCATAGTCTTTATCAAATTCCTATGGAATATAAATACGCATGAGTACTTGGAAATAAGCCTCAATTGAAAAGAGTTTAGAACCGGCAAGTATTCATAGAGTAGCAGCTGAAGAAAAAGTGGAGAAAAATGCTAAATAAAGGCAGAAAAATTAATCTTATTAATTACACAACTTGTCACGCTAAAAGACAGCACCATCAGTTCCCACAAACAAAACATGAAAAGTCAGGACTTGCCAAATGTTATGTAATACCAATCTATCCACTACCCAACTCTCATGCATAAGGGCTGTACTTAACTATGGCTGAATTATGCTTAAGAAAATTGGTGATATTTGTAGAAGAAAAGTTTTGAATCACTGCCAACCAACACTAGTCCTCACCTCACTTTCTTATGTGGTATCTCCTTAGTTTTCTTACATGTTTTAACAAGCCTTACTTATCTATCTGTAACTGCAAGATGTACTGATCAAACAATGTCTACTATTCAACTAAATGTCTGCAATATTTTAAGTCTACAGAATACACAATGAGTTGAACACAATGATGCTGTTAAGGTAAACTCAGTGTAGTTTATTATATGTGGCCTTTGCCAAACAAAAGGTAAATTTTAAATACCTCCATCTTTTTAAAGGAATCAGTAGCTGCCAAATACTTTTCTATGTGACAATGCTCATTTAAAACAATGACATAATTATGGCTAAATAGAAAAATTATTTTACTGTCATCTTTTAGTAGTTAAAGCAGCAATCCTGAGCACAGCAAGGTTCTTTAATTCCATTTACTTCCATTAGATTTAAACATCTTGACTGTAGACAGGATTGCAATCAAAAGCTGCTTTACTGATTTTCTTAAGAGCTACTCTGAAATAAATAGGTTTCTTGTAGCAGAGGAAGGCACCACGGTAGAACTTTTAACATAGACCATTTTTTAAAAGTAGGGCAACCCAAGCATTCAAGTATGTGTTCTCACACTTAAAAGCGGTATGGGTAGAGCTGCCAAGCCCCCACCAGGGGTGGGTGATTCCCTGGCTTGGGGGACCCCAATCTGCTAGCATGGAGCAGGCTGAAGGGGATATCCCCACCCTTAAAGAGCCCTGTCATCACACAATATGCCCTGTGCGATGACATCACCCATCGTTCCGGGCACGTCACACCAAGGATGCTCTAGGATTCACAGTAAAACTTTATAGTACCACAGAGTCTTTACCATAAATCCCTGGCACAATGTGCCATGCACACTGATGTCACTTCTGGGTGATGTCATTGCACAGGGCATATCATGTGATGACGAGGTTCTTTGGGGGTGGGGATCCCCCCAACAGTGTGCAAGAGGAATCTCCCACCACAGTGGCAGAGGAACTTCGCAACCCTAAGTATGGGAGAATTGAATCACATGCATTTTCGCAAATGTAAAAGGTCCTTATGTCTTCTGAGTACAACTTTTTTCCCAACAGAGATCTACACAAAACACGATAGAGCATTACTTTTAGTGAACAAGAGGAAACATATCTAATCACTAATATTATTTGATTGCATTGCAAATTAATAAAATTCCTAACTTTATTGCTGGGCCTTCTTCGAAATATTCAGATTTAGTTTAACGTTTCATACAATTTCACCCACACTTAATCAAGCTGGACACATCATGCAATTAACAAACATGTATAGCATTTTGTCTTATACTGAACCATCTAGCTAACAACTATTCTTCCTAACTAGGAGCCTGCCTTTATGCGGCATTTATGGACCTTAGGGCTGCTTTCAGTCAAGTCCCTAGATCCTGCTTCTGAGCTAAATTGGTTAAAACAACAACAGACAAAAGGCTGCTTTGGTTAATTTTTAGGCTATATGAGAATCCCACTGCACAAATTCACTGCAGATTTGAGGGGCAACTCATCAATATTATTTACCTTTCAAAGGGTGTTAATGCTGTCTTTTAACCCTTGTTTTTTTAAATTTCTATACAAATGATATGATACCTTATATTAAAAAAATCACACACCTACAGTGGCTGGATATGAAATCCCTGATCTGCTTTATGCAGATGATAGAGTGTTGTTATGAAGATCCGAATTGGGTTTCCACAAAGTATTAAATAAGTTCACTGGCCTTCTAAAAAAAAACAACAACAACCAACTCTGGTTTTATTCAGAAGACTTTGACTATTAAGAGAGGGCAAACAGAGAATGTGGATCAGTTCAAATATTTGGGAGTGGTATTCAGCCATTCAGGTAACCAGCTCAAGGCTGACTCGGCCTTTCATCCTTCTGAGGTTGTTAAAATGAGTACCCAGCTTGCTGGGGGTAAAGTGTAGATGACTGGGGAAGGCAATGGCAAACCACCTCGTAAAAAAAGTCTGCCATGAAAATGCCGTGCTGTGACTTGAGTCAGAAGCAACTGGTGCTTGCACAGGGAACTACCTTTACCTTAAAAAAAAAAAAATTCAGCCATAACCTTTCTTGGAGACCCCCTATCCATAAAGCAAGAGAAATTGCTGGAACCAACTCAAAAGCTCTCCCAAGGTCAAAGATCTCCTCAGATCAAAGGTTTGCTCAATTTGTTACTTTTACTGCATACTGCTGTTTTGTTGCTTTCGCATGCTCATGCTACTCAGATAGGGTGGCCAGACCGTCCCGGTCTCCCGGGACATTCCCGGATCTGGCCACCCAATCCCGGATCCCGGGCTGCCTATACCGGGACCATTAAAGGTCCCGGTTTAGGCAGCCCCGGAGCCGGTGGGCCGCGGGCGCGGGCGGGGAAGGCGGGGAGTGAGGGAGGGAGCGTCCCTGCGCCTGCGCAGGGCCCCTGCGCACGCGCAGGGACGCTCCCACCCTCACTCCCCGCCTTCCCCGCCCGCGCGCGGGGCCCGGCGGCAGTGGTGGAGGCCTCTCCGTGGCCTCCGCTGGTCGCTGGAAGCCCTCCAGAGACTCTGGAGGGCCTCCAGCGACCAGCGGAGGCCGCGGGGCACCCGGCGCTGGTCCCGAAAGGCCTTCCAGAGCCTCTGGAAGGCCTTCGGGGACCAGCGCCGGCCAGCGAAGGCTTCCCCGCGGCCTCCGCTGGTCCCTGGAGGCCCTCCAGAGTCTCTGGAGGGCCTCCAGGGACCAGCGGAGGCCGCGGGGAAGCCGCGGGGCACCCGGCGCTGGTCCCGGAAGGCCTTCCAGAGCCTCTGGAAGGCCTTCCGGGACCAGCGCCGGCCAGCGAAGGCTTCCCCGCAGCCTCCGCTGGTCCCTGGAGGCCCTCCAGAGTCTCTGGAGGGCCTCCAGGGACCAGCGGAGGCCGCGGGGAAGCCGCGGGGCACCCGGCGCTGGTCCCGGAAGGCCTTCCAGAGGCTCTGGAAGGCCTTCCGGGACCAGCGCCGGCCAGCGAAGGCTTCCCCGCGGCCTCCGCTGGTCCCTGGAGGCCCTCCAGAGTCTCTGGAGGGCCTCCAGGGACCAGCGGAGGCCGCGGGGAAGCCGCGGGGCACCCGGCGCTGGTCCCGGAAGGCCTTCCAGAGGCTCTGGAAGGCCTTCCGGGACCAGCGCCGGCCAGCGAAGGCTTCCCCGCGGCCTCCGCTGGTCCGTGGAGGCCCTCCAGAGTCTCTGGAGGGCCTCCAGGGACCAGCGGAGGCCGCGGGGAAGCCGCGGGGCACCCGGCGCTGGTCCCGGAAGGCCTTCCAGAGCCTCTGGAAGGCCTTCGGGGACCAGCGCCGGCCAGCGAAGGCTTCCCCGCGGCCTCCGCTGGTCCCTGGAGGCCCTCCAGAGTCTCTGGAGGGCCTCCAGGGACCAGCGGAGGCCGCGGGGAAGCCGCGGGGCACCCGGCGCTGGTCCCGGAAGGCCTTCCAGAGGCTCTGGAAGGCCTTCGGGGACCAGCGCCGGCCAGCGAAGGCTTCCCCGCGGCCTCCGCTGGTCCCTGGAGGCCCTCCAGAGTCTCTGGAGGGCCTCCAGGGACCAGCGGAGGCTGCGGGGAAGCCGCGGGGCACCCGGCGCTGGTCCCGGAAGGCCTTCCAGAGGCTCTGGAAGGCCTTCCGGGACCAGCGCCGGCCAGCGAAGGCTTCCCCGCGGCCTCCGCTGGTCCGTGGAGGCCCTCCAGAGTCTCTGGAGGGCCTCCAGGGACCAGCGGAGGCCGCGGGGAAGCCGCGGGGCACCCGGCGCTGGTCCCGGAAGGCCTTCCAGAGGCTCTGGAAGGCCTTCGGGGACCAGCGCCGGCCAGCGAAGGCTTCCCCGCGGCCTCCGCTGGTCCCTGGAGGCCCTCCAGAGTCTCTGGAGGGCCTCCAGGGACCAGCGGAGGCCGCAGGGAAGCCGCGGAGCAGCCGGCGCTGGTCCCTGGAGGCCTCCAGAGGCCAGCGCCGGTAGCGGAGAGGCCCGGCGCTGGTCCCTGGAGGCCTCCAGAGGCCAGCCCCGGCAGCTCCCTCCCTCCCTCGTCGCGAGGCCGCCGCCGGAGGACTCCCCGCCGCCGCCGCCGCTGGATCCGCCGCCCTGGAATAAGGTAAGGGGGCCGAAAGCGGGGGGGGGCGGGGGGCGGCCTTCCTTTCTTCCCTCCCTCCTCCCTCCCTCCCTTCCTTCCTTCCTTCACTCCCTTCCCTTCCTTCCTTCCTTCCCTCCCTCCTCCCTTTCTTCCTTCCTTCCCTCACTCCCTTCCCTTCCTTCCTTCCCTCCCTCCTCCCTCCCTTCCTTTCTTCCTTCCTTCCTTCCCTCCCTCCCTTGCCTTCCTTCCTTCCCTCCCTCCTCCCTTCCTTTCTTCCTTCCTTCCCTCCCTCCCCCCTTCCTTCCTTCCCTCCCTCCCCCTTCCTTCCTTCCCTCCCTCCCTCCCCCTTCCTTCCTTCCCTCCTTCCTTCCTTCCTTCCTTCCTTCCCTCCCTTCCTTCCTCCCTTCCCTCCCTCCCTCCCTTCTTCCCTTTCTCCCTTCCTTCCTTCCCTCCCTCCCTCCTTATGTTGTTATGTGATGCAGAGTGTTGGACTGGATGGGCCACTGGCCTGATCCAACAGGGCTTCTCTTATGTTCTTATGTGACGCAGAGTGTTGGACTGGATGGGCCACTGGCCTGATCCAACAGGGCTTCTCTTATGTTCTTATGTGATGCAGAGTGTTGGACTGGATGGGCCACTGGCCTGATCCAACAGGGCTTCTCTTATGTTCTTATGTGACGCAGAGTGTTGGACTGGATGGGCCACTGGCCTGATCCAACAGGGCTTCTCTTATGTTCTTATGTGACGCAGAGTGTTGGACTGGATGGGCCACTGGCCTGATCCAACAGGGCTTCTCTTATGTTGTTATGTGATGCAGAGTGTTGGACTGGATGGGCCACTGGCCTGATCCAACAGGGCTTCTCTTATGTTGTTATGTGATGCAGAGTGTTGGACTGGATGGGCCACTGGCCTGATCCAACAGGGCTTCTCTTATGTTATTATGTGACGCAGAGTGTTGGACTGGAGGGGCCACTGGCCTGATCCAACAGGGCTTCTCTTATGTGACAATACTGACTTTGGTGGACCCAAGCACTGATTCAGTGTAAGGGAGCTTTGTGTTTGTGTCTTCTAGTGCAATTTTGTTCTCAGATCCTGTATTTACTTCATCAGTATATGGGATAAGGCACTTTCTCAACTGTGCTGCATAATGCAGCCTATTTATTTTGTCCTGTTGGCTCTGTTGGCTCTATCTGCGCCACCTTCATCACTTTCGGGGTGTGGATCCCCCAGTGGAGTGGTCTCCCGACTCCCTCCGCCGGCTGTTTCTGATAGCCCTGCGCCCCCTCTTTCATTTGATATGTGTCCCGTGCGGGTGCCACCCTCCCGCCGGGAGATGCCGCAAAATGAGCCCCCTTGAGGCTTATGGCGGCAGGGCTCGGGGGAAGCGAGCTAGACTGCTGTTCTTTTGAGGGGTTATAGAGTGTTTCGAGCCCGTCCCTGTGGCATCGGTCCCATCATTGTGGGGCCCAGGGGGCCGGCGCAGCGGCACGCTGAAGCAGCCTGTCGGTCACTTCCAGGTTCCTGTCCTGCATCTTGACCGGTGTTATTAGTGACAGGCTGCTTCGGCGTGCCGCTGCGCCGGCCCCCTTGGTCCCACAACGATGGGACCGATGCCACAGGGACGGGCTCGAAACACTCTATAACCCCTCAAAAGAACAGCAGTCTAGCTCGCTTCCCCCGAGCCCTGCCGCCATAAGCCTCAAGGGGGCTCATTTTGCGGCATCTCCCGGCGGGAGGGTGGCACCCGCACGGGACACATATCAAATGAAAGAGGGGGCGCAGGGCTATCAGAAACAGTCAGCGGAGGGAGTCGGGAGACCACCCCACTGGGGGATCCACACCCCGAAAGTGATGAAGGTGGCGCAGATAGAGCCAACAGAGCCAACAGGACAAAATAAATAGGCTGCATTATGCAGCACAGTTGAGAAAGTGCCTTATCCCATATACTGATGAAGTATATACAGGATTTGAGAACAAAATTGTTTCCGGCGGTGATATTTGGGGGATTTTTGGGGACGTCACAGGAAGTGCTGTGAAGTCACTTCCTGTTTCCGGCAGGTGACGCGGGGGAAATGATGTCACAGGAAGTGATGCCACTTCCTGTTTCCGGTGGTGGCATGACATCACCGGAAGTGACGTCACCGGAAGTGACGTCACTTCCTGTTTCCGGCGGCGCGCGCGCTTCGCGCACACCCCCCCCCCCCCACAACCCCCCCCCAGTGTCCCTGGCTGGCCTTCAGACATTATGGTCACCCTATACTCAGATCAAAGATTTGCTCAATTTGTTAATTTTACTGCTCTGTCATTGTACCATTTTACATTCTAAACCACTGCCTACCAGATAATTTTACTTCACTGTCATTGGTTCTTAAATCTGTACCATGTTGCATTCTGGGCCACTGCCTGCCAGCTATGTATGGCTCTGCTCAGCTATGTATGGCTTTGCTCACTGTGCTGGATTCCTCGTCTGATGAAGTGTGCTTAAGAGCACATGAAAGCTTACATTCTAAATAAAAATTGGTTGGTCTTAAAGGTGCAACTTGACTCCTGCTTTGTTCAACTGCTTCAGACCAACACGGCTGCCCACTTGGATCTAAGGTTCTTTTATTCAGTATGTTTAAAATAAACATAAAAGGTAAAAGATAAAGGTAGCCCACTGTGCAAACACCGAGTTGTAACCAACCCATGGGGTGACATCACATCATGACATTTTCTTGGCAGACTTTTTATGGGGTGGTTTGCCATTGCTTGCCCCAGTAATCTTCACGTTCCCCCCAGCAAACTGAGTACTCATTTTCCCAAACTCAGAAGGATGGAAGGCTGAGTCAATCTTGAGCCAGCTACCTGACATACGTTAGTTAAAACGCTGTATCTTTATTACTGTCTTACTACTAATTCATAACTGTTGCACAGTACTATATTATTGTATTTTGTTATGTTTATTTTGTGAAAATACAATAAACTTTTTTTTAAAAAAAGTAGTCAGTATATGATAGTGTTGACCACTACAACCTTCAATGCTAAAAATAATCCCCATGATTTTATTTGAGGCTGGTATCTAGAAAAGTGAAGTCTCCAAATCCGTGGACTTGCATACTCCTCCACTTCTTACATCAGATGGCAGGAGTTGTGTTGCTGGAACTGTACTTAGAGCAGAATTTGCACAATGCTGTTTTGAGTCTAGGGCCTGGATTGCTGCCTTCACATTGAGATTGAAGGCTTCTTACTTGGCACTCAATGCCCAAGGGGGTCTCTTATAATGGCTAGAGGAAGACAGCTACAGAAGTGTATGGGAAAGATACACAGATAACAGATTCAAATCGCTTGATCTCTCCCTTATAAAGCTTAGTAACATAAATTATCAAGAAGTGCTGAAGCTGATTAGGCTGAGGGTGTCCTATCTTGAGCAGGCCAATACATTAACCTGTACAAGATGTGTATGTTTCACCCTTGCACTTGGAATCCCTCCTTCTACGACTGTACTTTCATATGTGAAATTCCTTACAACCTCTTGTCATAGACATGCCTTCATGCTTGTCAGGTTGAATACCTTCCTGATTGCAGAAATAATGGGATGTTTTCCCAAAATCCCATATTCGGACACTCTGTGTGATTGTGCATCTGGAGCAACAGCAACATTGGATCATCTTCTAGTATTCTGCCATCAATGGGAAGTCCCCAGGTCCCTCTGGATTACTCCTGTTTTGCTTAAATATCAACTTTCCCTGGAAACCTTGATTGATATCTCCATCGTTGGCAGACTCAGGTCCAGAAATAATGTGCACCACCATGGCTAAATACATAACAACAGTAATCTCCCTAATGCATAGTTGAAATGGGCTTCTGTATCAACCACAAAAGATATGATGGGATTATTTACATGACCAACCATATTTAAATCAAGGTTTTGGAATTGTAGGAGAAGTTCATATTTTATCAATTCCTATTTTATTCTTTTTGCTTAAAGAAGGGAATACTTTACTTTTTAAACTATATATTATTTAACTATATTATAATTATATTATTTAACTATATATATATATATTTAAATAAATAAAATGCTTAAACAGAATACTTTACTTTTTAAACTATATATTATTCAAGGTCTTAAACTTCACAAATATGTGACTTTGTGATATCAATGTAATTTACTGTCTTGAATTTTGTCTTATTTGTTGTTACATAATCCTGTGCATTGCTTAATTGTTAAGATGTTGGGCATTAAGACCTCTGGTTAAATGAGCTAATAAATAAAGGAAAGATAAAGCATTTCCAGTAAATAATTTAACACAACAGCAAAACTGTTGTGTACTGTCCTAGTTCACTATTGCTGTCCTGACACAGTGATATTTTCAGACTATGACAAACTGGGAAGTTCTCTGGCTAACAAGTCCTAGCTTTTTATGCACCAGTGAGAAGACTTCCCAGTTTGCAGCTTGTTGTTATATTCAAACCATGGTTTATTTTTAACGCACTCTAGGATTGATCCTAGATTGATTGATCCTAGCACATATCCTAGTCCTAGTCTTTCTCACTTTAGCTATACCTGGATCAGACTTTACCTACTAAGAAAGATACACAGGTAATCTGCACCTCCTAGTTCTTCTCACTATAGCTGCTAAAAAGTTTTAATGATTAAAAAAATAGATAAATTGCAATATTACCATATTGTTGAAGTCTAAGGGGTTGTATGTACTCTCTATAAAAATTTTACATGACTCCATAAATTCTTCATTCAGCCTGTATATTTGATCATTCAAAATTTTTCCCTTGCTTCCACCAAATTCCAGCTTCTCCAGCTTTTCAAATTCAAGCATGATAACAAAAATATCCTAAAACAATAGATAAGACAATTAATTTTAGCCTCTCACACAATGAAAAACAGATTTAAATATATCTTTATACTTTTACACCTATTAGATAATTTGCTCTTCTAGCCTGCTTGCCCCATCCTTTTGGACAAAACAAGATTAATGAACAATTGGAAGCTCACTATATACACATTTTATTTACTATGAAAATGATGGATAAGTAATGGAAATGTCTGTTTCTAGAAGTGGGTTCTCTTAGAAACAGAAGCTTAGGACAACAAATCTTTTGCAAGGCAAATGCCCCTCCCTCTGGCCCCAGAACTGTTGATAAAGATGCTGTAAAATGTCACTCCTATTCTTAAGATGCAGCACAATTCATACTATAGAGCTTTTTCCTTTGTTCCTGCAGAGCTTTCAAGAGAATGCATGCTTTCTTTCATTGAATTTTCCTGCAGTAAGTAAGTAACTATATATCTACTCTACGAATCCCTCTATTTTATGCCATTTGAACAAAGCAGGAGTCAAGTCTCACCTTTAAGACCAACCAATTTTTTTTTAGAACGTAAGCTTTCATGTGCTCTTAAGCACATTTCATCAGACGAGGAATCCAGCACAGTGAGCAAAGCCATACATACCATCTTAACTGTCATAGTGACCCAAAACAATCCTGAGACTTTTTAATGACATTATGAGAATTCATTGTTAGAAAACCTTAGACCTTCACAGAACTACAATTTCCAGGATCTTAAAGAAATTTACGTACGTATGGCAGGTAAGATTCCTGTGAAGAGGGGGAAAGTCTACTCTGACTTTAAACAATTGAACAAAGGAAGAAACCCTGAGGAAGAACTTCATAACATGACACGCAGTGTTAAGAATAAATTATATTCCACAACGTTTTTGGAAACAGATACTTTAGACTGTGAAACTGGATTGCTGCAATACTATTATAAATATTAATAATTATATTCATTTTACTGAAAGAAGTCTATTCATTTAAGTCTATTCATTTAATACATCTCCAATCCTGTACACACTTACTTGAAAGAAAGTCCCACTGGATTCTGGTTTATATATATATATATATATATATATATATATATATATATATATATATATATATATATATATATATATATATATATATGCGCACTGGCTCAGTTTAATTTTTAAAACACTATTCTTGCTATAGCATGCTTACTTCTAGCTGCTAAGCTAATGTGAAAATACAACTGGGAGGGGTTTTTTTAAGAGCAGAGTAACCCCAGCCTAAACCAACAAGATCATCCTAAACAGAGTTAAACACTTCTAAGATGACTGGCTTCAACGGACTCAGAAGGGTGTGACTCTGTTTAGGATGGTAATAATGTTTCATACCTGATATCACAATAGAATGTAAGAAAGAACTTCAGTAAAAGTGCAATTATAATAAATAAATGTCCATGCCTGATATCACATGGAAGATCATAGAAATATGTTTTTAAAAATATTAAAAGGCATTTTTTCATATAACCTTCTTTGACTGTAATAGTGGTATATAATAGAATTTTTTTTAAAAAATACCTCTATTTTCTCTAAGCGGGTTAGAAACATATCAAATCTGGCAAATACCATCTGTGGCTGAAAATCCCATGATTTAAACTCTTGGCTGTTACTGAAGTAAGTCGCTATTCTTTTTCTGTAACTGAAAAAGGAATCCCTGAAACTCTTCAAAGTATTAAGAGCTTCTTGCAAGTGTTCTAAAGTTTCTTCAGTTTCTCTTTTCATAAGATCTTCTGGCGAAAGATATAACATAGCCTAAAAAAAGATTTTTTGAAAAAGAAAAAGCTTAAATAATGTTTTGCTGTTATTATTGCCACCTTCCAACAAGAATAATTGCAAAGTACAAAATCTAAAGAAACTATGAACAAATAAAAGGGTTTCAGGATCTGATTTTAACAAAATTAGATAGACAGAATAAAACAAGCTTCGCTTATGAAGATGCTGTCTTGAAGCACTCTACAACAAAACCACATGTAGAAGCAAAATGTGTTGATATGGCAAAATGACACAGAATACTGAAAAGAAATTCAGAACAAATCAAACAATACATTTCTAGAATCTGCATATGTATGCCAAGTAAGAGCTATGTGTTGTTATGAATGGAAGTCAATCTGATGCTCAAATAATAGAAGTTTATTTGCTAGAATAGGTAACTTGATCCTCAGCTGCACTGTGTGTGTGTGTGTGGGTGGCAGAGTATCTTTAGTGTGACTTGAGAAAGCCCCAGTGAAGCATTTGCTAAGCTGCCACCTTCTTCAACAGAAAATCTGGAACTTATCTGTAAGGCAGCAAATAGACAATTTGCCCATCACCAAACTGGAGGGCATGCCCAGCAAACCTTTAATCCATAAGTGGAAACACTATCGGTGAACTGATTTGTGGTGGGGACTGGAAAGCAAGCCCTCAGGGAGCATTGGTCCAAACTACTGGGGCTCCTTATCATGGGCCTGTTTGTCTAGTCTTGGGCCAGTTCTGGAACATCAAGGAGAGGTGAATCTCAACAACTTTATTCCAGGAAGAGCAGAGACTGGACCATCCTTAAATCCCACCCACCCACCCCCCGCAAACGGGTTTGCTATATGCTTTTATCTCTAGCCAATCCTCCAATATATTGTTCCTTTTCTGTAAGTTTCTTCTGAACTATCTGTGCTTCCGGCTTAAATTAGACTTGTTAAATTCTTTTTTAGAAACTGTTTCATCCTTGGGAGGGGAGAGATTCCTTGCATAAACAATTCCAGCCCAAATAAGCCTATATACTGCTAAGTCATTGATACTACAGAAGGAAGGGGATAAGCTCGACATGTCCTCTAATACACATATACACTCAGGTGGGCTAAAGACCATCTCTTCTAATTTTATACTGAGAAAATTCCATAAATTGAGCTTCTCTAGTGGTGGTGGTGCTACCCTGGTTCTGATCCAGTTTGAACTAAAAGTGTTACATATTGAGTGTTGTAAAAGAATGTTTTGTCTTAGCTTGACGCAAGTGCCATTACTCTCCAGGATTCTGATGCCTACATTCTGATTGACCGTTCTCTCGGAACCTGAAAATCGGGATGCAAGGCATTTCTCCATGAAATGCAAATGAAGGATCCTGGAGAGCCAAATGGGACTGGTTGGTGCCTGCAAATGAGGCATGGTTAACCACTTCCAAACTGTATATATTCCGCTGTGTTGCCTGTGTTTCTTGTGACTGTTCTTACTAATAAACAAGTTGTGTTGAGATGAGAGCTATCTGGACTCACTATTTAACAAAAAGAATCTAAACTGGAGGAAGTCTTCCCCATGAATCCCATTCCCTAGACCAGGGGTGGCCAACGGTAGCTCTCCAGATGTTTTTTGCCTACAACTCCCATCAGCCCCAGCCATTGGCCATGCTGGCTGGGGCTGATGGGAGTTGTAGGCAAAAAACATCTGGAGAGCTACCATTGGCTACCCCTGCCCTAGGCGGTTTAGCTCAGGTGCCTAGCCAACAGAGGCAGATTCAAACAACTGAGTAGAGTGCCTGAGGGGATGAATTTTGTAGCATGTACATACTTATAACCAGAAACACTAAGCTCAAATTATTTTCACTGCAAGATCAGGAGACATGCAGTTCATTTTGCAGGCATCATTTTGAAATCAGAACTGCTGCGCTACAATTTTGCACTTGTGAAAGGGGTAGACAGGCCCTGAGCTACTTGAAACACTGGGACTGCAACAGGCTCAGGGCAGGGCCTTGGTTGTCTCCTCCTCACAAACTTTGCTTCACTCAGGTTGCAAGCAAGCAGTCTTTAATAAGTCCTTCATAAGGTACATACAATGAGCTTCATAATCTATCCTGCCCACCTGTGAAGTTTCCTTACTCCTTGGGACCATGCTCACATATCCAGTATCACTCTATTCATCCCAAGCTCCTCAGAACCAACTCTTCTAAAGCCTGGACCCATCTACAGGATGGAGTTCACACACACACACACACACACACACACACACACACACCAGCTTTCCCACTTTCAGCATATGCCCATGGGAATGCCAGCATGCCCAACAATAGTGGTGATGGCCAAACTTCCTCATCCTACTGTGCTGGTCCCAGGCCACAGCTGCCCCATGGGATGTTGCCAAAGTTTAGGTGGGCTGGCAGGCCCTCGTCTGTTGTTGCCTCTGCCCCTACTTTCTGTGCCACCATTCCCGCTATTTCTGTTGTGGTCTCCACCAACTTGCTGCCGGGGCTCACCTGGCTACAAGACTGTATTATAAAAGAATTCAAAATAGGATAGGAGAAAAACATGAAAATTGCTTGGAAATTTATGTCTTAATCATTAGCAAACTGCATGTCATTATGCCAAGTAGGACAGGGAGTGGAAGATGGCTGAATGTATTGCAGGAACTGCAGTATGGAGAGCTGGGGGTGCAGTGTAATTTGCAGAGATCCATTTCTCCATATGCACACAGAGCTTCCAATAATTCCTCTCACTTAAGTTACCCTGTATCTGGGAACTGCAAATACTGTCAGTACTCGCAGGGCATTTTTTGTAGCAGGAACTCCTTTGCATTTTAGGCCACACACACCTGATATAGCCAATCCTCCAAGAGCTTACAGCAGGTCCTGTAATAAGAGCCCTCTAAGCTCTTGGAGGACTGGCTACATCAGGGGTGTGCGGCCTAGTATGCAAAAGAGTTCCTGCTACAAAAAAGCCCTTTGTAAGAGTCTCAGAGATAAACTTTTCACTTTTTCCTATATGAAGAGCAGATTAAAACACTTACATGAATACAGACCAGTGTCCTGAGGGCCACTTTTCAGGAAGGAACAGAACCTTCTTGGCCATGACACTGGTGGTAAATGTCTTAATGAAGCAACCACCTGAAGTCTATTCAGAAATGCATTCCACAGAGTTCAACAAGATTCAGTCTCTAGTAGCAGAAGCAACAGAGCTTTATTGTATCACTATAAAATAATATTTTAAAAGTGTGCCTACAGCATCAATCCTATGCACATTTACTTGGGGACAACCCCACTGAACACAGAGAAACTTACTTCTGATTCTTAAGTTATCACAAACCCTATTAGCCGAAGAAGCCCTGACAGTGGACGACACCTTTTACTACACAGAAAAATCACATCTGATTTTTCAGCCAGTAAACACAAATAGGTATTTCATTTGCTGCAGGAGTTGTGATAAATTACTGGGACAGCCCTTTAACAAATACAACCATTTATTGGTAGATGTTGGATTATGAAGCAACTCAGCAATAAACTGACTTGTCAAGCCCTATTGTTTTGAAACAAATAGATCTTATCAGTTTCACTATTTGATAATTAATTCCCCATTAAAAATATATACTTAAAATGGATGTGGCACTTACCTGACAACATGAAAAATAGTTTGTAAAAGGCTACATGATCTTTAAAGTCTGCCTCCTCTTCTTCATACAAACAGCTTATTGTATTTTTAATATAAAACACATAAAAGAGCAGAATTTATTACTATAATTATTTGGTTGTTATATAGCTTTAATTGTAAAAAAAATAGTGCCATGAGATATAGGCAAATTCATGATAAATCTTCCGAAAATGCGTATTTTATTAAGGGGGGGAACTAACTCTCTCTTGTCTTTCACATATTTCTATATTGATTGGCTTTTAATGATTAAGCCCTTATATAGTTTGTTATTCATAATTTGTGTTACCTGATCAATGAAAAGATTGCAGAATTCCTGCAACAGAACAATGATCCGTGCTGGTATCCTGTAAAACTTAGAGTGACTCCAGATCAGACAGACAGTGTGGAATAAGGGTGGAATTAAAGTATGCATTTTTTGAAATTCTGCCTCTTTAAGGCGCTGAATGTGTCCTTCCAGAGGCCTCAAGTACAGTTCAACATCCTGGGCTTCAACAAGAGCTGTAAGAGAATAATATTTAAAAAATCAAATAGAGGATATTGTAAGTTTTTTTACAAAATAAAAAAATAGCATATAGTCTAATATCGTGGCCAGTGGTTCTCAAATGACCGTGTTGTTCACTTATCTATGTCTGACCAGGCTAGAGCCTAGATGCTGGCAAATGGCACTCCAAGTTTCTGTTTCTTCATTATGCTGAAGTCTGGTGAAAACAACCTGAATTTTTAATAAATAAACCAACAGAGTGCTAGTCAGACCAGTATACTATGTTTTTCAAAAACTGTCAAGCCCATGTGTGTTTTTGTTTCTTTATCTTCAAGTTTTTGCTGTTAAATCCTTAACATAATAGCACTGAGTGTGGTCAACATGAGATGGATTGACTCAATAAAGAAAGCGATCACCCTCAGTTGGCAAGACCTGAGCAAGGCTGTTAACAATAGGACATTTTGAAAGTCATTAATTCATAGGGTCACCATAACTTGGAAGTGACTTGATGGCATTAACACACACACACAGAGACATACACATTGTGTGGTATTTATTTTCCTGTGTTTTTGATTTCTGTTGATTATAAAGTGAGTTTTTTATCTATATATGTGCTACTTCAATGCAGCCTACACTTTTCAAAACAGGCCCAAACTGGTCTTTTCTGCATTCTCATTTTCAACACTTGTAAGTTCCTGTTTCTTCAGGAGGCGGATGTTCTGTTGCGCATATGTTTTGCTCCCTCAAGTGGTAGATTCAATATTACACCAGTTTATGTCCAACATAAAAACCTGCAGTTTAAATCTGCAAGGAGATATACCGCACATAAATTGGTGTAGTATCAACTGACCACTACAGGGATCAAAACATATGTGGAACAGGAAAAAAACCCTAAAAAATAATAATCAGGAACTTACAAGCCAGGAAAACAATATGGAAAAAACCACCATCAAGCATGTTTTGTGATTCTTACCAACAAAACACTGATGGTTTGCATGCATCATACATTTCATTGTCGCTTGCTAAGTCTGGAAAGTCACATACAATTGGTGAAGAAATCCTACCAGCAGTTAATGAGGTTCTGAGTGCTGTTTTGCATAAGTCACCACAAAACATAATTAAGACAATTCCCCTCAGCAGCAAGTTAGTGCAAACATACATAGGTGAAATGGCTGGATGTGTGGAAGACACACTGTTCAGCATATTGAGGACAACAAAATTATATGTCAATTTTGCTAAGCAATTAATCTTTGCTTCTCTCTTACATGTGCACTTATAAAAAATGAAAGTTTAGCCAAGAGTTATTTGCAAGGTAACTAAGAACAGATATTAAAGATCAAGATGGGTAGCCATATTAGTCAGTCTGTAGCAGTATAAAAGAGTAAGAGTTCAGTGCACCTTAAAGACTAACAAAAGGGGACTCAACTTTTCATGTTGCTGAGCAGTTCTTCAAAGACAAGGAGATTCCTCTTGCTAAAATACTTGCTTGTGTAACTGATGGGGCACCATCAGTGACTGTGGTGCTTATTTGAAAAAAGCAGTGTCAGATGTTTTTACTGATCACTGTGTCATTCATCACCAACATATGGTTGCAAAAAACCTCAGAGATCACCTGCACAAGTCACTACACACTGTCATAACTGCAGTGAATAAAATTAAAACCCTTACTCTCAATGATTGACTATTATGGGAGCTCTGTACTGAGAATTATGA
Source organism: Heteronotia binoei (assembly GCF_032191835.1). Taxonomy (NCBI): domain Eukaryota; kingdom Metazoa; phylum Chordata; class Lepidosauria; order Squamata; family Gekkonidae; genus Heteronotia; species Heteronotia binoei. The sequence continues at coordinate 53,566,939 of NC_083232.1, read as the reverse complement.
AGGTTTTGAACGTTTGCTGCTTCATACTGAAGTTTGGTCACTATCAAAAGGCAACTGTATTAGATGCTTTTACTGCCCTTTTGACAGTGTTAGGGGTTTTTTTTAAGATACAAATGCTTTTCTCAGTGATGAACTCCAAGAAATCAGGCATGGCATTGCTTATTTATCAGAACTATTTGCAAAGTTCAATGAAATGAATTCACAGCTGCAAGGAAATGAGGTCAATACTAAAGCCAAACCTGTCATCTCTACATTAATTTTAAAGTTAACCCTAGTCAAATACATATAAGCCAATTGTGAACTATACTAATTTCTGAGCCTGTCTGAGCTAAAAGAGAAAGGTGAGATACAAGATGATGATCTGAAATTTTTTGACCGTTTGGATATACTGCATGAAGATACATCTGAGCAATCTGAGGATCCTCTTTTTACGAAATTCCAGATTGGGTGATAAACCCATTTTCAGATACCGAGGAAGCTGGAGTAGGGGAGGAAGAATCTCCTTTACCTTCCTCCCCCACAACAGACACCCTGTGAGGTGGGTGGGGCTGGAGACGGCTCTCACAGCAGCTGCCCTTTCAAGGACAACCTCTGCCAGAGCTATGGCTGACCCAAGGCCATGCCAGCAGGTGCAAGTGGAGGAGTGGGGAATCAAACCCGGTTCTCCCAGATAAGAGTCCGCACACTTAACCATTACACCAAACTGGCATACTGACCATATGGTGACTTGCCTGCCTGGAGCGAAGGTAGTGAACATTACACGTGTAGTAGATGGGCTGATAGACAGTGCTGGGGAGGAGCCAGTGATCATGGTGCATGTTGGCACCAACGATGTGGGGAAATGCAGTCGTGAGGTCCTGGAGGAAAAATTTAGGCTGCTAGGCGGGAGACTTAAGGCCAGGACCTCCAAGGTAGCCTTCTCAGAAGTGCTACCTGTTCCACGTGCAGGGCTGGAAAGACAGGCACAAATTAGAAGTCTCAATGTGTGGATGAGACGATGGTGTAAGGAGGAAGGGTTTAAGTTTGTTAGGCACTGGGATGCTTTCTGGAATGAGCAGGAGCTGTACAAAAAAGATGGTCTCCACTTGTTGCCAGATGGAACCAGGCTGCTGGTGCTTAAAATCAAAAAGGTGGCAGCGCAGTTTTTAAACTAAATCTTGGGGGAAAGCCGACAGGAAATGAAATGTCTCTGGTTCAGGGGGACTCATCTCAAAGAGATGAAGGGTTAGCTGTTACTTTTCTACCGGGTAATGGATCAGAGTTGTCCACTGAGATGGTTACAAGCAGAATGGACTGCCTGCCAGAGTCTCGAGGTGGCAGGAGGAAGGTGGTGGGCCTAGATTGCCTGGGAAATTATAGATGTTTGTACACAAATGCTAGAAGTGTTCAAAGTAAAATTGGTGAGTTGGAATGTTTAGTGTTGGGAGAAAACATAGACATTGTGGGAATTTCAGAAACTTGGTGGGATGAGGAGAATCAGTGGGACACGGTGATTTCTGGATATAAGTTATATCGGAAGGATAAGGAGGGAAGGGTTGGAGGTGGGGTGGCTCTGTATGTCAGAGAGGGCATACGGTCCAGTAAGACTGAGGTCAGAGAATTAGATTCCCTTCTAGAAATGCTTTGGGTTGAAATAGAGGGCCCAAAAGGAAATTTAACTATGGGAGTTCGTTATCGCCCACCAAATCAAAAGATAGAGGACGACTATAATATGATGGAAGGCTTAAAGATAGCGGCTAAACTGTCGTCATAGGTGATTTTAACTACCCGCAGATTGATTGGGTCAATATGTGTTCTGGTCGAGAGAAAGAGACTGAGTTTCTAGATGCTCTCAATGACTGTGCTATGGAGCAGATGGTCTCTGAACCTACCAGGGGTGGGGCGATCCTGGATTTGGTCCTAAGTAATGCCCAAGACTTGGTGAGAGATGTAAAAGTGATTGCACCGCTTAGGAGCAGTGACCATAACGTTATTGATTTCACCATTTGTATAAATAGAGAATTGCCCCAAAAGACCATGTTTAACTTTAAAAGGGGTAAATCCTCTGAGATGAGGAGGCATGTGAAGAGGAAACTGAAAGGAAAGGTAAATACGGTCAAAACCCTTGGGGAAGCTTGGAGGCTATTTAAAACTACAATCCTAGAAGCTCAGATAAAATATATATAACAAGTTAAGAAAGGCACAAACAGGTATAAGAGAAGGCCTGAATGGTTAACAAACAAAGTAATGGAAGCTGTAAAAGGTAAGAAGGACTCCTTTAAGTGGTGGAAAGCTAGTCCAAGTGAGATTAATAAAAGGGAACACAAACAGTGGCAAATCAAATGCAAGACTGTGATCAGGCAGGCAAAAAGGGACTATGAGAAGCATATTGCAAAAAACAAATACCAACAACAATTTTTTTTTCAAATATATTAGAAGCAGGAAACCAGCCAGGGAGGCAGTGGGGCCCTTGGATGACCAAGGGGTAAAAGGATTACTGAAGGAGGATAGGAAAATGGCTGAGAAGCTGAATGCATTTTTTGCCTCCGTCTTCACTGTGGAAGATGAGAAGTGTTTGCCTGCTCCAGAACCACTTATATTGGAAGGGGTGTTGAAAGACATGAGTCAGATTGAGGTGACAAGAGAGGAGGTCCTACAACTGATAGATGAATTAAAAACTAGTAAGTCACCGGGTCCGGATGGCATACATCCGAGAGTTCTGAAAGAACTCAAAGATGAACTTGTGGATCTTCTGACAAAAATATGTAATCTTTCATTGAAATCTGCCTCAGTTCCTGAGGACTGGAAGGTAGCAAATGTCACCCTCATCTTTAAAAAGGGTTCCAGAGGAGATCCAGGAAACTACAGGCCAGTCAGTCTGACTTCAATACCGGGAAAGTTGGTAGAAACCATTATCAAGGACAGAATGAGTAGGCACATTGATGAACACGAGTTATTGAGGAAGACTCAGCATGGGTTCTGTAAGGGAAGATCTTGCCTCACTAACTTGTTACATTTCTTTGAGGGGGTGAACAAACATGTGGACAAAGGAGACCCGATAGATATTGTTTACCTTGACTTCCAGAAGGCTTTTGATAAAGTTCCTCATCAAAGGCTCCTTAGCAAGCTCGAGAGTCATGGAGTAAAAGGACAGGTCTTCTTGTGGATCAAAAATTGGCTAATTAATAGGAAGCAGAGAGTGAGTATAAATGGGCAGTCTTTGCAGTGGAGGACGGTAAGCAGTGGAGTGCCGCAGGGCTCAGTACTGGTTCCCATGTTATTTAACTTGTTCATAAATGATTTGGAATTGAGAGCAGGCAGTGAAGTGGCCAAGTTTGCAGATGACACTAAATTGTTCAGGGTGGTGAGAACCAGAGAGGATTGTGAGGCACTCCAAAGGGATCTGTTGAGGCTGGGTGAGTGGGCGTCAAAGTGGCAGATGAGGTTTAGTGTGGCCAAGTGCAAAGTAATGCACATTGGGGCCAAGAATCCCAGCTACAAATACAAGTTGATGGGGTGTGAACTGGCAGAGACTGACCAAGAGAGAGATCTTGGGGTCGTGGTAGATAACTCACTGAAAATGTCAAGACAGTGTGCGATTGCAATAAAAAAGTCCAAAGCCATGCTGGGAATTATTAGGAAGGGAATTGAAAACAAATCAGCCAGTATCATAATGCACCTGTATAAATCGATGGTGCGGTCTCATTTGGAATACTGTGTGCAATTCTGGTCACCGCACCTCAAAAAGAATATTATAGCATTGGGAAAAGTGAAGAAAAGGGCAACTAGAATGATTAAAGGGTTGGAACACTTTCCCTATGAAGAAAGGTTAAAACGCTTGGGGCTCTTTAGCTTGGAGAAACGTTGACTGTGGGGTGACATGATAGAGGGTTACAAGATTATGCATGGGATGGAGAAGGTAGAGTAAGAAGTACTTTTCTCCCTTTCTCATAATACAAGAACTTGTGGGCATTCAATGAAATTGCTGAGCAGTCGAATTAGAACGGATAAAAGGAGGTACTTCTTCATCCAAAGAGTGATTAACATGTGGAATTCACTGTCACAGAAGGTGGTGGTAGCTACAAGCATAGCCAGCTTCAAGGGGGTTAGATAAAAATATGGAGCAGAGGTCCATTAGTGGCTATTAGCCACAGTGTGTATATACATATATATATATATACGTGTGTTTGTGTGTGTGTGTATATGTATGTATATATAAATTTTTTGGCCACTGTGTGACACAGTGTTGGACTGGATGGGCCATTGGCCTGATCCAACATGGCTTCTCTTATGTTCTTATGTTCAACTGAAGACTATCAAGATCAATTTACATAATTCCCAACATATGGAAGCATCCAGGTGAGCAGATCCTTGTTCAATCTGACTGCATGTCAAAGTGGTAATATGAATGCCTTGTAAATATGAGTCCACTCAAACTCCTAGCAAAACAATAATAATAATAATCACCCCAAATGAGATGTTATGTGCAAAAAGGCTTATTACAAATAGAACTTTTTATGACATTTCATTTTAAATGGTAAAAGAGCAGGCATTCCCCCTTCCCTTTACATATAATCTCACTAATGAAGCAGCCAGTCTACAACAACACCTTAATGTGCGGGTAGTCAATTCATGCAACCTTTCCTCATATTTGAAAGAAAGAAGTCACTCAGTCAGGCACTTCTATAATTTGCCATCAGCACAGAGCAGTTGCTTCATATCTGAGGTAATCTATATGGCTGATGTGAGATCTAGAGCCACACAATGGCAAGTGCTACTTCAAGTAAAGTATTGACCTGGGCTAAATCATTCATTCCACTCCTCAGCCTCCTCTCAAATACTTCATCATTCACTAGTCAATAAGTTGAATAAGTATTCAAAGAATCTCTTTGCTAGGCTGCCAGCTGGACTAATAAACAAATAGAATTTGTATGAGTGGCCATTTAAGGGAAAAATTGTTATGCCCCTTTTACAGTTCTGCTACCTAAACTGGTGTGTCACCCAACATGCTGTATTGTAGGCACTTACCACAGATAACAGCTGTCCTTTCTCTCATCTAAGGAGGAAATGAATGATCTACACATGCTAATCTACTAGTAAAATTATATACCTTATTAAAAATGAAGAACTGCCCAATATCGCTTTTGAAGGCCAGATGCTTTAAAAGTAAAAGAAGAAATTCTAATGACTCTAAGTAAATGAATAAATCCAGCAACACCAAAATGAATGATTTCTCCTAGTGTGTATTCATGTGAGACTATCCTGAGGCTATAAAAATATAAATTTTGTTCTCTTCAAGGTTTGAAATTGATATAATGTTCACCTGCTTAACACAACCATGAAAAATTTAATCATTTGCAAAACTCTGTGACAAAGAAATAAAGTGTCCTATAAAAATAACACGCATTACAACTATATTTTATTGACATATCCTTTGGTCAATATGTAAACACAAAGTATTGAAAAAACAGCAACTGGGTAATTACATTAACCATTTTTGTGTTAGAAGTTAAACTATCTACTGATTCATTGAACTTAACAGCCTCAAAGTAATATTCATCAAACATACAACAAGCATTTTCCCTTTTCGATAGAAGAAAAATATCAGGCAAACTTTCTACAAGTAAATAATGAGGATAACTAAGAAACCAGAATTGCTTGATTTCATGTCAATGCATTCCAAAGCACTGACCATTAATGCTACTTACAGTCATTCATCAATCACTATTATAGATCATTCTATAACACATATACATGAATGTAGACAGAACATATATACATTTCATTCAAAGAACACTTACCATTTTCTATCTCCTTGTAGATGTCTTTAAAAGTAGGATAATAGCTGCTGTTGTTGGCTTTCAAGATCCTAATCATTTTCTGAACAACAGGACTCTGAAGCTAGAATTAGAAAAGTACAAGAGATTTCCATTAACAAAATGTTTTAATGAATTTGTAAAAACTCGTATTTTAAAGAATTCACTCTAGTATACAAAAGGATAAACAACATTTTGGAACAATGAAGATTTCACAAACAGCTGAGCAGCAACTTTAAAAATTAAAACAAATTCCCAATCCAAATGAATAATGTTCAATCTAGTATTATTTTATGGAACACTTTAAGGATTAAAGGTGGACAAAAGGGGAAGATATTATTAGTAGCTCAGGGACATGAAGATTAGATGCACAGGTCTTATTCACCAACCCAATTTAACACTGGCATGGTAAAGCAAACCACAGTTAACAGCCATACTATTAAGCCTGGAGAATCCTCAAGCTTGTGGACTCCCTTCTCTTCACTTATTGAAATCTAATTTGATTGTTGTGCTTCACAGCAAGTTGTAATTTGATGCTAGAATCAAACCAGAAAGCTATGATATGTGATTTACCGCCAAAGAAGTTTGGGCAAAGTATGGTTTGCTGCAAAAATATTAAGATGGGCAGAAGGATGGGAACAGGAAGAGATATCACACTAGCTGACTATTCCCCAGGTTTATTCCTTGAGCAGCAAACCATTGTTTTTCAACCAACCAGTTTCCAGAGGAAGGTACAAATTAGCTCTACTGGAAACCAGTAGACCTCTTCTCTTTACCACTGTACCAGTTCAGCATCCAGCATTCCATTCCAGCAAGCACAGTTAACTCAAGGGAGGATATATCATGATTTTTCTGACTGTAGCATGTATATCAGAGGTCTTGGCAGCATGAGTGCTTCAGCATGAGTTGCAAGAAAGCGTCCATCAAAATGAATGCTCTGGTGGAATGTAGCTCAGGTGGAAAACAGACATGGCCACATGCCTGGACAACATGATGGGAAAATAAAGCATGGCATCTAGCTAAAGACAGCATGGAGGCCTTCTGCACCTAACAGACCTGCTTTATACCCAAAACAATCCTACACAAGGACATATGTAAGTTGAATAAAACTGAAAATAACTAGAGACTTTTAAAGCTCCACCACTTTAACCAAAAATTGCACAATGTTGTGAAGATATGTAAGCAAGTAAATTATGAGAAAGGATCCAAATACTGTAAAACGTTCATGAATACTATGGTTCTACTTCATCACATCAATTTCCCTCAAAAACTTTATATTACTTGGCAATATGCATTTTGTTTCCTGAACTAACATCCAAATTGTCATGCTCCACAAGAAAATACATACTTGCTTATATATATAATACAGGTTATCTTTTCTTTCCTTCCAAAACTTGAGCTCAATCATTGGATCTGGGTGAAAGCCATGAAGAAGAGTTTGAGCTGAATTCCATTCCACAATATCTCGTATTTGATGAGACCACTTGATAATCATGGATTCTATTGCATGTAGCACTGACCTTATATAAAAATCTCGCCTGAAAGATATACAGAAAAACAAGAGATTTCCTATTCCCTAAAATACAGTGTAAAAGGATACCAAAAATCAAAACACATGATATGCTGGAGATCTGCAACTGGATCTTTCCAATATCTTCTAAAGTTCAGTTATGGCCATGTGCAGAGGCTTTAACCTTTTCACTCCACACAAACCGAAAACGGGTTCCCAAGCTGTTACAGCAAAATACAGCTACACATCTTTTTTCCTTTAAGTAGCTGATAACAGCACAGGGTTTCTGGTTTCAGTTAGCAAAACATATGTAGACAGAAGAATTAAACCCAGTCTACCTTCCTCACCATTTTGATCTGACTTGAGGTCGTGTCTCGGTTTTAAAAACGTAAAGAGATTTTTATTCTCCAGTCACAGTTAGTTTGCTCTTGAATCTGAATTCTCTGAATTGCTGTCCTACTCTTATTCTTTTGGTACTGTTATAATGTATGGTACTGCTGAGTGTTAAAACATCCTGTCAGCTTTATGTTTTGTGTCATGTAACTCCCTTTTTTACTTCAAAAATACAATTGAATAAAGACTCTTTTACGCTAGAAAATGCCACACAGAAATATGTATTTAGAACAAAATAGGAGTCAATTGCACCTTTAAGACCAACTTAGTTTTATTCAGAATGTAAGCTTTTGTGTGCTCTAAGCACACTTCATCAGATGAGGAAGACAATGTAATTAGTTGATGTTAGATGGTTTATAATATTAATTAGTTTGTGATACTAATTATAATGACTATGATCCCAGTGTATGGTCTGAAGAAACACAATACTGATGTCTAGATTGAATTAGTGCCTAGATAGATGACTGCCAGGGATACCTCTTTATGCTGACTTTTAAAATGAAATAAAAGTAGAACAGAAATGTAACAAATAAAGAAGGACATTTTCAGACATAAAGTGGTTCTGTTAATTTGGTTCTGTTGAACCTAAAGATGTCTATGCTATCCAGCAAAGTCTGCTATGGTTTCCCTGAGTTTTGGCTTAATGCTGGATGAACAGAAATGCATTCCTCTGTTCAAATGTGTTACACACATGTAAGTTATTATTACACTCTAATCTTACACATTACACTCTAAAAATACCCATACTGAGACTTTTTTTTAAAAAAAAATCTATATATATTTCAACTGAATAAATATGAAGAACAGCATCTATTTGTATCATATATGCACACACACACTCCTTACTTATTTTCATCAGGGATCTCATTCAAGTCTGCCTTCGCTGCAACTGTTGGAATTGGAAGAAGCGTTCTCCCTGACAAAATTCCATTCATAACAAAGATTTTATTTTTTATTATTTCTACATGTCGTTCCATGTCCTGTGAAACAAAATGTGGCCAGGATTCATGATTTTTCTTGTTCAAAAGAATGGGTAACATAACCTGAAATCAGAAGTGAACAGGGTAGGAGGACAAAGAGTAATGAGAAAATACTCAAAACCACCATGTTTCATGGTTACATGTTGCAACACTGTAGTTTGATTCTATGTGAACAAGCCTCTGTACACACTCTTTCCTTTTGCTCCTCCCATCACATGTTGTGAACTAATGTTACTTCTTGGCCTTGGGCAAATCACCGTTTGCAGTTACATATGAACTAGCAAACTACAGTTTGCAAACTAGTTTGTTTCTAACGTGCAGTTCAGGTTCATGGAACAATCACAAACCACAGTTTGCTAGTTCAAATGCAACAGCAAACTATGATCTTCCAAAAACTGGAATATACCTAATTAGCTTCTTGGGTTTGAGGAGTGCAGAAAGTACACATTCAAGGTTGTTTATGTAGTACAAAACAATCATTTTACATTACATCTGCTCCAAGTCATTATATTTTTTTGCCTCACCTTTTACGGGCAATAGAGTTTTCCCTTGTTTCCTGCTCTTCAGTGAAGAAAGCTCTAAACTGAATAAACCACATGGAATTGTATTCCTGCTATTCTGCTCTTTCAGTATGGAGCCTCTTCTGCCAGAGGAAAGTTCTGCATGTAGCTGAGTAAAGTGGTGGGATACAACCCATAAAATTCAGGTTCACAGTAAAAAAACAACTGGATTAAATGTTTAAGAAAGTTGGGAGTGTTTCATTACAGGTTTTGCCATACTTCACCTAAGAAAATTATATGTGCAAAACTGCTCGTTTTATATTCATCTGCACTGACTACAATCCAGGGGCTCCTTTGTATAAGGGTCTACAATTTATGGCCAAATACAGAGGCTATCCTATTAACTAGAGAAATCGTCACAAGTACAATAATAATTCCCATGGCAGCAGATAGCACTCTCCAAATCAGAAAATGAGGCAGCCCCTATGTGAGTGGAGTACTATATGCACTCAGAATCTTTGCGAAGCCTTGAATTGCACTCAAACAGACTAAAAGAACATTAATTCCTCTATAGAGATTACAAAAAAATATAAATATATGATGTTCAACTTCAATTCACTTTCATTCATAAATACCAATAAATCCAAACTATATTTAAGTTAATATGAAGGACAAAATCAGAATAATAAAATATACTTTGTACACATAATTAACACAAGGACTTTAGGGTTTTGTTGTTTATTTAGCACTATAAATAGAAGAAAATACAATGATTCACTGATTACAACAGTCCTTGCTCAGCAGTGGCCCATTAATATTATTTGTTAGGGCAGTGGTACTCCCTCAAGGGCTTACAGTAGGCCTTTACTAAGAGCCCTGTAAACTCTTGTCAGACTGGCTACATCAGAGAGGCGTGGCCTAATATGCAAAGAAGTTCCTGCTACAAAAAAAGCCCTGGTTCAAAATACCTAGTCTGGAATTAACCAAATGATGCAAAACAGCAAATGATTTGCTCTCTGGCTTACAAACCAGGATCCTAAACCAATCCTGATCTAGAAGCCTGTTTTTTAGGCAACTGACAAACTAATTTAAATAGCCTAACCTCACAGGGTTGTTATGAAAACTGTATAGGAAACTGAGCATAATATAAGCTGCTCAGAGCTCCTGGGACAAAGAGTAGGATTAAAATAAACTACTGTAGACAGATGTTTTGCCAGTTTGGACAATTGACCACAGTTGGTTCAATTTCTCAGCTGTATGTAAGGAGTGAGGGAGTATATTCAGCTGAGGACTTCCCAGCAGGTTCATGTTATGAACAATATGTTCTTTATGACGTCTGAATACAGCCAGCACAGCTGCTGAACTGTATTCAAGTCAATGATGATCAATCCTATCTCACTGGATTTATAACTAAGGCAAGCAAGAAATTCAGGGTAATCTGAAAGAATGTAGCATTTAGCAAAAATCTACAAAGAATTGAACAAAACCACTGCGACAGTGCTAGGCATTTTGATCATCTATGGGTTCTTTCCCTAGTGTGGACATTTTACTCTACAGAATAGCATTTGTTCTAGGAAACTTCACCACGTTATGTAACAGCAAAAAGGTAAACTCAGCTTCTTTTTAAGATGTTTAACATTTCATAGTGCTTTGTTTGTGAAATGACTAGCAATTTGTTTTCTTTTCTATTCAATCTGAAACCTTTTAAATGTTTAAGGGTTTATTATTTATTTTCCATTACTTCATGAAGACCAGATTGTTCTACAGCACTGATTAATCAGAAGCATACTTAGCAATGCAGAAACTTTAAATTAAATATTTGATCAACCACTTCTGCTGTTGTGAAATTTTCAGTTGATCTTTAAGTAATAAATTAGTCAGGTGAGCAGCTATAGTAGCACTATAAATATGATTTGTAACCACTACATTCCAGAAGCTTGTTCATCATTACACATCTACCATAGCAATACCAATAAATACAAACTTATTTATCAGAAAAAAATGACAAACCGAACACATTCATTTTTACAGGGAAAACAGTGCTGTAGAATAAATGTGGGATTTGAAAATGAAGAAAGATGTGACATATATGAGATTACAAGTAAAAATCTCTCAACAGCACAATAATTAAAAATGGACCAACATATCGTGGCTGTCTGTAACTTAGCCTTTCATCATTGTACTAGAATTATTTCTGCCCTTATGATATATCTGCAACACTGTTACTTGCCAACTTTCGGTTTCTACTCTTTTACTCTCTTAGTTTCCTTTTTATTTTGTACGGGGCTCTCTACTTTTATAATACACGCAAAGAATATTAATCGAGGGATAAAGTATCTTGGGTTACTTATTCAAAAATATTCTGAGGTCTATTTAATGAATATTTGTAGGATGCTCAGTGATACTTTTATGCTGTTTTGTGTCCCTCACTTGTTTTTAATGGCTTGTTTGGTTTTTATATTGATGTTTTATGATTTTGTGGTATTGGTTTTATTTGTAAGCTGCTCCATGCCTATAAATTCTGTCAATTAATCAACAAATACATATTCTGCATGAGGTACTCTTACTTGTGAGCATAGACCGGGGGGGGGGGGCGCAACGGTAGCTCTCCAGATGTTTTTGCCTACAACTCCCATCAGCCCCAGCCATTGGCCATGCTGGCTGGGGCTGATGGGAGTTGTAGGCAAAAAACATCTGGTGAGCTACTGTTGGCCACCCCTGGCATAGACTATACCCATCCATTTCAGGTGGAAAGGTAGGTGAGACAATAATCATCCCAACATATGTTCAGGCACTTTTCTATGAGACAGTGACTTCCTTCCCTCATTAAAACTGGAAGTACGAATCCTAATCAACTACTTCAACTATTCTATCACCAAATGTAGAATATATTTGGTACATGAGGTATGTCCTGGGACACACTCATAGGAAAACAGCTGTAGATTTTTTTAAATGCTTTTTTAGAACCAACATACTACTTCACATCAGGGACAAGCTCCCAGAGGGGAATTACCAGAACATGACTGCCAAAAGACTATGTGGAGGCATGTGAACTTTGTAAAGCATGAATCAGCCTTATACAGAACCAATTACAAAGTTCACATGCCTCCACATAGCCTTTTGGCAGTCATGTTCTGGTACTCCCCCTCTGAGAGCCTGTCCCTGATGTGTGTGGGCCTAATTCAGATCAAGGGTTAAACCTTTCCTTTGCACTGTTTTCCCAAGTTGAAATTGCCATGGTATGTGCTACTTGCCCATTGGGCAACTTATATGTAATAATGCAGGAGTGTCAAATGCAGGCTAGAACCAGCCCACCCAAGGGCTTTAATGAGGCCCACAAGGTTCTTTCTCTCTCCCCACCCCTTGTCCTCACCCTCTGAAGCTCTGAGGCTGCCAAAGTTCCCAGCTCCTTCTTCCTTTTCTTTGTAGGCTAAAGTAGGAAGCAATTCTGGGCTTGCAAAGAAAATGCAGAATGGACTTTCCATTAAGGTCTAGTTTCCCTGGGCACAGAGACTACTAGTCCAGGGTTTCCGAAAACTCCCCCCCCCCCCCTGTGGCCCAGTTATTTTTACACTTCTCCTTTGTGGCCAACTAAAATTTGGGGGTGGAGCCAGGAGACTTTGGGGGTGGAGTGGGGAGACAGGAAATGATGTACAAACAAGCCTAAAACTCTTGCAATATTTTGTTTAGGTAAGATAGGAGAATAGTGGGATTTTGCAATGCAATTGTAAAAATAAAACATTAAGAAACAGCACAAGGGCCACACAGCAGAAAACTAAAAATATAAAAGGCTCTCAGCCTGGGAAAACATGAAATGATCGGGCGTTTAAAGCTTCTCCCCACCCCCACAGGTCTACTCAGATTAGCAACGGCAAGGAAGGAAGGAGGAAGGGAAAGAAGGAAGACAGGGGGAAAGACTGACTGACAGAAAGGGAGGGAGGGAGGGAGAGAAGAAAGAAAGAAAGAAAGAAAGAAAGAAAGAAAGAAAGAAAGAAAGAAAGAAAGAAAGAGAGAAAGAGAGAAAGAGAGAGAGAAAGAGAGAAAGAGAGAAAGAGGGAGAGAGGGAGAGAAAGAAAGAGAGAGAGAGAGAGGAAGGAAGGGAGGGAGAGTTGGAAACAAATATAGGAAAAAAGAGAAAGGAAACAGGAAGGAAGGAAAAGGGTGAAAGGAAGGAAAGAGTGAAAGAAAGGACACTCTTGCTGGGAAGTCCAGCCATGGAGCCCTCAACGCCAGTCCGCGGGACCTCCAGTCCCCTGGCTGCCCCTCCCCCGCCTTCCTCCGCATCACACCTCCTCCCCCCTTGGTCATGTGCTTCCACGCCTCCTTCTCCCTCCCTTCCTCACCTCTGGCAGGGGGAAAAGCTTGCAATGTCCAGCCATTTCATGTTTCCCTAAGCCCAGAGCATTTTATTTTTGGTTTATGTTTTTAGTTTCTGCTGTGATCCTTGTGCTTTTTTTTTGGTGTTTTGTTTTTAAACTTTAAGCATGTTTGTATTTTAAGTAAAAAATAATATATTTAATTGTGTTTCTCTGTATCCTTTATAAAGTTTATCTCTCCACTACCTGGCATTACATTTTATGATATGCATGGCATGGCCCCACAAAGTCCCATTTATTTCAGATCCAGCCCTTGTAACAAATGAGTTCAACACCCCTGTATAATGACTATATATAAGTTTCTTCAACACGGCAAACATTGGCTTTCTGGGACCAGCAAAGGATAGGAAAATTGTGCAGGGGCAATGGGTTTAAGTCTTTCCTCCTTGTGTTGTGAAGTCCATATCTGAATCCAGCCCATGCAGGCCTGGGAATTAAGACTCCTGCTGGGAACTCCAGGTGCACATCTGGTCTAAAATACTTGTGATGGCCACAGGTCTGTCATGTGGACTTTGTATCATGTGAATCAGATCTGATACAGCCTCCACAAACATCCACCTGTATCAGTCTGCAGACTCATTCTATAGACTTAAATTGGGTACAAGCCCTTTATAGAGGCCCCAATCCCCCTTCCAAGAACCTGTTCACCAATATTCTCCCTGCACACAATAGCTTCTGTTCTGTGGCCAATAGACCAAAGCTAAGGCCTGCTTTCGACATTACTGAAGTGGCTTGGTTTCCTCTGTGAATCCATACCATTAGTTGCTTATATGAAGTCACTTGCCCACATTATCTAAGTGAATCCTGAAAGGAAAAAACACCCCTCCTCAAACAGTAATAGTCTCCCCAAGATCAATGAATATAGCAGAAACCACATAGGTCCTGTTCTGTATGAACGGCAGTTTGGGTTTCCAGTAGCAACTATGTTGCTAGAGATAACAACCGAAGTATACATCAGAAAAATAAGGATATCCTTCCAAGAGTAAAGAGAGTGGGGGAGAAGAAAAAAAAAACTCTTCTTCAATTCTGCCTTCTCCAGAACAAGAGCTGCTAAGGCTTTCCTAATCCAGTTGAGGTCTCTGGCGTGAGAGGTCATACTTTTTCCTTTCTTGTTTTATGAACACAGAGACTGACAATCTCTCAGTAACTGCCAACCAAAGGAGGCATAAGAAGTAAACATTATAGAAACTAATGTTCATTTTTTTGTTTCTCCCGTTCCTGGAAAAAAGTTTTTACTGAAAATGATTTAAAGATTCTAAGATTATGAAAGAAATATCTAATCAAGGGTACCTCTTCTAAAAAACCCATTGCATGCTCTATGGGTGCTCCAAGCAGCTCTTCAAATCTGAGGTCGGTCTTGTAGTTTTCTGCATCAACGTGGTCTGTAGTCTTCATAATACAAAGGACTTTACATTTCATACCAATAGGTATCTAAAATGCAAATACATATATCATACTTGTCAAAAGAACAAATTGTGACTACATTCACCCATATTGATGGTTGGGTTTTACACTGTAATGGCCCTTCTTGGTAGTTATGGTTCAGTATGTTGTAATTTTACAGGATTACCATAAGGCCCTCTGGAAAAGAACAGCCATGCTTACACAAAACACTTGTGGCCTTTGCGTTTCCATAACTTACTGGAGGAGCCTTATGCTCAGATTTTGCAGGAAGTAGTCATGTGCCCAGACCTAACATTGCTGCACAGAGCCGATTCCTTTGACTACCAAACAACTAACTGAAAGAGGAGAAGTGTGCGTGCCTAATTTTTCGAGGGTGTCACAACCAGTGTTCCCTCTAAGCTCACACATTTTGGTCTTAGCTCAGGAAAAGTGGCTCCAGAGCAAACTAATGTACGCAGTAGCTCACAGCTTTAATGCCAGTAGCTCACATAGTAGAATTTTTGCTCCCAAGACTTCACAGCTTAGAGGCAGTATTGGTCACAAGAGCACTATTGCATAAATTCTTCTTCTGTGTTTAAGGATGAAATTAATTTTGCAGTGGACCTGTTGGGCAGCTGAGCATATGTTAGACACTCAAGATAAAACCATTACCTAAACCAATATATGTTCAGCTTACACTGAACAATGCAAAAAGACGCTAAAGAGAGAGACGCTAAGGACGAGCTAGTTTGGTGTGGAGACCCAGAGAGCCAGTTTGGTGTGGAGAGCCAGTTTGGTGTGGAGAGCCAGTTTGGTGTAGTGGTTAAGTGTGCGGACTCTTATCTGGGAGAACCGGGTTTGATTCCCCACTCCTCCACTTGCACCTGCTAGCATGGCCTTGGGTCAGCCATAGCTCTGGCAGAGGTTGTCCTTGAAAGGGCAGCTGCTGGGAGAGCCCTCTCCAGCCCCACCCACCTCACAGGGTGTCTGTTGTGGGGGAGGAAGGTAAAGGAGATTGTGAGCCGCTCTGAGACTCTTCGGAGTGGAGGGCGGGATATAAATCCAATATCATCTTCTTCTTCTAAAGAAGCTGATTTAACTGATATGGGGAAATTTTGCTATTTTTCAGCTTTGTTAGAAAGCAATGCTTCCTAAGGGAAGGGAATCAGTAGCCCAGCTGATGGTATGGATTAGTTGATAATAAAAATCTCATGCCCTGAGAAACTCTACAATGTTGAGACCCAGCAAAGCATCTCCTAGCAGATGAAAAGCGGACTCTCAGCTAATGGGAGATCAGCTAGAAACTGGCTTCCCTGCCTATTCATGCAGACAAGATATGAATAGATCTTGAACAGCTAAACATCCAGTTGATAAATCCGTTGCCTGATCTCAACTGGTAAAAAGACTATGAGCTGACTCTGAGGTGTCAGTAGCATGTTCATGTATCTCTGATTGGTGTTTTAATGAGATACCTGCACAGCCCTTCTGAATGTTGAAGATCCCCATCTACAAGTTGCATACTTTTGGTGGTGTGGTGTGGCAGAATCAGTGCTCAGGAACTTGTTTCTGTATGGAAATCTTTTGGACTGGGGATTATTTTATTTAAGGCACATTACAGCAGTACAGAATGAATGTTTACCCATGTACACTGCCACCAATTGCCTTGAACTGAATTTTGATGCCAGAAAAAAAATGAAAATAAAGATGCTTATCGTATCAAACTGATCCAAATGGTTCCGCCCCCCCACACTGATATAGGTATGGCACTAAAAAAATGATTATGTGAATTTTAGGTTGTAAAAGAGGATGTGGAATGGTATAGTATAGCCCAGAGCTGGCCAAGCTGTGGCTTGGGAGCCACATGTGGCTCTTTCACACATATTGTGTGGCTCTTGAACCCATCACCCCATCCATTGGCCATTTTGGAGAAGTCATTTGTCTCTTTAAATCCCTTCTCCAAGCCAAGCCAGCCAACGTAGGGAGCTTGGAGAATGCATTTAAAGTTAAAAGTTGCTTTATTTCCACCTCTCTCTCCCTCACCCCTCTATCTGCCTGCCTGCCTAGTGGCTCTCAAACATCTGATGTTCATGTCTTGAGGCTCTCAAACATTTTTTATGTTCATGTCTTGAGGCTCTCAAACATCTTTGTGGCTCTTACATTAAGCAAGCTTGGCCACCCCTGGTATAGCCCGACCCCATCAGATCTCAGAAGCTAAGCTGGGTCACTACTTAGATGGGAGACCACCAAGCAAGACTTTACAGAGGAAGGCAACTGCAAAGCAAAGCTGCCTCTGCTTAATCACTTGCCTTGAAAATTCTATGGGGACACAAAAAGTTGGCTGCAACTTGATGGCACTTTACATACACATGTGCTGCTAAACTAGTGTACAAGTTGCTTCACATTATCACTTCCATTCATTCTGTATTAATGAAATATAATTTAAAATGAACAAAAATAATAATTTAAATGTTTCACATTTTAGCTCTAGTTACAAATTCACTGTACAAGGCAACCTAATTTGGGCAAATCCTTTTTTATGGCAATGGTCCTAAAAATTGACAGAAGTAAACATTGGCATAAAATACTGAATATTCAAGTAATCACATAAGTTTTGCATTGTTGAAGCCAATTAAAAGCAAGAAAATTAGATTCTGGATAAGCAGGATCTCGTTGTGCCCCAGCTTTACATTTCTAACAACAAATTCATACCTGAGAGAAATTACTATCCAAGAAGTCATTTATTCCACTTCTCCCAGTATAAAATAGTTAGCAACCAAACCACTATAGCGCTCGTTTTGGTTTCTGAGGCAACAGTCTTTATAGGCACCAGGTTTCACACAACAGCACGAAAGTTAGTAAACTGCATTAATCCACCACATATTGTTTACGTAAGCAAACTTTTGCGAGCAATTGCATCAGCACTGACTTTAACATAAAATACCTGAAAATCACACTTTTGGAAACATTAATTGTAAAGGTGAAGCACAAACTAGCGTTTCTGTTGCACCTTATAAAGTCCGAGTGTTTAACTTTGCACAACTTAAGTTAATTCTCCATTTGAAAACAAACATAAACCGACCATAGAAACCTCTCCGTGGTCGCTCCAAAGAGTCGAAGCAGAACGCAACCAAGCAAGAAAATCAAAGCGTCCTGCTTGGCTCCTTTCCCAGGTTTTTACCTTGCTGCTAGCCGCCAGTCCTCCCGCCCTGGGAAGGGAGAAAGCCAGCAAAGCGGGACGGCTCTGGTCAAAAAAGTTCGCCAGAAGCTGCTGCTTCGCCTCCTCTTCCAGGAAGGTGCTCCATTTGTCTTCTTGGAGCCTTAGCGAGTGAGCCAAGCGCCTCCCGATGAACTGGACCCTGGGGTCCTCGGCGAAACTGGGCTCCTCCACCTCCTCCTCTTCGTCCTCCATCTTCATGGGCGCAGCAGGCAGCGGCAGCGTCCCTTAAGCGGCAGAATACTGCTCCTCACCCGGCTTCTGGGGGGTCTTTTGCTTTGGCTGCTGCGGCTCGGACGTGGTCAGGTCCTCTGGCGCGCCTCGTCAGGAGTCCCGCAACTTTTCCGGAGGCTGCAAGCAGCCGCTTTCGCGAGCGCGGGGGTGTACTGGAGCCGGGGGAGGGTCCTTTCCCCTTCAGCTTCGGGGGCTCCTCTCACCCAACAGCCCCCGACGGCCTATGAAAGCCGGCACTTCCCCTACCGCCTGCTCCAATCAGCCCAGCGCGGCGACAGCGTCCCGTTGCCCTGGGGATCGCCAAAGTCACTAAGGCCACCCGCCGCCAGCCTCTCAAGGAAAACAAATCACGCCTGTAGCCAATTAGGACCGTGCCTGGGGAGGAAGAAACCACCAGCCACCGCAACCCCGGGGGGGAACCAGCAATTCGGGAGGGTCTTGCAGCTGAGGAGAAAGGGGGGGGGGGGCTGGTGGTGGTGCGTCATATAATCAGAGCTACATCGTTGCACCCGCGTCTCTCCCATTCTGGCCCGGTGCACCACCGTGCTTTCCAGCTGCGCGATGGACTCGCTTGCTTCCAGCTTTCCCCTTTTCTCCCACTTTCTCAAGAGTGTAAGCATGTTTTCCGGGAGAATGAACCCCAAACAAAAAGACCATCCCATGAGTGGGTCGTTCAGGTTTTTTAAAAAAGTTTCAAAAATACTTGTAAACTGGTTTTAGAATCTGCTCTGCTAGATTAACAAACAAATTGCTGTTGTGGGATGCAAGAAAACAGGCCTAGTTCATTGCCTGGGATTAGATGCAACTCATCCCCTGATTCTCCCAAATAAAAAGTGTTTAGTTAGCATTGTTGTGGCATGCTTCACAGACACAGGTATACATATGGGAATGACCTTCAAGCATTCAATATGCAGATGACACCCAGCTCTATCTGCTAATGGACGGCCAGCCCGGCTTCGCCCCAGGGAATCTAGATCGGGCTCTGCAGGCTGTAGCGACGTGGCTCAGATTGAGTGGGCTGAAATTGAACCCAGCGAAGACAGAGGTCCTTTGTGTGGGTCGCGGCGCTCTAGGAGGGGAAATAGCTCTCCCAACCTTTGACGGCGCACCATTGAAACCAGTGCGCCAGGTAAAGAGTTTGGGCATTTTACTGGAGCCTTCATTATCAATGGAGGCCCAGATAGCAGCCACTGCCAAGTCAGCATTCTTCCACCTGAAGCGGGCGAGGCAGTTGGCCCCCTTTCTGGAACGCCGCGACCTCGCAACAGTGATCCATGCAACGGTCACCTCAAGATTGGACTACTGTAATGCCCTCTACTTGGGGCTACCTCTGTGCCGGACCCGGAAGTTGCAGCTGGTGCAGAACGCGTTGGCCAGGCTACTATTGGGGCTCTCGAAATGGGAGCACATACGGCCGGGGCTGCGTGAACTGCACTGGCTGCCAATTACCTACCGAGTCCAGCACAAAGTGTTGGTTATTACCTTTAAAGCCCTATATGGCCGAGGACCAGCCTACCTAAGGGACCGTCTCTCCCCATATGAACCCCAGAGGGCACTGAGGTAAATGGGTAAAAATAAAGTGACCATCCCTGGGCCGAGAGAGGTCAAACTTCAAAACACCAGAACACGGGCCTTTTCAGCCGTGGCTCCGGCACTGTGGAACCAACTTCCGGAGGAAGTGCCGGCCCTGCGGAACCTTGACCAGTTCCGCAGGGCCTGCAAGACCGCCCTTTTCAGACAAGCCTATGCTGATATCGACTGCTGAGTTGCTAAGAATAAAGAACCGCCATCTATAATACAATCATGGAACTATCTAAACTGGCAGAACCAGCGCCAAACAATTTTATTGCTGCCAGATATATTTAATGTAATTTGAATTATGTATCCTAACTTAATCAACTGGTTTTTATGTTTAATTTCTTTTTAATTGTTAAATTTAAAGTTTTATCTATTTATGTTAATCGTGTGAAATGTTGCTAGCCGCCCTGAGCCGCCTAGGCGGGGAGGGCGGGATATAAATAAAATCTATTATTATTATTAAGCATTAAGATAAAACAAACTAAGAAGGTTATTTGGATTAATTGAAAAAATATGTTAATACCTATTCTAGCACATAGCTAACACTGCTGTGTTCAGGACCCGTATAGGTACATCATTTCAGGATACTAGCACCCAATGGGAAGGGAACTACTGGTTCATTGGTTACACCACACCTCCCAGCAAGTGCATCTCACCATGTGCAAGGCCTTGGAGAGAGGAAGAGGGCTGAGAGAACTACATGTGGGCCATGGGCAGATTTTGAGAACTCACCTGAACCAGAGAGCCAGCATAGTGTAGTGGTTAAGAGTGGCATACTCTAATCTGGAGAACTGGGTTTGATTCCCCACTCCACATGAAGCCAGCTGGGTGACCTTGGATCAGTCACATTTATTTCAGGCTCACCTACCTCACAGGATGCTTGTTGTTTGTGGGGAGAGGAAGGGAAAGTGATTATAAGTCACTCTGAGACTCCTTAAAGTTGGGAAGAGTGGTGTATAAATCCAATTATTCCTCCTCCTTCTTCCCAGTATGGCTCATGACTCATTTCTCTCCTTGTTTCTGTTTGGACTCTCTGCAGGTAGCCCTCCAACAGATGTAGGCAGTAAGATAGACCCTGTTTATAATGTAGTGCCAAACATCTGCAGATCCTGTGACACAACCTACAGCTGCAGTGACCAGTGTGCCTCTAGGTGTGTGTTCTGCTGCTGGGTTGCCAACTGTCTTATTACAGCCTGGCACTTACGTTACTGCAAGTTGCTTGACAGATGCTTAGTGGTTTGAGTACATGTTTGTTCTTGGCTGTCCCAAGTCACCTGTGATTTCGCACTCTGTCATTGCAGCCTGCAATGGCACAGAAGTGTTGTAGGTACAAGAATGCTGACAACCCAATTTGTCTTACTAGCGTTTCAGATGCCTGGTGATGCCACAGTCTTGCTCAAGGTAAAGAGTGCTATGTTTCCTTCCTAGTGTTCTGCATGTGAGTGGTGGCAAGCTGACCAAGATGATGTGGCCATGTCAATATATGCTGGGTGGTTGCCCCCATCTTTGCCTGTCATGAGGGCATGAGCAACATGCTATGACTGGCAGGTTGTCATGGGGTTACTCCAGTGCTTTTCCATCCTGTGGATGCAAAGATGCTTGAGCCTTTATTTACTCAGGGCAAGCTTTCTTTCTTTTTTAGTTTCAGTTTTTATTTATTTTTTAACATAAGTAAAAACAAAAAAAACATAGAATGGAATAAAAAAGAAAAAGCAATAAGAAAAACCTGGAAAGTAGAAAGACAATGAGAGAATATCTTTCCATTTTTATTAACAACTGGCACAACCTAGTTCTCTAATCATTCTCCCTATAACTACATAATAAATCTCTCCTTTATCTATAATATTTGCCCCCTCTTATTCTTCAAAACCGTAAGTCATAAATTCATCTTTTTGCAGCTTCATGCAAAAAGTCTATCCCATATAATTCTCATTTCAGTGCCTTTGTTTAGGTTAAGTACAAAAATATTTTAAGGTTTTTTTACAGTCCTCTACAATTGACTCATTTTGTAACAATGTTTAATTTAATCTCCATCTAAAAATGCTAGATTTTCTTTTAAAAATCAACCCGACCTGATCTGACCTGACTGATCTGAAAAAGTCTTTTGTTAAGATCTCTACCAGACTTGATAACCAAGTCATCAGGGCAAGCTTTCTTGTTGTGATGTTCCATATAGTAGTTATTGCTAAAAAAATTCCTTCTATATCTGTCCAAAGATAAGCAGCTGCCTTATGTGGAAGGGAAGTATAATGCTGTCATGGAATGTGAGTTTGGGTTGCCCTTTTTCACTCAGAGTTCCTAATACCTTCCATACCTTCTGTCACACAAGGTCAGGGTTACAGGTAGGTCAACAGTCACAGTTCACCACCCATCTTTGCCTCTTTTAAAACATGAGCCATGAGCATTTCACATACTAGGTCCTCTGTCTTGCTCAAAGCCCCAGTAGGCATGGGCACAGACCAGGAAAGCCCAGTTCAGTCTGGGGTACGTGAACTGGACAGCCCTGACTGAACCCCAAACCGAACCCCTGAACACAAAAACTGCCTGAATGGAATTGGTCCAGGTGGCATCAGGCCCTGCCCCCAGCACCTGCATCATCCTGAAGTGACACAAGCACATTGGGTCCCTGATGCACTAGCATCACTTCTATGTGGCATCAGGCCCTGCTCCCAAGTCACGCATATTACTCGGAAGTGATGTGAGCATGTTAGCAACACTCTTGCATCACTTATGGATGACATGGCTGCTCCAGGGGTTGGACCTGATGCCACCCTGAAGTTACATGTCAAACAGCGAGCTGAACCAAACAGAATAAATCAAACATCCTCTCAAGTGCAAGTGAGCAACGATTGCTGATATGCATTTTTGTGAAGACCCTTGGCATTGTGGCCAAATTAAATGATAACATATTGATAAATGATAAATGATTGCATATTGATAGGATTGGCCTTTGAATCTAAACCTCAATAATTCCCCTCAGTCTTTGTGGATCGCAATGTGGAAATATGTATATTTTAAATCTAGATCTCCAAACCAGCATCCTTTGTCAATAAAGGGGAAGATAACCTCTAAGGTTAGCATACAAAACTTGAAAATGTTTAAGTGTTTGTTGAGTTCTCTCAGGCCTACAACAGGTTTCCTATCACCTCCCATATATTCCTCTGAAGGGGGAACAGCTTGAACAGCTCCCTTTTAGAGGAGATGTTGAATATCTTGCTGTAGAAGCAAGTTGGAAGCTGATCCTCTGGAGTTAAAATTAATACAATAAGGAGTGGATTTAAATTCCAAAAAATATCCAAACTTTATTATACTCAATACCCAACATATTGTATGATAGAATTCCAATAATATGAGAACAAGTGCAGCCTATCAATAAATTGTGGAAGGCACCTAGTCATTGGGGTGTTTTGTCCTTGGATGAGGGGTCTCTGGGAGATTGACCTTTATGGGTTCTCTGCCTAGGTTGTTGTCTAGTTTGAGACTGGATCATGAAAGGGGTATGATATTGTTGTTAAAACTGGACAGGTTGGAATTGGCTTCCCAAAGTGAGCCTTCTGAGTGTGTTTTGGAAAATACCTGGGTTTTATGTTCCCTGATAGCTTGGAAGTAATACCCAAGACTTGGCTGTCAGTCTGTTCTTGTGGATGCTCTCAAGTACTGTATCAATTTGCTTGCTAAACAAGGTCTTTCATTTGAAAAGAAGATCCTCCACTTGGGCCCTAGTGTCTGGAGGTAACGCCAAAGCTCTCAGCCATGAATGTCACCTAATGACTATTGCAGAAACCATAATTTGACTACATGCTGGGACACATTACACTCTTGTTTCCCTATTTTTATTCCCTCTGCCTCAGATTTGGCTTGAATCTTTTTGTCATCTGGGATTGTCTCTATGTGTTGTGACATTTGTTTCCATAAATAAATCTGATAGCGCACCATAAATGCTTTGAAATTGGCTACACAGAGGCCTAAGGATGCCAATGTGTAGATTTTGCATCCTAGAATGTATAACTTGAAGCCCTCTTTGTCAAGAAAGATTGAATGCATTCCTGTGTTTTATCTATCTATCTATCTATCTATCTATCTATCTATCTATCTATCTATCTATCTATCTATCTATCTATCTATCTATCTATCTATCTATCTGATTTATATCCTGCCCTCCCCTGATGGGGTCAGGGTGGCTAACAACAGTTAAAAAAACCAAAATGTCTCTGGTTTGTCTCAAGGCATATCTGCATAAGGTACACAAGATGGAAGCCCTAAAATTTTCCTAAGAAATTTAGATTGGACTCTTTCGACTGTTTCATTAAGGGCAGATCCAAATTGAGGCACCATATAATAGTTTGGCGCATATTTTATAATTGAAGACTTTGAGAACAACAGGTATAAATTGGTTCCCTTTAGTATAGAAAAAACGGGAGATTGCCAGTTCACTGCTATTCACAGATCTTACCACTTCCTTAATATGAGTAGCCCAATTAGCATTGTAGTGGAAATGAATACCAAGATATCTGAAGCTCTTCACCTGTTCAATGGGGATTCCTCATATAGTCCATTTTTGTTTATTAAATTGTGGCTTATGACATGTTCAGAGGAAAGACTATCTTTAATATTTTCTCTTTTATCTGCTATCACAATAGTGCTCTAGAACAGAAGTGTCAAACTCATTTGTTACGAGGGCTGGATCTGACATAAATGGGACCTTGTGGAACCAGGCCATGCATGTCATAAAATATAATTCCAAGTAGCAGAGATATAAACTTTATAAAGGATACAGACAAACAAAAAGATATTAATTTTTCTACTTAAATATTAACATTCTTAAAACTCTTCTTCTTCTGGGATAGGGGTGCCAATCTCCAGGTGGGGCAGGGGATCCCCTGGTTTGGAGGCCCTCCCCTTGCCTCAGGGTCATCAGACAGTGGGGGGGGGATGTCTGCTGGGCACTTCATTATTCCCTATGGAGACTGATTTCCATAGGGGAAAATGGAGAATTGATCTGCTGGTATCTGGGGCTCGGTGTGTGTGTGTGTGTGTGATTATTGAGGTAGAGGAACCAATTTTTCAGCTTAGCATCCAGTGCCTCTCCCCAAAATACCCTGCCAAGTTTTAAAAGGATTGGATCAGGGGATCCAATTCTATGAGCCCCCCCAAAATATGTCCCTATCCTTCATTATTTCCCATGGAGGGAAGGGATTTAAAACATTCCTTTAAATGATATGGCTGTCATGGGTACTGGGGACCCTGCAGAAGAAGCTGAGCCTGCAGAAGAAACTGTGCCCCTGCCATCTGCACCAGTGCCCCTGCCTCCTGCTGGAGAAGATCCAAGCCCCCCTGCCTCGCCCTCTCGGGTGGCTCGTGTGTGTGACCGCCTTCGTCAGGACCTCAAGGATTGGAGGAGGGCGGCACGCTCACGAGCAAGACGCTCCCTGAGCCCTGAGTTTTGAAAGGATTTTGGCCCTTCTAGGAGTGAGGATGCTTGAATCTCAGCAGGATCCTGGCTGCCTCTCTGAGCCAGCAATTAGCCCAAATGGGCAACAGACAGCAGAGGGCTATATAGCTGTGGGCTTTGGGAGGAGGCTTTGTGGAAGCAACTAGTCACTTACCTGACGTTCTAGCATCCACTTCGGCTTTTGACTTTGGCTTCTGGACCCCCTGACTTTGGCTTTGACTTCTGGACCCCCTGACTTCGGCTTCTGAACCTCTGACCTGCGATACCCGGACTGTGATTTGGTTTTGGCGCCTTGGACCCTCTTTGCACACCGACTACAGACCTTGGACTGCCCCTTTGCTCCTGGCTCCACCCCCAATGCCTCCTGGTTCCACCCACAAAGTCTCCTGGCTTCACCCTAAAATCCCCAGAAATTTCTTGAATTTGACTAGACAACCCGAGGTGAGGAAATAGTGGGATCTGGCAATGCAATTTTTTAAAAATCAAGAAAAACCACAAGGATCACAGCAGAAACTAAAAATATAAACTAAAAATATAAAATACTCCGAGCCTAGGAAAACATGAAATGGCTGGGCATTGCAAGCTTCTCTTCCCCCCCCTCTCTCGCCCCTCCCAGTCTACTCAGATTGACAATAGCTCTCCAGTGTAACATACCCCTTTCGCTGTGGGTTCCCAGGTTACAGTACTCACTAGGACCCGTTCTCAGATCTATTCAGCAGAGACAAGTTGGGTCAGAGCATCAACCCTTTATTTGCAAAGAAACAATTCCAAGAAACAACAGCTTCAACTGGCCATATGAACACTGGAAAGTGAAACTACTTGAGCTCCACTTCATTGAAATACATTGCAGCCCAGACAAAGTTGCAAAGAAAACACTGAATGGATTTTCCATTAAGGTCTCTGAGTCTATCTGGGTGCAGAGACCTAATGGAAAATCCATTCTGCATTTTCTTTGCAAGCCCACAAGAGCTTCCTGCTGAAGCTGGCAAAGACAAGGAAGAAAGACCAGGGAACTTTGTCAGCCTTGAAGCTTCAAAGGGTAAAGATAGGAGGGGGAGGAGAGGGTAGAAAAAAGCCATGGGCCTGATTAAAGCCCTGGATGGGCTGCTTGTGTGGCTTGCAGCCCATTAAGTTTGACATTCTTGCTCTAGAATGAAGGGAGATACACATTACATACATAACAAAAGTCCAATGGCTATTTTTATTGGGGAAACGGTGTGTCCTGTGTTGGAGGCAAACCCTGAACCCACCAAGCCAGCTGTGAAGCCCCCAGAGCCTCTGGGGAGGAGCAAAAACAGCCCCCATGGCCCTCACCAGCTCCAGGAGCTCCCCCCCTACAGCCAGGACTCACCCACCTACAACAAGAGTCAGAAAGATCCCAGTTGGCACAGAGGTGGAGATGCTGAACAAGAGGCCAACACTGCAACAGCTGGACTGGAGAAGCTGGGTGGAGACAGCCTCCAATGACACAGCAACTCTGCTGCCTCGAAGGCCCCCTGAGCTGCCCAAAGAGATGCCTGCAGAGAAAGTCATCAACCTCTCTCAGCTGGTGAAGATGCTGGAGGGAGGAGTATGGGTGCACATGACATGGGCGAGGGGTGGTTGGCTGCGTGTGTGGGGGGCAGAGGCTAATTGGCCAATGGGCAAGCAATCCAAAAAAGATAGGCACAGGATGTACCCAATTGCCATTGGACAACAGCGGAGGTGAGGGAAGAGTGTGGGGCACTGACATGTGAATAAAAGAAGTTCCTAGAAACAGGACAAGGAGGAAAACTGGCTGACAACTTCAGGCTATGAGGCAGTTGAGTCAAGCTGGGAGAAGAAGAAACCACATGATGCAACCCCCTTCCCTGCCATTCTGAAGCCTGGGGAATTTTCCTCCAAAAGGGGGAGCAGGCAGGGCCACATAAAGTGTTTGAGGAGGGAGTGATTTGGAGCAGCAAAGTGTGTGTGTGTATAAAAGTGCTTAATTAACAATTATAGCTTTCTGTTCCAGATCCCACTGCACTACTTTTCTCCCTTGTGCAGCTCCTGATGTTGCTATTAACATTATGCCCTTAACCTTTTTTCATTTAAACTATCCATCAAGAGTAATCAAAATTATTTAGCAGTTAATAGGCTTGCCAATCCCTAGTTCCCAGCAGGGGTTCTTCCCAGGCTCCTTCCCGCCCCCAGTCAGCTAGCTGGCGGGGGGAAGCCCCACCCCCAGAGGACCATGTGCCTTTTCACCTCTGGAGGCTTCAGTCTTCAATTGAAAGGCTTCCTCTTGGGATGGTGTGTCTGTGAAGAAGCTGGCAGCAACTCAAGAGTAGAGAGGCCATTCCCTCACTTCAGAGTTGGCAGAAACGGGGGGTGGGGGAGGGAAACGTCTGCTGAGCACTTCATTATTCCCTATGTGATCGATTCTCATAGGGTATAATAGGCACCAAATTTTCCGTATAGTATCTAGTGCCTCTCCTCAAAGTACCCCCCAAGTTTCAAAACGATTGGGCCAGAGGGTCCAATTCTATGAGCCCCAAAAGAAGGTGCCCCTATCATCCATTATTTCCTATGGAAGGGAGACATTTAAAAGATAACTTATCAAGTTATTTCTTATATAAGTTATTTCTTATATATTTCTTATATAATGGTGAGAGAAAAAACCATCCATCTTTTTCTTCCCATAGTACATATAAGCGTGTCAGCCGAATTTATTTCCATGACCTTCCAATGTTAAAAGTTTTTTATTCAATAACGTCACCTAATCTTTTATCCACACCAAGCAAACTGCTTCATGATATTGTCTTAAATCTGGTAATTGAAATCCTCCTCTTTCTTTAGCATCTGTTAAAACTTTCATTTTAATCCTTGGTTTCGTTCCAGCTCATATAAATTCTGAAATCTTCCTTTGCCATTTATTAAATTGTTTGCTGTCTTTCACAATCGGGATAGTTTGGAATAAATACATTATTCTCGGCAAAATATTCATCTTAATTGCAGCTATTCTCCCAAGCAGTGACAAATTAAGTTCATTCCACTTTATTATATCTTCGTCCATTTTACGCCATAACTTTTCATAATTATTTTTAAACAAATCAATGTTCTTCATTGTTATTTCCACACCCAAATATTTTACTTTAGAGGTAGCCTCACATCCCGTTAGCCTCTGCAGTTCTTTTATTTACTTGCATATTTTTACATAAAAGTTTTGATTTTTCTTTATTAACATAAAGTCCCGCCAATTCTCCAAAATTTTGTATTTTAGCTAACAACAAAGGTGTTACTTGTATAGGATTTTCATTTATAAACATTATGTCATCTGCAAATGCTCTATATTTATAGGTAAATCCTTTAATTCTCATTCCTTCTATTTCTTCATCTTCTTATATTTGCATCAATAAAATTTCAAGAGTCATTATAAACAACAATGGCAAAAGCGGACAACCTTGTTTTGTGCCTTTGCTAATTTTTATTTCATCTGTGAGATCTGCATTTATACATAACCTTGCACGTTGTTCAGTATATATTGCCTTTATCATTCTTAAAAATGTTTTCCCCAAACTTTATTTTTTCCATCACTGCAAACATAAAGTCCCAGTTCAAATTATCAAAAGCTTTCTCTGCATCCACAAAAAATAACACAACTTCCTTCTCTGGATGTCTTTCATAATATTCTACAATATTTACAACAGTTCTAATATTGTCTCTTATTTGCCTTTTGGGGAGAAAGCCCGGTGGATCTTCCTTTATAAAATTTATTAAATATTGTTTAAGCCACTTTGCCAGGATTCTTGCGTATATCTTATAATCATTATTTAATAATGAAATTGGTCTATAATTCTTTACATTCGTGACATCTCTATATTCCTTTGGAATCAACGAGATTACAGCTTCTTTCCATGTATTGGGTATTTTCCCATTTAATCCTATTCCATTCATCAATTTTTGAAGTTTTGGTACTAATTGTTCTTTAAGCATTTAAAACATTTTTGCCGTATATCCATCTGGTCCAGGTGCTTTCCCAATTTTCATTACATTAATTGCTGCTTCAATTTCTATTTTTTCAATTGGATCATTCAAATTTTTTTTCCATATATTCAGTTAAAGGTGCTATTTTGATCTTTTGCAAATACGTTTCAATCCTTTCTTTCTTTACTTTAACACCCTTAAATAAATTAGCATAATACTTAAAAATTCTCTCTTTATTCCTTCTTGGTCCACCATCTCTTTCCCATCAACCACAATTTTGTTAATAATTTTACTTTCTCTCTTTTTCTTCAATTGCCAAGCCAAGTACTTTCCAGATTTGTTTGCACCCTCAAAAGATTTGTTGTAATTTTTTCAAATTCCATTCCATTTCCTTATTTAACAAATGTCTCATTTGTGTTTGCAATATTGTAATCTCCCTTATAATTTTCTTTTTCCCTGGCCTTTTTCTTAATTCACCTTTTTTCTTAATTTCATTTTGAATGTCCAAAATCTGTTTATCTTTTGCTCTCTTATTTTTATTATTCAGTGTTATTAGTATTCCTCTCATTACTGCATTATAGGCATCCCATACAGTCTGAAATTCTATATCTTCTCTTTCATTAACTTGGAAATAAGCTTTAGATTCATTTTCTAAAGATGCCACAATTTCTTTATTTTGTAGTAAATCTTCATTTATTCTCCATCTTCTCGCCTTTTTGGACAATTTTGTAATCTACATTATTGGGTTGTGGTCAGCTCCTATTTTGGGTAAAATTCTATCTTCCTCGTTATAAGTCCCAAATCTTTAGTACTCCACAACGTGTCAATTCTAGTAAAGGAATTATGTCTGGCTGAGAAAATGGTGTAGTCCCGTACTTCAGGATTAAACTTCCTCCATATATCCTCCAAATTCTCTTTTTTAACCAACTCAAAAAAAGATTTTGGCAATTTCAAAAAAAGATTTTGGCAATTTATTAATAGGTCATGTTGTTCCAGTGTTAGTTGCATGTGGATTACAATGTTGGATTCACACATGTTACACTACTTTCACTGCTTGCCTCCAGCATTTTCCAGTTCTCATGGTATGTGTGTCACATTTGTGTGGTGTTTTCAGCATCGGTTGCCAAATATGCCTTCCTTTTTTGCAGTGATAATGTTCCCTCTACTCTGAGTTAGTGTGAGCTAGTTCACAGTTTTTTAGCCTAAAGCTCACACATTTTTGTCTTAGCTCAGGAAAAGTGGCTCCAGAGCAAACTATTTTATGCAGTAGCTCACAACTTCAATGCCAGCAGCTCACGAAGTAGAATTTTTGCTCACAAGACTTCACAGTTTAGAGAGAGTATTGGTGATGACAGTGGATTGCAGGGAACTAACAGAACGCCATTTATGAATCTTTACTATATCGCTGAATCTTTAGTATATCTCTGTGTCTTATACCTTTAAGAAAGAGATATCCAAGACACAGCTGCATGCAGTTACCTAGATAAGTTTTCTTTAAATAGAATTCATTTTCAAGCTTTTTGGAGAGCATATTTCCAGTAAAATTCAGAAGGCTTTTGCATCTGGTTAGAAAAGAGGTTGAGGAATAGCTGGCTCCTAATATAAATATAATGCAGAGAGGATTTGGCCAGTCAAATCCAGAAGGCTTTTGCATCTGGTTAGGGAAGAGGTTGAGGATTGGCTTGCTCCTAGTATAAATAGAAATACTTAAGTGAGATTGAGAGTTAAGTTCTTGATAATAATCAAGAATATACCATTTTTAAAAGTTATTCATTCAAATTTTTAAAGTTATCCGCTTCCATCCAGCTTTGTGTTGTAGCTTGCTATAATCACCTGGTTTATTCTAGCATGAGAAATTCTGAAGAAAATAAAGAGGTTGCAGAGAGCATTTTGTCAGCCAAATTCAGAAGGCTTTTGCATTCATTTAGAGAAGATGTTAAGACCTGGCTGGCTCCCAATATTAACACTGAATTGTAATAAGAAGCTATTTGAAGATCATGGAAATATTCCTGAGGAAGACTTGATGAAATGAATCTGCGTCCAGGTGCTTGTTGAATGCTTTCCTTTGCAATCTTGTAAAGTTGAACTTCTTTATAATGTGTTTAAAAGGATTTATATGACTTCTTACAAATGTTTTACTAAATATACCATTAGCCAGTATATCACAGGCTGACGTTAAGGTGACAAAACAAAAACCCATCATTGGTCCCCCGAACTGCCAAATAAGCAGCCAAAGCGGAAACTGGGCACAACTCAAGCTCAGAGCACGTGTCTAGCTCCAGCACAGTCCCGTTGTGATGCTGGTCAGTCTTAGAGCATTGAACGGTAATGACCGCCTTACCCTCAACTAAACTCAGGTCCCGTAGCAACAAAGCATTACCAGAAACATTGTTTTTGGAGCCCACACTAACTCACTAACTCTAAGGTCCCCAAAAAAGGCAACCAAGGAAGCAGCATGGAACAGTGTGGCCTCAAAATAAGATGCACACACTGTGCCCCAAACCCCTTCAAACTCTTAAGAATCAGAGAAGATATAGGCTTCCTAGTATCGAGATTAGTCCCAGCCTCTCTGGCCCATCCCTCCAGCATCTTTTGAAGCCGAAAGTCTGCTGTTTCCTCCTTGCATCCCAACGCCTTGCTAGCAAAACCCAGAGCAGACAGGCGTCCCTTAATGGATCTCATGGCCAATCCCTTACCTTTTAGAGAAACACAGGAGTGGAGCAACTGCTCCACCGGGAGGGGCCAAACAATGCAATACTCTACCTTAGCCCTAAAGTCCTCAAACTGCCACACAGCACGTTCATAAGACTTCCTGGTGCTAGGCGCAATGGCTAGGCCTATTGCTCTGCAGGCCTCGGCTCTCCAATCAGCCATAGCTCCTGGGGCATTGGCGCCGGCTCTCGATTGGCATCTGGGGCCAGCTGACAAAATCTCTCTATCTGTTTACGAGAGAGAGTGTCAGCTACCCCATTATCTACCCCCGGAACATGCTTGGCTAAAAACAGTATGTTAAGTCGCAGACAGCGCAGAGTGAAGGCCCTCACCAATTTCATAACCCTTTGAGATTTGGATGAAAGGGAATTAATTACATGGACCACTGCCATGTTATTGCACCAAAAATGAATTGTGTGATTGGCCATATAATTCCCCCACAGCCAAACTGCAACAAGAATGGGAAAAAATTCGAGAAACGTTAGATCTCGGTTCAAACCTGCCTGAGCCCATGACTCTGGCCATGCGTCCGCATACCAATGTCCATGGAAATAAACCCCAAAACCTAAAGACCCAGCAGCATCAGACATGACCTGAAGCTCTGCCTCAAGCCTCATGTCATCTCTCCAAAAAGAAATCCCATTAAAGGACTCCACAAATTCTTGCCATACCCTTAAATCCTCCCTCATGCTGCTGGTAACCCGTGTTCTATGTTGGGGCAAGCGGAGGCCTGCCATAGCATCACATAGCCTACGAAGAAAAGCTCGTCCAGGAGCAACCACTTTGCAAGCAAAGTTAAGATGGCCAACCAGCTGCTGGAGCTCAAGCAATGTGACCTTTTTCTTAAGAAGGAAGGAATTAATCCTATTTCTCAAATTGTCCACTTTTTGAATAGGAATTCTGGACAATTGCACCAGGGTATCCAGCTCAATCCCCAAAAAGATACGTTTTTGGGCCAGACCTTCCGTCTTTTCCTGAGCCAACGGAACCTCCAGTTCTGCAGCCAGCTTGATGAAGCCAGACAACAACTGTGCGCAACGCCCAGTCCCTGCAGGACCCACAACGAGATAGTCATCCAAATAATGAACAACATCCTGCAGACCAACTCTTTCACGAACAGCCCATTCCAAGAACATGCTGAAACACTCAAAAGCTGCACATGAGACAGAACAGTCCATTGGCAAAGCTCTGTCCATGTAAAATTGTCCCTCAAAGTAAAATCCTAAAAGCTCAAAATCAGCCAAATGAACAGGTAGCAGGTGAAACAGACTTAATATCGCATTTAGCCATCTTTGCCCTCTTTCCACAGTGTCATACAATGCCCACGGCCTGGTCAAAGCTGGTATACCTAACTGAGCATAAATGCTCAGGTATCCCATCATTAACTGACACACCCTTGGGGTAGGAAAGGTGGTGAATCAAACGAAATTCACCAGGCACCTTCTTTGGCACCACTCCCAAGGGCACCACTCCCAAGGGGGAAACCCTAAGGTTAGGCACTGGAGGATTAGGAAATGGGCCCAAAATCCTGCCCTTTGCTAACTTCTTGGCAATCTTAACCTCAACTACATGCTCTAAACCGTTAACAGAACTAAGGTTCCCAGACCAAAATGCAACCTGGGGACCCTGAAATGGAATTCTAAAACCGAATGTGAAACCATTTAACAAGTAAACCCTATCAGCCCTTCACGGTTACCTATACAGCCACTGCTCAAGAGGTCCCACCTTTATCAGACTGGGCCCCCTTTCCAGCTTGGTAAATACTTCCCCCCCACCTTGTCTCTTTTGGCCCTTACGTGGCTGGGCTCTGGGGCAGTTACTAAAGGAGTGCGGGCCCCCACACATGGGACATTCATGCTTGAATTGACAGGCTTTCCTGCTGCACACTCCTTGAGAGCCAAACTCGCAGCAAAGCAAGCGGGATTGAACCACCTGCCCCACAGAACTGCAGGAAGAGGATGACGAAGCAGAAGAAGTAGCTGATGTCCTAGCGACCAAATGACCACTGTCAGAGTGGTCACCCAAATTTGGTCATGCTGAGGACATGACCTGAAGCCACAACTGCTGGTGGATGCGATCCCACATCCTGAATTCTTCATCATATTGAATCCAGGCAGACCCACTAAACATTGTGTACCTCTTATAAATTATATCCATATAATGGATAAGCACAGCCCCCCACCAAGGCTGTGCGCGTGCAACCACGCCAGCATATATAAAAAACCCAGGCAGCCAATTGGCCCAAGTCTGATCCACCTTGCACTTCTTCAGTTTTTCTTTTTCTTTGTCATCCAACTTCTCTTTATCTTTCTTCTCCAACTCACGGAAGAGGAGGGAGAAAATGTCAATATACTCACCCTTCAGGAACTTATCCTTTGTTGCAGGCAACAAATGATCGCCTAAAGGTAACACTATGTCCCCGTAAGGCATGGCAGTAAATGAAACCGACCCATATGCAGCACCAAACTGAGGGGAACAGCCCCATCCCCCCGAAAAGGGGCAAGGCATCCTTTGCTGACTGGCTGCAGGCCAGGGTCCATAGGGGCCAAACTGACCCGTTGGCCATGATCAAGCTTGCTGAGGACCTGTGCCCATGGAGGAGAAGTACCTGAAGCCCCAGCAGCAGCACCTGGCACCGCCTGAGAAGCAGGGGCCCAAGGACCCCATGGCCAAGCCATGCCCGTTTATGACTGTGTAGTCCCCCCAGCCTTACCCGGATCCAATTGGCACCAGTGCTGACCCTGCTGCAGCATCCACTGGAAACAAAGCTGCACCCATCTGCACTGCCAGTACCCTCAACTCCTCCAGCACCGAGTCCTGCAGACCTGCCCTCAGGCAGTTAATATATCAGCCTGCAATGCCATCTTAGAGGTTTTTCCCAAGCCCAAGCCTGACCTCTGCGAGGAAGGAATGCCAGCCACCTTTTCCAATGCTGAAAGCTTTGCAGAATGGCTGTAATAACCCCCTCATCGCCCTCCTCATCAGAAGAAGATGAAAGGGGGACTGGCCTTTTTGGCGGGGCCTTAGGGGCCTTGGGTGCCGGTTGCTTGCTTTTAGGCTTCCCAGACCCTTTCTTCTCAGGCATTTTGCAAATCGACTTAAGAATAAAAACGAACAAAATGCCCCTAAAAATTGGTTGCCCTTAAAATCACTGAAACTGACCTAAAATGGCTGCTGCTGGGCACCACTTAAAATGGCTGCCTACACCTTCACAAAGAACAACCACCGGAAGCTGATACTGAATGCCCATATGAAGCTGCCTTATTCTGAAACAGACCCCCAAAATGGCCTCCGCTCCACTGCCTCCAAAATGGCCGTCCTTATGTAGAAGAAGTAAATATGGCTGACCCTGACTGAAGCAACTCCGAAAACAAAATTCTTAGGCCCTGGACAAAATCCCCTTCCCCTTAGCCAAACTGAAAGGGAAAGGTGCACAGAAAAACTCCACCACCCTGAGTATCCTCAAATCCTTAGTTTGGGGGGGGGGGAGGGGAAGAAATAACAGGCCATGAAAATGGAGCTCCTCTTCCTAAACACCAGCAGTCCAATGTTGTGAAACAGCCAGCCGCGGGGCCTTATCAGAGGCCCGATCGCAGCAGCTGAACTGAATACAAGTCCCTACAGCCTCCATCCAGGCTGCTCTTCAGAAGCACCCCTTATCTATGCTCCAATCAGGTGGCAGAGGAGCAAGCGAACGCGCTGCCTCCCAGCCTGAAATTAACAAATGCGGCAAAGCAGCCCATGGAGCTCCGTCTGCCCCAATCTCAGCCTGGAGACTGAGGTAGGGGGCGGATGGTGCTCCTGCTATCACAGCAAGCCCCACCCCTTCAAAAATGCACCCAAATGGACCATGAAAGTCCTCCCTTTCCTCCTAGGGAGGCAAAGATGTTCTAGCAGCCTAGCAGCATGCTGCTGGCTGCTAGAAACATTTTTTTTTTTTAATTCTGAACAGGAGCAAGCAGCCAGGCCTATTTAAATCATACCAGTCAGGTGGCATCAAAATAGGCCTGGAAAGGGCCTCCTCCGGTTGCCTTTTACTGACAGAACCAAGCTTGGCTGTAGGGTTGCCAGGTCCAACTCAGAAAATACCTGGGAACTTCGGTGGTGGAGCCAGTTGGCTTTCCCATCCCTCCCACAAAAAAATACAACATTGCCTTCCCCTGAATACAGTCTTTATTTCCTTGGCCCCAGCAGCTGACTGCACTTCCACTAAATTAAAATGAACATACATTCTCACACACACAAAGCAGCCAAACAAACAGTTTGCAAGCTCACACTTTTGTGATCTCATTGGGGCAATTAATCACTGGAGCAATTCACTCACTTGAACCATCTGCTATATTTCAATCAACTTCTTAAGACAAACAGGAAAATGAAGCAGAGCAGCTCAAAACAAACAGAAGGGCTCTGCTCACGTCCTTTCCTTTTATACACTCACCAGGAAGATCCAGGAGCCCTTAGCCAACTGAGGGAAAGCAGGGTTTTTTTGTAGAAAAAGCCCAGCAGGAACTCATTAGTATGTGAGACCACACCTCTGACATCACTGTCATTTGCATACTAGGCCACACCTCTAACATCATTGTCATTTGCATACTAGGCCACACCTCTGACATCACCAAAAGTGTATAATGTCTTCTTTGGGGTGTGGTAACAATTCTGGTCATCATACCTCAAAAAAGATATTCTAGCATTGGAAAAAGTCTAGAAATATATAGCCACATATATATACAAAGCCATAAATATATAGCAATCCCAGGGGAAAAAATCAAATTCCAACACACTACTACAGAGTCAGCATGGTGTAGTGCTTAAAGAAAGAAAGAGAAATAAAGCAAACAGACAGGAGAAAAGACTGACTGGATGAATGAAAGGGGGGAGAGAGTTGGAAAGAGAGAAGGAGAGAGAGGGAGGGGGTAGTGGGAAATAAGGCAAACAGGGAAAAAGAAATATTGACAGAAAGTGAGGGAGTGGAAAATAAAGCAAATAGACAGAGAAAAAGAATGACAGAAAGAAAAAAATGAATGCATGAAAGGGGGAAGAAAGAAAGAAAGAACACTGCCAAAAAGAATGAATGAATGAATGAATGAAAGGGACTGACAGAAAGAAAAAATGAATGAAAGGGGGGAGAGAGTTGGAAAGAAAGAAAGAAAACGAAAGAACACTGTCAAAAAGAAAGAATGAATGAATGAAAGGACTGACAGAAAGAAAAAATGAATGAATGAAAGGGAGGAGGGAGTTGGAAAGAAAGAAAGAACGAACACTGCCAAAAAGAACAACCATTGGATACTTACCGTGAGGGATCCTTCTCCTCTGAGGTCAAGAGGCCATCTTGTGGGTGATTCCCAACCCACTTGTAGAGAGGCAGGACTAACTTCAAACTTCCTCTTCCTGTTGGGATTCACCCCAAGTCAGTTCGGTATTCCTAACAATAGTAGAACCATGCTAGAACAAGTTACAATAACATGAGAAACCTTCAACATGAAAAAACAGGAAAGGAAGAATACAATAGATCCAACTGGACAAAGAATAAGAGGCCATCTTGTGGACATACCAGAGCAGTGTCCCTAGATTGTGGGAGGGTGTCTATCATCATCTTCCTCCAAAATGTGCTGAAGCACCTTGTGACCAAAAGTTGCATCTGCTGAATCATACACGTTGATTTTGTAATCCCTAATGAACATGGAAATCGACAACCATGCGGCTGCTTTACAGACTTCTTTGACTGAAGCTCTATGCATGAAGGCCGTATTAGTGACCGCACTGCGCACTGAATGTGCTGTCAGACCAGAAGGAACTGGAATCTTTTGAGCTTTGTAGGCTTCTGTGATGCATTGTTTAAGAACCTTGCTGATAGCTACATTCGACATTCTTTTCCCCATATGAGGGGGCAAAAGGTTAATGAACAGGGAGTCTGTTCTACAAATGCTCTGGGTCCTTTGAATATAACATTTCAACACCCATCATATATTTAGGGTGTGCCAGATTCTCTCCGTAGGATGAACGGACTTTGGACAAAACGAAGGCAGATTGATCTCCTGGGATCTGTGGAATGCTGTGTTAACCTTAGGGCAAAAGGTCGGATCAGTCCTTAACACCACCTTCTCCTTGTGAAAGATACAAAATTGCTTCTGTACTGACAAGGCCCCCAGTTCCAAAACTCATCTCGTCGAAGTTACTGCGACTAGAAAAACTGTTTTCATGCGGAGGAAGGTCATGGAGATATGCTGAATGGGTTCAAACGGTTGTATGGTCAGGGCTGTGAGAACAGAGTTCAGCCTCCATGTTGGGAAATGATGGATCTGAGCAGGAAGTGATAGAGCCATATCTCTGATAAATCGGGAAATGTGTGGATGAGATGACAAACTGGAATGGCGATCTCAGGAAAGGACCGAAGAGAGGGCTGCCACCTAATGCCGTAATGTTGCTGCCCTAAGGCCTGAATCAAGACCATCCTGAAGAAACTGTAGGATGGACTTAATCTCTGGACGGAGAGAATCCACTTGCTTTCTCCTACACCAGTGGACAAAAGCTTTCCAGGTAGTGTTGTAAATTCACTGTGGAAGGACTCCTTGAAGCAAGAATGGTATTGACTACCTGTGGAGAGTATCCTGACCTAAGCAATTTCGACCTTTCAATTGCCACACGGTCAAGTTGAGCCACTCTGGATGCAGATGGAAGAATGAACCCTGTTGTAAGAGATCCACTGAAATGGGTAGACACATGGGCTGTTGCATCGACATCTCCTGCAGTTCTGTGAACCATGGGCAGCGAGGCCAGTGTGGCACTACTACTATGACCTCTGCTTCCAGGTCTCGGATTTTCCTGACTAGGCGAGGTAGGAGAAGAGTCGGCGGGAAGGTGAAGAGACAACCTCGCAGCCACGGGGCTGTCTGTCAAGCATGCATATTTCTGAGTGCCATGATGGTCCACCAGACAAGCTCTCCTGCTCCCCCCTCTTTTACAACCTAAGGGCAATAATAAATCCATCTGGCCCAAGGATGTTTAGGGTTAGCCTTGCTGGTAACAGTGCGATGTGCCTCTTCCCCAGATTCACAGAAAGGTCTTATCTACTTGCAGAGAAAGTGTGAGAAAGGGAGATGTTTTTAATAACCTACATTCTTTAGTAATAAAAGAGATACTTTGTAGCAACCTTTGAACCCATGACTCAAATTGCATCTGTTTGTTATCCTTTGAAGCTATCCTATAAAGTAACTATGTAAGTCTGTACACGTCATTACTTCCAAGGATTCTGTCCTTGGCAAAGCTATGGAGTTTCTACAATAAAGCAACATTTGATTCAATAACAAAAGACTGATTATTGGGAAATATCGATGCTTGACACTGTCAAGGCGTTCGTATCCTCCACTCAAGGATGGTAAAATCGAGTGAAGAAGCGGGGAAGTTTGTGATTGTATGGAGAAGTGAATAGGTCAACTAGGGGTAGACCAAATCGATCCACTATCAGCTGAAAAACCCTGTCGTTGAGCAACCATTTGCTCTGCCAAATTTGTTGACGACTGAGCCAGTCCGCCTCGATGTTGAGGACTCCCCTGACACTTGAATGGACTGAAGATGAATTTGAGCCCATGACAGAAGCTGACACGCTTCTCTGTGTAGATTGTTTGATCTAGAACCTTCCTTGGCGATTGATGTAAGCCTTGGCTGAAATGTTGTCTGTTCTGACTAACACATGACAATTCTTGAGCTGATGTTGGAAATGACGCAAGGCCCAACCCACAGCCCTCAACTCCAACAAGTTGATGGGTAACTTGGTTTCCTTTGATGTCCAAAGACCCTGGGCGAACTGGTCTTGACATGTGGCTTCCCAGCCCGAAAGACTGGCATCCGTGAAGATTTGGATCCGATCTTTAACCTAGAAGTGTTTTCCCTTGGAAAGGTTTTCCAACCTTGTCCAGCAACGCAGGCTGTTCTTTATTTTCAGAGGCACCTCTAATTAGAAGATTTGACTTCCTGGAAATCTGAAGCTGGCACGGGAGTAGAAAGTTTTGAAGCAGTCGCACATGGAACCTGACCCATTATATCACGTCTAACGTAGCTATCATCGATCCCTGTAGAGAAGCGAAAGACATCAAGGACGACTGATGACTTCTGATTACCAAGGATGCAGCTGCCTTGATCTTTTGCGCCTTGTCCGTTGGGAGGAACAGGCGTTGCAACCTGGAATCTATGCCCACTCCCAGATGTTGCAGCTTGTAGGTGGGGCACCAAGGAGCTCATCTGGACATTGACCACGAACCCAAATTCTTGCAAATGTTGAATGGTTTGTTCCGTGACCTGAATGGACTTCTTTCTCGAAGGAGCAGATAAGAATGTTGTCCAGGTAGGGGTGGATCAGGATGGCCTTCTCCTGAAGAGGAACAAGAACATTGATCAGAACCTTGGTGAAGATGCAAGGAGCAGAAGCCAGACCGAATGGAAGGGCTCTGTACTGGTAGTGTCAGTCGCCATAGTTGAATCGAAGAAAGTTCCTATGTCCTGGAAAAATTGGAATGTGGAGGTAGGCCTCTGTTAAGTCTATTGACATTAACAACTCCTGGGGCTGAAGGGCCTCCGCTATGGAGTGTAGTGTCTCTATCCGAAAAGGCCTGTAACGCACAAACTTGTTGAGGAATTTTAAGTCCAGAATTGCTTTCCAGTCCCCTGATCGCTTTGGCACGGTGAAGAAGATGGAATAAACTTCCTGACCATATTCTGATGGGGGAACTGGCTTGAGGCTGTTATGTCTAGTAAATGCTGAATGGCTTGCAGTGTTCTGAGTCTCTTTTCTGCATACTTGTGATTTGGTGACGGGACAAAGCGAGATGGTGGTATAGCCTGAAAGTCTATCTTGTATCCGTTGGTGACAATTTCCTTGCACCAGGCATCTGCTGTTGAGAATTCCCATTGGTGTCGAAAGTGAAGCAGACATGCCCCGATGGGAAGCGGGGCGTAGTCATTGTTTGGAGCCCTTCTGGTCTCTCTCTGGTCTATCTGACTGCTTAGCTCTGGCTCTGTTGAATTTGGAGAACCTGGGGCGACGAAAGGACTGCCAGAAGTTGTTCCATGGTGGTCTTTTGGAATCCTGTTGAAAACGTGGAAGAGTATGCTGTGAGCGAAAGGAAGACGTACAAGGTTGGTATGAAGATCATTGGTCTCGACGCCGTATAAACTTGGGCATTGCCTTCTTCTTATCCCTGGTCTCCACTAAGATGGTATCCAGAGCTGGACCGAAAAATCTCCCCCCATGGAAGGGATATGCCATTACAATGTTCTTAGAGGAGGTGTCTGCAGGCCAGGCTCTTAGCCAAATAGAACGTCTAACTGCTGCTGACAAGAAAATAACTCTGGAGGTAAACCACATAGTGTCTAGCGTAGAGTCAGCTAGAAAGGAAATGGCCCTTAAGATGCGATTTGCACCTTCCAGGGAACGATGATCCTCCTGGGGTAGTCTCCCAATTAGCTTGCGAACCCATACTATAGCGGCTCTGGCCACCAAGGATCCTACCGCCGAAGCTTTGAGTGCCATTGCCGCAGCTTCATGAGTTCTGCAAAGAGCAAAATCTGCTTTTTTATCAGTATTGTCCTTCAGGGCCCCATGGCCATCCTCAGAGACTAGGCCGTAACTCTGCAGGGCTCTTATAGGTGCATCCACCAGGGGGACCTGCAAAAACTCATTAGTAAAGGAATAAAGTTGATACATTTTCTTTGGAAAAAACTCTGTGTCTCCCTCCTTGTGCTTAACCTTTGACTTGGTCCCCTCCTCCTCCTCCTCAATGTCAGGATCATCATGAAGATCAAGAGCAGTGAGGGTTCTAACCAATAGATATTGAAGATCCTCCGCACCTTGAAAAATCTCTGCACTTGCGCTGGAACCTCTATATCAGGATCCTCAATGGAAGAAAACTCGCCCTCTTCCCTGTCACTGGGTGTCTGAAGTCCATCTCTAAGGGGAGACCCTTCTCCAGCCCTATCTCTTCCCTGGGCCGGCATGCGTTTCTGGGCTGCCTTGGTTGGCCATGGGCGTTTTTGTTGCCTAGGCCTTCTGTGAGGGGAAGGGGATCTCAAGGAGGGTGCAGAGGGGGACCTATTAGATCTGGTCCTCTTTGTATGGACAGAATCCGTCTCATCCTGCATATCACATAACATAGTGAGGGATTCCTGAGGGAGAAGCATGGGAATAAGATCCCCTGGCTCGGGATTTTCAAACTGGCCTACTCGTGAGTTACGAGTAAAGTGGCTCGTGCCTTCCCCTGCGATATTGCTGCTTAAGGGGGCCCCCGCGGTGCTCATCTCTCCGCCGGATGGGAAGGAAGACTCTGCCGGGCCCGAAGCCATCAGCCTCATCACAGGAACAAAGCGGCCGCTTTTGGCGCACTCTCCTTGCACGCTGCGAAATGGTGGCTCTGACGGGGAGTCCTGCGCAAGCCTGTGCCGGGTCTTGCTGGCTCCCTTTGAGATCGTCCTGAGGTGAGGTTCTGATCCTCCCTCTCCGATAGGAATCCATTGTCCTCTTCTCTTCGTGGCATGATTGCTAGCCGACTGAATCCTCTTGCCGGCTTCTTCCTCAGTGAGGAAAAAAGAACGCCAAAAAAATGGAGATCGGGAAGCCAAGGCCCGCACCCGACTGAGGAAAAGGAAGGCACAGTGATGAGGAGAAGACAGGTAACAGAAGACTAGATAAGGAACAATCAGGAATAAAATAGTAAAGAGGAATATTGAGATAAAGGACTTGTAAACTACTGAGATAATAGGCACAGCCTATAACTAGGTGTTCTCCCTACTGAGGCAGGAAAAGAACTGACGGGGTGAATCCCAAACAGGAAGAGGAAGTTTGAAGTTAGTCATGCCTCCCTACAAGTGAGTTGGGCATAACCCACAAGATGCCCTCTGCCTCAGAGGGAGAAAGAAATAATGAATGAAAGGGACTGACAGAAAGAAAAAATGAATGAATGAAAGGGAGGGAGGGGGAGACAGTTGGAAACAAATAGAGAAAAGAAAGAAATGAAATAGGAAGGAAAAGGGAGGGAAGGATTGAAAGAAAGGAGGGAAAAAAGCAAGAAAGAGAAAAGAAAGGAAAAAATAGACTGAAAGGGGATGCAAGCAACTCACCTGGAAAAGTGCTAACTCCCACAAAGCCCCAGTTCTGCAGCTTGGCCCCTCAAGCCCCGTGGTGGCAAAATGGAGCACCTTGATTGGTATATAAATAAATAATAATAATAGCGAGCATAGGATAAGCTTCAACTACTTGTCAAATTAAATGCTCATTGACAGGGAAATTGTCTGAAAATCATTTTCAATAAAGGAGTCAAAGGCTGTGTATTAGCACCTTTTTTTATTCAACCTGTTTCTTAATTATCTTGTCCCCTTTCTAGAAGCAGTTGACTGCCATTATCCTAAATCGGGTTCTATCCATGTTCCTCTGCTATTATATGCCAATTTATACAGTCTCCATCTGCTAACTATCACCCGGCACAATTATTTAGGACAATTAAATCTTTACCTTCTCTTACAGAGAGAACTCAAAATGTTAGCAATCTGACCATTAGCTGTGAGGCTTTTGCAAGCTTTATTACAGATAAAGTCGTCACTCTGCTGCAACCTGAACTGGAGGCTCCTTGGCTGTTTTTGGATTAAGTACTTGACAACTTCAGCCAACTTTCCCAGGCTGATTCTGGGAGTCAGGATTCTGGGTGCTAAGCTGGCCACTTGTGTCTTAGACCCGTTTGTCATGGCTGGTGAAAGCCTGTGGTGGGGGAATATGGGGGTC
This sequence comes from Heteronotia binoei, assembly GCF_032191835.1. Lineage (NCBI taxonomy): Eukaryota > Metazoa > Chordata > Lepidosauria > Squamata > Gekkonidae > Heteronotia > Heteronotia binoei. The sequence continues at coordinate 53,523,097 of NC_083232.1, read as the reverse complement.
CCGGTGGACATTATCAATCTGTCCCTTAGTTCAAGAGCATACCCATTGGGTATGTGTGCGTTTTTTAAAAAAGGCCATGTTGACACTGCTCTTAAAGAAACCATCTTTGGAACGTATGGATCCTGTCAATTACTGCCTAGTCTTGAACTGTTTGTTTCTGGGTAATTAAGAGGCAGTGGCAGAACAGCTTGAGTTTCCTGAGGAATATGCCAGCTTTAGTCCCACTCCATTCCAGCTTCTACCCTGGCCATGGAACAGAGATGGCTATAGTGGCCTTCACAGACAATCTTCACAGGTAGCTGGATTGAGGTGGGTCCATGCTGCTGGTACTGCTAGACCTGGCAGCAGCATGCAACATGCTTGACCATAATTTGTTGGCCCACTGCCTCATTGACATAGTTCATTGGGTAACCTTGAAATGGCTTACCTCATTTCTCCAAGAGAGGGTATCATCTCGATACCCCTTGTATGTGGGGTTCCTCAGGAGGAAATACTCTCTCCAATGTTTACTATCTATATGTGCCCTCATCAACCAGCTTCAGACAGGGTTGTCATCAGTATGTGAATGACACCCAGCTATATCTGTTGATGGGCAGCCAGCCGTATGCTGCCCCAGCTATTTTGGCTGAGGGGCCAGATGTCATGGTTGAAACATAGCCAGCTGAGACTCTATCAAAGATATTCTGTGGCAGAGATTCAGGCTGGGGTGCCAACTCCAGGCTCTGGACAGTGTTACCTCTAACATCAGTACCAACTACCGAGAACCTGGGTGTGCTTCTGGATGCCTTATTGTTGTACAAATTTGCATATCTGAATGTCCTTAGCCAATAAAAGGCATGCAGCCAGAGTCCAGGTGAAGGATGAAAGAAAGTTTATTGCAATAATTGGATAGCAGAGCCAAGCCAAAGGCCTGCTTACCAAGCTGCTCTGGAATCTTTCAAAATGGTTACAATCTTATATACCCTTGATGACACTGGCATGTTATCACATACATGTACTAATTGGCTGCAACATCCTGTCTAATTTCATCACAAGAGCCAGCTATACACTACTGATACACTTTGCCAGCCTGGCATTAGTTCACTGGTTGAACACTGTGGCAAAACAAGAAACTTGATCAGATAAATCCAATTTGGGCTATAAGAACATCTTACTTCTCTATCGTTACTTAGAAACAGTAGAAATGCAGAAATGCAGTAAGACTTAGGCCCTTTTCACACTTACCAGTGGAAACCGGAAGGGAGTTGGTATTGTGCCGCTTGCAGTAATCCGAGACAGGGATGGGAGTTTTCAGACACATGTTTTTTTTTCCGGTAGGGTTCCATGATTGAAGCGAGCCATTTCACACTGTTCCGCTCTTATCTCGCTTCCACCAGCGCCAGCCGTTTTTGCCTGCCGGCTCGCGATCTCCAGCTTATTTATTTTTTTTGGAACGTCGGGCTAAGATCGCTATAGCGACATATCACAACAGCAACACCATAGAGATGGCTAGGCTCTATTGAGATAAGTTACCAGGTTTCAGCGGTGGCGATATCTGGCATCTTAATGCAGCCTAGGCATCCCTATGGTGATGCTGTTGTGATACGTCGCTATAGCGATCTTAGCCCGACGTCCCCCCCCAAAAAAAGCCGGAGATCGCGCGCGCTGGCGGGTGAAAAAGGGCGCGAAAACTGCTCCCGGGTTAGATACTGGACATTTCACACAGCACCCCATAGCGATTTCAACCCGGAAGGAGGGGTTGAAAAGTGGAAGAAGCTGCTCTTTGTTTGTAATGACTCAGGCATGCCTCACTACCGGGACAGCCGCGGGACTGTGTGAAAAGGTGAGAGTATTCCAGTAGCAGCCAGTTACTGAATCGGGTCTGTCTGAAATGCCAGCAGAAACCCGTTACTGTTCAGTAACTGACCAGCTTCCATACTGGAATACACAGACTGTGTGAAAAAGCCCATAGTTTAAAGTTAGATAAGAGTGGTATGTTGGTGCCCTTCTTTTTTCTTCTTCTCAGTCATGCCTGTGTTAACCCCTTAAGGATGTTATTTAAGCTTGCTTCTGGCCTTCCCAGCTAGAGCTGCATCCCACATTATTGAGTCCCAGATCACAACTGTGGCTAGACTGGCAGTCCTCCAGATGTGCCAGAGCAGACAACTGGCCCCCTTCCTGTCTTGCCCTGACCTAGCCATAGTAATCAATGAAACAGTCACTTCCAGTTAGCCTGTTGCAACTTGCCCTAGACTACCCTTGAAAATGACCTGGAAACTACAACTGGTACAGAATGCAGCAGCCTGGATTCTCATTGGAACCCCTCTGCAAACATTCAACTGGTGCTTTGCCAGCTGCATTGGCTCAAAGTCGAGTACTGGATTAGATTCAAGGTTCTGGTACTAACCTTCAAAGCTCTAAATAGTCTGGGACCAAAGTATCTATGGGACTGTCTCTCCTGGTAACCCCCAGAAGAGCTTTACACTCTGGGGAGAACCTCCTGGTGATCCCTGGCCTGAAAGATATCTGGCTATCCTCAACCAAGGACGGCATTTTTGGCCTGGGCACCAGCCTAGTGGAACTCTGTGCCTGATGATATCTGTGCCCTGCAGGATCTAGCACAATTCTGCAGGGTTTGTAGGACAGAGATGTTATGCCAGGCCTTCAGCTGAGAACACCAATGGTTTTTCATCAAGCCTGGCATCCTCTATGCCTCCTCTCTCCCCCCATGAGGCATGGACATAATTGGTATTTATATGCCATCTGAAGTAGTTATAGAATTTGTTGTTTTAATGGTTTTAATCCAACTGTAAATGTATTTATTGAAATGTTGTTCACTGCTCTGAATCCTATGCCTAGGGGATTATTATTACTTCCAAGGCAGTCTTTACTCCTGAGAAGGCACCTTTATGTGCCCCTGGGGCCTAGTCCTGCTCTACTTGATGTTGGGGATGTTCACAGGCTTCTATTCTTTATGCTCAATCTGGATAACTGTAATGTTTTAAATTTTGTTTTATTATATAACCTTTGAATGCTTAGATTTTTATTGTAAATATGACCCAAATATTATAAACAATAAAAACAAACACAAATATAAAGAATAAGCACTCCTTTAAATTCAAGATATTTTAATAGGTTACTTGCAAACTGTTATTGCAGGCAACAACGTCTACACGGTTTTAGTTCCAAATCCACAAAAACACACAAAATTTATACAAATTAGCATAGTAAAAATTAATGCCTTAGAGGCTTTGCTGGCAGAATTGGTTTTTAGATTCTAGAATGAGTGTTCTTTGCCTTTTTTTCTTTTTTTCCTTTTTCTTACAAAATTTACAAGTGAAATATTACTACAAAACTTTTAATAAGGATTTTCTGCAAAACATTTACAATTTTACCACCAACTATTTCTCTGTTTCAAAATCATTATGTAGATTTAACACCCTATGCTGCACATCAATTTTGTGGGATGACAATTCAGTGACATGCATAAAAAAAAGTCACAAGGCATTAGAAATGGAGACTTAAATACAAATATTCTTGCAATAAATCAGTTATAAAATTGAAAAATAGGACCAAAACATCATGCTTACCTAAGTTTGACAAATAAACTTTTTCTCCTAGATTACACACTTGTATTACTTCTCTCATGAAACAGTGTGATAAATAATGACTTAACACCAATTTCTAATGTAATCAGGAAACACATACACAGCCCCTATCCCAAGAAAGAATATTGTAAGGGGGGGACTATTCCAACACTGGAGATCTACCATGATAAATATACTTTGCACTGATAATTACAATAAAGCAAAGTTTTATAATGGTGGCAAAGGAAATGAACAGTGAAATGCCATTAAACAAGCTACTACTGCACATCTGTGCCCTATTACATACAACAGTTATATCCCACTGAGTCAAATAAAGGACACTGAAATTTACGATCCTTCTAAGACTGAAAAGTGGACTCAGAATGGTATGCAGAACAGACTATCAAAATGTTTCTAATTCCAGGGGTAACGAGTGCACCTGCTAACACAGATTAATCTGTGTTAGATTCTGTGATGCCAACAAGATTATGTTATATTTGTAATAGGGGTTTGCTGCAGATTAAAAAATAATTTCCATTTCACATCTGCATACGTAAGTATGCATATAAATATCTAACAGCTGTGCAGAGTACTCATACTTTCAGTTTATAAAAATTCTTTACTTCTAATAACATGATTCTTTAAGTAATTTTTGTTTACTTAACTAAATTTTTATACCACTGATTGTGAAAAATAATGATAAAATATATTTGATACTTCAGTTCATTTTCAACAAAATTAATTAGTATTAGTTAATGGCCACGTGTATTAAATGTATCATCTACGGTAATTGATTCTGATGCTTCAAAGCCAGACACATCAGTTGAGAATCTTTTAAATAAAATATACAAAATAACATACAAACCCCCCTCTAATTCAGAGACTTCATTCAATGTCTACAAAAGGCTCAAGAAACTTGGTATTTGTAACCACAGTGTAAAACTGTTTTCTTTGCTAGGTATGTAACTGAAAGTATAAAAGACTTTCAGCCTCACACTTCACTACACTGGGCATCCCTAAAGTGTACATGGTACAAATTACCAATAAATCTTTGTAATTAAAAATGCATGCAATGCCACAAAACTGATACCTGTGTAAGATTATAAAAGGTGTTTGTTTTCTGAAACAACTCCCAATGAAAAAGATAATTTTTAAAGGACAAGTTCAATCACTAATGTATTTTGGTATACAAGTTTATAATCTGGGTAATAAGAAGATATTTTCCAAATGACTAGAGTTGTAAAACCTGATGTTTATACCATGGAAAATGTTTCAAAATCTGAAGTCTGCTTAGCCTTGCTTCTTTTTTGCACAAGGCTGTGTACACAGATGTGCCAATCCACTCAAGGATATCTGCATGCAGAAACAGCTATTCACATGTGTAACTGTTATAGATGTTCACTGTGTATGTACCTTCATTTGTATTGTGTTGCTCATCCAGGTGCTAATGTCCAGCTGGCTGTGCATTCTCATGCAGATGAAGGTGTGCTCACCTATCTAGGATCACTATGTATGTAGGTATTTATGACTAAAACTGAATCAAGGACAAAAGATCTTCAGTATTTAACCCTTTCTGCAAAATAGTAGAGAGTCCAGTAGCACAAATTTTATTGTAGCATAAGCTTCTGAGAAATACAGCTTACTTCGCCAGATGCATGGAGGGTATGTAGAAACTTGCCTGAGATATATAGGTAGTAAGGAGAGGGGAGAGTGCATGCAGGAAGTAAGTGCCATGAAAATGAAAACAGTTGCAAAAGTCATAAAAAAGGTAGACTGCGCAATCCAGGCTGGGGGTGACCACTTCCTTCTATTGATGAATGTGAATGGATGAACTCTGCTCAATCAAATGAACACATACCAAGAATGAAACAGCTTATGTTTACAGTCCAGAAAAGCAAGTATATTTTGCTGATGTGTCTTGTGCCTAAAGAATCAACACTGATGATACAAGAAATTCCTTACAATTATTCTTTTCTGGCCTGTTTAGATACTGAAATGGAAGTGTCAAATTCTGTCAGGGATCCAAAAACAAATCTTGCCACTAAAGTGCCCTAGGAGACTTTACAGCTTGAGTTTCACAAACAGTAGTCTGTTTTGCCATATAGTAAGCCATTTTGAAAACGAGGGGACTTTCAAAACCTGTTTCTATATTGTCTCAGAGGCTGCTATTCAAAGTAAAAGATACTTTAAAATCCTACTGGATATACTAATCCTGATGGGTGCATCTACAGTAGAGCTTTGGATTTCTGCCACTATTGTTTCTAGTAAAAGAAAACAAATAAATTCAGAGTTAAGGATTTTGGTTGAAGTTTTTCATCCTTTTCTTTGGCTGTCATGTCAGAGGCTGAAGAAATCAGCATATTAACCACAATATTTGAAACTGCCGGAAGATTGATAGTGGTGCATAAGTACAGTAATATTCTACACCCCACCACTTATTCTAATAAAATTTAAATATTTAAAATTACAGATATTTTAAAAGCTGAGGTTAACCAAAGTTTAGTAATCAATCATCTATGTTTTGAAATGGTATGAATTAAGGTATAAGACTTGTCACACAGGTTCCCAAGTTTCACTTTTACACAGAAATTAATTAAAATCTTATGTCAATATATTTCTAAGATTCAATATTTGCTACTGTATACACTGGCTCTATAGATCTCTTACCTCTCCATGAGAGTAATCCATATTTACTGATTGTCATTGTACACACTACTATAATGTAGTGGTTAAAATTATCTGAGATGCATCTCAGACTCACTCAGCAGCTGCATTGCACATGCTGCCATCTGAATCATTAAAAACTGAACGAAGATGGCCAAACTTAATAAACATTTCACAAACCAAAAAGAAAGTATTCATATTAACTAAATTATACATTTTTTGTGCCTTTTGGAGAAAGGAAGTTTTCATGAAAACACTAGAGACCTTCATGTGAAAACAACCCTAACCAACAGCCATGCTGTTGCGTATTTATAGTTTGTTGCTGCAACAAATATTAACATATAAAAGAGAAGAAAAATCGAATCAAAATCTTTTCCATAATACAGAGCTACATAAATTAGTACAGTGTGTGGAAGCAATATTTTCCTCATGTTTTACTCAAAATTTATCAATGTCAATTGGCTGTTTTAATTTTTGAAAATTTTGTCTTGTATGATGTACATTTTCTATGCTAATCCTCCAACTTGGAATACTTACAGAAATCAAGGCTGACTACATGATTTCCTGCTCTGTAATACATTTACAAGCCCACTTCCATATCTTGAAAGGTTGTAAACTTAAGTGCAGCTCTAGGCATTTGTATAATGTTCTTTCAAAATTCTTCCATGTTTGTTGAAACATTAGGAGTTGCTGGGTTTGAATCTTGAGAAATTGCTGCAACTGTGACAATCCTTGGAGATCCAAGAACCTCAGTAACTGAAGAGTCCAATTCACCTGAGGTAACAATAGCAAGGGCTGTTCCTCCACCCTTCTTATTTTGATGTGTTTTGACATGCTTGGAGAGATGATCACTTCGCATAAATCTTTTAGAACACTCTGGGCATTCAAATCTTTTCTCACCTATTGGGGGGGAAAAGGTGACAGTTACTGAATCATTGTTCCCCCCACAAATGCTATGTAGGAATTCTCTGGCTGCAATTGGAGGAAAAGTCCCAGTTATTTTAACTGACAATCTTATAGTTCTTTTTTATCTTGCTAAAATATAATCATTTTGAAAATAAGTTTGTTTGGGAGATACTTTTAACAGATTGACATGTGACACACATTTCTGTAACTATTCAGTAATGCAGTATTTAATGTGTATGTCTGTGTGTGCTCAACTTCTTTCTACATGAGATATTTGCAATCCCTTTTTTCTTGTTTTTTTAAAAAAAGGTTATATTAAGACCCATTCACAAATCATGCTAGTAAGTTTACAATGTTTTTTCCATAGTATGTGAATCAAGTTTCCTAAGCATGTGTATCTAGCTTCCTCATCTAGTTTCCTAAATACTGCTGAATATATGTCTTGTAGATAGATGTGTCTTTAGATATGCATATATCTGAAGTGACCACTAAAGTATCCATTAGTTAGTTACGTTACAAAATTACAAAGTTAGTTAAGTTACACAATTACAAACCAGATGCTAATTTATCGCACTATAAACTGGTGTAGTTTGGGCTTCTTTCTGTCATCTTGAGAATGAGTAACATTTAATCTAGCACCAACTGTATACTGTTTTTAATTTATATTGTTTAATGATTTTACTGATTTTATGATTGCGATCATTAGTCTATGATCTGTTGTAAGCCGCCCTGAGCCCGCCTTGGTGGGGTATAAATCAAATTAAACTTAAACTTATCCTAATACGCAGAATCAAGATATGTGGAAGTTAACTTGATGCCTGGATTTTGACTTCAATTTTTATGTATCTTGATGGGATCTCAAACTGTTCAAAAGAATTCTTATCAATTCTCCTAAAAAGAGAGACTGAGATACGGGAATCTTTGCCAATCGTTTTTTAAGACATTACATAATGGAACAAGTTGATAAAATATCTACATTTATATTGCTTTTTTGGTTTTGCTAACATGAATTGTGTTGTTTTTTTAATCACCTAGTGACTTTATTGTGCTAGCTATGCATACAAGTTAGAACCAAACATACATAACTGCTAAATATGAATGCAGAACCAAAAGAATACATTTTATAATTCTGGGATAGCATTTACTCTTGCAGTCCTTTGCTGATAATAACAGAAGTTTGATTAATCAACTACCAGAAGACAAAAAGGACAACATAACTGTAGTTTAACAAAACCTGAGAAAATTGCCCATTGTGGTGTAAAATGCCCTCAAACTGCAGCCAGCTTATAGCAGCCCTGTAGGGTTTTCAAGGCATGAGATGATCATAGGTGATTTGCTATTGTTTCTCTCTGTATAGCAACCCTGGACGTCCTTGATGGTCTTCCATCCAAGTACTAATCAGGTCCAACCCTGCTTAGCTTCGGAGATCTGATAACACAAGAAACTGCCTTACAGTAAATAAGACCACTGGTCCATCAAGGTCAATATTGTCTACTCATTCTGGGAGTGGCTTTCCAGGGTCTCAGGCAGAAGTCTTTCACTGTCTGGTCCTTTAACTGGAGATGACAGGCATAGAACCTGGGACTTTTTGCATGCCAAGCAGATGCTCTACCACTGAGCCATGGCCCTTGCTAGTCAGGCTAGTCTGAGCCATCCAGGCCAGAGCATTTTCCCATATAGTATTACAATTATCTTGGTATGTGCTTTTTTTACTTCAGACACACACACACAAACACACACACACACACTTGTATGTCATGTAACAGGCAATTTTCTAAGAACCGCTCTTATTTTTCTACAACAAAGTTCAAATCAAACTTCTAAGTTCTAATATTTTTTTAAAAAAATATTATATTTGATGCACATTAAATATGTTCAATTTTTTTTAAAAACTCAGCATCCTAAAATACACTACACCCTTCTGAGTCCACTGACTTCAAGCCCTGGTACAGTCTAGTCACTGACCTGTGTGGGTTCGTCTATGTCTCTGTAGCTCATCACTCCTTGTAAATCTTTTCCCACAGAAGATCCAATTGCAGACAAATGGTCTTTCTCCAGTATGCCAGCGAAGGTGTGCCCGGAGATGAGATGTTTTCCCATATACTTTCCCACAACCTTCAATATGGCAGATATGTTGTTTCTTTTTTCCTGGTTCATTACTGCCTCTAACAAGCACAAAATGCAAACAGTTAAATAAAAATTACTTCAAGCACTCATAATTTCTTCACTAACAGAATAGTAATATATAAGAGCAAAAGGACCACTGGTAACACTGAGATGTCTGATGTTTTATAGCTATCATGGTGATTACCTTCCTTCTCCTTCTCTACAATTAGGACATGAGCAAGCAACTCTTCTTAGCCTTTTGCCAGGCTGCACTTCTTGATCAGAAGCTTGCTGGGCTTGTTGTAGCTGCACCTGAGTTATCTGATCAGGACTAACAGCACCAATTGCTGCATTAGCAATGCCTCCTACTGCTACAGTTACAGGAGCTATTGTGGCTTGCTGTACTTTGACTCCTCCATCCTGTCCTTGTTGTTGACCTGTAAAATAAGAAAAAAACTTAACATCTACAGTTTATCACAACAAAATTAGAACATAATTTGTAGCATTCTTTTTATTGCATTATAAAATGTAGAAACCCCACATCACAACAAGCAATTTTCTCCATATGCATTATACTTTCAGGGGGAACCCTGCACTATTTTATTAAGTTCAGAATCCTTTGCATTAAAAACAAGAAACCAGTGCTTCTCCTCAACTACACAGTGCTACTTGCAAATAGTGACAGGAAAATGGTCCATTTATAAGGTTGCTGCATTCCTAATCTGACATGGAATATAGCTAAAGCTATGCCTGCATTGTGCAGTGACACTACTTGGAAAGCCCTTGGTGCCAGAAGTGAATCTGGATGTATTAAAAAAATGCAATGAACCTTGTACTTGCTCATAACTGTTTGTCAGTTGGGACCTCTGTAAATCTACTGATGATCTGAGTTACCTTGAATATTATTTATTAAAAACATTCATTAGCTATCTTTCTACCTTGCAGCACTCAAGGCAACTTACAATATAAATAAGTTATATAAAATCTCATGACAGTTTAAAATCTCAATTAGGACTGCCAATAAATAAAAACTATATTAGTCAAATGGCATCTAAACAAACCTGTTTTCAATAAAATTATCATATAAGATGTATATTTAGATAAAGTAAGATATGCATTACTAGTAATATATTTTTAATAATAAGATTATACATTTGGTATTAGAACTGCCTGACAACCCAAAGTTTGCTTTGCTCCACCAGTATTCCTGCAGTATGAAGACAGGACAGGACATATGAGTACTTAGACAAATCAGTTAAGAAGTGTTCAGATTTGTAAGCATGTGAAAAGGAATAGATGCCATCAAATTCAGAACAGCAACAATGCTAGATCCTTTTCAGCAGATTATCTAAAACTTTTTGGTATTACACATATGGCTTTAGTTGTAATGAAGCCCAGGATGATTCCTATGAATAGTATGGAAGTGGGCGGGATCAGCATCAATTTTACCATACTGAATGAGAAACCCATGAAATGCAGCACTTTTAGATTACAATAAGTACTTTGGCACATGAAATCCTTTGGCCAATTTCTAAACCCCTATTAAAACATGGAATTACAGCATTTCAAATATACTATTATTGAAGCAATGCGCTTTGAGAAGATCTATAGTACTGCATACAGCTAAAAGGGCAGGATTCAAATTTAATGTTCTTCTACGACAAAGTTCAACTAATATTTGAAAAGTCCATCCATGTCATGCAAGGATGCAAACTACAAGCTATCTAAAGGTAAAAGGTAGTCCTCCTTGCAAGCACCAGTCATTTCTGACTCTGGGGTGATGTCGCATCACGACATTTTCACAGCAGACTTTTTATGGGGTGGTTTGCCATTGCCTTCCCCAGTCATCTACACTTTTCCCCAGCAAGCTGGATACTCATTTTACTGACCTCGGAAGGATGGAAGGCTGAGTCAATCTTGAGCTGGCTACCTGAACCCAGCTTCTGCTGGGATCGAACTCAAATCGTGAGCAGAGAGCTTGGACTGCAGCTTTACCACTCTGCATCACGGGGCATCTATCCCACTCCAAACTTTTGTTCAGGTTCCTGATCCTTAGGAAACCACAGTGTCATCACCTGAACTAACTACTTTGCTTAAAAAGCTCTTTCTTGTTTGGCGAGAAGGTGTGATGGCTCTTTTGTTTAGCATACCATGTGGATCTTTGTAGGGGTACTGATCCAATTTAGGACATTTCATCTTCATAGACGACAGGTTTGAAAGTTGGAATAGTGAGTCATCCTTTGCTTTATTTCGCATACTATCACTCTATTGCTGTCTTTTAGCTAGACTCAGTTCCTGCCCACATCTGGAATCTCAACAGTTTTACTGTTATCTAGGGCACAGTGTCAGTTTTCAAAAAAAAAAAAAAAACAGATTATAATGAGATTAAACTGTTGCCTGAAAACTGTAAAGATAATATGATTTTTCAGTTTGCAAAAGAGATGCAATACTCTGTTCAACAGTAGATCCTACAACTTCCAGGAGGAAGATACTGACTGCAACAAAACAAGCATGCTATCTTAGAACAGCTCCTATAGAGGATGGCCCTTCCCCCTGCATTGTGTCACTACCAAGGAATTTGGAACAAACTGATTTAACAGAAACACAGATTCACTACCTGCATCCTCTAAAATTCTTTAGAATTTGCCTGGCGTGAAACTTTCATCTATACGTCTTCAGATACTTTTAAGAAATCCTGGAAGGATTGGCAATACTACAATATTACTGCAACATCTTAAATATTAAAACATCTTGTTTCAGCTGACACATCTTCAAGGTCTGGGCCATCAGCAAATGTCCTCACCAGAGTAAACAACTGTGACTCACACTAAATTCCCAACCAGTGGGTCTAACACCCTCATGTCATTTTCTTTCAGTTTTAATATCAAAGAAGTCCTCAGCATCTTCCATTACAGGTTAGTAGAGTGGCACCCTCTACCACAGTGGTCCCAACCTTTTTGGCACCAGGGACCCATTTTGCCACTGCTGCCACCACAGCCCACCCCTCCCTTCCCTAGTGCCATGCGCACTGCCCCCCTCCCTCCACCCACAATCAGAGAAGCGATGAGGCTCAGAGTTGGCCTTACTCACTTTGACAGGCCCCGGGCTTATTCTAAATTGTTTGAAGAGCAGGGTGGAGGAGGAGTTTTGCCCCTCACTCACTTCTGAAAGTTAAGGGGGGGGGGAGAAGCCTCCATCAGCGTGCTCTTCAAATAACTTAAAATCAGCCCAGGCCCTGTTGAAGCAGGTAGAGCCGAGCCTCATTGCCCGCCTCTCTGGCGTGATCAGAGGGGTGCCGTGATGAGGCTCAGGCCACTTCAACAGGGTCTGGGCTGCTTTGGCAGGGCCCGGGTTGATTCTAAGTTATTTGAATAGTGTGCTGAAGGAGGCTTCTCTCCCTCCTGCTTAACTTCCAGAAGTGAGAGGGGGTGAAACTCCTCCTCCTCTAGTTTGCTCTTAAAACAACTTAGAATCAGTCCAGGTCTTGTCGAAGTGGGTAGGGCCAACTCGAGCCTCATCACTCCTCTAATTGCGCAGGTGGAGGATGGGGTGCGAAGCATGGCGCGGCATTGGGGAAGGGAGGGGCATGATGAGGAGTCGAGCCTCGTTGTGCAGGGGGAGCGACTGAGCACGATGCTGAGTTGCTGTGATGGGCAGGTGGGCAGTGGCAGCAGGGGCGGAGGGCAGGGAGTGGCGGCCCAGTTGCTAACAGGCCATGGACCGGTAAAAATCTTTAATCAATCTGAAATGTTTTAAAATACTTCACGGAAGAAACCAAAATACTGTGAAGTACTTATTCATAAAGAATATTCCTGTATAAACATCTGGGCTTTTTTAAATTTAATAAAAAATTTCAAGTATATACAAATTTACCTTCAAAGCAATGCTAAAAATACCAAGAATATAAGTGTTTATTTATTCCACTAAACCAAAATATGTTTACCAGATCTGAGACAAAGCTCCTTGATAATGCACATTTGTTTTGGCACTCTTCCATGATCACACATAAAATCGAAACACAAGAAAAGAGTTCACAATAAACCATAAAATGTTAAATTTATTGACAGAGAGTTTGTCCACATATGGCTAACAAATTTCTTGTATGTGGCCCCCTCACACTTCCTTGATATAGAATAAGGCTCAACAAATCCCAGGCACCAGGATGCCATTGAAATTTCATTGTGGTGCCCAGTATTTTTATCAGTCATTCATAGTAAGTGCTTCTAAGTGATTTTCAGTACAAGTACAAAGCTTGTTTAAGAGATGAAGGTTAAGCTTTTTGTTGTGGTGACTACTAGAGTTACACCATATTTATTTATACGCTGCAACACTTTTGTTATAGCTTTTAAAAGAATGTCAAGAAATTGTGAGGAGTTCCGGATCAGCTTTTGAAGTAGCAATCATAAGAAACTGTGGTCATTAAAATATAAAAGCATGAAGGAGGAAAAATAAGTCTGAATGCTAAATTTGGGGGGTGGCTCCTAAAGCTGAAGACAAAATTTCAAGGCATGATATAGAATAATGACTAAGGACAGTATGAGTGAAGAATAGTTTTGTCACTGTATACTAATTTTGGAATTCTAATCTGTTCATATTTGCTGTGTTCAAATACACTTTTCAACTTTTACCTTATTCATAGGAATAGGTCTGGGATATCTGAGTCTTAAGATTGAACAGTTTATGTTTCCGCTTAAGCAATTCTCCCCTGAAATATTCTCTTGCATCCATCATCAGCTGGTTTATCAGTCCAGCAGAAAAATGTGGCCTAATATACAAACATAATCAAACTACTCAAAATAACAATGCAGAGCAGACTACAGCAAAGCGCTGGAAGGATCTTTCTGCACTTGTTGAGTGGGCATCAGAATGACAAGCAAAAATCAACCTTAATGCTTGTACAAAATATAGAACATGCAGCTCAAGACCCTACATGGCAAATGCAGTCCATTGGAGAAGGAATGACTCATGATTCCGATTTTTAGCTTGTTTTCCTTTCCTTTTATTCCATAAAAGATCTATGATACATCAATCTTGAGCAGTGAATAGTTGTTGTTAGTCACTTATCGCCCAATAGACAAAAGGAGTAAAAAGATTTTGCAACTGCTAGAGTTCTTTCTAGATACCTGCCAATGACTAGATATGTAACTAAGTCATAAAAATGTATATCAGAATGAACTGGCAAACATGGTGAAATATAATACTTCTTAAGTTAGTGTACAAATGACACTCCCAAAATGAAGAGCAAATTTAATCTTAACTAAGGAACAGGGGCAGAGTTGTTCTCAATAAAGTAAATGTATGAATCTTTCCCTCATAACTACCAGCAAAGGGACGTTTAGTTTGACCAGGATGCATGCTCTTAAAAGGCTTTGGTAAGTCAACAGATAGGTACGGGAGGGATGGATATAAAAACTGCAGTGGTGCACCTGCTGACTGGGTCATCTTTGAGGACAAGCATGCAGCCAGTGGTTTTGTTACCAGTTGAGTACCTAATCAGGTTCAAGGTTCTGGTATTAACCTTCAAAGCCTTATGCAGTCTGGGAACATCATATCAGCAGACCAACTCTTCCCATATGTTCCCTAGCAAGCCTTGAGCTATTCTGAACAACATCTTCTGGTAGTCCCCAGACCCAAAGACATTCGTTTAATCTCAACCAGGGACCAGGTAGAAGTCTCTACCAAGTGAGACCAGGGCTCTATGGAACTTACTACAGTTCCACAGGGCCTGGAAAACAGAATTGTTCCTCCGGGCCTTTGGTTAAGGTGGTAGGTTCCTGAGTATGGCCTCCCCTGCTTCACCCTGTCCTCCATATTGCATCTACAAATGATGTTCTCACCTAATTCTTGTTCCATCGTGCATGCACACAATTTTGGGAATTTGTTTTGTCATCTTAACCTATGGGTTTTTTTAATCTGATTATTGTTTTACTGTTTAAAATATTTTACTGTGGACCTTGCTGTGAGCTGTCTGAGCCTGCTTGCAAGAGAGAGTGGGATATAAGTGTAATAAAATAAATAAATCTGAAAAACTGAGATGAACAGGTGCAGTGTGCTCTAAAAGCAGAGCTCTGGTGATCAATTAATCTTTCTCACCAAAGCAAACACTGCATCAAAGCCCAGATCCTGGATAGTGTCCACGTTAACACCAAGAGTCAGGAGTTTTTCAGAGTCTTAAACCATATTGACCTATAAAGGTCCTCTTTCAGGAGTAGCAGATATGACGATAAACCATCTAAGAGAAGGTTGGCCCAGTTCTGAACAAAGAGCCACACCAGCTACACAGCAAGGAATGTTTAATAATTTTCTCAAAAAGAGCAGAAGAAGATGGTCAATATTTTCATTAACTGAAATAATCCTTATGGCTGCATTCTAGAAAATAATTGGGAAAACCTTTAAGTTAAAACCTTGACAAGCACCTGGAATATACTCCCTATCATTATTTTGGAAATAAAAATTAACATGCTTCTGGGACAGGTTTATGCTTTTATTCTTATCAATGACTGATGTGATCTCCATTTTAGATGGATAAAAAGAATATCAAAATATGAAAATTCCTTCACTTGGATTTTTTCCCTATTCAGAGCCCAACTGAACACTGTAGGATTGCTTTTTTGAAGACGACAACTACTTTAGATTTCTGGAAGTTTATTTTCAGGCCTTCCTTAATGAAGTATTAGATAATATTTTTTAATGATCTTGGCAGACCAACTCTTGTCCAAGACAGCAAAGCAGTATTGCCAGCATGAAGCAAAAATGGGATATTGCAGTTGGCCAAACAGGGTGGATGAGAGAGCTCAAAGAAGGTCAAAAGAGATTTTTATCTGTTGCTCCGGGACTAAATTGGGAAATATTTGGAAGGCAAACGAAGGTCTGGACACATAAACAACTTGTAATAATAAAGAAGAAGGAGAAGGGGGAAATCTTGGACTGAGTTAAACAGATATAAGGCTTAAAAAAGTCAAAAGCTGATATTGTTTGGAATTTTTGTGATCACTCCCCCCGAGAGTGGAAGAACTGCAGATCAACAAGTCATTACAGGAAATGATGTCTGGGAACATCGTGAGACTTCACAACCATAGATAATGAGACTTTGTGGCAAGTGTGGGCAGAAGAGGCCATCAAGGGTTTTTTTTAAGCTCCTCTAGGACTAAACCATAGAGAAACATCGAGCACCATTTTGGGGAATTATAACTTTTAAAAAATTAGTATCTGGACCCAGGGGCATAGGAGGACGGCGATTTTGGGCTTTTCTGAAAGGGCATGCCCTAATCTATAAGACTGGACCATTTAAAAAGAACTTGGTGACTTCAACTGTAAAGCCTATATTTATAATGGGAAGGCAGTAATGTCAGCCCAAAAACCACTACAGACAAGAGCTAAGACACTAGAAGAGGGCAAAAAGGCTGATAAAAAAGAACAGATGGATGCCATGGAAGCTAGATTGTCTAAACTGAGTAAAGATTCTATAAGTGATTGTAAGAAGGAATTAAAAAAAGATATAGAAGTTCTCAGTAAAGAGTTTAAATCAGTATCCAAAAAAATCCAAGAGGTGGAAGAGAAAGTGAAAGACCATGATGAAAGAATTAATACAGTGGATTCCACTATTAAAAAACTGCAGGACAAAGCAGTACTGCAGGACTGCAAATCAATGGAAAATCAGATACGTTTAAGAGGTGTGCCTGAAAAGGATGGTGATTTAAGGAAATACATAAGGATTATTGCTGAATATGTTGGAGATGATCCTGAGGAGATTAATTACTTTTATGACTATATTTACAGGGTCAATTCAGAATATGCAAGGAAAAATAAATTGCCAAGAGATGTGGTAGTGAGATGTGTAACAAGAGATTTCGTGGGAAGGATTCTAAGTAAACAGTATGAAGGCAAGCTGATTGTGGAAGGCAGTGATGTTAGAATTATGAAAGAATTACCAAAGAAAGTCTTAAGTGACAGAAGATTATATAAAAAACTGACTGAGCATTTGAGAGAGAGTCAAATGAGATATAGATGGATTCTCCCAGAAGGATTGGTTTTTGAATACAAGGGGAAGAGGATTACCATTACAAGCACTCAGGAGATGGAGAAGTTTTTGGTGGAGAATAAAGAATTTGGAGGTTCAGATTAAAATAGAAAACCATGATGGATTACAAATTATTATCTTGGAATGTAAATGGACTTAATTCACCACAAAAAAGAAAGGCAACTTTTCATTGGATTGGGAAGCAAAAATGTAACATAATTTGTCTACAAGAAGTACACATTAAACGATTGGATTACAAATATTTGTGGAATAAGCAATTTGGTATGGAATTTTTTTCATTGGCTAAGGAGAAAAAAGAGGCGTGGTTTTTTATGTAAAACAGGAATTGGAGCCAAAATTGATTTTTAAGGACGATGATGGTAGATATATTGCAGTGCAAGTGATGATGAACCACAAGACTTTGCTATTGGGACTGTATGCTCCTAATGGAGCAAAAGATTCTTTTTTTAAGGACATTATGCAGCAACTTGATCAAGAGACATATGAGCAAATCATGTTAATGGGTGACTTTAATGGTACAGTTAAAAATATTTTGGACAGATCTGGGAAGAAGAATAATGAAGGTAAACTACCAAAGTCTTTTTTTGAATTAGCCAAGCAAAAAAAACTTGTAGACACTTGGAGGGAGAAAAATCCTACAGTTAGAGACTATACCTTCTGCTCAGCTTGACATAACTCTTTCTCAAGGATTGATATGTTATGGAGTACAAAAAATTTGGGACTTACAACAACAAAAATTGAGATTCTTCCGAAAATAAGAGCAGATCATAATCCAATAATGTGGTCTGCGAAACCTACCAAAAAGACTTTAAGATGGCGAATAAATTAAGATTTACTGCAGAAAGATGGGGTAGTAGAATCTCTGCAAAAAGAGACTAAAGCCTTTTTCCAAGTAAATGAAAATGAGGACGTTCAATATCAAGCGGTGTGGGATGCTTAAGCGGTGATGAGAGGTATTTTAATCACATTGAATAATAAAGACAGAAAAGCTAAAGAGAAACAAATGACAGACATACAGAAGGAGATTAAGAAGAAGAGAGCTTATAAAGAGACCGGGGAAAAAGAAGATTTTAAAAGAAATTGGAATTCTACAGGACCAACTAAGACACTTGTTAAATAAAGAAGTAGAATGGAACTTAAAAAGGCTTCAACAAAAATCTTTTGAGAGTGCAAATAAAGCTGGAAAATACTTGGCCTGGCAAATGAAAAGAAAAAGGGAAAATAAAATTGTTAATAAAATTAGTTTGGGCAACAAAGAAATTGTTGACCAGGAAGGAATCAAAAGAGAGTTTTATAAGTATTATGCAAATTTGTATAAAAGTCTTGTGGGGAGAAAAGAGAAAATAGATGCCTATTTACAGGAAATTAATGTTAAACCCCTAACGGACAATATGAAAAAGATCTTAAATGACCCAATTGGTAAGGAAGAAACTGAAGCGGCAATTAACTCAATGAAGCCAGGGAAGGCTCTGGGTCCTAACGATTTTACAGCAAGATATTATAAAGTTCTTAAAGAAACTCTACTTCCAAAACTTCAGAAACTGATGAACATTATAAGAATAGATGGGAAGATACCTAATACTTGGAAGGAAGCAGTAATCTCGTTGATACCAAAAGAAGACAGAGATGTGACTAATGTAAAAAACTATAGACCAATTTCATTGCTAAATAATGACTACATAATATATGCTAGAATTTTAGTGGAACGCCTGAAGCAGCATTTGAATAGTTTTGTTAAAGAGGAACAAGCAGGGTTTCTCCCCAGAAGGCAATTAAGAGAAAATATCAGAACTGTAATAGATATAATAGAATATTATGAAAAACATCCTGAAAACGAAGTAGCTTTGCTTTTCGCTGATGCAGAGAAAGCTTTTGACAATGTTCATTGGGACTTTGTTTGCAGTAATGGAGAAATTGGTATTGGATGAAGACTTTGTTAGAATGGTAAAGGCAATATATACTGACCAACAAGCAAGACTTTGTATAAATGCAGATTTGACAGAGAAAATAGCAATTTGAAAAGGAACAAGACAAGGGTGCCCTCTATCCCCTTTGAAATTTATGACGCTGGAATTACTGCTTATGCAAGTTCAAGAAGATAAGGAGATAGAGGGTTTGAAATTAAAAGGCTTTTCTTACAAATACAGAGCGTTTGCAGCTGATGTAATGTTTATAAATGAAAACCCAACTCAAGTTACACTGTTGCTGCTCCAAAAATAAAAAGAATATGGTGATCTGGCATGCTTTTATGTAAATAAAGAGAAAATTTTTTTGTGTAAAAATATGTCAAAATCTAAGCAGATAGAATTACAAAATTTAACAAACTGTGAAGTGGCCTCTAAAGTAAAGTATTTAGGAGTACAGATTACAACAAAGAATATTGACTTATTTAAAAACAACTATGAAAAGCTTTGGCGGAAAATTGAGGTGGACTTACAAAAATGGAATAAGTTGAATTTGTCTATCCTGGGTAGAATATCGGCAATAAAAATGAATGTATTACCAAGAATAATGTTCTTGTTTCAAACTATACCAATAGTGAAAGAAGATAAACAATTTCATAAATGGCAGAAGAAACTTTCGGAATTTATATGGGCTGGCAAGAAACCAAGAATTAAGATGAAGATCCTGACAGACGCTAAAGAAAGGGGAGGCTTCCAATTACCGGATTTAAGACTATATCATGATGCAGTTTGTTTGGTATGGATTAAGGATTGGATAGTGTTATTAAACAGAAAATTATTAACATTAGAAGGCCATGGAAAGGTTTTTGGTTGGCATGCATATTTGTGCTATGGGAAAAGTAAAAGGGATGGTTTTTTTCACATCATTATGTAAGAAGTAGTTTGCTTAAAACTTGGTTGAAATACCAAAAATATGGAGATGAGAGGAAACCGCTGTGGATTGTACCAATGGAAGTAATAAAGTTATATTTGGATATTGAGGAAGAGAAATGGTTACCATATAAACAATTGCTAAAAATACAAGGAGGCAAAGCAGAATTAAAATCAGTGGAAGAATTGGATTATAAATTTAATTGCTTTCAATGGTTACAAATTAAAAGTCTGCTGAAGCAGGATATTAGGAATGAAGGAATAAGACAAGAACAAACAAATGGAGAAAATGCTGTTTGGTGAGGACGTAAAATTGATCTCATGAGTATATAAACTGTTACTGAAATGGTCTACAGAGGAAGAAGTGGTAAAATCTCAAATGATAAAGTGGGCAATTAATATAAACAAGGAAATTCAGATGGAACAATGGGAATATTTGTGGAAGAACTCTATGAAAATATCGACATGTAACAACCTGAAAGAAAATTGTTACAAAATGTTGTACAGATGGTATATGACACCAAAAAAACTGTCGTAAACAAATAATCAGATGTCTGATCGATGTTGGAAATGTAAAAAACATGAAGGGTCCTTCTACCATATGTGGTGGACTTGTGAAAGGGCTGTACAATATTGGCAAATGATCCAGCAAGAAATGTCAAAGATTTTGGGATACAAAGTGAAGAAGACACCAGAAATCTTTTTGTTGGGATTACAAATAGAATATTTTTCGAAGCAAGACAAAATATTACTTTGATACATGCTTTCAGCTCCACAGACATTGTATGCGCAGTTGTGGAAGCAAAATAAAATTCCAGAAAAATGGGACTGGGTTATGAAAACTATGCACTGGAGTGAAATGGACAAATTAACAAAAACACTAAAGGAACCTGATATGGAAAAATTTAATAATGAATGGCGAAAGTTTCAGAACTATGTGGAAGAACACTGGAGAGTGAAAGGACACTTGGTGATATTTGATAATGGATAACTTGTTTATCAGCTATTTTTAATTTACTGAGACAAGAATGATAGTTAAAATGAGGGTATGAGAAAATATTTTGTTCTTTCTTAAAAGATTATAATAAGATAGATAATATGACTTAATTTAGTAATATATTGGATCATTAATCGAATGAGGTAATAACCATAAAGTAGTATAAATTCCTTTTTGCTTTTTAAACAGTTTTTTTTAATGTTAAATTACCTTTATTGCTTTTATATTGTAAGTAACACTGGGAAAGTCTTGAAAGGGAGGAGGGGAGGTGGAAATGTGATGCAACATATTGACTTTTATTTGAGAGAAGTAAATGAAATAGTGATATAATATGTTGTAGAATAATAAAATTGTTTTAACAAAAAAAATCATTTATATAAAGGTTGAACAAAAATGGAGGCAAAAGGCAGCTCACCTTTATCATGGTTAAATGGCTCAGTCAGCTTGCTAACATAACAGCAGTAGACCTGAGATGTCAGGTTAGTCTGACATGACTTGTTCTTGAGAAACCCATGCTGGCTCTTAGTAATCACAGCCATCTTTTTTAAATGTTCCAAGACTGACTGTTTAACTATTTGTTCTAAAACTTTTCCAGGTATAGAAATCAAGCTGATGGCTCGATAGTCACCTGGATCCTCCTTTTTCCCCTTCTTGAAGATGGGGACATTTGCTCACCTCCAGTCTTTTAGTACCTCGCATGTTCTCCAAGAATTCTCAAAAATAATGGCCAGAGGTTCAGAAATTATATCTCCAACCTCTTTTAGTACCTTTGGATGCAGTTCATCCAGCCCTGAACACTTAGTTTCATTTAAAGAAACGAGGTGTTTATGTACTACCCCTATGCTGATGCTAGGCTGGAACTCCATACCCTCATTATATGTTCTGTTTCTGCCATGTTGAGCACTGTTTCTCTCAGAAGAGAAGATTGAGGAAAAGTAGGAGTTGAGCAGTTCTGTCCTCTCACTTTCCTTCCCTTACAATGGGCCTACCATGCTCTTTTTCTTTCTTTGAACATTAGAAAAACAACATTTTTTGTTGTTTTTAGCATCTTTGGCTAGCCTAAGCTCATACTGAGTTTTAGCTTTCCTAACTCCTTCTCTATAAGCACTGATGATTTGTTTATATTCATCCTTAGTTAAAAGGCCCTCCTTCCATTTCCTAAATGAGTTTTTTATTTCTCAATTCTTTTATTTCTCAAGTCTCTCATTTTTTTTCTCATAGGAATTGTCTGTGATTGTGTTTTCAATATTTCACTTTTAAGAAATTCCCAGCCCTCTTGAACCTCCCTCCTTCTTAAGTATTTCTGACCATGGGATTTTACCCAGCTTAGTCCTAAGTTTGTCAAAGTTTGCCTTTCTGAAGTCCAACCTGTAAGTCTGACTATGTACAGCTTTTCCCTTCCCTAAGACTGTAAATTCCAAAATCACATGTGGCCTGAGGCCTGGATCAGGCCCCCAGAGGGCTCTTATCAGGTCCACAAGCAACTCACTGTCATCTGCTTCCTTCTCTCTCTTGCTTCCTTCTGCATCACAGCTTGCTTTGCCAGGCTTGTTCAACTGCACAGGAGCTATGGAGCAAAGCCTCTTTTTTCCCATTGGCTGACCAGCACAAGAAGCAACTTATGTACGAAAGCTCACAGTGCCCAGCCATTTCATGTTTTCCCCTGGGTCTTAGGTTCAAAGTATTGACTATGAGATTTCTGTAATGAATGTTAATAAATCAGAACTAGGTTTGCAACTTACAGACACACACCTGAACAGTATACTCAAGATTGCCACAGCACAAACATTGTCCCCAGATTTTGATCCAACAATTCAGAGGAAGAGGTGTCCGTTATCAGAAATTGTTACATAAACAAAATATTGCAAGAGTGCTAATCTTAAGCATATTTTAAGTTTTTTTTAAAAAAAATCTTTAATTATGTCTGTCTGCATTCTTTATAAATTTATATCTCCACTACCTGGCATTACATATTATTACACACAAGGCCCGGCCTAACAAGGTCTCATTTATGTCACATCTGGCCCTCATAACAAATGAGTTCAACACCTGTGATCTAATATATTCAAAAGCCTATGCCATAACAGTTCTAAAGATGCTACAGGTCTTTGTTTTTTCTTGCCGCTTTAGGCTAGCATGGCTACTATTTTTAAAAAGAATTATAAGGAAATGTAAGCTTCAAACTAAAGGCAATGAATACTTTCCCTTAGTGAAGAAAACACTGTTTCACTTATATGAGGTTAATAGAGAAGAACCCTTGTTGTCAGATTGATGCTACAAACGTGTCTTTTATTTTTCAAAAGCAAAGGGGAGTGTGTTTATCATTTTCTGTGCCATTGTTTATTTCTAGAAACCTCCCTGTATTAAATGTTCAAAATGTATTATCAATTTGGCAGAAAACAACAGTAAGCATTCCCTTCTTGTTCCATTACTCTGTGAAGAAATCTCCCCACAAAAAAGGGGAGATGGTTTAGTAAAAAACACTCGTGCTTTTCTTCTTGAAATCAGCATTGAGAATCTCTTACATATTAGTAATGTAACATTTAGGTAATCCCTTAGTGTGAACATATAAGTGGCCCCGTGGCGCAGAGTGATAAAGCAGCAGTTCTGCAGTTCTGTGGTCTGAACTCTCTGCTCACAATCTGAGTTTGATTCCGGCGGAAGCTGGATTCAGGTAGCCGGCCCAAGGTTGACTCAGCCTTCCATCCTTCCGAGGATGGTAAAATGAGTACCCAGCTTGCTGGGGGGAAAGTGTAAAAGACTGGGGAAGGCAATGGCAAACCACCCCGTAAAAAGTTTGCCGTGAAAACGTTGTGAAAGCAACGTCATCCCAGAGTTGGAAACAACAGGTGCTTGCACGGGGGACCTTTCCTTTCCTTAGTGTGAACAGATGGAGAAGTCTCCATTACATTGTCAAATGAAAAGTATAGTAGTTTAGGCATGAACCTGAAATACAATTTGCAGAAACACTTGTCTTCTAGAGGGATGTCAGAACTAGGGATGTGCATTCAGTTCAGCTGAACCGAATACACCCCTGAAAAACAGTTGATTCAGCTGTATTCAGGCCCAATAGAGCCGAATCAGATTCTCTGATCTGATTTGGGAGCCGTATACTGCAGCTGTGAATTACTGCCGAAATATGGCGGCCATTTGGCCCCATTATATCCTATGGACTGTTGAAGTCAATGGCAAAATAGGGTATAATGAAGTGGGGCTGGGGGACAGGGGGTTTGAGGTAGAAACTCCAAATTTTCAGGGAAAACTTTAGGTGCATCTCTCCCACAGAACCCCCAAGTTTCAAAAAGATTGAACCAAGGGGTCCAATTCTAGGGGCACCCAAAGAGGGTTCCCTCATCCCTCCATTATACCCTGTGGGCCACTAAAGTCAATGGCAAAATAAGGTATAATGAAGTGCAGCTGGGATGGAAAGGGGGTTTGAGGCAGATGCTCCAAATTTACAGGGCTGCTGCAGGAGCCTCTTGTCAGAACTTGTAACTTTCTTATATGATGTTAGCCTTACTGACTCCATATTGTAATCCAATACTAGCACACTATGCTTTGCCTCTGTAACTAACACAAAATGCTCTGCATTTCAAACACCCTGTGATCACTGGAGGGTGACAGATAACCCCTGGTCAACATCTGCAGGTGGCCCTTTGAAGCCAGGCGCAGCAGGCCCTCTCAGCGGGACTGCATCCTCCCTTCTGATAACAACTCCTGAGAACGAGACACTTGTCTGTAAACCGTGTGAAAGATTGCTTTATTGTTGCTGTCTTAACCGCATAAAATGTAACTAGATGCCAGGTTCAGGCATCAGTGTTATCTTGAAGCTCCAGTACTGTAGTTCTCGAATAAATGTCTATACTTTGCAACAAGTTTTGGGTCTTGTTTGACGTTCTGCCAGTTCTGACATTATAACACTGATCCCATTATTCTGGGACTTATCCGAACTGGCAACCTGGCCGGATGGCGGCAAAGGCTCCAGACAACGGAGAGCCCAGCACACCCCCGGAGGAGAGGCCGTTAGAGCCCGGGGTGAACGCGGTGAGACGCAAGATCAAAGAGCCCGCACACTTCTCCACCGATGCTTTCCCCTCACGGAGTTGGAGCCCGAGGAAATCCACCGCCGCCATGGACGCCACGGACGCGAGATACCGGGCAATCGCCACCGGCACGGGGGGAGACGAAAAGGACCCAGGCTGGGACGAAGGCACCGTCCCTGGCAGAGGGGACCCGATCCGAGCCCTCCGCAACGAGTTGTTCGACTGGGTGAGAGACATTCACGACCAAGTCCACATGTCCACGGTGCAGATGGCAGAAGAAATGCAGCAACAGATGGGCGCGCTGCGCGACCAGATCCGCGCCCTGCAAGGGGCTCTACCGGCCGCTCCGGCGGGCCCGCCCGGAGGGGGGCCCGTGCCACCACCGGCCCCCGCGCCCCCGGCCCTTCCGCCTGCGGGGCTGGGTGACGGAGGGGGAGGAGGCCCCGCGGGGCCGCCAGCCCCGGCCCCTCCAGTGCCAGCGCCGGCCGGGCCCCCACTGGCACCGGGAGTTCCAGGAGCCCTCGCCGCACCACTGGTCCTCGGAGGGCCCGCCGCCCCAGCACCCCTGGCGCCGGCCCCGGGCCCTGCCGCTCCGGCCCCAGCGGGGCCGCCACCCACCGCACCCGGCGGTCCGGGGGGAGGCGAAGGAGGGGGAGCCCGGGAACTGAAGATCACCTTCGACGGGGACGAGGTGGAGTACTTCACCATCCAGTGCAACAACTTCTTTACGCACTGGGGAGCGAGCTACCCCACGGAGGCGAGCCGCGTGGATCACATCGCCTCAAAACTGAAGGGGGCCGCGAGGAAGTGGTACGTAGGGCTGTACACCGGGCGCAAACCCGAGCTGGCCATGGTGGCCGACTTCCTCCAGGCGATGCTCCGGCAGTACGGGGACCCCCTCCGAGAGGAGAAGGCCATCAAGGCTCTCCAGAGGATCGAGCAGGGAAACCGTACCACCCGCGAGTATGCCACCGAGTTCATGGGCCACTGCGCGGCAGCGAGAGGATGGAGCGAAGTCATGAAGTACACCGCCTTCAAGAACGGGCTGAACGCGAACATCCTCGACAGGTGCTACCATCAAGGGCGACCTGACACCTTGGTCGGCTGGATCCAACTGGCCGGGGAGGTGGAAACCAACTTGCAACACGTCGGGATGCGCCGCCAACAGCAACTAGGGAAGAAGGGGGGGAAGCCGGCCCAAGCCGCCAGCAAGCCCGAGGGGAAGAGGTCCCCCACCACCTCCACCCCCGTGGCGGCCAGCAGGAAATGCTTCAGGTGCGGGGACCCAGGGCACATCGCTGCCAACTGCCCCGTGAAGCCCCCGCCAACCCCCACCCCATCCAAGCCGTTCGCGGGCATCCCGAAGAAGGGAGGAGGCCGCACCAAGGAGCCCAGTCGGGGCGCCGTCGCCGCTTCCATGGCGATTGACGAGGAATTTACCACCGTTGCCGAGTCGAGCGAGGAGTCGTGGGACCTGCTTTAAGCGGTGCCGCAAAGCAGGTCCGGGAGATGCCGGCACCAATGACGGTGAGAGTTACCGGGGAACTTTTATTCATGGCAGTGACAATGTTGAACCCCAGCCTGAAACGCTTTATGCATGCCCGAGCCCTAATAGACTCCGGGTGCACCAGGGACATCATCACCCCGCGGCTGGTAGAGGCCCTCGGCCTAACCCGGTCCCCCCTGCCCCACCCCATCCTGTTCGAACAGATGGACGGGTCAGTAATGAAAGGGGAACCTTGCACCCATGAGACCCAAGCGGTCCCAGTAGGGACGGAGGACCATTGGGGGATAGAGACTTTTGTGATAGCCCCTTCCTCCTCCTTCAACATAGTAGTGGGAGCGGGGTGGCTAGCGCGGCACCAGCCGGACATACGATGGGAAGAACAAATCGTGAGCTTCCCCGACTGGCAGTGCGAGCACCACCACTGGCGGCCCGAGTGGGGACCCAAGGCACCGCCTCGAAACGAGAGGCTCTGCCTCACGATAGAGGAGGTGGGATCGATCCCGGCGGAATACAGGGATCTGAGAAAAGCCTTTAGCGAGCAAGAGGCGGATGAGCTTCCCCCGCACCCCCACAGACTGCGCCATCGAACTGATACCAGGGCAAGAACTGCCAAAGGCCAAATTGTACTCCATGGGTTGGGCGGAGAAAGCGGAACTGAAAAAGTTTATTGACAAGTACTTGAAATGGGGGTTCATCAGGCCGGCCACGGCCCCCCATGCTGCCCCCGTCCTATTCCGCAAGAAGAAGGACGGTAGTCTGAGACTTTGCACAAATTTTCGCGGGATAAACGGGATTTCTATGTCCAACGCCTACCCGATCCCGCTGATAAAAGACCTGCTGAGCACAGTGGCCGAGGGCAAGGTGTTCACCAAACTCGACCTCCGCGATGCGTACTTCCGCGTGCGGATCAAAGAGGGCGATGAGTGGAAAACGGCGTTGAACACGCCAATGGGACAATTCGAATATTTGGTGATGCCATTCGGACTGCAGGGGGCACCCGGGGTTTTCATGAACTTTATCAATGAAGTATTAAGAGAATACTTGTACAAGGGGGTAGTGGTTTATCTTGATGACATCATTATTTACTCAAAAGACCTGGAAACACATGTACCGTTAGTGAGAAAAGTGTTAACCACCCTGTACCAAAACAAACTGTATGCCAAACTAGCGAAGTGTGAGTTCCACAAAACGGAACTGGACTACCTGGGTTTCCGAGTGTCGGGGGAAGGGTTAGCGATGGACCCCACGAAAATACAGGCGGTCCTAGACTGGGAGCCGCCCCGAACCCGACGGCAGCTACAATCATTCCTCGGGTTCGCAAATTTTTACCGCGGGTTCATCAAGGGGTTCGCCCAGGTCATGCTGCCCCTTACGGAGCTCCTCAAAACAAAGGGGAAGGGGGAGGAAGCGAAAAAACCCGGCGCGCGCCTGACTTGGTCACCTGAATGCCAACGCGCCTTTGATGAGCTCAAACGATTATTCACTTCTGAACCAGTCCTTGCCCACCCCAACGAGCTGAAACCCTTCGTGGTACAATGTGACGCTTCCGACGTTGCGGTGGGGGCCATATTAATGCAGAGGGACGATGAAGGGGGGCTCCGGCCCTGCGCATACATCTCGCACAAATTCTCAAACGAACAGAGAAACTGGTCGGTATGGGACAAGGAAGCATTTGCGGTTACGTTTGCTTTAAAAACATGGCGGTCGTGGCTAGAAGGGGCGCGAGTCCTATTCGAAATTTGGACCGATCACAAAAACCTAGAAGCCCTGACTGGCTGCCGCAAATTAACTGCAAAACAGATACGATGGGCGGGCTTTTTCGCCAAATTTGACTTCGTGTTGAAACACATTCCTGGAACAAAAAATTTCTTAGCCGACGCACTGTCACGCATGCCCCCAACACGACAGCCAAAAAGAGGAAGTAATAGACTCCCTCATTCCCCTTTCATCCGTAGCAGGGGGAGTCACAACCCGATCCGGAAAGCAAACAGGGCCCCCTGAACCGAAGGAGAGAGAACGATTCGTGGCCGAGACGGAAGCGGAGGGAGGGGAGCGGCCAGAAGGAATAGAGAAGGGAGAGGGGGGACTTTGGTTCTACAAAGGGAAAATTTACGTGCCCAAAAGCCTTAGAAAAGAAGTGCTTGAGCAGTGCCACTCCAGCCGCCTAGCGGGGCACTTTGGCTATGTGAAAACTCTGAACCTACTAAACAGGCAGTTCTGGTGGCCCCACCTAAAGAAAGACATATCAGAGTTCGTAGGCTCCTGCCCAACCTGCATCATGGCCAAGCGTAGGGAGGGGAAACCACCCGGCCACCTAGTACCCCTCCCCACGGCCACCAGACCCTGGTCGGTCGTGTCAATGGATTTCATAGTCGAACTGCCCCCCTTGCAAGGGAAGACAGTAATCCTGGTGGTGGTGGACACTTTCTCCAAACAGGCTCATTTCATCCCCTGCAAGAAGTTGCCCAATGCCAAAAAACTAGCTCAACTATTTTTTAACCACGTGGTCCGCCTACACTCGTTCCCCGACAAGGTCATTAGCAACCGCGGGCCTCAGTTCGTTGCCAACTTCTGGCGGGAGTTCTCTAAGATCACCGGGATGGAACAGGGACTCAGCTCAGCCTATCACCCTCAGACAGACGGACAGACGGAGAGGGTGAATGGGCTTCTAGAGCAATATCTCCGCTGCTTCATCAACTACCAGCAAACAAACTGGGTGGAGCTATTAGCCTTCGCAGAATATGGGTACAACAACAGCCTCCATAGCTCCACCAAGACCTCCCCTTTTCAAATAGTGAGTGTGTACGAAGGGAAGCCCTTTCCACACCTCACCTTACCAGCTGGGTCCCCCGAGCAGACCTCTTGTCAACAGTGGTGGGAGGGAATACGTAAAGGGTGGAAGGTGATTCAGGAAAACCTGGACGAGGCCAAGGAAGAGTATAAGTGGCACTTCGATAAGAAGCACTCCCCCCAGTGGGAGTTCAAGGAAGGGGAGAAGGTATTCCTGTCAACCAAAAACCTCCCTCTCCCTCAAGCGTGCCGCAAGCTGGCCTACAAGTATCTGGGGCCCTTCAAAATAAAAAGGGTAATTAACAAGGTGACTGTAGAGTTGGAATTACCCAAGCTACTGAGTAAGATCCACCCTGTTTTTCATTGCAGCCTTCTTCGCAAAGATCCTGGAGCTACATCCTGGCACCCTCGCCCTCCAGAGCCACCTCCTACTCGAGTGAAGGGCCAGAGCCACCATGAGGTGCAGGAGATAGTGGACTCAGTAGTCAGGCGAGGGGTGCTGTACTACCTCATCAGGTGGAAGTACTTTCCTCCGAGCTGTGACGAGTGGGTCAAAGCTAGCGATGTATCGGCTCCCCAATTGCTTAAGAAATTCCACCTGCTGTACCCGCACAAGCCCAAGGCGAACAGCTTAGGGGGGGCAGCATGTCAGAACTTGTAACTTTCTTATATGATGTTAGCCTTACTGACTCCATATTGTAATCCAATACTAACACACTATGCTTTGCCTCTGTAACTAACACAAAATGCTCTGCATTTCAAACACCCTGTGATCACTGGAGGGTGACAGATAACCCCTGGTCAACATCTGCAGGTGGCCCTTTGAAGCCAGGCGCAGCAGGCCCTCTCAGCGGGACTGCATCCTCTCTTCTGATAACAACTCCTGAGAACGAGACACTTGTCTGTAAACCGTGTGAAAGATTGCTTTATTGTTGCTGTCTTAACCGCATAAAATGTAACTAGATGCCAGGTTCAGGCATCAGTGTTATCTTGAAGCTCCAGTACTATAGTTCTCGAATAAATGTCTATACTTTGCAACAAGTTTTGGGTCTTGTTTGACGTTCTGCCAGTTCTGACACCTCTCCCCACAGAACCATCAAGTTTCAAAAAGATTGGTCCAATTTTAGGGGCACCCAAAAAGGGCTCGTTTTCCCTATGACGGGAAAAAAAGCAATTAGTCACTTTCCCCACCGTAATTACAGTGGAAAAAGTGCCCATGGGGGGGAGGGGGTTGAGTGAGAGGCACCAAATTTGCAGGGCTGCCTCTGATGCCTCTCTCCCACAGAACCCCCAACTTCCAAAAGGATTGGACGAAGGGGTTCAACTTTAGGGGCACTATCTATGGTCGGAAAACCTCCCCCAGGCAGCAGTCAGATTCTCCTAGAGAACCTCTGCAGTCAAGTCAACTGTGCTGAGGGTGCTAGCTTGCAAGGGACATAGTTGCCCAGTAGAACAAGTGCTACTGTGGCAATGGTAGCACAATGCACAGCACCTTAGTTCAAATTAGAGAATCTCAGATTTAAAAATTGGGATGAGGGGCTTTCTGTAGGGACTGCAGCACAGAACCATTGCATTGAATGCACAAGTGCCAAGCAGCAGAGATAGGGCATGGACTTTCCACATGCAAAGGAGTTGCATACTGAACCATAACCCTACATAAGAAATACCTGTAGGGAATCCTGTAACACTACACTGTAAGAAAGAAAATTTTGGAAACTAGAATAGGACACTTGGGTTTTAAAAGAAGCTTCTGAGAAGTCAAGCTGCTCAAGGGGAGCATTAACTTATGTGGCAATAAGCAAGTAACTTGTAACCCTGTCACTGCACTGTACTTATTCTAGTTCTTGGTTCTGGCATGGAACAGAAGCATTCCTATCTATGATAACAAAGTTGAGAGACCAGTCAATGCAAAAATACTCAAGACCCAGTAACTCCCAGGACTTCATAGAGATATTGGCTTCCTATCTCAGTGGGCAAAATAATTTGCTCAGCTCTTAATTTTCCCCAGAATTCAGACTGCTGGTTTTAAAAGAACCAGTACTTTCTTTTTTTTAAATAAAGTGTCCCTGTTCAGGGTAAGTGCCTGCTTGGGGTGGGTTAGGGTTTTCTTTGGGGTGGCAAATTGGTCAAGTCTTTCGAAGTTAAAATTCTGTGCAGGGTTTAAAAGCTTGTTGTGGAAGTATTTCAGTACTTTCATTCATGATATTACTGTATTATTGCTGTTATTTTGTTGCTGGATGCGGGGCAGGGTGTTTTGTTCACTGTTGTTAATTGTTTGGTTAAATTTCTGATCATGTTGTGTTAGTGGTTGTTTGCAGATTTAATTATTGTTACTGTTTTGTGGATGTTGACAGATGTTTTAAAGAGTTTACTGGTGTTTCCTTTGTTGCTTGGGGGTAGGTGAGAGCTGCTGTTGTGGGGTTGTGTCTTGTGGTTTGCTTCTCCTGGATACTGTTGTTGCTTTTTTTTGCATGTTCTGCTGCACAGTGTCATTTATTGTGAATTTAGGATTGGGGTTTTTTTTTAAGTTCACTTCCCCCCCTATTCTAGTTCCTGGGGAGGGGACTGGTGGTGGGTGTTGCTGTGTTTGTGTGTGCTGTTTTGTTTTTGGTTCAGGTTCAGTTCATTTTGGCATTATTGGGGGGGCACTGTTGCTGGCTTGGTTGACGGTCAGGAAGCACCATTTAGAGTCAAGATGTATAATAAGACCTGGGTGGTCACTGAGTATAACTAAGAATGGAGGAAGGAAAGAATACAGCAGCATACAACTACAAACCTGAACACTTAAATGTGAGAGAATCACATTTATTAGGATTACTGGCACCACAAGACAAGCAAAGGACAATGCTAGGTGGTATAAGCACCACCAGAACTCCGTGAGATTCAAGGAAAAGGGTGCCCCCTCATATTTCATATGGGGGGGGGATTTATTGCCAGGAAGCACCATTAGAATATAGATGCCAAAATGACAGAGTGGTAACTGCAGCCAGAAGTGGATAAACATATTAAAAAAGAACAAAAAAGCTGCAATTTCAGAACAGGTACTGATGGGGTTAATAACATGCCTGAGAACTAAGTTTGACTGCAGTGGCACTTTTAAGACCAACATAATCTATTTTATATTAAAAGCTGAGAACTAAACAATTTAGTTATTAATTATTACTTGTCTTAATTATTAAAATTATAATTGCTGAGATAGGAAGCTATTATCTCTGTTATGTCATGGGGGTTCCATTGTGTTAACTGTTTTTACGATGACTGGTCTTTCAGCTTTGTCGCGATAGAAAAAGAATGCTTCTCTCTTTGGGAATGGGCCATGCCAGAACCAAGATGTAGGATAAGTATGCAGCAATGACAGGTTCCCAAGATACTTGCTTTTAAAAGTAGAGCAGAGGTGATATTTGCATGCCACTTGGCAGGTCAGTCAAGGTTGCCCTTGAGCAGCCTTGATTTTATTTATTTTTATTTGATTTATATCCCGCCCTCCCCACTGAAGCAGGCTCAATTTTTCATCAGCTTCTTTAAAAACCCAAATGCCCTAGTTTCTAAGATTTTCTTTCAGTGACAAACAACAAATGGAGTGTTGAGGGATTCCACACAGGTATTTCTTCTGTGGGGCTGTGGTTCAGTTGGCAGATGCTTGACATGAAGAAAGTCCAAGCTCCATCTCTGCTGCATGGAAGTAGTGCATTCAAAGCACTGTTCTGTGCAGCAGTCCTTGCAGAGAGCCATCACCCCAATTTTTGAATGAGATTCTCTAGTTTGATTCTCTATTAATTTTTAAGATTTTATCTGTTTTAAATGTTTAATTGTTTACATGTTTAAATATTGTTTAATTTTTATGTCTGATCAATTGTTGGAAGCCGCCCTGAGCCACTTGTGGGAAGGGCGGGATATAAATTCTAAATAAATAAATAAATAAAATCTAATGTACTGTTTGTGCCAATGGCATTAGGATGGTGGCACTGGTTCTGCACATTGCCTGTGGGGGAGAGGCCCTTGCAGCTGCCCTGCATCTTTGGGGGCTCTCCCTCAAACCCTCTGCTCCCCAGAATCAGTTTCCCACTGTTATTACAGTGGGAAAATTGACTGATTGCTTTCCCCCCACTATTTGCAGAAATGGGCCTATTTGGGTGCCCCTAGAATGGGAGCCCCTGATCCAATCTTTTTGGAACTTTGGACTTCTGTAGGGGAGAGGCCCTTGCAGCTGCCCTGCAAATCAGGGCCTCTACCTCAAACCCCCTCCCCTTCTGTTGCCTTTCATTATACCCTATTTTGCCATTGATTTCAATGACCCAAAGGTACAAAGGAGATGGAAAGACACTCTTTAGGTGCCTACAGAATTGGATCCCCTGGTCCAATCTTTTTTGGACTTGGGGGTTCTGTAGAAGAGAGGCCCCTAGAGCTTCCCTGCAATTTTGGAGCCTCTACCTCAAACCCCCTCCGCTCCAGCTGCCTTTCATTATACGCTATTTTGCCACTGATTTCAATGGCCCATAAGGTATAATGGGAAGATGGGGGCACCCTCTTTAGGTGCCTATAGAATGGGACCCCCTGGTCAAATCTTTTTGGGACTTGGGGGTTCCATAGGGTAGAGGCCCCTGCAACCTCCTGGCAATTTTGGAGCCTCTACCTCAAACCCCCTCCTCTCCAGCAGCCTTTCATTATACCCTATTTTGCCATTGATTTCAATGGCCCATAGGATATAATGGGGCTGTATATTCAGGAATAGCTGAATATCTCCAGAATCAGATTCGGCTACCGAATCTGCTATTAGGAGATATATGGCTTTCAGAATTTTTTAGCCCCGAATACCCCCGAATCTGAATTTTTTTGAGTTTTTTTCTTTTGCACACCCCCTAGTCAGAACCATATTCATATGACTACTTTCAGATAGAAGAACAGCCATATGACAATATTTCCCCTAAGTATCTCTACAGTGGTTTAGATGGGAAAGTGGAAAATTATTTATATATACAAATGCTAACACATAACAGGTTTTAGGCAAATATAAGCACAACTGAAATTTTTAGAAAATTTTAAATATGCATAGACTGCCAGCAGAAGAGATGTAATACAAACATATTTCTGAATTTATTTATTTTTTATTTTATTCGATTTATATCCCGCCCTCCCCACCGAAGCAGGCTCAGGGCGGCTCACAACAATATAACAATAAAATTTACAATTCCAAACTCCAACAGCCAAAACTGAATGGCAATGCAAGTGAAATTTTCTGCGATGGAAGCATGACAGCTGAACTCCTGGCAAAACCCGCATGAGATCTAGTGGTATTTTAAAATGATGGTAGCAAAAATTCTGAGACTTGCTTCCATCAGCAGTTCTTAAAATCTCACATTTTCAGAGACTGGACTTTGGAAAGATACAGGGCTAAAGGAGACTATTATAAGATTATAAGGTTGAAACTAAATCCAGCGATGACAGAGGTCCTTTGCTTGGGTCGCCGTGGTCTGGGAGGGGAAATTCCCCTTCCAGCTCTTGACGGTGTGCCACTGACAATGGCGTACAGGGTCAAGAGCTTGGGGGTACTACTTGAGCCTGCCTTAACTATGGAGGGCCAGGTAGCAGCCACTGCTAAGTCCGCATTTTTTCATCTTAGGTGGGCGAGGCAGTTGGCTCCCTTCCTGGAGCAGGACGATCTGGCAACAGTGATCCATGCAACGGTCACCTCAAGGTTGGATTACTGTAACGCCCTCTACATGGGGCTGCCCCTGTGCCGAACCCGGACGTTGCAGCTAGTGCAGAACGCTGCAGCTCGGCTGTTATTAGGGCTCCCTAGACGGGAGCACATTCAGCTGGGCCTCCGGGGACTGCACTGGCTGCCAATAATATACCGAGTCCAGTACAAGGTGCTGGTTATTACCTTTAAAGCCCTATATGGCCTAGGACCTGCCTACCTTAGGGACCGTCTCTTCCCATATGTCCCCCAGAGAGTACTGCGATCTGGCTCTCAAAATCTGCTCGTAATCCCCGGGCCAAAGGAGGCCCGCTTGAAGTCAACCAGGGACAGGGCCTTCTCAATCACAGCCCCTTGCTGGTGGAACCAGTTACCAGACGAGGTCAGGGCCCTGCGGGATATCGGACAGTTCCGCAGGGCCTGTAAGACAGTCCTCTTCCGGTTGGCTTATAACTGACTGGCACCAAAATACTTAAGGAAGTCTATAGATAGCACACTGTTGGATTGATGTATTGATATTAATGTTTTAATTATGTAAATTGCTATTGTATTTTTTGTATTTTAATGCTATTGTATTTTAATTCTGAATTTTATTGTTAGAACTTTTATGCTGTGAGCCGCCCTGAGCCCGCTTCGGTGGGGTAGGGCGGGATATAAATAAAAATAAATAAATAAAAATAAGATGCAGAGATCTCACACCTAAACAAACTTTCACTGATTTCTGAAATAGAATACACTGCTGAACAGAACTGAACATTAGAATTAACCACATCCTTTCGCAAGGCCTTACATCTCTTCTGTTTCAAATCATTTCCGGTTGAAAACTCAATGTTCATAAACAGATAAATCTGGATTTCTTCCAGTCAGCTTGTTTGAACTGCTTGAGTCACTGCCAACCATACAGGACTACAGGAGCAGCTGCTCTGGGTAGCCTGATAAGAGGAGAGCCAAGATGTCTTTTCCATCATTAATTCTGTTGGCCATTCTATGCCTATTTCCCAACCATTCCAGGGAATTATCCCCATTTTTTACAATAATATAGAATCTCCTTGGCTGAAGCAAAAAGCTTCATAAAACTGTGTTTTCCAAGCGGTATATAGTTAGGTATGTATACACATACCCCAGTTTGAAACCTTACTGACACAGCCTTCTTCCCTTTAGTCAATCACAAAAGTTATAGAGCCACACAGTGAAACAAGCATTAAAACATTTTAAATGATGTAGTTAATTCTTCTTCTCTAACTTTCCTCTCAGTAGATCAATGATAAATGTAAATAGTATGCATTCACTACAGGCTATTTCCAGCTCTATCCAAAGCTAGGTAGGTAGGGGCTGTGACATTAACCTCTAAGGAGAAATGAAATAGGGTTTGGGTAAGGAAATCACTTTTGCAAAATTCTGTGCACACTTTATTGCTAAAACATCAAAATCAACATTTAAAATAAAGCTGTATTTTGCTGATAAGCAGTAATTTGCTTTAAAAACATATTTTTAAAAACAGCTGCAGAAAAAGAATCATGGCCTCTCCCAAGGGTTGTGGGTTCAATTATATTAAAAGTCTATGCGCAAAGACAACCTACTCTTATATTATTGCATATAGGGAGGCAGGGGATTAGCTATTAAGTGATAAGGGAAGGGTTCTCTGTGCATGCTCACAGGTTTCCCCTCCCCTATCCAGAATCAACTCAATGCTGAAGACAAATTCCTGAGCTAGCCCCTGTGGAACAATTTAAGCAAGTGACATGTAAACGTTTTGTAGCAAAATAAAAAAGAAGTCTTATGCCACTTTAAGAGGCTTTTATCAGATGCCTGGAGTAAATCCTCAATGGAGCTAGGCTATGCAAAATGTAGCATCTCTTGTTCTATGCAGATTGCTCACAATGGCCATAATAATGTTTAAGTTCTAGTTAATATAATTAAATTGAAGTCCAACAATTATTTGTGC
The DNA here is from genome assembly GCF_032191835.1 of Heteronotia binoei. Taxonomy (NCBI): domain Eukaryota; kingdom Metazoa; phylum Chordata; class Lepidosauria; order Squamata; family Gekkonidae; genus Heteronotia; species Heteronotia binoei. The sequence continues at coordinate 53,486,000 of NC_083232.1, read as the reverse complement.
TACAATAAATCTGTTGTCTTTGGGAGTCACAAAGCCTTTTCACTTATACAGACAGCAGTTGAAACCCCCATTAAAATGTATTCTGCTACAGAGCTATGATCCTTTGCAATGAAACAGCAATTATTATATTGTTGCCAAACTACTGAAGAAGTCAGCCCCATCAGAGAGCAGGAAGCTGTCAGTTACTAATTCCTTATGTGTCTAATGGAAATCTCCCCCCTGTTCCCCACCCACACTAAGTTCAGAAGGGGCAAGACACTAGAAGAAAGAAAAGAGAATGTCTAACTGAACCAGAGTCTATGCATGCCAGTCACAGAGCTGGCTTCAGTCTAATGGAGGACACCCCAGAAAAACGTTCTGAATAATAGTATTTAACATTAAGACAATTAAAAGTTTAATTAAAATACAAGAAAATGGAGATAGTTTTCCATGCTGTACTGTTTAGAAACTAGGGATGGGAGAAAAGGAGGGAGATGGTAAAACTTAATTTCAGGTGATAAAATATCTTGGATCAGCATGGCGGTAGCTTATTAGGATGTGATATGGCACTACCAGTTGGGCAGCGAGCATAAAAATCCAGATTAAACAAGAGCTTTACTTGAGCAATAAGGGGAAAAGCAAATTATACTGCCTGGTTTTAAATATACAGAACCTGGAACTATCTAGTGTCTGTTGCATAGAAAGGTCTCTCTCATATTTAGGATTAGTTTGTCATCAGACATGTACACCAATTTTAGGTGACTTCTGGGTCATGAAGATATTATCTCTGTATGGCAAAAGGTCGGTAGCCCCTCACTCTGCTAGGGAGTGAATCCATCTAGGGAAGGGGTGTCAAACTTATTTGCTATGAGGGCCAGATCTGACACTAATGGGACTTTGTGGGGCCGAGCCATAAATGTAATAAAATGTAATGCCAGGTAGCAGAAATATAAACTTTATAAAGGATACAGACAAACACAATTAAATATATTTTTAAAACTTATAATACAAACATGCTTAAAACTTGTGATATTTTGTTTAAAATGGGGTGGGGGAATAGTAGGATTTGGCAATGCCATTTTAAAAATAAAACATGAAGAAACAGCACAACAGCAGAAACTTAACATATCAAATGCTCTGAACCTAGGAAAACATGAAATGGCAGGGCATTGCAAGATTCTTCCCCACCCCACCTCCATGTACTCAGATTAGCAGTGGCTCTCCACTGTAATATCCTCCTTTGGATGTGCGTTCCCTGGTCACTCACTAGGCACTAGTTCATTCAGCAGAGACAAGCTGGTTCAAACAAAGCATCAACACTTTGTTTGCAAGGAGCTTCAACAGGCCATAAACATTACAAAAAGTGAAACTTTCTTAGCTCCACTCCACTGAAATACATTGCAGCTTTTACAAGCCCAGAAGCCAGCAAAGACAAGGCAGAAGGAGCTGGGAATTTTGACAGCCTCGGAGCTTCAAAGCGTGAGGACAGGAGGAGGAGAATGGGGATGAAAACTGATGAAGTCCCGACTGAAGCCCTGAGTGGGCCGGGTGTAGCCCACAGGCCAGGAGTTTGACAGCCCTGATCTAGGACTCTTAATTTTTAGAAAAATACAAAGTTGAAAATATCAACATACTTTAGCTAGTATTCCTTATATACATGAATATTCACAATCTGTTTCAACCTAACAACTCCTTCTCAATATAATCAAACCTCATCAAAAAAATTTCAACGAGGCAGTTTTCCCATTTTTATTATATCACAGATTTTTACTCGCCACTCTTATTTGGTGAAGATCAAGGCAGAGTTCTTCTACATCTAACATTTCTTTAGGCACACATCTGAGTAGGCAATATTTACTCAAGTGTACTTTAACATTTCAGATTAGGACAATTAGCACAATTCCCTGGAACATGGTTCACAATTGTGGGAGGTTAACAATATACACTCTTAAATCTTAGCCAGTTTCTTTTTAGAAAATTATGAAGGAAAACAAAGTTCTAAAATATATCGAAAAATGTTTTGGCAAAGTGAGCAAATGAATTCCTTCAGAATTTAGCATAAAGATATATAAAAGCCCTACACCAGGGGGTGTGGCCTAATATGCAAAGAAGTTCCTGCTACAAAAAAAGCCCTGCACACACACACACACTTCAGCTAGATTATATGCACATTTCAACTCATTAACGAATCAAAAGCTATTAACTGTACATTATCATATTTTAACAGTAAAGTTTTCACTCTGATTTCCCTGATTTAATTTTATCTATCTAAGCCTGAATCTGTCCCTAGAGTATAGATCAAAGAAATGTATGCAATGGGGCCAAGGATGGAAAGGGTAGCCCAAGGGATGGGCACAAACTGGGAAAATGCAGTTCAGTTTGTGGTATGCCCAGTTTACAAGCCATAAACCTTCAAGAATGTTTAGGGGCCAAATGAACCTATTCTGTTCATAAGTCTATGGCCCAAGTAGAAGCGCACCCCCCCCCCAAGACAGGCAGTCATTTTCCTAGAAAACACTTTTCTGGGGGGTACCTTGGGGGGCGGGGAACTCATAACTCAGACCCCATAACTCCAATCCTCACAAAACTTGGAGAGCATATAGAGGACAGTCAGCTGGAGCTCCCTCTTGAACCTCTGCCTGTCACAATGACTGCCTGTCATTGACAGGCAGTTATTTTTACAGGTGTAGGCTCCGGAGTGTATAGAATGGATCATGTGCAAGCTAGAGTTATAAAAGTCGCAGGGGATCTCCTCCAATGCTCCTCTACAAGCCCTCCAAGTTATACTAACTTTTTGCTTTGAAGTTTTGTAATCTTTAAGAACAGGGGTGTCAAACTCATTTGTTATGAGGGTCAGATCTGACAGAAATGAGACCTTATTAGACCAGACCATGTGTGTCATAAAATGTAATGCCAGATGGCAGAAATGCAAACTTTATAAAGGACACAGACAAAATTAAAGATGTTTTTTAAAAAGCTTAATGCTTAAAACATTAGCGCTCTTGCAATATTTTGCTTATTTAGCATTCTCTGATAACTGATACCACTTGTTTGGTGTAGTGGTTAAGTGTGTGGACTCTTATCTGGAAGAACCGGGTTTGATTCCCCACTCCTCCACCTGCAGCTGCTGGAATGGCCTTGGGTTAGCCATAGCTATCACATGAGTTGTCCTTGAAAGGGCAGATGCTGTAAGAGCCCTCTCAGCTGCACCCACTTCACAGGGTGTCTGTTGTGGGGGGAGAAGATATAGGAGATTGTAAGGCGCTCTGGGTCTCTGATTCAGAGAGAAGGGAGGGGTATAAATCTGCAATTCTTCTTCTTCTGAATAACTGCATCAAAATCTGAAGATGATGTCTGTGCTGTAGTAATCTTTAGTATGCTGTTCAGGTGTGTATATCTGTAAGTTGCAAACCTACCTTTGGTTTATTGACATTCATTACAGAAATCTCATGGTCAATGCTTTGAGCCTAAGACCCAGTGGAAATATGAAGTGACTGGGCATTGTGAGCTTTTGTACACAAGCTGCTTCATGTGCTGGTTAAGAACACGTGAATGCACCATGGTGCAGACTGAGGGCTATGTGTTTGTCTACAAAACTGTAGTTTTTCCCAGAAAAATAACTACAACTCCTGCGTGGCAGTGCAAGAACAGAGAGACAGCAATGTATAGTGGTCCGTATTAGCCTACTACATTTGTTGTTGCACCCCTTTGCTTTACTTTGTATGTTCATTAATGTCTAGTTTACTTTGCTTTTCTTTGAGATTTTTGTAAACTTGTAGCCAATGGCTAATTACAATAAATGAAGTTCAGTATTAGCCTACTATCTAGGAAGCCTAAATTCAAAATCCCCAGTCTCCACTTCACAGGCTTATTATTCCTCATCTAAATAGTTCACATTGCTTACCTACTGAGAAAGACTGGATCATTAAAGAATGAATACAGTGAAAAGGAGGAGAAACCCCAGTTGCACGAAGGAAAGCTTTGGCAAAACCAATTTAATGAGAGGTGGGGAGGGAGGGCAAGGCAAGAAGCTAATACTTACCTTGAATAAAACCGTGTTAGTCTGAAAGGTACTTTTTGTATTTCTCCCTTGGGATTGAGGCAGCCCAGCAAAGCAGCATTGCTCTCTTCCTCAAGGGAGGGGAGGGAGTAGCCTCAGCCAATGGAAGAGCTTGGCTCTGTAGCTCTGCTGTGTGATTGAGAGAACCTGGTACAGCTTTGATTTGGAGAGTTCTAGCTGTACCAGACTATCATACAGCAGAACTACAGTGTCAAGCTCTACCTTTGGTTGAGACTCTTCCCCCTTCCCTCAGGGAAGAGGGACGAGAGGCTGCTTTGCTTAGCTGCCTCAATCCCATGGAGAAAAATGAAAATGGCAACAACAGAAGTAGGAGAGAGGGAGAAGGAAGCAGATCATAGCAGGCTGCATAGATCTCCTCTGGGGGCTGGATTAGGCTTGCAGGATGGACTTTTGACACCCCGGATGTCAGATGAGCAGACACAGTCTGTTGGAAATGTAGTCATTCAAGAACCACTACAAACAGGTGGAAACTTCATGTCAGCTGACCTGCCACAAACTTCACTTCATGAGCCACCCAAAATTCATCACAAACTTTAGTTTGTGAGGTAGTTTGTGGTCATCCCTAGGCAGAGATTTCTACAAAGCTAACTCCTAGGTTTACAAAACAAAAACTGAGGATGCTTTACAACCACCAAACACTGAGATACAATATCTGTGCAATCCACAGTGCTATTCTAAGAAGAGTTACATCCTATTAAACCTATTAACTTAAATACAGTTGGAAGGGTGTACTCTGCTTAGGATTTCACTGTTAGCCTATTCCTCACTCCCCAACCTCAATACATGCAATTGATAGTCGCTAAACTTTAAAATATGAAAACCTTAAAGATGCACATTACCACCTTACACCAAAGCTACACAAGGCAAAAATCTAGTGAAAGAACATGGTAAAAAAATCTAGAATATGAACACAAGCAGGGCTTTTTTGTAGCAAGAACTCCTTTGCATATTAGGCCACTCCTTTCTGATGTAGCCAATCCTTCAAGAGCTTATAGGGCTCTTAGTACAGGACCTACTGTAATTTCCAGGAGGACTGGCTACATCAGGGGTGAATGGTCTAATATGCAAATGAGTTCCTGCTACAAAAAAAGCCCTGAGCATAGGTAACCCATAGTGTGTCCAGAGATCTTTGCCTTTTACATTAGAGGCAAAATTACACAGTTCCCTTCCAGGCTAGAAATAACCCATTTCTTAACAATATCAATACTAGTCACGACACGGTTGAAGTATGAACTATACAGAAGGACAGGAGGTTGCTTTTAATCAAATCTGATACTTAAGTTTTTACCACAGTATAGAAACAGTGCTGGGTAAATTAGGCCGCTGATATTTAAGGTATTAGTACTTATTGCCAATATATATATATTTGAAATGTTTTAGAACAGGTAGTTTTGAATTCACTTTTTTGTATGTCATACTTTAAACAACCAATAAGGTTTAGCCATTTTTAAAAACTAAAAAGACAGTTTGTATAACATCACCTAGAAAATTCATAACTGGAGGAGATACTGATCTTGCAATTCATTACTGAATAATGGAAAATACTATTAGCAGCTAACAGTTTTAAAATACTATTATCAGCTAACTGGATAATGGTTTTATCCACCCTGGGAATTCATCTCAGGATTCCCATAAAAATGATGTGCATTGTCTGCAAAGGTTGAAGTTTTGCATTGTTTCTAAGTTTGTGGCCAATTAGGACAGCTACATTTGATAACCTGATGCTATTTACAGTTTATTGGCACATTCTCATGTAGAAGGAAATTCTTCTTCCACGTTATTGAGGTTTATAGGGGTATAATAGTAAATAACTACCTTTACAGATAATTTTTGTCCTTTAAAAGCTGTGTATGTATGGTTTCCACTTCACTTCAGGGGATGACACAGAGTTGATGCGGCACTGAAAGCGCTCAGGATATGGATAAACTCAAGAATATGACTGAAAAAGAATGTTTTATTTGCTATAATGCATAGAAATCCATTCCTATTTATGTTCCACATTTAAACTTTTCAGCAAAGTCATATTAATTCATCTTCCATGAGAGGCAAGCTACCCACAGCAGCAACAGACCCATATATTTGAATGCATTCACTGCCATGTTCCAATAAGCCAGATGTGAGTATTTAAAATTCTTGGCTAATTATCTTATAAATTAAAATACTGTACAAGGTTATCTGTACTTGAAATGCCTTCTTAAAATATACAAAGAATGCTAGTTCATTGTCGCTAATTTTTATCTTAAAAAATCTACTCAAAAACAATTATTACAAGGTCCTCATATATATCTTTTGGCCCTGAATCAACACATCACTTTGAACAATATTTTCACTTCTGTGAAGCTGGAAATTCCTACCACTGTCAGATGCTACACACTATGCAGTGGTAAAGAGTGTCGCACCAGTATGTGAGAGACCAGGATTTGAATTCCCACTTGTGCCATGAGCGTCTGCTGTGTGACCCTGGGCCAGTCATACTCTTTCAGCCTCATTGGGTTGTTGTGAGAGTAAAATGGAAGAGAGGAGAATGGTGTAAGCGCCACTTTGTGTCTCCTTTAGGGAGAAAGGCAGGGCTCACATGAAATAAATAAAGTTTAGCTTCAAAACGCTGGGAAGGCAGGGTGGAAAGAGCAGTAGCTGGGTCAGGAAGCTTGGTAAAAGAATTTTAGCCATCATCCTTGTTACTCTAAAAGCATCTTTGCTGCTGTCATGAAGGAAAGGCTGGAGAGATATCAGCACTACCAATCTACAGCTTCACCTGAATGAGAAATTCCTGCCCCTAACTGTCATATATATTGGCAGGCAGCTTGAGGAGGACTGGAAGTGAACATATTACTACTACAACTAAAGTAAACATATCTTTCTGTTAATAATGTGTTAGCAATGTTTATCAATAATTACTAGAATTTTTTTTTGGGGGGGGGGAGTAGAAAAAACAAAAATTATGGGGAGGTTCATCTACCCAACCTTTTGCTTTTCATAAGAATCCAACCTTCTGACATCTCAAGTATCAGTTAGAGTCTCAGAGATCTACAATCAAAGATGAAACTGACCTCAAGGTACAACTTCACCAATATGAAGTAAGATTAGCTAGAATACCAGCTGAAGATTTTTCAGCTTTCAAAAGACTACTAAAAACAAATGCTGTTTTAAAATAATCCTGATATTTTCCCTGTCTGTACTAATATACAAAGTGAACGATTGTAACAGGTCTACTCAGAATCTTACTTGGGTCTATTCAGTGCAGCTTACTTTCAGGAAAGTGTTTTTAAGATTGCACTGTAACAGGTTTAGACTGAAGGGACTCTGCATAGGACTGCATCATTTACAAATATTTCTTATATACTTGGCAGATAAAGAAGATATTCATCCATCTATTTCAAAGCAAATTGATTACTCTTAGCTATAGAGATTAACTAACAAAGGACTCCTTTGTGTAAATTAATTTTCCATTAACTAGTAAGTTATTAGTCATGACTTCTGTTGATTAAAAATAAGTATTCTACAAAACTACAACAGCTACAGTCCTATATATGCATGTTATACGGAATACAAGAAGTTACACACATGCAATCGCAACTAGTTTTGACAGGACTTTTTGGCTGCAGTCTTGTACATTTTGTCTACATGTCTTACTTTTCAGATATCTGTCAAACTATTTTATGTTCCTATTCTTCCACTTTAAGAAGGCCTGCACCTTTCACCAGAGAATCAAATCAGCACAAATCAATTTTCACAGTGAATTCCAAGCTCCTGAAAGGAATCAGAACAGCACCACATGAACACATACTCTGCATACATATTAATTCATACTTTTATTAGACCGTTGTTTAGTTCCATGATCTACTTATATTAACACTTTGAGTTCAAATAATTTCTTCTAAGTAGTAGCAGTAAGTTCTTACAAAACCCAAGCTACAATCTGAGAGGTGTTCTTATTTTATCCAAATAGCAGCGATCCAAAATATCCTTCATTTTCACTGTAACACCCACCAAATCTACTCTGGAAAGTCAAAGACCTTCTAGGGTGGCACTTGATGTTGAAAGGGAAAATAGAATAACCTTTTTGGACAAAGGGCTCTTTGGATCCCAGACAAAATGTACATGTATCTTAACTACTTTCTCAATGTCCCCTAAAGGCAGACATATCTATAATTGGGATGCTATTACACTTATATAACTGAACAAAGGAGCCGAGCTTACTACACTACTCAATGTATATTGTCAATAGAGCACTTACCTGCAACACTAGTAATGGTAACTGGGACTCCTTGCACTTGGACACCTGCAGCACCCAAATTGGCAACGCTTACTGTTTGAAGATTAGGCACTGAAGCAATCTGGGCAGCATTGAGTGTTATTGGTGTTCCAGCAACAGCAACTGGTGCTATTTGAGCTATAGTACCACCACTTGAAGATACAGGAGTAATGGTTAATTGCTGGGGTAACCCAGCATTTTGAACTTGAAGGTTTGAAAGGCTTTGAAGATTCTGGACCTGTACTGTCTGCCAACTAATTTGCCCTGATGGAGTTAAAGTTGGTGCTCTTATGAGCACTTGAGTTGGACTCATTGCTTGTAGTTGAACATTTTGCAAAGGCTGTTGCTGAATTGTCTGAATAGTTTGTCCTGACTGAAGCTGAAAAGACTGGGGAGAAATAGCTTGAATGATCTGCTGTTGTGGTTGTTGGATCTGTATCTGCTGTAAAATAGGCTGACCTACTATTTGCACCTGTTGTAGAGAGTTTGACTGATCCTGCACATTTTGCAATCCGTTTGATTGAAGCTGACTAGAGTTCTGGGCCTCTGTTTCAGAAGCAGTTGTTGGGGGATCTTCAGTAGCAGACTCACAACTGCTTGCTGTGCTTGCATACTGCCCAGTTTCTGCAGTGCTTACTAAAGTTTCGCTGCTTGTTAGAGACGTAGAGGCAGTAGTCGTGCAAGTAGGAGAATCTGGCATACTACTAACAGAAGCTGTTGTAACAGGTGTGGATAGCAGCTGATTTCCATTGGAAACACCACTATCAGTGGGTTGAGTAACCTGCCCAGAACCACTGCTAGCTGCAACGTTTATTACAGGTAATGCTAGGGTTACTCCTCCAATGTTTATGGGCAATGACGTTACAACTTGTGCCTGAGTGCCAGCAATAGGCAGTTGCAGTGGAATGGAAACACCAGGTCTAATCTGGACTGGCACTGTTTGATTTGCCAAGTTCTGAGCAATAATATTCCCAGAAGCTGTCCTATTTGTAGTTGTAATGATAGCTTGATTATTCCCTGCAGGGATGAGCTGAATTTGACCCTGTAAATCTTGCAGAGCTGTGGCATTAGCAGGACTGATCTGAATTTGTTGACCTTCTGTTGTCTGAATCTGTGGGATCACTTGATACTGAACACTACCACCTGGATTCTGTACTTGTATGACTTGAAACTGTCCTGGAGTTGCTCCAGAAGAACTGCCTGGTTTTGTTTTTGAAGGAGATGCATTTCCATTGTTGCTGCTAGAGGGACTTGCTGCACTAGAAGTGACAGAAGATGCTTGTTGGACATTGTTTTCTTTTGAAGCAGGAGGAGCTGCAGCAACAAGCTGCCAAGCATTTCCAGCAAGTTGAGTCGTCACTAATTCTAATTGCTGTGGCTGATTCTGAAGCTGCACCAAACCTTGACTTGGATCTATTATAATCTGCTGTCCAGTTGCTTGATTCTCACCCGGTGTCCCTATTTTGCTGCAAGTTGCTGCCAAGAGTGCCAGGGGGGAAGGCTGAGAATCCTAACAAAGTAAAAGACAGCACAGCATATTAGGAGATAAAGATAACTTCCAAACTATAGACAACAGCAGGAATATCAAGACTTTCAAAAAACAAGACACCTAAATGCATAGCAGACCAGATGATAGGATAACTGCTAAGCTGCAATGAACCATGAAGAAAGATGAGGTCTAAGTGTTTTAACTAGTAAACTAATAGAATAGTCATTTATAATCTATATTTACTACAAAGCTAGCCTCTCCAGAATATGTCTGACAAATTCAGAAGAAATATGAGGGCAAAATGATCCATGCATAAATACAAATCAGTTCAGGCAATAAAAACTTGTGCTTATCCATATAGGTTAATACCTTGAGCTGAAGATCAGTTATTACTGGAATATTCTTATATATTGTACCTGAGAGGCTCCAGTTTTGCTTTTTTTATTGTTGCTGATGTTTTCTGCCTCAGGTGAATTCTCCCCCTCTGAGGGCATAGCTTCCTCCTTCTTTTGATCTGCAATATATATATATACACACACACACACACGTATACTTCAAACACAGGTATCTTTATTTACACAAAAAAAATCACAATATTCTCAGATTCCCTGCCCTCCATGCCTCTCTAATAAAAAGGCACAGACCAGACCATTGCAACTGCACAGGGCTCCTAAAAAACCAACGTGGTTTGAAACCCGGCCCACAGGGCTTGGTGAGTGCGTGAAAACCCAGAAAAGGAAGGTTTGATTGGTTTCTTTTCTCGGAGACTACAAGGCAGGAGGGGAGAAAAAACCACCCACAACCCTCCTCCTCCTCCTGCCCCTAAAGCATCTGCGGCTACTGAGTGGCCCAGGATGCTTTAGGGGCAGGAGGAGGGAGGCGCAAGGGAGGGGAAAATGGGAGGAAACAGCAACGAAGGAGGAATGGATGTGCACAGGAGTGAGGGCTAGGAAAGAAAGGGGGAATGGAAGAGGGAGGAAAGGAGGAGGGACAGAGGGAGGGATGAACGGGGACGAAAAAGGGACCCAGAAGGAATGGAGGAGGCAGGCTGAGGTTGGCGGGAAAGCAGCAAAGGGAGAAGAGCGCCAGGGTGGCCGAGAAGGGGGGGCGGGAATAGGGAAGGAGGCAGGGCCGGGGGGGTTACATACCGCTCATCCCGCGTTAACGCCCGCTGAGGCGCGGCTCGAGGAGGAGGGGAGGGACGGAGGGCGGGGTGCTGGGGTAGCGGCGGGGAGAAGGCCGGTCGCTGCCGGAGCTGGGAGGAGCAGGTCGGCCTATTTTTCCACGAATGGCCGCCGCTGGGCTGTGGCGTAGCTGCTCGTCTCTCCGCCCGCTGCCGCCGTTCGCCTCAGCCCCAGCGCTTGATTGACAATTTGGAGTCGGATGAGGGAGGGGGGATGAAAGGGAGGGAAATGGGGGTGGTGGAGGAGGAGGAGGGGCGGGCGCTCCGAGGCCCAGGCCGACACCCACTGAGGAGGGAATCGAAGCTGCCCGCCGGCTGGGCTTGGGGGGGAGGGTGGAGCGAGGGAGGCGCGAGCCCCACGCGCGCTGGCCCTTGGATTGATTTAAATAAATAAAACACTAGAGAGGCCCGACCTAGCTGAGGCAGCGTCGGCAAACGGCCGGGTACGTAGGATTAAAAGAGGGCAAAAAGGGGAGCGATTGAAGAAGCGCGAGCTTAAAGGAGAAGAAGATTTAACCGTCGTTGTGATTTCAGAAGGGGGGGGGGGGTCCCTGACAGCGCTAAGGCAAAGGAAAGCCGAGGCGGCTAAAGGGCGGAGCGACGCGGGGAAAAAAAATGCTCCTTTTTCCTCCCTGCCCGCCCACTAAAGCTTGTTGAGCTTTTGATTGACAAGCCTAGGAGAACGAAGCAGCGAATGACATGGGACGAGCGGCAGAGGCACCACCCAACTCGCGCGCGTGTAACTGACAGCGCGGGAAGAACAGAGTCGGCTGCTTCAGGCGCCTCGCCTCTTTGAGGGCTCTCGTTTTCTAATTGGTCGGCTCCGTCTTCTTTTCCATTTCAGCAACCCCACGCAGCCTCCATAGTGCCTTTGTGAGCGGTGTATGGGGGAGTAATTGGGAAGCGTATTTATGTACAAACTTGGGGTGTTGAGTTCTAACTTTTGCTTATGATTGGCTATAGTGAGCTGAACTACATGCCGGGATTTGTAGTACTGAGTGAATTTGCGCGTGCGCGAAGCAAGCTGGATGCCGCTTGCTGCTTTTGACGCTAGAGCTCATCCGTGTTAGCAGGAACAGCTGTTGAGGATGCTGTTTCTTGCTGCGGTCTGGTCGCTGCTAGTTCAGCTGCAGCGTGAGACGTAACCTGGTAAAGGGGAGAGGGGTGTTGATGATAGCTATTAATCTGGTAACATTGAATCAAGTTGTCAGTAAGATTTCCTTGGCATGGTGTGAGGGGGAAGAATAGTTAAGGATTTTCTTGTATACTGTGTCCATTCATACTATTGAATGTGTATGGTGGACAGCTAGATCCAAACTGTGAGAGTACAATTTTTGAAAATGGGAGGAATTCAGTGATTTCAAATGACAAAATATAAGTGAAGCAGAAAATAGTTCCACTAAGCTCAGAACCTAGGTCTCCCACTCAAAAGAGCAGTCTTTGACGTTAAGAATTTCAGGAGGTATATTTGAACTCTGGTCCTGTAGCCATGTAGCTTGACTGACAAACACACATGGCTTAGGCTCAAGCTATGTCTTATTCAAAAGAACTATGATGGAACTTCCCATTTAAAAAATGAATTGCAATTGGAGGAGCTGTGAATATGTTGGTAGCATTAGAAAGATGAGAAGGAACGTTTAACCATTTAATTCCATGCTCTTTTCCTGATCAAAATTATGTTACGCCCAAGCACAGTCAATCCTGTTTTGGACTGCCTATGTTTTACTCAATAGATAATAACTGTAGTCCTGTATATATATATTATTTTATTTATAATTTCAATTTGTATACTGCCCTTCCTTGATTCACAGAGCTTACAGCAGTTGACAACAAAAATATACAATATAAAATCCAATAATAGTTAAAAATTAAACTAACAACATCAGGTAGTCTCAGAACAGATAGAATCGGGGTCTTTTTTTGTAGAAAAAGCCCAGCAGGAACTCATTTTCATATTATGCTACACCCCCTGACATCACCATTGTTTAGCATAGGGCTTTTTTTGAAGAAAAAGCCCAGCAGAAGCTCATTTGCTTATAGGACCACGCCCCCTGGTGCCAAGCCAGCCAGAACTGCATTCCTGTGTGTTCCTGCTAAAAAAAAAAAAAGCCCTGGATACAATGTATAACTGGCTAGCAGCAATGAGATAAAGCAGGGAGGGGAAGGGAGTGCCAGGTAAGACTGAACCCATTGCTGTCCTCAATCAAAAGCCTGGTGGAACATCTCTGCCTTGCATGCACTACAGAACTTTTTAAGGTCCTGTAGGGAGTGAATATTATTTAGCAGAGAATTCCACCAGATGGGAGGACAGCTAGGTGTTCTTAGGGCTAGGGATCACCAGTATATCTTTGGGGGACATACCAGAGGAGGCAGTCCTGAAGGTATATGGGTTCCAGACCACTCAGGGCCTTAAGGATCTATACCAAAACCTTGAACCTGACCCAGTATTCCACCAGAAGCCAGTGCAGCTGGCACAGCACAGGTTGAATATGTGTAGTCCGTGGTGTTCCTGTCAGAACCCATGCTGCTGCATTCTGAACTAGTTGGAGTTTCTGGATCAGTCTCATGCAGGCCAGTGTAGAGTGAATTACAGTAATCTGGTACGGAGGTGACCATTGCATGGATTACTGTGGCTGGGTCAGGGCGAGGCAGGAAAAGGGCCTGTTGCCTTGCTTGGCGCAGCTGGTAGGATGCCAGCTTGGTAATAATTTGTGATCTGGATCTCTATAGATAAGGAGGTGTCCAAGACCATGCTCAAACTCTCAAGTAATTCATTGAGTAATTTGTATATTACATCTGCAATTTAAGCACATTAATACAAGTACTAGTTCTGTTCCTCCACTCCACACAAAGTGAATGTGCATTGGCTCTTTCTTCCAATAGATGTATGTACATTCACTGTAAGATGTGTGCAAGTGTGAAGCAATGTACTTAGAAGCAAATAATACTTAGCATTTATTTTGCACTTTGTTTTGTTATAGAAAGGTTTTTAGTATTATAACAAATAGCATATAAATAATGTTATAAGAAGCATCAAACAATTCTAGTACAAAGTATAACGTCTATTGTATTTAGACTTTGATTCTTCAAGAATGTCTGAAGAAGAGGTTCCACCTCAAAGAAATTTTTCTAGTGTACATAACTTTAAAAATTTACATCAAAGCTGGCTATGTTTTTGGTCTATGTAGTTGTCCTCATGATAAAATGTTATGCCCTTTGCATTATCCTTTTTTGTATTTACTGGTGAAAGGTTATTTAATTTTCAATCGTTCTGTTTCTAAAGCAGTGATGCCATTGTTTGACTGAAGGTACTGAAACTAATATACCACCCAATTTCGGAGCAATCTGTGATCTGATCATGCAAGAAACTTTCTGCGCTAGATCCTTAAATCTACTTTTTAAAGTTTTCCAGACATTAGAAACAACACTTCCATATAAAGAAAGTAAAATGTGACAAAGATCATTTCCAAGTTTTTACAACTCGTCAATGCAAGCAGAAAGAATTCAGCTTAAGTTACATATGTTACGTGCTTTTTCATAACAAATTATTTTTGAAGTATTGTATATTAATACAGCTCTGTTCTAAAATATACCATTTAATCCATTGCAAAACAGGCTTTAACTAGGACTAAGAAGAATAGCACAAACCTGACAAGATCATGGAGAATGATGAAACAAAGATTCTTTGGGACTTCTGATCGCCAACACCTAAAGCATAACAACCGCAGTACCACAGTGGTAGGAAAAATGAGAAATGAAGTCTGGATCAACACTGTAATCCCAGGAAACACCAGAAGAGAAAAGAAAGAGCAGGAGAAGACTGCAAAATACCAAGACCTACAAATAGAGTTCAAGCACCTCTGGGAGAAGAAGGCTACTATTGTTCCAGTTGTTATTAGAGCCCTTGGAACGGTACCGAGGAGCCTCAAGAAATACCTGGATATTCTGGGCATTGAACAAATAACACCACCTCAGCTCCAGAAGACAGAGTTGCTTGGAACAGCAAGAATCCTGTGAAGATAAATGTGCAATTCACAAGAGTTTGGCTAGAACTGGAATTGCAGAACACCATGTACCAGTCAAATATTTATCAAGGTCAGTATTATCAAGGTTGTCCTTGAAAGGGCTCTACTCAAGATTACACCTGTAAGAGCAATATTGGATAGAGGGATAGATCCGACTTTGACAATGCATCATCATCATGAAGCAGTACTAGAAACATCCAAGCTTCATTTTACATATGGCTTTTGAATTGTAGCCTTAACAGCCCTTATTATTCTAAAGAAAGTTTATTTAGATTTGTTGCCAGTTTCTTTTTTCATGGAAACAAATTGGAGTCACTGCGTTTCTCATCACAAACAAAAATCTGAGCAAGATACTTATTGCAGCTATCTTCCCTAGTCAGGAATCTTTTGTGCAGACCCGTTCTTTAAATCATGCTGAATTACTTCAATAAGAAGTGTGTAATTTGCAGCTTGAGAAGACGAATATATTATCCAATATTTGGCAAGCTTACAAGCCCACCAGATCATAGCTCAGATAATTTTGTCTGAATACTCATGCTTAATGCATCTGTTTTCTTCATAGTCATTTTTAGCTCAATATCTTTCCAAACATTAAAACCATCTTAAAAGAACTCATGATAGTAAATTTGGGGTTTTTTTTTTTTAAAAATAAGTTTATTTCATTAAAAAAGCACATATTGGAGAAAAACAGGTGAAAGATGTGATAACAACTACATAGTAAAGGGAAGGCAAGTACTCCTGTTATTAGGGGCATTAAGCTAGTAAATTACCCCAACAGAGAAACTGTTAGTGACCATAGACTCAAATATAAATCCATTTCCAGAAGTGTACATTAGATGGAATAATCTCATTCTCAGCTAAATACTCCAGAATCAGGAGCCAGTTACCTATAAAGGTGCTGTTCATGTCATCACAGGAGTGAGGGTTTAGACCATCAGTGATCTTTCCCATCACAAATTGTGTCTATAGCTTACTGAACTATAGTTCTAAAGTTGGTGTTTCCTTGGCTTTCCATTTGGAAGCAATGGCTAACCTTGCCACTGCCAGTAAGATAGAAATAACAACATTCTTACCATTATTCAAAGAGAAGTCAGACCACAATTCTAGCAGGTTCAGATCCAAGATCAGAGTGATGACTTGACCTATTATTTTATCAATCCTAGCTAAGACTTGACAGAATCTCTGGAAAAATAGCAAACTTAGATTGGTAATGAGGCATCAGCATCAGGGAAAAATTTTAAATTCAAGGTGTCTACTTACAGTCAAGAGCCTTATAATGAAAATCCAAAAATATTGCAGGCACCCTTGTATGGTTTCTCATTGATGGTACTGTGTATCAGAAATATGATGGTGACAGAAATTCAGATGATGGCTAAACAGTCTTAATAACATTTAATATGGTATTTATAATAACAGGAAGATGTTTCATGAGGCACAAAAAGCTTTTGATTGGGTTGAATGTCCCCTTTCTTAGCTATCGTATTGGAATCCTTTAATTTTGGGACAATACTTTCAAGTGTTCAAAATGGTTCACCTATATTATCTTGTAATAGCTACCACCATCCTGTAAGGTAGATCAATATAATTGCAATAGGGGTCTCAGGCAACTAACAGCAGCTCTCCACCTGTAGGTCCAATCCCTAGCGTTTCCAATTGAAAGGCTCAAGGTAGTAGGTGATATTAAAGACTTCTGTGTCAGACCCTGGAGATCTGCAGTCTGTCAGAATTGATAATACTGACCTTGATAGAACAATGGTTTAATTCAGTATAAAGCAGTTTCATGTGACCAACTATGCTGATGCTGTTATATGACCAACAGCTGCACTGTCCAGTGTATACCTAGGTGCTCCTCTGTTAGGTTGCTAACTCTCTTACTACATCCTAGTTCCTGCACCATTGCAAGCTGCTTAACAGATAGTTGTTTGACCCAGCACAGTTATATCTCTCATGGACATGCAATAATGGAGACAGCTCTACTCATTGAGCAAGGACTTGGACTAGATCGCTTATATGGCCCCTTCCAACTCTATGATTCTACAGCTGTTCAGAGTAGAAGAAAACAAACCTTATTTAAGAAGACTGCAGATTTATACCCTGCCCTTCTCTCTGAATCAGAGACTCAGAGCGGCTTACAATCTCCAGTATCTTCTCCCCCCACAACAGACACCCTGTGAGGTGGGTGGGGCTGAGAGGGCTCTCACAGCATCTGCCCTTTCAAGGACAACTCATGTGATAGCTATGGCTAACCCAAGGCCATTCCAGCAGCTGTAAGTGGAGGATATGGCAATCAGTGCTTTCAGTGTTCCAAGTGTTTCACACACATTCCCTTTTTTGCAGGCAGCTGTTTTGACTCTTGGGGGTGTATCAGGAAGGAATCGTGGGGAGGTCAACCGAGCTATGAGCTGCTGGTGTTTTGGAAAGCTGTTACCCTCTGTGTGTGTGTGTTGTCATATCTGAGTGGGCTGTAAGTCTTCTCATTGTGACTTCTACCACCGACAGAATCTCGCTGAGACTTCCTTGAATATCAAAGCAAAAAAGACGCTTCCCTAGGGAGATCTGAGCAGTCGCTTTGAGGCACAGGCCTTTTGAGCTCTGTCCCCCTGGGTTCTTGTTTGTTCACTGCAAGCTTGTGAGTTCTCCAGAACTCTTCATCAACCTGGATGTTACAAATAAAAATAAGCAGAAGTCTTGTGGCACCTGAACGTTTAATAGGTTTTTCTTTTAGTTTAAGTTTTATGTACTAATCCAATAAAAACTAAACAAAAGCCAATGCTAGAATAAAAATTGGTCCTCTTCAATGTGCATTAAGAATTGATTTTAACAACCATATTAATCTCCGTTCTATATAACACATGTTCAACATATATGGCAAAATCCTTGCTTCTTTACTAATGACCTTGCTTTAATTTGATCTCTTCATGCCCAACTTCATTTGAAAGTAAATAAATATTAATTCTAGACTTCTCACTTTTCTCTCTGTCAAATGTGGGGGTGTGACAATGCTCTGTCACCAGACCTAGAAATAAAGATTTTAAATTTCACACCCAAAAAACTTTTTTAACTTTCATTTTTATAATTGAAGCTTTTGGAACCATTTAATCTTCTAGTCCTCAATAAGGGCAATGCTTGGACTCAGTGCTACTCAGCATTCATTTGGCCTATTCTGAGAGGATTATGGATTCAAAAGAACTACACAATGGGCTTGGTGAAAACAACTAAGGACCATTCTACAAATTATAGTTTTAAAAGAGTTGAGTTCAGGTTTCTTGCAGTCACACAGCAGTTGCAGGGAACAGTTGTTTGTTTGTTTGTTTTAAAAAAAAAACCATATGAGATCAAAATGGTGCCATTTTCCCAAACCACACTGGTGGGGAGTTACTTCCCTGATTCTGCTGTTCCACATGCACAAATGTTCCACATGGAGCAGCAAAATTTGGTAAATAACATAAGGCTGCTAAGTCCAACTCACAAAATATCTGGGGACTTTGGGGGTGGAGCCATGAGACTTTAGAAGTGGAGCCAGGAGCAAGGTTCTGATAATCATGACTGAACTCCAAAAGGTTCCATCACATTTAAAGGGGCTGCACTCCTTTTAAATGCCTTCCCTTCATTAGAAATAATGGAGGATGGGGGCACCTTCTTTTGGGGCTCCTAGAATTGAACCCCCTTGGGGCTTTAGTTTTGAGGAGAGGCATCAGATGCTATGCTGAAAATCTGATGCTTATAAATTATACCTCAAAAAAGTCCTCCCATATTCCCAGATACTCACAGATTGATATACCCAGTCTCCATAAGGTATAATGGAGACCCCAACAGACATTCACCCCCCTCCCCTTTCTTCTAACCTTGAAGCAGGGAGAGGGCCTCCAAACCAGGGAATCCCCTGTCCCCACTGGGAATTGGCAACCCTAAAAGAAGTCCCCCTTGTGCCATTCTGTGGTACATGCCTGCTGTGGTATCATTCTGAGTTTATTTGGGCTCTCTCTGGTGAACATATGAAGCTGCCTTATACTGAATCAGACCCTTGGTCCATCAAAGTCAGTATTGTCTGCTCAGACTGGCAGTGGCTCTCCAGGGTCTCAAGCTGAGGTTTTTCATGCCTACTTGCCTGGACTCTTTTTAGTTGGAAATGCCGGGGATTGAACCTGGGACCTTCTGCTTACCAAGCAGATGCTCTACCACTGAGCCACCATCCCTCCCCTGAACCTGGATCTAACTCTTTCATAATGGTCCTAAAAAACATATTTATTTCAGTGGTATACACCTACCTCACATGGTAGGGAAGGAAGGGAAGGAGGTTATAAACCACTCTGAGTGGAGGGCAGGGTATAAATCCTCCTCCTCTTTCTGCTAACAGTTCTAAAGCATTTCTTGTTTGACCTATTCAGGCTTATAACATGGAACAGATAGGCTTTTAACTTTTTACTGTTTTTGACAGGAACAGCACCTAAAACTTAAAAGTACCTGTAGTCACCAATGAACTCCCCTCCCCCCAAAATCCAGCAAGTCTCAACTTTGTTACTTGGCCAGCAGTTAAACTGCCAAAATCCACCCACCTCCCTTTCAACATTTCAGCCCACCGTTGAGAATTCAGAAAGGCGTAACTTGAAATGAGGCCAGGGAGGGGCACACCAAAAAACCTCTGCAGCTGGCCATTCTTCAGACCTCAAATATGCAAGTATTTTTTACCCTTATAATGCAGAGAAAGGGCAGGGGATTGATGCTAGGGTTTCCAGGTGGGGCCTGGAGTTCTCTCATTGATCTCCAGACAGAAGAAATTATTTCCCCTGTGGGAAATGGCAGCTGCAGAGGGGGAATTTGATGGCATCACATCTCTATCACATTCCCTCTCCTCCTCCAACTCTACCCTTCTCAGGTACCACCCCAAATCTTCACCAATTTTTAGGTATAGTTGCCAGCCTGCCTTGACCTGGATAGCCCAGGCTAGCCCAATCTTGTCATATATTGGAAGCTAAGCAGGGCTGGCCATGGCTAGTATTTGGATGGGAGACCACCAAGGGATTCCAGGGTCATGACATGGAGGGTCAAACCACCTCTGCATATCTCTTGCCTTGGCAACCCTACAGGGTTGCCGTAAGTCACCTCTGACTTGAAGGCACTTTCCACCACCAGTTGATAACCCTAACAGAGGCTGATAGAATGGCTTGTCAAAAGCTAGAATTCAGTTCATGACAAAGATGACATTTGAACCACGAACTTCTGAGATCAGCTTGTTCTGTTGTGTCATCATGAGCACAGTTAGTCATTTGAACTCAATTGGTTTAAAGAGTGTAACTCTGCTTAGGATGATACTGACCTTATACTAAATATGACAATGACTTGATAAGCTGTATCAAATTTTAATTATATGATATACCTACAAATTTATGTAATATAGTAGTTAGAATTTTGGAATTTGTGTTATATGTTGTACTGTTGTAACTAATGTACCTGTTGTAATTTGTAGAAACTTTTCTAATCTGTAAAAATGTTTTAAAGTTTTGTTGTATGTTTAACATTGCTAAAATAGTCAATATTGTTTATATATTTGTTTTCAAAGTTAGATATGATACTTCATAGCAGGGCTCCTTTTTTTAACAAGAACTCCTTTGCATATTAAATCACACACCCCTGATGAAGCGAATCCTCCAAGAGCTTTTTTGTTGTTCAGTTGCACAGTCGAGTCCGACTCTTTGCGACCCCATGGACAAAGTCACGCCAGGCCCTTCAGTCTTCCACCATCCTCCGAAGTCTGCTCAAATTCGTCTTTGTTACATCAGTAACGCTGTCCAGCCGTCTCATTTTTCGCCGTCCCCTTCTTCTTTAGCCTTCTGTTTTACCTAGCATCAGGATCTTCTCCAGGGAGTGCTCCCTTCTCATTTGGTGGCCAAAGTATTTGAGCTTCAGCTTCAGCATCTGACCTTCCAGGGAACAGTCTGGGTTGATTTCCCTTAGGACTGACTGATTTGATCTTCTTGCAGTCCAAGGGACTCTCAAGAGTCTTCTCCAGCACCACATCTCAAAAGCATCTATTTGGGCTCGGCCTTCCTTATGGTCCAGCTCTCACAGGCACACATTACTACTTGGAATACCATCACTTTGACTATATAGACTTTTGTTGGCAGGCTGATGTCTCCACTTTTTATTATACTGCCCAGGTTCACCATAGCTGTCCTCCCAAGGAGCAAAACGTCTTTTAATTCCATGGCTACAGTCACCATCTTGGATCCCAGAAATGTGAAGTCTGTCACTACTTCCATGTCTTCCCCTTCTATTTGCCAAGGTGTTATGGGGCCAGATGCCATGATCTTAGTTTTTTTGATGTTGAGTTTCAAGCCTACTTTAGCGCTCTCCTCTTTCACCCTCAACAAGAGGTTCTTTAGGTCCTGCTCACTTCCTGCCATTAGAGTAGTGTCATCTGCATATCTGAGGTTGTTGATGTTTTCCCCGGCAATCTTAATTCCGGTTTGTGCTTCATCCAGGCCAGCATTCCGCATGATGTACTCTGCATATAAATTAAATAAGCAGGGTGACAATATACATCCTTGTTGAACTCCTTTTTCTATTCTAAACCAATCAGTTGTATCATATCCCATTCTGACAGTTGCTTCTTGACCCTTATACAGGTTTCTCAGGAGACATGTGAGATGGTCTTGTACTCCCTTCTCTTTAAGGACTTGCCACAGTTTGTTGTGATCCACACAATCAAAGGCTTTAACATAGTCAATGAAGCAGAAATAGACGTTTTTCTGATACTCCCATGCTTTCGCCATAATCCATTGAATGTTGGCAATTTGATCTCTAGTTCCTCTACCTCTCCAAAACCCAGCTTGAATGTCTGGTAGTTCCTGATTGACGTACTGCTGAAGCCTAGCTTGTAGGATCTTTAACATGACCTTGCTGGCATGTGAAATGAGTGCAATGGTGCAGTAGTTTGAGCATTCCTTGGCATTACCCTTCTTTGGGATTGGAATATAAACTGATCTTTTCCAATCCTGTGGCCACTGTTGTGTTTTCCAAATTTGTTGACATAATGTGTACATCACTTTAACAGCATCATTTTTTAAGACTTTGAATAGCTCAACTGGGATACCATCATCTCCACTCACTTTGTTGTTAGTAATGCTTTCTAAAGCCCATTTGACTTCACGCTCCAAGATGTCTGGCTCAAGGTCATCGTTTTCACTGTCATGGTTGTCCAAGACATTGAGATCCTTCTTATATAATTTTTCTGTGTATTCTTGCCACCTCTTCCTGATCTCTTCTGCTTCTGTTAGGTCCCTACCATTTTTGTCCCTTATCATGGCCATCTGTGCACAAAACGTTCCCTTGATTTCTCAAATTTTCGTGAATAGATCTCTTGTCCTTCCCATTCTATTATTTTTCTTTATTGCTTTGCATTGCTCCTTCAGGAAGGTTTCCTTATCTCTCCTTGCTGTTCTCTGAAAATCTGCATTCAGTTGGGTGAATCTTTCCTTTTCACCTTTGCCTTTTGCTTTCCTTCTTTCCTCAGCTATTTGTAAAGCCTCATCAGACAGCCACTTTGCTTTCTTGCATTTCTTTTTCTTTGGGATGGTGCTGATTGCTGCCTTCTCTACAATGTCACGAACTTCTGTCCATAGTTCTTCAGGCACTCTGTCTATCAACTCTAGTTCCTTAAACCTTCTTCACCTCCACTGTATATTCATAAGGGATGTGATCAAGGTAAAACCTGAATAGCCTAATGGCTTCCCCAGTTTTCTTCAGTTTAAGCCTGAATTTTGCAATGAGTAGCTCATGATCTGAGCCGCAGTCAGCTGCAGGTCTTGTTTTTGCTGACTGTAAGGAGCTTCTCCATCTTTGACTGCAGAGTATATAATCAATCTGATTTCTGTGTTGCCCATCAGGTGATGTCTTTGTGTAGCGTCGTCTTTTAGACTGTTGGAAGAGGGTGTTCACTATGACCAGCTTGTTCTCTTGACAAAACTCTTATTAGCCTTGCCTGGCTTCATTTTGTTCTCCAAGGCCAAACTCCAAGAGCTTACAGGGCTCTTAGTACAAGGCCTACTGTAAGTTCCAGGTGAATTGGCTACATCAGGGGTGCGTAGCCTAATATGTAAAGGAATTACTGTTACAAAAAAAGCCCTGCTTTGTAGTAAGAATTTTAAATCAATAAAAATTATTTTCCTACATTAGGTATCAAGTTATTAAAAGTTCCCTTTAAAGATTAAAAGCATCTGCTCAGTATCTTTATTCACATGTGACCAAAGACTTGAGTCAACATTTATCCTTGATATTTATAAACATAAATCAATTTACAGAGCTGTAAGCAATGCTAAGTTTGTTATACCATACATGCAATCAATGTGATTTAATTTTTATGTACCATACATGTAATCAATGTGACTAACGATGAATAAACTTCCCTTTAATTTTCACTAAGAAAGCTCAACTAGCATCTCCACCTGAATACTTTAACTGGCTGTTCTCTGACTTTTGCATATGCCATCACTCCAGTGTGCAGTGATAAACCTGCATCTATCTGTTCTTTGTTCTGTTTTAAGGGGAAATTGAAAGCAAAGTATGGAAGAAAATGTCCATGCTCTGTCACAGTGGTCATGCTTGTCTTTGATTGAATTATGATAGACATGCAAGAAGTGCTTTTTGTTACAGAAAAACACAGTTTTAAAAAATCCAATTATAAATCATATCAAATGTTTTGCTTTTTTTTCAAGGTTTAGTTATCACATGTGAGAGAAAGGAAAATTGCTTTCTGATTCTCCTTGGAATTATGTGATGCTCTAAGATGTTGTTGCTAAGGAATAAGGGAGTTCAGCCTCTTTTAGTTAAAGGTGTGGAAAGAGCACGGCAGTGAACAGATCTCCATCTACCTAAGAAGTGCGCCTTGATTTATGGTTGTGTATACATATTTTTTTTCCTTCGAGCACAAGCACAGTTGTCTGACATCAAAGGCAGCTTTCTTAGGCTGCAATTTATTGTACTTTGCTAGCCCCAGCAGCGGCACGTTGAGGCAAGCAATCCACAGAGGTGGACAGAACTAATTTGACACCATATAACCCAGACACTTTAGTCTACCACTGAAGAACTACTCAAGTCTTTTTTATGTCAAAGTTGTATCTCCTGTAATGGTAGATAACAACTGTAAACTACCTAGACACTTCAATAGCTTTTGACTACTTTGAAAACGGAACAGGAAATCCTAATTCATCTGATGTGGTTTCCTGCTGAAATGCATGTTTACGCTGACAAATGAAGGAGCACTGTGCCAAACTGTTTAAGCCAGTTCCACCCACAAAAAAAGACCAGTAGCCTAAAACAAAATGGGACTAACATCCTCTGTATCCAAAAATGTAGTATATGATTCAAGTGTTAAAAATATGGAAAATGCAAAACATTCAAAATCTGAACACTATGTACTGTATTGCAAAACATGCATGTAAAAGGTGCAATCCAGTAACATTCAAGTAATCTTATAATTCATTTTAAATCTTAGGGTCAGGCAACTCACAGTACACATCGGTTTGGGCCTTCTGCAGGTGCCAACCTGCAAATGGGCAAAATCAAAAACTGCACATACATGCGCTTTCTCCATTATGGTTCTGACCTTATGGAATGGCCTGCCTGATGATCCCAGTTTTCCGTCTTTCCACAAAATATGCAAAACAATTATTCAAGAGAGCTTTTCTGAGCAGTTTATAGGGTGGGGAAATGCTGAGGGGGAGCATCAGTTCTAAGAAGCTTGGAAGTTCTCTCCCAGCTAGCCTGCCCACATGCAGTCCTAGAAGCCTTACAGATAGCAACAGCAACAATAGTACTTGCCCCATTCCCCATATCACCAGTTGAGGAAACAACACAGTAAGCAGAGGGGCAAATAAACTCTGCAGCCACTATGAGACCAACCTGGTAGTTTTCACTAAGTACATCACAGCTTAGCTTAGTGTCTTACCTGAGGCTCAAGGACTGCACAATTGATCTGTTCTTGCATGATTGTTTTTTCCAGATAATTTATATGAGTCTCAACTGTTCAACTGACACGTGAAACACTGGAGTCCTTAGGTTTTATTATTTATTGGAAGAAGTCTCATTTGCAGCCAGCTCTGTCCATAGAGTTTATTGGAGCTCTGCTAGATTCCATTAAAGGATTGATTTACAAACTTACCTTTACATAAGGCTCATGCCATCCAGTCGTTTGTGGCCTAATTTTCTACACAAAAGTTCCAGAAAGCTGTAACTACTTTTTATAATTGCTATTGTCATATCTCAGGGGTTATGTATTATAATTGCAATTTGGAATTGATGCTTCATTCTTATTTACTGTAGCCTCCTGGCTTTTTGCAAACAATGTAAAACAGAATTACTCAAGAGGGTGTTTCTGCACAGGTAAATGTTCTCTGTACAAGATGATTTACAAACTTGCTTGGATAAATTATTAGAAATTATGGTCTGTATTGATGTATATAGCTTACTGTAAGTAGGATGTAATTTTTGCACTGCTTAATGTGTCATGTTAGTACTTATGCTAGGCTTCGGTTCTTTTTGGTTGGTTCCACATTTCTACAATTCTAATGCATTGTTTATTGACTATCCCATTGTTGTTGATTGTACTGACTCACTGTGTATAATCCACTTTGGATTCCTGTGAGAAAGGTGGACTATAAATAATTTAAATAATTTAAAATACATAGATAAATAAGGGAAGGGGGAACACAAAAGTAATGAGATTTCAATGCTTGGTCAGATCTGTATATCGGAACAGGAAAATCTTTATGCTATACACAATTTTGTTTTTATTTTTTGTAATGGGGGGTCTTTTCTGATTGTTATTTCTGGTACATTTAAATAACCTGTCAGACTACCCGAACAAAGTATCCATCACTTTTCTTTTTGCAGAAATTGAAAATGTGTTAAGTTACAGTTCAGAGAAAAGCCAGTATACTTTTTTACAGCATGGGGGCAACAGCAAGAGCTCGGTAACTTGGTATAACTTTAACTCCCCTCTTAATGTCTTGTAAACAATCCTATTAATTAGAATTGGCTATACCTTTGAGGACTTGGGGAGAAGTGAGCTATGCTGGACCTGATATCTTGTCTTCTCAAGTGTTTGCCTCTGAATGGTGAGCATACATTAACTACATGCAACAATAAAACCTGAGAGCACTGATTTGTTGCTTGTGTGTTTGACCTGCATCTAGAGAATTAAGTGTGAGGAAATTTGATTTGTTCAAGCAGTGCAAAAGTAGTACTGCATTGATCAGTCTCTACTGCTAGTATAGTCCATCCATACAGTTGAAATGAGCAGTTACATAAGCTTTTCCTCTGTATGAGAAAGATAATAGAACACTAGCTCCATCTTTTAGAAATGGCACCCACTAATAGTACTAACTACTAAGTCCTTCATTCTTGATTCATCTTTCCTCTGAACACCTGGTACTTTGCTGCTTCTGATACCACTGCAGGAAATAACACAATGTGGGTGAAGATAAATGTGGTTTCCTTTTGTCATGACAAATGTTAGATCTGTGAATTTCCTGTTCTTTGAACTTGAACTGGTGTTCAGCCTCACTATCAACAGTATTCATAACAGTTAATCCGTTCACTAATACACCCAAATTTAAACAAATTTATAATGTTTAAATATAATTTAAACAAATTTAAAGCTGGGTTCAGGTAGTTGGTTCAAGGTTGACTTAGCCTTCCATCGTTCCAAGTTCAGTTAAATGATTACCCAGCTTGCTGGGGGTAAAGTATAGATGAATGGGGAAGGCAATGGCAAACCACCCCATTAAAAAAAAAGTCTGCCATTAAAATATCGTGATGTGACATTACCCCAGAGTTGGAAATGACTGGTGCTTGCACAGGGGACTACCTTTACCTTTATAATGTCAAATTTAATTTTTATCAGCAGATTAATTTTTAAAAATAAATATTTGCAGAAAGCAAATAACCTAGTTCTTTATATCAGAACAAAAGACAAAAAAAATCAAGAAAGAGGAAGAGGGTGATTTGCATCGAGACCTAGCATTGTGTGGTGGTTAAGAATGTCAAACTAGGTTTGAATTCCTGCTCTTCCATAAAACCTTGGTAGTTGACCTGAATAGTTACACTCTCCCAACCTAACCTACCTTGAAGGGTTGCTGTGAGGATAAAATGGAGGAAAGGAGAACAATGTAAGCCATTTGGGGCCTCCATTGGGGAAAAATGGCAGGGTAGAAATGAAGCAAGCAAATAAATAAACAATCTGAACTTTTGAATCTAAAAATTATTATTGTCAACAACATGCCACTGCATCCCATTCACAAGAGATGATTTTTAAAATATGAGAGAAAAATATACATAAACTAACAGCAAGTGTTTAAAAAACATTTGCCCCACTCATTTCCATGGACAACTAGATTTGAGTCCAATAGCACCTTAGAGACCAATCAAATTTTCAGGGTATAAACTTTTGAGAGCCAAAGCTCTCTTCATCAGATACACATCAGAATGGAACTCTGGGTTGTGTATCCCAGTCAGAAGGTAGGAGGGGTGTTGCAGAGAAGGAACTTGGGATGCAAAGATAGAATGTACGTTGTTAAACAGCTTGATTACAGCAGAGGGGAAATGCTTGGGGCAGAAAATTATCATTCATAGTGATACAGGAATTCTTGTGAATGAACTGAAATTTAGCAGTCTTGGGCTCTAATCCCCCATTGAAGCTTCTCTGAAGATTGCCATTCCTAGGTCAGCAATGGAATGACTTGGAAAATTAAAATGTTCTTCCACTGTTTTTTTTTTTAAATTTTTAGTATTATGGGTTTTAATGTTGTATTTATGTCCATTTGTTCTTTTGTGCAGGGATTGACCTGTTTGTCCAATGTAAAGAGCAGAAGAGCACTGCTGACATTTGATTTGAGCTCAGGATGACTTACAACAGTATCCATCAGAGCAATAAAATCAGTAAAATCAGCAGTAAAAACTTTGATGGCATATATAACATTGGAAGATGAACAGATGAATGAACCTGAAATGGTATGGCTAGTGATTAGGCGATCGTACTGTCAGAGTGAATATGGGGACAGAGCTGGCATCTTGCTTTACTGCAGGCCCTGGCCTCAGAATCCATGTTAGGATGTGCATTGTTGTGAGTTGCTTAAGGTTAGGAGGCTGTCTGTGGAAAGAAAAGGTTTATCTACCAACACCTGTGAGAGAGGAGTATCCTTGACCAGGACAGGACACTAATGATGTAGGTAATTAATGATGTGCTGAACCAGTCTGAGAGCTGTATGTAACCACCAGTGGTGTTCTGTTCATCATTAATAAGGGTACAAGATAAAATTAATAGTTTAATTTTAAAAACACAACACATCTGGCATAGCACAGTTGAATCATGGTGATGGAAAGTGCCATCAAGCTGCAGCCAACTTATGGCAACCCTGTAGGATTTTCAAGACAACAGGTGTATGAGGTGGTTTGCCATTGCCTGCCTCTGCACAGAGACCTTGGTCTTCCTTGGTGATCTACCATCCAAATACTAACAGGGTTGACACTGTACTCAATTACGTTTGTGAGGAGGGAGGGAATAAGTGTCTGCATGGAAGCCAACTTACGAACAACAGTTATAGGTAAGTGTTTTCATCTTAGACCTTTCATCTAGCCCCACATTTGGGATATCACAAGCTGCTTTCCAATGGGGGCGGGGTGAGCTAAAATAGTGGAAGGAGTCAAACAATGTAAGACTGTTTTCCCTACAGCTGATTCTGGCAAGTGTCGATGACCACAGTGTAGTGCTTGACAAATGTGTCAGCTTAATACCAAGTTGCCGCTCTACCAGGCCCTGACGGTATGGGCTTTTATGGACCTGGCATTGCATAATACCAGGGATGGAGGCATGTAAGAACACTGGCACCTTAAAATATGTCCTCCAGCTAACAAATCAGCTGAAGTTAGACCTCCCAGCACTTTAAGAACTTTAAGAACATTAGCACTTTAGCACCTGTTCCCTAGCTAGTAAATACCCATTTACTACTACTATCCTGAGGGTTCCTTCTTTCATTGAAAAATTTACTGTTAATTGATTGTATTTGGACCTAATTGAATATTTATCTACTAAACTGAGTGGAGACATGAATTTTGCCAATTAATTAGACGGTGGGTGAGGGAGAGGGTTTTTTGTTTTTTAGTTGGCTTGGATAAATTATTAGTAGCAAGTATGTGTTTTAGCTATGTCTTTAGAATATTAGTGGATAGAGTACTAAGTTGAGTGAGTGGGTGGGAGGAGCAGAATACGTGATTGTGTGATCTGAGACTGGTGACCTGAGACTCTGAATAGATCTTTGGTAAGTGATGTCGGGTCAAGGGATTCCAGTGCTCCTGGGGAGGGGAAGGTACAGTGGTGGGAGCAGGCAAAATTGGAATGGAAGGAGACTGAGACACAAGAGGGCTCGCTCCCCTTCTAGCCTGTGTCCCATCCCAAGGATAGCAGGTAGATGGGCCAAGTGGATACACTCGCCTCCGTTCCTGGTATTGTGCAATGCCAGGTCCATAAATAATAAAACCTCAGTCCTGCAGGATTTCTTTATCAGACAGGACATGGACCTGGCTTGCGTGATGGAGACCTGGGTGCGGGACGGGGAGACAGTGGCTCTCTCCCAAGTAGCCCCTCCTGGGTTCTTCATTCTTCACCAGGCTAGCGGACTAGCGGGCGGGGGGGAGTGGTGGCTTTTTTCATACGGGAGGATTGCTCCTTCAGGGTGCTTCCGCCGCCAAAGATCGTAGGCATGGAGTGTGCTGGCCTGGTGTGCGATGTAGGGGAGAGTTTGGCAATCTGGCTGGTGTACCGTCAGCCTAACGCACCAGTCAGTGCCCTACCGTCCCTGATGGAGGCTGTAGCAGGCTGGGCATTGGAGCATCCTCGGCTTATAGTCCTGGGTGACTTCAATGTCCATGCCAAGGATGCAGCTTCCACTCGGGTGACGGACCTAGTGCTTTCCATGGCAGCACTGGGATTCTCCCAATATATAACAGCGCCTATGCATCAGGCTGGGCATATATTAGACCTGGTCTTTGCGGCAGGAGTTGTAGTGGATCGGATTTCTGCCGAGGCAGTGCCATGGTCTGACCACTAAGCCCTGAGGGCTTGTGTGGATACTCCACCCCTATTCCGTTTAGGCGGTGAGCAAGTTTTAGCTTGCCCGCGAAGCCAGATGGACCCTTTTCTGCTTCAAATGGCTATGCGGGATCCCTGGCCCTCTGGCGACTCACTGGATGATCTGGTGGAGAACTGGAACAACCAGCTCTCCATGGCCATCGACGAGATTGCCCCCCGACGTCTTCTTCATCCTCGTTCACGATCCGCTCCATGGTATACCCTGGAGCTGCGATCAATGAAACGGCGATTAAGACAACTAGAGAGACAATGGCGACATACTCGCAACGAAGCTACGAGAACATCTTATAGGTCATTTATGCGGACCTGTGAGATGGCAGTCCAGGCCACAAAGAAGACTTACTTTGCGTCCCGGATTGCATCTGCGACCTTGCGCCCAGCACAATTGTTTAGTATAATTCGGTCATTAACAATTTTACCGCATGGTAAACAAAACATTAGAGAATTGGAAATAGGCTTTGAGGCTTTTGCGAGTTTTTTCGCAGATAAAGTCTCGTCGCTCCAACGGACCTTCCCGCCATAAATGATACAGTGAAAGAACTTGGGGCACCGAGCGCATCTTCTGGTCTAGTTCTAGATTCCTTCAGTCCACTCAACCTGGAGGAAGTCGACAGGATCCTTTTAGCTGTACACCCTACGACTTGTAGGTTGGATCCGTGTCCGTCCTGGCTTATAAAAGCTAGCCAGGCGTTGCTATGAGAACCACTACAAGGTATTATCAACAGATCCCTGGTAGAAGGGATCTTCCCCACACCTCTTAAAGAGGCTGTGGTCCATCCCCTCTTGAAAAAACCATCTGCAGATCCGGCCGTATTGGCGAACTACAGGAATTCCTGGAGGACACTTCCGCACTGGATCCATTCCAGTCCGGCTTTCGACAAGGTCACGGGACGGAGACGGTTCTGGTCATTCTCATGGATGACCTCCTGCAACATCTGGATCGGGGCGGCTCAGCAGTGCTGTTATTATTAGACCTGTCAGCTGCTTTTGATGTGGTTAATCATCAGCTACTGACTAGCCGCCTTGCCGACATGGGGATTCAGTGGTCCGCCTTACAGTGGTTGACCTCCTTTCTCCAAGATCGGGGACAAAGGGTGGTGATAGGGGAGGAATCATCCCAGAGGCACTCACTCATATGTGGTGTGCCTCAGGGTGCGGTTCTGTCCCCGATGTTATTTACTATCTATATGTGCCCCCTTGCCCAGATTGCCAGGAGGTATGGAATGGGTTGTCACCAATACGCAGACGACACCCAGCTCTATCTATTGATGGGCGGCCGGTCCGACTGTACCCCGGAAAATCTTGACTTGGCTCTTCAAGCCATAGCATCTTGGCTCAGGCTGAGTCGGCTGAATCTGAATCCAACGAAGATGGAGGTTCTCTATCTGAGCCGGGGTGGTCCAAGGGGAGGTGTGCCATTGATACCGGCCCCTAAGGTCAAGAGCTGGGGCGTGCTCCTTGAGTCCTCCCTTACAATGGAGGCCCAGGTAGCAGCCACTATTAGATCCGCCTTTTTTCATCTTCAGTGGGTGCAGCAGTTGACTCCTTTCCTGGAGCACAGCGACTTAGCAATGGTGATCCATGCTACGATCACCTCAAGAATAGATCACTGTAATGCTCTCTACATGGGGCTACCCTTGACGCTGACTCGGAAAGTACAGCTAGTACAGAACGCTGCAGCACGGCTGTTAATGAGGCTCCCCCGATGGGAGCACATTCAGCCAGTGCTGAAAGAGCTGCACTGGCTACCTATTGTGTTCCGAGTCCATTTCAAGGTGTTGGTATTGACCTTTAAAGCCCTTTATGGTCAGGGATCTGTCTATCTGTGGGACTGCCTTTCCCCATATATTCCCCAGAGACCACTGCATTCAGGGACAAAAAATCTGTTGTCCATCCCTGGACCAAAGGAGGCCAGGTTGCATTTGACACAAGCCAGGGCCTTCTTGGTGGCAGCATCAGAATTATGGAATGCTCTCCCGGAGGCCATAAGGGCCCTGCAGGACCTTCCTATGTTCCAGAGGGCCTGTAAAACCGAATTGTTTCGACAGGCCTTCGATGTTTAAACCGAGAGAGAGCTGCCACCTGACATCAGTAGAGTACTTGGTGATCACCGTCTAAAAAGCAGAACCGCCAATATAGTAATGATACAGCACCATGAAATAGTTTTTTTTAATTTTTTAAATAGTATTAATGTTTTATAGATTTTATTGACTTAGTGTTCTTAATTTGTGTAAATGAATGTTGTAAGCCGCCCTGAGTCTGCTTGCAGAGAGGGCGGGATAGAAGTTTAATGTAATAAATAAATAAATAAATTTATGGAGAAGGGGCCAGAGACACCAGTCTGTATATAACTGAGTTTAATGGCTTGAATAATCCATTGTGAAATTGTCTGGGAAAATGCAGCAGTCCCCTTACGAGGGCCCAAATGACCAAAAAAAGTGAGTGTTCCTTGTGAAAACAGTAGTACAATAAGGCTCCTTAGAAAGCTTGAGAGTCATGGAGTAAAAGGACAGGTCCTCTTGTGGATCAAAAACTGGCTGAGTAATAGGAAGCAGAGAGTGAGTATAAATGGGCAGTCTTCGCAGTGGAGGACAGTAAGCAGTGGGGTGCCGCAGGGCTCGGTACTGGGTCCCATGCTCTTTAACTTGTTCATAAATGATTTAGAGTTGGGAGTGAGCAGTGAAGTGGCCAAGTTTGCGGATGACACTAAATTGTTCAGGGTGGTGAGAACCAGAGAGGATTGTGAGGAACTCCAAAGGGATCTGTTGAGGCTGGGTGAGTGGGCATCAACGTGGCAGATGCAGTTCAATGTGGCCAAGTGCAAAGTAATGCACATTGGGGCCAAGAATCCCAGCTACAAATACAAGTTGATGGGGTGTGAACTGGCAGAGACTGACCAAGAGAGAGATCTTGGGGTTGTGGTAGATAACTCACTGAAAATGTCAAGACAGTGTGCGTTTGCAATAAAAAAGGCCAACGCCATGCTGGGAATTATTAGGAAGGGAATTGAAAACAAATCAGCCAGTATCATAATGCCCCTGTATAAATCAATGGTGCGGTCTCATTTGGAGTACTGTGTGCAGTTCTGGTCGCCGCACCTCAAAAAGGATATTATAGCATTGGAGAAAGTCCAGAGAAGGGCAATTAGAATGATTAAAGGGCTGGAGCACTTTCCCTATGAAGAAAGGTTGAAACGCTTGGGACTCTTTAGCTTGGAGAAACGTCGACTGCGGGGTGACATGTTAGAGGTTTACAAGATAATGCATGGGATGGAGAAAGTAGAGAAAGGGGTACTTTTCTCCCTTTCTCACAATACAAGAACTCGTGGGCATTCGATGAAATTGCTGAGCAGACAGGTTAAAACGGATAAAAGGAAGTACTTCTTCACCCAAAGGGTGATTAACATGTGGAATTTACTGCCACAGGAGGTGGTGGCGGCCCCAAGTATAGCCACCTTCAAGAGGGGTTTAGATAAAAATATGGAGCACAGGTCCATCAGTGGCTATTAGACACAGTGTGTGTGTGTATATAAATTTTTTTGCCACTGTGTGACACAGAGTGTTGGACTGGATGGGCCGTTGGCCTGATCCAACATGGCTTCTCTTATGTTCTTATGTCCCTTTTAAGGTCCAACATGTAGAGTGTTTTTTTACTTGGTGAGCAGGTGTTGGGGGGGGGGGGGAGCAACCAGACAGATCACTTGAGAGAAACTTGGAGAACCTTAGGCAAAAAATGGAGACTAGGTTTGAGAACAACACTACCATGGAAGAACTGGATATATGGTCAGTTTTGAGGACAGTCAACTTTGTGCAGAGGTGACACCAAAAAATACCTTGAGGGGTGAAAGGGGGAGGGAACATGTGGTTAAGTGTTCCAATGGTGGTAGCATTAACCTAGAGAGCACAAGGGAAAGACCACATTGAGGGACAGAGTGAGTTGCAGGCAGGACCGGATCTACGTTTTTTGAGGGGGGGCAAAATTAAAAAATGGTGCCCCCTTATGGGCCATTCTATCTTATGGTCCCATAGAATACAATGGACTCCATACCAAATTCGGTACCCCCCCCTCCGTCAGCGCCCGGGGCAAGCACCCCCCCTCTGCCCCCTTTAGATCCAGCCCTGGCTGCAGGGGTGGGGCAAAGATTGTGTAACCCCTTCAGAAATTGCTTGGATGTGAAATGTGAAAAAACCATGGGGCCATTTTTAAAATCATGGAAAGCAGAAATTGTAGCAAGGAATGCCTTAACAGATGAAGGGGCAGGTCCCAATACCTCTACATATCTAGAATTAAAGGTAAGGGATAAGATGAAGTCTCATGGCCAGTGTCTGAGAGTAATAAGGTGAATCTCTGTGACTTATAGGCATGGGATTTACTAGTAGAATCCCTATGGAAGTGTAGGAGGACATCTAACATGACAAGTCATATGGAGGGAGACAGGAGCCATGTGGCAAGCCATAGCTTTTGCGCATTGTGCAGGGAAAGCAAGAGGAAGAACCATGGCTGACATGGCCAAAAGAGTGCTATCATTATGGCATAGTTTTTTCTTGAGCCATCTTGGCAATAACCTTTCCCATAAGAGGGACTGGTGGAAAGGCAATCTGTCTTTTTTTCTGTCTTTCTTTCTTGGAAGTGGCATCAATATGCTGAAGGAGCTTTCTTTTTTAGAATATTGTTAGATCTGTGTCAGAAAACTGTTAGCAATCAAAATCTTTTTTGTTAAGTCCCAATTCAACAATTACTGAAGTCTTTGGTAATTAAGATGCTCCATTATGTCATGAACAGCTGAAAAGTATGCTTTAACTTCTGATCAACCCAAAAGGGAGTTGATGGGACTGGCGTTAACATGGAAGTACCTCCCTTCCTTAGGCTCCACCTCACAAATTTCCAGGATGGAGGGGATCATGCTCTGCTTCAGTATGTCACAGTACATGTTGGCATTCATGGTTCCCTCAGTGAACTGTAGCTCCCCAGTGCCGGCAGCACTCATGCAGCCCCAGACCATGACATTGCTACAGAGGTTGAAGGGGTGTGTGTGTGGGAGGAGTCAGCCTGTCATTGCTCAGACCATATGCCTCACGCTGCATCAAATTGGTCTGCAGGACTGTCGTCCCAGAAGGAAGCCTCTTCTAAAGATGATGCACAAGAAAGCCCGCAAATGGTTTGCTGCAGACAAGCAGACTAAGGACATGGATTTCTGGAACCATGTCCTGTGGTCCGATGAGACCAAGATAAACTTACTTGGTTCAGATGGTGTCAAGCGTCTGTGGCAGCAACCAGGTGAGGAGTACAAAGACAAGTGTGTCTTGCCTATAGTCAAGCATGGTGGTGGGAATGTCATGGTCTGGGGTTGCATGAGTGCTGCCGGCACTGGGGAGCTACAGTTCATTGAGGGAACCATTAATGCCAACGTGTGCTATGACATACTGAAGCAGAGCATGATCCCCTCCCTTCGGAGACTGGGCCGCAGGGCAGTATTCCAACATGATAACGACCCCAAACACACCTCCAAAACCACCACTGCCTTGCTAAACAAGCTGAGGGTAAAGGTGATGGACTGGCCAAGCATGTCTCCAGACCTAAACCCTATTGAGCATCTGTGGGGCATCCTGAAACGGAAGGTGGAGGTGCGCAAGGTCTCTAACATCCACCAGCTACATGATGTCATGGAGGAGTGAAAGAGGACTCTAGTGGCAACCTGTGAAGCTCTGGTGAACTCTTTGCCCAAGAGGGTTAAGGCAGTGCTGGAAAATAATGGTGGCCACACAAAATATTGACACTTTGGGCCCCATTTGGACATTATCAGTTAGGGGTGTACTCACTTTTGTTGCCAGCAGTTTAGGCATTAATGGCTGTGTGTTGCGTAATTTTGAGGGGACAGCACATTTACATGGTTATACAAGCTGTAGACTCACTACTTTACATTGTAGCCAAGACTCATTTCTTCAGTGCTGTCACATGAAAAGATATACTTAAATATTTACAAAATGTGAGGGGGTGTACTCACTTCTGTGGCATATTGTATTACTCAACTTGAGGCTGACAATTTTGCATGAAGATGAATCTTCTTTTTCCGTAATGGAATACATATTACATTTAAAAAAAAACCTCTGCAGAAATACTCTTTTCTTTTTCTCATTATGCTTGTAAAAGACAGGGTCCAGCAGGAGAAACTCTCCACAATGCAAGGCTTATTCAACAGGGAATCCCCCAGGAAAAGTCTACAACTGGAGATATAGTCCAAGATGGTAGTGACGTACAGTGGATGATTCCTTTCATTAATCAAAGTCCCCCTTTCCACTAAAATCTCTCCATCAATGTGTTTCCATACTCTGATGGGGGTCTGATCTTGTTTGGACCAAGAATGTACCCTCTTACTTCTGCTTTAATTGCAGCGTTTTCAGGAATTTGTTCTGGACACTCACTCAATAAAATGTACAAACGATTTCTTCAGTGAACATTCTCATCTCTCTGCAGGGCTTCCAGCTCAAGGACAGAATCCAGACCCCTTTTGCAAGGTGTAAGTTGGGCTTCCTCTGTCTACCCTCTCCTGCTCATAGGCCCCCAAAATAATGTGTGTTGGTTTTCTGAGTTCTGATGTTGCCTCAGCTACATAAGATAAGCAGATCTAAAATACAGTTAGTGAGGCTGCTGTGCTTGGCTTAAAGTTTCCACAGCTAATGTACACTCAAACAGAGTTGATAGAGTTGGAAAACTTCAGGTGAAAGAGTTTAATAGAGAGAGGAAATTCATGCCCTTACATCTTTCTATAATGAACTATTGTAAAAGGGCGGGGTGGGGTCTCTTTGGATTTCAGACCCTACATTTTATTCAATATCCTTTAGGTGGATGTGCTGAAAAACAAGTTTGATCCCACTCCAGCAAAATACATGGAGCCCTCTCCACATGGATCAGATCATGCTGAAATCTTGAATTCTGTTGAGCCAGGAAGCTATTTTTGAAACAAGTGCTCTGCATAACAAAGTTCAAACTTCCTTTTCCATCTAAAAAGCCTGGGACTTGTATTGAGGTGAGGTGCTGGTAACTGTCTGCTAGAGAGCTACATTACAATTCTAAGGTACCCTAGGAAGAAATCAGCATAAATTCATGGTTAAAAATGCTGATTTCACATTCCTTTAAAAACCATTCAGTTACAGTCTGACTGTAACTTAAGTGCAGAAATGAGAAAGGAAGCAATCCTATACAAATCTTCTCATAAGTAAGTTCCATGATATTCAAAGAGAATTTCCAGGAAAGTGTCCTTAGGACTGCAGCTTTCATCTGTTACAGGTAGAGAGAACCTGGCATTTTATTATATTACTAGGAATAAGGCCAGTTGTGAAGAAAAATACAATGGGCTCTAGAAAGAGGGTCTGGGTGAATGCCCCCCACCTCTACTGTCTTCCCACCCACCCAAGTGAAGCCATTCACCCCCCCACCTCAAAGGGAGCTAACCTGTGCCATCGGGAGAAGAGTTGTAATTCTGAGTAATCTCCAGCCCTCACCTGGAGATTGGCAACATTGGTTCCCCAGGAGGAAATGGCTGATTTGGAGGGTGGAGTCTATGGTATTGTACCTGCCTGAGGTCCCAAACCTCAAACCCTAGCCGCTCTAGGCTCCCCCCCCTCAAATCTCCAGGAATTTGCCAGCCTGGAGTTGGCAACTGCTGTCATACTGGCTGTCATAGTGGGGCTGCTGCTGAACAGGAGCAAGCAACCAGGCCTAGTTAAGTCATGCCAGTCAGATGGCATCAAGTCACCCAGAAGGTGCTGCCAGGCCTAGGGTAGCCAACCTCCAAGTGGAGGTTGAAGATCTCCTAGGATCATAACTGAACTCCAGACAACAGATCTCTTTCCTCTGGAGAAAATAACTGCTTTGGAGGGTGGACTCTATGGCATTACATTCAACTGAGGGAAGCATTGGTTGCCTAGCAACAGCTTCTGACTAGCAGTTTTCCCAGTGGGGAGGAGGGTGGGAGGGAGTGACAGGAAAGAGGCAGCCACCATGGCCTCTGAGGAAATGCTTTGTGAGGCAATAGCCCTTTCTGAGGCGGGTTGATGGAGAGGACACAG
Organism: Heteronotia binoei; assembly: GCF_032191835.1. Taxonomy (NCBI): domain Eukaryota; kingdom Metazoa; phylum Chordata; class Lepidosauria; order Squamata; family Gekkonidae; genus Heteronotia; species Heteronotia binoei. The sequence continues at coordinate 53,447,774 of NC_083232.1, read as the reverse complement.
AGAAGCATCTGAGATGTGTCTGTCTCTGAGATAAGACTTGTTTTGGCGGTTTGTTCAGTGTTCCTGGGTCTGCAGTAGGCGGACGATAGGGGAGTCAGCCCATGGAAACCCAGAGGTGGTAACTGATGCATGATGGGCCAATTATTTGTCGAGTGCAAGGAATGCTCCTGTAAGCCAATGGAAGAGCTCCATTTGGCCACCACCAAAGGGAATTATATATATAGATTCAAAGTCAAAAACCTTTAATGGCATAAAATAATGAAATAATTAAAAAAAACATAGAGAGGGTCCAACATCGGTGAAACTGAGTAAAAACAATTACATTGGCCATAAAGGCAGTCAAGACAAAACCACAGAAAAACCAATCAAATGTTTATTGCCCTTGCCCAAAGTTATGATAGCCCCTATGCAATACAACAGCCACACACCTAGCCACTAGCCCCATCAATCTGAGCCATGCACCAGCATACAAATGCTGGGCAACTTCCACTGGAGAATCGGAAAGGTCAGAAGCAACAGGATCACAAGTTGCCAATGAAACCCACAGAACACAGGGCAAAGGAGCAAAATACTAAATCGGGCTCCGACAAGCAACACCCATACAGTCTGTTCTGGAAAGAAAAATATTCAGTCCAGTGACATAAAAGCCCAGCACTGTTGAGGGCCAACAGGGCCCTGCATGCAAGCAATAAGCAAAAAAGCAAGGAAAACAAGATGTGGGAGAATAGGAAAAGTATATAAAATGGTGTGGGATAGAAAAGGTGAAACTGGAGGGGGAAGAACAGATAAGGCAAATAGAGCAAGGTAGAGAAAGGAGGGAAAACTTGTACCATTGAGGGGAGAAAGGGCAGAGACCTCCAGGGGAAGCAATGGGGGAAAGGGAGCAAAATAATGGAAAGAAGGGAAAGGTAGGGCTGCAAAGACTACTGGAAGAATATGGTGGGTGTGGAAGGAAAGACAAAGAAGAAAAAAAGATGTGACAGTGTCTTCTCACGGAGTCCTCATAGGTACCCTAAAGGACAACACTCAGCCACCAACAATACAAGGGCACAGATCAGGACAAATCTGAAAGCAATGGTACAAATTTAAAACCATCCCACATTTGGGAAGGATTGCAAGAAAGATAGGACTTTGATTATAACGTTATTACAGATTCCAGCTAACTCTATCTCCTGATTGCTGAAGTTAATAAGCTCCACCTCCTTATGCTGTAGAGACAATGCTGCCTGGTTTATATTTATTATGTATTATTCTTATTGTGAGCAATAAGAAAGCCTTAGAACCACAAACTACAGAATGAATATGTGTTTCCTGAAAACATAAAACCAAAGACTAGGGCTTTTTTGTAGAAAAAGCCCAGCAGGAACTCATTTGCATATTAGGCTCTATCTTGACATCACCATTGTTTCACACAGGGCTTTTTTGTAGAAACAGCCCAACACAAACTTATTTGCATATAAGGCCATGCCCCTGATACCAAGCCAGCTGGAATAGTCTCAGTCTTAAGCAATGAGACTGATTCTGACCAATGGAATGTCAAATTGGCAGCTTCAATCCCTCACTTAGAGTCAGTGATCTTCATTCTCTCTTTTCTTATGTTCATTCTTCTGAATATTCTGCTTGATTTTAACACCAGTTTCTTTTTTCAATAGGATGTCTAAAATATATAAGTTTAAGCCTGAATGAAGGCAGACATCCATCAACAACAAGAAGCAAATGCAAGTAGTTGTACATATCAGGACGGAATAACTTTCCATTAAACCTCATGCTTTCATATTTTGAGTACTTTATTTCATAACCTTCACATTCTTTAAAAAAATGCAATAAGAAATCAGTCTCCTAAACTTAAAAAACAAACAACTTTACGGCCTTTTGGTTTACAGAGTTTTGTGTCCCCCCCTCCCCGTTGGAGAATATTTGTATCATTCCCCATCTCTTTGAAGTCAGTAAAATGCCCTCTGGGTAAGTTACAAAGAATGGGCATAGTTCTTTACAGTTGTCTTATTAAAGGAATTATAGGCCTCTTCAAGAGGGTGACATGCTGTGGAGAACTGGTAACACCCACATCAATAATATTAAATAGCATTTTCTATTAAAGAAATCCTGTTAAGGATCAACTTCTGATCTCAGAGTCTGATTCTATCTAGTCTTTTAGTAAGACCCAGTCCTCTGAGATTTTCTTTGAATGGAGAAGGGTTTGATTTGCTCTGGCTGTATAGCATTTCTTTGCTGCCAGCAACCACAAAAGAGCTGTTGCTGAGGAGAGAAAAGAATCTGGTATCAGATTTTTCTTATATGGGGTTCACAACTCTTGGGGGTTTGATGGCATAACTTTGTGGTATTTTTTCCCTCCCTCAGCTTCTGTAGGGAACATTTGTTGTGCCATCCTGAGCAGAATTCCCCTTTCTAAGGCCACTGACTTCAGTGTGTATAGAAAAGTGTAGCTCTGCTTAGGATTGCGCTTTAAGAATCTTATTGTTAAAAGGTACAAATGTACCTTCAGCCAAAGCTAACCTTAAGGATTTATTCTACATGTGAATATTAAAATGTTGCTGCCTTCTTATCATAATCAAAGCTTTTGGATCAAACTGCCTCTTGTTGCTCATCCAATATTAATATGGTTTATTATGTCCTGCCATATTGTCCTTCATCCTTCTTTCCTACAGTCATGTCATTAACAATCTCCTCTTAGGACCCTGGTATCATCTTTTTACCTCCACCTGTCTCAAATCCCAGCCTTTTTCCTGCTGCCTCTGGGATCTTTTCCTTGGTATTGCTTGCCTCCTAGACACAAGGTTCCAAGGTCCTCAGCATCCCAAACTTGGAGGTGGATTGGGTGGGATTTGGGAAAATCAAACTAAATCATAGCACAACAGTAATCCTTCCACAAACCACCAATCTGGCATCTGCAACTGAATGTAGTCAGAACTGTATAGCTTTGAAGAGATGGGTCACTGACTCCTCCCAAAAACATGGAAATTAAAATGACATGCTAAATGTAAAAAGTAGCTAGTACCCAGTATCCAATGTACCATCAGATGGTTACCACAAGCAGTCGCATATAGATGTCTTCAAAGAACCCAGATATAGTTGATTTGATGCCACTGAGATTTCAATCTGCTTCCCTGAGACTCCAAGAACCTCAAACCAGTGCTTGGGACCTGGCATCCATAATTAAACAATCAGAACATAACTTAAAACATAAAAATATTTTTCAATAGTAGTCCCTAAAAACTGGCAACATGATAAGGGTCTCTCTACTCTCAGGAATTACAGCCATGGGCAAAGAAGTGTGAATGAGCAAGTTCTGGAGCTGTCTGTGTTCTAGACACTTTTACTGTACACATGAGTTATCCTACACTATAATCCTTATTTAACTTTGGTATCACATATAAGTGCATGAGCAGATTTACGATTTGTAATTCTCTGCTCCAAATTTTGCCAAGTATATAAGACTGAAAAAAAGGAGTCTATCATTAACTACTGATGCCCAGTGTGGTATGGTTGTTAGAGACCCATCTAAGAGACCTAGGTTCAAATCACCCTTCTGTTATGGAAGCTTGCTGGGTGACCTTGGGTCACTCTCACACTTTCAGCCTAACCTGATAGTGTTTTTGTGAGGATAAAATGGAGGAAAGGAGAACAATGTAAGTCACTGTAGGTCCCCATTGGGGAGAAAGGTAAACAATCAATTTTAATCAGGTTTTTAAAAAATACACGCAACAACATTCTCTCAAGAGCATTAGTGTCCTCATAGCTGCATTTATTTCAGCCAATGAAAATCTTAAGAAAGTGTCAAAAATGTTGCTTTTGCAGTTTTTCTTCTCCAAAGTAGCAACAACATAATACCCCTTGAAAAACCATTGCTCAGAATCTTCAACCACTTGGTTCCACTTTCCTTATGCTTTCAAAAACTAAATTATATTCTGACAGAATATAATTAAAAGCAAGATTTAATTTCAGTATATGCTTTCCATACTATATTGATTTTTTTGTTTGTGTTTGGTACTCAGCTACATAGTCCAAGATGTAACATATAAATAAAATGTGGCAATTAGGGAGGGCAAACTTTTCCTTGACATGGTAATGAGTGGTGGAGAAATCTTTGCCTCCTTTCTATAAGTATTTGCTGTCTCTGTTTGACAATTAATTATATCATGTTTTACTGTTTAATAACTGACAGTTGGCATGCAACACTATTTGACAGTCAGCATGAACTGGTATTTAATATATGAAGTACTGCTAGCTCACACACATGAAGTCTTTGCATCAACGTGTGCCATAGAACCTTTACATGTTGCAGGATTTAGGGGCATGCATGCTCTAGAGCAGTGTTCCCCATTTGCAGGGTCGTGACCCAGTACCGGGCCACGGAAGCATCACTACCGGGTCACAAGAAAAGCCAAAACTAGCCTGCCCCCAGCAAAGCTGGCCCTGCCCCATCTCTGTGTTGTGCAGAGAGGAGCTGGGCTGCCTCTCCTTCCTTCCCCCCCGCTCCCAGTGTTTGAGAGAAAAGCTAGCATCCACTGGCACTTTTAGGGTGGCCATAATAGCTGGAGGCCAGCCAGGGACACCTTAAGGGGGGAATAATGTGAGTGCGCGCGCATGAAGCGCGCGTGCCGCCGGAAACAGGAAGTGACGTCACTTCCGGTGACGTCACTTCCGGTGACGTCATGCCACCGCCGGAAACAGGGAGTGGCATCACTTCCTGTGACATCATTTCCCCCGCGCCACCTGCCAGAAGCAGGAAGTGACATCACTTCCTGTGACATCATTTCCCCCAAATGACATCATTTCTCTCCTCCGGCTGTTTCTGATAGCCCTGCGCCCCCTCTTTCATTTGATATGTGTCCCGTGCGGGTGCCACCCTCCTGCCGGGAGATGCCGCAAAATGAGCCCCCTTGAGGCTTATGGCGGCAGGGCTCGGGGGAAGCGAGCTAGACTGCTGTTCTTTTGAGGGGTTATAGAGTGTTTCGAGCCCGTCCCTGTGGCATCGGTCCCATCGTTGTGGGACCCAGGGGGCCGGCGCAGCGAAGCAGCCTGTCACTAATAACACAGGTCGAGATGCAGGACAGGAACCCGGAAGTGACCGACAGGCTGCTTCAGTGGGCCGCTGCGCTGGCCCCCTGGGTCCCACAATGATGGGACCGATGCCACAGGGACAGGCTCGAAACACTCTATAACCCCTCAAAAGAACAGCAGTCTAGCTCGCTTCCCCCGAGCCCTGCCGCCATAAGCCTCAAGGGGGCTCATTTTGCAGCATCTCCTGGCGGGAGGGTGGCACCCGCACGGGACACATATCAAATGAAAGAGGGGGCGCAGGGCTATCAGAAACAGCTGGCGGAGGGAGTTGGGAGTCCACCCCACTGGGAAGGAAGGAGGGAGGGAGGGAGGGAGGAAGGAGGGAGGAAGGAAGGAAGGAAGAAAGGAAGGAGGGAGGGAAGGAGGGAAGGGAGGAAGGAAGGAAGGAGGGAAGGGAGGAAGGAAGGAAGGAGGGAAGGAAGAAAGGAAGGAAGGAAGGAGGGAAGGAAGGAGGGAGGAAGGAAGAAAGGAAGGAGGGAAGGAAGGAAGGAGGGAGGGAGGGAGGAAGGAAGGAAGAAAGGAAGGAGTGAGGGAAGGAGGGAAGGGAGGAGGGAAGGAAAGAGGGAAGGAGGGAAGGAAGAAAGGAAGGAAGGAGGGGGGAGGGAGGGAAGGAGGGAGGGAGGAGGGAGGAAGGAAGGAAGAAAGAAAGGAAGAAGGGAGGGAGGGAAGGAAGGAGGGAGGGAGGGAGGGAGGATGGAGGGAGGGAGGAAGGAAGGAAGAAAGGAAGGAGGGAGGGAAGGGAGGAAGGAAGGAAGGAGGGAAGGAAGGAAGAAAGGAAGGAGGGAGGGAAGGAAGGAAGGAAGGAGGGAGGAAGGAAGGAAGGAAGGAAGGAAGGAAGGAGGGAAGGAAGAAAGGAAGGAAGGAGGGAAGGAAGGAAGGAGGGAGGAGGGAGGGAGGAAGGAAGGAAGAAAGGAAGGAAGAAAGGAAGGAGGGAGGGAAGGAAGGAGGGAGGGAGGAAGGGAGGAAGGAAGGAAGGAAGAAAGGAGGGAGGGAAGGAGGGAAGGGAGAAAGGAAGGAAGGCCGGCCGCCCCCTCCCGCCAGCCGCCCCCCCCGCCAGCCGCCCCCCCCGCTTTCGGCCCCCTCCCTCCCTGCCTGCCTGGGGGGGCTTACCTTCTCCAGGGCATGGGTGGCCTCCCCTCCGGGCAGGCGGGCAAGCTGGCCAGGAGGCACAGCGGCGGCTGGTGCTGGTGGCGGCGCTGCTGGCGGGGGCTGACCCGGGGCCTCCCGCCATGCCGCCGCAGGCGCTGCTGGCCCGCCTCCGCCGCCTCCTTTCGCCTCGGCCGGGGCCCTACGCCAGCGAGAGGAGCTGGTGGGCCGCGCGCGCGGGCGGGGAAGGCGGCGAGTGAGGGAGCCAGCGTCCCTGCGCGTGCGCACGGCATTGTGGCGGGCCCCGCGCATGCGCAGAGCCCGCCACACTGCCGTGCGCACGCACAGGGACGCTGGCTCCCTCACTCGCCGCCTTCCCCACCCGCGTGCGCGGCCCGCCGGCTCCCCGCTGGCTGAACCGGGACTTCTAATGGTCCCGGTATAGCCAGCCCGGGAGGCGAGAATTGGGGGCCAGAACCGGGACTTCCCCGGGTGACCGGGACGGTCTGGCCACCCTAGCGCACTTTAGACCCATGAAGTGTTCTTCAAGGTATGAACTTTCATGTGCCTTGCAGTATGTTCTTTTGGAGAGATTTCCCTGGGAGGCCTGGGCGGCAACGAAGGGTGTGTGTGTTTTCTTCAGCTGGGAGGGTTGGGAAGTGGGCATTTCAGTAGCTTTTTTTTTTTTTTTTGCCAAATGACCCCTGGGCAGAATTTTTGCTGGCTGGGGTCTTCTGATGGTGAGGAAGGCTTTTTTTTTTCTTTGCACCCCCCCCCCCTCTCTCTTTCTTTTCCTGCAAGTGATGCTCTGTCTGTATTCTTGGTGCTGTGAGGGGGAGAAACATCAGTGGGAGAGCTTCTAGTGCCCTGGCCCCACTGGTGGACATTCTGGTGCTTTTTGGGCATTGCATGAGGGAATTTTGGACTGGATAGTCCACTGGCCTGATCCAACATGACTCCTCTTATGTTTATGTTCTTTCTTTCCATGTCTTTCTTTTCCTTTCCTTCCATTTCATTCTTTCCCTTTCCCTTTCTCTTTCTTTCCTTCCTTCCATTTTTACTGGATGAAACTTTTCTGTTCATCATACTGTTGTTGCAGACATAGAAGCTCTGCCAATGAAAAGTTGGCACTCAGTTCTATGAGATTTCTGTGTGAGTGAGAGTAAGAGATGTGGGACAAAAAGAGATTATTGGAGATTATTGCGGTATATCTCAACAGCACTGGAAGAGATGGTACTATAAACCTGGCACCATTTTACTGGTCCTGCTTTTAACAGCTATCTGACACCAAAATTAAACTCCTCCTGTAGATATTAAAAAGGATGAAAGTAGGTCACTAGCTAAGTATCTGCACAACAGGTTGCAAAGGCATGAGAAATACAGCCAGTAAAAAACCGCAAGCCCCTCATAAATATCCTTTTTGGGATAACTGCTATAACAGTGCGCCTCGCGGTTTCACTGGATCGCTTCTATATGCAGCTTATGGCTACCCCAGCCCCTCTTCCACCTCAGTTCTTCCTTTTGAATTTTTCCCTTATGACTATGGAACTCAAGGGGTGGGTGTAATATGGATTTTTCACTACTAGTCTCTTCGGGGGTTTTGTTTTGCTTTCAGATGGATATAAACTCAGTTTGTAGGGGACCACAGCAGCTTTGATAGTTTTCCCAATATACTGGCACCAGAGAACTTTAAAGTAAACCACAGAAATTTATTAACATACACACACTGTCTTCAACTGGGGAATGGGAAATATATACATGGGCTATATTGTATCTCAAGCAGTTAACAGTTTCTTCATAGTTCAGGCTTTATAGTATCTAGTTCACTTAGGTCTCTCAGGTTTCACAGATCATACAGCTTTCACTCTCCAACACTATTCTGGGTTGGCCTCTTGGGTATAATGTGCCAAGTCCCTTAAGTTGACTGGTGTCTCTTCTCCCAGCCCTTCAGACCCACATCTTTCCCTCAACCACCTCTTTAGCTCTTAAGAGAAGTGTCTCTGTGTCTGTGACCTCTCAGGTCTTTTATTGTGACTCTCCTCTAGTCACACACAGCCCTGTGGCTGTCTAAATAGAGTGAACAGTGAGCTTTGCTTCTCTCGAAGACTCTCCTCAGCTCCTGTCTCAGCTCCTTCTCAGACCAATTGCTCTCTTCAGCAGTCTCCCCCAGACTCCGTCTGACACTAACTGCCCTCAGCCGTTAGCTGTCAATCACCTCTGAGAATTCTGAGCACTCTGGCCCCCAACCTCAGATCACCTGATGCAGGCTCTATGCGTCCTTAGTTTTCTTGTTAACCCGTTCATTACCGTCACATGTCCCTCCCCGTCTGAACATACAAAAGCTTGTATGTTCATATAACTTGAAATTAATTCATTAATTGCAGTACAATTCTCTGCTACCTTTCACAGCAATTTCCCAATGTTTCAACCAAAGAAAAGTATGAAAAATAGCTGTCGAAAGATTTTCTTGAAACCAAGCAAGCTTGGTTGTAAGCTTGAGGCAGAGTTCCAGTAGTAGCAGCTGAAGGAAGGGCCTACTAAATGTGTCATCATATTTTGAGGTAGAGCAGCTGCCAGGGCCCAGTGTGGGTGGTACACAGTGCTGGCATTTCTGTTGGCAATGGCAACAGCACTCCCAACCGCATACACTGGCCAGTGCTGTTGAGGAAGGAATGTGTAGATGGTGCAGGCAATTGAACATGGGCGTTAGGAGTGCTTGCAAGCTGGAGAAGAATACACAAACAGATAGGTGCATGCAGGTGTGGGGGTGAAAAGAGAGGATTGCCCACTTTCTACCCCCATTTTGGCTCAGCATGAGTTTCAGAGAAATTTTTCTGAAAATGAATTTACTTTCGAAGAAGAGGCAGGTTTGGGGGAGTGCCCTGGAAGTGACATCACAGGAAAAGGTGGAGTTTTGGTTCAGTGTGCCCTGGAATTGACATCACTTGGTCCTTGACACCACAGGAAATGGCATAATTCCTGTCTCCCAGCTCCACCCCCAAAGTCTCCTGGCTTCACCCCCAAATTTTAGTGGGCCACGAAGGAGAAGTGTAAAAATAACTGGGCCACGGGAAAGAAAAGTTTGGGAAACCCTGCTCTAGAGGGATGGACATGAACCAAACATGAAGCAAGATTCATTTTGCCCTGTTTGTGGTTCTGAACAGAAGTTCATGATGGGTCTACCACCACAAACTTCCACATATGTTTAAAGCAGTTTGTGGTAGTTCATGGATGGAGCAGAAAATAGGGCTTTTAAATTTAAAAGGACTGCAAAAGGCAGCCCAATAAACAGCTGTGCTGGTGGGGAGCATTTTCCCCACTAGTCAGCTGTTTTGAGCTCTTTTGTGCAGACTCTTCAGATGGGTGCTGTCTGGACCCTGCATTGGCCTGACCCTTGGGGGCCACCAGGGCAACTAATCCAACTCTGTCTGCCAGCAAAGGAAGGAAGGTTGGCAGATGCTGACTTCCCTGCCAGCTGGATGACACCCCTACTGGAGCACCTGGAGGGCCCTCAGCCTGACCCTGGCAGATTGGTTGACTCTATGCCTGAAAGGGATTGGGATTGGGACCACCTGGGGATGAAGTGGAGAGGGACAGAGAGTTTAAATCAAGGAGATGGGAACAGAATTGAGGAGGATAGAACTGGGAGACTCCAATTGAATTGACAAGAGCAAAGAAGAAAAGAGACCTTTGTTCCAGTCACAACTGAGTCACTAATACGTGAGAAGAACAACAGATGCTGTGAACCATCTCCCAATGAGTGGTCTGAGGCTCCAAAAACTTCTCTGTGACAAGAGAAACTCTTGCCCTGGACTCTGCAACTGCGTCAGGTGGTCCTGCATGGCCCTCAAGCCCTGATAGGTGCATTTAGAGCCCAATACAGCTGAGCCCTCAGGGAGGAGTCTCCCATGCTCTCTTGTGCAGCTCCCACAGGCTCAGCTGTATTGGGCAGCCTTCTGCACCCCCTTTAAACAGGGATGCACAAGAGAGCCTGAAGCTAAGCTGATGGGGAAACTTCCTGCAGGCTCAGCTGTATTCGGCTTCCTCGTGCAGCCCCTTTAAATGGAGCTGCACAAGACAGCCCAAAACTGTCCTGTCCAGTGGGGAAACTCTTCCCGTGGGCTCAGCTTTGTTGGCTTCCCTTGTGCAGCATCCTTAAAGGATTGCATGAGAGCCCCAAATAGTTGACTAGTGGGGAGACTGCTCCACACTGGCTCAGCTGTTTTTAGGGCTGTCTGCACAAGACTGCCCCAAACAGCTGAGTGGTGGGGAGCAAACTACTCCCCAGGGCTCAGCTGTTTTTTGGGCTTTCTGCAAACACTGTGGAAAGGGACTGTGATCCCTTTCAACAGGGTTTTTGCAGGGCCATGAACCATGAACCAGTTTTGATTGTGAACGGAGCCTCTGATTCAGTTTGGTTTGTGGGTTTCCTGGTTCGTGTCCACCCTTAGTGTGCTATCAGTCTGCACAGTTATTTTGTGTAAGACCCTATTGGGCCTCATTAGGAACTGAGAGTGTTCTCTAAAACAGCAATTCTCACCCTTTTGTAATTCAGGTCCTACAAATCAAGCTATCAAAGAACCTCGCCATGATAGAAACATGTCCACTTTTCCTTAGAAGAATATTTAGATGTTTGCAAGCATTCTGTTATTAAAGTTATCATTTTTGGTAAGTTTTAGGACACAAACATATAAAAAGTCACAAATAGATCACCCATGGCAGGTCCTTGACTGTGGGAGAGCAAACTTTGAGTAAATGTCATGAAAACTCTGCACCCCACTGACTAGTTCTGTGCTTCACTGGTGGTGCACGTGCCACCAGTTGAGAACCACTACCCTAGAACATACATACATATATCACATATCTGTGAGTGCAGAGAAAAAGCAGTATTAGTGGGTTGATTTAGGGGAGCTTATTGATGAAGAACCTTTCGGAGAACCCAGGATTCCTTATATCAGTCTTTGAAAATTATTGGTGTGTATTATTTTATGGTATGTATTATTTATTGGTCTTTGAAAATCAATGTGTATTATTTTGTGGTTGAGATGTAATACTATTTAATATCGGATGGTATCTGATAGCTGGCATGCAATTTTTTATGTTTAGATAATAAAGAATGTGCTTTCAAGAGGTTAAAGATGTGTTTTTCTCATGCCCAGCAATCTTACCAAGCTGTTATGCAACTCAGACTGGGGCTAAAACTATAAGATCAGAAGCTGTATCTATCGTTTTTCCTGGATACACCTGCTTTTTGCTGTGTTTTGGACCCTGAGAATTGCTTGAATTAGGTTATTGCTGCCTTAAGTCTTTAGTGTTCTTTTATATTATTGAAATGAAAGCAAACACATTTTCCAAAGGTCAGAAGGGCTTGTTTGGCTTACTAGTCATGTTTCCCATTACAGCTTTTCTACAGGCAATTTTGTGTACAGAATTCCTATTAAAGCCAAATGGGGAATTATGAAAAAAACTAGGTAAGTAAGGCTAATATGATAGACAATATGTAAAAATAACAACAATAATACATTTTCTATTTTTACAGAAACTACACACCTAGGAATGCCTAATGATTACATTTAAAACAAGCAGCCTGTTTGTAGCCTGCATTCTAACATGTGATGGTAATTAGCATTTGACAGTTGACAGTTTATGAGATTTCATACTTGACGTCTGGCAAGCACAACACAGCTTTTTGCAAATTAATTAATTTGTACTTGCCCTCTCTGGATCATAGTTAGTTTATAGTATGTTCCATATAGTTTTGCCAGCAGATTTCCTTGTAGTTAGCAAAAGATCTCAGATCCATACCAAACCAATAATTTTGTAAAGGGGTTGAATACAACCTAATCAGCTTGCCAGAAACTGAACTGTGGTGCAAAGTGCTTTTCTTTGGTCAACCTGGGGCAGCACTATGTACAATCCTGGCAATCAGCTTATGTTTAGTAGGGGGCAAGTTTTGCATTGATCAGGGGCTGAAGCACCAGCACCAAGAGCCAAGATATAGACCAAGTCTCATTTAACCATTTCCTTCTCAATTAAAAAAAAAATCATACCATTTGTCTGAGCACCCCATCTGATGGCGTTTAACTGCTCACTCCATTGGCTCATGTCTTAATTCCTACATGGGAATGAACAATTAAATTGTATTGAGAGAGAGCTCTGACTGGGCCTCTGAGACTATTCACAGTGGGAGAAGAAGACATTAAAGAACAGATTCTGTGTATTACTTGAGGGGTATCCTTGGGATTAAAGGGGTTCTGGAGTCTAATCAGAAAACAGATTGGACCCAGGCACCATCAGTTGGGGTGGATAAGTTTCTGTATGATTTGTAGGCTACACAGTCAGAGAATTAAAATGAATTTACACAGACATTATATTATAAAACTATAGATGTATAAAATTAAAAATAAGAAAAATGACATTTTAAAAAGCCCCCTTTTTTGCAGGTACCTGGAATAAGGGTATAATAGACGATGGCTAGTTATTTGATGTAGGAGTACTTACTTTGGGTTAACATTCTTTTGACTCAAGCATTGATTTAGATCTTTAAAACCTCCTCTCTTTAAATGACAAAAATATATTGTGGAACGAACAAAATATTCCTAAATATATGCCTTGCTTTCCAAAACGCTGCTCCAAATTAACAGAAATTACATCAAAAACCCTCTTGTGCCCTCTTGTGGTAAGTAAATATTATATAGATTGAATATAGAGCAATTGTCAATATTACTGTATGGATAAAGTATTTGGTGATGTTTTAGGAATATCTGGCAGTTAGATGTATCTCTTGAACCATGGAACAGAGATATCTTTTGATCAAAATAAAGAAAACACTATATTCAGTCCATTCTGAATATTTTTTCAGATGACTTGGAATCCTGAACTTGCTGGGGTTTAACTCATTTGGACATTTTTGCAAGCAGACTTAAATTCATTTTTACCTCTTTCCTGCTGTTTACCTGCATATGACTGTTCGAAGTTCTGAACACACAGAAAAATCTCACTTTTTACATCTGTTGAGGACTGTGCAGGAAAGTGGATTTACGTTTGCATGGCAGCATTCATATGCTTCTGTGGTCATTTTTGAACAGAAGCACTGAAGTGCATTCTTGCTCTTGTACCTGCTTTGATTACCAATGTGCTGTATACTTTAAGTTTAGCCAAGGAGGAGGATTTGGTAATCTCTAAAGCAGGTGAAGCCTCACAAGTTAACAGAGATAAACTGGATCAGTTGAAGAGTGATAATGCCCTTGTCAAAGGAAATTCCATAGATAACTGAACTAAAATGTAATACAAGCACTGTTAATGTAGTTTGTGCACCATACACTTGAAGAAGTTATCAAATAAGTGCTATAATTATTGCCAAACATTAAAATAATACAGACTCTTGTAGCACCATAAAGACTAACAGATTTCTTGTGGCTCAAATTAAATTTTGTTAGTCTTTAGGATGCCAGAAAATGCAGTCTTGGTTTTACTTCAGTGGGCTACTAAGGCTGCCAAGCTGAAACTTTTAAAAGTTTTCACTAGTGAGTTACCATAAAATAAAATACCATTTTAATCATCATAATTATCAATTATGTGTGGATCCCAGCTCTTCTCTAAAGAGCTTAGGGTGGTGTACATGGAATTTCCACATTACCTAAAACATATAAAAGTAAAATATTTGGTAAGTGGAGAGTGCATCATGGCTATAATTTAGAAAGAAATGCAGGCTGAAGTACTCTAGATAAACACAATTTATTATAAAACATATGCATATAATTTTAGATCATGTGTTGCAAAGAAGTTTCCTGAAAATAAATACTAATAAAATCTGTTAAATATAAGTATGCCCTCTACTTTTTCTTTTCTTCTTTACTGTGTTTTTGCTTTAAAAATAATCATGCATGAAATTTTTAAATTCAGTGCAGAGAATGCTTTAATCTACAGACTTGACAGAAATGTGATCATATGCAAAATAATATGATGAATACACATTAGAAGATTTAGCATTACCATATTCTCAATATACTAAAACATCATTTTCAGGGATACATGCTTTAATCCTAACATCAAAAAGGAAATCTGTTTTGCAGAACAATGCTAAATAGATACAATAACTCAAGGTGGTGGGGTTTGTTTTTTTTTTGCATCTTTACCTTCCATCTTACTGATTTCATATCATGCATTTGCATCTGAAAAATAAATAGCTACAATGACGCTTTCCCATTGTTCTCTCTTGCTAGCACCAAAATGGCAAGCTGAGTTATTTGTGGCATGGATGCTTTTATTTTTCATATTTTATTCCTGAATAAATAAGCATTCCCAAGCCTAGTTTCTAATATGAACATATGCTGCTTTATGTAAGACATAGCACATGAAGTAAGATGGGCATAATTTCTATTATTTTGCCATTCCTGCACTCCAGATACATTTTGGCTAGAAAATGTTCTACAAATCTATTTATATCTACTTATTTCCATCTATATGTTTACTATGTGTTGTAAGTTGGATACATTATGGCTTATATAGAAAGGTGTTTCATTTAGCAGCAATTACAACAAAAACAATCATAGGAAGATTATACTAGTAGCAAACATTTGTGAGAAACAGATGCATGTGCTTAGCATGTATACTCAAGTTTTTTTACATGCTACTTTTAAAAATTTGGCAAGCATTATAAATAAAGCACCCACAGTAACAAACCTAGTCTAATTATCACTGAATGCACAGTTAAACTCTGGAAAGATATTTCTTTCTTGATTCTAAACCAGCCTGAGACAAATAAGGCAAAAGATACCCTCCTCCCATGTGAGGTTAATCATCCTCATATGTATTGTGGCATTAAAAAAACAGAAATAAAATGCACCATTTTGTTGAACTACAGGGGTATTTAAGCTTGAAAGTGATATCAGTGTACCACAGCCCCATTTTTCCATGTCGGAGAAACTCAACACAGACCACAAATGCTCCACTCAGCTGTTTTGCTCTTTTAAGCCTAAAGGGGTGGGGATGAGCAATAATAACCTACTGAACAGTTTTGCTCTTTTAAGCCTAAGGGGGTGGGGGATGAAGAACAATGATCTACTGAGCAGTTGTGTTTTCCTACTCTGTTACCTAGCACTAAAAGCAGGTTTGTTTTTTTCCCTGCCAACTCTGAACATGTTTTTGCAATAGTCTTTCAGATTCTATTAACTGTAGGCACAATGCAGCTCAGTCTAGCTTGTCCTCAGAAATCACAGCTCGACATTCAAAAGAGGTGCTTAGGCCAAGCCAAGGAACTGGCCTAGTGGAATGGATGACTTTTCTTTAAACAGCTGACCTCTGTACCACCTTGCAGGCTGCGTTTTATACTCCCCTTGGTTTCAAACACAATATGTTGTGCAATATAGGGACCTGGTATTTGAGGGAAAAGAAGATGAAAGTGGGACTACAGAACTAGTCTTTCATTCTGTGTCCTGGCTACTGTACTTTGCTAATTCCATCAGTCTTGTGTATAGTCTTGTAAATGCAGTTTATATGCTTGCTGTACTGTACTTTTTCACTGTCAAAATGACAATTGTTTAAATATTTTTGATTTTTGCAATGTTGGCAATTTTAGTTTGTACATTATGAAACTGTCATATTTACTAGGAAGAATGCAATGAAATGGCATGGATGCAGCCTCTTTTTGAGCAACAGAGGGCAGTCTGTGGTTTTCTAACAGGATCCAGCAGCAGTCTTAGAGTGTCGTTCAGTTAGACAGAGGTTGTAGCAGAGCATGATTCAACAAACAGAAGTGTGCACAGTGGTCAATCTGTAATTTATTGGAAACATTTCTGATCTTGCATCTAATACATGAGGGAAAGAGAACCCCATCATTTGAAAAAACAAGATTCCACTGATGGTTATGTCTGCCAAGTATGCACCATTATTTTGCAGCTAGATCTTTGCTTGTGCTGAAAATTATCATTATAATGCTGATATTCCCTTGATAAAAAAGTGTTCTTCAAGCTAGTGCTGTTTATTCTTTGCTGTATTAATGTATATCTGAATGTTTAGCTTGGTTTTTATTGCAATACATTTCTTTTTAATATGAATCAAGAGACTGGCGAGTATTCTTTGATAAACTGAATTTTCCAAAATGATTAAGGACATGTTAATATTAAACATTATTATATTATAAGTGCTGAAGAAAATTTATTATCACCAGCTTCTTTTCTGTCACAGTAGTTGTAGAAAGAGTAATGAAAAATAGTATTGTTAAGCAAATGTAGATGTTAGAATACTGTTATGCATAAAATAATATACAAAATCCATATTATAAATAATATTAGAGTAACTATGATACAATGCTAGGTAATTATCCCGAAGATAATTTTGCCGTAATTATAATAGGATAGAGACAGTAGCACTGACATGGGTATAACTATTTAACAAAGTAACCATGGAGATATACTAATACCAGTAGGATTATTTCTTGCACAACAATATTTTGCAAGCAACATAATGTCAACTGACCCACAAAAATATCAAGTAAATTTTTAATTGAACATTAATGTATTGCATTACATTAATGCTTCTTATTAAAGTTAGATAGATGATACTCCACATAGAAGGATCATTCAGAAAATGAAAATGATGCTACCTATTTTCAGTAAGCCTAGAAACCTCATGAGCTGTTTTAGAACTGTTTGACACATGGCCCAAGTGTGCAGGTTATCCATGCACATGGACTCCTCCATACCATGTACAAAGCCTTTAAATAAACTCAGGACTACAACTATCTATGGATTTTAATTATGTCATGTGGAGGCACCAAACTGAGGAAATCTGAATGAAATATCCACAAACATTCACTAAAAGAGTATATTTATATGTCACAGTTCCACAAGCAGGAATGCTTTTATTAGCAAATTCTGTGGTTAGATCCCTACTACTAAGTAATGTGTAAAATGTGTACATTTCTTCCTGTAATCCATGAATCTCAGAGTTGGTTCCAGAGACTTGCACCACTTTTACTGACTGGGAAGCTATTCATGTGTGCAATGTTGTTTTTAACTGTTGTGAGCTGTCCTGAGCCCGTTAGGGGAGGGCGGGATTTAAATTTGATAAAATAAATAAAATGTATTTACATATAACAAATTCATGGTGATTCAGCTATTAATAATACAAGACAACTCAGAGACTAGAAATGGTAAAGCATCAATTGGTCTTCACTAAGGGGCTGGTTCATACATGGATATTCATCACTTGAACTGTGACTGAAACATCAGAACTCTAAGCCACAAATAGAAACCTTCACATCACTATATCTTATTATGCTAAGCACACGTTTGAAACAGTACCTGAAAAAAGCTAAACTAATTTTTAGCAGCACAACCAGCACTGTAATACAGATACATATCATTAGGTGTGGCTGTTGCAGACGCCTTATTGACATTTATTTATCATTTAGATACCATCCAAATAGTTAATGTTTAATCTGTGCCCAGCATGATGATGCTACTTCTGGTGTGACTTAGAAGTGATTTCATCATGCCAGGGGCAATGCTGTAGCACTTGCCCAAAACACTATTGTTTAACCATACTGTTTGGGGTGAATACTAGAACAACACCCAAAATTATGCTGGAAATGGCATAATCACACTAGGGACATTGATTGCACCCCATTTCACCTACTATTTTTTACCTGTTATCCAGCTGAGCAGCAAGGGACAGCGACAGGAGGAGGGGGGAGTCTTCTGGCCCCAGCAGGCAACTATTGCCACAGTAGTATTAAGAGGGAAATTCTTATGCATAAATGCCTGTTTAATGCCTTCATCTTGCTAGAAGTGCACACCAGTGTTTCTTCCTTTTTGAATCTTGTAGTGCATTCAATGTCAAAAATGCCTCTGAGGACAGAATTAAACATTACAAAGACAAAATTCTCACAGCCACTTTTAAAAGGTCAGTTTCCACCAGCCACTTTCTGTCCTGCAGGGTTCCAGATGTATATTTACACTTGAAACATTTCCTAGCAGCAGGGCTGGATTAACAATTAGGACAAGTAGGCACTGGCCTATGGACCCCCACACCTTTAGGGGCCCTGGGTTGGCTCCCCCCCCCAGTTTTTTCCTTTCGTGTAGTCCTCCCAGCCTGTATGTGCAGCCAGCAACTGAGCTGCTCTCTGCTCAACTTTCATGGTGCAGCTGCTGCTGGAGTCATTGTCAAGTTTGCCTCTCTCTGCCTCTCCCCCACAGCTTTGTCAGTGGGGCTTTTGAGAAGGTGGCTGCAGGCTGCAGTGGAAAGTGTGGGTGGTAGATGGGTGCTTGAACTCTGAGATAATTTGCAAGGGGCTCCTGAGATTTTGACTGCCTAGGGGCCTCCATAGGGTTTAATCCAGCACTGCCTAACTGAAGGGAAATGGTGGTGGTGGTGGGTGATTGAGAGAGAAGTGGGTAGGAAAGTGGACGGTAGCTAAAGGACTAAAGATCTTCTGCTCTTCTCCTCAAAATGGCCCCTTCCTTGAGATGTTGGGGTTTTTTTTTGTAAAAATATTCATTTAGGACATTTTTATGCCACCACTCCAGAGTCCCGTTTAAGGCAACTATGCCACTGGGACATTGTTACATGTGCTTGCCTGCAATCTGCAGTTCCATACATGGAGAGCTGGGGGGGGGGCTTCAGTCCTTTGCAATGAAGCCTGATAACATGGTATAGCCTTCAGATAACAGTAAGGTAATTGTCAAAAAACCCATGAAGTTGCCAAGGAAAGACCTCACTAAATTGACAGGAGAACAAAGCATAAAGATCCATTCTCAACTGTTAAAACTTCTTCCACAGACTAAAAGCAAATGTCTTTTGAAAATCAAAGTAACCTTATCAAAGACAACAGTAGTCCTTCCTGGACCTTATGATCAGGTCCAAGGATAACAAATATTTTTTGGAAATTAGTCAGTGGTATCTGTCACAATTACAGCATCTTATAACAAATGTCTGTAATGCTGCCTGGGAACAGCACTTCAACTCTTCTTTAATAAATCTTTAATAAAGTATTTCAGGACGTTAAACACAGAACATTAATAACAATTTATCTGGCCTTCATCCACAGCCTCCTATTACAAGTGAGTTGGTTATGCATTTTTAAAAGCCCTGGAGAAAGACAGCCATTATAGACAGGTCTTTAAAACTGGTGGGTTCTAGATATTAGCAAGCTTTGGGATTTCAGAGTTTTAACGTGTTATTCCCACTGGCAGTAGTATCAACCTTGTAGTTCCCATCCATAAAGGGGAAAGAACCCCCCCCCCTTTGAACTATTGTAAAAACAACAACAACAACCTGATCAGATAGTGTGGCTAATTTATAATCAAAAGTTTCTGTCTCAAGTTTTTAAAACTGGATAGTTATTAATGACTTTATTTTTGTTGAGGAGAAGGTTGGATACAGATCTGGTGATTCAAACACATATCATTGTTTGGTACTTGCTCACATTATACATAAATATATGATCTTGCAGGGGGGGTCATAGAATCATAAGAGTTGGAAGGGATTTCCAGAGTCATCTAGTCCACCCCCTGCACAATGCAGGGAATTTACAAATGCACCCCCCCAACCCAATGACCCCTGTTCCATGCCCAGACAATGGCAAAAAAATTTCCAGGATTGCTGCCCAAACTGGCCTGAAAAAAAATTGCTGGCTGACCCTGAAGTGTCAATCAGCATTTCCCTGGGCTTGTAAGAAAGGGCCATGAGAACTAAGCACTGATGCAACCCTTCCTGCCCTTCTTCTCATTATCTGTTGAAGTTCACAGAATCAGCATTGCTGTTAAATGACCATCTAACCTCTGTTTAAAAACCTCCAAGGAAGGAGAGCCCACCACCTCCCAAGGAAGCCGGTTCCACTGAGGAACTGCTCTGTCAAGAAGTTCTTCCTAATGTTTAGCTGAAAATTCCTTTGATTTAATTTCAACCCATTGGTTGTAGTCTGACCTTTTGAGGCAACAGAAAACAACCCCACACCATCCTCTATATGACAGCCCTTCAAGTACATGAAGATGTATCACCTCTCAGTCATTTCTTCTCCAGGCTAAACATATCCAGCTCCTTCAACCTTTCTTCAAAGGACTTCACCATCTTGGTTGCTCTCCTCTGGACATATTCCAACCTGTCTATATCCTTCTTAAATTGTGGTGCCCCAAACTGAGCACAATAGTCTAGGTGAGGTCTAACCAGAGCAAAGCAATACCTTCACTTCCCATCATTTATGCAAAGTTCTGAAGACCATGTTTTAATACTGCCCATAGGAAGAAGCAATGTGCGGCATTTCTGAATTCAAAACTGGGGCACCTTTTGCTTCAGTTAACAGATATTCATTATTTCATCATTTGTTAGATCTTCCACCAGACTTTTAATTAATGCGATACCAGAAATGCAAGGTGTTAAGCAAGAATGTATTCTTACTCCATTCTTATAATTTTTTTTGTCAATGATTTTGCTTTCAGGTTGAGCAAGAAGTTTGTCTCCATTATTTTGTGAGAATTATACAGATTGTTGTCAGTCTTTTCTCTCTCCTGTGAATGGAATTTGCAGTGTATTATTTATGACAGAGGTAAAGAAGCAATACATGGTAGAGCAGATCTGCATACTTGGAACCTGGATTCTAAAAACAACAACACCAAAACAAATCAAAACATATTAATACTGGAGGATCCTATTTTCTAGCACATCTCAAGGCTGCAAACTTTGGATTCTGCTGTCCTGGCAGCTTTTTGGGTCCAAGCAAGTATCCCCCCCACCTTAAATCAAATTCTTTATACTAAGCTACATGGAAGATCTTTTGTGGTCCCAAACAGAATCAGGGTGGGTTTTTTGAGCAGGAAAACACAGGAATGCAGTTCTGGCTGGCTGAATATCAGGAGATGTGGCCTAATATGCAAATGAGTTCCTGCTGGGCTTTTTCTACAAAGAAAACCCTGCAAAGAATCATTATGAGATGTCTTTTCAGGAAAAAAAATCCTCTAGGAGCACCCTTTAGTAATTTCAAAAATGGAAACTGGGATTTCATCGGTGGAAATGAGGACATTGTTTGAGTCTTTCTAATTCTGGACCAAATTAATGTGTGTGCCTGAAGAAACGCCTGAAAGTCTGTTCAATGGCACTTTAAGTTAATTTGGCAAATCCATCTGATTTTAATCAGTAGTACAAATGATCTAATATGAAGGGTTTTCATCTAATTGTTTTTCTGGAATCAGAAAACTGCATACCTAGTTTTTGAAACTGGACAGTGAAATGTGTACATTTACCATGATCTGCCTCTTTTGGGTAATGTTGGGTTTATGCTATTTATATAGCAGCATGCTTTGGAAACTACATTGCTGATTTAGACAAATTTATATTAAGAAATGCTTTCATGCTGCTCAGATTTCAAGGAATGACCTACTCTGCTTTAGAAGAGAGATACCATAAAATTCCCTTTAATTTACACGTGTGGTAATAGAAAAATTGAAGATAATCTATAGAAACTTGTAAAACTGCTAAGTTACTAAAAGTGGTTTGTTTGGGTTTCTCCTCCAGCTTCTAAAGGATTGTGATCACTGGTCAAACTAGCAAAAAAGTCAATTTTTTTTGCCTACAAATGATATCAACTGGTAAAAGTGACCACTTTTGGATGAAAAGTGATTGCATTTCATTGATGCTCATGTGCTGATAGCTTCACATTGATTTGGATGAGAACCTAATGATCTCTAATGATGAGTTGTGTTTTGCAACTTGCTTATGGTTAAAACAGATAAAGTGAACTAAAAATAATCTTGTACCATTTGCAATACAATCTCGATTTCAAAGAAGCTACCTAATTGCATTTTCATCCTACCTTTCCTCCATGGAGCTCATGGCTGCATACATGAGGTCTCCCTTCCTCCATTTTGTCCTCATGCCTATTCTAGGAGGTAGTTGAGGCTGACAATGATCAATTTACCAAGGATCACCAGTGAGCTTTATGGCTAAGTAGGGATTTAAACCAAGACTAGGGTTGCCAGGTCTCTGTTGCAAAATACTTGGAGACTTTGGGGGTAGATCCAGGAGAGAGTGGGGCTTGGGGAGGGGAGGGGCCTTCACATGATACAATGCCATTGAGTCCATTCTTCAAAGCAGCCATTTTCTCCAGTGGAGCTGATCTCTGCCAGCTGGAGATCAGTTGTAAAAGTGGGAGCTCTCCAGACCCCACGTGGAGGCTGGCAACCCTAACCAAGACCAAGTCTAAAACTCTAGCCACGCTGAATCTCAGAATGAATTTACATTGGACAGAATCATTCATGCTACTGGTGACATTCATGCTCTTCTTACCACAGCAGTTCCCAATCTCAAAGAGACAGGCTGTTGTTCAGGTACAAAAGCAGCTTGTTTGGTCAGCACGGAAAAAGTTGCACTGAAAGTGGCAAGGAAAGCTCCAGTTGTATATGGAGTTCTCTCTTGAAATTACAGTATATGCTGTAGCAAAAAAAAAAAAAAAAGACTGGAGGGGTGAAGGGATCTAAAAAATAAACCATGTGAATAAAGAGAGGATCATAACAAATAACTGATACACTGAATGTAATACAAAAGAGTGTGTTCTTCTCCCATATATATTAATTTACAGAAATGTACAAAATATGAATAAAATTCAGTCAACAGTCCAATTAATAAGCATACTATGTAAAACAGCAAAGTAGAAAGTCTGCTATACAATCTGATAGGCAACATTGAGCTTTGACTTCAATTTCCAAAGGCAGAACTTGGATTTCAGACTCTGAATTTAAACAGAAATAATATTAAAGTGGCTGAATAATGATATCATATTTAGATGTCAGTGGGTGCCTACCTATTCCTATTTTAGCATAAGACTTAAAGATGCTAATGAGTAACAACTATAAAAAGACACAATACGGTTACATATGATCAAAATAAACATACTGCTAATACATTAAAATTACATTAAAAGAAGTGCAAGCTTTATTAATTGAGGACTATCCATAAGCTCAAGATCTGATTATAGTGACTTGGATTTTCCATCTTTGTGTATGAGCCATCCTCATAAGGATTCAATGATGGTGTTAAAGGAAACATTACAGTGCAGGAGCAATCCCTGCCTCCCTCTGACAGTTTTTATTAGAACTGGGAGATATTGTTTCGGAAAGAAACTATTTGTAATCTGGTATCAATCCCACGTGTTCTTGAAGGAAACTGAATATCTATATTGATTTCAGTCTGGGCTCAGACCAGGCTGTGACACAAAAGTGCTTTGAAAATAGTTTCAGAGTGTAGCTGTGTTGGTCTGCAGTAGAAAGTCCAATAACAATTTAGAGACCAACAAGATTTTTGGCATATCAGCTTTCAAGAGTCAAAGCACCCTTTGTTTGATATGAATTGGAATGGAGATCTCTGAGTCCTCATATCCCAGTCAGAAGTGCGAGGAGAGTTGCAAAGCAGGAACTCAGAATGCAGAGGTACTATACACATTATAATCAGCTTGATAATTTAGAACAGAGGGGAAATGCTTGAGGGCAGAATATTAGCATCTGTAGTGAGATAAGAATCTTTTGACCCTATTCAACCCTGGGGGATCCACTGTTCTGAACTTGTGAATGAACTCAAGTTCAGCAGCTTCAGGTTGTGAGTGACCCATTCTTTTTAGACAACTATCCTTTTGTCCCACTAAATCCACACAGACTATACACTTTTGTGGTGACCTGGATGGTTTTTTTTTCTTTTTTTGCCACCTGCATCTGAAGGAGTACTTTCATCAACAGAACACAGAACAGAACACAGATGGACAGGCAACATCTTCACAACATAGCAATTCACAATTTACTGCTGAACAACTGCCATCTCTCCCAGCCACCACTGTGCAAAGTATTGACGACCAATCACCATCCAGCCAATGCAAGAGAAAAAAAAAGACTGCACATGGACGTCCCCCCCCCAAAGGCCACAATGCCATACTAGATCTCTACATGGAATGTTTTCATCACCAAACCCAAACTGACACAATGAAGAAACATCACCTCTCACAACTTAACTTCACTCATGCTGAAAGAAATGTAATAAACAGCATCAGAAGCTGACAATGAGGAACAGTTGTCATTGTGAACAAATCAGACAGCATTCAGGAAGTCAAAAGGAGAACTTTCCATACCATTCTCTACAAATGACTATCCTCAGACTCCATACAGGAATACCAAAAAGTACTAAATAGGATTATGAAATAATTACTCACACACATACAGAAATAAATCTACATGGACATGTCACAAGAACCTTGACCAGGTATTTCTATGTTCTGTTTGAAATACACAAGACCAACAATTTAGGAGAACATCATGTTGCCTCAGGCATAGGCACCATCACTATAGGGGTGTCTGGATATATGGACACTGTTCTCAGACCCTAAGCCCTTAATTTCTCAAGTTATGCATGAGACACCACAGGCTTCCTGAGAAAAATACAATCCATTAAGAATCCTCCAGGAAACACGATTTTGGTCATCATGGATGCTGAATCTCTGTACACTAACATCCCCCACAAAGTCACACTACAATGAAACAACAACAGAGCACTACTGGTGGTCATATACAGATCTCAGCTGAAACCAGTTCAATGCATCATTAATGTCCAACAACCTATGCAGAACAATAATACTCCACTCTCACAGGCATTGGGAGGCAAACCTTTTCTTGCCTACAGGCAGCCTCCAAACTTTAAAGAACTTCTCACCCACACCAGTGCCCTTCCTAACATAGACATAGGCTTTGGGACCAGGCTAGCAACAAACCAAGATACCAACTCTGTCCCCATATTCACTCTGACAACACAATCACTGGTCCTAACACCACCAGCCATATAATCTCAGATTTATTCACTTCTAAATTTTCCAGTATTATATATACCATCAAATGCCAGCTATGCAGTGAAAAAACAGGTCAGTTCCTTTGTAAAAGAACAAATGGACATCTATCCGACATTAAAAACCACAATACTCAAAAACCAGTGGGATAATATTTTAATCTTCCAGGTCATTCCATTGATAATCTGAGAGTAGCAGTCCTCAAACAGAGAAGCTTCGAGGGAAGAGTACAACCCAAGATAACTGAATCTGAGTTCATTCACGAGCTCAAAACAATGGAAACCATCCCCATCGATGCTGAATAAGGACACAGGATCTTTATCTCACTACAGATGCTTATTTTCTTCCTCCCAACATTTCTACACTGCTCTAATCAAGCTGATTACATTGTGTATTGTACCTCTGAATTCTGAGTTCCTTCTTTGCAGCACCCCTCCCAACTTTTAAGAACATAAGAGAAGCCATGTTGGATCAGGCCAATGGCCCATCCAGTCCAACACTCTGTATCACATGGTGGCCAAAAATTTATATATATATACACACACACACACACACATATATACACACACTGTAGCTAATAGCCACTGATGGACCTCTGCTCCATATTTTTATCTAACCCCCTCTTGAAGCATGGCTATGCTTGTAGCCGCCACCACCTCCTGTGGCAGTGAATTGCACATGTTAATCACCCTTTGAAGAAGTACCTCCTTTTATCTGTTCTAACCCGACTGCTCAGCAATTTCATTGAAAGCCCATGAGTTCTTGTATTGTGAGAAAGGGAGAAAAGTACTTCTTTCTCTACCTTCTCCATCCCATGCATAATCTTGTAAACCTCTATCATGTCACCCCGCAGTTGACGTTTCTCCAAGCTAAAGAACCCCAAGCGTTTTAACCTTTCTTCATAGGGAAAGTGTTCCAAACCTTTAATCATTCTAGTTGCTCTTTTCTGCACTTTTTCCAATGCTATAATATCCTTTTTGAGGTGCAGTGACCAGAATTGCACACAGTATTCCAAATGAGACCGCACCATCGATTTATACAGGGGCATTATGATACTGGCTGATTTGTTTTCAATTCCCTTCCTAATAATTCCCAGCATGGTGTTGGCTTTTTTTATTGCAATCGCACACCGTCTTGACATTTTCAGTGAGTTAGCTACCACGACCCCAAGATCTCTCTCTTGGTCAGTCTCTGCCAGTTCACACCCCATCAACTTGTATTTGCAGCTGGGATTCTTGGCCCCAATGTGCATTACTTTGCACTTGGCCACATTGAACCTCATCTTCCACGTTGACGCCCACTCACCCAGCCTCAACAGATCCCTTTGGAGTTCCTCATAATCCTCTCTTGTTCTTACCACCCTGAACAATTTAGTGTCATCCGCAAACTTGTCCACTTCACTGCTTACTCTCAACTCTAAATCATTTATGAACAAGTTAAAGAGCATGGGACCCAGTACCAAACCCTGCGGCACCCCACTGCGAAGACTGCCCATTTATACTCACTCTCTGCTTCCTATTAATTAGCCAGTTTTTGATCCTTTCACTTCATTACCAGTTTTGCACTAGAGCTGTAATCCGGTTTAACTCTATCCCCAAACTGACTTTTTACACTAGAATCACAGAATCAGAGAAACCAACTTTTATGATTCTATGGTTTTAGTGTAGAAAGTCAGTTTTGGCGAAGAGTTAAACCAGGATTAAAGCTCTAGTGCAAAACTGGTCAAAGACTCTCGAGCTTACTAAGGAGTCTTTGATGAGGAACTTTATCAAAAGCTTTCTGGAAGTCAAGGTAAACAATATCTATCGGGTCTCCTTTGTCCACATGTTTGTTCACCCCCTCAAAGAAATGTAACAGGTTAGTGAGGCAAGATCTTCCCTTACAGAACCCATGCTGAGTCTTCCTCAATAACTCGTGTTCATCAATGTGCCTACTCATTCTGTCCTTGATAATGGTTTCTACCAACTTTTGACTGGGATATAAACATTCAGAGATCTCTGTTCCAACTTGTGATGGAACCGGCCCGATTCTGCCTTCAGATCCGGTCCCGTCAACTCCCTATTGAGTCGCCGACTCCTGGAGGGAGCTATTTCTCCTCCGGCCACTTGGGCTCACTGCCACCACCTGCTCAGTCTAGGGGTTCAGATTGAGAGGAACAGGACTCCCAATCCACCTCTCCAGCTCTGAGGCCAGGCCTCAAGGTCCTCTGCCACCCTGTACTTGGGTATCACAGAGACCACAGCACTTCTTCGGGGAACCCCTGGAGGATTGGCACCTTATCCAACTGCATGCCTTCCCCCTTCCCCAGGGCCCCCTTCATAAAGCAGCGTGGTCTAACGCGGTTGGGGATCTATGTGGTACAGAGTTTGACTGCCAGCATTCAAAACAGTAAAAAAATGTTTAATAAGAAGAGAAAGAAAAATAAAAACAAAAACAGTTACATGTAACAGTTTAGCACAGCACCTGATCAGCAACAAGAAGGGCAAATAAAAGGTGGATTTAAACGCATCCTCTCATCCCTGGTGTAAACTTGGTCTACCTTGTGAATTACTTACTCGGTCTGACTGCCTGGGGTCCTCCTCCTCTTGAGTAGGCCTCTCCCACAGTCAGGAGCCCACAGACTCACAACCTCTCTCTTTGAGGGCCAGCTGCGAACTGGCCTTTTCCCGCCTAATTCAAATAAAAAAACCAAAAGAACTTCCTGCCCCTCTAGGAGGCTTTCCCCCTAGATTTGCTGGTTTATCTCCAGAAGGGAGGAGGGAATGAGGGGAAGGCTAAAGAGCTTCCTGCCTCTCTTGGAGGCTTTCCCCCCTAGAGTTGATGGTTTAACTCCGGAAGGGAGGGGGGGAGTGAAGGGAAGGCTAGGCCACACAGCCTGCCTAGTAGTTTCATGCTAGAAAACTGCTTTTATCAACCTGCTTGATTATCTTTGCTGGTCTACTAACAGGGGGAATATGTTTCTGCTGACCTGCCTGGCCTTCTCAGTGGTATTTGATAGCATCAACCATGGTATTTTTTGGGATACCAGTTTTGGTGGATGGGTTTTGGAAGTTCACTGTTATAATGGTTCCATACCATAACTGAAGGGATGCCAGAAGGTGGTGAATCAGGGACTTCTGCTAGGCCCCATAGCCCTTATCCTATGTATTAACACATGATTTAGTCTTGTACCAAGGGGCGGTGCGTGAGAGTAGACAGGGTAGGTGACTGCCTAGGGCGCCATCCCTCCTGGGGGTACCATGAGGCACCCCCTTATTCCCCTACACTCTTTGGAGGATTCCTTGGAAGCCTCGAAGAGCGCTGTGTTTTAGCGGCGCCCAGCTGCTTTTGGGTTGAAAGTGGCTACGCAGTGCCTTTGTATGAAGGCACCACTTGGCCACTTTCAATCTGAAAGCAGCTGGTCGCTGCTAAAACACGGCGCTCTTCGGAGGCTTCCAAACCCCAAGCTCTCCAAGCAGCCATGCACAATGACGTCACTTTGTGATGTCATCGTGGCGTGTGTGCATTTTGCATGCATGTGAATTGACCAGAGCTGGGGGGGAGGTGTGGCGCAGGGGGCTGCCTGGAGCAGCAGAACCCCACGCACCGGGCCTGCTTGTGCCAGTGCTTTTAAACATTTAATTGAAGCTACTGGGAGGAATCACCTGCAGATCTGGGTTTTGGTGTCCCCAATATGCTTGTGGGATAGACCTCTCTTTCCTTGCCATCTAATTCCAAAGAAGCAGTGGGAGTACTTATACAGTGTTTGGAAACACTGAGGAACTGTGAGAGGATAAACTGAAACTTAGTCAGACAAGAGGGAAGTGTGTGGGTGGGAATTATGGCTAATCAGGACAGAGAAAAACTCCTTCTGAAAGATCATGTTAACAGATTTGATTTAGAAGAATTTACGAACTGTATTACCTTTAAAGAAACGAGTGTCAGAAGTTGCCTTGAACACATTTTACCAGCTAAGGTTAGTTTGCTAGCTATATTTGTTCCTGGAGAAAGCAATCTTCCTATAGTGACATATGCTTTGATAATATCTATAGATAGACTCCACTCTCCGGGGCAAAGTCCTTAAAGATGATTTGAAAACTTCAGTTAGCACAGAATGTGTCAACATCAGGAATCCTCATTGACACCTACTGGAATGATCTTATTGAGCTAGTATATGCCACCTGCACTCATTTCCCCCTTTTGTACCCTTGGTATAATTTAGATTGCTTATTTTGACCTTTAAAGCAGCGGTCCCCAACCCCTGGGCCGTGAACTGATACCAGTCTGTGGCCTGTTAGCAACTGGGCCGCGAGTTGTATGATTATTTCATTATACATTACAATGCAGCAATAATAAGAGGAATAATAAGAGGATTTATATCCTGCCTTCCACTCTGAATCTCAGAGTGGCTCACAATCTCCTTTATCTTCCTCCCCCACAACAGACACTCTGTGAAGTAGGTGGGACTGAGAGAGCTCTCACAGAAGCTGCCCTTTCAAGAACAACTCCTGTGCGAGCTATAGCTGACCCAACGCCATTCCAGCAGCTACAAGCGGAGGAGTGGGAAATCAAACTTGGTTCTCCCAAATAAGTGTCCGCACACTTAACCAC
The DNA here is from genome assembly GCF_032191835.1 of Heteronotia binoei. NCBI lineage: Eukaryota > Metazoa > Chordata > Lepidosauria > Squamata > Gekkonidae > Heteronotia > Heteronotia binoei. Next base: position 53,418,196 of record NC_083232.1, on the reverse strand, counting down.
GACACCAAGATAAAGTGCACAATTGTATCATCCCGAAACCATCGCCCCCCCCCCCACCGGTCCATGAAAAAATGTCTCCCTGGTGCCAAAAAGGTTGGGGACTGCTGCTTTAAAGCACTAATCATGGACCCAGAGTATCGGTCTCCATTCATACTGGCCATACTGATTGGGGAATTTCCTCGAGCAGGAATGAAGAGTGACAATGCAAGCCACAGACTCCTGTATTACATTCAAGGTATTGGTTATTTTCATGATCCTCTCTTCACTTTATAACACCCAAAACATAATAAGGACCAGGGCTTTTTTTGAGCATAAATGCACAGGCATACAGTTCCGGCTGGCTTGGCCAAGGCTTTGGCTCAGAAAAAGGTCTCAGGCAGAGGGAAGACACTAGGCAGCTACACACTCCCAGACTGCATGCTCTTTCCCAGGGGTGGAGAACCTCCATCCCGAGGGCCGTATATGGCCCTTGAGGTCGCTTGGTGTGGCCCTTGGGGATTGACCGAACCAAGTCATGTGGCAGCCTCCCTGGGCCAGTGAGGATTGTGGGGCCCAGCCGCACTGTCCAGCAGCCTCCCCAGGGCCAGGCAGGGATCATAGGGGCCAGATGTATTGTGCGGCAGCCTCCCTGGGGCTTGGCTGGCCGGCCAGAATTGCTGCAGGACCTGGAAAAGTTACTGTCACAGTTCAATTTGCACTTGATTATCCCAGATGGTGTGGGCTAATATGCTAATGAGTGTGTGACCTAATATGCTAATATTAGGGGATGTGGTCTAATATGCTACTGTGTTCCTGTTGGGCTTTTTCTACAAAAAAACCCTGGACCTATACATTTCCCTAGGGTGGTGGGCCGGGTGTGTGTGTGTGTGCCAGATTAGGCTCTCCCCACATGACTTCAAATAGAAAAACAATTATGTGCATTAATTTTGCTGGGCTGAAACATTCTGCCTCAGCAGAGCACTGTTTTTTAAGCTGATAGTTTTTTATGGCCCACAAATGATGTTATAAATATCCATATGGCCCTTGGCAGAAAAAAGGTTCCCCACCCCTGCTCTATCCTCTCTGCTGCTTCCAGCCTCCAATGGGCTTGCAAACAAAGTGAGAGATGCAGAGCTGCCCATGAGCAACTCCTCCTGGGAGAAGCTGGGCCTGACACTGCCTGCTCCACTACATGTGGCTCTCTCTCTCCAGCCTTTTTTTTATGTGGGGGGATAAGGTCTCTCATTAGGCTGTGTGAGAACACACATCCATGAAATGCAACTGATAACACTGTGTCATTATGCAGAAAATAACCTACTGAACAAGTGACATCATTTCTGGTGATGTCAGGGGGTGCGGCCTAATAGGCAAATGAGTTTCTGCTGGGCTTCTTCTACAAAAAAACCCCTGATAAGGACTAATGGCTCATAAATTACACTGGATAGACTGAACTTTCCAGAGGCAAAATGGAACTTTCCTGTTTCTACCTCTCACTGCTGATGATTACACAAAATATTGCCCACGAGGGATAGGTGACTCCAAAGAACAACATGGTCTGGATCTAACCAATTACCTGTAGGTCTAAAAATACACATATGGAGTCAAGGAAACAGAAATTTATATAAAGAATGTATGTAGGAAAAATTTCCTTAAGAAGATTATCATTGCTATGTCAGAGTTTACAAAACTGCATAAATAGATGAGACCTCATGTTTCTCCAGCAGCAACATCAAATGCTCAACAACAGCAACAGGAAACAAAGGAGTCAATGTAGCAACAACAATAGCCATTCCTACGGCATCCCTAGCAATTCTGTCACCACCCACCAACCATAATGATGCTTCAACAACACTCCATATAAGGAAAGCATCACTCAATATACATAATGGACTCATACTTCAGTCAAACATGGTGGCACCAATATGGAAGATCCTCCCCCTTAAATGAGCATATAAGGCACCATTCAAATTGCAACGGTAATAGAGACCTGCACAAAATATTCTGGAAACCACCCCACTCTCTTTTACACACAATGCCACATTAAAGTAAAAGCCTGACTCTCTTATATACTCTTTCTAGGTATATAAAATCTTCCATTTTGGCAGGAGGCCTCCTTCCAGTAGTCTGATACTACTAGGGCAGCAGAGGGGAAATGGAAGAAATGAGTGCCCACTGATATTGTAGTGTCATATTTGACATGAACTGAAAGTGTTGGGGCAAATAAGGTTCCCAGATTCCAAGTGGCATCTGGAGATTTCCTGCTATTGCAATTGATCTCCAGGCAACCAAGATCAGTCCCCTTAGAGAAAATGGCTGCTTTGGAAGGTGGACACTATGGCATTATACCCTGCTGAGGTTCCTTGCCTCCCCAAACCCAACCCTCCCCTGGCTGCACCCCCAAAATCTCTAGGTATTTCACAACCCAGAGCTGGCAAGTGGCAACCCTAACAGTCTAGTATGCACATGAAACTCTACAGTAAAACCATAGAGTTTCAGGAATGTGCTAGGGTGTCAATCCCATGTGGTGACATATACCAGAAGTGACATTGTGACACTGAAAGGGTAAGTCCCTGCCCCCAGAATTCCTCTTCATGTTGCCAGCCCTGGGATGGCAACCCTACCAGGCCCCATAATACTCTTATCATATTACCCAGCCTTCTTCATCCAAGCCATGGCTTGCCTATGTCCATTAGACTGATTGCTCCTGTCTCTTGCCCCTCCAATGGTCCTTAATTTAAAATAGGGTTAGGCTGGCATTCAGGTATTACTGGTAATCCTACCATCTTTCGTCCAGGATTTAAGGACAGAGATATATCAGCTGGCTTGAATTAAAATGCTCTGAATTTATCCAGACAGCCATAAGATACTAAACAAGCCTCACTTAGTCTTTATAGCTCACCTGAATAGTAGATGTTAAAAGCTGTTTTCCTTGCTTTTGCACATAGATTTGCCAGCAGCTGTTACAACATTCATAAACACTATTCCCCCTGATTGCCAAATAACCATAAATTCATTTATGCATATTTTTGCATTTGCAGGCGTAAAAATAATTACATGTCTGATTAAATCCACTTATGCCTTCATGTCTTACTAAATCTCTAATAGATATAAATTGTTGCTGTGTATTACACTAGAGCACATAAATATTACAAGTGCAGCCCAGTTTATATCTCCTGTGGTATGAACCACAAACACACACACAATGAAATGATATTATTTTTCATTCTATTTATTTCAGACAAGGTTCCTAGTGTTTGACACATGGTTGTGGAATGGTCCCAGCCAAACCTTAAAGAAAATTCAGGTGTAAATTATTGTAGCTTTCCTTGAAAGTTAACAATGCTCTTATATGGCAAAGATGATAGATAGATCTATCTCTCTATCATCTATTGATCTATCGATCTATTGATCGATCAATTGATCTATCGATATAGATATTTAGATATAGGCAGCGAAGGCACACTCTTTAGGCCTGAAGGAATTCTGGCTAGTGTGTAAGTATTTTTCCCCAAGCCACAAGATAATAGTAGGATAAAAACCCTGCTGCACTCTGAGTGAACCTATGGACCTGTTATCTTCTTTAGTCTCAGCCTAACTTAGCTCACAGTGTTGTTGTGAGAATAAAATGGAGGAGAGGAAACTGAAGTAAGCCACTCTGGATTCCCACTGGGGAGAAAGGAAAGGTATAGATGAAGCAAATAAATAAATAAATACATACATAGTAGAATGCAGAATTTTGAATAATATTGAATCATGTTCAGGTGTATCCCTAATATTGAATAAAGTTTTATCACAATCCTTGAGGATTTTTAAAAAAGTTTTAATGTACTGTTAATGCATTTGATATTCATTGTAATAGTACTGATAATAATGTATTCATTCAATATTCTTCTGGATGTCATTAGCTAGAGTTATACTGCAATTTAGTAGTAATTGATGTAGTACCTAATATTTCTTACAAAGAAAGAATATACGATCTTCTCAAGGAAAAAGCTTCACTTACATCTAATAGTAATGCTGAGATAGGTAAACCATATGCTGGAGTTAATAATTTGTTCTTACCAAATCAATAGTATAATATATTATAGTGTGCAAAATTTTTATAAACTAGACATAACCTTATTAATGTATGTCTAATTGATGCTTAAAATGATGCTTTCATCAAGCTGGTAGTGCATTATAGCACAAGACATTGCATGTATGTTACACAGCCATGGAAGATGTTGTATCTTTTCTTGAGTATAAGGGCTCATTATAGGGGCCCAAGTTTTCTGGAAAAACTTGGGTGCCAGAGATTAGGCAACTGACTGTGCCTTGAGTAGAAGTTGTCACAGATTTGGTCACTAGGTATGAACAGGGGTGAAATTCTAGCAGAAACTACTTTGCATATTAGGCCACACCCTGCTGATGTAGCCAATCCTTCAAGAGCTCACAAGGCTCTTTTTTGTAAGCTCTTGGAGGATTGGCTACATCAGCAGGGTGTGGCCTAATATGCAAAGGAGCTCCTGCTAGAATTCCACTCCTGGATATGAAACTGCCTGATGCCGATTAAGCCCATTGGTCCATCCAGGTCAGTACTGTCTATGCTAGCTGGCAGTGGCTCTCCAGGATGATGTTTAGGAGGAGATGCTTAGTGTTGAAACTGAAACCTTCTGCATCAAAAGCATATTCTACCACTTAGCCACAGCTCTTCTTCCCACACGGTTTTGCTGATCTGAAATGACCCCAGGGATATGGATCCATGCCACAGTGACCTTGAGACTAGACTACTGTAATGTATTCTACATGGGTCTGCCCTTGAAATTAATTCAGAAATTCCAGCTGATACAGAATGCCACATCTCAGTTACTATTGGGAACGGGGAAGAGTATGCATATTACACCTGTTTTGCAGTTACTCCATTGGTTACCTATCAGTCACTGAGCTCAGTTCAAGGTACTGGTTACCATATACAAGGCCATTCATGGCCTTGGACCCTCATAGGGGTTGAGGGGCTAGCCTTACAATGGCTTTCCTCCTTCCTCATGGGTCGGGGACAGAGGGTGGCGATTGGGGGTGAGCGATCCCAGAGGCGCACACTAGACTGTGGGGTGCCCCAGGGAGCAGTTCTCTCCCCGATGTTATTCAACATCTATATGCGCCCCCTCGCCCAGATTGCCCGGAGATTTGGGCTGGGTTGCCATCAATACGCAGATGACACCCAGCTCTATCTACTAATGGACGGCCGGCCCGCCTCCGCCCCGGGGAACCTGGATCGGGCTTTGCGGGCTGTTGCAACGTGGCTTAGACTGAGTGGGCTGAAGTTAAATCCAGCGAAGACAGAGGTTCTCCATGTGGGTCGTGGCACTCTGGGGAAGGAAATATCTCTCCCGGCCTTTGACGAGGCGCCGCTGAAGACGGCGCAGCGGGTAAAGAGCCTGGGCGTCTTACTGGAGCCTTCATTATCAATGGAGGCCCAGATAACAGCCACTGCCAAATCAGCCTTCTTCCACCTGAGGCGGGCGAGGCAGCTGGCCCCTTTCCTAGAGCGTCAGGACCTAGCAATGGTGATCCACGCGACGGTCACCTCAAGATTGGACTACTGTAACGCTCTCTACATGGGGCTGCCTCTGTACCGGACCCGGGAGCTGCAGCTAGTGCAGAACGCGGCGGCCAGGCTGCTACTTGGTCTCCCAAGATGGGAGCATATACGGCCAGGGCTGCGCGGACTGCACTGGCTGCCAATCGTATACCGGATCCAGTACAAAGTGCTGGTCATAACCTTTAAAGCCCTATATGGCCAAGGACCGACATACCTGAGGGACCGTCTCTCCCCATATGAGCCCCAGAGAGCACTGAGGTCAGTGGGGAAAAGCAGACTGAATATCCCTGGGCCAAAAGAAATTAAACTTCAAAGCACCCGCACCCGGGCCTTTTCTGTTGCGGCCCCACAACTCTGGAACCAACTCCCAGAGGAGGTGCGGGCCCTGCGGAACTTAGACCAGTTCCGCAGGGCCTGCAAGACCGCCCTCTTCAAACAGGCGTTCACCAATAACTGAATTAATGTTTACCGCCAGATTAGTAACGTTTACCGCCAATGTTGACTTAGGAATGTTTTAATTAATTATTGATTATTGACTGATTTTAATGTGAATTTTAATGTGAATTTAATGTTTTTATTACTATTGTTTACCTGAAATGCTGTTAGCCGCCCTGAGCCTGCTTCGGCGGGGAGGGCGGGATATAAATAAAATTTTACATTACATTACATTACATATCTGCAGGACTGCATCTCCTGCTATGCTCCACTATGACTGCTTCTCTCATCCGAGCAAAGCTTAATAGTTGCCCATGTATATGCATTCTCTGTTGTGGCCCCCTCCTTGTGTAATGCCCTAGGTCAGGAAGGTTCCAACATACCTGTCATTCCACAAACTGTGTAAAACAGAATTGTTCAGGAGGGCATTTTTATAAAGGGAATAGGGCTATAGTATAATGGAATGGTTCAGGAAGGTGCTTTTATAAAGGGAACAAGTCAGATCATAGTCTATGTCACTGTTCATTACATATATTATTTGGCTCTTACTGCATTGTTTGACATATTACATCTGATACTTTTTTTGCATTTTTGTAATTTTATTTGTATTGCATTGTATATTGGATATCTCAAACAATATGACTGCATTGTTTTACACCAGGTAATCTAATTTCTCAGTGGGAAAGGGGAGCTAGAAATAAAAAATGAAATAAACCTAGCTGTTACTGTAAATCTAAACATGAAATGAATATTCATCAAGAAGTTTAAGGGTAAGTGATTTCTAATATTTGCTTGGTGAAAACTTAGATGCCAAATGAAACAAATACTTATTTGATACACAATTTAGAAAAATTTGAAAGCACAATTCATACTGTAAATTTCAACCATATGGTTTGACAACACCTCAACCATCAATGGAACTGACTTGTTCTTGGGATGAATGGAGAGCCAGTTTGGTGTAGTGGTTAAGTGTGCGGACTCTTATCTGGCAGAACCGGGTTTGATTCCCCACTCCTCCACTTGCACCTGCTAGCATGGCCTTGGGTCAGCCATAGCTCTGGTAGAGGTTGTCCTTGAAAGGGCAGCTGCTGTGAGAGCCTCTCCAGCCCCACCCACCTCACAGGGTGTCTGTTGTGGGGGAGGAAGGTAAAGGAGATTGTGAGCCCTCTGAGACTCCTCGGAGTGGAGGGCGGGATATAAATCCAATATCTTCTTCTTCTTAATTGTCCAATATTTAGGGTAGGGTTGCAAAATCCGCAACTGCTGGCAGGGGACTTTTTAAATGGTAGAGCATTTCCACGTGAAACCACAGAGTTTTCAATGAATTCCTAGAGCCCAGAGCAATAGTCACTTCCAGGCACCGCAAGCACCACATGGCAACAGAACTCTTTGGGGGGCAAGGATCCCCCTGGTGGCCTCCTTCCTGCTGGCAGGTTGGGGACTGCCAAACCAGGCGATCCCCCACCCTCCAGTGGAAACTTGGCAGCCCTGATTTAGGGGTGCACCAATTTTGGTTTCAATGGAGAAAAGGATTTTGCAAGGTTGTGCAGAAAAAGAAATTTCTGAACTGTTCATTGGAGAAGAGGGCAAAACAGCATATTTCACTCAAATTACAACCACACAGACCTACTGAAATTATTGAAAGCCATACTACTCACGCTCATGTTTATCCACTACAAGGTAACTTTAGCAGTCACTTATGTAGGTATACGGATGGATGACTAAGAATTCTAATGACCAGCCAAAACAAGTTGCCAGTGTAAGAGCTGATAGACGCTCTGCCTGGAATCAACCCTATTTCTGTTGGGGTCAGAGTTAGGGTTGCCAGCCTCCAGGTGGAGCCTGGGGGTCTCCTGCTTACAACTGATCTCCAGTCTGCAGAGATCAGTATCCCTAGATAAAATGACTGCTTTGAAGGGTGGACTCTGTGGCATTGTACCATGCTGAGGCCCTTCCCCTCCCCAAACCCTGCCCTCTCCCAGATCCACCCTCAAAATTTTCCAACACAGACCTGGCAGCCCTAGGAGTGGAGAAGTTTTCTGAAGGTTATGTAGAAGGTCTCCTTGCATCTACTCTTCTTGGGGCACCCAGCTGAAAGTTTAAATATAAGCCTGTAGGAGTATGCTAGTTTACTCTCACACATAATTATTTCATAGAATGGTCTGAAGTTAGTTTAATCTGTTCCTACACAAGACAAGAAACCTCTGCTCTTTTATTAGTTCTTATTTCTCTGAGTAGGAACATTTTGGTAAATTGACTCCAGTGAGTCATCTTTCATTTCCTTAAGATACAGAAAGGAATGGTCAGTATGGTTCTAAAGCTTTCCTTTGCATGATAAAATAAAGGAAAGCTTTGTGGCTGTCATTAAATACCTTCACTCTAAGATTTACTGTGGTAATCGTGACAAAGCAAATGGCTGTTTCTTTGGCAGCTAAAGAGTTTTAAAAAGACAGTAGGCATTGTTGTTGTTTGCCTTGCAAATTATAAAATACCTCAAAAATTATATGGTGTCAAACTGTGTGACATAGATTATAAAAATAATATATAGCTTGAAGTTTTATTAAGAAAATTACACCAAATTAACTCTTAGTAACCCAGAGACATGATCATATATATTAAACTTTATTTTGGTTATTTTGGATTGGTATTCAGTTGAAAGTTGCATTCTGAAAAGAAAAATATGAATTACAAATGTACCCTAAATTGTAGAGATGAATGTTTTAAACATGTTGGAATTTTGCAACCATTTCCCATTTTCTCCAATGGCAGAAGGGAACTGGGAAAAAGCTAAACCTATTTGATTTCTTTTATTTATACCCCACCTTTCTTCCAAGGAGGAATGAGGTATATGGGATTGTTGCAGTCCTGATAGACAGAAATAATAACTGCCTCAAAATCACTAAATTTATTTTCAGGCAGAACTCTACTGCACTTGGGAACTTGTTTTGACTGGTCATTATAATTTTGAGCCATCCATCTACATACCTAGATAGTGTGACATGACTGCCTTGCAGTAAGCAAAAAAAGATGGTGTAAACTCATCTTTTGGGAATCCATATTCTGTTACTACTTATATGCCACTTATCCCCTAAAAATGCTACAAGTGGTTCACAATAACAATAAAATACATTATAATCATAATGATTACAACAAATATGTTAAAAACATTAACACAATAAGGCAAGATTTAAAAAAAAAAAACTAAAGTAGGAATCTAATTTAAAAATGAATTTTCAAAATCCTTTCAGTGCCTTCAAAGGCTTGCAATGAAAGAGCCAAGCATAGTTCCTGGGGGAGGAAATTCAGGGGCTAGATACAGCCACCAGCATTCCTTCTAAATTTTGCTAGGGGGTGCTGGTGCACAATATTTTAGCTACTTGCTCAGGAAAGAGCCAGGTGGCGCAGAGTGTTAAAGCTGCAGTACTGCAGTCCTAAGCTCTGCTCACGACCTGAGTTTGATCCCCGGCGGAAGCTGGGTTTTCAGGTAGCCAGCTTGAGGTTGACTCAGCCTTCCATCCTTCCGAGGTCGGTAAAATGAGTACCCAGCTTGCTGGGGGGAAAGTGTAGATGACTGTGGAAGGCAATGGTGAACCACCCCATAAAAAGTCTGCTCTGAAAATGTTGTGAAAGCAATTTCATCCCAGAGTTGGAAACGACTGGTGCTTGCACAGGGGAACTTTCCTTTCCAGGGATTTTAGATTCCAGTTCACAATCATTTTTCCTTCCACTGGAAACAATGGGGGCATCTCCCATCCCTTATTGGAGGATGGGAGAGCCAGTTTGGTGTAGTGGTTAAGTGCACCAACTCAAATCTGGGAGAACCGGGTTTGATTCTCCACTCCTCCACATGCAGCTGCTGGTGTGACCTTAGGTCAGCCATAAGTTCTCAGCAGAGCTGTTCTCTCAAGAGCAGTTCTATGAGAGTTCTCTCAGTCCCACCTACCTCACAGGGTGTCTGTGGTGGGAAGAGGAAGGGAAAGAAGATTGTAAGCCTCTTTGAGACTCCAAGTGAAGGGTATAAAAACAATCTCCTCCTCTATCCCTTAGTCATGAGGGGGCCTGTGGGGGTCCTGCCCCTGACTTTGGGCTGGGCCCCCCTGACTTGGGGCCCCTGGGTGCTACTGCTGTGGCTGAAGGGCCACTGTGGTCCTTTCCTGGCCCACCATGGCCTTCCCCACTCTCCTTTCCCATAATTGAAATTGTGTGGGAAGGGTGTTGCAGCAGCTGCTGGCCTCCCATGCTATTTAAAGGATTTGCCGATCAGCTGATCAGCATCCCCTTTAAATAGTGTGGGACACTGGCAGCTGCTCCAACACCCTTCTCGCATGATTTCAATTGCAGGGAAGGAAGGGGGAGGAGGCAGCAGCAGCCCCTCTGTCAGCTGCTCTCCCCTCTTCTGCCCCCTCCCCATGATGAAATCATGTGGGAAGGGCAGTGGAGCAGCCACCGGCCTCCTGTGCTATTTAAAGGGCCCACTGATCAACTGATCGACGGGCCCTTTAAGTAGCGTGGGAGGTCGGCAACTGCTCCACCACCCTTTCTGAGCTATATCAATCATGGAGGGGGGCAGCAGAGAGGAGAGTGGCCATTTGAGAGCTTTGATTGCCATCGCTGCTGCTGTCTCCTCCTCCCTTCCACTGGGGGGCCTCCTGAAAAATTTAACTCCCCCCAATTTTTCTAATTCTGGCTATGGCCCCGCTCCTTCTGGGTCCAATTCTGGCTATGGCCCCGCTCCTAGGGGTCCAATCTTTTTTAAACTTGTGGGGGTTTTGAGGAGAGGCACCAGCAGCTATGCTGCAAATTTGCTGCAAAAAACAGGGGCCTCCTGAGCCCCAGATACCTTCAGATCAATTCTCCATTATAGCCCATGGAGCCCATTGACTATAATGGTCCCCATAGCTATAATGGAGCAGGGAGAAAAAATAATTTTTGCACACCCCTATTATTCTTTTCAGTATAATTTGTAAGCTGCCTTGAGCCACAATAGAAGTGGGATATAAATATTTGGATAAATAGTTTGGGCAGGTTGATAACATTTAAGCAACTTCTTGTTCATTAGGTTAGGCAGTGATTGCTCAACCTCTGTTATATTTGACCTGAAAATTTGTCATATTTCACGAACCTCTCCCCAAGTAGACTGCAAAAGTCACACCCCACCCCTCACCCCCCTAGTAGTGGTATGTTTTCTAAGGCTCAGCGTAGGGCAATAGTCTGAGGCCAGGTCTACCAATATTGTGGACTGGGGTGACTAGACCTGTCCTCCAGAGGCCAGGTTTACCAATATAGTGCAAAAACAAGGATAGACCTGTTCTTTGGAGGACAGGTCTACCAATACAGTGGAAAGGGGAGAGTAGACCTGTTCTCCCAAGGCTAAGTGTACCAATATAGTGGAAAGCAGCAGGTAGACCTGTTCTCCAGGCCTGGTTATCCCAGTGTAGAGGATGTTTTCTGTAATGAAAATTGACTTGATTCTGTTTTCTCTTATAATGTTTAAATTATTCTTAAAACATATTTTAAAACTATTCATTCTGATATTTTTACAAGGTTGTGGAAATCTTCTAAAAATAATTTATGCAATAGTCAAATATAGACTCACTCACAGCTTTAATGCTACTAGCTTTTTCCACTCATGGGGTAGAATTTTTGGTCACACTGTTGAGCTTAGAGGGAATATTAACTCAGAAGGTCTCCACACAGGTCTAAATATACTTCCATAATTTTGGTTTTAGAGTAGACAATTATATACAAGTAAAAGTGATTCCTCAGGTTCTTGAGGCTTTAAAGGTTGAAATTCATCTGCAAGACTGTGAGGCTCTTCTAAGTGGAGTACAACCCCATCCTGAGCAAAGTGGAAATCAGTTTTACTCCTGTCCACAGCACATGGATTTTCTCTGTATAAAGTTTCAGTTTGTTCATCTTATCCAGTCCAGCTATCTCTAGACACCATTTAAGCCTGTCAGCTGTCTCCCTGCATCTGGACAGAAGAGAGAGAGTTAGAGCTGGGTGCAATGCTCCCTCTAAGCTGTTGAGTCTTGTCAGCAAAAATTCTGTTTCATAAACTACTGACTTTAAAGTAATGACCTACTGCATAAATTAGTTTGCTCTGGGACCATTTTTCCTGAGCTAAGACAAAAATATGTGAGCTGGAGGTTAAAAAAACTGTGAGCTAGCTCACACTACTCAGTTTAGAGGGAACACTGTCATCTGCACACTAGTGACAATTCCCTTCAAATCTCTGGATGATCTTTTCTAGCCCCAGCAGCTTCACACAGATATTGCATAGCATGGGGGATAAGATAGGACCTTGTGGAACCTCACAGGAAGAGTCTCCCATCATCACATTCTGGAAGCTACAACCTAGGAAGGACTAAAGTCACTCTTTTTCAACACAAGCACCAGGCAGTTCAAAATAATAGCATCACTGTTAGGGTTGCCAATCTCCACTTGGGTGCAGGGGATCCCCTGGCTTGAAGTCCCTTCCCTTGCTTCAGAGTTATCAGAAGGTGAGCAGGGCTTGAATGTCTGCTGGGCACTCCTTTACACAGTATCAAGACCAATTCCCATAGGGTATAATAGATAATTGGCTTTGGTGGGGCTGTTTTTTGAAATAGAGGCATCAAATTTTCATCTGGTGCCTCTACTCAAAAAGACTCCCAAGTTTCAGAAAGATTGGACCAGGGAGTCCGATTCTATGAGCCCCAAAAGAAGGTACCCCCATCCTCTATTATTTCCAATGAAGGGGAGAAGTTTAAAAGGAGCACAGTCCCTTTATAAATATGATGGCCAGAACTCTATTCAGAGTTCAATCATGCTTTTCACAACCTTGCTCCTGGCTCCACCCCAAAGTCCGCAGATATTTCCTGAGTTGGACCTGGCAGTCCTATTGATGATACTGAAAGCTGCCCAGAGTTTGAACCAGGAGGGATGCATTTCTCCATCAACAGAACAGCACAGAGTATCTGTCTGGTCAATCAAAATGGTTTCTGTTCCATTCCAAGCATGAAAGTCAGACTGATAATACTGGTTTATCTACTCATGCCAGTCAAGGCAGCCTTTCAGTGGCTGTGGAGAATAGCAATAAGTGGTATTGTGTGAATGGTTGATTAGCTGTAACCATATGCCAGACAGCTCTCCAAATTGCCAAGACTCTTTTAACTCAGGCAGGAATTTCATCTTCCCAGCAACAAGGTAATTCTGTTTGAATGCTGGCAAAACACAATATATTCCAAAAAATAATCTGGATCTTGGTCAACACAAAAGGAGAACAGCTACACATTTATTTCTTAAACAACAAACTGATTTCCTGGAAAGGGCCTGATCAAGTTAGGCCATTTCTACTCTCCTTGTTCTGTTACTTAATTTATGAACAGGGTGACCAGCACAATATATTGCTGCAAAACTAAGCAAACAAAATAAAGGTCTTTAACCCCCCCTCCCTCCAAATTTTTCTGTCCTAACAATCTTGTTTTGAGGCTTTGAAACTGCAGTGTGAAGACTAAATTTGTCTAAAATGCTGCACTTGTTCTGTATAACCCACAGCACAAGAGCAGATGATTCAATAAAATTGGTCCTCTACAAGTCCTCTCAGATTTCTGTGTCAAAGAGCTGGAAGGCTTTCAAGAATGTTTCCACTAGTGAGTAATATCTGGCATCAGGCATATTCATAAGTGTCTCTTTGTGGCAATACTTGTACATTTAAAGTGGCATTAATTAGAAACTAGCGTTCATAGTGGAGGCGTATATGAGACAATAAATACCTTTTGTGGGTGACTAAAGGCCGCAGAGCTGTGAATTCAAGGTGTTTGATAACCCGAAAAATTGTTTATTATGAGTCTGATACAATACGGTGGACCAAAGCCAGGGTGCTTGAGGTAGCCTTGAAGAACAAAGGATCAGAGAAAGGCAGGACTCTAGAGGAGGTTTTAAAGCCTTCCTTGCATAGTTCACTAATTCAGGCAGGCAAATAGACACAGGACATATCAAAGAGCAGTTGTTGAAAGCTATATCACTTCATTCACAGTTATGCCAACTCCAGTAAAAAGACGTGTAGAAACTCTTAGCACAAATAACAGTGTACCATCAGTGAATTTTTTTTTACAAGCCTTAATCTGAAACAGCATATAAACTTGTAAATATGAGCTAGTGGTTTGTGCAATTGCTCACTGCTAAAATGAGAACAGTAATAATCAACGATATAGGTGTTGTGAGGGCAACAGACAGGTTGCGTACTGTCCTGTTTCCAAGCAGCATGGAACAGCACTTCAACTTTACAACATCCTTATGAGGTATTTTAAGCAGAGAAACAGTGACTTGCTGAGGCCACTCAGTAACCTTCTACATTGTTTGACAAAAGGCATGCAAACTTCTCTATTTAACATCGTCAGAGAGCCAGAATATCCATCACAGACCAGTTCAGAGTTACATATACTACATAAAACAATCAATGTGTTTAACAGATTTACTGAGCTTTAGAAAACCCAAACCTGTTTCACAAGATGAGCCGGGGCAAGATACCAAATACGCCCACTCATTAATAGGTTTCTACAAACAATAAGGAGAATTTGTTCTCACAGTTTGGTTTAAAGCATCAGGATGGCCACTTGTTTTCCCATTTCAGATGTGCATAGCCTGGAGCACCATGCTGCAATCCAATGCCACTTGTTGCAACAGATGTTTGAAAGGACAAACCTGCTGTTCCCCAACCGTGAAAATCCTACAGGAAATTGAAAGAACTAGCACAGAGTTCTGCATAAAAGCAGCCCCAGCTAGATAAGAATGCATTCCCAACTGCAGGGACAATACTGCAAAGCAGGAAAGGAAACAAAAAGAATGGACACCTCTCTGAAAGGTAGCTGCTATGTAAAAGTCACCATGGTTGTGCTTCATTTGGTTAAAATGTAATTATAGTGAAAATGTTGCATACTGGAAGCAAATGACAAGAGATTTGGGAGTTACATTTTGGGGTGTTTTTTCCCCTAAGGATGGTGGAGGTATGTATTTTGCAAGGAAATATACGTTCTCAGGCATGCTGCACTATACTAGAAAGAAGTATAGCTGAAGGAGAACAGTAAGTAAATTCTTCTTGATCTTGGTTTCTCTAAGCACATTAAAATAATGATCAAGAAAGGGTAAACTGATTCAAAAGACGCCATTGTACTGTGCTTTAAACAAACACTGTGCAGAGTTTGGTTTTTCAATGAGAAACAGTGCCTGTAATTTGATACCATCTTTTGTAAAGTGGGCATTACCTTACTGGCATTATTACTGCAACAGAACAATTATGAATGATCAAATGTACTTGTTGACAATGGTCAGAGGAGATTTTGTGTTTTTAACAAAACCTTTTGCATTTTTTTTAGTACTAACAGGCAAACAATGATTATTTCAAAGGCCAACTGACTGCAGAGACTCAGCTGGGGGTTGAAAATATGTGTGTGTCATTTCTTTTTCTGTTTAGCCTCTGAAGATTTACTGAGTGTTTTTATTTCCCCCAAACAAATGTATCAGGATAGTTCCAATGCAACTATGGGATCATTTTACCTTTTAAACAAACTACTAGGCAAGTTGTTTGATGATGAATGCAGAAGGACCCCAATCCTCAAAATAATTGGGCTGGATTGTTAAAATAACAACTGACCAGAACCCCAGTTTTAACACATTATATGGGATTTGGTTGAATTGAAATCAATGGGGTCCATGTCCATGTAATGTATTTATGCTTGGGTCCATTAGTGAGTGTAACATATCAATCCTGGACACTTTTACTTGGTACATTCAGTGGGATGAACCCTTGTCCTATCACTCCATTGAGTAAAGTTTGAATCCTCCATCCAGCCCAAAGAGCCATCCTCCATTTTAAGTGGCTCTTCCATTGGAGGAAGAACCACTTAACATGGAGGAAGGCTTCTTCAGCTGGAAGAAAGTTCCTTGGAGGATGACTGGATCCAGCCTACTGTGTCTGAGCACTTGGAATTTTATTTATTTACTTACTTTATTTATGGCCCACTTTTCTGAAGGCAGATTATATATTATAAAAGAAAGCAATCAAATAGAATGATAGTAAAGATATCTAATAAAAAGTGCAATAGGACTAGGATTACAAAAATTAGAAGCAATGCAAAAAGTGATATGATATGCTGAACAATGCAGAGGATGGAATTTCAGAAGTAAATTCCACATTGGCAGGACTTTTTTTGTAGCAGGAACTCCTTTGCATATTAGGCCACACACCCATGATGTAGCCACTCCTCCAAGAGTTTACAGGTCTCCTAGTACAGGGCCTACTGTAAACTCCAGGAGATTGCCTACATCAGGGGTGTGTGGCCTAATATGCAAAGGAGTTCCTGCTATAAAAAAGCCCTGCATATTGGATATGCTGTCAAAGGCTTTCATGGCTGGAATTTGTTAGTTGTCGTAGATTTTCCAGCCATACAGCCCAGGAAATCTGCAATAACTAGTCCACATTGGCTTAATTTTGAGGCTTCTTCTTTAACTGGTTTGTCAGTTATGATTACCAAATCATGGTGGATGCTGCAGCTGTAAATGACACTATTTTATGTCATTGGAAGCTGATGTAGCAGCAACCTGGTTACATATAGAATTACATAAGTGGTTATTTTGCATCGCTCACAGAAATAGAACTGTACATATGTACTTATTTTGCATTATAAATAAAACAGCCACAATACAAAAAAAGAGAAAAGAAATAAATTAATGGAAAGTGAGTATTGCAATATCAGCCATCATACATGTCCTTGTTGGCTTATAGTTACTGCAGAACCAGCCATTGACCTGGGAATGTCATTTATTTGAATAATCAATTTAACTATTGAATAACTAACCAGCAAGATTCAAGATTGCCAACTGATGGATGCCACTCAGTTGGAATTGGGTGGGGGAACAGATGGAGGAGGGGTGCTGCTATCTTTAGGAACTACCAGAAACCCACAGAGTTTCTGGTGATTTCTAGAATGAAATGATATCTGGATTTTCCCCAGAAGTGATGTTACATTGCACACATTTTTATTTCCACCCCCCTCTCTTCCACTACCCAAATGAAGAAGAGAGGGTTGATGGCAGGAAGTCTACTGCCATAGTGTGAGTCCTGGCAGCCCTGAGTACACGTCTTCCAAAATCAGTTGAGAAACTTAGTGAACCTCCTCAGAAATGGCAATTTTCAATAATTCATGGAATTCGAACTGGAAATCCCAGGAGTTAAATTTTCTTTCTCACACAAGCCACTGGTTGCTGTTAGGAAAACTTATCTCTTTTAAGCTGTCATCTGTAATATAGTAATACAGATTTTCCTTATGGGAAAATTATAAAACTTACCTAACTATGTATGTGAAACACTTTGATACTAAGGCCAGGTAAAGAAGAACAAATATAAAGAACCCAAAGGGGCTTTGAGTTTTTTCTTCAGTCAGTAGAGTCCCATGTCAAACCGCTTTTGCAAGTGAGGGTATATTTCAAAAGCAGAGTGTAATATGGTATCAACTATTCAAAAGTACAGTTGTGAACATTCAGGTGGGGCTGGAAATCTGCTGGTCTCCAGACTACAGAGAACAGTTCCCCTGGAGAAAATGACAGCTTTGGACGGTAGACATTGTTTCACTATATCCCTCAAAAGTTCTCTCCCTTTCCAAATTCCACCTTCCCCAGTTTCTGCCCTGACATCTCCATGAACTTCTTAAGCTGGAGTTGGCAATACTAGTTCAAAGAGAAAATGAAAATTTAACATCTCACAGGGCATGATTGTCAGCAAAAGAGGCTAGCTGTAGTATCACACAGGAAAGAAGGAAGAATAAGTGACACAGCTGCTGAGTACTGAAATGAGAAACACTTTTTAGAAGTCATTTAGATCATGAGGCACTTCATCCCTGGTTGAGACAACCTTTCAGAGACCTTCCAAGATATGTTGCTCAGCAATTGGGATATAATCTACAAAGCACAACTAAAAGATCAGGGATTTAGGGCAGAAACAATGTGGACTGAAAGTCACCCGTGTTACTTTCTTCACCAAAGTGATATCAGCACCTTTGATGGTAGCTGTTCAGGTGTCCCAAACAATCATGCTTACAACCTCTGGCTGTGCAGATTTTACATTAGTTTCACTGAAGGAATGGTATGGATTAGATCCCTTCTTTGAATGGGCAGGTTGGTCAAGCAGGAAAGCTCTGAGTGATTAATTTCCAAACTAGCAGCCACAGCTAGGGATGCCAGCCTCCAAGTAGGACCTGAATTACAGCTCATCTCCAGAATACAGACATCAGTTCTTCTGGAGAAAATGGATGCTTTGAAGGGTGGACCCTATATCATTGTTACTCCACTGAAGTGCCATGCTCCCCAGACTCCATCCCCAAATCTCCAGGAGTATCCCAGCCTGGATATGGCAACCCAACTACCCCTTCCCCACTAGTAATGGGGGAGACCTGGCAAACCTACACAGGACACAGACAATTTACCTGTCAGTAAATACAATACAATAGCCAGAATTATGCAAAATATTTATTGTCAACATAAATGTTCAAAGAGATTGCAAAAAGTTTGTAATGCTTTCTGTTGTGGGCTAATATGATTCCTATTATATTTTTGTAGGACAAAATGATTTCCAGATTATCTTCTCATTAGCCATCTGTCCTTTTCTTACAGCAACTGCAAACCAAGGATATTCTACAGTGATTATTCATCTATAGATACTTTGGAATAGGCTGCTAATTTCAATATGCTTTTCACTTCCTAAGAAACTATCAAATTCAGCTCTGAGACCGTGCTATCCCCATAGGGAGTCCCAAATGAATTTTAATTTTCCGAGGGCTTCATGCACCATTTGTTGTTTATTCCTTTGCAATAGTATTATTTCCATTATGATAATAGGATTATGTTCATCATAACGTGTTGACTTCCATAGTGTAACCTCACCTTTTCCCCCAGGAAGAGAGAGGATGTAAAAGGCTTAACTGGCTCTAACGGGTTTCAAGTGAAATACAGTCTTGTAATCATAAAAGTTTCAACACAAGTTCTCATGGAGTATTTCAGAGACATTATAACACCTATAAACTGAGTTTTAATGTGTGCAAATAAAGATATTACTAAGGAAACTCCACCCTTTTTGGTAAAATGTTACTCAATCTGTATCAAGTAAAAGTAATTGTACTACATTGAAAGTTTCATGCTAGATGCCACAATATGGTGCCATTTTGTTCATAATATTGGTGCTGTTTAGTAAAACATTGGCACTACCCAGCTGTAGTTCTAGTTCTAGTGCCAAACTTCCTTTTTTTACATTGAACTGGTACAGAACACCTCCATGTTTGTCAGTGTAGTAAATCTTAGCTGGGGGTAAAGTGTAGATGACTGGGGAAGGCAATGGCAAACCACCCAGTAAGTCTGCCAAGAAAACATTGTGATGTGACGTCACCCCATGGGTCGCCATGATTCGGTGCTTGCACAGGGGATTACCTTTTATTCAAACTATTGGCCTGAAACTGCCTGAAGTCTAAGTACTTCAGTTGATGCATGAACACACATGAAGCTGCCTTATACTGAATAAGACTATTGGTCCATCAAGGTCATTACTGTCTACTCAGACTTGCACTTGCTCTCCAGGGTCTCAGGCAGACAAAGGTCTTTCACATCACTTACTGCCTGGTCCTTTTAAACTAGAGATGCTGGGGACTGAACCTGTTACCTTTTGCATGAAAAGCAGAGGTTGTTCCACTGAAGCACAACCTTCCAGCTCATCTGGGCTATGGGCTATGCTGGAAGTCCATCAGGCAAACAATCAAATATCTTTGCCTCCTGCCTTGAAACAGAGAAACTGTAGCATTTACAGGCCTCCTGCAATTGCAAAAATTTGTTTACATAAGATTCACAGTTATCACCATAAAATCACAATCTCCTATGTTACATTAGTATCACAAAGCACACATTGGACATGGTAATGATGCAATAGACTATATCATGAACTGTATGGCCTGTATCATGAACTGCTGCTGCTGACATACATATGATTGCACAGATATGTACAGGTCCTATATAGTGCATAAATGGCAGAATATAAAATATAAGAGAGGATGAAGGACACATCAGAGGACCATCTACTGTAGAGGCATTAACTGAACAATGCAATATGTTGATTTTTAAATCAGCTTCTGGAACATCATCTGTATTGACAAACAGCACAGTGGGATTAAGCTGCCTCTTGTTTTGTGTGGAATACTATGCTAAAAACACAGGTAAAGGCACACTCTGGGTACTCACACAGACCAATGCCCATTATACATTTCTTTTAAGCCCTCCCCCAGTTGTAGTTCTATGGCCAATTTATTTTTAGAAAAATAGAAAAGCTGTACAGCAAAATATACATGGTACTTGTCAACATATGAAAATTAATATCCTTTGCTACTTACTATGCTACATGTAACCAAAAGTATTCCACAAATTGGTTTGGTTATTAACTTTAGAGTACCTTCATAGAGCTAAAGCTGTTTTGATGGAGAAAACCACAAGTACTGCAAATACTAGCTAGGTACACTTGGTTACAGGTGTATAATAAGCATGTATAATTAAACCAAAGATACATAATGGTTTGTTGTTAGTTATGCATTTACAACAGCTGATGATATGCTTAATGTGTGGTTCACAAATTAAGAAAATTACTTATGGCTCCGCTGTTCACCAGAAGGATTCCTTGTGGATTTCAATACAAAAACACTCTGTACCTTTTATGAACTACATTCCCAGTGCTGTCTGTAATTTGATCTCTAGGCTATCAGTTTTACCCAAAGATGATTTAAGGAGTAAAAAAACGTTCAGGGATGAGATGTTTTTTGCCTTCTAGTTAAAACTATTTTAAAATTCCCAAAACCACTATCACCACAATACGATTGTGCTATATTTGGCCTGATTATGTTTGCATACAAAAATATGTGGGGTTTTTTTTGTGTTTTTACATTTGCTATGCTGTATTAAAAGATTTGTCTGTCATTCATTTTAACTCTTCTTCCTGCCCACAGTTTATAGCTTTCCTTGCTCTATCCCCTTTTCCCCCATAAGATAAAATACCCCTATTGTGCATTTGTTTCCATATTTTTAAAGTCTTTCATTCTCCTTCTCCATTCACTTCTATCTTGTAGATTCCTTTACAGGTAATGTCAATGACATTGTGAATTTTGTGTTAGAAAGATGAATTTCGGTAGTCTGAAAAACAAAAGTCCCTTTGGTACTAAACTGAAACCCTGACACAGTTTGGGCATAATTTATAATGTCTGTCCTAGTGTGAGCACTCCCCAATGCCTACGTTTGCCAACCTCTGGGTAAAGTTTGGAATTCTCCCAGAATTCCAAGTGATCTCCAGACTACAGAGATCAGTTCTCATGGAGGAAATGACAGTTTCTAAGTGCAGACTCTATGTTATCACATCCCTCCTTAAACTCCATCCTCACCAGATACCACCACCTAAGGCTTACCAGTCCTCAGGTCCAGGTAGAAGATCCCCCAATTTTGCAGGCTCTTCCCCACCACCCATCAGTTGGCTGGCAGGGGGAAGCCCTGCTCCAACAGCCACGATGTGCCTTTGGATATCAGGCAGGTTCAGAAACTTGCAACTGCTTCTGTTTTGGAAGGTGTGTGTGTGCTTTAAAATCTTAGCAAGACTAAAGCTGTGGGGGGGGGGGGGAAGTTGAGCAGAAAAAGACACTTGTGTGTGTGTGTGTGTGTGAGAGAGAGAGAGAGAGGAAGCCAGAGAGCCCAATCCCTCTGTTTGTTTTGAATTCCTTTCAGAAGCTGTGTAGTAAAAGGGATGATAAAGAGTTAACTAGAACCTGAGTATGGGATAAAGGAAAACTCCACCCTCTAGCCCTCTCTCTCTCATAAGTTGGTTGAAATACAGCAGATTGTTACATTCAGCAACTCTGGTGAGTAAAGTTATCTATACCATTGTCCTAGGGAGATCACAAAAGTGTGGGTATGGAAACTGGTTTGACTGCTTTGTGAGTATGTGTATGTGTGTGAGTTCACTTTGATTTTAGTGGAAGTGCAGCTGCTGTGGAACCATTTGAATGCAAAAAAGAGGAGGAAATTAAGATTGTATTCAGGGGAACTGCAATGCTGTATTTTTGTTTATTTATTTTTAGGGAATGGGAAAGTCTCCCAGCTCCACCACAAAGTCTCTAGGCTTCACCCCCAAAATCCCTAGATATTTTCTGAGTTGGACCTGGCAATTCTACACCACCTCCAACTCTCCTGTAATTTTCTAAACTGGAGTTGATAACCCCAGATAGTATTCCCTACTGGTAAGTGCCTGACCTTTCCCAAAAGGCCATTTGGAGAAGAAGGGTAAAGACTGGAGGCAAGGATGACTGATGCAATTGCTTTCAACAGTGGCAGAGGCCTAGACAGGCCTGTGCTCTCCTGAGTGTCCTCACAAGTGTCCACTGTAGCATTCAGAGAACTTGAGATATGGAATTTCTGCTGCTTTGCTTAATGCATTGACCCAGGATACACTGGGGGCTCTATTTTTCAGGTTACTGGATGGCACTGGACATTTATGTGCATGTTCAAGTGAATTCAGCAGATGATGGACCTAAAATATTAGATCTCTGTTGTTGTGCTAGCCATCCACATTGGTTTTTCTACCTGTACGGTTGATAGACTGTACCTGGCAACTGTTGGAACCTTTGCTGTAGAGATATGGGAGATGTGCAGTGTTGTATGCACTATGACATCACTTCTGCAGAAAACTGGAAATGACATCATATCACTGTAGGAATCACCAGAATCTATTGTAAAGTGTTTCCAGTGATTCATAGCAGGGATAGGCATGAACCTTATCATGAACCTAATTTCCTGATGAACATCACTGGTTTGTGGTTCACAAAGTGGATGTTCATGCATATCCCTATCCACAACCCACAGCTTTTAACTTATTTTTTACAGTTTTGACATCAGTGACTCCATTAAATATATATAAAGACCTACTTAGAAAACAGTTGAACCTGAAAGTTTGAGTTACCTTTCCAAGAAAGTTCATTTCTGAAGAATGATTTTAAGGAGGTAGTTGCTAGTCTGATGCTAGGGATGCCAACCTCCAGGTGGGACCTGGGGATCACCTCATCTCCAGACTACAGAGGTCAGTTCCCCTGGAGAAAATGGATGTTTTGCTTTCACTGTGCGTGTCTGTTGGGGTTTTCTTTGTCATTCTGCATTCCCATCGCTTTCACCATGCATACCTCTTGATTATTTTTTTCTGTTCTACATTGTTTTTCCTCTCTTCAGTGCTCAGCCCGCTTTCCATTCAATGTTGGCCTGGGTTTTCTGAGAGTGGTTTTTTGGTGGTTTTTACCCTTGCTTCACTTCCAAGGTGAAGGTAATTCAGAAGGCACACACATTCCCTTGGATCCCTGCCACACACACTTATTTCCTGCCCCTCCAATGCTACACCTCTGCACAAATGGAGGTCGTTCCAATCCTTCTGCTCCTTCCACTAAAAATAGAGAGGGACCTAGGTGGGCACAGCAGTGTTGCCTTCTCCCTGAAACTGACCAAATTACTTTTTGGATTATCTGTTGTGTTATCTGCCACCGTGAAAAGCAATGCCTTGATCAGCTCTCTCCTGCTGGTGGGCAGCAAAACCAGGAAACAGTCCAGCTGGACCAGATCTCCAATTTGCAACAGCACCTTGCATATTCATGAGACCTATTATGGGGACAAGTGGGGTGGTGGTCCTAGGGAAGAGGGAGAAGGTGCAGCTATACTTTTTGCACTTCCTTATCTTTTTTTCCAGCGATCCTAGTCTAGGATTAATCTCATTATGCCATTAATCATTTATGCCACTTGTAAAAAAAAAGTTTAAAATGACAAATAACAAGATGCTATTTTAATTTTAGGCTTGCTTCCAAAGACTGCCAAAATGGTCCTTCTCTCAACATTTCTTCACTGAAGCATTAAAGAGGAAACAGTCTTAAAAGCTTTGGGCTTTCCATCTCATCCTAGTGTATCTCTCTCTTTACATGTCAATTTCATTCCATGCTGATGATCTGCCTCCCCCCTTCGGGGAGAAGAAGGGCAGCCCAGTGGAAGAGGGAGAAGGTGCTGCCGCTGCACCCACCTTGCTTTCCCCAAAGCTTCTCTGGCAGCTATTTGAGAAGCCTCTTTGCAAAACAAAACAAAGAATCCATGATGCAAAAAAGGGGGAGGGAATTACAGTGCTGTAGGCAAACCAAATAACAGGGGGTGAAGGTCAGAGCAGAATGAAGAATTCTGTAAGTTGAAACATTACTGGACCAATATGAAAACAAATTTATTTCTGTTTGGTATCCATTAATAGTTTATCTGTTAGAAAATGACATTGTTCCCCCCCCCAAAAAAAATCCCTAATATAGGAAATTTGTTTATTTTTAAGATGTGTAGGATTATTTAAGTCTATTTGTTAAGTCAATAATATATTCCAGTGCAAAAATCTGTATTAGTATTGTATAGCCGAAAAGACTGTAACAAAGTGAAATAGCAAATGTATAACAACGTGAATGAGTGTTAATGTTAAAGGAATTTTTTTTTAATTTAAAAAGAATTCTGCAAGTTTATGAAATAAAGGCTGGAGTTGCTGAAAGCAGCAAGAAGTCTATATAAGTATTACTTTCCTTCCTGAAATCAGAAAGCAGTATAACCATTACAGTTACTCTTGTTTTGTTCACTTATTTATCATCTGCTGTTTTGTTTTGGGTTCTAATTGTTAAATGTTTAAATTAAAATTTTTTATTGCAAACCTTTTATTTTTGCACTGGAAGGAGGCCTAAAAGCCAATGAGTAACATAAAGTGGGGAAAAGGTGCAAGTCGAAAATGATATAAGGCAGTGTTTTTAAATTTGAATTTTGAAAGAAGGAAGTGACTTCAGAGGAAGAGGCAGGTTTGAGGGAGTGCCCTGAAAGTGATACCACAGGAAGGGGTGGGTTTTTTGTGACATAATCATAAGTGACATAATCATAAGTGGGTGGAGTTTGGGAAGTGACATCACTTGACCTTTGACCTGGAAGTGACATCACAGGACACAATCTCACAAAAGATCTAGTGACAAATTTCAGCTTGAATCTTAATTCACTAAAGGCTGCAATTCTGTACTCTTTGTAGAAACAAATTATCTTGAAATAAATGGGACATAAAAGTGCAATTCTAAGCAGAGTTACACCCTTCTAATACCACTGACTTCTGTTTAGGACTGCATTGTTATTTTGTAACATTTATTAGGTCAGACTGCAGAAGTGTTAGGCCAGAATCCATCAGGAAGTTGTTCGGAACAAACCCCTTTGAAATAAATGGGAGCTGGTAAAACACATAGTAGTGTGGTTTGCATTCAAGCCGAAGGGACATATACAGAAAAAACTCTATCCTCCTCCTCCTCATCATCCTCACCATTTTATTATGTTCGATTTCCTATGCTGCCCTTCCCTGAAAACAAGGTGTGGGGCAGCTTACATCAAAGGCAAATACAGTACACAGTAATGTTAAAACAACATTAAAATGCATTAAGACCCGGGCTTTTTTTGAGCAGGAATGCACACGAATGCAGTTTTGGCTGGCTTGGTGTTGGGGGTGTGGCCTAATATGAAAATAAATTCCTGCTGAGCTTTTTCTACAATAAAGCCCTTTGTGAAACAATGGTGACATCAGGGGGTGTTCCTGCTGAGTTCCTGCTGGGCTTCTTCTTCTAAAAAAAAAGCCTTGAATAAGACAATTCATAAAAACAGTGCTATATCCAAGATGAGAAATAATTTCAGGATCCACTAGCCTCCTGGGTAGAGGAGATTTGGTGAGGAGAGGGAAGGAAGGGATGTGAGAGTGCCAGACCGTCACTGCCCTCCATTAAATGCCTGGCAGAACATCTTCGCCTTAAAGGCCCTATGGAAAGATAGTAATCCCAAACGGCATGGATGTTCTCTGGCAGTGAGTTCCACCAGGCAGGGGCCAGAACCAAGAAGGCCCTGGCCCTAGTCGAGGACAACTGGATCTCTCCCAGGCCAGGGAGCACCAGGAGGTTCCTATCAATGGATTGCAGTTTTATGGTGCAGTCCTCAGCAATCAATGGGTCTTACTCTCAGGAAAGTGTTCTTAGGATTGAGCTATTAATGATTTGTCATAGATGCAATGAAAACATTTTTAACTGGCCATCTGGTATAGCAGACACACTGAACTAATACCAAAGTGTTTGGTATAAATTGAGTGGCCCGAATCTAGAAGACCTATTAACTTGTTATGAGAAGCACTTTATTTTTAAACATTTCGCTTGGCAATGAGGATCAGTTCCGTAAACTTTCCTAAATTATACTTTGATAAAAATGCATTCCCCAGGAGTTGATACTGCTCTAGTAGCAGATGCAAAGTTATCAGGGTTTGATAAGCACTTTAACATAAATTATTTGCATAAGCAAAGTTAATCATTATGTACAGGTGGTATGCCACCTGTTTAATTCAGTCTGGAACAGATTTAAATGTGGTGAGGCAAACTGAAGAACTCTCTACAATTAAAGTTGTACTTATGTATCAGCCAAGTAAGCACAAATAACAATTCCATTCCATTTATATTCAAAGAGATGTTGAGAGGAGTCACTCACCTTTATCCCTGTCCTTAATACATAACTTGTCTAGAAGTACTGTTATACAGGGGGTGACAGATGGTATCTACCATTATCTATTAAGAATTTTGTTGGCAGCATAAAAAAGGATAATTTAATAATGGGCTATGCTTTAGTTTTATTTTTAGAGAAATATAGTTAACCTCATTGATAGTATGAAGTTAGGCTGTTATAACAGAGGCATAGCATGTTCAATGTCAGAAACAAACATTTTTATTAAGAAATATATTCCTCACTAATTCAGACTCCTGAGAAATTCACTGGCATAGTGGCAGGGACTTTCATATTGTTTTGGTGTACTAACAGAATATAGCTTACTAGCATAATGGCTAGTTTTGTTCTGTCAGTATGTAAAACAGAGGAAGCAATAGAGATGGGAAAGTGGGGGAGGGCAACACAGAAGACAGCTCCTTTGGTATTCAGGAGACTAAATAATATAATGAATTAGCTCAAAACCCATGCTTTGCCACAGCATTTAGCTACCTTTAATTTTTGTTTGTTTGTTTTAGGTAGGAAGGTTGTTTTGGTTTTGGAAGATTTAGAAACTCAATTTCTGGTATTTGCTCAAACCCAAACAGATCTGAGTCTTTGCAGAGCCAGTTGTTATAAGAGAGGTTTTGTCTCTGTTTCCTTAATTGTGAGGAGCTAATCTTTGCTGGGGCTGGAACAGCTTCTCTGTAGTATAGCTACTGGATGCAAGCTGTGATTTATCTATATAGCTTCCTTTACTCTCCATTCAGTTCTGAGAGTTTCTACATAGCATTCAGTTGTTTTTTCCTTCTTGTACGTTCTGCTAGCCTCTTCTGAATATGGTCTAAGGACTGGACTCTGTTGTTCTTATAGCAGGAGACCTCCCGTCAACCTGATGCCTTGTTTGCCACCATCTGAAGTGAAGGGGAGGGGGAATTGGGGCATGAACTGACACTGAGCAGACATGTTGATGTCACTTTTGGTAAAAACTGGAAGTGACATCACAGACACTCCAGGATTTGCAAAGAAGCTCTATGGTTTTGTTTCTGATGCACCAGTCCCTGCCCCATGCTTGTTTCCAGGGATTGCCAGCTATAGCATGGGCAAAGGGAAATTTAAAAAAAAATCTACAAGACATTCTGTATATTCTTACACTTAACAATTACCGCAGCATATTTTGGTTTCCTGGTTTAAACAGCACAATCCAAACACAGTTACACCCTTCTAAGTCAGTTGATTTCAATGGACTCTGAAAGGTGTAACTCTGTTTAGGATTTGATTGTAAAAGAGAAAATAATATTAAATTAAGTTTCTTAGCAGCATGGAAGTTATACTGTGTATTATGAGTGAAGTATTTGGTTTTGCCTATGCAGTTGCCATCTTATTGTCTCCTGTTTCTCCATCGTCACTCTTGTCTAAATATTAGAAGGTGAGGTTTACTTGCTTATTCAGAGAACCAGGACATGCTTCTCCAGAAGTGGTCATTTAGCATGGAGACCTGTTTAATTGAAACCACAAATGTGACTAAGTTCCCACTCTGATGTGATCTGACATAAATGATCATAGGGAAAAATTGCCTCTTGCTGATCCCCACTATCTTACATCTCAACTTGCTGCAAGATTGAGGCAAACTGCACCAATTTACTGCTCCCAACTGCATGATAATGGACACTTTGCTGTGCACTCTCCCTTCATTACTGTACAGGTCAGGGCTGTTAACAAGGGGCTCTTGCCACTTTTGACAGATAGTCACTACCAAGATGAATGGCACTAGCCACATGACCACTTAAGACTCTGCTTTCACTTTCCAGCACCTTTAAAGCACTTACTTTTAAAAAGGCTTATTTTTAACTCTTTATTAACTAGGTGGATCAATGGAATTCAGTTGAAGCTGACCTATAATTCTTGTAAAATTTAATTGAACAGAAACCTATAAAATACATCTTCTAATTTGTCACAAGCTGGTAAATAATAGTTTCCCTTACATGGTGGAATTAAAAGAACTATATTATATTTGCAGAGTTTAACCAGGTCTCTCTCATTGCCAGTATTTTTAATATGCTGATAGATCAAGGAGGGTAGCTGTGTTAAATACTGGCAATGAGAAAGACCTGGTTAAACTCTGCAATGCCCCTCCTGCTAGATCCATTAGCATGATGGAGTGATTGGCCCAAGGTCACTCAGTGAGAGTCACAGCAGAGTAGGGATTTGAACTCAGGCCTCTCAGTTCCTACTCCAACATTTCCATGACCCACTCTCTCGCAGTGTCATCTTAAGCAAGGTCTACTCAGAATCCTACTCAGGTCCATTAATGGGGCTTACGCCAACAGAAGTATTCTTAGGCCTGCACTGATAGACTTATAGATTTGCAATGGGTGGCATGCAAAGGATAGCGTGCAGAAAGGATCTGGCTAGCAGAAGTCTAAGAGCAGGCTCTCGGAACAATGAGTATGGAAGAGTTTTGGGTAATATTACTTCACACAGAGATATAGTAATATTACTTCACTTAGATATAGTAACAGAAACTGCTGGCCTTTCCAGCCCAGTTCATGGGAAGGGTTAAGCTGGAAAGGGAATAAGAAGAAAATTATGTGAGTTAGTGCTTGGCAACTGTGCAAGTAGTTGCTTTTTGGTCCTTGACTAACAAAGCAACTACATGGGTGCGGTCACACGTCACATTAAAAGCGGGTGTGTAGCGCTCAAATTTGAACCGCTCAATATTGATTCGATGCAGGGTTGTTCAGACGAGCATCCAAGAATGCTACTCATTCTGTTGTTGAGCATTCAGACATCCAATACTATCATACTCTTTTCTTGGAGCATGCGTGATCAGATGGTGATTTCTGGGAGGGGGGGGGGTCCATTGAACATGCGGCCTACTGTTTGGAGTTGGGAAATCAAACGTTGCTTCAGAGGCAGGGGGGAAGGGGGAAAGTTTCCGGAATTAACGTTGCCGATTCAAACCAAGGAACTGCCAGGAATTACTTTCCTAGAAATTGGCAGTGACAACGATATCTGGAAATCCTCCACATTGAAAAAAAAGATTTTTTCCCTATTCTGAATACTGGGATAATGTCCCCCCCCCTGAACATATGAAGCTGCCTTATACTGAATCAGACCTTTGGTCCATCAAAGTCAGTATTGTCTTCTCAGACTGGCAGCGGCTCTCCAGCGTCTCAAGCTGAGGCTTTTTCACACCTATTTGCCTGGACCCTTTTTTGGAAATGCCGGGGATTGAACCTGGGACCTTCTGCTTCCCAAGCAGATGCTCTACCACTGAGCCACTGTCCCTTCCTCTGATCCTGTGTTGATTGGAGAAGTAGAAGCGTCACCTCAGATTCCCGGATGATCTGGCAATGCGCATGTCTGCTGAGGCTTTTTTTAAAAAAAAAAAAGGTGGGAGGGGCGGTAAACATTCCAAGGGGTAGTATCGCACGTGAGCTGTCCAAACAGGAAAAAGCTGATCGTGTGCTGCTTTTTTGATAAAGAGCTGGACTTTCTGTGCTGTCAAGTTAATGCGGCACTGATCTGCAGCAAGTCGGAATGACCCTTGATGATGCTCGATTGCCAGATGTGGATGTGTGGACGAACATATTTAATCCATCAGTGAGACAGAGCTGTGTCGTCACTAATGGTACGTGTGACTGCACCCCATGAGTAGTTTCCCCATTCCCTCACTTTCCAGTTTAATTTTAATTAGGCCAACCATTCTAATTGCAACTGGAAAGTGAAGAAGTTGCTGCCACACTTATGGAAAGCCAGGACCAATTACTTTAAAAAATTCAAACCCAGGTAATAAGAAGAACACAAGAAAAGCACTGCTGGTTCAGATCAGTTGTCCATCTAATCCAGCATCCTGTTTTACACAGTAGCCAAGGAATTTCTCTGCAGGGGCAACAACAGGGCACAGAGGTGGAGACTTCTTCTGATATTGCCTCCTGGCACTGGGATTCAGAAGCTGACTGCTTCTGAATGTGGAGGTTCCCCTCAGTCACCATGGCTAGCTGCCACTAATCTATCTAATATCATTTTAACCATCACTTCCTCTGGCAGCAAATTCCACGTTTTGATCACTCTCTGTGTAAAGAAGTATTTCCTTCTCCCTTTCCATTGCCTATGTTTGGGCAGACTGGGATATCCCAACGTCTCTTTCCCCCAGAATGTGAGGATCGTTAGTGTAAGAGTACAAATAGGCACTGATAATTAAATCCTGAATGGTAGTTTTTTTAAGACTGGAAATTTGGGATTTCAGACCCATCAGCCACGTTCTCAAACCCCAGTTACTTGTGGGTAAGTTCAGTTTCAATTGGACTTCAGACCTGATTTTGGGACTGAGAATGTTTTGGTCACCCTCACTGATGGTGTACATTGGGAGAAGAATTGGAGGAGGGGGAAGTTGTGTCAGTTAATTCTCCTGGTCATCTCAACAGAGTTTGATACAATCAACTGTGGCATATTCTGGGACCATTTTCAGGGTTAGAATTCAGTAGTACTACTTTGCAGTGGCTCAGATTCTTCCTGCTGGGTAAATTACAGAAGGCAGTGATGGGAGACTGTTGTTCCTCTCCATGGAATTTATCCAATGTTGTTTTTCACGGTTTGAGACTCCCATGGTGTTTAGGTTCTACATGAAAGCAATTGGAGAGACTGAGGATATGGGATACACTGTCACTGTTTTCATTTTCTTCTAAGTCAAATGAAGCTGTGAAAGTCTTGAATAGGTGTCTGGAATGACAAGGGACTGGATGGAGGGGAATAAACTGAAGATTATTCAAAAGAAAACAAATCTTCTCTGTGTAATCTAATGACTGGAAACCACTGAAATCCATAAGGAAAGGAAAGGTCCCCTGTGCAAGCACCAGTCATTTTTGACTCTGGGGTGACATCACATCACAATGTTTTCATGGCAGACATTTTAATGGGGTGGTTTGCCATTGCCTTCCCCAGTCATCTACACTTACCCCCAGCAAGCTGGGTACCTCAGAAGGATGGAAGGCTGAATCAACCTTGACCCGGCTACCTGAATCCAATTTCTGCCGAAATCAAACTCAGGTCATGAGCGAGAGTTCAGACTGCAGTACTGCAGCTTTACCACTCTGCACCATGGGGCTCTTGAAATCCATAAACATAAGCACAATTTCAACAGGAAGGAAGTTTAAAAATAATGAATAGGGCATGGCTTCCAGTCCTGAAAAAGACAAAATGCCCTTCAGCTTACAACAGCACTACAGATAAGATTAGAATCTTTATAGCCAATCCATATACAAAAGACCCCCCTCAGGTAAGCTCCTCCATTAGCATATCACAGCCCAGTAAGTTCTCACAAGATAATGACTCAGCCCTTCCCCACCTGCCTGAGTAGATATGAATTACCTGCCTACCAACTTCTTCTCAATTTGACCCAGAGAGAACTCCAGTTTTCTGGGTTACACCTTTGAGGATGCCAGTCACAGTTGCTGGCGAAATATCAGGTCCCATAATGCCAAGACCATGGCCATACAGCCTGGAAAATCTACAACAACCATTGGATTCTGGCCGTGAAAACTTTTAACATATTTATTGTTTTGTTTTAATGTACTGTTATGTGCTCTGGTCTGCAGATCCTGTGCCCTTCTTGGTATTTCTCCACATCTGGAGAGGTTATTTTTATAGTCTCGGGGTAGCCCACCATCACCACCTGTTCATTGTGTAGAACTGCCCACTGGGAGAGTCAGGACCAGGGCTATTTTTGTAGCAGGAACTCCTTTGCATTTTAGGTCACACATCCCTGATGCAGCCAATCCTCCCAGAGCTTATACTGCTCATATTACAGGGCCTACTGTAAGCTCTTGGAGGATTGGCTATATCAGTGGGGTGTGGCCTAATATGCAAAAGAGTTCCTGCTACAAAAAAAGCCCTGGAACTAAGCAGTGGAGTCTTGTGAGCAAAAATTCTACTTTGTGAGCTATTGCATTAAAGTTGTGAGTTACTGCATAAATTAGTTTGCTCTGGGGCCATTTTTCCTGAGATAAGACAAAAATTTGTGAGTTGGAGGCTAGAAAACTGTGAGCTAGGTCACACTAACTCAGCTTAGAAGGAACTCTAAGACTCCCAGTTTTTCTTCCCAGTTCAGGGCTCCCAGTTTTCCTTCCTAGTTCTGAGGCCTTGCCTCTGTGTCTTCCACTGCCCATCACCTGATCACCACGGATATAGTTTATGGTCATGTGCACCCCTAGAGGAATAGCCACTTGACAACTGCTTTCCTTCCTCCTGGCATTTCTTTTAAAATAGTGTATTCAAGATGATGGAGGTCTATATGGTACAGAGAACCCTTGCCAGGATCCAAAGATATAAAGTATTTATTAAAAAGAAATAGCACCAGATTGAGCAAGGGATACAAAATAAATAGGTAAAACAAATCCTCTGTCCCTCTCTCTATACATGCCCTATCAGATGTTAAACTATAGGACAGACCCCTTTAGTTTAGGTAGTTACATATCCCTACAAAGTTTGTTACCTTGAAGCACCCTCTAGCTGTTTAGGCCAGCTCATAGTAAAAAATGGCTGTCTTCCTAAAGGAGAGTTCTGCCTTTTCTCATGGCTTCAGAACCCAAGCAAAAGGGCTCTTTCCCATTGCAAAGTTTTATCATATCTCTTTCTCCACCCACTGACCAGGTCATACCAGGTCAAAGAGGCTTTTCCTGGACATCTCTAGAATTCTCCCTCTTGAAGTTTTTCTAGCCTTAATCCCTCCAAGTCTCTGTTCCCTGCTTGGAGAACAGCCTGACCCACCCAATGCCCCTCCTGCTAGATCTATTAGCATTTGTATGAAGGTGAGCTGTTTGGAAAGAAATTACACTGACTTCCTCCTTCCCAGTCTGTTCTCTGCCCAGAGGGGAAAAAACTGTTAACATGCAAAGTGGAGGCTTTGCTCATCTCAAATCTCCCCAGGAAAACACATTTCTTGGCATGATACTTACAGTACTTTTAGTATAGAAAAATATAGAAAACTGGCAGGTAAATAAATATTGGTCCACTTTATTGGACATTTCTACATTTACTAGGGTTGCCAGGTCTGATTCAAGAAATATCTGGGGACTTTGGGGGTGGAGCCAGGAGACTTTGTGGGATAGAGCCAGGAGCAAGGATGTAACAAGCATGATTGAACTCCAAAGGGAGTTCTGGCCATCACATTTAAAGGGCTTTTTGAATGCTTTCCCTCCATTTGAAAATAACGAAGGAAGTATTTGTTTTGGAGTATATGTGGCTGGTACAAGTGATTTGTTATTTCAAGTGCAGTTTATGTTACAAGCTAGTACATTTGATAGAAAAATATATTTAAAAAGTAAAGCATGAATATGAAGTGTATAAGTATTATATGCAGTGTTTTCTTGTGTATTGACCTAACTGGGGATTGGCAACCCTAATTATTTACGTAGCCCATACTAGACATGCCATCTTTTTAAAAGGCCTCTTTTTAGTATATGCAATAAGTGATCAGATGTTGCAGTTTTGCCTTCTTTACCTTCAACTGTATAGTAAATGATTATGATTTATAACAAAAGCAATGATTAATTATGAGCTATGCTTTCCACTCAAATTAAATAATACAATCCTAAACAGCATTGGTGTGGTAGAAAGTGCTGTTGAGTCACAGTTAACTTACAGCTGACCCTGTTGGGTTTCCAAGGCAAGAGACATTCAGAGATGGTTTGCCATTACTGCCTCTGTGTCATGACTCTGGTATCCCTTGGAGGTCTTCCGCTGTATATATACTAGCCAGGGCCAACCCTGCTTAGCTTCAAGATATGACAAGATCAGGCTAGCCAGGGCTTATCCAGGTCAGGGTAAACAGGGTTACACGCTTCTAAGTTCACTGTAGTCAATGAAAGGCAGATTTGCTCGGGACTGCATTGTAAATGTGGCAAAAAACTTTAGAGCTTCTCAAAATGGTCATTCAGAACATTCACTAATATAGAATATAATATTCACTCAGTTGTTTGCATAATAGGAAGTATTTGCTTCAAAGCCGAAACTTATTTTATGTGGTTTACTAATTACCTACTCAATGAAAATCCATCTTTTTATTCCTAATAACGAATTTCAAAGAGCTTAATGTATGACTACCCTGACTCTGCAACCCTTGGAGTTTATAAAAGAGTGTCAGATAGTTTATATACAATTAATTTTTTGTCTGGATATGTGCTTAATTCTTGATGAGTTACTAAGCTTTCCTCTTGACAAACAGTCGAAGTATGCGGTTAGAACTGTTATTAGATTTACATTGCATTGTCTAATTTGCTTTGCCTCATGAAATTAGATGAATTATTAAACACATAATCTGTTATTCCCTATTAAAATTAATTGATTTTCATGTCATCTTAAAACTAATGAATTGTCTGGGGATATTTTCATAAACTGCATCATGTAACAGGAAGGCCATTTTATTCCCATCCTTTCTGCTAATGATCTTGCTCAGAATGATGCTTTGTCGGCTTTCACAGGAGAGCACAAACATAATTACTTTTACACAAGGTTTTTTTCCCTACTGATTGATTACCACTATACTATTACTAATGTTACAGACATGTTTAATATAGTAAACTTATGAATAAAATATTTTGGTTAATTTCAGAGAAAAATCACAGCAAAATTATTTAGAATTGCTGGGTAACCAGGGCTTTTTTTGTACCAGGAACTTCTTTGCATATTAGCCCACACACTCTTGATGTGGCCAATCCTCCTGGAGCTTATAGTAGGCCCTGTACTAAGAGTCCTGTAAGCTTTTGGAGGATTGGCTGCATTAGGGGATGTGGCCTAATATGCAAAGGAGTTCCTGCTACAAAAAAGCTCTGTGAGTAACTAAATTAAAAATGTATTTGCTGTGTGCTTATGCATTTTGAAAAATACATTCTCTTATGGTCCTGCAAATTACATGCAACAGAGATAGTTTGAGGTTTGCCTGTCTCAAACTAATATATAAATTAAAAATGCTGCAAATTGGATGCTCAGTCACGTGTCCCTTTTCAGAAGCTCATGTACTTCTACATGGAGGCTATTTCCCTCCCATTCCACAGAATATGATGATCTTTGAAATTAACAAGAAAGTTCTCACCATGTGTAATCATCGAATTGGAGCAAGTAAATGCCAAATTTTGTTGACCCCTTTACCAACAGAATTTATTGCTTTAAAGTAATTTTATGAACCATTATTTCTAAAAATTTAACCAGCTTCTATAAACTTAATCTACATGGTGATTGTATAGTACTAAATATTCTGAGGTTAGCCTATTTAAAATTAAGAAATAAATATTAGCTCGCTCTTAAGTAGATTCCCTGCTGGCTTTCTTTATGCAGTTGATATTTTTCCTGTGTCACTGGCATTGTTTGGTACCCAGGATGTCTAACACCTTGAAAACACATTTGTCATAGCCTCTGCTCTTCTTCATGTAACACTATGCAAAACTGCTACTTTCAATATCTCTGCTTGTTGCGTTTACTGAAGTCCATAGCACTATATTTGAATGGTGGCCACTAGAACAGAGAATTGACACAATAGTTCCTTGAGCTTTTGAGAAAGCTCCTAATTTCACCTTTCAGCTAGAATAAAGAGTGTGTAGATCTGAGGCAATCTTATGGTTGCTTCTGGAACATAACTTGCACGGATGTTAGGGTTGCTTCAGGCAACCCAGAAGCAATCGATATCCATGCAAATTAAGCAGTTTGTTCAGTTTATTTTTCACACAGTTTGCTCCTGATCTATACATGTTATTGCTATCTTCAAAAATAATAAAAATAGTTCTATAATTTTTATTATAGTTCTATAAGTCACCAGAAATATATTCATTTAACAGTCGACTGCGGATGGATTACTTGCCTATTTTCCAATTCTCAATGAAATAAATTAATACTAAACATTTAATAGAGCACACTGACATATTCTGGTTTAGTCATGAAACTTCTACACAAGAGAAGTTGAAAAGCAAAGGTGTATTTTATGTTATTGCTACAATCAATTGAAGCAGTGTCTAACAAATATACTCAAATAATAGTTATCATGAAATATTAAATCACTTCTGATGTCCATGCCCCATAATCCCAGCTGATTGCTTTTCTTTCACTTTTCTTTAAACTATGAGTTTGAGGAACAACCTTGCCAAAATTAAGCACCGTTTGAGGAACAACCTTGCCAAAAAAAGCACATGCGTCATTATTTGATCAGGATTTAAAAGCTTAACTTCAGCAGGATCATGCCCCCATATTTAATAGGCATGTGGTTAGCAGCCCCAAACAATTGCCAAATCCAAACATGTAGAAACCCTTTAAAATACCGTGGAGTCAGTTTTTCTCATTCCAGAACAGTTCAGAAATGCCGCCTACAGAAATGGCTGAAATGCCTCCCCCCCTCCCCTTTTATGCTTCATGTTCCTTTGTTAACTTCTACTAGGGTTGCTAGCCTGTGGCTGGGGCTTGGAAATCTGCTTTTACAACTGATTTTCTGCTGGCAGAGATCAGCTCCCTTGGAGAGAATGAATGCTTTGGAGAGTGAACGCAAAGCATTGTACTATGCTGAGGCCTCTCCCTTCCCTAAACCTTTCCCTCTACTGGATCCACACTCAAGTCTCCAGGTATTTTCCAACACAGACCTGGCAACCCCAGGGCTTTTTTTGAGCAAGAACGCATAGGAATGCAGTTCTGGCTGGCTTGGCATCAGGGGGTGTGGCCTAATATACATATGAATCCCTGTTGGACTTTTTCTACCAAAAAACCCCTATATGAAACAATGGTGACATCAGGGTGTGTGGTCTAATATGCAAATGAGTTCCTGCTGGGCTTTTTCTACCAAAAAAGCCCTGGGCAACCCTAACTTCTACCCACATAGGTACTCTGGATCTATTGTCAGAGTGTCTTTATATCACAGCCTCATACAAAACACACACAATCATTTTGTTTATCAACTATTCCTGTCACCAAAAAATTAATCAAGCCAGTGTTATCACCTAACTTATCTTATTTTAGGGGGTCATGATGAAGGAACATATTTAGACACATCCTGAATCTCAATGGAGCACATCCTTGTGGTTCAATTAGATGTTCCTCAATGATAGTAGTGGATATTCCTTAAAGGTGTTTCCAGTGAATATTTAGAAGTGAAGCTCATTTCTCACTGCTCATCCTTTGATTCTCCGGCACGATGTAGCTAATTTATTTCTTCAGGTTCAGGCACACAGCTAGGCAATTCACCAGTGGTCCATAATTAGTAACAGCCACAAGGGGAGGGGAAAACAAACTGGATTGAGAACATGGTACTCAGTAGGATTTAGCCTTTTCCTCATGCTATTTCCCCAATGTAAATTGCTCCTCACTCAATAGGGAAAACATACAAGAATCATATGTTTTCCTTATTGAGGCAATTTTTTTTCTGGGGTGATTTAAATCCTGAAATCAGCAGGATAAAAGATTTAAAATCCCCCTTTCAGTGCCAGGATCCTGGACCAATTAAAACCCTTCTACAGCTGCTATTAATAGAAATTTAAAGGGATCAGAAATCTGATTCCTATCTGCCAATCTCATCAAGTTGAACTAAGTTGCACTCTAAGATTTTTAGCTAGCCACATCCATTTTAAGCCTTTGATTTGGTTAATAACTTAGGGAAGACTTTTAAGTGAGTAACATGGCTGGATAAGGACAGTCTTGTGGTATATAAAGGCTGTATTCCCAAATACAAAGACTTGTTCCTAAGATGAACTGT
The DNA here is from genome assembly GCF_032191835.1 of Heteronotia binoei. Taxonomy (NCBI): domain Eukaryota; kingdom Metazoa; phylum Chordata; class Lepidosauria; order Squamata; family Gekkonidae; genus Heteronotia; species Heteronotia binoei. The sequence goes on along the minus strand of NC_083232.1, from coordinate 53,379,869 downwards.
ATTACAGAAATATAAAAAAAATTCCAATTGAAAAGCAAGATGTCAATATTTAAAGTAAATAAATTGATATATAATATCTCAAACAAATATAATGGTTTCGATCCTATAAAATATAAGCACAAATAGTATCCACAGATGCAGTTCTTTCCTTCCCTACAGCAACCACCCAAGAAGACCTCCAAAAAGATGATGCTGAAGGGTACAGCACACATGTGGACAAAAACTATGTGGCCTGGGGTACTACAATCAGGAGGGGGAGTCAGGATGGGCAAAAGGAAATACTACTTTATACAGAGAGTGATTAAAATGTGGAATTTGCTGCAGAGGATATAGTGATGGCCACAGGAATAAACAGCTTTAAAAGAAGATTAGATAGATTCATGGAGGATAAGTCTATCAGTGGCTACTAGCCATGGTGACTGAGGGGAACCTCCACATTCAGAGGCACTAATCCTCTGAATTCCAAAGCAAGGAGGCAACATCAAGGGGAGGCCTCAGCCTCAATGCCCCGTTGTTGGCCATCCAGAGGAGCTGATTGGCCACTGTGTGAGACAGGATGCTGGACTTGATGAACTATTCGTCTGATCCAGCAGGGCTCTTCTTATGTTCTTATGTTCTATTTTGCCAATGGAATTACTTAAGTTAGCAGTTGACATAAGAGGAAGGGGAAAGCAATTTTGCCCAGTTTCCCATACTCGAGTCTCAGCAGTTCCCACAGGCTGCGTAGCTATCTGATCGCACAGGTTGCCCTGTCACCATTATCAGCATTTTGTAAGTTTCCAGGGGCCATGGGAGAGGTAAAAGGGTATGGTAGCAAAATATCATCTCATGACAATGCTAGAACTCATACTTTATAAGATATAAACAAATGAGTATTTAAAATGTGTCCATTCGGTTGCAGAAAAATTCTGATTTCATTCTACAAGTGCTTTTCATCACCTTCATAAGCTCTGCACATTCCTTTTAAGTCAGTTCTGGACAACTCTATTTAGTCAGTTTATTATTCCACCCTTTTACATTTAAAAAGAGTACTCACCTTAGTTACCATAAAGGTGGTTTACTATAACACATGTGGCTCTTTCACACTTGGCTGGTGGCTTGGAGAATACATTTAAAGTTAAAGTTGCTTTCTTTCCATCTCTCCATCTTCCTTCCTTCCTTCCCTCCCTCCCGCAAACATCTGACATTCATGTCTTGTGGCTCTCATACATCTGATGTTTATTCTATGTGACTCTTACATTAAGAAAGTTTGGCCACCCCTGCTATAACACAATTAAAATACAATGCTATAAAAACAGGAATAAATTAATCCATAAAACCATAATTAAAAGCAGCAGGTCCAAAAAGCTGATGAAACTATAAAATTGTGTATAATAAAGCAGCTGAATAAAATGTAAAAACAGCATAAAATAAAACTGTTAGAACAGTCTAAAATCTTTAGTAAGTCTCCACTTGACCTAAGAATGAACTAAGAATCAAAATCTAAAAGGCCTTCTGAAAAGTTAAGCTTATTAATTCTACTGGAAAGTCAATAAGCAAGGGAATTGCTCAGTTTGTATGCCAGTTCCCAGAGCAGGATCTCATTGACTCAAACACCTTGAACTGAGTTCAAAAACAAATTTGGAGTCAATGTAGTTGATATAGCATTTGTGATACCAGTACACACAAACATCCAGATGTCAACATCATTGCCAATGCATACTGCATTAACTGAAGTTTCTGGACTTCTGAGTGGGCTTCTCCTGTAGTCCTATTTGAATGTTATAAGGAATGCCCCATTTGAATGTTACAAGGAATGTCTGGTTGTGGCAGGGCCACTTTCCCCATAAATACTTGCAATGGGTGAACCAGCCTTAGCTAAAGTTGCCAGGCCTGGGCTGGGAAATACCTGGAGATTTGCGGGGTGGAGGCTGAGGAAGGTGGGGTTTTTGGAGGAGAGGGACTTCAGTGAGATATAGTACTGTGGAGTTTGTCTTCTAGAGCAGTCATTTTCTCCAGGTGAATTGATCTCTGTCACCTGGAGATAAGTTTTAATCCCAGGAGATCCCCACCTTCCACCTGGAAGTTGACAATCATAGCCTTAGCTAATAAAAGGCACTACTGGCCACTTCTGTCATTGGCTAATCCAGAGATAGTGATGGATCAAAAAACACTCCCAAGCAGAAAGCTTTATCTTTCAGTGGCATTACAACCCCAAATAGAACAGACTGTATGCCAACTTGTGGATTCTTTCCAGTATACAGCACTTCCATGCTATTGGAATTAAGTTTGTGTTTTCAGCCTCATTAGCTTTTCATGGAATACAGACCTTGATTTGAATGTCCTCTAAAGCTGACTGGGCACCATCAGCTACATGAGGCAGCCAGTGGGAAGGCCTGATAATCCCCCAAATTTTACTGTTTGCATCTGGTTAGAGGAGAAGTTTAGGACTGGCTTAAGCCCCTAATATAAATATATACACTTAAGTAGTACTGAGAGGTAAATTCTTAATAACAATCAACATCATCTTAAAAATTAGTCATTTAAAAATTTAAGAATTATCCACTTCCATTCAGCTTTGTGTTGTATCTCATTGTAATTACCATGATTTATTACAGGATGGGAGATCTTGAAGAAAATAAAGATGTTGCAGAGAGCATTAACACTGAATTGCAACAAGAGGCTGATAACCCTGAAGGAAATAGGAAGGGATACTCCTGAGGAAGCTTATTGACAAAATAAGCCTATATCCGGGCGCTCATTGAATGGACCTTTCTTGTAATATTATAATGTACAAAAGATCATATGATTCTTAAAAAAGGTTTTACTAAACATCGTTAGCCAGTACAACACAGTGTTTGTTTCTCGTATTGCCTGAAATGTGAACTGTGATCCCAGTTTGTTGGTTTTCCTACTTGCCAGGCACAGCCAAAGCAGGGAGCACCTAGTATGCAATGCTATGCAGATCTGGTGCAACACTTGTTGGTGGGTAACAAGTTGTACAGCCTCACTTTATGCAGCAAGACAGAAAGTCCTGTCATTTTGGAGCAGAAACAATGAATTCCAGTTGTGCACAAATCTCACTGTAAACAAAACTGACATCCTAATTAATCTTGGGGCAAAGTGAATCAAATATATATTGCAAAAGCATTTAAATCCACAATTTTAAGGGATGATACACACAGGGCTTTTTTTGAGCAGGAACACAGTCTTGGCTGGCTTGGCATCAGGGTGTGTGGCTGAATATGCAAATTAGTTCCTGCTGGGCTTTTTCTACAAAAGAAGCTCTGGATACAAGTAATGATTGAGATCCAGAAAGCTCCTTTAGATGAGCCAAAATTATGTTCAATGGAAGTTTTTCTTTGAACATGTGACATTCCTTTTTACTTGCAAGTCCAGAGAATAAGGTACTAACTCAGATTCCACAAAGAGGCTCTGGAACGTCATGCCACTGCATTCCCCCAGAGAAAAAGCCCTGGTTCTAACTAACAGACAGAACTAAAGGGCAGAGAACTCCACTCCATGTAGGACGGGGTCTGGAGATCTCCCACTTTTACAACTGATTTCCAGCTTGCAGAGATCAGCTTCCCTGGAGAAAATGGCTGCTTTGAAGGGTGGACTCTATGGCACTATACCATCCTGAGGCCCCTCCCCTCCCCAAATTCTGCCCTCTTCTGGATTCACTCCCAAAGTCTCCAGGTATTTTAAGAAGAAGACTGCATATTTATGTCCCGTCCTTCTCTCTGAATAAGAGACTCAGAGTGGCTTACAATCTCCTATATCTTCTCCCTGCACAACAGACACCCTGTGAGGTGGGTGGGGCTGAGAGGGCTCTCACAGCAACTGCTCTTTCAAGGACAACTCCTGTGAGAGCTATGGCTAACCCAAGGCCATTCCAGCAGCTGTAAATGGAGGAGTGGGGATTCAAACTCAGTTCTCCCAGATAAGAGTCCGCACACTTAACCACTACACCAAACTGGCTCTCAACACAGACCTGGAAATTCCACTGATCAGACTAAACTAACACAAATGTGCGGGGCACAGACTGTTCCATTCTAAAGTTTATAATAAATATATGACAGAACAGAAAACACTGACACCCTCCCCCACCCTGTCATATGACAATCTGAATTCAGAAATCCACTCAGTTTCAAAAGCAGTTTGTCACATGATATGGAGGGAGGTGTTTAATCTCAATCAGAGTCCCAAAGCTGCCTTTGGATCCTGATCAGTGAGTTGAAACATCTGATAATCGATGAAGGCCACTGGCATACTGTAGATAGTGAAGTCTATGTCAAAGGAACCTCTGAACTGATCTTCCACTCTGAACTGATCTCCCAACTGATCTGCTCCTTCCTGCAAGTGCTACCAGCACTCAAAGGCGTTCAAGTAGCAAGTGTGTGAATGGCACCCCTCCTAGGCACTCCTATCATTCAAGTGTTTGTTTGGACTCATAAATTATAATGGCGGCTAGGAGCAGCAGCTGCTTCCCCACCACTCTTTGCAATGGTAGCAAGAAAAGCAGTGGAGGACTGGTTCTCTTTGGCATACGCACCTTCCTCTGCTGCCTGGGAAGAGCAGAACTCACTAATCGTATTGTGTATCAAGGGGGGATGGCAGGCATAATCCCAAGGAGAGGACAATCTCACCACTATTGCCACTATCTAATCTAAAATTTTTCTAATTGTAAGAGATGTAACCTTTTTTGATTATTAGGATAGTGCAGCTAAGAAAGTTCTTTACTATTCTTTCAAAGAAGGAGTTTTCCTCAAATACTGTAATGATGATGCATTATTACCTGCTCTTGCATTTGAAATTATTAAATGATTAAGACAATATCTAGGTTTTTCAGGATGGTTTGAGTTTAGTATGAGATTTCATCAAACTGTATAAGATGTAACCTTTTATCATTAATAGAGTATCACAACCAAGAAAATGTTTATCTATTCTTTTAAAGAGAGAACTCACTGGCAGCATTTGTACCAGGAAGTCTCACAGTTTTGAAATCCCCCTTTCATTCCTACTTCCCCTTCCCCTACCAATGCACGCTGCAATGCTACAGTGCAGTTCAGCATGGAAATGAAAGGGGAAAAGTCCTTAAAAGGGCTAGGTGCAGGGCCGGCCCTAGGGTGTGCCCCAGGCAGACCCGCTGCCCTCCTCTGCAGTGCTGCACCCCGCTACCCACATGGCAAAGTAGGGTGGGGAGGGTACCTGGGAAGGGAGGCGAAGGCATGCAAACCATCCAGTCAGCTGGCTTTGCTCTGACTTTGCTCTCTTCCAGTTGGAAAGCCTAATTTGCCAAGCGGCAGGGGTGGCCATGGCTAGGTGTGGGGAGGTAAAGAGCTTAGCTCCATCTCCCTTTCTGTAGTGTCAACCAGTGCTTTTTTGGTAGCAGTAACTCCTTTGCATATTAGGCCACACAGCTCTGATGTAGCCAATCCTCCTAGATCTTACAGTAGGCCCTGTAAGAAGAGCTCTGTAAGCTCTTAGAGGATAGGCTACATCAGGGAGGTGTGGCCTAATATGCAAAAAAGTTCCTGCTACAAAAAAAGTCCTGGTGTCAACTAAGGGGATACATGCATGGACAGACTTCTGTTGTCCCTTTTGAACTGGATTGTGATGATAGTTTAATTGCTCTTTTTTTGGAGGAGGGGGATAAGTAACAAGTAACTGTTTAGGTTTTTCAGATGAGGATGTTCATTCATTCAGCACTGGCACAACAACGGAGCAATCCTGTTCCAACTGTTTCATCTGCTTTATTACTGAGAATTATTGAAATTTATTATTAGGGCAATTCAGGAAATGGCAAGATGGGGTTGGATTCGCAGTTTGGGAAGATTGCTGCATTGTAACTTTCAGAGTACCCAAAAAGAGTTAATAGGAAATGAAAAGGATGGAAGGCTTATTGGAGAATCTCAACTGTAATGGGAGCCTGGTGTGAAGGGCTAAAATGTAGAGATTCAGTTATTTTATTTACATTATTCATAGTCCACCTTTCTCATTGAGACTTGGTGGATTATACAATGTAAATCAGCACAATCAATCGAGTAAGACATCTGTGAAGTGAAGTAACAGGACTAGGATTACAAAAATCTGAAAGCAAAGCATAAATGTTAGACATGAGGTATTAAAAATGTCAAAAGGCCAAACTACATAGGTAGGATAACAATGTACTGAGAGCAAAATAATATATATGGCAAATAGATAATATATTCTATACACAGTAGTATAGCTCATAGTTCTTTATCTAATAATCACCTTAAACCATCCCGTCATCACAGAACCCTACTGGTTTATAAAAATGCCCTGCTAAAAAATTCTGTTTTACGTAGTTTGCAGGTCGCCAATTCATGGGAATTTTCTTGATCTTCTCAGGCAGGCCATTCCACAAAGAGGGGCCACAACAGAAGAATGCACGTGTATTGGTAGTTGTTGATCTCGCTGGTTTGCAGGGTCATGGTGGAGCTATCATTCAAGTAACTGCCATCAAAAAATTCTGTGATGCTTAGATTACCAGGTGTATGTAAGGTTGTCTTGAAAGTCTGTCTGTTGCCTTTGTTTTGTTTTATGTTCTGCCAAAGTCTGGCAAAGCAATTCATCTAGAATAAAAACAATATGACATATTATGAATCTACAGCAAAATGAAGCATGGAAGCTAAAAAGAAATATAAAACCATGACAGGAGGTCCAGATTTTCAAACTGAGACCACCTCCATTATACAGAGACAATTACAGGCATGACAAGTAATTTGAACATATGTATTTGAATAACACACTTTTCTGAGAGGTGCTGTGAATGGTCAACCAATCTATGCCAAAGTGCCAGTTCACTGTACCGTTTCTTGTTTTTTTGTTAAAAAGGGAGGCCCTTACACAGGAAATTTAATCCGTTTATTTGGAGCAAAGGTATTTTTTCTTGGTTTCTAATAGCTGAATACCACCCCACCTGTGTGTATAATACAACCAGTTTATCAGGAAGAAGCACTGTAGCACATAAAGATTTATTCCAACCAATGTGGAACGAAAATTGGCCACCTGCATATATATGAGGGTTAAACTGGGAAGAAGAGGAGAAATGCTCATTTCAGTAGTGATCATAAACAATATATAATGGAAAACAAGGATAAAACTTTAACACCTTACAGATGTAAAAAATATGGACTTATCAGTTGTACTGAATTGCAACCCCCTACAATATGGTTGTACACACCCAGCTGCATAAGCTTGCAAAGAGAACAAAGCCTGCTATAAATATTCCAAGAAGCCAATAAAAAAAACTCAGAGTGGTTAGTTCTCCAGTGTAATGGGCCACTATAAAAGCTTTTATTGTTAAGAGAGTTACTTTACTAAGAGCTGTATGAAGAAAGCTGAATGAATGTGAAAAATTGCATGCAATAACCTGAGCCGAAAGATGATTATCAACCCTTGAGTTCTGTGCTTTTAAGTGAGTGGGTATGCTGTTAGAAGATTGCTGTTGTAGTTAAAGAAAAGCTTGTTTTGTACTTCTCTCCCTCCTCCAGGAGTCCAGAAAGCCGACGTATGCTTTCCCTTTCCTTTTGTACATTCTTACTGAATATCACTTGTAAAGGGCCTGATACTGCAGTTCTGCCTTCTCTAAACCTTTACACATTTATTGTGAATGCTATTTTTGGTAATATCTGGGGCTCAAGCTTTTTCTATCAGAAAAAAAGAAGCCACCACTATTGTCTTTTTATATAGCACTCTGAGGGCTTAACTAAAAATTACCCACAAACGTGTAGCAAAACCTGTACAAATTTGATAGAGAACAGCTACTGAGGGAGTGATGTGGAGAAGATCTGAACTCTTTTGGCAGTGCTAAACACTTTGTCTAGCTGTTGCTTCCCTCCCTCCCCCTTCCAGATGTCTGTTTACCCGCACAGACGTGCATATGAAAGACTTCTGGAGGGGAGGGCAGAGGGAGGGATGGCTTGCAGCAAAAAAAGTGGCAGGAAGGGAAAGTGTTAAGTTCTCTTGATTCCCACCTATGGTTACCAGACGCTCCCTGATCACTGGTGGGGGATAGGGGGGTAGGGTTACTGTCTCCAGGTTGGAAAATTCTTGAAGCTTTGGGGATGGAGTCTTGAGGAGGACAGGGACCTCAGTGGGGTACAATGCTATAGAGCCCATCATTTAAAGGAACCATTTTCTCATGGGGAACTAATCTCTGTTGTCTGGAGATGAACTGTAAAACCAGGAGATCCCCAGGTCCCACCTGGAGGCTGGCATCTCTAAACCCCACAATTTTCCTGCTCTGTACTGCTCCCTTGCAAACTGGATTTTCTCTAATGAAAGAGGTCACCCAAATTTTAGTTACTGAAAACATTTTTTATCTGCTCTAATATTCTTGAGGCACTTTCAAAAACTAAGGCCGTTTTCGCACTCACGTTTTACTGGCGCCACGACCATCCTGACGCCGGCGAATCTGCATGGCTTTCGCACCAGAAGCTCCGGCGCTCCCAGAAGCGCCGGCTACTTCCGTCGCTAAGCCAGCGCAAACGGAAATCGCAAAGATGCAGGAAAACGTTTGCGCTGGCTTAGCGACGGAAAGCGCCGGCGCTTCTAGGAGCGCCGGCGCTTCTGTTGCGAAATCCATGCAGATTCGCCGGCGTCAGGAGGGTCGTGGCGCCAGTAAAACGTGAGTGCGAAAACACCCAATGAAATAACAACCAGCCATATAAATATAATTGTCATGGAGTTTTTAAGGTAAAAACCAACAGTTTGAATTTCACAGATATGAATTGACATCTTGTGAAACTCTTTCAGTGCTGGTGTGTGCCTGCAAAATCATCCTCATCAACACACAATCTTATGGCTGCATTCGGAACCAACTATACCTTCCAAACATTCTCCAAAGGCAAGCTGAAAAGAAAGTCCCTGGCAATAGTCAAACCTTATTTGCATACCTAACTCTAACTTTATTCTTTTATTTACATACATTAGTGCAAAACATTTAGTCCTATTCTTAATTTCCAAAGCACTGTAACTATTCTAGGATTGTCTCAAAACATCTTCAGAAGAAGGTAAGTACCAAAGACAGGATTTGTAATAGTGCAGTCCTAAACAGTTATATCTGAGCCCACCGAAGCCAACTCTAAGATGGCACTATAGGTACACTCAATAAATAAATTCTGCTGAGTTGATGTTAAACTATTTATTGTTACATCATGTTGAAGTATATTTAATTTTGATTCATATAAAAATTATAGCAAGCTATCACATTTAACAGGTTTAATTTTTAATATACCTGTAATGAGGGTTCAGTCTGATCCACACTTATTTGGAAGTAAACATTACTGAACTCAGTGGGATTTTCTTCCAAGTATAGTTATTTATGTAACCTTTTTATTAGCTTCACTCAGAGCAGTAAAGCTCTCAAAGTATATATGTATGGCACTGTCTATGCCACCTCTATTATTATTTTTGAAATACTGAAAAATTATAAATCATTTCTAATTTAATTCATCTTCTTTAAATTTTAGTAAGTGAGCAATTCTAATTATCCCAGCTATCCCTTGCTTCTTCCAGTGCTGGGTGATTCAAATTCTAGCAGCCATTAACAGCCATTTTCTTTTCTCAATTTAATTTCTCAAGATTTCCCACAATTACTACCGTAGCACTGGATCTAAAGGAGTTATGATAGCAGTAATTTTCATTGTTTTTACTCCAATATAACTGTATGTGTAGAAAGGACTCAGCTGAATTTATGAATTGCATTTAAAACACTGATTATAACCAGAGAAAGTCAATGTTATTCCCACAATGGGAAAACCAGTGCCAGCGCTATTACTTGTCTAAGGCCTGTTACTTCCCTGAAGTCAACAAGCATGTGGTAAACACATTTGTGATCCATTGTATTCAGCAAGGCTCTGCGTTACAGTCACATTTGCTCCAGTTTTACAGGCAGAGATTCTCACCTGAGGGATCTACAACAAACCTTTTTGAGATTGGACTACTGTAATGCCCTCTACAGGGGGCTGCCCTTTTCCCGAATCTGGAAACTACAGCTGGTGCAGAATGTGGCAGCCGGGCTGTAGTTATTGGGGTAGTTATTGGGGTTCTCCATGTGGGAGCACATACAGCCGGGGCTGCGGGAGCTGCACTGGCTGCCAGTGGTATACTGGATTCACTACAAGATGCTGGTTATTATCTTTAAAGCCGTATATGGCTGAGGACCTGCCTACCTTAGGGACCATCTCTCCCCATATGTTCCCCAGAGGGAACTTAGATCTGGAACACAAAATTTACTCTTGATCCCCGGGCCAAGGGAGGCAAGACTAAAAACAACTAGGGAAAGAGTCTTCTCAATTGTTGCCCCCCACGGGTGGAACCAATTGCTGAAGAGGTCAGAACCTTGCGGGACTTTGCCCAGTTCCACAAGGCCGCAAGACTATTATTTCAGTTAGCTTTCAACTGAAATTGCCGAAATACTAGCTCTAAGGATGCCTAAGAATACTAAATGCGATCTGTAACTAACTGGTAATTAGCACCAAATTGTTTAAATTGTTTTAACTGTTTTAATTGATGTTTGATTTAACTGTTTTATTGTGACGTCACTGCATGTTGTGAACCACCCTGAGCCTGCTTTGGCGGGGAGGGCGGGATGTAAATAGAATAAAGTAAACTAACTAAACTAAACTAAAGAATCCAGCTGATGAAGTCAGGAAACAAAGCCAGAATGGTATCTAGAGAAAAGGTACCCTAAAATGACAATAATAGAACACCACTAGTGGCCACATACAACTCTCAACTTAAATAGTTAAACACACCATCAATGGGTAGGAGCAGACAAACTGATTGCTGTGGTGGACTCCTGGCTTTTAAAAAGCCAGTCCTGTTTGAGAAACATCACGACAATCAGATGGTGCTGGCAACAAAGGGTGTTTTTACATTCAGTTTTGATCCAGAGTTATTGAGTTTTCAAATTGCCTGCCACTGTTCTGCTTTAATTATTTCCTTTTACATTTGTGGATTTGCTCTGCTCATTTTGTGGAGCTAAACTTCTGTATTGCAGCTAATGCACAGACTGCTGCTGTCAGTTACAGGAACTGCAGATATATGGTTCTGAGACATCACATTTTTTCCTGAAGCCTGATTGCTACATTCTGCAGATCTTTCCAATGTTCACAGTTACTTTATTATTCCATTATGTGGATTATTGTGAGCAAAAAATTAAACTTTGTGAACTACAGTATGAGCTCTGATTAGGGCAACCAGAAAATCAGTGCTTAGTATAGGGGTGTATAATCGTGTCAGAACTATACAAATGTAAATTTAGGGAAGTAACAAGATGAGGCAAGCAAGCAATAAGATGTAAAAATTTCAAGTACTGTCAATTCTCGTGCAAATTGGTGGCACCTTGTGGCTTTTGGACGAACAGGGAGTGGGGTCTGAAAATACAGAGGAAAACTTCTACAACCATTCATTTGATACACCTTTTGAGAAATGTCTGGATCAAAACTACTTTCAAGAAAAACAAGGTAACAGCGGAGTTGGCACCCATTTCACCCAAACAAATGTAGATATTTCGGGAAGCAACGCTGCAAGACAGTTGTGAGCACGTTCTGTAGTGTAAAAGGTGAGTTTCCAATGTGAAGATAGAGAGCAACAAACTGTCAGTGTAAAAACACCCAAAGTCACAGTCTCATGAGGTCAGAATGGACCATACACATGCTGAGAGGAGCATTCACATCACTCCAGTGCTTCCATGGTGCACTCGGGCTAATCACATGGCCGGAAACATGGCCGGAAACATGCCACAGAAGTGCTGCAACAACTTTTCCACTGGGGAGTTCCTAGTGGCTCTTTAATCTGTTCCTAGGCTGTCCTATGATGAGGTAAGGATAAGTGGACCATGGGGGACAGATGTACATGTGTGATCACACACATTAAATCCAGGAGTGAGGGTGGCTATGCAGGCCAAAAATTTAATTGCAACAAATGACTTACAACCTCTATTGGACAGTGCCAGCTCTCTTTCTCAAGTACTGGGGAGGAAATCTTTCTGTGCACACAGACAACCCTCCAATCTCAAACAATTCCTCACTCATATTAATGCAACATCTCTTTTGAACACGGACACTGGTACCAGATTTCGCAATAAACCCAAATGCCAACTTTGCTGCCACATACACCCAGACAACACAATCACTGGACATAACAGCATCAACTGTACCATCTCAGGCTCATCTTCTGACACTGTTTATGACAGGGGTGGTCAATGGTAGCTCTCCAGATGTTTTTTGCCTACAACTCCCATCAGCCCCAGCTAGCATGGCCAATGGCAGGGGCTGATGGGAGTTGTAGGCAAAAAACATCTGGAGAGCTACCATTGGTCACCCCTGGTATATGACATTAAATGTCAACAGTGCCCTTCAGTTCTCTATATAGGGCAAACAGGTCAAACCCTACACCATAGGATAAATGGATACAAATCTGACATTAAAAAACACAAGACTGATAAACCTGTAGGACAACACTTCAACCTTCCAGAGGGTTGTTTTATTGTAAAATAAATTCAAGAACAGAATGGAAGGAAAAATTGCTGTATTACAGATTATTACAAAACTTAGAACAAACAGGGATATTGTTTTTAAATCTAATTTTATTTATTTATTAAATTCATGGATCACCCAACCTCTGCTACTACAGGGCTCTGGGTAATTTACAATATTATTAGAACATTACAATAAAACATCATTAAAATACATTTCAGGACATAAGAACAGATGGGAAGTGATAATTTTATCCAAATTGCAGACTGTTGACTACTTCACAGGTGGTTGGGAGGGAGAAGGTAGCAAGCACGAAGGAACCAGACAGGGTGCCAGTTTAGGATGAGACCATTGCTGTCCTCAATCAAAGGCGCAGTGGAACATTTCTGCCTTATTTTGCCCTGTGGAATTGCATAATAATTGCATCATTACATATGGTAAACCCATTCTCACCAAAGACAGCTATGCATCCACTGTATTCTAATGTATTTCTTTTTGTATTAATACATTGTAATGCTATGTGTGGAGAAACACCATCTTAGTCAATGTTGGTGCTTCATTGGGAGGGATCATTAAACTACTAAAGTAGGCTTTGGCCTAGCCTCCCTCCAACCCCTCCTCCCTTCCAGAGTTAAACCAGCACCTCTAGGGGGAAAACCTCCTAGAAGGGCAGGAAGTTCTTTTGTTCTTTTTTTTTTTAGTTAGGCAGGAAACAGTCAGTCCGCAGCTGGCGCTGGAGGAGGAAGGTTGGTAGCCTGGGCTCCTGCCTGTGGGGGTGGCCCCAAGGCAGTCATTCACAAGGTAGGGCCAGTTTACACCAGGGATGAGCAGATGCGTTTAAATCTACCTTTTATTTGCCCTTCTTGTTGCTGATCAGGTGCTGTGCTAAACTTTTATATGTAACTGTTTGGTTTTTTTTTTATTTTTATTCTCTTTCTCTTCTTATTAAACATTTTTTTTCTTTGTTTTGAATGCTGGCAGTCAAACTCTATACCACATAGATCCCGACCGCTTAGACCACGCTGCTTTATGAAGGGGGCCCCGGGGAAGGGGGAAGGCATGCAGTTGGATAAGGTGCCAATCCTCCAGGGGTTCCCCAAAGAAGTGCTGTGGTCTCTGTGATACCCAAGTACAGGGTGGCAGAGGACCTTGAGGCCCGGCCTCATAGCTGAAGAGGGGGATTGGGAGTCCTGTTCCTCTCAATCTGAACCCCTAGACTGAGCAGGTGGTGGCAGCGAGCCCAAGTGGCCGGAGGAGAAATAGCTCCCTCCAGGAGTTGGAGACTCAGCAGGGAGTTGACGGGACCAGGTCTGAAGGCAGAATCGGGCCGGTTCCATCACACTATGCAACATATCAGAGTAGATCTCTGACAGAACAGAACACCTCTAAGAAAAAGATGTTCTTTATTTAACCTATTATTGAGAAGAGATCAGTGGCGCATAACAGACTCTAAATTTATTACTCTCTAAAATTAAGAAATCTATGACAGACTCTCACAATCAAGAACACATCAATCTCCAATTCTAAAATATGTCATTGTGATGCTATCCCCCCCGCCAGGAGAATCTTAACAGGTGACACATGACACAGCAGGGTCAGATGATTGCTCTTAACACTTCATAATTAAGAAGGATACATTTACACATCTTTTGCCAATTCTGACATCTTTATTTGCCTCACTGTTTCCTCCTGGAATTAAAGCTTAGCAATGATGACCTTATAAACATAGTTGGTTATTCCTGCTTACATCTGTTATAACATTTCATTATATTGTATACTTGTACGCTACTGTTCAACCTCTGACTTATATGTATGGATTGATAAGTTTCATTCCAGTTTGTCTGAGGAAGTGTGCCTGCCCACAAAAGCTCACATCCTGAGCTTTTGTTGGTCTTAAAGATGCCATTGGACTCCAGCTTTGTTCTATTGCTTCAGACCAACACGGCTACCCACTTTGACCTATGAATTATCTTGATCTTGGTTGCCAGTGACATAGTCTGGTATAAAACAATTTATTGTACTGTAATCTATTGTAATCACACTCATCATTTGTTATTAAAGATTAATACATATACATTACATTTTCTCCACCCTCCTCCCCTTTTGATGACCCCCGGCAGTGTATTAATTAAATTGTTAAAAAGGTAAAACTCTATCTATTAAAGAATCTTACTTCAAAATAATTAAATTGCTTAAAAGAAATGAAAAAAAAAGAAAAATGTAATCAAATAAATCTGTTAAAGAATCTTCTCGAAAAAAAACATCTTAAAGCAAAAAGAGAAAAAGGAAGAAAAGCCATATGTTATAACTATAATCCATCTTCATAGTAGTCCTTTAATCATTGTAAAAACAACAACAAAAAAACAACAAAAAAGTTCCCATAGTCTTGCTTTTTTACTATAATCCATTTAACTTTCTTTTAAAGTTTAATCATTGTCAAAGATTGCCAAGTGTCCCTTAATATTCCATTGTTTTTCAACATAATTTTGAAATTTTCTCCACTCATTTTTAAACTTCTCTAAATCCATGTGGAGGGCATTCTTGTAAGATTGTCCATTTCACTCCAATGCATAACTTTTAAAGTCCATTCCCACTTTTCTGTTATTTTGTCTTGCTTCCACATCTGCACATATAATGTCCGAGCAGCTGAAAGCTTATACCAAAGTATTGTTCTATTTTGTTTCGGAAATTTATCCATTTGTAACCCCAACAGAAAAATGCCTGGTGCCTTCTTGATATTATAACCCAAAGTTTTCGAAATCTCTTGCTGAATCATTTGCCAAAATTGTTTCGCCTTTTCACAGGTCCACCACATATGGTAGAAAGATCCTTCTTTACCTTTCTTTACATTTCCAACATCTATTCAACACCTGATTGTTCATTTTTGCTAGTTTCTTAGGTGTCATATACCACCTATATAACATTTTAAAACAATTTTCTTTAATATTGTAACATGTCGATATTTTCATAGAGTTCTTCCATAAGTACTCCCATGATTCCATCTGTATTTCCTTATTTATGTTTATCGCCCACTTTATCATTTGAGATTTAACTACTTCATCTTCCGTAGACCATTTCAATAATAATTTATAAGTTCTTTAAATCAATTTTTCATTTTTGCCAAACAGCATTCTTTCCAATTCTGTTTGTTCTTGTCTCATTCCATCATTCTTAATGTCCTGTTCAAGCAAACTCTTGATTTGTTGCAATTGAAACCAATTATATTTATATTGTAATTCAGCTGTTATATTCTTCAGCCGATTTTAATTCCACCTTTCCTCCATGTATTTTTAAAAGTTGTTTATATGATAACCGCTTCTCTTCTTTAATGTCTGAGTATAATTTTATTACATCTGTAGGCACAATCCAAAGCGGTTTCCTCCCGTCTCCATATCTTTTATATTTTGACCACGTATTCAACAGGTTGCTTCTTATATAATGATGCGGAAAAAAACTATCCATCTTATTTTTCCCATAGTACGTATAAGCATGCCAACCAAAAATATTTCCATGACCTTCTAATGCTAGTAATTTTCTGTTTAGTAATGTCATCTATTCCTTAATCCACACCAGGCATACTGCATCATGATACAACTTTAAATTAGGCAATTGAAATCCTTTCGTTTTCATTTCATTTTTCATTTTATTTAGTTTATATCCCACCAAGGCGGCTCAGGGTGGCTCACAACACAGAAGTTCTATCATAGGATTAAGTTTAAAATACTTCAATTTACAACATTTAAACAATAAAACAGTAAAACAAAGCCATTTACCAAAGTACCATACTACAGCCTTCTATTCAAAATTTTCAAGTACTGATCAGTTGAATGCCAACCGGAAGAGGACTGTCTTACAGGCCCTGCGGAACTACCCAAAGTCCCCGCAGGGCCCTCACCTCTTCCGGTAGCTGGTTCCACCAGAAAGGGGCTGTGATTGAAAAGGCTCTGTCTCTGGTCGACTTAAGTCGGGCCTCCCTTTGGCCTGGGGATTGCAAGCAGGTTTTGAGAACTCGATCTTAGCACTCTCTGGGGAACATGTGGGGAGAGATGGTCCCTAAGGTAGGCAGGTCCTAGGCCATATAGGGCTTTAAAGGTAATAACCAGCACCTTGTACTGAACTCGGTATATTATTGGCAGCCAGTGCAGTCCCCGGAGCCCCGGCTGGATGTGCTCCCATCTAGGAAGCCCTAATAGCAGCCGGGCAGCGGCATTCTGCACTAGCTGCAACTTCCGGGTTTGGCACAGGGGCAGCCCCATGTAGAGGGCATTACAGTAGTCCAACCTCGAGGTGACTGTTGTGTGGATCACTGTTGCCAGATTGTCATGCTCCAGGAAAGGGGCCAACTGCCTCGCCTGCCTAAGATGAAAGAATGCGGACTTGGCAGTGGCTGCTATTTGAGCCTCCATTGTCAAGGAAGGCTCCAATAGTACCCCCAAGCTCCTGACCTTGTGCGCCATTGTCAGTGGCGCACTGTCAAAGGCTGGTAAGGGGATTTCCCTTCCCGGGCCATGACGACCCAGGCAAAGGACCTCTGTCTTGGCTGGGTTTAGCTTCAATCCACTCAGTCTGAGCCATTTAGCCTCGGATTGCAGCGTGGGATGTTGGAGAGGGGTTGGCGATCTGGCTGGTGTACCGTCTGCCTAACGCACCAGCCAGCGCCTTACCATCCCTGATGGAGGCGGTGGCGGGCTGGGCGTTGGAATACCCAGGGCTTATGGTCCTGGGTGATTTCAATGTCCACGCCGATGATGCGGCCTCCAGTCAGGCGATGGGTCTAGTGTCTTCCATGGCGGCACTAGGGCTTTCTCAATTTGTTACGACTCCTACGAACCAAGCAGGGCACATGTTAGACCTGATCTTTGCGTCTGGGATTTTGGCGAACGATATCATGGCAGAAATGATGCCATGGTTGGATCACCTAGCCCTCAAGGCCCGTATGGAGACACCGCCTCAACCCTGTATGGGCGGAGAGCCTATTTCGGCTCACCTGCGGAGCCTGATGGACCCGGAACGGTTCCAAATGGCCCTACAGGTTCCTTGGCCCCCCTGGCAATTCCTTTGATGACCTGGTTGAGACCTGACAAAACCAGCTATCCAGGGCTATCAACGAGATCGCACCTCGACGCCCTCTGCGCCCTCGTGTGAGGCTGGCTCCATGGTACACCTGGTAGCTACGACAGCTGAAACAAGGGCTCAGTCAGCTAGAGAGGCAGTGGTGGAATACTCGTGACGAGAACATCCTATAGAATGTTTATGAAGTCTTATGAGATGGCAGTCAAGGCTGCAAAGAAAGACTACTTTGCAGCCAGGATTGCGTCTGCAAATTTGCGCCCAGCACAATTATTTAGAATAATTGGAAACCTTATTACACTGCCTCAAGGCAGACCAAATGTGAAAGAATTAGAGATAGGCTGTGAGGCTTTTGCGAAATTTTTTGCAGATAAGATCACGTCGCTCCGCCAGGACCTGCCTATCACGTTGGATACAGTACATGAACTTGAGGCTCCGTGCCTGTCTTCTGATTTAGTTCTGGATCACTTTGACACACTCAGCCTGGAGGAAGTTGACAGAATTCTCTCAACTGCATGCCCAACAACTTGTGATTTGGACCCTTGCCCTTCCTGGCTGATTAAATCTTGCCAGAGGGAGCTTATATGTCCTTTACGGGACATCATAAATAGATCCCTCTCGAAGGGGTGTTTTCCAACATCCTTGAAAGAGGCCATGGTCCGTCCCCTCCTGAAAAAGAGTACAGCAGACCCGGCCGAATTGGCAAATTACTGACCGGTCTCTAATTTACCGTTTTTAGGTAAAATTATAGAGAGGGCAGTGGCGTTGCAGTTGCAGTGTTTCCTGGATTATGCTTTCATCCTTGACCCCTGCCAGTCCGGCTTTTGCCTGGGTCATGGGACGGAGACAGTGCTGGTCGCCTTAGTAGATGACCTCCAGCGGCATCTGGATCGAGGTGGCGTGGCAGTGCTGATGTTGCTAGATCGGTCGGCCACATTTGATATGGTCGACCATCAGTTACTGACCCGCCACCTCGGTGACATAGGGTTTAGGGGGTCGGCCCTACAATGGCTTTCCTCCTTCCTCAAGGGACGGGGACAAAGGGTGGCAGTTGGGGGTGAGCTGTCCAGCAGCGCACACTAGATTGTGGGGTGCCGCAGGGAGCGGTTCTCTCCCCGATGTTATTTAACATCAACATGCGCCCCCTTGCCCAGATTGCCCGGAGGTATGGGCTTGGGTGCCATCAATATGCAGATGACATCCAGCTCTATCTGCTAATGGATAGCCGGCCTGACTGCGTCCCAGGGAATCTGGACCTGGCATTGCAGGCTGTGGCAGGTTGGCTTAGGCTGAAGTTGAACCCGATGAAGACAGAGGTCCTTTACATGGGTCGCGGCACTCTGGGAGGAGAAATTCCTCTCCCAGTTTTTGACGGTGTGCCGCTGAAAGCGGCGCACCAAGTCAGGAGCTTGGGAGTTCTACTGGAGCCTTCATTATCAATGGAGGCCCAGATAGCAGCCACTGCCAAGTTGGCGTTTTTTCATCTGAAGTGGGCAAGGCAGTTGGCCCCCTTCCTAGAGCGTCGGGACCTAGCAACATTGATCCATGCAACCATGCTTCAAAATTCCCTTTGATTTCTTGGAGCTTGGGGAACAGATCTCTTGTTCTTCCTTTTTTGTTGTTCTCTTCTATTTCTTTACATGGTTTTTATAAGAGTTCCCAGTCTCTACATACAAGTAACTGGAACACTCTATTTAGACTACTGATCCTATCTCTGTCTCCTTTTATTTTTGCTTCTTATCTATCTTTAGCAATTTTAAGAGTATCTGTCATGAGTCTGCCAGGGCTCAGTGACACTGATGACTCCTCAGGGAAAGAGGATTTCTCAGGAGAAGAGGAGCCCTCAGTAGCCAGCCTTCCACTAACAAAAGCTGACCAGCAGGAAAATCAGCTGCAAGCTTGTCAGGATTCACAGCCAACAGCAGGTGCAGAGCCACCAACACCCACAAACAGATGAAACACAGTTGGCTATTCCCAGCCCACCACTATCACTTACACCCTTAGAATGCTGCAGACAAAGACTGAGAACAAAGCTACAGACAAAACAGCAAAGTGCACGCCTCATGAACACATGAAACTGCCCTATATTGAATCAGACCCTTGGTCCATCAAAGTCAGTTTTGTCTACTCAGACTTGCAGTGGCTCTCCAGTTTTTATCAGGCAGAGATTTTCACATCACCTCCTACTTGATCTTTTTCAACTGGAGATGCTGGGGACTGAAAGTGGGACCTTTCTGCATGCCATGTAGATGCTCTGTCACAGGCCCTCCATAGCCCCCTGGCCCGACACCAGCTACATGTTGATAATGAAGATGAGTAGTTGCAGGATTGCTTCTGAGTAACTGGTTGTAAGCAATAAGGCATGGGGCTATAAAACCAACAAGAGAAGCTGCTAGGCATGGACACAATAGACTCTGCCTTGCCTGCCTTTTGAATCTCTGACCTTGGACTGAAAGTCTCTGCTTTGCCTGACTTCTGGCACCTGATACTCAGAGCCTGCAAGCCAGTACAATATCATTGAGTATCCACTTAGGGTTTTCATTTATTTTGGCTACAGGAGTAGTCTTTGCACATTCTTCCTTGACAATATCTCTGGTTTCAACCCATTGTTCTTTCATTTCCCATTTACTTGAACTTTATAATGCAGAATTTTCTTTACATAGTTTTCAAACTCTTCAGGAATGTTGTTTAAATTTTTAAAAGGTTTTTTCACACTCTGAATGTTTCTGTGTGTTTGTTCCAGGTTTATTCTAATCTTCTATATTAACCTTGCATGGTCTGCACCACAATCAGCTCCTAGTCTTGTTTTAGTAGACAGAATAGCATCTCCATCTCTGCATCTGATTCTGTGATCTATTTGATTTCTGTATTGGCCATCTGGTGATGTCCACATATCCAATTGTCTGTTTGGTTTGCTTGAAACATGTATTGGCAATAAACAATTTGTGGTCTTCATGTAATTCTATGTTGCTCTCTGGCTTCATTCTGTGCTCCTAGTCCACATTTTCTGACAATATTTTATTCTATTTGTTCCTACTTGTGCACTCTAGTCACCTATGGGTACCAGCACATCTTGTTTAGATGTATGATTAGTTTCTTTCTGTATACTTGCAATTTGGACCTCTTTAGCATCTGTAGTTGGGGTGCAAACTTACATGATGGATATATCAATAGGCTTTGTATTATAGGCTTTTATTGCTTGTATTACACCTCACCTCATTCTTAAAGCAACTCCATTTCTTCTGTTTGTCATTTTCTGTATAACTCTGATAACTCTGGCTGAAAATGTTCTATTTCTCATTTTACAATTTCAAGCTTATTTTGACTCATACTTCTCATGTTTTATGTTCCTATTACATGTATTTAACAGATCTGGGCTTTCCTTTTACATCTATTCACATCAACAATTGAACATCCTTTCAGCTTGAATCTAGGTGCATCATTAAGAATAACACTAGTTGTAGTTGTCCTCTGCTCTTTCCCAATAGCTGATTGAGTGCTATCCAACCTGGGAGGCCTGTCTTGCAGCACTATATCGTTTTCATTTTGGATTGTCTTATGATGGGGTTTTCAAGATATGCGATAAGAAATGGTTTACCATTGTTGCCTTCTGTGCAATACTAACAAGGGTTAGCTGAAGTGTTAAACATTGCACATGCAACACCTATCTTCTCTTTGTCTAACTTTCTCCTTCATGGAATGTTGTTAAGCTTTTGGGAATGAGCCATGAGGGGGAGGAAAACAGAATGAGCACCAGCATTAGCTTTTGTAATCAGATGTTTCCCTATTCAGTTCTATAACAGGTATACAAGACAGGTTGGGCAAATATCATTTTAATAGCAGAAGGTGATTGCACAGTCATAGATGCATACTGCAGTCAAGTTCTGTTTAGACTTGTAGAAAAGCTTGAATATCACAACTCTGCAAATTGTCTCTGACCCACACCCCTTAATTGCTAGACATTACTCAACAGAAAGGCAAATAAAAATTGGAAATTCCATTTTCCTATACAGATCTTTCCAGTTTCCATCACAGCCTGCTTGCTGTTTTGTAGCTACACTACAAGAACCATATGTAGAACCTTTCAGGATCAGAACAGTGATCCATCTAGTCCAATATCCAGCCTCACAAAGGAGCAAACTAGTTATTCTGGAGGGCCAGCAAACAGGAAGAGAGGCCAAGACTTTCCTCCAATGTTGACCCCTAGCACTGGCTTGCTGCCTCTGATCATATATGTACCCTTTAATCACCATGGCTAGTAGTCACTGATGGACTTATCCTCCATGAATTTGTCTGACCTTTTCTAGCTATCTAGGCTAGTGGCCATCACTACACCCTTTGGAAGTAAATTCCACATTTTAATAACAGATTGAATAAAGAAGCACTTCCTTTTGACTGTTCCTAACCAACAGTTTGCATGATGGGTTCTTTCTAATGCAGCCACTTACAGATGATGCCAACTGTTGTTCAGAAAACCAGAATTGCTGCTATTGTAGCAAAAAGTTACAACGGTAAAAGCAAATTTGCCTTTGTAGAACTTGTAGATTGTTGATGCTCAGACCTGTGGTCATGCACTTAATTTCAAACATTTCATGTAGCTCAGTAGTAGTGATGGGAAGGCAGTCACAGGCTTTCTCCTCCATAAGGCTGGTGGCAATGTCTGAGCAACAAGCCAATCCTCCTCCCAAATCTGGAGATATGGTGTGATTGCATGGCTTGTGACCTGCAAGATGAAGCCTTGCAGACTATCTGCAAAAGTCCATGGACTCTAAGTTAATGGCTCTGTTTAGGACTGCATTGTGATTTATTTTATTTTATTTTATTTATATCCCGCCGTACCCCACTGAAGCGGGCTCAGGGTGGCTCTTATGCTGAACCCTGAACAGCCACTGCAGCCTCTGAAGAAGATCTTGGGCTTATTCTTGGAGCATCCCAACATGAACAGAGTGCATCCTAAAAAGTGTTTATACCAACCAATCTCTCATATTAGATGCATGGGTCACAGCTGAAACATAGTCTCTATCAGGGGTGTCAAACATGTGGCCTGAGGGCCAGATCAGGCCCCCAAAGGGCTCCTATCAGGCCCTTGAGCAACTCACTGTCTGCTTCCTTCTCTCTTTCTTGCTTCCTTGTGCATCATAGCTTGCCAGGCTTGCTCAATTGCACAGGAGTTACAGAGCAAAACCTCTATTATCTCTACTACCTGACATTACAGTTTATGATGCACAGGACCTGGCTCCACAAGGTCTCATTTATGCCAGATCTGGCCCTCATAACAAATGAATTCAACACCCCTGCTCTACATATTTCTTATTGTATTCTTTGTCTTTCTTCAAGGCCCCAAGGAAGTGGTAAGCACTGAGTTCTTCATGTTTGCATAAAAGCATACAACTGCTTTAATTGAAGCCGAAGAAAAGTATTTATTCATAAAGTAAAGATTTTCTCAAAACACATCCTAGAACTGACAGTTATCATTGTAATCTCTACAAAATGAGGCACATTATGTGGACATAAGGTTGCTTGGTACTGTACAGTTTGAGGCAGTTATCTAGCAAATATACTGGTAGTCTATTTCAAATCAGCACACAGCCCTGCAGAACTTAGAAATGTGCTACTTTTTTAGATTTATCTGGCAATATATTAGAGAGAAAGGAAAGAAAAGCCTTTATTTAAAAACACACACACACCAGGAGACAATAAAGGAGAAATAATAGTGTGGCTACAAGAATTTCATAACAGGATCATGTTTCTTTCCAGTGTCAGTGTATTTTCATTCCACACACAGTTGTACACAGGGATCGTTTTGTAGAAAAAGAGGTGTCGGAGCTCATTAGCACAACTCAGTTGCATACATGACACCCCCTATCATCACCTGAAATGTTTCAGAAGACAAAACCCACCACTCAGGCTCCAAATATTTCCCAACTCAGAGCTGGTAAGCCTACCTGAAAAAAAAATCTGGTTTTTTAAACTGGATTCTCTAATCTTTATAGTAAAGAACATATAGACTAGAGGAAATGCCTGGAGTGTCAGCATCAATGCTATGTTCCATCCTGTTTTCTTATGCTCTTTGAATGATCAACGTTGGGGTATTCAAAGAGGCTAGAGAGCAAAGGACAAGCCTACCCAACCCAGAAACTTCATACTGTCTGCCAGGACATTTTTTGTAGAAAAAGCCCAGCAGGAACTCATTTGCATATTAGGCTATGCCCCCTGATGACACCATTGTTTTGCAAGGGCTTTTTGTAGAAAAAGCCTAGCAGGAACTCATTTGCATATTAGGCCACACCCCCTGTTAACAAGCCAGCCAGAACTGTGTTCCTGTACATTCCTGCTCAAAAAAAGCCCTGCTGTCTGCCAGTCACAGGAGCTGTTGCTGTATGTTACTTCACATACTGTCTGAAGAGGGTTCCAGTTCCCAGCCTCACAAGTCTTAGGCACTCCTGGTTCAAATCCTGACATTGTAGAAGAAGAAGAACTTGGATTTACATCCTGCCCTGTACTCTGAATCTCAAAGCAGTCACAATTTCCTTTACCCTGGGACAGAAGGCCCTGGGGCCCGGGAGTGAGCTCTGCGTGATCCGGTACCAGGTCCCAACCCTGCAATTGGGAAACGCCACACTCCGGATTTGAACTACAGAGAAAGCCTGCACAAGGAGACCTGCCCCCCGCCCCAGCTTGGCAGACCTGATCCTGGGCCTATTTCCTCGGCAGGAAGTCCACCGGGGGTGCTCATCAAGTAAGTTGCCCTGGGCCTGCAGCCAAGAATAGTAAAACTTGAATCAGCAGACCTAGATGAAGATTTACACAATTTCTTATGGATAAAGAAATTACCAAAATGAACATAACCAAGAAAGTAGTTTGTTTTGATCTTAGAAGTCTTAGAGAAGGACTTTTGAGAATATGGTTTACACCAGGGGTGACCAAACTGTGACTCAGGAGTCGCATGTGGCTCTTTCACACATATTGTGTGGCTCTCAAAGTCCTCACTGCCCCGTCAGCTGGCTTGGTGAAGGCATTTGCCTCTTTAAATCACTTCACTTCACTTCACCAAGCCAAGCCAGCCAATGACTTGGAGAATGAATTTAAAGTTAAAGTTGCTTTCTTTCCACCTCCCTCCTGCCATCTATTGGCTTCCTTTCCACCTTTCCTTCCTTCCTGTCTTGTGGCTCTCAAACATCTGATGTTTATTCTGTGTGGCTTTTACGTTAAGCTAGTTTGGCCACCCCTGGTTTACACACTGGAATGTATTGAGTCCTCCAAACTCTCTGCTTATGTCCCAAATAGAGGCTCATTATGACAAGAAGAATGCGAGGAATAAAAGTGGTTTTCTAATGTATGGCAGTATACTAAATGCCCAGGGGAAACTCAAATTCCGGCAAGATATTAGAGATGAAGGAATTAATATTAAATGGTTGTTATATCACCACTCAGCTTCAAGATTAAAGATTATCAACCCAGAAGGTGGAGTTATGATTGAGTTCAAACAGCTGATTACAAAACAAAAAAATTCTATTACAATGGATATATAAGTTATTACTTCAATTAGAAACAAAAGAAGAACACGTAAAGAAAATGTATGATTTAAGGGATGTAGAATTCAGAGAACAAATGCCAATGTACCAATGGGAATTGTTATGGGGAAAAGAAATTAAGTTCACAGCCATGAGTTAAGAGAGAACTGGTAAAAAAATATTCTTCAGATGATATATAACTCCAAAGGATACTGAGAAAGTAGATACAAATTACAAAGGAAAAAGCTGCAAATGCCAAGATATAGATGGAACCTTTTACCACATGTAGTGGACTTGTAAAAAAAGCAAAAAAGATATTGGAAGGAAATGCATGGAAAAATGCAGAACATATTAAAATTTAAATTTTCTGTGGAAGCTAAGTAGCTATTAGAAATATTGCTCAATAAATTATCAGATATTCAAATATATAGTGATAGCGGCAAGAATCATCTATGCTGCAAAAATGAAATCAGACATCTGTTCAAGCTTAGAAAAATGGGAAAATAAACTTGCCATTTATGCAGTAATGGCAAAATTATTTGAGAAATAGTTCAGTTTTGAAATTTGCACAGAGATGGAGTGTTTATTATGCAAGTAGGAAGTAAATTTAGAATGAGAAATAAATATTGTATATAAATGTATTGCTATGCATACAAATTGTAATATAATGCAGAAATAGGATGAAAACAGGTTTTGAATATAAATGTATGAATAAGTGGTTTTTGAACAGTTAAATTTTATTATAGACTCATTACAATTACTACCTGTTCCAACAGGTAGGTGTATCATAATAACAAATCAAAAACAACAAAACTTAAAGATATCTCATATGTTATTTTCCTTCTTCTTCTATATCTTGATTTTTCCTTCTACTCTAAAAAAAAATCCATAAAGAATAAATTCTAACTATATATCTCAGTCCCTGGAGACCTTAAAATTTAAGGTCAAGAAGAAACTTTTTCTTCTTCACCTGGACTGAATTAAACAAGGAGGGATATTACCCAGGTGTTCTCACCAGCTGTCCTCACCCAGCCCTTAATTCTGAAAGAAAAATCAATAAATATAAATTATAAGTTTCTTCAGCTTTTCCCTTTTCTTGTTGCTTCAATTTCTTTTAAATAGAGTCCATATTTTCTTCCAGATTGACATGAACTTTCTCAGTACATGCACGGGTTGTCCTTGAAGGGACGAGAGGAGAGCATTCCTTTCTCTTATTAACTCTTGATGTAGGAGAGGAGGGAGTTAATTTAGAGAGTAGTATCTTACCCGAGGCTGCTTCATATGCTGTAAACGAAGTGGAGCCTTTTGGGACACATAGTTTGCCTGATTGTAGCCATTTATATTTAATTTTTAAGTCCCGCAATTTGGCAGTTGTGTCCTTAAGGCCTCTTCTGATTCTTAAAAATTCAGGAGGGAGATCCGGAAAGACCTGAATCTTTAACCCCTGGTAATCCAAGCCTCCTCTCTCCCTAGCCTCTGCAAAGACTCTTTGCCTCATTCGATAATCCTTAAACTGCACCACAATATCTCTGGTATAAGACGAATTGTCTTCACATACCATGCCAACACGATATGCTTTTTGAATGAGTGGAAGAACTTTGACCTCCAGGTGCATTACTTCAGCAAGCCAATTTGCCATGAATATATATAAGTCCATTTCAGCTTCCACATCAGATTTAAAACCTCTAAATTTTAGGCACAGCTCTCGGCTACAAAAGTCCACTGTTAAAACCCGTTTCCTCATCCATGCATCTGATGTTGTCTCTTGAGCTTTTTTTAACGCTTCTTGTGCTGTCTGGGTTGCTTGTTTACAAGAATTCTCTAATTCATCCAGACGCTGACACATTGGTTGAAGCATAGAAGTTATGTCCTCTCGTATTTCTTGTCTTAACTTAGACATTGCCTGAGACAATAAATTCACCGTGAGAGGACTTTCTGCAGCTGGTTCCTCATACCTCTCCAGCCTTGTGTGGGAGATGGAAGGCAGTTCCAAGAAATTAGTTAAAGGCTGAAAGCTTTTTTCCTTCTGCTTGATCTTTTTCACCCCTTTCGGAGGCATCTTTCAAAAGTTCAAAAATATAGTTTAAAGGGGTAAAAAAAGATATAACTTTGGAGCCAGCTGGGAGAGCGTTAGGCAAAGGCTCCTGACCGGATATTGGTCAAAGCCACTCCCCCCGAATAAGTGGTTTTTGAACAAAAATATCTGTTATTTTCTGTCATACATATGAAATATATAATAAACTTTCCTTTATGCTTTGGTATATTAAAAGTTTTAGCTAGTATGTAGAAATGAGGAAATATATAGCATAGAATATGTAATAATGCTGAAAAAGAACATAGTTGCAAAATAGATTAATTATGAAATTTGAAATTCAAAATGTTTGAAGTAAGGATCATTGTATCCCATAGAAATTGTCTCAAAAACTAATTGAAGGGGATGTTGAGGAGAAATATTTTCTTTACAGCTGCTGTACTAGAGTGTGTGTGGTGTCTTGAAGCTGTCTTGCCATGTCCTGAAACTTGAATATTAAGCTGGAAGATGCGTCAGTGAAATAGGGACAACTTAGTACTATCCCGTTGCACTAAGGACTCACTGTGCATAGCTGCCCATTGAGGATATTGTGCCTTGCTGCACCTTTGGAGGACTATGTTACAGCATTTCTCTCTAAGATTTATTGTGCTGAGTCCTTTTGAATTTCCTTGTTCTCTATTCTAAATGGGTTTTGTCTCATCATTTGTCATCCTATTTGGTTTATGAGTTAATATGTACAGTATTTGAATTTTTCTGTATTTATTGATTTATTAATTTTTATACCTAAATTATTGAGTTCGCTTTATTTTTGTTATAGTTTGAGGCTGGTATATTACGGAACCTGTGGTTCTCCTACACCCCATCTGGAGATTGGCAACCCTACCTGTCACAATGACTTCCACAGGAAACCATCAGAATCCAGCCACCAAGTGAAAAGCTAGAGCATAGGACAGAAGAAGAAAGAGAGAGATAATTATGATGGATATCATTAAGCATTCTGGGAAGAGAACATTATCTTAATGGATTGCCATGATTTATGAGAATGTTGGCAAGAAAGAAAGAAAGAAAGAAAGAAAGAAAGAAAGAAAGAAAGAAAGAAAGAAAGAAAGAAAGAAAGAAAGAAAGAAAGAAAGAAAGAAAGAAAGAAAGAAAGAAAAGAAAACAGGAGTAAACCGAAGGAAATATCAGTGAAGAAGAAAAGCTTTGTCATATGTTGGGCTACACAGGTCACTTGTTGAGCAACAGTAAAATATTTTGTTCATTATGCCAGTTTATTGAGTTTGGTTGCTGTAAGATTTTCGGCTTCTAATTATGGTGTTTAGAAGACAATGGAGAGAGTTTAAAATAATAAGAAAGCTGCTAGGCTGCTGTGGTCCTACAAAGACAAATGCTGGTTCCCTGTGTATAGCATACATTTAACCTGTCAGCAAGCACAGATTCTTTTTTTTCCAGGTAACAAGCAAAAGGATGCATTTAGTAGCTATCAAGTGAAACATTTTCCTTCCCTGTATTTGAAGGTAATTCCCTTAAGTTAAAATGCTACTTTTTAAAATTTTAAATTAAAGTATGCTCCACTGAAAATGGTTGCTGTTGGCTTCTGTTCTAGTGTGAGTCATTATGATGCAAAGTTAAAGGTTTCTGGAACATAATGAAATTCACACTTACATTCCTCATGCAGTTGCCATGGCCAATTCACTTGAAAATGAGAATTATAGAGAGAGCATTTCCTGGTCTTTGACCCTTTCTGAAGGAGCTTAAAAAGTAGGTTTTATACAGAGGGCTAACCCTCCTTCTTAAGCGAGTCAATACTGTGAGTAATATTAGTGGTCTTAAACACTTCAACAAACTGAAAAGTATTCAAACACATCTTAACACAAAGTTCTAAAAAGTAGTTATTTACCATCAAGGTAAAACAGCCAGCATTGGCACTAATAATAGTGAAAAAGATTATGTAGTAGAATTCTAGCTGTCAGATAAAAGAGGTCATACAGATAACAACCCTCATGAACCTTCCAGGAGAATGTAAGGCCTGAATTAATTAAATAAGCTTATTACATACAAACAACACACTACTCAAAATGAGTGATTGCTTAGATTAATCCTAAATGCTAACAGGATTAGTAAATACTCTTGTTTTTGTTTCATTGTTGGATCAAGCTTATGGCTCTGTAGTAATAATGTCACAAATTGTTACATTCCTCATAGATTTTCCCCAGATGTAATCATATTGAAGTGATAAATGCATAATTTAAAGTTCAGTTCTTTTAAGTCCTATTGATTACAGTAGGAGTTCAGGCACATGTTTAAGACTTCACTGCTATGCACATTTATCTAGTGCAGGAATGTCGAACTCATTTGTTATGAGGGCTGGATCTCACATAAATGAGACCTTGTTGGGCTGGCTGGGCCATGTGTGTACCTATTTAAGATTAGGCAGTAGAGATATAAACTATTTAAAGGACACAGACAAACACGACTACAGATTTTTTTAAAATTAAAATAAAACATGCTTAAAACATTAGCACTTGTTGGTGTTAAAGGTGCTTTCTTTGTGTTTCTCCAGGGATCCAAGGAACTGGGCAAAGGAAGCTCTGGCTCTTTCCTTCCCTCTCCAGGGGACCAGGAGGGGGAGCAGCCTTAAAGAATAGAGAAAATAGAGGTTTTGCTCTGTAGCTTCTGTGCGATTGAACAAACCTTGCAAAGCAAGTTGACATGCAGAAGGAAGCAAGAGAGAGGAAGAAGGAAGCAGACAACAGCCAGTTGCTCAGGGGCCTGATAGCAGCCCTCTGGGGGCCTGATTTGGCCCCTGGGCCACATGTTCGACATCCCTGATCTAGCATAAATCTAATTGAACTCAGTGGGGCTTCCTTCTAAGTAAACATGCATAGGCCATATCTCTTTTAGTCAGTGAAATAAGTAGGATTTAAAGGCCATCTACCTTCTGACATTCTGATCATGGCTTGCCATCCTTCTGGCTCAACTCATAGCTCCAAGCCAAGGTATCCAAGTGTTAGTGAGGGATATAGTTAGAGCACTCATACATTGTGCTACAGCAATTAGCTCACACTGTCTTTGCTATATTAACCATCATGCTAAATTATTCTGTTATCTATTTCTCATATTTTCATTGCACCCTGCTTGTAAGGAGTTCAGGGAAGCATACAAAGAAAGTTCTCAGGAAAAGGGCAAAATATAACTATCTCATCCTCATCCTCCTCTTCTGCTGTATGTTGCTGGGGTGGGGTGGTAGTGAAATGTGTGATTGCTACTATTAAATAGCAAACTATAATATAACAGAATACCTCAGCCAACGACATATCCTTGATGTTGGAAAATAGAAATATAGCTCAAAAATACAGAGGCAGTATTATGCAGACAGAAGTGTCCTGGAAAGCATTTCTCTTGTTTAATCATATTGAAAGCAGAGTTGTGTGGACAGAAGTGATGGAACAGTAGGACTCTTCAGAAATTGGATGACCTGAAATTTGCCAAAGTGAAATGAAATGAAGTGCCTCTCAATTTCGCTTTCTCTATATGCATTACAGATTGATAACCTTTGCAGTACTTACAATGAGGGTGCAGACTAGCACTGTATCTAATAACAAAAAGCCAGACCCCAAGTGTAACCAAAAATGTGCAAAAGCCTGTGAATTTCCAGGTTTGTAGAAAAATCTCAAATTCAACAAAAAAAGAAGAAAAATTCCTCTCTCATCCAACCTTTGTGTTTCCAACTGTGTGTGTATAGAGGTCCGAAAAAGCAAGCTGCTAAAGTCCAGATGGAATTTCATATTGCTGTGGTGGCAGAGGCTCCAAGGAGGGGGTGGGGAGAAGGCAAGCTGGAGCAGGTAGGAGTTGAGGAAGAAGTCAGATCTGATGGCACAGGGAGGAGGGATATGTGATTTTCCCTTTCCTGCAAGTCCTTGTAGGTCTTCATTTTTAACATATATTTGTATACTTGCTATACAGACTCTTTTCCTGTAATCTGCAAAAAGAAAAATAATTTACTGGGAACAGTCTGGAGATTACCCATTCTGATAGGCTTAAGCCTTCTGAGCTCATTGGCCAGGATACCAAGTGCTGCATACAGTAGGTCATGCATATGCAAAGAGTTTTCTCCGTCCTATTGCTGTTCTGTTCTTGTATAGTACCAGCAGGATAGAAAACTTTCTGTAGTGGCACTCATATCTGTGTTGTCTACTAGTAAGATAAGGTTATTTCTTACTCATTTTTTTGGAAAACAGTGTTATGGTTAAGGGTTGATGAATGATTTATATCAATTGATCTTGGAATTGAATGTATCTGCTTTTATTTACCATTGTACTTGGGTAGGGATTTTGGATTTAGTGTTTCAGAACTATCTAATTGATTACCATAGCATATACCAATGTGTAAATTACACAAAAAACAGACCGTTATAAAATATTATAAATAAAATAAGTGTTTATAAAAAGTTATTAAACACTTTCTGAAATAGTTTTGTTTCTAGGCAACACAA
Organism: Heteronotia binoei; assembly: GCF_032191835.1. Taxonomy (NCBI): domain Eukaryota; kingdom Metazoa; phylum Chordata; class Lepidosauria; order Squamata; family Gekkonidae; genus Heteronotia; species Heteronotia binoei. The sequence continues at coordinate 53,348,267 of NC_083232.1, read as the reverse complement.
AACCCTAAAATCCTTGCAGCAAAAAAAACAAGAAAAGCTAACTTTTACGGTTTAAAACATTTATACCTTGTATTAGATGGCAAAATCTTAGAATCCCCAAAACTTGGTTTTTCAAAGGTTAAAGTCATGATGAATTATGATATCCTGAACAAATCAATACATGACTTATTGGAATCACGAAAAATATAGCTGATTTTGATGACCAGGAGACAGTGTCACATATTAACACAAGAATAAGGAAAAATTACCTTTCCCTTTTCTAAAAGACTAGTTATTTAGTATCTGGAACACTGTATCTTTTATTTGGGTGAGTGAAGGAAGACAAATAATTGGTTTATCAGAAACTGGACCTTATTTTTGATGTATTAGAATGACAGAGACAAGGGAACATGAGCCTGCTTTGGTGGGGAGGGCAGGATATAAATTGAAATAAATGAATGAATGAATGAATGAATGAATGAATGAATGAATGAATATACTATCTGAGTACAAACTTTATCAGAATATTCGGATGGCCTATATATCCCCGATCTATAGCCATCTTATGCGGAGGAACACTAAATTTTATTCAGATAAACTTTTAGCTCATAGGAACCCAGAAATTACCTTAAAGGTGGTGAGATTTACTATTCAAGCTATAAGACACTGGGAAAAGTTGTTAGGCAAAAACACTTAATTATTTTACCAATTTTAAGTCATTAGTAGTTTTAGATTTTCTGGGCTGTATGGCCATGGTTCAGGCATTGTGAGACCTGACATTTCACCAGTAACTGTGACTGGCATCCTCAGAGGTATAACCCAGAAAACTGGAGTTCTCTCTGGGTCAAAGTGAGAAGAAGATGGCAGGCAGGTAATGTATATCTACTCAAGAAGGTGGGGGTAGGGCCATATACAAAAGAACCCCCTCAGGAAAACGCCTCCATTAACATGTCACAGACTGGGAAGCTCCTACAAGATAATGACTCAGCCCTATAAGATAATGACTCAGGATGCCAGTCACAGTTGCTGGCAAAACATCAGGTCTCGCAATGCCAAGACCACGGCCATACAGCCTGGAAAATCTACAACTAATGAACTCCAGCCATGAAAGCCTTTGAGAGAGAAAGCTTTCTAAATTTTAAGTCTAAAATTTTAGATTTGGAATATTGGAATTTATATGTCTAGGTTTTAAATTGCATCTGCCTTGAATTGTATATTCTGTTATTTAGTTATATTGCATATTTTGTTATACTATGCCATGTTATCCTACTCAATGGGTCTCTACTCAATGGGTCTCTATCCTACTCAATGCAGTCAATCACAAATTCAGCTTAGGGGGGTTCCTACTTGAGTAATTAATTGGTGTATGACTACCTATTGACTAGATTTGGGAACCTCTGCTCAGCATTCTTCTTTCATTTGAGTATAAAAAGTATTCTGCAGACAAAGGTGGCCTTGTCAAAGGTAAAATACAAATCCCTTTCTTTAAATGAAAATGCTAGGAAAACACAAATGAAGCAATGATCCATATTACTTTCTCTCCCCCACCACCTCAGTATGGACATATGCCATGGACACTCATTTAGCAAATGATGAGAGGTAGAACATGCTTAGGAGACCCACTTTGAGATACAGTCTCCTCCCTTTCCAGTTGAGTTGGGATGGAAGACTCTGGGGTGGTTTATGGTAAATCTGGTTTGTCTCTATGTGATGTGCCAAGACAGTGGTTGTTGATCTGATAGATGACCTCTGACTCTATGTAGATAATGGTAGTTTGGCTTTGCTGATTCTATTAGATCTGTCAGCAGCATTTGATACATTGATGATTTGGTTATGATTAACTACCTAGCTTCCCTGGGGATATGAGGTACTTATAATAGTTTTCCTTATTTCTACAGAGACGTTCACAGAGGGCTGCCATTGGGGATTAGGTCTTCTAGGCATACACTTACTTGACTGTGGTGAGGGCTTGATCTTGTCCCCAGTGTTGAGGTACATATATCTCCTCTAGTGGAGCTTGTCAGGAGGTTTGGTGTTGGATGCCATCAATATGCAGATGACAGTCAGTTCTTCCTTCTATTCCATAAACAGCCTGTCCCCATCTCCCAACTAGGTATTTCAGTGACAGTCTCCCATCTAAGTACTAACCACAGTGGACCCTGCTTAGCTTCTGAGATCTGATGAGACTGGGCTTGCCTGAGCTATCCATGTCAGGGTGGGATTTCCAGTTTTTGATGCTTTTAATATTTTATACTGTTTTTATTGTCCACTTATATTGGTTTTAAATTATGTCATTCTACATTGTTGTTAGCTGTCTTGAGCCATGTTCACTGTGGGAGAGATAGGATATAAATTTGGAAAATGAATAAGTAAATGTACCATGAAACATAGGCCTATTATGCATGGGTGTTTTGCCTCACTTTCACTGTGCATGTCTGTCAGGTTTTGTTTTTTATTCTGCATTGTTTTTCCTCCTGTAAGTGCTCAGTTTGCTTCCTGTTTGCTGTTTTTTCGGGTTTGTTGAGAGTGCTTTTGTGCCAGGTTTTCCCTTCCAAACCAAAGATAATGTGAAAGCATACAGTTTTCCTCAGATTTTTCCTCCCCACCCTTTTTCTAGCCCCTCGTAGGCCACCAAAATGCCCACTTCCACCCATTCTCTACCTTCTGCCATTCCCTCATTGTTTTACATATTTAACAATTTTTTTGCAAGTGATCTGAATCTAGCTGCCCTGCATTTTCAGTTCCTGTGTAATTTAGAGTAGACTGTTTTCATTGACACAAAAGTCTGAGTCCAGTGGCCCCTTTAAGAGCAATGCAGTTTAATTCTGTGCTCCTGACCTGGGTAGTGCAGCCCACCCTCCCTCAGATGGTCCCATTTGCTGCCCTGGCTGCCCCAAGCAGCAGTGAGGAGAGGGAGCACCAGCCTGGCCTGGGAGGTGGCTTGGGAGTGAGTGGAGGCAAGACCACTGTTGGCAGAGGAGGCAGCAATGGCAGGAAGCACAAACACTTGCAGAAACAGGGAAAATGTCTCCTGTCTTAATCATCTCACCATTCATGGCAACATGCAAGAGCCTGCTGCTATTTGTTTAAAATTCAGAAAAACAAATGACTGCAGCAGTTAGAGAGGAGGGGGAATGGAGGGGTAAAGACCCACCGCCTCCCATCACAAACCCATCCAGAAGCAGGGAGTAGTCCAGAGAGCTCTTTCCCTCCCTCAAAATCTCACCCACACCTTGGGAAAGAGAAAGCAACCTGATGGAGGGGGAAGTATTATGGTATTGGGAGAGGGAGCTTTAATGCCCATGCTATTCCAGATGTGTGGCTGCTTCCAGATGAGCCTGGCTGGGCTGCCCTCTCACAGCTTGCAAATGCCAGTGTTAGTAGGTTCTACCATGCATTGTGTACACTCAACATGCTTCCCCATATTAGATCATGTGACTCCCATTTTTTCACAGTGGCCAATAATACAGCAAACAATTCCCTAGTGCAATATGGAAAATGGGGCTTCCCAGCTGCTTGCAGAAAAAGTCTGTTCAATTTTAACACTGGGTTTTTCCAGTTGCTTGCCTTCCTTTCTGGTCCCTTTCACTCAACAAACTAGCCCTAAAACACATGCACAAAACCTGAGGATTTAAACAGAAGGTGCTTGCTGAATGCTTCAGCACAGCTGTGAGAGGGCAATTGCATACTTAAAAAAAAAAAAAAAATCAGAAACCCCGTGGTGCAGAGTGGTAAGCTGCAGTACTGCAGCCCAAGCTCTGCTCATGATCTAAGTTCGATCCTGGTGAAAGCTGGGTTCAGGTACTCGGCTCAAGGTTGATTCAGCCTTCCATCCTTCCGAGGTCGGTAAAATGAGTACCCAGCTTGCTGAGGGTAAAGTGTAAATGATTGTGAAAGGCAATGGCAAACCAGCCTGCCATGAAAATGCTATGAAAGCAACATCACCCCAGAGTCGGCAATGACTGGTGCTTGCACAGGGGATTACCTTTAAAAAACCCCAGCAACTTTGGACTCCATCCTCACACTTCACAAGTGACATTCCACTCTGATTTTTAAAAAGTGCATTTTTAAATTGTAAGCTGCAGAATAAATACACTGGGGGAAAAAGAATGGTGTTTAAGGCTGGAACAGAATCCAAAGTCAAGCTTAAAGGCTTACTGCTTGAGAAAAAACTATTGTAAGGTATGTGCACAAAATGGGCCATAGTCTGTTGCACAGTAATGCTATATATTTATACTAAAAATAAAAATAAAATAATGTAGACACTGAGACTAGATATTGGATGCTGAAAGAACTGTTAACCAAACATCTAGAAGTACTATAATTTATTTTAACAACTGTGTTACTGAAAGGTCTGTTGATTATATAATAAAGATGATGGTGGTGATCTAAAAATAAATAAAGATATAAACTTGTTCTGTATTAAAAGGTTAAAAGAATATAAAATAAGCAAACCAAAACAAGAATTAAAACAAAAACTACCCGCAATCAGAGGACATGATATAAAACATAAAATCCAGCAGTAAACAACACAATCCAAAATAAATATCAGCCATCAAAGAAGCTGTTGGAAGTAGTGCCAACTCAACAACAATTACTCACCCATCAAAAGCCTGATGAAAAAATACTATCATTTTAACCACATTCCTAAATCACAGAAGGGATCTTGGGATAGTAAGTACCATGGTCTTGGAACTACCACAGAGAAGGCCACCACATGGAACCACATTGGAACTACCACATGACAACCAACATGAACTTCTTAGCAGCAGTGGAAAAGGGAGAAGGAGCGCTCTTGATGTCCCAACTGTAAGGATAGACTGATGTTGAAACAGGTGATCTTTCAGGAATCCTGGAACAAACAATTTGTGGCTTTAAATTAAAAAGGGGGATGGGGAGGAACATCTATATAAACTTAACTCCCTTTGGGGAAAGGATGAGATAAAATCTAATTCAAATATGGTCTTAGTCCTTTGATTATATCTCAGTGCACCTTGTTTTAATATTAAAAAAAAATTAAAATTTCCTCTAGTTCCTTTCTTGGAGCTTTCTCTTCATCATTTAATTTGTCATTAAAATATAACCTGTTCTGAAATGCTGCAATGTAGTTACTTTTTTTTTGTCCATATAAATACACATGGAAGTTTTGTGGTGGGATGACAGAACTGAGGACAGAGCAAACATCTGCAGTAGATAGGAACTGAACTCAAAGACAGGAAGTTTACCTGGACCTAATTCCTTTTTATTTCTTGTCCCCATCCCTTTCCTTTTTGTGAAAGCATTTGCATTGCCCACTTTTTGTTTCCAGTACATCGGGAAACATGAATGTCCTTACTGTATTTTGACTAAGTATTGTTTGACAACTGCAATGTAATGAAAGACTGACAACTGATTCACATTTCCATCCTGAATATAAGTGGAGAGCAGATAGTTCATCATCATGACATGCAGAAGCATCCTCTCTCCAACAAACTTATCACAGCCCTTTAATAACTTCTACAGCTTCTTGAACTTGTACTAGAGTTCTATAAGAAACTGGGCAATGTTTTCACACATTATCTGCAATCAAGGTAATTTTATTCTTGAGGCTCTTTGCTAATTTTACTAGCGTAATTAAATTCTAACTGATTATGACGTTCCGCATTTAGTTGGCTCCTCACTTTCTTGTGTGTCTTGCTTCTCCTGCCAAGGCTCTGTGTGATGATCATCCTTGACACCTCTACACACTCTTTCCTGTCAATAACACACAGTCCTCCTAACCCTTAGCATGTGAGGATTTCTTTTGCTGTTTTCTGTCATGACTCATGCCTAATGAGCTTTTTGGCCCCCAGTTGTTTAAACTTCAAAGATCCACTCTGTAAATCTCCTGCATCACCAACTCTCCTGTAGGCAGGTCTCATATGAGGGAGTGCTCCTTCCAAATCATCCCTTTGTCTTCCTCAAAGACATTAGGCTTGCCAAATCCAGCACTGGAAATTCCTGAAGATTTGGAGTGGTGCTGTGGAGGAGGCACTTGGGGAGGATTTCACCTAGAATTCTGGTATACCATAGAGATATATCCTAGTAGGCAGCCATGTTGGTCTGAAGCAACAGAACAAAGCAGTAGACAAGTTCACCTTTAAGACCATAGAGTTTGTCTGCTGAACTGCCATTTTCTCCATGGAAACTGTTCTCTTTCATCTGGAAATCATTTGTAATTTTGGGAAATCCCCAGAACCCACTTGGAAGCTAGCAACCCTAAGTTGTCTAGATTGTCAACATCTCATGACTGAACCCACATCCTCATAAGAAGTTAGAATGTTTATGAACTTTGGATGATATCACAGCAGCACATTTAATGCTGTGAGAAGGATGAGATGACAGGTTTAGAAAATCACAATATTCAGAGCTGACTGTTCTAGGGCAGCAGTACTTTGTACATTTAATTGTACAACAGTGGTGGTAGTAAACTATTTTATAGTGAGATGAATAAGATCTTTTACATCATAAAAATATGGTGTACTATTTGTTTATACCTATCCAATTACTTACGTTTTATTTAAAATGAATTCAAGAAAAATGCATAATAAATTAATTTAGAATGACCACTATCAGTAACCAGTTCCTGCTGTGTTTCCTCATTATGCTTTTTGCAAGATGTAATAAACAGAAGTATAAAAATAGAAAAAATTGGAATCAAATTGGTACTTGAGACTAATTAAAAGTCGCTGTTAGTAGCTAACATGTTCAGATCAAAGAGATTACAAATTTGATTTCCACACAATGTAGCATGATTCTCTCCTGTGGCAGCAGAGAAACAATTTGTAATTTCTTAATATATAACTTTTTCAGTTTAAGTGTGATTTTCACTGATATGCTTTTACAGTTTAGATGCCTTTCCTTTAATGTTTTCAGTTTACTATTTTTACCTTGGCATTGGCAACGGAGATGACTATAGCTATATATTGTAAAGTATAGTATTTGGACCTACAAAATTTATCAAGTTTAAGGTAGTTGTCCTATCATGGATCATACTGAAATTAGCTCAGCATGTCCAGCAAAACTTTGGTTTAATATTTATCAAATATCCACATAGCAAACCTTATTAATGGGACTAGACTAGAATAACTGCATAGGATTGCAGTGTAGAGGACATTTAAAAGAAGTTTCTGATATGGCATGAGACCTTCCGCTCAAAGCAACCCCCCCCCCCCCCCCCCACTAAACATCTGCTTGGGCATGCCCAAGTCCTTGAGTGCACCTAAAATCACTCTTTGGTTATGACCATTAAATCCCCCCCTAAAGCACATTTCCAACAATCTGCAAGTATTTTGTCTTAACATGTCCTTTTTTGGTGACTGCATTTTTGCAACAGGATAGTTGTTTAATATCAAAAATAGAAATCATCACCAGGATTTAGAAGAAATTCAGATTTCCCATATTAAAACACTAGAAGTAACATTTTGAACAGATTCTCAGTTTCTCCTGGTTCCTCTGACAGCATAAGCAAAGTCAGTGTTAAAGCCTATTCTAACAAAGAATCCAAAGAGCAAAATCTGTCCTGGACATGGCTTTCTTAGAAGAATAATTTAAAGTTTTCCCATGTCTATTAGGCCCTTACAACTTAATCTTGCTCTGCCAATTGCTTCCATGGTGAGATCATTAAGTAAATTATTTGAAGATCAAACAGCCTGCAGTGACAATGGAGTTCCATGTAAGGTAAATGCTTCAAAGCCCCCCCTTGTCCCCCCCATCCTCCTCTCTCAAATTATAGCTCTATGGGCTATTCATCACCTCTTGATGGGGCCATCCCGCCATTACTTGGCTTTTTGCTGCAGGCTAAGGTAGTACCACTAATTGGCCTTTGTAACAAAACTGACCTGTGGACAGGATAAAACTTGTTTGGAGCTTTAGAGACAAAAATTATTCAAGGTTAAAAACACATGAATGCCACGGCTACGTCACCATAAAAAGAAGTGAATGAATTTCTTCCTCTACGGTACTTAATGTGAAAGAATGCGTTCACATTGTGTCCGTGCCAAACAAAAGCTCCTTCAGGTAGTTGAACAAGTCCACTTTTTTTTTGGCTCAAGGATAAGGAGGTCTATCATTTTCTTTATTTCTGCAGATCCCCTCACAGTAAGGGCCCTTTGATCTCCAAGAAGAATGGGTAGATGGGACCATTTAACTGCTCCATACAGGTGCAGGGAGTTTATTTGACAGGTTGTGGCTTTTATTTCTACCACATTAGCTGTGTGCATACAAATGGGCTCTTGACAGATTCAAGCAGGTAAGATCCAAACAATAACAACAACAACAAAAGAGCCCCACCACACAAAAGCCTCATCACACCTGCTAAGATGGCACAATTTAAAAATGCTGAATAAAGACAGGTAGACCATTACATTTCCTGCTGAGACTGAATTTTTTTACAGTGTACAGGACAGCCTATGACAGGCAGAGAGAAAAGAAGTTTGAGTAAGGAAATAACACATGATTCAGGCACTCTCCTTGTACTTTAAAGCATCCCTTCTCAGTCTGAATAATTTTAAAATAAATAAGTCTTCAGTGTAAGCCATGTATGATAGTACCTAAATTATATTGTCTATAACTGAGGACAGAATGGAACATAGAAGAAATGTGAAAGAAAGCATTTTCAAATAATATTTACTCAAACCAGCACTTTTTCTCCCAAATATGATTATCTGTGCAAATTATCTTACATTTTCAGTTACTCATGATTATGACTGGTGAAGTGAAAATGTAGCCTTTTAACTTTTTAAGCTCTTCTCTTCCTCTGTTTTTTCCACTTAGCTTAAGTGCAGTTAAAATGGCTCCTATAAAGAAAGGCACTGTTCAGTAGGCTACTATCTCCACTAACAAGTTGAGTTCTACAGCGTGTCTCTCTAACCCAATACTTGTTTATAGATTCAACAAAGCTAATTTTGCACATAGATCTCCTCTACCAAGTCTTATGTTTCATGCTTCCCTCAGTACGATCAGAAATCTGCAGTCTGTTGCTTTTAAATTGTAATATTTAAAATTATGATTTGTAAGTTGCCTTGAGCCATAAGCAAAGGCCAATATAAATATTTGAATAAATAAATAAAATGGATGGGAAATACAGTAAAAAAATTTCTCAAGTTAAAAATGTTGTTTTCTTACAAATGTATCCTCTTTATTCATCCGATAATGAATTTAGAGATCTTCATTTGTTAAAGAGAAACCTCTCCCTCAATTGTTCTTTAAGAAAGGATACTGGAAGGTCTAAAGGGAATAGAAGGCCATTTTCCATGGTTAGAACTTGTAGGCAAACAGCAAGTGAATGTGACAGGCACAATTTCCTCAACAAAATATATTTCCTATGAAGTAAATATAATCAACTATTGTATGAAGGTTGATAGCTAACAATAGCCATTAGCCTACAGCATCAGTCTAGGTATATGCATAAAAAGGTCAAAGTAAGAGATTGGTTGATTTACTGAAATTGTCTTGACAGAGAATCTCATGCTGAGGCTGTGAGCATTATGTAATTATATGCCCTCAATGATGCAGGAAATCAGGCTAGATAATCCTAATAGCACCTTCTGGACATGTTGCTTAAGATCTGTACATTTGGTAGGATGCTTATTTTCAGATACCAGAACCACTGAGAGAACTTCTCTTGGTGAAATCATCTTGTGAACTAGATGAGGAATAAGAATATATCAGCAACTAGAATGGTTAGATCAAGCTTGCCCTGATCACAACTTCACAGTCCTGTATGGCAAGTTATTTCCTCCATATTGGAACTGTACAACAGAGTGGAACTGACAGCATTTCATGCATGTGTGTTCTCACACAGCTTGATGGGAGTTATATTTCCCTTTCCCACAAACCTATGATCAGTGTGTTCTCCTCTGCAACCAATTGTTTAAAGACAGAGTGAGCATATCAGTTGGTTATTTATAAATAACATTTTAAAGGTCTCACTGTTTGGTATTCCTTTCAATCCTTGTTACTGACATAATTTCGCACATGCACATTTTCACATTGACTTATAAGAGTCATAGTCCTTCCCCCACACCATTGAATTGCCTGAACAACACACCCATGATCTTTACTTACAGCACAGATATAAAACTGGTCACAAGGCAGATAGAAATGAAACTCCACTGCAATAGCTGCTGAGAAGCCCATAAAGCTGTTCTACAGCTGCTCAAGTTGACTGCTAGTGAGGAAATACAATTGATTTCAGCTGTCAAAAATGGTATGTTTGTCTGCTGAACATGTTCCAGTCACCTCTAACTAAATTGCAGGGATTATTTCAAAGGGAAGAGAAGGTACCATGTATTAAAAAATAGAGGATGGAGTGGATATGATGGGATGGGTACCAGCTCCCAGCTCTAGATGATGTGCCTTGAACACTGGCACCAACTGTCAAAGAGTCTGGGAGTGATTCTGGTTGCCACCCTATCTATGGAGGCCAAGATCACAAAGGTTGCAAGACTGGCATTTCTACAACTGTGCCAAGTCAGACAACTGGCCCCCTATCTCTCCTGTCCCAACCTACCCACAGCGATCCAGGCAATGGACACCTCTAGGCTGGATTACTATGACTCACTCTGTGGGAGGCTACCCTTGAAGCCGACCCAGAAATTACAGCTTGTCCAAAATGTAGTGGTGCCGGTGCTTACAGGTACCCCAACAACAGCTTCACTGGCTGCATTGGCTCCAAGTTGAGTACTAGATTTGCTTCAAGGTTCTGGTTTTAACCTATAAAGCTCTACCCAGTCTGGGATCAGTGTATATCCTTTCCCGGTATATCCTCTGTTCTTGGAAGATTCAAATCTACTGATGGTCTCCGGCCCAAAGGACATCCAGCTATCCTGGACCAGAGCCAAGTGGAACTCTCTACCTGCAGGACTTGAGATAGTTCTGTAGGGCTTGCAAAACAGAGATGTTCCATGAGGGTAGCAACAGGCAAGGATAGCAACCGTTTACCATCATATCTGGCCCTGATCTGTCTCCATATAAGAGGAATTAACAATTTACCTATACCATCAGAATGTTTTTTAAATGGGTTTTAGACTAATTTTACATATCCCTGTGAGACTGTGTTTTAAACAATGCTGTACACCACCATGAGCTCTTTGGGGAAGGGTGGGTTAGAAACAAACAAACAAATAAATAAAAGGATGGGTTCTCTTATGGATTAAAAACTGGTTAAATGACAGGAAGCAAAGAGTAGGAATCAATGTGCTATTCTCACAATGGTGCGAAGCCAGCCATGGGGTCCCAGACAGATCTGTATTTGGGCTGATATGACTTAATTTATTCATCAATAATCTGGGATTAGGGGTGGGTAGTGCAGTGGCCAAGTTTGCAGATGGCACTAAATTAGTCAGAAAACCGAGGCTAACTGTGAAGAGCTCCACAAGGACCTCCACAAACTGAGTGAGTGGTTGACAGTGTGGCAAATGAAGCTCAATGTTGATAAGTGTAAGGTGATGCCAACTTCATGTATAGGCTAACAGGGTCTGAACTTGCTGAGAATGAGGGGAAAAAGATGTTGGGGTCATAGTGGATGGTTCAATGGAAGGTCAATTATTAGGAAGGGATTGAGAATAAAAATAGCCAATATTGTAATGCCCCTGTATAGATCTATGGTGCAGCCTCGTTTGGAATAATTTGTACAGTTCTGGCCATTGTATCTCTAAAAGGTCATTGCAGAGCTGGAAAAGGTATAGACGAGGACAATCAAAATGATTAGGGGGTTGGAGCACCTTCCTTATGAGGAAAGGCTGAATAGTCTGGGACTTTTCTGTTTAGAAAAGAGACAACTAAGGAGGAATATGATAAAGGTTTATCAAATTATTCATGGGGTAGAGAGAGTTGACAAATTTTCTCCCTCTCCCAAAATACTAGAACTTGAAGCATCCAATGAAGCTGATGGGCAGTAGGTTCAGAACAGATAAAAGAAAATACGACTTTACTCAGAAGGTGATTAAATGTGGAATTCACTGCCAGAGGATGTACTGATGGTTACAGGAATAAACAGCTTTAAAAGGGGATTAGACTGATTCATGAAGGATGTCTATCAATGGCTACTAGCCGTGGTGACTGAACCTCCACATTCAGAGGCACTAATCCCAGAGCTAGGAGGCAACGTCTGGGAAAGGCCTTGGCTTCTATGTGCTGTTGTTGGCCTTCAAGAGAAACTGGTTGACCACTGTGTGAGACAGGATGCTGGACTTATTAGTCTGATCCAGCAGGACTCTTCTTATGAACCAGCATGATGTAGTGGTTAAGAGCAGCAGACTTTAATATAAAGAACCAGGTTTGATTCTCCACTTCTCCACATGAAGCCACCTGGGTTAGTCACTCAGAGCTCCCTCATCCCCATCTACCTCACAAGGTGTCTGTTTTGGGCAGAGGAAGGAAAGGCAATTGTAAGCCACTCTGAGACTCCTTTGGGTAGTGAAGACCAGGGTATAAAACCCAGCTCCTCCTCCTCCTCTTCTTGTTATTATGATAGAAGAAGGCTGAGGTCATCATTGTCATGGAATCAGGTTGTGTGTGGAAAAATAACTGTTTTCATATTGTAAGCAATGCTGATGTTTTGGGATAGGGTAGATTTAAAATTTGAGATAAACATTATTTCTATAACAAAGAAGAGTCGTGTCATCTTAAAGGTTAAAATGTGGAATGAGCTTTTAAAGATAAGTACATATTAGATCTTACTCAGTTACCTAAGATGCTTAATAGTTCCACTTCACAAATAGCCATTAACATCCACAATTGTTTATCTATAGTATCCATATATTTCTCTTTGAATGTGTGATCAATAGACCAGTACTATTATTTCATTTTTACAGAAGCTGAAAACAAGAGTGATCTGAGGTCCTTATAATGCAACTGCCTATTTTTAATGTTTCTTTTTTTTTTAAAAAATGCCAAAATGTTTAGGTTTTGGAAACTTTCTCAAAGGAACATCCATTATTTATATCACTTCTGTGGTTAGGACCCTAACTTGAGCACTTGCAAAATAAAAGGGATTACCAATGTCTTAATAAACATTTTTTTCAGGTAGATACACTGGCCTGTATCTAATGATGTAGATAAAACAGAACTGTCTCTAACTTTTTAAAAGAGGGAGTGAAGATCTCTACCAGAGATTTTCTGAACAGATGGTCAGGGTCTGCTGCTGAACAGGTAAAACGGGGGAAATCACGGCCTTTTCTAAGCAAACAAAAGTACTCTTAAATTTTCAGAATGCCAGTATTTCAGTGAAAGGCAAAAATTTCAGGGTTTACCATGCTTTTCTTGTTTGCTCTTTTTCTGTTTTAACACTGGAAAATAAAATATTCTGCTGCATATCATATTTCAGTTAAAGATGCTACAGGTTTTATGATGGCCCTAAAACTGTGTAACAGATCTAAAAATTAGAGTCATGTGGGTTTTTTAAGGATGCTTTATGTCCTTTTACTTAGTTGAATATATGATAGTTATTTGGCACTTCCATGTACGCAGATTTGTTTTTCAAAAAAGATATGAATTCATGTCTGCCACCTGCTCAATCAATCTCCATTTCCACAACTGTTTTCCCAGAGAAGCCCTTTAAAGCATTCTGGAAGATCAGATTTACATTGCATGATAAACATTAACAACAAGTAGGCTAGAACGCATATGCAGTAGGACACAAACTAATTTCCAGACAGCAGCTGAAGATCAGTTTCCACCAGATTTGAAGGGAATTGGCTTTCTATAAAATAGCTTCATAGAATGCTGATAAGATAGTAAAAAGATTTTTGTGGTGTCCCTGCCTTTCAAAATGAACCATTGAAGAATTGTTCTGGTCATTCAGTAGGTGGCACTCTTCCCTATGAGCAGATGATGGTGTGGAAGATCTACCGTATGTCACTGTATGGCTTTGCCACAGCTATTCATTTTAAACCTAGGATACCACACTCTGATGCTCACTATGACAATTAGAATTCTAGGGCTAGTTTCAAGCAAGAGTAAGGGGAAGTAATCTTCACTTTCCTTCAACTTAATTTTTAGAAATGACTCAGGAGTTGGGAGACCTAGTTTGTTCCACAATTGAGTCCTGTCTTTATCTAGTGGTATTTGCTATTGCATTGCATCTTGGCAGAGGGTTTATTTTAATCAAAGCATTAAAAAATTAAAAATTACTTTCAAGTGTCATTTAAAAAAAACCCCCACAACACCAGGAGTTATTTTGACATATTCCACTTTTGGGGATAGAGCTTTGATATTGAACTACACAGATGTGCTGGTATGGAATATTCCTTTACTGAGACAGCTAAAGAATTTGTAGCCCAGTTTGTGTGAGGGATAAGAGCCTGTGGCGCAGAGTGTTAAGATGAAGTACTGCAGTCCTAATCTGCTCACAACCTGAGTTTTATTCCAGCGGAAGCTGGTTCAGGTAGCCGGCTCGAGGTTGGCTCAGCCTTCCATCCTTTCAAGGTCAGTAAATTGAGTACCCAGCTTGCTGGGAGGAAAGTGTAAATGACTGGGGAAGTCAATGGTAAACCACCCCATAAAAAGTCTGTCGTGAAAACGTTGTGAAAGCAACGTCACCCCAGAGTCTGAAACTACTGGTGCTTGCACAGGGGACCTTTCCTTTCTTGTGTGAGGGAAGGGAAAGCTGAACAATTATTGAGATGTGAAAAATGTACACAGGAGAAAGATTTAGACAAAGAGACCTGCAGCAAAGCTACACATATAGGACTTAGAGAGGTGGGCAGGACTGCAGAATTGGCAGAGTGAAAACGGGCACGCAAGGGACATTTAGAACATGTTGGCTAGGGAAGATTTTTCTAGACCTTAGAACAAAGTTGGAGTCCAGTAGCACCTTTAAAACCAACAAAATTTTATTCACAATGTAAGCTTTTGTATGCTAAAAGCACATTTCATCAGACAATAGTATGGGATGGCATTAGCATTCCTACATATTTGGAGAGTGGGCAGTGAACTAGTGTGCAAAATACTGAAAATTGATTTAGCAGATTAAAAGAATAACAAGTTGGAGTCTGGGAATTGTCACCCTGGGTTGAAAAAACAGCAAAGGCAATAAACATCAGAATTGGAGATTGATGTCTAGATCAGGCCTCCTAAGTGTGAAAAGTAATCAGCTGGAGTCTGTTGCAATTGGTCTCCTCTAAAGCAAGGGTTAAAATAACATTTTTCTGTAGAATGAAGCTGTAATCTACTCTACTTTGTTCAAATGCTAATACAAAAATACATTAGAATACAGTGGATATATACCTCTCAAGTGTGGGTTAAACTAATGTCATCCTTTTCTAAGAACCAGGGCTTTTTTTGAGCAGGAAGGAACGCAGTTCCGGCTGGCTTGGTGTCAGGGGGTGTGGCCTAAAATGCAAATGAGTTCCTGCTGGACTTTTTTGCAAGAAACCCTGTGTGAAACAATGATGACATTAGGAGTGTGACCTAATATGCAAATAAGTTCCTGCTGGGCTTTTTCTACAGAAAATGCCCTGCTAAGAATAGTTCTTTCAGAGAGATTTCTATTCAGTTATATTGTATAATATTGCAGACACTATTCTGATATACTATTCTAAAAAATACATTGGAATATAGTGGATGTATATCTCTATTTGGTGAGAATGGGTTTAGCATATGTAATGAGATAAAAAAAACAATATCCCTGTTCAGTCCTGGGGAGGTCTCTGTTTCAAGTTTCATAATAATTCAGCAGTTTCCCTCTCCATTCTGTTCTTGAAGTTCCTTTGTGGTAAAACAGCTACTTCGAGGTCACCCATTGAATGTTCTGGAAGGTTGAAATGTTCTCCTGCAGGTTTCTCAGTTTTGTAATTCCTGATGTCAGATTTGTGTCCATTTATCATTTGACATGGGATTTGTCCTGTTCGTCCTACGTAGAGAACTGAAGGGCATTGTTGGCATTTAATGGTATATATAATGTTGGAAGATGAGTAAGTGAAAGAGCCTGAGATGTGTAGTTAATCCTGTTAGGTCCAGTGATTGTGCTGTCTGGGTGTAAAGCAAAGTTGGCATTTGGGTTTATCTGGTACTAGTATCCTTGCCTAAATGAGATGTATTATTGTGGGTACGGAGTTGTTTGAGATTAGGTCTGTGTGCAAGAAAAGGTTTGCCCCCTAGAACTTGTGAAAGAGAGCTGTCCAATAGAGGTTGTAAATTGTCAATGTGTTGAACAGTTTTGAGTTGACGGTTGTGTGTGACCACTGGTGGTGTTCTGTTGTCTTTTTTGGGCCTGTCTTGTAACAGGTTTTCTCTGGATATCATTCTGGCTTTATTAATCTGTTTCCTGACTTCATCAGGTGGATACTTTAAATTCCAAAAATTTGCAGATCCCTCAGGTGAGAATCTCTGTCAATAGGATTGGAGCAAATGCAGCTGTAGCATAGAGCCTGGCTGTATACAATTGATCATTTGGTATGTTTAGGAATGGGATGGTAGCTGGAGGCATGCAATTATTTTTATCAGTCAGTAGGTTTCCAAAATGAGTACCTAGCTTGCTGGGGGTAAAGTGTGGATGACTGGGAAAGGCAATGGCAAACCACCCTGTAAAAAGTCTGCCAAGAAAATGTCATGATGTGACATCATCCCATGGGTCACTAACAACTCAGTGGTTGCACAGAGGACAACTGCAGAACTGGAGTTTGTTTTTAGATTGTTATATTGCTTTTAGATTGTGTATTGTTTTATTATATGTATTTGATTTTAATCTTGTCTTATTGATTGCTGTTACCTGCCCAGAGCCCATTTGGGAAAGAACGGGCTATAATTTGAAAACAATAAATAAATACATAAATAAATAAAATGATGTTGGCTTATTGTGGGGCCATGGGGGTGCCCATGGCTGTACCATTGATCTGGAGGAACAGTTCATTGCCAGATCTGACGTGGTTATGGGTGAGAACAAAATGGCAAGTTTGGTGGCAGAGGAAGATGTGTTTTTTGTCAGAAATTATATTCCTTATGGCTTGTAATCCATTTTAGTGTGGGATGTTGGTATACAGAGATTCCCCATCCATGGTGGCTAAAATAGTATTCTCTGGAAGATTATTTAAAAATTTTATTTTCCTCAGGAAATCTGTGGTATCACAAACATAACTAGCACTGGTGGCATTGGTTCTTAGAACAGAGTCTACATATCCAGACACCCACTCAGTGATAATGCCTATTCCCAAGACAATGGGGCAACCCGGGTTGCCAGGTTTGTGTATTTTGGGTAGAAGATGAAAGGTACTTGGTTAGGGTTCCTGTGATGTGTCTGAAAGGATCTGTTCCTGAATGCTCAGTGGTAACTCCTTTGTAATCTTGTTTCATTCTTTTTTGTATTCCTGTGTAGAATCTGAGTCTAGTTGTT
Organism: Heteronotia binoei; assembly: GCF_032191835.1. Lineage (NCBI taxonomy): Eukaryota > Metazoa > Chordata > Lepidosauria > Squamata > Gekkonidae > Heteronotia > Heteronotia binoei. The sequence continues at coordinate 53,330,935 of NC_083232.1, read as the reverse complement.
CATAAAAAAAGTGTTTGAGAGTTGTCTTTGAGCCTCCTGCATGTAGTCTGATGTATTCATGATAACAGCTCCTCCTTTGTCTACTTCTTTAATTGTAATATCCATATTGTTCCAGAGACTGTCTGTGGCCTTCACAGAGATTTCTGTTCTGATTCACTGTGACCTGGCAACTATAAAGAGGCAATGGGAAGGGCAAAAGTAGTGGTGATGTATTTGTGTCTGGGAGGCTACTTTCTACATAGGACTTTCAATTAACTAGTCAAGCTTGGGCTACGGGATTCTAGCAAGAAACAAGAAAGTATGCATAGGATCTGTTTTATTCGTTCACCTACAAAAGGTCATTTTTATAGTTCTGCAACAACTGTTCACTTATCAGTAAAAATAGTGGACAGGAAAGAACAGCAAAATTCTAAGATGAATTTAAATTTATTATTTAAATCTGATGTTTCAATCTAGATTTTCTGAAATTAACTCAGGAAATTAAATGGACCCTACTCACCTTCAATAGTTAACAAATAAATAACACAAATCTATCTAAAACAAAACATTGGCTGAGCAATTTTGCAACATTTTTAGAACAATAGCACTGTCAAGAAAATGCATAAAACCCACAATAATAATCCAAGAATAAGCAGTGCAATGATTAAAACAGCAGCTTTCCAACTTTAAAACTAATTTAGTTAAATGTTTTCTGGAAAAAGATTTTTATATGCATCCTAAAGAGCAATCAGGTGAATACTACTTGTATAGCAGCCTTCTTGGTTAATTACAATGAATTTGGGAGGGAGGAATTTGTAAGGGAGGAGCAACTCATTTTGGTAATAAAAAGCAAATAGATAAACAATGTAGAGACCACGTTATATGGATCCTATCAAAGGCATACGTAGAACTGGTGAGTTTGTAAGAGCAGCTCATTTGATGAAGACCAGTAAATTTGGGATTCAAGAGGGCAAGTGTCCCCCACAGACACCTATGATTACTTAGAATCAAAGAATCATAGAGTTGGAAGAGGCCTCCAGGGTCATCTAGTCCAACCCCCTGCACAATGCAGGAAAATCTCAAGCACCTCCGCCCTATACACACACACAATGTTTCCTCTAAGCTGCAGAGTCTTGTGAGAAAGATTCTACTTTGTGAGCTACTGGCATTAAAGCTGTGAGCTACTGCATAAATTATTGTGCTCTGGGTCATCCTTCCTGAGCTAAGACAAAAATGTGTGAGCTGAAGGCTAAAAATCTGTGAGCCAGCTCACAGTAACTCAGCTTAGAGGGAACACTGCACACACACACAGTGACCTCTGCTCCAAGCCCAGAAGATGGCAAAAAAAAAAGGTGGGGGACCTCTAAAGGATCCCTGACCAAACTGGCCTGGAGAAGAATTGCTTCCTAATCCCAAAGTAGCAAACAGCATTTCACTGGGCATGTAAGAAGGCACCACGAGGACTAAGCACTGCTGCAACCCTTCCTGCCCTCCTTCTCATGATCTGCCTAAATTCACAGAATCAGCATTGCTGTCAGATGGTAATCTAGCCTCTGTTTAAAAACCTTCAAAGAAGGAGAGCCCACCACCTACCAAAGTATCACTCTACTGTATCACACTACTAACTCGTGTTCAGTGTATGATCCATTAAGGCTCCTAGATCCTTCTTACATAAAGTACTGCCAAGACAAGTCTTCCCCATCCTATAACTATGCATTTGATTTTTCCTACCTAAATGCAGAACTTTACATTTATCCCTGTTAAAATTAATTTCATTTGTTTTAGCCCAGTCTTCCAGCCTTAGAGGGCCATAATTATGCTCTGTATGCAGAAAGTTTCATGAAAATTCACCACATCCAAGAATTTCTAGACTTATTCCACCACCATTTACTTAATTACTGTAACATACCATGAAAAAAATTGAAAGAGGACTGTGATTATTCAGATCAGCCATTTCTAAGGATATTTTTTTTTAAAAATTGAACATTAGAAAGCATCCCTTCTTCTAAGGACTTGCTTACTATGGCTGAAAACTTGAGTAAATGAGTAAATTTCATGATCCATAAATAACAAGGGATCATGGAACATGTGGTGGGTCTCAGTTCTTCAAGAATGTTGCTCAAATCCTTAGGCAACATCAGTAGAAATCAATGAGTCAAAACTGGACAAACAGTTTTTTTGGATGCCCCCTGCTTTTGAGAAAGTTCAAACTTCATATTACCATTGTCTCCAAGTAGACCATGAGGATTTTCAATCAGATGCTGTTTCACAAATACCTGTTCAGAATGCATTTCTCACTCATACAGGTAGGGATGAGCATAAACCAGCTCATGAACTAAAGTTTGTGATGAACTGGGCTGATTTGTGAAGTTCGTGGAAAGTCAACCAGCACAAACTTGGCAGCTCTTCCTGGCGGTTTGTGAACGGAAACATTTCCAGACAGTCTGTGTTCAATTTAAATGTTTACCAGACTTCAAAGCAACAGGTGAGGTGGAACTTGGAGGGCATGTAAAGGAGCATCTGGGAGAGGTCTCTTGTGACTTTGATGTTCTAACTTGCACAAGATCTGTTCTATACACTGCTGATCCTGTGCCTGTCATTTGTCCCCAAAGTCAGAATGAAGAGTCGGACACAAGATGTTGGCATAACTATGGGCCACTTTATTAAGCATAATAATAAAAACAGCAAAGGCACCTAGAACTGCGGCCTGGTCAGGGCTAGGGGTCTCAACAGACCGCTCCCCTGCCATTCACGGGCGACACAGCTCCCGCGAGGCCGGCCCAGCAAGGATGTATGCTCCAGAGGGCCCAACCACCAGATGCACGTCTCAATGAAAGGCACCCTCTAGTCGAGCCTCCAGAACGGTCTGCATTCTCCCACCCTGGGTCATCAAACCCAAAGGTTGATTCTGTCAGACCCCTAACTCCCCAAAATGGGGATGCTTCATGGTCCTCCCCTAGCCACATAGTACCATAAACCCAGTAAAACCTGCCACTACTAAGGCCAAGTCTCCACTTAGGGCTTAGCACCCACCAGGATGCCCAAGGCTACCCGCAGCCCTTGCTGGAGATCTCTCAAGAAAAGAATGTTACCCTTTTCAGAGAGATGCACCCCATCCCCTCTGTAGAGGTCAGGAAATTTCATAGAAATATCCAAATGGGGCAGATAGTGGCCCAACTCCCCTTCCAATGCCTTCCTAATTTCTTTGTTACCTTTATAATGGGCCCTCTCTATACCTGCAGGGTCCCAAGCACTATGTCACACAAGGTGGGGAATTATGGCTGACCAAATTATGGTGGTCCCAGGCCATCTCTCCCGAATATGCTGAAAATCCTCACAGGCCTGCAAGCCTAATGCCTTGCCTTTTACCAGCCCGAGATCATTCCCTCCCAGGTGAATGATTAAAACCTGAGGAGGAGGGCCCACAATCCCCTGGAATAACAAAGGCAGCAGGCCAGGCTACTGAAGACCCCGTTGCCCCTGCCACTCGATAGAAACATATTGGCTGAGTCCCAGCTGAGAGCCAACCAAAGTTCTCCAAGCCTGACGAGCAGCCCAAAATGCATAGCTGTGTCCACAGATGAGAACTCGGCACCTTTGACCAGGAACAACAGCATCTAAAAAGAAAAAAACAGTCAAACTAGCACAAGAACCGGTAACATTTCAACCACACAAACGAAGCTAGGAACTGAGCAAAGGTCAAACATAAGATTTGTAGGCTGTTGAGCGCCAACGGCCCAGGCTCTGAATGGAGGAGGAAGGATATCCCAGGGCAGCAGCTGTAGAGACTGCCCCAATTCTAAAGGAGTGGGTACCAAACCACACACCGGACAACCTGAGCTTAGCTAAAGCCCGGGACGTCACAGCCCAAAACTGATGCTTTGTCAGCGGGCTACCATTAATATGACAAAATAAAAACCCCTCCTTAGGCCCCCGAACTGCCAAATAAGCAGCCAAAGCAGAAACTGGGCACAACTCCAGCTCCGAGCAGGTGCCCAGCTCCAACACGGTACCTTTTTGACGCTGGTCCGTCTTAGAGTGACGGATGGTAATGACCCCCTTTTTCCCTACTAACCTCAAGTCTTGTAGCAACAAAGCATTACCAGAAACATCATTTCTGGAACCTGCCACTAGCTCACTGACTTTAAGGGCCCCGAAAAAGGCTACCAAGGATGCCACGTGAAACAGAGTGGCCTCAAAATAAGAAGCACACACTGTGCCCCAAACCCCCTTCAGGCCTTTAAGAATCAAAGGGGAAATAGGTTTCCGCATGTCAGGCCTAGACCCAGCCTCTCTGGCCCACTCCTCCAGCATCTTTCGAAGATGAAAGTCGGCTGTTTTCTCTTTATATCCCAGCACCTTGCTAGCAAAAGCCAATGCAGACAGGCACCCCCTAATAGATCGCACGACCTTACCTCTTAGAGAAACACAGTAGTGGAGCAACTGCTCCACCGGGAGGGCCAAACAATGCAATACCCTACCTCAGCCCTGAAGTCCTCAAACTGCTGCATAGCACGTTTGTAAGACTTCTTGGTGCTAGGCGCAATGGCTAGGCCTATCGCTCTGCAGGCCTTGGCTCTCCAATCAGCCATAGCTCCTGGGGCATTGGCACCAGCTCTTGATCGGCCTCTGGGGCCAGCTGACGAAACCTCTCCATCTGTTTACAAGAGAGAGCATCAGCCCCCCCTGTTATTCACCCCAGGAACATGCTTGGCTAAAAACAATATGTTAAGCTGCAGACAACGCAGAGTGAAGGCCCTCACCAGACTCATAATCCACTGAGATTTGGATGAAAGGGAATTAATGACGTGAACCACCGCCATGTTATTGCACCAAAAATGAATTGTGTGATTGGCCATATAATTCCCCCACAGCCAAACTGCAACAAGAATAGGAAAGAACTCGAGAAACATAAGATCTTGGTTCACACCTGCCTGAATCCATGAGTCTGGCCAAATATTCGCGCACCAATGTTCGTGGAAATAAACCCCAAAACCTAAAGACCCAGCAGCATCAGACATGACTTGCAGCTCAGCTTCAAGCCTCATGTCATCTCTCCAAAAAGAGATCCCATTAAAGGACTCCAAAGATTCTTGCCAAACCCTCAAACCTTCCCTCATGCTGCTGATAACCCGTGTTCTATGTTGAGGCAAGCGTAGGCCCGCCATACCTTCACATAGCCTACGAAGAAAAGCTCATCCCGGAGCCACCACTTTGCAAGCAAAGTTAAGATGCCCAACCAGCTGCTGCAACTCAATCAAAGTGACCTTTTGTTTAAGAAGAAAGGAATGAATCCTATTCCTTAAATCTGCTATTTTTTGAAAAGGTATGCTGGACAATTGCGCCAGGATATCCAGTTCAATCTCCAAAAAGATAAGTTTTTGGGACGGACCCTCCATTTTTTCCTGAGCCAATGGAACCTCAAATTCTGCAGCCAGCTCGATAAAGCCAGACAACAGCTGTGCGCAACGCCCAGTCCCCGCAGGACCCACAAAGAGGCAGTAATCCAAATAATGGACAATGTCCTGCAATACAACTTTTTCGCAAACAGCCCATTCCAAGAATGTGCTGAAACACTCAAAAGCTGCACATGAGACGGAGCAGCCCATTGGCAACGCTCTGTCCATATAAAATTGACCTTCAAAGGAAAATCCCAAAAGCTCAAAATCAGCAGGATGAACAGGTAGAAGGTGAAATACAGATTTAATATCGCATTTGGCCAACTCTGCCCCCTTACCGCAGCGTCGGACCATGCCCACAGCCTGATCAAAGCTTGTATACCTAACTGAACATAAATGCTCGGGAATCCCATCATTAACAGACTTCCCTTTGGGGAAGGATAGATGGTGAATCAAACGAAATTCCCCAGGCGCCTTTTTAGGCACCACGCCCAAGGGGGAAACTCTAAGGTTAGGCACAGGAGGATTAGAAAATGGGCCTAGAGTGCTGCCCTCAGCCAACTCCTTGGCAATCTTATCCTTGACCACCTGCTCTAAACCTTTAATGGAACTAAGATTCCTGGATCAAAATGCGACCCGGGACCCTTGAAAAGGAATCCTAAATCTGAACCTCAAACCTTTCAGCAGGTAAACACTATCAACCCTTCACGGATACCTGGACAGCCAGTGTGCAAGAGGTCCAACCTTTATCGGACTGGGCCCCTTTTCCAGCCTGATAATTACCTCCACCCCCTCCTGGTTTCTTTTGGTTCCTACACAGCTGGGTTTTTGGGCAGTTACTGAAGGAGTGAGAGCTGCCACACATGGGGCATTCATGCTCGAACTGACAAGCTTTTCTACTACACACTCTTTGGGAACCAAACTCCCAACAAAGCAGGCGGGGATGAACCACCTGCCCTGCTGAACTGCGGGAAGAGGCTGCCAAAGCTGAAGAGGTTGTTGCTGACCTCACCACCAAATCACCGCTATTGGAGCGGTCGCCCAAATTTGGTCACGCTGGAGACATGACTTGTAGCCACAACTGTTGGTGAACGCGATCCCACTGAAGGGAAGGCTACAATGCAGCCCTCATCCTGAATTCCTCATCATATTGAATCCAGGCAGGTCCACTAAACATTGTGTACCCTTTATAAATTATATCCATGTATTGGATAAGTGCAGCCACCCTCCAAGGCTGGGCACGTGCAATCACTCCAGTATAGATAAAAAACCCTAGCAGCCAGTTGGCCCAGGTCCGATCCACTTTGCACTTCTTCAATTTTTCTTTTTTCTTGTCATCCAAGTTCTTCTTATCCTTTTTCTCCAATTCCCGGAACAGGAGGGAGAAGATATTGACATACTCACCCTTTAGGATCTTATCTTTTGTTGCAGGCAACAAATGATCACCTAAAGGTAATGCTACATCCCCAATAGGTAAGGCGGTAAAAGGGACCGCCCCAAAAGAAGAAGCTATGCCTCAACCTCCCATAAAAGAGCCTGTAAAACCCTGCTGCCCCACACCTGGCCAAACTCCATAAGGGCCACACTGTCCATGCGGCCAAGACCAACTTGGCTAAGAGCCAATACCTGTGGGGGGGGGGGGAGAAAAACCAGAACTCCCAGCAGCCACGCCAGGCACAGCAGGTGTGGCCTGCCCTCATGGACCCCAAGGCCAAGACAGCCCAGAATAAGCCTTTGAAAAGTCCCCAACCTTACCTACAGATCCAATAGGCACCAACGTCGACCCAGGCCCAGCAGCTCCCGACAATGGCACTGATCCCCCATCTGAACGGCCAAGACCCATGGCACTGCCAGCAATGTTTCCACCAGACCTGCCCTTGAGAATAGATAACCTGGTTAACAAATTTGCCTGAAGCACCCTTTTAGACGCCTTTCCCAATCCTACACTCTCTGAGGGAGGAATACCAGATGCTTCCTCAGGCGCCAGCAGCCGTTGTATAATAGCTGCATTAACTTCATCCTCGCCCTCATCATCAGAAGAAGATAAAGGTGGTGGTGGCTTTTTCAGCGGGGCCTTAGGGGTCTTCGACGCAGGTTGCTTATCCTTAGATTTTCCAGACCCCTTTCTGGAAAATCGCGGAAATAAACCCCAAAACCTAAAGACCCAGCAGCATCTCTGCAATACCCAAGGCCAATAATGGTACACAAAATACACCCAAGTGGCCCCTCACCAAACCGCCCCAAAAGCCACCTCACAAAACTAAAATAGCAGCCCCTGGCACTTGTAAAAAATGCCTGCTTATGTGAAGCTGTCTTAAACTAGAGCAGACCCACAAAATGGCTTCCCCTCAAAATCCTCTTAAAATGGCTGCCATCCCACCAAGAAGAAAGGGAACTAAATATGGCCGCCGACCCACACAAAGAAGGGGAAGCAAAATATGGCTGACTTCACTCAACCCCTCCTTTTGCCCTTTAAAATAGGGAAAAGGACAAACCACCCCCTCCCTTCAACAAAAGGAAAGACCCACACAATTTCAGCAAAAACGGGGGAGGGGGGGCAATAACTACAGATTGGGAACAGGCCGTCAAATGGAGCTTCCCTTCCTCAGACGAAGCCCAATGCCCAGACTGTTAGCCCAATACTAGCCCAGCACTCAGCAGTCCATAGCGCCTCTCCTTCCCCGCTTATCAGCGATCCAATCTCTGATAAGCATCCCAAGAAACGAAACCCCCGAGCCAGCCAGGAGCGGCAGAAAATGCTCCCGCCGACCTGATCTTCAACGAGGACTGAAGCTCGGGCCAGATGTTCAGCCGTTACAACGGCCAAGCCCTGCCCCCTCCAACATGCACCCAAATGGGCTGCCAATACTCCCTTCCCTTCCAGGGAGGCAAATTTCGTCCCTGCAGCCTAGCAGTGTTGTTGTCGGTTGCTAGCAACAAATTCCCCAGAAAGCACTTTCCTGGGGGCACCTTCTTTGGGAGGTCATAACTTAGACTTCATAAGTCCAGTCCTCACCAAACTTGGAACGCAAGTAAATGAGAGTTACCTGGAGATCTCTGGCAACTTTGGTGTCTCTAGCACATCAGGAGACTGTTCTACTGGGTCATGAATCTCACAAACTAAGCTGGTTTGTTTAGTTCCTGAAAGTTTGTGGTTCTTGAATCAAACACATTAAGAACCATGAACTGAGCCACATTTTCCTGGTTTGTGCTCATCCCTACATACAGGGTCCAATTTGGATTCAGACTATGGCACATAGGAAAGGAGAATTAAGTTGCCCTATCCTACTGAAACATCCATTTTTCAAATCTGAAATAGCCCCAGGGAGTTACTGTTTACCCTGCTGGGGGCTGCACATACATCAACAAGCATGCATACCTTGAGGAGGCAAATAGCAAGTTTCCCACATGCATTCTGGGCAGGTCAGAAAAACTTCACAGGAGAAAATGTTCCCCCCTCTCTTGTAAATGATCAAGTGAGTTAAGCAAAACAACTTGAGTCTTAACTGAATGACATTTCTTGCATTGATATTTCCCAGTCTTGGTAGAGGCTGTTTGAATATGGATGATTCTATGGCTTAAGTTGACAGAAGAAATTAATCATGGTTAATCATGAGCCACTTGCTGGGAAGGGCGGGATATAAATAATAAATAAATAAATACAATAATTTTATCATATATTTCTTCTGGTTTTTATATGATCAGTCACACTTTCTGTTAGAAAATTTAGGGCTTTGAGCTTTCCAGACTCCAGAAGCATCAACCTTCAGTTTCTATCTTTTTTATCAGAGAGGTGGCAGAGAGTTTCCAGTGCAGAAACTGATTCATTGGTGTGATAACTAATGTGTTGGGTCCCCAAAGCTCAGTTCTTGCACCCACACTCTTTGACAACACATAATACCTTTGAATGAGATAATCTGCAATTTTGGAATTGGGTGTTCTGGGTATACTAATGGAATTATCCTGGCCTTGGTCTTGAATCAGTGATCAGATGCTACATTCTAGCAGATGAAGATTAAGAAATTGAAATTCAAGATAGAGGTAACATTGGTCTGGAAAGTGAATATTCTAGAGTGAAGTGATGTGTCCAACTTTAGATAGGACAAAATAATACAGTTCAGACTTGGTCAAATAGTACGGGAGTGCTGGATTCAGCTTTGCTCCTGGAAAAGCAGGTCAGTGCTGTTGCTACGTGTGCCTCCTATCATTTACATTTGATTTTGAAACTTTCATTCCTTCAACATTTAGTCAACCTAGCTATGCTGATCCATATTTCTGTAACCTCTAATACAGGCTATTGCCCTTGAAGGTAACCCAGAAACTTCAATTTATGCAAAATGCAATGACTATTTTTAATGGCCATGGAGCACCACACACATGTAACACCAATTTTCAAATATCTGCAAAAATTGCCTGTTTGTTTTCAGCTATATTATGCAAGCTCAAGATATCACACATGCCCATAGAGACTTATAGCTGTTTCACTATCACCACCTCATTCCAAATTTCAAAGACGGCCAGTTTTGCAGTGTGGGGCAGCTGCTAGGAGAAGTCTCAAGCCCTGCTGGGCACTCAGAGCTAGGCCTACAGTTTCCTAGAACATGGCTAGAATAAACATTTTCATAGTACTCTCTATAATTAATAGTCTGTTCTTATTTACCGAATGGTCAGTTGTGGTAGGATTGTTACAATCATGGCATAGTTCTACAAGAAATATAAGCCTTTCCTTTATTTGCTTGCAATCTTCATACAGGTTGAGGCACCCTTGGGAGATTTACCGCCAAGTCTATAGAAATCAATGAAAGTGCTCTGATGATCTTTGTACTATAGTTTCCCCAGGCAATATAATATGCATGTATTGGCTGCATAATCTACCTAGAGCAAACTGTATAATTTTGATGTGTGCCCATGAAGCACAGGATGAAATCTCGGTATGTAGTTGTGTTTTAAGATAATCATTTTGCAAACTGTGGTCTGCAAAGAGCTATTTGGTCACATGATTCTGGCTTTTCCCTTGGTTTCCAGCTGTTAAATTACATTAAATTCCCTCTAAAAATACATTAAATACTTTCTAGCTATTATTTTGCACAAGTAAGCAATTGGTATAGGTGCCACAAGATTGTTATCTGATAGTGAATGGGAGGAAATGTGGTTCATTAGTCAATTCCCTTATTAAGGTATGATCATATTATGGGAAAAGTTAGTTGATCCTCAATTTTAAGCCACACTTCAACAGCAAATATAATGACAGTATTAATGTCTGCTTTTACAGTAAAAATACAATAGATTAAATAATTACTTCACAAAGCAGTTCCTTAAAAGATAAGATACATTAAGAATTTTATAATTAAATAAAATTATGCTGTGATTTGGTTTTCACAGATGAGATAGAATTTCAGTTCTTCTTATGGCAAAAACATTTAATAAGCTTTAAAAACTGTTTACTCTTTGCTGGCTTTTTAATACAGAAACAAGTACTATGGAAAGCAATATTCTGTCTTGGACATACAAATCTGTTTCCTTGATTCCTTGTTTAATTGGATTTTTAAAAGCGTGCTTCTATTGTAATAAAAGGCATGGTACAATTAACACAGGATAGATATTCAACAGAATTTATGAATTTTATTCTTTTTAATTTAATGAATGCTATAAAATATTATTGTGCACCACTCATAAAACTGTACTACATAATCTTATCTAGCCATTTTTGAGAAGAATCCAAATTGTCATTTTTTTGTTGGATTAATTATCAACTATTGATATTTCTTCAGTTCATACAAATAGATACAGACCTCTTGCATAAAGTTCAGTCAATATATTCTGATGGTCCCATTAGGGATTTGGAAATCAATGTAGTTTTCCTGTTAGTCTTTTATGATTAAATCAATTGAAGTTATTTACTCATAGCAGAAAATATGTGTGATTGCCAACCCTATGGCTTTTTTGAATTGCTTTCTCACTACCATTGCCCTCTAATGAGAAGGTACAGGTTCTCTTCAGGGGTTGACTAAACCTGCTCATGTATAGCAGCAATTTGAGGTGCAGAAATGGTTTATTATTAAGGGCTAACAGTGTTTCCCACCAAAGGGCATCTTTACCACTTGCCATTGCATTAACATTGACAAAGCATGGAAACAGTAAAGCCCAGCAGTGTTGATCAGACAGTGGCAAAATGACAGGCAGCAAGTAACAGAGCTACTACATACCATTGTTCTTGACACATCTGTGACAATTTAGAAAGCTCAGGAAAAACAATGGAAAATATCAAGTCCGCTGAATGGAATAAATATGATATGGTGAACATTTTCTTTCGCTCAAATTCAAACATACTGAACTAAATCTAATCCAACTAAAATTGTGTGCTTTAAGAGTATGGTTTGACCTTACATACATAGCTGACAGCTAAAGACCTCAGAGATAAAATAAATGTTACTCTTTAAAACAGTTATCTTGTTGAAAACTTGTCAGTATAGAAGATTATGCTGACAATCAAATCCCTTTCACCTTTTACTATATAGATCATGGTGTCCATTTGTTTCTATTTGGGATGATTTGCATGTTGCCTTTCCATTTAGAAATGCTCAAGGTAGCATATTGCAACTAGGGCCAGAAGCTTCAAATGTCAATCAGTAGTGGACAATTTTAACTAATTAGGAAATTAAAAAGAAATTACTTTGAGCATTTTTAATGGAAAGTATGAAGTATAATTACTATAAATAAATAACATACTGAAGACTACCTTCCACTCAAATAATTAGTCATTATTTATTTAGTTAAACTGTTAAACAATTAATGTGCATGTGTTTATTAAGTTTATTAAATTGTAAGTCTCTCTCCTTTCCCTGCAAATTCTGAAACAGGCACCAATGTATCTAAATATAACTGATTAAAACCAGAAGGTTAATTGTATCAGTATGTTGTAGCAAAATAAAACAGAAATCCAGTGGCACCTTAAAGACTAACAATGTTAATAAATGTTTTATCTTTTATGATGCCACTGGACTTCTTTTTTAATTGTTTAGAAGACATTAGGTTAATCAACATTTCTTTGGACAGTCCTAATTGCAAGGCAGTGTATGGATGAAATCAATTCACATAGGTACTATTTCACTTCCTACTCCAGTCACCTGGGCTCCTGTGAATATACTGCTGTGTGAACTAGAAGTATGCATGTATCTAGTTACACATGATCATGGATGCTTTTAAAAGGATTATTGCAATTGCATGCCAAAATGTTCTGGTTAATACTACTGGCTCTGTAAACTATGCTATATTGCAGGGGTACCCAACCCCTGGGCCGTGAATTGGTACCGGTCCGTGGCCTGTTGGCAATTGGACCGCAGAGTGAGGCAGAGACCTTCGCCTACTCCTTATTTAAAGACCCCCATGGGAAGGGAGGGATGGGGTGTGGGCTTGGGGGCAGCCTGGGGCAGCAAAACCCCCAGCACCCCCACCAGTCCTTGGAAAAATTGTCTTCCACAAAACTGGTCCCTGGTGCCAAAAAGGTTGGTGGCTACTGCTATATTGAATCAGCCAGTTCTGATATTCCAAATCTCAGTAAGCGGCTGGTCTTCTTTTTGCTTAGAATACTAACTTCTGTTATGAGAAAAACTTCATGATCATTTCCAGTTACATGAAAAACTGTCTAATTTTCAGCAGCCTGGGTACTTGGGACTATACCTGTACTAAATTTCAGCTTTCCTGCAAGTTTGATGCTCATGTAAGTCAGTAAATCAGATTAATTACAAACCCTAGTGCAAGTGGGTCTTAAACTTAACAGAAAGATCTGAAAAATCAATACTAGAATAAACTAGACATCAATGGAACAATGTCAGATTAGAGCACTATGACCTGAACCCACAGAACTAACAGCTAGGAAGGCTGACTATAGTTCTTTGAATATAGCAGAGTACAATAATAGAAGTTCCCAAGGGAGCTATTAGGAAGGAACTGTAGTAATTCAATATACAGGTAATAAAAATATATGCAAGTACCAAAATATATGAAAATAAAAGGAATGCATACAAACAACATTTTTAAAAATGCAAGTCAATGATTTTCTAGTAATATTATTTGTCTAAACAAGCACTAAAAATTGAATTAGCTAATTATTTAAATGAGATGAATGTGGGAAAAAGTCAGCTTTAGTCAGTTTGCCCTTCAACATATCACAGAGAAAAATAGGGACATGTTCATAATCAGGGCTTTTTTTGTAGAAAAAGCTCAGCAGGAATTCAATTGCATATCAGGCCACACCTCCTGATGTCACCATTGTTTCACACAGGTTTTTTTGAAGAAAAAGCCCAGCAGGAACTCATTTACATATTAGGCCACACCCCTGATGCCAAACAGCCAGAACTGTGTTCCTTTGTGTTCCTGCTCAACCCCCCCCCCCTGCTCATAATGGGACATTATCAGATCTCCTATTCAGTACAGCATAATACTGAGAATTAGCTAGTTATTTCAAAAACACTTTATTTTCTATTACATTAATAAAGTTTGTGATAAAGCAATTAACCATATTGATGACTATCAGAATTTCCTTGGAAATCTGAATGTAAGAACATAGGAAGAACCCTCTTGGATGAGCCTAGTCCAGCATCCTATTCTACAAGGTAGCCAACCAGTTGACCTGAAGAGCTAACCAGTGGGGCATAGAGGCTAACCAATGGAACATATGCTAACCAATGGCTAACCAATGGAACATAGTAACAAGAATTCCAGTACATCCTTTCAAAAATATTGCTGTAAGAACATAAGAAGTGCCCTGATGGATCAGATCAGTGGTTAATGTAGTACAGGGCTAACCAATGGGGCATAGAGGCTAACCAATGGAACATAGGCTAACCAAGGGCTAACCAATGGAACATAGTAACAAGAATTCCAGTACATCCTTTCAAAAATATTGCTGTAAGAACATAAGAAGTGCCCTGCTGGATCAGATCAGTGGTTCACGTAGTACAGCATCTTGTTGCACACAGTGGTCAACAAGCTGCCCTGGAGGATCAGTCCAACAACACATAAAGGCCAAGCCTGTATCATCATAGGAAAGGTGCTCTAACCCCTTAATTGTCTTAGTTGACTCAGAGGAATTTGTTCCTCCCACCATACTTTTGGACAAACTTCTGTACTTTCTTATTCCTGTTGGTTAGCCCTTTTCCACAAAGTCTTGTTCCACTGTCCATTCAGCTATTCCTTTGATACATTTGAAAGACCCATTCTCTCCCCTCCCTGTGCTGTCACTGTCTCATCAACATCTTCCTTTTTCACAATCTGCCAAGAATTCCAGGAACATTTCTACAGCTTGGCCATCACTCAACCTGTCATCTCATTACACATGCCAATAAAACATAGTGGCCATCTCTGTGAGCAATCTTGCTAATGGATACAGGGCTGAGCCATGATAACCCCCCCCCTGTGTTTTGCATATGGAAAAGCTGCTTTTGCATATATCTTGGCAAACCCTAGTAAATTGGAAACACATCCCTCCCCCACCCTCCACAAATGGCTTGAATGACAGGCTCCTTGGAAAGCGAAGAAATGCAACCACAAGCTTGATTTCCTCAGAAAGACAATAGCTTCCCCCTGAAGGCTGTTTCCAGCTGTAGCCACTTGAAGCATCTGCATCGAGCATGTATCATACAGATCTGTCAGTTAGTTCTGGAGCCAGAAAATTGTTGTTTCAAATGTTACAGTACAGGAAAATCGCCTCTCTGCACTTGCTGCCAAAAAAATGACAGCTTAATTTATGCCATGCTGAAGGTACATTACAGAGCCATTCAGCCTGGCAGTTAAGTACACTCCATGCTTCCATCTTCCCCCTATGCAAGTGCGCTGGGAGAAATACACAGGAACTGTAATAGGGACAATTGGTGACAGTGTTTTCCATGTCAGTGGAACTAAATACAGGTGAAATGGTGATCAGCCATAAAAGAACATTTTTTAAAAAACACTGTATGCAAAACGTGGTATAGCATGCCAATTCCCAAGGAAAGGTGTTTGGTGGAACTGGTATGCATGGAACAGATTATGGAGAGGATTGTTCATGTCAAGCCTTCTGTATTTTATATGGAGAGGGAGGCACTGTGATATTATCTATGCCTTTGAAAATTATTCAGTATCCTTGGTTCAAGACCTTCAAAACCTAACTGTGTTTATACTTTTTGAAATTAAAAATCTGACAGCATTAAAGCACAGCAGAGTGTCAATATCTGTCATGTAAGTTTCCAGCAGGCATTAAAGATGCATGCTCTGGTTTTAAAAGTGAACAACAAAATCCCATCCAATTATTCTCCGTGATGTATTGAAAGATTGCTATTGTATGGCTAAGGCCAAAGTGTAATCTCTTTAATACCAGAACAGCCATCATCCACATATTTTGGCAACGTGTTAATAGTAGAACTGGGGATTACCATGTGATATTCCTTTCCCTGGCTGCCAAGTTTATATATATGAATCCTATAGTAATTTTTGCCCAAGGATTTCTTGCTCTTAAATAAAAAGCTGGTAAATGAGAAAGCAATTCATTTTATGAACTCAATAAGGAAAAAAAAAAAGCAGATTTTAAAAAGATCTCCTTTCATACATACTACTTATTCTTCCTTTAAAGCACCAATTTTATTCCAACCTCAGTAAAAGTTTGGCATTTATTTAAAGTTAATTTAAAAGTACCGATATTTTGGAAGAATAACAAGAAAAATCTTTACATTTAACGATACCGTTAAATGTAAAATATACTGTTATTTAGAGTCAGGAAAATGTTATTGAACAAGACTTCAGTGTTTTCCACACAGGGACAGGCATTTGTAGCCTTCCCATTATAGCTTCGGCTACAAAGACATTGCACCTGCAATGGGGCTTCCATATGGCAGGTTTCCCCATAGTTTTTCTGCCCCTGACTCCCAGCAGTGATCCCCCCACCATGTTTTTTTTAATTGTAACTGAATATCATTATATCAACCATACGTTACACCAATATGTGTAAAAGATTTTCTGAATTCTCAACTTTTATTATTAAAAAAGTGTCTCTAGCCTCTTTCATTGCAGAAATATGTCTTTCCCCTTATATCTCCACAATGAAAGGTGATAGAAATGTACTTTAAAACAGTGATAACTGAGAATTCAGAGGGCCTGTTGCATATAATGGTATAACATTATATTGCTATAATTATATTCAGTTTTCAACTATAAATGCAGGGGGTAGGACTGCTGTTTGTAAAATGGCTAAGATATACATGGGACTGGGAAAACCTGAACTCCATTCCTACAACAACCATCCAGACTTTGTTAGATTCTTTCTCAAAACTCTGGAGCTCAGGAAGATTGGAAAAAAAAATATGGGGGAAAGCCAGGGAAACTCTGGTTGGTGCACAAATGTGCCACAAGCCTGTGGACAAGCAGGAAGCCCCACCACTCCCAACTGTATCATACCTGGAACAAATAACCCATGTGAAAATGCCCTTAGATATAGTTGCAAGACATGGTTGCAAATATATACTTTTTGCTAGATAACGTCTTCTATTCTGTGTCTTCTTTTTCATGCTTCATGTGTTAGCCCAAACTTTTAATGGACAAATTTAACTAGATTAATCTCACTTCACCATTCAAGCATACCACCTAGTTCTAAACTGTGTCTGGGCTATACTATTTCAGATTCAGGTGGAAGTCAGACTCATATGTAGTCTGAAGTGGTACAGTCCAGACACAAGTTTGCCATTCTTGGTACTAACTGGGACACACTGATAAAATGAACTTGCTCATTGCCCATTCTGATGTTTGGGGAGTGTATGCCCTCTGAATATACAGTAAGCAATCAAACATTTGAATGAACCTACTCAACAAATTAGCCTTGAATATAGAAAGATTTGTGGGAAGGGAGGGATATAAATCCAATAAAATAAAATAAAGCAAAATCTGATCCCTCATATACATTCTGAGACGATACAGTTCCATATGGACTGTACCATGGGTAGTTCCTGAACATTTGACTCAAATTTTTGAAATTAAACACAGCAAAGCAGGAAAAAATAAACTGATTTTTTTTATCAGAACAAGGGATTTTGGATTATTTATTTCACACATATCTGGGAAAAAATTAATAATACTGAATGTATAACCCTAGAGCTTGTTGCATTGTCAGCATAAAAGAATGAATATGACAATAATTATAGCCAACAAAGTATCACATTGCTCAACAGTACTGCATTGATGCTTGCAGGAGTTGTAGCAAAAACATACAGGACTGGGAAGGTGGCAATGCTTGGCCATTAAAGGCACCATAATGAACACAATGAATTGGGTGATTGATGAATACAATGAAGTGCAGCTAATTTTCTTCAGCATATTTTAAAAATTAAAACTAGAAAGCATCGAAACGGTTGTAATATATACATTTTAAGAGGGCATAACTATTCTTAGGAACCAAAGATTTCAGGTTTTTACGGCTGGTAACATCATTAGGGATTGTAGAATCTTTCGGGCTCAAGTACCGTGTTCTACTGGAGAAAGTTTTTCTTCCAGATGTTTCGTTCTTGGCTGCAGAGAATGAAACGTCTGGAAGAAAAACTTTCTCCAGTAGAACACGGCACTTGAGACCGAAAGATTCTACAATCCCTAATTCTTAGGAACATTGGTTCAGCCCAAATGTCACACAAAGTCTTGGCTTCTCTTAACTGCAGTACATTTTGAAAACTGGGCTTGGCTCACTGACTATTGACAAATCCTGGCATTAGCATCCTTACCCTTCCCTTGCTGAACCCTGCAGAGACGTGGCTGGCATTTTATTGTGCATTGGGATGCCCAAATAAGTGTCACCTGTTCTCTTACAATTGACTGGCATGGCAAATGCTTACAGATCCATGCTCTCTTCTAGCTGCCTTTCTTCATTAACTATTTTCTCCAGTGCTTTTTTTTTGTAGAAAAAGCCCTGCAAGAGCTCATTTGCATATTAGGCCACACCACCTGGCCTGGGAGCATGTGGCTGCTACATGGTGGGTCAGGCCAGCTGGAGCTCTGTTCCTGCGGGCTCTGGCAGAAAAAAAGTCCTGCTTTTCTCACATCAAACTCAAAGAAGCCAACTCCTGCTATTAATTTAAGTGTTCCCCGCACTCACCTAAACACACAAGAGTTCATTAGACTTCCCCTCAAAAGTTTAATTTAACAGCTAGCATGGAAACACTCACAAATCCTTGCTCGCTGCCATAGTAGTGTCGGAGCGGGAGTAGCAGAGTGAGGGAGATGACTTGCCCGACACAGGGCTTCAGGAAAGAAAATCAGGCAGACGCGTGCAACTAGTGCCAAAAGGTGTATTAACATATATACACGACAAGTGCTCTCTTGTGCAGTCTATACAATATCACCTCCACGGACAAAGTGCTTCGCCTAACCACCATCTCACAGGGAGAGACCTGTGTGATGCACACACAGATCATATATAGTCCAAGCAGCCAATCCTGGCCGTGCTGACTCAGCAGATTGCATCACTTGGCTTCTGCCGGCTCAAGCCGGTCTGCTGATCAGGTCACTGTGACCTAGCCTGGCAGCTAGATCACCAGCTGTCATACTGTAGCTGTCAGACTGGGTTTATGTAGATTCTTGCTCCAACACACCTCCTAATCTATTTAAACCCAGTGCACCAAAACACTTTACACAGTTTACATACATGTCCACCAGCAACATTACAGTTCATATTTACGTAGCTCGGAACCCTTTCCGGAATTCGTTCAGGAACTCATCATGATTGTAAAACACATCATCGTGTTCCTGTTCAGCCAGCTCTTTCAGACGCTTGGCTTCAGCCTCCTTCT
Source organism: Heteronotia binoei (assembly GCF_032191835.1). NCBI lineage: Eukaryota > Metazoa > Chordata > Lepidosauria > Squamata > Gekkonidae > Heteronotia > Heteronotia binoei. Next base: position 53,311,752 of record NC_083232.1, on the reverse strand, counting down.
CCCTTGCCTCGCACTCTGCCACCCAGGCTTTCCATTTCTTAGCCTTTTCTTTTAACATTTCCTCAAATCCGGGTGGGTCTGGATTGACAGTCAGAGTGACATAGGGACACTTGTACCTAGCGGGACGTTGGCCTTTGGTGGACCTGGCAGACACCCGTGGCCCTGTGCTTGGACCAGCTTTGTCTTCTTCGGGTTGCTCTGTTCCCACCTCCTGGGCTGGTTGCTCTGCCCCTGTAATTGGGTGTTGAACCTCCTGACTCTCACACTTTACCTCCAGTTCCTGCATTTGAGGCTCTGCCTCCTGACTCTGCTCCTCAGGCTCTGTGCCAGCATTCGGCTCACCTTCTCCAGCCCCACTGGGTGCCACCTCCTGGGCTGGAGTTCTGGGCTGCGCTCCAACATCGTTATCGCTACTTGGCAGCAGGACAAATTGTTTCTGCAAGGAGTGCAACCTTGGCCAGCTGCTTTCTTCATTGAACTGGGCACTCTGACTAAGTGTTATCTTGCTTTTGCTATTGCAGAAACGATAACACCTGGCCCTTGGCTTGTAGCCCAGAAAAATTAGGCTCTCTGCCCGGACATCCCCCTCCCCGCTACTCGTGGAGTGGATGCCAACCCGAGCCCGTGACCCAAAGACTTTTAAAGAACTCAAATCTGGGGTCTTGTTCAGCAGTAACCTGTAAGGCACATTTTTCACAGTATTACACCAAACCCTGTTTTGCAAAAAAACAGCTGCATGTATGGTTTCTGCCCAATAGGTCATTGGCAGTTGTGCATCCTCTAACATGCAATACATCACATTCTGCAATACAGCCCCATGCCCATTTTCTCGGGGCGTTGCCGGGTTCGTCAGACGGTGGGCAATGCCCTTGTTCTCCAGCCAACGTTTCATCTGGTTAGATAAGAATTCCCCCCCTCTGTCGGTTTGTACAGCTAGGAGATTAACCCCTAATTGTCTCTCCACTGCTTTGACCCACTTGGTGAATGTCTTATACACCTCAGACTTATGCACCATGGTGAAAACCCACGCGTACCTCGTGTGGTCGTCGGTGGCCACCAAGCAGTATCTCCTCCCCGACAGACTCTTTGGCAATGGGCCAATAACGTCTAAATGGACTAGTTCCAGGGCTCGTGTGCTTTCCCTTGAGCTTTCTTTAGCAACAGCACACGCCTTGCTTTTGGTCTTCTTGCAGACCTGGCAATCCAAGTAACATTTGCAAGGATTTACTTTCAAACTAGGCACAAGCTCCAGGGTTTTCTTTAACGCCCTAAATCCGCAGTGCCCGAGTCTCCTATGGAGCAAATGTATACAATTATTGTGCACAGGCTCATTCGACACCTGAGCCACCTGGGCACAATCACTCTGGACCACATACAGTTTACCTTCCCTCTTTCCTGTCACAAGCAACTTTCCCCCACCTCCCAGGATTTTGCAGCAGGTTTTCTCAAATCTCACCTGGTATCCCTGGTCAAACAGTGTGCTAACACTCAACAGGTTAGACTGCAGTGAGGGTACATACAACACATTTTGCAACATACATTTCAGTGCAGGAAATTCCACATTGCCTGAGCAAACAGAATTGGCAGTGGTCCCATCAGCCAATCTCACATACTTATGCTCAGGACTGTCAATGTTTTTCAACAACTCCTTCTCGCAGCAGAGATGGCTCGTTGCCCCGGAGTCTAAAATCCAAGCAGACCCTGTGCTCTCTACTGCAGACGTGACCAGCCGGGTTGCTTCCTCACACGGGCTGGCGGTCCTCCGCTCTCGCCGCACACGCCCCCGCCTCTTCTCCCTCTCAGGGCAAGCTCGGAGCAGGTGCTGCGACGACCCGCATCCATAGCAGCGACGGACTGCGAACGCAGTCGGCTCCACTTCCTCCACCTTCGGACGCCTGCCAGCAGCAGAAGCTGGCTCATTCTTGGCTGTCTTCCCGGACACACCGATAACAGCACGCTGCCCGGCCGACACCCCCGGACAGCTCACGGCCGCAATTCTCTCTTGGAAGTCAAGCAGGTGGGCACAGACGTATTCCATGGTCAGGGTCGCTACGTCCACCGTCTCCAGAGAAGTTATCAGGGGAGTGTACTCAGGTGGCAACGACGACAGCAAAATGTACACTCTGTCGTCTGGAGCTACAGTCTTGCCTCTTGCCTCCAGCTCAACGAAACAGTCCGTTAGCCGTTTGATGTGATCTTTCACACACCCTCCAGCCGGCATAACGGTGCGGAACATCCTCCTTGTCAAGGCCATGAGGGAACCAGCAGTGGTACTAACATGCACCGCACTCAACGCGTCCCAGGCAGCCTTGGGAGTGTCCTTCCCTCGCACATAAACCAGCTGGTCATCTCCTATAGATAGCACTATGTTGGCCAGTGCCTTATCCGACAACACAGTCTCGGCAGGAGATAAGTCAGCAGGGGGGTTACTCACGAACAGCCATTGCCCTTCACGCTTGAGGTAGTGTTGCATTCTCAGGCTCCACACCGCGTAGTTGGCTGAGGTGAGCTTCTCAACGGCTACTCCAAGCTGTTGCTGAGCCATCGTGCCGACTCCTCCTCACAGCTGGCTGCCGACGTCCCTCTGGCTCTCAAACAGAGAACGGTGGTGCTTCTGTGTCCTCCACCGGCGTTCCTCGCCTCCGGCTCTTTCCAACCTCACAGTCAGCTCAACTCTCAACTCTCTCCCTCGCGCAGCGGAACCGCCCTGGGCCCATAACCCTGTCGGAGCGGGAGTAGCAGAGTGAGGGAGATGACTTGCCCGACACAGGGCTTCAGGAAAGAAAATCAGGCAGACGCGTGCAACTAGTGCCAAAAGGTGTATTAACATATATACACGACAAGTGCTCTCTTGTGCAGTCTATACAATATCACCTCCACGGACAAAGTGCTTCGCCTAACCACCATCTCACAGGGAGAGACCTGTGTGATGCACACACAGATCATATATAGTCCAAGCAGCCAATCCTGGCCGTGCTGACTCAGCAGATTGCATCACTTGGCTTCTGCCGGCTCAAGCCGGTCTGCTGATCAGGTCACTGTGACCTAGCCTGGCAGCTAGATCACCAGCTGTCATACTGTAGCTGTCAGACTGGGTTTATGTAGATTCTGGTCTGAAGCTAGTTTATGTAAATGTTCTGGTCTGAAGCTAGTTTATTAACCACAATGTCTTAACAAGGGTTTCATGTGATATGTGGATACAGAAATCCTGGCTTGTTGCCCAACACCACTCTCTCTGGCTGTAGTATTTGTGTAGGTAAACCAAAATTTGTGAGTCTAGTTTCACAAACTAATCAAAATAAACCATGGTTTCACGTTATATCAGAACTGACATTAAGTCATACTGTAATGTGCCATTTTCGGCTGTACTGTCCCCTGAAATTAATACAGTATTCAAAAAGCTGTTTGGACAGTTCCATACACAGAGATTATGAAGATTATTTCTTGCCTAGGAGTGTGTTTTTACTTTCAAGTACCCATAAAACTGACATAATTGACAATCTACTGAGAAAGATTTCTATAAGCATTTACTGACAGAGAGCAGAGTGACCAAGTTTGTTGCCAATATTTCAAATGGATCATCATAGGTCTAAACCTCTCCTTTTGACACACAGTATTTTGCTCCAGCAAGAAAACTTGGCCAATGGCCATCTCTCATATTATTTATGATAAGCCTGGGAATTGCAAAAATGAAATGATTTAATTGTATATATAAATTATTTAATTGCAGATTATATCTTTCTGATTTGACTTCTCAATCATGTAATTATTCAAAATATTTCGAATCCATTTATCAAATAAATATTGCATATATTTTAGGTACACAATTAACCAAGTTAAATCATTCAACGAAAGAGGATATAGCATATTTAAGATACACTTATCTTTTTAAAATTTTATCTACAGTGAACTTTGAAATAGTGGAATAAAAATATTTTAAATAAATAAATACAACAAAAATACAACAAAAACACAGCATGAGTTCTGTATTGAAACTTGTTTTGTATTGAAGCCTTGTTTCAAGAATAATTGTTTTAAACAGAATTTAATACTAGAAGCTGAGCTGGTAATATGAATATCCAATTTTGGCCTTAAAAAGAGATCAAAGATTGAAGCAGCCTCTTGAAGGACCAAGCTTGTCATGGTTTGGAAAGAAGGATAACAATCCATCTTGTGGTGGCAAACTGCCATTGATTACAAAAACTAACACCATCTGCCTCTCTGGCAGGGGTGGCAACCAAATCAACTTAAGATCAGTTTTCATGAAGCAGGTGGTAAGGAGCATTTGTTACATGAGCTTCTAATAGATCTGTTTCACCTGGACATTTGCTCATTGCTATGTTGTCGTTGGCTTTTGAACCAGTGTGGGTTAGCCAATGACTTCATGAGAGAGGGGCAAAGAAGACTGCACCGCTTTGCTCAGCCATTATAAAAAAAGAAGGCTATGACACATTCAGCAACAGTGACAAAAGTGAAGGGGAAACGTCAGGCTTAACGAAGGAGCACATCAAACAATACACAGACTATCCTAATGAATTCAAGACAGTGGGGGGCTGATGTCATTTACACAAGGATCCCAAAACTGCTAGCTCAGCAAATGTCAAAACATTCACTATCATATTTGAGAACAAGTGAATATCTTGTCTCTCTTTTTAAAAATATAAGATAGTGACCTTGGAAAGTATAAACCAGTTAGCTGAACTGCTGTATCTGTTAAGCCAGTGGTCTCCAACCTTTTTGGCACCAGGGACCAGTTTTGTGGAAGACAATTTTTCAGCGGCAATGTTTTTTGGAATGGTACAATTGTGCACTTTATTTTGGTGTGGTGGTTAAGTGTGCAGACTCTTATCTGGGAGAACTGGTTTGATTCCTCACTCCTTCACTTGCAGCTGCTGGAATGGCCTTGGGTTAGCCATAGCTCTCGCAGAGTTGTCCTTGAAAGGGAGAGCCCTCTCAGCCCCACCCACCTCACAGGAGGGTCTGTTGTGGGGAAGGAGGATGAGCGACTTGAAGATTCGGAGTGGAGAGCAGGATATAAATCCAATGTCATTGTCTTTTTCTTCTTCTTCTTCCTATTGCTACATTGTAATATATAATGAAATAATTATACAACTCATGGCCCGGTTGCTAACCGGCCACGGACCAGTACTGGTCCACGGACCAGGGGTTAAGACCCCTGTGTTAAGCTATTAGGTCAAATAAGGATGCAATTGCACCATAATCCTGCAAGAGCAATCTGCACACATCAGCAAGTTTTCATACCAGTGACATTGCTGGCTGATTGGTATCTGCGCATCAGCCTGGCAGATACTATCCTTTGCCTCCACTACTGCTTATGTGACATCTACCAGCAAGCATCTGGGGACACTTTTCTGCTTATTGCTTCTCAGCTTCTCAACTGCTCATCATGCTGCAGTTGTTCCACATCTAGATCTTCCTTTCCAGGAGCACAAAGGGCAATTGCATAGGAAAAGCAGACTTGCATCCTGTTGCTGCAATGTGTATACACTCACCCGGGGTGGAATTCTAGCAGGAGCTCCTTTGCCTATTAGGCCACACACCCCTGATGTAGCCAATCCTCCAAGAGCTTACAAAAAAGAACCTTGCAAATTCTTGGAAGATTGGTTTACTGACCCATCAGCTTGATGTTTATTCCTGGAAAATTTTTAGAACAATCATCAAATGGTCAGTTCTTGAGCATTTAGAAATGATGGCTGTGATTACTATGAGCCAGCATGGGTTTCTCAAGAACAAGTCATGTTTTTCAACTTTTCAAAAAAGTTACTGGCTTGCTGGATCAGAAGAAAGCTGTAGACATAGTTTATCTTGATTTCAGTAAGGCTTCTGATAAGGTTTCAGTGAGAATAAGTGCAAAGTTCTGCATTTAAGTAGGAAAAATCAAACAATTATAGGATGGGGGAAACTTGTCTGAGAAGTAGTATGTGCGAAAAGAATCTAGAAGTCTTAGTAGACCAAACACTGAACCTGAGTTAGCAGTGGGATACAGTAGCTAAAAAGGTAATTGCGATTTTGGGCTGTTATCAACAGAAGTATAGTGTCCAGTCCTGCAAAGTAATGGTATTGCTTTACTTTGCTCTGGTTAGACCTCAACTAGAAGTCTAACCAGACCTCTAGTCTGTTCAGTTTTGACCTCCATAATTTAATTAGGATGTTGACAAGCTGTAATGTTTATAGAGGAGGGCAACAAAGATACTGAGGGGTCTGGAGACCAAGCCTTATAAGGAAAGGTTGAAGAAGCTCGGCATGTTTAGCTTGGAGAGGAGATGACTGAGAGGAGATATGATAACCATCTTCAAATGGATGGTGCAGAGTTGTTTTCTGTTGCCCCAGAAAGTTAGACCAAAACCAATGGGTTGAAATGAAATCACAAGAGTTTTTAGCTAAACCTTAGGAAGAACTTCCTGACAGTTGGAGTTGTTCCTCAGTGGAACAGGCTTCCTTCCTTGGGAGGTGATGGGCTTGTCTTCCTTGGAGGTTTTTAAACAGAGGCTAGATGGTCATCTGACAGCAACACTGATTTTGTGAACTTTGGCAGATCATGAGAGGGAGGGCAGGAAGGGTTGCATCAGTACCTAGTTCACATGCCCCCTTCTTACATGCCCAGGGAAATGTTGTTTGCCACTTTGGGGTCAGGAAGCAATTTTTCTCCAGCCCAGTTTGGCCAGGGATCCTTGGAAGTTTTTTTGCCAGGTGTGTGTGTGGGGAGGTAGTTGTGAATTTTCACTGAGGATGTATGTGTGGAAGGGCACTGTACTTGTGAATTTCCTGCATTGTGCAGTAGTTGGAGTAGATGACCCTGGAGGTTGCTTCCAACTCTATGATTTTATGATTCATGCTGATGCACCATTTGTGGGGAACTCATACTGTTTGGGACAATAAATGCACATACCATTTGCATGTGGCCTGCAAAGTGGCTGCCCTGAGCTTTCAGATCATGGCTGAGAGAGGCATACCAATAGGACCATTTAATAAGAATTTTATTTGGCAATACTTCTTTCAGTCTGACTATCCCGAATGCAAGGCAGAATAATACAAATGCTTTCTGTAAACTATTATTTTTAGAAAGTGAGACTTTACTTAAATTTCTCTTTTTATACATATTTTTCCCTTCAGTTTTTCCTTTAGGTATTTTATATGTTGTTTTGTATTGTTCTAATTCTCTTTAGGACTAATTGGATTGTAAACTGACTGGAGAACACAAGGAAGAAATTTAATAAAACTTAAACACAAATACACAACCAAAAAATTCTGGGAGACATTAAAATGTTATACATTTTATTTAGGGAGAAAATCAACTGTCTCCAGTATATGACCCCTTTAAAAACAGAAAGGAATGTTGTGAGCAATATGTTTAGGTAGAGCTTGGTTTGTATTGACTAACTTTCACATTGATGGTGTCTTTGCTTCTCTGTGTATGAATGTGTGACTGCAGGCCAGCAATAATAGCTAAAGAGAAACCTGTAAAGAGTAAAAAGCTTTTCATTTTCTCTTCTTTGTTTTATATTTTTATTTGGGGGTTTTTTTGTCATGAAAATCAAACACATAGCCAAAGGGCATCATAAATATATTTGATCACTCTTCTGTGGGTTTCCAAAATGGGCCACTGGAGAGTTTCCCTTTACATAAATGCTGGTGCTGAATCAAATCCAATCATCTGGGCTATAAAACAAAGTTGATTAAACAGGATCAAAATATCCATGTAAAAGATCATGAGGATGATAGTAAAGCCAAGTCTGCTTTTTTGCAGAAAAGGAGGGAAAATATTTAGCTTCTCATACACTGTTGATGTGAGAAAGTGGAATAGGGTTATCAGCTCTGGGTTGGGAAATACCTGGAGATTTTGGGGGGTGGAGCCTGAGAAGGGGGGTTGGAGAGGGGAGAGACTTCAATGGGGTATAATGTCATAGAGTCCACCTTCTAAAGTGGTCATTTTCTCCAGGTGAACTGAACTCTGTTGCCTGGAATCAGTTGTCATAGTGGGAGATCTCTGGAGGTTGGCAACCTTAATTATTAGGAAGGCCTTGTGGAACTCAAGAACAGTGAACATCTATTTAAATATTTGTATGCTATTTTTCTCCCCAAAGGGACCAAATGTAGTTTACAGTAACTAAAAATGATGTAAACCAACCAACCAACTAACCAACTAATGAACTACATCTTGAGCTGGTTCTGGATGCAGTAGTAGGCTCACCCAAAGTCCCTAACTGTAAGGTACAGGCTAAGAGCAAAGAGTCCTCTAGTTCTTACCTTCAGCCACATCCAAGTTTTATACCTGCAACAAGAAAGGAAAAGCAAGACCTCAAAGATTTCCAGCAGGCAAAGATGTTTCTCTCAATCTCCCCATACCCAACAATATCTGATTGTCACTCAGAGCTTTCTCTCCTAGTATCACATTGGAGACCCCTGATCTACACATTAACTACAGATAATTCCTCTGTATACTATAGACACATACAACAAATATTAATTGTTTTGATAAAAATTAATTTTCTGTAATGCACATGACGGTAATATATCAAAGAGCACAGTGTTTTCAGTGTTATAAATATATTAGACTGCTTGTACCCAAATAAAATAATTTATTTTCTCTACTATGAAATTCATTTATATTTTAAATTTTTATTTTCTTTGTTTTCAGATGGCAAAAATTAAGGCATGCTAAGGTAGCACAGAGTGCATTGGCAGTTCTCTCTCAAGAGATGTGTATATTTGCTAATTTGCTTATAGAAAACTAAGGCAATTATAATTTAAAATCCCATAAATAAACCAAATAATCTAATTGCACATGCCAAGTAATATGTGATACATGTCACAATGTTAAAATAATACAATAAATTTATATATTGACTGAATATTTATATATATTAAATACACACACAGTGAATAGTTTAATAGGATTCATAGGCACAGGAGTTTCACTCATCTAATGCTCAACAGATTCCATAACATTATATTTATCATAAAATCCCAATGCATTTTGACCCCTTTGGGTTCTTTTTGTGAACTAGTAGTAAAACTGCAGATGGCCTAGTGCAATGCATAATGTTAAATATATCTTATATTATTAAAGCTTTATAACAGAGTTGATTAATTTGGGGATAAAATATCAGGCCCAGTATACAGGTTCTATTTTCAGGTGTACATCTTCAGAAACTCCTGATTTTGATGGTGCTACTTGTTTCATTGTTGAAAGGGTGCTTGTATGTGTGTGTGTGTGTTTAAGGCACTTGACTTAGTCTAATAACTCTTCAGACATATGACCCACTGAATGCTGTGGCCCAGTGTTACTCTAATCAAAACATGTTAGTCACATGAATATTTGTGAAACATACAGATGACAGCTTCACTGTATGCATTCATCTCTTCAAATGAATGACATCAATGTAATCTCTCTGAATTCAGCCAACTATAAGTCATGTCAGCTAGGTTCCACCAACTTTACAAGACTGTAAGACCCTAATCAATCTCACAGTCATGTTTTTAATCCAAAATGTTTAACCTTGCCCATTTACAATGTCATCCCTTGAAACTGGCATAGCAGCACAGACTCATTTCCTTTCATAGAAATTGACCTTAATAATTTTTGTACTTGCTGATTCATAAAGAATATTATAGTTCAGAATGAACAAATGCTTACTCCAAACACCTTCCTCATATACAATACTATTTAAATTGGTCATAGCACAAACAAATTGCACACTTTTCAAATTTCTGTTTAAACTCAAAACAATTTATTCTGAATTTAAGAAAAATGTTTTAATCTATCTAGATTTCACAGTTGTTGAGGCCATGGTAATATTCTTCCAAATGTTTATTTGGCAGCAAATCCTATTGCTCTCAAAGTGATTTCTTCCTGAATAAATTAATGTAGGATAGCAGTTCATGGTTCTAACCTAGGGTGTCCTGGGAACAGCGGAAGGTTCTATGTACTGCATGAACTTAGAACCTTCGAGGATCTCAAAGGAGCAACACATGTGGATACTGGTATATCATTCCATCTCTCAATAGTCTACTTCCTCCAGTTCACTCAAAAACTTATTTATGACATTACTAGGAATAAGGCCTGTTGTGAAAAAAATACAACAGGCACTATAAAGAGGCTCTAGGCAAGTGTCCTCCCACCCTTGATGTTTCCCCCCCACCCCCAACTTCCCACCCCACCCCCTCCAACTACCCCCAAACACCTCTTCCTCTCAACTACACCCACACCTTTGGCACACCACTACTCTCCCCCCATGACATTCATTCACCCCACCCTTGCTGTCTTTCCACCCACTCACCAATCCTTGGCCTTCACTAACCCCTCTTCACTAACTCCTCTTCCTCTCAACTACACCCACACCCTTGGCACACCACTACTCTCCCCCCCATGACATTCATTCACCCCACCCTTGCTGTCTTTCCACCCACTCACCAATCCTTGGCTTTCACTAACCCCTCTTCACTAACTCCTCTTCCTTTCAACTACACCCACACCCTTGGCACACCACTACTCTCCCCTCATGACATTCATTCACCCCACCCTTGCTGTCTTCCCACCCACTCACCAATCCTTGGCCTTCACTAACCCATCATCCTTGCTGTCTTTCCACCCACCTCTCATCCTTGCTGTCTTTTCACCCACCCCTACCCTTGGCATTCACTCACCCCTCCTTCCTATCTTTCCACCTACCCTGAAGCTGAAATAGATACTGGCTCCTCCCCCCACATGTGCGTGTTGGTTCCTGTGTCTGTGCTGGCTCAAAGCCCTGAAAGAGGCTCAGAATAGAGACAAGGAAGAATAATTATGGGGGTTGCAGAGGGGCATGACAACAATCACACAGATGAGGAAGCTCAGCATTCCTTTTGTTTGCAGTGCATTTTTATTACCTTTTCCTGTCATGTTCAGCCTTGTAGCATTTAGCATCAGTGCGAGCTTGTGGCATGATCTGGAGGGTTTTTTTGGCCTGGTTTGGTTGTATTATGGTATACTATAGACTATGTGCCTCAAGGCAGACATTTTCTGTAGGAGAACTGATCTGACCAGATTTCCATCTCCTTCCCCCTCCCTGCAGCCTCTACCTAGGAAAAGTACAGTCTTTCTCCACAGTGGGGACCAATGCAGGAAGGAAGCGACCTCAACAGGATACAATGACACAGAGTCCACCCTGCAAAGCAGATGTTTTCTCCAGGGGAACTGATCTCTGCCATCTGGACAGCAGCTGTAATTTTGAGTGATCTCCAGCCCTCACCTGGACGTTGGCAACAATGTTTTCTCAGGAGGAAATGGCTGGTTTGGAGGGTGGAATCTATGGCATTATACCTGTCTGAGGTCCCACTCCTCCTCAAACCCCATCTTCTCTAGGCTCCACCCCTCAAATCTCCAGGAATTTCCCAACCTTATTTCCTTCCCAGCAGCAGTAGTGAGTAGCCAGGTGGCCAACCTCCAGGTGGAGCCTGAAGATCTCCTGGGATCACAACTGAACTTCAGACAACAGGTCTCCCTGGAGAAAATAACTGCTTTGGAGGGTGGACTCTATGGCATTCTGTTCAGCTGAGGGCTCTCCTTCAAATGACAGAAACAACCTTGGTTGTCTAGCAAAAGCCTCTGACTAGCAGCTTCTCCAGGAGCCCAATCTTCATCTGTTCTGGGGCAAGGCTGAGGGGAGGAGGGCAAGAGGGTGTGACAGGAAAGAGGTGGCAGCCATGGCCTCTGAGGAAACACTCCTGGTGGGGCCAGGCCTTGCTGCCTAGTCACATTATGGTGGTGGCAGTGGCTCCCTGGCTATTTCAGTTGCCTTTGCAGGCTGTGTGTGCTGGAAGGCTGTCTGTGTGAGCCATTGATGGGGTGGCAGAGGTCTGTTGCTGCTGCCGGGAGCAATGCCTTTTATGAAGCCACAATAGAGCAGCAGCCCTTTCTGCTGGTTGACAGAGAGGACACAAAGAAGCATCAGAGATATGTCCTCCTTTGAGGTAAGACTGCTTTGGCAGTTTGCTCAACATTCTCAGGCCTGCAGTAGGTTGGGGCAGGGAAGTCAGCCAATGGGAGTCCAGAGACACAGACTGAGCCATGATGGGCCAATGGCTTATGGAGTGCATGGAATTCTAGTTCCAAAAATAAAACCAACAATCTGAAAAAGTAACACCAGCAGGAGAACACAAGAGCAACAAAACAAAAATTTCATCTGGTTTTTCAGTGTAAAGCCCAGAAACATAGGTGGCTGGATTAAAAGAGTGAGCTGAAGTGAGATGCCATGGTTCACAGCATTGGCTTTGCATGCAGAAGGTCCCAGCTTCAATCCCCAGCTAGAAGAATTAAGTATTCTGTATTTTATCTTATTGGCCGTTTTCCCACAGACCTTACCGCGGAGCGACATCCCTCTTCACCACGCAGCGTCTGCACGGATTTCCCACCAACTGCTCCGCATAACCAGGAAAAGCCGCGGCTTTTGCGTCGCTAACATAAACTGGTTTTTAGCGGTTTACATTTGCAACACAAAAGGTCCGGCACTTCCTGGTTCTGCGGAGCAGTTGGTGGGAAATCTGCGCAGACGCTGCGCAGTGAAGAGGGACGTCGCTCCGCGGTAAGGTCTGTGAGAAAATGGCCATTGTTTCTGTTTTGATATTTTTTTATTTTATTGCTGGGTTTTAATAGTCACTTATTCATGTCTGTAATCTGCCCTGAGCCTTCCTATGGGAAAGGGTGGAATATAAATCTACTAAAACAAACAAACAATCAAATAGTAGGTGACATCAAATCCTTCCAGCGCAGACCCTGGAAAGTTCCTTGCTGGTCAGCATAGTCAACACTGACCTTGATAGTGGTCTTAGTGGTCAGACTTAGTAGAAGGCACCTTTACAAGCTTACACATGTACTGAGACACCAGAGATTGCCCAATCTCTGGTAGCTGTCCACACTACCTCTGAAAATGGAGAAACACAGAGCCAGACTTCTGCAAAAGATTAAAACTATTGAACCAAGTCAGGTGTTCAGCAGTTCCTTCCTGTTTTATATGCATGGCTACAATTTGTCTGGCACAATGGATGAAGAAATGGGTTCTGGTTCAACAAAGCTTATGTCAAAAGACTCTTAGTTGCTTGTGCTGCAAAAGACCAACACAGCTACCCTCCAGGAATGTGTGATAAAAGGACATTTCTGTCAAAAAGCAATATACTTGATGCTATTGGTGTCATTAAATGTACTTAATTCTTTAATATTTATTTGTTTTAAATTTCAGCTGACGCTCAAACAAACCTGATGAAAGGCTGAAAAACAGAGTGTTTTTCTCCCCTCCCCAAATATACACATATTCATTTATTATAAAAGTTATTTTAATACTATTAATGACATGGCAGTCAATGGTTTGTTTCTCAGTGCTAAAGAATGTTCTCCGTGCATGTTGGTGCTGATGGGAAGAAGGCTAATGAGAAAAAGAGTGATTGTGACAAGCAATTATGTCACCTATGTGAATGGCTTAATTTTCTAAATTAGCCACTTTGATAATTATGACATCTCATTTGTCTTTTAATTCCATGAGCTCTGAAGTTTACCTTTGAATTCCCCCCCCCATCAGATAGAAAGCTTTGATAAGCCAAGGATCTATTATGTGCCTGGGGGAGAAACCCCCCTCCCACTCACATTCACTCTGATTGTGTCTGCTCATCTGCTTGAGCCAGAGCAAATAACACTCCTGACAAGTGCTCTCCAAACAAGGCTTTCGCTCCTTCTGTGTGCACTAACTATCCAAAATGAGAGGGAGAGAAGTTTGCTAAGCAAATTAATAATGTAAACAGGACTGTGTGTGTGTGTGTGTGTCTAGCCTACTTAAGAGCAAAGGCAAACAGACTGTTCTGGAGGACATTTTAAGCCACTTTCAACAGCCATCAACATGCAGGTTATTACCATGTTAATTACATTTTCTTGGTACTCAAAACATCACAAAGATTCACTAACAAAGGGAGGTTTTCCTTTTTTTTATTTGGTTTTTGTCTGAATGGTAGGCATCCCATATTTATTAAATCATATTTAGAAGTTAATATTTAGGGACTTATTTGGTGATGAATGGCAGACTACTGCTGTTGCTTCAAATATGAAGGTATTAGATAAGGTTCTTGAACATTTATACCTTTAAAAACCCTGGATTGTTTTGGATTCAAAGGACAGAAATACCAGCATTTGGGAGTATCTGGGTCCCCCAGTAGCACATTGGGATTTGATTTGGGTTTTTTTTGGGGGGGGGGAGGGTCCATTATTCCCTAATGAGGATTTTAAAAATATAGCTGTTTTTAAAAAACATATCACACCAAAATCAAAGAGACCTACTGTTGTCTGTCCACTAAAGAACAACAAACTTTCAAGTGAATTGGACTACAGCAGTGCACTCAAAAAACCAAACCCTAGCTCCAAAATGGAGTTAATCTGCTTTTATCCTCTTTCACCAAACTGGAGAGTCAGTTTGGTGTAGTGGTTAAGTGTGTGGATTCTTATCTGGGAGAACCGGGTTTGATTCCCCACTCCTCCACTTGCACCTGCTGAAATGACCTTGGGTTAGACATAGCTATCGCAGGACTTGTCCTTGAAAGGGCAGCTGCTGAGAGAGCCCTCTCAGCCCCACCCACCTCACAGGGTGTCTGTTGTGGGGGGAGAAGACATGGGAGATTGTAAGCCGCTCTGAGTCTCTGATTCAAGGAGAAGGGCCGGGTATAAATCTGCAATTTTTCTTCTTTTGCTCGTGTACAGAATTATCCATGTGAAATAGCAAAAACAGGGAAGCAGTGCCCTAAGAGGTGCTTCAGGATGAGCAAATGGCTGTAGGGGGAGTGGCCACTGTATGATGTGTGTCATGGGTGCTGGGGACCCTGCAGAGGAAGTGGAGCCTGCAGAAGAAACTGTGCCCCTGCCACCTGCACCAGTGCCCCTGCCTCCTGCTGGAGAAGATCCCAGCCCCCCTGCCTCGCCCTCTCGGGTGGCGCGTGTGCGTGACCGCCTCCGTCAGGACCTCAGGGATCGGAGGAGGGCGGCACGCTCACAAGCAAGACGCTCCCTGAGCCCTGAGTTTTGAGAGGATTCTGGCCCTTCTAAGAGCAAGGATGCTTGAGTTGTAACAGGATCCTGGCTGCCTCTCTGAGCCAGTAATTAGCCCAAATGGGCAACAGCCAGCAGAGGGCTATATAGCTGTAGGCTTTGGGAGGAGGCTTTGTGGAAGCAACTAGTCATCTCCCTGATGTCCTAGCATCCACTCCGGCTTGACTTTGGTTTCTGAACTCCCTGACTTTGGCTCGTGACTTCTGGACTCCCTGACCTCGGCTTCTGGACCTCGGACCTGCGATACTTGTACAGTGATTTGGATTTGGCGCCTCGGACCCTCCTGCTTACTGGCTACAGACCTCGGACTGCCCCTGAACTTTGCCTTAACCGGCTCCAGCTGTGACAATGTGAAGTGATAAACTACTTGTGATCAGGCTTCAGATTCAGCAGGAGCTCACAGGAGCACAGCTCCTGAACCTTTCTGAGGGCTCCTCCTCTTCCTCCCCATTTACCTTGTACATTGAATAATAGGTGCAGCTGCATAACAATCCCTGGATTAGGAGAGCAGGCAGCCAGCTAGCCACCAGGGGCTTTGCCATGCCCTCAGCAGCCCTCATAAACCCATGGAGAAGCCCACACCACCCTTTCTCCACTTCTTATGTGATTTTGGGCAGTGGGTGGGTTGCTGGTTTTGATGGGGGGGGGTGACTCAAGAGAGCAAGGCCTGCTTCTCTAGCCAGTCCATGCAGGCCTTGCTCACTCAGGGCTCTCCTTTCTTGCATGGGGTTGCTTTTGGTTGGGGGGCATATGCTAATGAGTTATGCTAATGAGGTCCACCTCCTATTTTTCTACAAAACAACCCCTCTTTGTGATTAAGCACAAAGTTTTGTGGATAATAATACTACTTTTGGCAATTGAAAGTGAGTCATTGTCCTGTTCTTCTTGAAAAAGATTTCTGTGAAAAGATTTCTGTGTTCTCCTGTAACCACTGAACCTGTTAATCCCTCCCCCCCCATCTTATCTATAATATGACTCATCCTTAACGAACAGGCCTCATGTTCAGACACTGGCTATAGCTGTTGAAAGACAAGCAAACAAGGAATTCAATAAGAAAAGAAATGAGGAAAACACAGTATTTTTTCCAAACCTCTGTAGCTATTGGGCATAAGCCATTTGTTTTCAGTATATTCCCTAGCTATTGTTAGCAACTATAAATAGAAGGTGATTTCTGGTTTATTACAGTTTCCCAACTGTTATTCTTTTCTTGGATTAAATTTTGCATATGTAGACTTCCATCATACAAGGAGTTTAGAGAGATGTTTTAGCTTCATTATGAGGTATATTAGCTGAATATTAAGGACTTATACAAAGGCATCCAGTTGCCTTGAAGGGCCAAGGAGTTTCCCCAATGTTGCTTCTTACCCTTGGTATCCAGAAGTTTACTATCCTTGGATCTGGAGGTTACCTTTAGTCACAATAGCTAAAAGCTATTGATGAACTAACCCCCATGAATCTTTCTTTTCTCCTTTTAAAACCATCTATACTAGTGACCACCACTACATCCACTATACAAATTCTGTGATACTACCAGGAAAGGAAAGGTCCTCTGTGCAAGCACCAGTCATTTTCGACTTTGGGGTGACATTGCTTTAACAACGTTTTCATGGCAGACTTTTTACAGGGTGGTTTGCCATTGCCTTCCTCAGTGATACTACCAAGTCTACCTTAAATTTCCCCTTGATGAAAGTTTAACAGTGATCCCAATTGTTTTCATCCTGCTACATAGAAATTTTCAAAGTCATAGCAATCTTGTTAAATTGTAACTTGAATGTCAGAGCTGGATGTCTCCAGATGCATTTGTTTGTTTCAGTTTTTCTCTGTCCTTTCTGGCTGTTTCTCTTCCCCACATGAAAGGATGGAGTAAACAGCTGGAGTCTCATAAGAAGCTTGATTGATTGCTGATGGACCCAGATGGCAAACTCTAGGAAACACTGCTGACAGATGTGCTGCTGCTGCAGCATTTGTTTGCTTTTATTTATATATTTATGCATTTATTACTGCTCCCTCAGCTGATGTTTTTGCAAAGAGGTGAGCAGTAATTTTCTGGCTATTCTCCATAGGAACATCCTTGTCACATTATCTAGTTGCCTTGGTCTCAAAGTCTATTGCATATTTTCTTTATAATTTAAAATAAAATAACATATTTTCAATTTTGACTAAGATGCTGCTGCAAAGAATATTTCCCTGCAAATGCTGTTCTGTACCATTGTTATATATTTATTCAAATTTGGATAAAGTAGCTTCAGTAACAGAAAATGAGGCATTCAAGATTTCAAGAACAATAGCTGTATCAGTGTTATGGTTTACAAAATGTTGCAAACTCTGTGAAGCAGTACAAGAGAAGTTACACATGCAACAATGGTAAAGAGTGAAAGAAAACTGAGAAATGGTGGGATCACACAAGTAACAAAGATACTTTGAATTAACCTAGGAATCTGCAACATAGGAACAACAATAGGAAATCCACAATAGGAAAAGGAAACTGGTGACAGAATTTCTGCTATGAGTTTTGTCCTCGCCTGCTTACTATCAGATAAATGTGCTTAGGACTCATGCACTCAAAAATCATGTAATCTAAAATATATTACATGAATTGCTTACTATTCACACTCACATACACACACACACACACACAGAGTGAATAACTGACTTGACAGCACTCATTACCAAATGTCCAAAGTTTTAGTCCAGTGGCACCTTTAAGACCAACAAAGTTCTATTCAAGGTATGAACTTTTATGTGATTATGGTTTGTGTCAACAGAAATATTATGTCCAGATCATGCAAAGTGATGGTATCACTTTGCTCCAGTTAGACTTCACCTAGAGTATTGTGTTCAGTTTTGGGCACCACAATTTAAGAAGGATATAGACAAGCTGGAATGTGTACAGAGGAGGCAACAAAGATGGTGAGGGGTCTGGAGACCAAGTCCTATGAGAAAAGGTTGAAAGAGCTTAGTATGTTTAGCTTGGAGAGGAGATGACTATCAGGTGATATGATAACCATCTTCAAGTACGTATTTTTCGCACCATAAGGCGCTCTGGATGATAGGACGCACCTTCCTCCTGGGGGGTGATCCGCTGCCTCCGATCCCGGCGCTTCCTCCGTGCCTGCCTGCCTGGCTCCAGCTCTGACGCTTACAGCAAGAGCCAGGATCTCTCCCTCTGCCTTCCGATCCCGGTGCTTGCTGTAAGCATCAGAGCTGAAGCCAGGCAGGCAGGCATGGAGGAAGCACCCGCCCCCTCCGCAAACCCAGCACTTTGCGAGCGCCGGCTGTGGAGGGGGCAGCGTGCTTCCTCCGTGCCTTTCTGCCTGGCTTCAGCTCTGCGCTTACAGCAAGCGCCGGGATTGGAGGGCAGAGGGAGCGATCCTGGCGCTTGCTGTAAGCGTCAGAGCTGAAGCCAGGCAGGCAGGCGCGGGGGAAGCGCCGGGATCAGAGGCGGAGGCAGCGGATCGCCCCCCCCCGAAAGGTAGGTACTGGTACCTTTGCTCCATAAGACACACACACTTCCCCCCCCCACTTTTTTTTGGGGGAAAGTGCGTCTTATGGTGCGAAAAATACGGTACTTCAAGGGTTGTCATATACAGGATAGTGCAGAGTTGTTTTCTGTTGCCCCAGAAGGGTGGACCAGAACGGGGTGAAATTAAACCAAAAAAGTTTTTGACTAAACATTGGTAACAACTTAGAGCAATTCCTCAGTGGAACAGGCTTCCTCGGGAGTCGGTGGGGTTCTCCTTCCTTGGAGGTTTTTAAACAGAGGCTAGATGGCCATCTGACAGCAGTGCTGATTCTGTGATCTTAGGCAGTTAATGGGAAGGAAGACAGGAAGGGTTGCATCAGTGCTTAGTTCTCGTGGTCCTTTCTTACATGACTAGGTACGGTAAATGCTGTTCACCACTCTGAGGTCAGGAAGCAGTTTTCAGGCCAGTTTGGCTCGGGATCCTTGGAGGTTTTTTGCCATCTTCTGGGCATGGAACAGAGGTTATTGGATATGGGGGGCAGTATTTGTGGATATCCTGCATTGTGCAGGGGGTTGGATTAAATGATCTTGGAGATCCCTTTAAACTCTATGATTCTATGTGTATGCACACTTCCTCAGATAAATTGAAATGGAAGTTACTAATCCATACATATAGGTAGAGGTCGAAGCAAATTAGCATATAGCATAAAGAAGATGTTTTAACAGGTGCAAACAGGAATAAAAAGTAAGTTTATATTATCTCAATTCATTTGGATTTAATTTGGAGGGGAACAGGGAAGCAAATAAATATGTCAAAATTGGAGACGGATGTGTAAATGTGTCCTTAATTGTGGAGTGCTAAGAGTAAGAGTGTAGATGACTGGGGAAGGCAATGGCAAACCACCCTGTAAAAAAAAAAGGTCTGCTGTGAAAATGTTGTGATGCGACGTCACCTCAGAGTTGAAAATGACTGATGCTTGCACAGGGGACTACCTTTACCTTTTTTTTAAACAAGTAATTAACTCAGACCCTGTTGTTATGCTCCGTCTTTCTCCTCTCAAGCATGGAGGTAGCTAACAGCTTCCTTTTCTTTGAGGTAGGGTGATTTGTAGTGTAATGAAGTCAGAGAGTCAGTTTGGTGTAGTGGTTAAGAATGACAGACTCTATCCTGGAGAACTAGGTCTGATTTCCCACTTCTCCACATAAAGCCAGCTGGGTGACCCTGGGTCAGACACAAGAATGCAATTTTTTAAAAGTTCTCTGTGGAAAAAAAATCCCAGAAAGTTAAAAACACACACTATGGAGAAAGATTCTAGTCACAATCTACTACTATGGTATATGTCAGTTTGCAAGGAGTTTTAACTCAATGGAGTATTGAGAAATAAAATCCCTCCCCAAATACACTTGAGCTGATACAATCCACTCTACCACTTCAGAATTCTCATACCACATTTTCTTATACTGTTGCATGTGTAGGCCTAAGCTGGGACATGAGTGTAGTTTCCCCAGTTAAAAAGACACAACCCAAACTAATATGGTATTTCATGAGTACGCTGTCTTTACAAATTTGGTTCTCTCAGATCAGCACAATAGCACTAGACTTATTTACAAGACTGATCACATTTCAACAAAACCTAAATCCTATTTTCCCCTCCTGCACAGAAGTAGGGAGAACAAACATTTCAAAATAATTAGGGTATATGGGGGTGGGGGATAATTGTTTCTTTCCATGATGCTTCAGTCATCTTTAAAAGTGTTGACTGTGATATTATCTATAAGCATTTACAGGCCATTTCCCCATTCACTGCCGCCGTGTATCAAATATCTTATCATTATAGCACGTCTAAGGAAGAACTAGAGAATCTTCCACTGAATAGGCTTCTGCAGAGATAACTGTTGGCCTGTATAACCTGCTGGATCATAAAGGTATCTTGCTGCATTCAGCTGATAAGTATAAATGCTTTGCAACATCCTATTAAATAGATCAGATTACAGGTCTGCCCCTCAGTAGACAAAAGTCATAGCATAGGAGAGGTCTGTGTATGTATGTATAAAGCGAGGATCCAAAAGTAGGAAAAATCCAGAAAGGCACAGAGGAATACTGTAATTATGATATTTTTTTTTGTCCCTAGCTTACATGGGCCATGGTAGAACATATACTTTGCAGGTAGCAGGTCCCAGGGTTAATCCATGGCATCTCCAGTTAAAAGACGCAGTTAGTAGTGATGTGAAAGACCTCTAGCTGAGACCCTGGAGAGCTTTTGGCAGTCAATGTCAGCAGTTATGCCCTTAGTTTCAGGAGGGTAGCTATGTTGGTTTGCAGTAGAAGAACTAGATGCGAGTCCAGTAGCACCTTAGAGACCGACAAGATTTTTGAAAAATAAGTTTTTGAGAGTCAAAGCTCCTTTCATCAGATACCTTGATCTTCATCAGGTCCTGACCGTGACAGTTTTAACTCTACAATCCTAAACAGAGATATTCCTTTCTAAAAGCCCACTGATTTCATTGGGCTGAGACAGGAATAACCCTGCCTTGTGTTTACTCAGTTGTCCATACGTTCACTCACTGTGCAGGGAGGTGGAGTGGGCATGAGTGCACTGGGTCCACTGGTGAATGGTCTACACAGGGCGAATGCCTGTGTGCACTGCGATCAGCAACTTTCCAAAAGCAGCATCACTTGTTATAGGGAGGGGGCATACACACCAGCACTTCCTTTGCACATTCACACATACAGACCACTCAGTGATCGTTTGGAGGTGGGAGCAGGGTCAATGTGTTCAGGCCTCCTCTAACTCCCTGTCTGCTAAATGAATACACAGGTCATTCACATAGAACAGCTTCAAGTGTTTCTCCCGGAAATGTATGTTCCTTAAGGCAGAGCTACCTGACAAGTATTGGGGAGAATCAAAGAATCACAGAGTTGGAAAGGACCTCCAGGGTCATCTAATCCAACCCCAAGCAATCAACATTGCTTCTTGTTGTTCAGTCGCACAGTCGAGTCCGACTCTTTGCGACCCCATGGACAAAGTCACGCCAGGCCCTCCTGCCTTCCACCATCCTCTGAAGTCTGCTCAAATTCATGTTTGTTACATCAGCAACACTGTCCAGCCATCTCATCTTTTGCCGTCCCCTTCTTCTTTTGCCTTCTGTCTTTCCCAGCATCAGGATCTTCTCCAGTGAGTGCTCCCTTCTCATTTGGTGGCCAAAGTATTTGAGCTTCATTTTCAGCATCTGACCTTCCAGGGAACAGTCTGGGTTGATTTATCTTGGACTGACTGATGGGATCTTCTTGCAGTCCAGGGGACTTTCAAGATTCTTCTCCAGCACCAATCAACTTTTGGTAGGTAATCTGTTTTGCAGGTCGGTAGCACTGTTGACTGAGACTGATTTTGCACTCACCCTATGCCGCTCTAATGTTCCTCTTTTCAGTGCACTGTCCTTCCGATTTCCCACTCTCTGCCCCAGGGCTTCACCTTGCGTTGCCATTTTTGCAAGGCAAAGAGAAACTGCTAAAAACCAGTTTCTCTTTGCTACGCAAAAAATGGTGATGCAAGGTGAAGCCCCAGGGCATAGTGGGAAATCTGAAGGACACCGCACTGAAAGAGGAACGTCAGAGTGGCGTAGGGTGAGTGCAAAATTGGTCTGATTCTCTCCAATACTTGTCAGTTACCTCTGTCCCATACATCTGCACATTTCTGTGAGACAGCGATTTTTCCTTTCCCACATCCCACCCTGCCATTCCAGACAGTTATTTGTTTATGCTTTTAGGTAAGACACACCAAATAATATTAAAATCACTTCCCTCTTCCTGATATCTTAGCCTTTGGAAGGCCATTTTTATAAATGGTACTCAGGCTGTATTTTGCATTTCATGCTTTGGTAAACTGAACACAAAAGCTTCCCTATGAGACAAATCAGATGATACAGTCATCCCATGGGACATCCTGCCACTTTAAAACAATGAGTTCCCAATGGGGAACTCCTTTCAACTGCACTGTAGGACCCAATTCTAACTGGGACCACCCTAGAGCTGTGGGAGGAGGGGCTGCTGTCTCTCCCCTCCCCAAATGCAATTTGCTAACCAGCAATGGCACTGGGGATGTTATTTGCCTGTCTCTCCCCTCAGTCCAGTTTCAGGTCAGAAAAACGGTGTTGGTGGGGGAGTCAGGAGCACCTCCTCTCTCTGAGTTCCCAATCAGAATTGTGTCCTGCAGCACAGTTAAAAGGAGCTCTCTGATGGGAACTCACTGCTTCAAAATGGCGGTGTGCCCTCAAGGACACTGTGTCATCTTGTTCAGTCTTAAGTACAGGCAAATTTGAAAAAGGCTCCCTTTCACCATGTTACATCCTGCAGAACAGCACTGAGGATTAAAAGGTGTTCTAAAGAGCTATTTGTAACTGTCTTGAGCCTTCTCTCTTCCTGGCGCTTGAAACCATTAATTAAGAGACAAATATTAACAAGTAATTACTCAGCTTGTTCACCGGCATGCCAACTCTTCTTGTTAAAGAATTTTTTTTTCAGTTTTGCAAGAACTGACCAGATATTTTATTTCACTGATCACTGCTTTGTTTTGTAGATGTTGCTTAGATCCATTTTGACTGCTTCTATTATACCCTATACAGGGATGTCAAACTTGTGGCCTGTGGGCTGAATCAGGCCCTCGGAGGGCTCCTATCAGGCCCCTGAGCAACTGGTTGTTGTCTGCTTCCTTCTCCCTCTGTCTTGCTTCCTTCTGCATCACAACTTGCTTTGCAAAGCTTACTTAATCACATAGGAGCTACAGAGCAAAACTTCTGTTTTCTGAGGTTCCTATTGGCTGACATTGGCCTCAGATTGGCTGAGGTTCCTACTTTGTAGAGGAAGGGGGGAGGCAGAGCTGGATTTGCTAGGCTCTCTCAATTGCACAGTAGAGCTACTGAGCCAAGCCTTTCTTCTTTCTATTGGCTGAGGCTCCTCCCCTTCCTGGTCCCCTGGGGAAGGAAGGAAAGAGCCAGAGCTTCCTTTGCCCAGTTCCCTGGATCCCATGGGAGAAATACAAAGAAAGCACCTTTAAGACTGAGTGATAATGTTTTAAGGATGTTTTATTTTAAGTTAAAAAAAATCTTTGTGTTTGTCTGGGTCCTTTATAAAGTTTATATCTCTGCTACCTAATCTTAAATAGGTATGCACATTGCCTGGCCTGACATGGCCTGGCCCAATCCAGCATGGACTGGCCCGACAAGGTCTCATTTATGTCAGATCTGGCCCTCATAACAAATGAGATCAGCACCCCTGCTCTATTACTTTTGTATGCCATTCCTTTCTCCAAGGAGTGCAAGGTAGGGTACATTATTTCTTACAATCCCATGAAGCAAGCTTAACGGGAGAGAAAATGGGTGCAATCAGATGGGCTTTTTGGGCCACCATAGCCACACTCACCTTTGAATTTAATGAGCACGATCACACACACATGATCTGTCCCCTGCAGTCCACTTGCGCCTACCTTGTGTTTTGATGCCTCCTGCATGCATCAAAGAGACAGGGGGAACTTCCCAGTGGCAAAGTCTTCATTGTATTTATGAGACTGCCACAGCAATTGGCTCACCTGATGCCACCCAATGACTGAGTTAAGATCTTCCCATGATCTTCATGGTAGATTGTGGAGTTGAATCCAGGTCTGCCCAGTCCTAATCCAGGACTTTAACCACTATTTCACACTGGCTGTCATTAAGCTACATTACAGAAACAAGTTGCTTAACATCTTATTCCAAATTCTAAACTATTCCATTATTTTCACTGTTGGGTGACCTTGGACCAGTGATACACTCTTAGCCTAACCAACCTCACAGGGGTTCAATGAACATAAAATAGAGAAAGGGGAGAATGCTGCAAAATACTTTGGGTCTCCACTGAGGAGAAACATGAGGAATAAATGAAATAAATCCTGCTTCAACTGAATCCCTTATTGTATCTCTCATGCTCTCCTTTGAGTGTGACTCTTGCCCAGGGAGCCATCAGCTGGCTTGGAGAAGGCATTTGTCTCTTTAGATCACTTCACCAAGCCTTCCTTCCTTCCTTTTCTCAAACATCTGACATTTATTCTATGTGGCTCTTACACAACAAGTTTGGCCACCCCTGCTCTTGCCTGACCTCAAATCTGATCTGAGATCTCCTGTAGCATTATACTGATTCCTCAGTTGCTAAAACCTGCCTAAGTTGCAGTACAGCTTAACATCACACACGTTTGGACATTGCAAATTATATGTTTCAGAGTACCACCGGATCCGCAGAGCCTTTGTTACAGAGGTCCTAGCACCAGCATCATCTATAACTGTCGGATTTGGACAATGTGGGTTGGGGGGGGGGGGGGAGTTGTACTTTGAAGAACAATTGTTGTTTTTACATGATGTCGCCTTTTTCACATGTAAAGAAATCAATTCATGAGGAAGACTTTAGCATGTCATGTTTTCCTGAAACTCACTTGAGTGACTGATATAGCAATGAATAATAAAAAAGGTAATGCCAACGTATTAACAATGCTGATGAGGCTGTCATGTACATTTTACAAAGCAGAAACAAAAGAAAAATGCTGGCATCATTGCTGCTGAAATATCAGCTTAGTTAAAGGTTTCATGACAAACCATTTGTCTTTTACCCTTATTCCTCGGCCTTGCCAGCAATTTTCAGATGTCTGCCAAAATGAAAAGGTGGCAGCTGCCAGCAGTAGGGACTTTTATGTCTGACATTTTTTTTTTGTATGCATGCAGGGTAGACAGGATCTTTTGTTGTTTCTCAACTTGCCTTGATCTAACACTGATTTAATGTTTTTAAAGGTTTGCTTCTTCACTTCAGTCAGTTAAAAAAAGGCTACCTTGTAGCAACAGTCATATTGCCTTGTTTTCTCTTGACCCCCTTTTTCACACGGCCTCCCATGTGACTTGATCTTTGCTCTCCTCCCAGTACTGTCCCCATATTCTGGTGACTGCCTGTGCCTCTTTGCTTTCCTCTGTTCAGTAAGATCTCTCACCCTCCTAGACTCTTAATATCAGGGCTGAATTGCAATGACAATACACTGGTGTTAGCAGACAGATTTTCCAGCAGAAATGCTTATGACAACAGAAACACTGTCCTTAAAAAACTGTTTAAGAAATCCAACACATGCAAGCAATGATCCAGGGGCTTCTTGTGCATGCCGGAACTTCTACATGCCAAAACGTTACACTGCATTATAGGAACAGCTGGATTCCTGTTAGATGTGCAGGTTTTGACCTGACATTGTCAAAAGTCTCTGCTGCTGGATGCTTAATGCTATTAATCAGTGCTGTGCCCCCTCCCCATACACAAGGAATCTGAGTTTTGGGGGGCTCTCCTTACAAATGCAGTAAAACAGTTCAATAAAGATTCCAGAATAACTGTGCTAAGATACCTGTCCAAATGTTGACTTTATAGGTATTAGAATGAATTAGAATCAGAGTCTATTATCATAAATATGAAACATATTTTAAAAACCTATTAGTTGATGACTTTTTACCCTATCTGCAGCAACCAAAACAGATTATCTAGATTTGCCAGCTGCTCAGCATTTAATGGCAGGCCTTTATTTTAACAGTTCACCTACTATACTCATGTGCAATTGAACATAGCTCCCATCTCCACTTCTTGCCAACTCTGTCTCCAGCAATTATCCTGTTCCAGTACTGCACTACAATGCACTTGCCAACACTGTGAAATTTGCAGGTGGTAGCTATAAAGCCCTGCTTCTTACTCCTCTCTCTATAAGGCACCCTGTGGTGGCAACTGAATGTGATGGCTCTGATATTGTTTGTCATGAGGACCACAGCACAGGCTTGGACAGAAGTGCTGTCCTCATTTCCCAATGATCCACATGACTGGCTAGGCATGTCCCCCCCTCTCCATTTCCTTTTGTGCATGGAAGTGGATGCAATTGCCACTTTGCAATATGCGAGAATACTGTTAACGAGACAACATTGATGGAATTAGTTGTCTTTTTGCTTTTTTTTTTTAAAAAATACCTTTGTGACTAATGAAGGACAGCATGATTTGTGTCGAGCTGTCACTGTCAATTCGACATTACAATGAGCAGAAAATTCTCAAGGAAACTTTTTTGCTCAAAAGGGGGAGTGATTCGTGCAGGGCCAAACATTTTCTCTGAAAAAAAGATTTCTGCCCTCTTTCTGCCATCTGTTTGTGGACACGACAGCATCTCTCTGCTTCTACACAGTGTCATTCCCCCCACCTTCCTTACAAGTTGGCACAGTGAGGGCAGAAACCATTGCCCTTCCTTAGATTTTACTTCAGACCTCATCATATAGCAATGATGTTGTTCCATGAAGGAAAACAGCATGTCGGTGAAACCTTAAACTCCATCTCCTCAGACACTGTCATTTCAACCCAAATCGGGTTCCTGCATACCTGAGAATTAAGTTACTAGCAAGGAACTCAGGCACACATTCAATCTAAAGTCCTTGGCCCATCACATGGACTTTGTAGCATGTGAATTGGTCCTTAGACTGCTAACCAGACACAGATATTTATAGCTAATTATTTTGCACATTGCCATGCAGTACCTATTGTGTTTGTACCCAATAAAAACCAGTGAAGGAGGCAGCATGGTGTAGTGGTTAAGAGTGGTGGACTCTAATCTGGAGAACTGGGTTTGATTCCCCTCTTGTTCACCTGAAGACTGCTGGGTGACCTTGGGCTGGCCCCAGTTCTCTCAGAACTCTCTCAGCCCCACCTACTTCAAAGGCACCTGTTCTGGGGTGAGGAGGGGAGGGCAATTGTAGGCCACTCTGAGACTCCTCCTTTTTCTTTGGGCTAAAACTAACCATTTGGGCAGGTGGAATTGAAACAATAGTTCAGATAGTTCCCTATTTCTGTCTCCACCTCCATCTTGCCAAATGCCAACATGAATGCCAGCTAAACCACCCAAGCTATTTACCAAGAATGTTACAATAACCTAGATTTCCTTGAAAATTTTCTTCTGTTTAATTTTACAGTAAACAGATATATATTGGCCATTTTTAGTATCTGTGATGGATTCAATTGTAATTGATCCATAATAGTAATAGACATCTGTCATTAACAAATGCAATCTGAAGCAGAGTTATGCCCTTCTAAGCCCATTGACTTCAAGTAGGGTGATTTCAAGAAGGGTATATCTCTGCGGAGGATTGCACTGTTAGTCCTTTAGGGATAGCATTCTGCTGAAACAGTCAATGATGTCAGAATTCAAGACAGCTACATTGTTCCAAAGAAAAATCCTGAAACAAAAGCCATGCAATACCTGTTATTACTATTAACCCAAGTGACACAAAACAGTGTGCAAGCTTTCAAGTTATCCAGAACACAGAGTGGTTGGTTTTGGAAGGGCTTTACCCTTGTCGATCACTTCTTGCATGGCCAGAGGCTGTGCCTAACCTTTCAGGGCTTTGAAATGTGAAGCATTTGGAATTACAAAATATCAATTGCTGTCAACAGTGATTAAAATGTCTTTGAAATCACCACTTAGAGCTCTGGATTTATAGTTTCCCCTTTAACTAATCATAGAAGAAATGTCTGCTGATTATAATATGACTGTGTCACAACAACCATGTGGAGCCTAGACTAAGGTAGAACTAAGTATGACATTTGCAGTGAAATCTTATCTGCCAGTCATAACTAAATAGATAGATGGATAGATTTGAGGACTCACCCAGAAACAGAAAATCCTTACAATCAGCTGTGCTAAGATTTGGGCTGCTGTTCTGTGCACCCCTACCTCCATTTGATTTCAATGTGGTTTCATTAGTTTTCCATGAAATTTTACTGTTCATAAAATGTGAATATGACTACAGCTTTACAACTTCCAGATAATTATCATAGCATTGCAGTCACAAACCTCTCTAATATCTCCAGGGGTCATTTTGTAGAGAAATAGGTGGTGGAGCTAATCCAGGGATTGTTATGCAGCTGCACCAACTATTCAATGGGCAAGGTGGGAAGGAGGAGGAGGAATCCTCATAAAGGTTTAGGAGCTATGCTTCTGTGAGCTCCTGCTGAATTCAAGGCTTGAATATATCCCAACAACACACAGTAATACTAAGCTTGAGAGTTTCTCTGCACAAACCATTAAGAAGGTAACTATGAAAATCAAGATTAATATATCAGTCCTTAATTTCAGCCAGTTAATTGAACACCAAGAATCATTATCACAGATTCCTTGTTGACAGCAGGCTATATATCGCTGCTCTGCCTCAAGTTTTGAAGAACCTGAATATAAGAACATAAGAGAAGCCCTGTGGGATCAGGCCAATGGCGCATCCATTCCAACACTCTGTGTCACACAGTGGCCAAAAAAATTATACACACACACACACACAAACACACATATATACACACTGTGGCTAATAGCCACTGATGGACCTCTGCTCCATATTTTATCTAACCCCCTCTTGAAGCTGTCTATGCTTGTAGCAGCCACCACCTCCTGTGGCAGTGAATTCCACTTGTTAATCACCCTTTGGGTGAAGAAGTACTTCCTTTTATCCATTTTAACCTGACTGCTCAGCAATTTCACTGAATGCCCATGAGTTCTAGTATTGTGAGAAAGGGAGAAAAGTACTTCTTTCTCTACTTTTTCCACCCCATGCATTATCTTGTAAACCTCTATCATGTCACCCCGCAGTCGACGTTTCTCCAAGCTAAAGAGCCCCAAGCGTTTTAACCTTTCTTCATAGGAAAAGTGTTCCAACCCTTTAATCATTCTAGTTGCCCTTTTCTGGACTTTTTCCAATGCTATAATATCCTTTTTGAGGTGCAGTGACCAGAATTGCACACAGTATTCCAAATGAGACCGCACCATCGATTTATACAGGGACATTATGATACTGGCTGATTTGTTTTCAATTCCCTTCCTAATAATTCCCAGCATGGCATTTGCCTTTTTTATTGCAATTGCACACTGTCTTGACATTTTCAGTGAGTTATCTACCACGACCCCAAGATCTCTCTCTTGGTCAGTCTCTGCCAGTTCACACTCCATCAACTTGTATTTGTAGCTGGGATTCTTGGCCCCAATGTACATTACTTTGCACTTGGCCACATTGACACCCACTCACCCAGCCTCAACAGATCCCTTTGGAGTGCCTCACAATCCTCTCTGATTCTCACCACCCTGAACAATTTAGTGTCATTTGCAAACTTGGCCACTTCACTGCTCACTCCCATCTCCAAATCAGAGATGCCAATTGGTATGCCAATCAAAACAAAAAGAGAGGTCAGCACAGGGAAGACCATCAAATAATAGGAACGAAAAGTGGGAGATCTGTAAGGATTGTGGGGGGGCATCCCATTTTCTCCTTTGGCAGTACTTCCTCTGAATATTTCCAAGTTCACTAGTAGAAGAACTGAAGTTACATACAGGCTAGAGCAGGGGTGGCTAACGATAGCTCTCCAGATTTTTTTTTGCCTACAACTTCCATCAGCCCCAGCCAGCATGGCCAATGGCTGGGGCTGATGGGAGTTGTAGTAAAAAAAAACATCTGGAGAGCTACCGTTGGCCACCCCTGGGCTAGAGATATGTACAGTCCCTTTTAAATGCTTACACTGCTTATATTTCTGTTCCATACAACAACGTGGACATTTTTAGTGATCATAGATTTGTAAAGTTGGAAAGGATCCCAAGTGTAATCTAATCTAACCTGCTGCCAGGGACACTTCTGTGGTCAAGTCACCCAAACAAGTGATTAGGGCAGCACAATGAAGAAGGTATAAGCACCTCAGGGACTTGGTTTGGTAAGCAATGGCATCTCTTCCTGGATTCAAGCTGCTGAGTCCAAGTCAAAACCCTGCTGCATGTGCTTGGTTTGGACCCAGCTTGCAGTAGCACAGGAGGACACAAAATACTGCATGAGGGGGAATTGTGGGGAAATGGCTGCCTGCTTGTAAGATCCAGGTAAAGTATTTGTCTTTCTTCTGATGGAGGGCGTTTTCGCACTTACCTTAAGCCAGAGCGACGTCCCTCTTCACCGCGCAGCGTCTGCACGGTTTTCGCACTAATTGCTGCGGAGCACCTGGAAGAGCCACAAAGTCCCGCGGCTTTTGCGGCGCAAATGTAAACCGGTTTTTGGCGGTTCACATTTGCGCCGCAAAAGCCGCGGGACTTTGCGGCTCTTCCAGGTGCTCCGTAGCAATTAGTGCGAAAACCGTGCAGATGCTGCGCGGTGAAGAGGGACGTCGCTCCGGCTTAAGTTAAATGCGAAAACGCCCGGAGTTATTTAAATCTGGATGTGGCAGGGGTAATTTCAGCAGCAGGAGAATTTATGGGATGATAGATACCAGCTTGTAACATCTTTGTTGTTGGTCTCTCTCCTGTTGCAGGTACTTAAGGCCTAGATATGGTCAGAGGAACAAGCAGAAGGGCATGAGCCAAAGGGTTCTTGGCCTTTGACTCTTAGTCTGAAGGTCAGTCTAAAACAAGGGTACCCAACCTTTTTGAGCCTGTGACACCTTTGGAATGCCAGCACAGGATAGTGGGCACAACCACAAAATGGCTGTCAACTGAAAAGTGAGTGAGGCTATGCATAATTCTAATGGTAACTTCAACAATGTAGCCAGCTGTGTTTAACAGGAAGCATTTTAAAATGAACATATTGTTTTAAAACATTCTCTTGCAGACAAACAGCTTATTTTCAGTCATGCAGTAAAGATCCTTGTGCTGTGGGGGCAGCTGCTGCTAAAGAATTATTATTATTTTTTTAAAAAAATCTGCACAGCCAATCAGAACTTCAATGGCCAATCAGAAGCCCTACTGGGCAAAAGCCCCACTCAGCCCCACACACCTTATAAAAACTCTTGTCGGGCACCAGGAAAGGCATAGGCATCTGCTAGAGCACCCATGGGAACCACATGAAGGACCCTCGGCCTACAGCAAACAAGAAGATCTCTTGGCAGACACTGAGGAATCTGGTCTACATTTAGAAGTCTCCCCCTTTCTATTCTGTTTATTTTCCTGTATTCATGTACCTTATTCTTGTGTTGTGACTCAGAGCTACTTTATGTCCCCATTAGGGACCAAGGCAGGATGAATGAATATACATAACTTGCTTGGGGTGACAAAATATTCTGAACTGAATATTCCTAGTTACAGCATTGTTGACAACTGTCCAGTCAATGTTTAAAACTCTCTAATATGAAGAATCCACAACCACCCAAAATCTCTACTGTGGAACTGTTATCATTAGAAAGCTCTTTCTAATAATAAACAAAACTTGATTACCTGTAATTGCAACCCACTATTCCTAGACTTATCCTACAGAAACAAGTCTCTGATTGACAGCCCTTCAGATTACAATCTTCTCATACTTAAACTGAACATACAAAGTTCTTTCAACCTTTCTTCATAGGACTTATTTTCAGTCCTCTAATCATCCTCATTACCCTCCTCTGAACCCTTCTCAATTTGTCAATGTGCTTCTTAAAGTGTGGCACATAGAACTGAACACAGTACTTCAAATGAGATCTAAGTAGAGAAGAATAGAGAGGATCCATGACAATTTATGACTTGGAAACAACATTAGTACATCCTTCCTCCCCATCCCCATGATAACTGTAGATCACTAATAACAAGAAGAGTGAGAGAAAACATCTTTGCATTAAAAAACCACTTGTTTCAAAATACTATTCAGTGAACTACAAGATTTGGCTTGTGCAAAGTAATGCCTCCCAGGGGTGAATATGGAATATTTTTGACGCCAGTTACTGCAATTTTTCTTTGTGTTTATAAGAGACAAATGGCACTGGATGCCACAAACGACCTGCTTCAATTGCCAAAGGCTTTTTCTTCACTCGTTATATGTAAAAAACCTTATTAAACAAAACTGCCTTTTTTACAATGATGCCAGGAGGCATTTTGTATCATCAGACACCATGATGTCCATTATGAACTATCTTTTTTCAGAGAATATTTTCCTCTTTTTAAATTTAGGCACTAAAAATTTCCATGTAGTGAAGTCAGAAACATATGATCTCATCCCTGGAATAATTACTTTGCCAAGCTTTTACATAGGAAGTGGGGGGTGGTGGTGGAAAGACTAACGTTTTGTTATTTCTAATACATTTGTTTCAAGAATGATCTTCAGGGTTTTTCATCTCCTAAGACTGCTATGACTTATAGATGGAGAAAAGCATAAAATGCTATACTTTGCTTATGTAAATTTAGTTAAATTTATGCAAATTGTAACTGATAACTCTGATGCTGGACTGCAACTAAAAATAGCTTCTAAGAGAAGCAATGAACAAACAAATAATGTGCATTTGTCACTCATCTCTATGCATAAGTTGTGGTCCACATGCTTTTTTCCTATATGGACTTTATATAGGAAAACTGACATGTGAAGAGATCCTGTTTCAGTCTTTGAAATAGCTACAGTAAAGGAATAATATCTAAAGAATGACACTCTTGCAGTAAGAACAATATTTGTACTGCAAATGTGTTAATCCCGAACCAAGTCAGCAGAAAACTAAATAGCTTTTTAAAAAGTGATATTTTATCAAAAATTACATGTGCGTTGTGGAAAAGGTTATTTCACTAAGTCAAATCAGAAGAGTGTACAACTTAAATAAATACATTCCCCATACACAACTTCCCTATTCAGTCAAACTTCTATATAATATTAACACACAGGATGGATTTGTTCTAACAAATATCTGAAATGTAATTAATATTTGACATGCTAACAATCCAAGATCCAGCTTTCTGCATGTATTTATTTACAGTTCATTTATTTACAGTTTTTTATGAGCCTGTATCGTAGGGAAACTGAAGAAATACCTTTGCTATTGAAAACACTGAAACCGTATAATATCAAAGAGATTAGCACCAAATTATTTCTGATTGTTTTAACTATTGAATGTGTAATTTTTATAATATGTATCGATTTTAAATTGTTTGTTGTTGTTTTATACTGTAAGCCGCCATGAGCCTGCTCTGGCGGGGAGGGCGGGATATAAATCAAATCAATCAATTGATCAATCAATCAATTGATCAATCACATTTTCTGCCATAGCATGTGAAGCAATGCATAAACAAAGCTCTAAAACACAGAAACATGACAAAACATAAACACTAAAAACCATCTGATTTAAAACCATGCATAGTGGAACAAAAGCTCAACCAGATAAAATTGCACTTGAATGGTGAAAATTAGCCATTTAGCCAATTACAGATGCTTTACTAAAAGACATCTCGGCGGGGAGGGCGGGGTATAAATAAAACATTTATTTATTTATTTATTTATTTATTTATTTATTTATTTATTTATTTATTTATTTATTTATTTATTTATTTATTTATTTATTTATTATCTTTTCACCTATCACTGGAAAGTCAGCAGTAACGAGACCCAATGCACTGAATATGACTATGACTTTCTTAACATGGTTGCTATCTCAGATAAACAGATGCCCCATGCTCATGCACTTTTTATGTTAATAAAGGATGGGAGGTAGAGCATTGCTTCCTTTACCAGTGTAAGAGGAAGAGAAAATGCATACAGGAGGTGAAACTTCCAAAGGTATGCAGACCATAGAATCTCCAGGTATTTCCCAACTCATAGTTGGCAACCTTAATCTTTAATGGTAGCCCAACTCACCATACATAGTTCTAGTCTAGACAAAAGGTTACTACAGCTTAGATGACTGAGAGAATTTTCTCTCCATCAGTCAGAAAATGAAGCCAAGTTAAGCAGGTGAAAGGCAAAGGCAAAGACTTGTTCACTACAGATGTTAAAAATCGGTTTAATGTAGGCCAGGCACACTTCATAAGCAATGACAAAGGGCCAAGGGAGTACTTGTGGGTCTGGGATTTCTAAGAATCATAAGCAATAGTCATTAAATTTAATTCCTCAAAACTGGACAAGCAGGAACTTCACATACTCCTTCCTTTCTAACATGCAGAAACTGTAGATGAAGGGCCTATGTGGGTATGAACAATTTTCTCAGCAAAATGCCCAACGAATTGGTTACATGGTGAGCTGACCTCTTACTGCTTAGGCTTATAAAGCAAGATATGTCCTCCAAAATCAAATTATGCTTTATTTGTTTATGACCTGTCTTTAATGCACCAACAGTTACATACATTTTTGAGAAGGGACTGCATCACTCCTTCTGGATAAGTAGCTAAATGTAGCAACTGTCCTTCCTCTCATTTTTATGACTCCAACAGAGGTGCCCATAACTTAGGGGTGTGCATTCAGTTAGGCCGAACCAAATCAACCGCCGAATCACCTCTGATTCGGCTGTATACGGAATCACATACAGCCGATTCCAATTGGGGCCCATTATGCGGGAGCTGAGTATGGCTCCCCGTATACTTCCGTATAAATATTCGGAAGTATACGGAAGTCAATGCAAAAGGCAGGAAAGGGGCTTCTGCTGCCTCAGGGGAGCTGCTTGCCTCTTTTCCTGCCTTTGGTAGCCTTTTCCCGCCTCTCCCATAGCCTCCCTGGGATCGGGGTGGGGGAAGGGAGAAGAGGAGCCCCAGCAGCCAATCCAAAGCATGCATTTGCAGGGCTGTTGTGTAGCTGATCCCCCAGCCATCAGCAACATTGTTGTTCTTTTGATCTTTTGCTTACTTGGGTATCCAAGTAAGCACTGTTGTCTGGCCAATCACAGAGCAGTGCTATTTTTTGAAACTGCTCTCTATAGGGCCAGAGAACCTTTTTAAGGAGTCTGCCTGGCTGGACTCCTCCATTGCTGCTGTGTTGGTGTGTGAGAGAGATTGTGCTATGCTGGCCCTTGGCCTCAGCTGCTGCTGCTCTCTCTCAGCCTTACCAGACTTGCCTGGAGTAGAAAAGAAGGCAAGACAGTCTTTGGGGTTCTTGTTTTTATTTTAGTTGGTAAAAGGACTTTTTAAGACTCAGAGTCCCTTTACTTATCCAGATTTGGGTGGTGGGTAGCTTATTTGGAGTTAGGGTTAGGGGGTTCTGCTGGGGGAGGGAGCGTGGGGTGGGGTTTTTTTTTGCCAATTTGCCCATATCTTACTTTAGTGAGAGGACTTTTAAAAGTGCAGTGTCCTTTTACTTTTTTTGATTTGGGTGGCTTGGATTTCTTGGGGTTAAGGTGAAGGGGTTTTTTTTGGGGGGGAGGGGTTGGGAAAGTTCCTGTATTGTTAAAAGTTCAGTTTTTTACTGTTTTAAAAGGATTCTGTGTTTGATTTGTTGCTGCTGTGTTGTGCTGCTGTTGTTCCTTTTCTCTTCTGGTTCTGGGTTTTTTTTTGGGGGGGGGGTGCTATTTGGCCTAATTTTTATTGTTTAAAAGGCCACTTTTTTAACAGTTGAGTTTGTATTGGCCTTCTGTTTGGATCTATTCTCTATTGCTGCAGGTTTTGCATCCTCCTGTCCTGTTGTCTCCCTTTTCCTGGTTCTGGTTTTTTTTGGGGGGGGGGGATGTTGTTGACTGATTTGGCCTGAGGTTTCTTATTGGTGAAAAGGCCACTTTTTAACAGTTGAGTTGCTTGGCCTTTTCTGATTGTGCTGGTTTTTTTTTGGGAGGGGGGTAGGGGGGTTAAAAGTTAAGTTTCTTTCTGTCACGTTTTGGTTTTTTTAAAATGATCTCTGGTCGGTGTGA
This sequence comes from Heteronotia binoei, assembly GCF_032191835.1. Taxonomy (NCBI): domain Eukaryota; kingdom Metazoa; phylum Chordata; class Lepidosauria; order Squamata; family Gekkonidae; genus Heteronotia; species Heteronotia binoei. The sequence goes on along the minus strand of NC_083232.1, from coordinate 53,275,596 downwards.
GGGTTGGTGAGGGTGTGTGTGGGCTGTGTGGGCTAGGTCACTTTCATGTTTTTATAGTTATTTTTGGAGTCTGGGTGTGCTTTTGGTTTGGCTAGGGCCACTAAATAGGCTGCCACACTAATAAAGATGTTTTTAGGGATTGTGTTTTTTGAAATAAAAAAAAAATCCAGTTTAGGGTTTTATCTCCTTTCAAAATTCAAGTAAGCCAGATAGGGGTGATTTAAAAAGATTTTAGGTTTCTCATAAAAGGCAGCGTGACTACTAGGCCACATCCGGCTCCCTTTTAAAGAGACTAGGGTTGCTGTGCATCTTGCTTTCAGCCACTGAAAGCTGGTGCATCCTTAGATTTCCATAGGGGAAACCACAGCTTCTCTCTAGTTATAGGGGACACCTGATTTCTAGTTTGCAAGGAAATCAGGTTTGTCCCAGGATCTAGTTAGGAGAAGTTTAACTAGGAGGATATAACAAGGATTGCCTTCATCTCAAGATAGCCTTTTAAAAACTGTAGCCAGGTAGAGGCAGGATCACCTAGGGTGCGGTCAGACGTCCAAAAAACTCCGCTACAGGCATGAGTTGAGCCCGCATGCATGTCGGATTTTACCAGGACGTTCACACATCCACATCTGTGAAGCGTGCTTAGCCCGTGCCCGTCCCACGCTGATGCGCCTTGCTCGCGGATTAATTTGCCACTGCTTTTAATCCGGAACAAGACGTTTCCTGAGCGCTTCCTGGGCGCTCTGGAGCGTCTGGACGGGCAATCGTTGCTGAGTTGCAACAGCGCTTCCCGCTTCCAGCTTCCCGCCACAAGCAAAATGCATATCACTGCGCCATCGAAGGAAGGGGGGGGGGCCTTCTGAAACGTGCAAGCAGCCCGGCCTTTTTTTAAAAAAAATATTTTAGTTTATTGCGTAATAGCGATATATCGAAATATTGCACCTGTATGACCAACACGGCTGCACGGTTTTAATCCTGCTATGAGCTTTCGTGCATGCACCATACCAAGGGCTCAGACTGAGAAAAGTTAACTTTCTCCCCCTTTTCAGTTTTTCCCCCCTCTGGAGAATATGGTAAAGGCATCTCCGTCACGTGCGTCACTTTTCCTTCTCGCTTATGATTATTGGAAGGGAGGAAGACGATTCTCTCGGAGCCCAAGGAAAGCGGGCAGCTTTGGCCGCTCCGAGGAGGAGATGGTTCCACTTTAAAAGCCGTCCTCGGGGAGGGCCGGGACTTCCCTGGGCTGGCGGCGACCACCCCGCGCTCCTGCCTCCGGCTGCAGAGTCTTCTCCAAAGGGGGACCGAGAGGCGCGGCGACCTTCCTTCACTTCTCCTCCTCCTGCCGGCGGATCCGAGTCTTTCCCTTCTAGCCGGGTGTGCGTGCGAGTCGCGTGTCCGGCCCGGGAGACATGGGAACCTTTGGCCGCCACCATGGGGATGTGTTCCAGCCTCCGGCCCAGGCTGCTGGGGGGCGCCCACCCGCCGATCCCTCCCTACGTGCCGGGAGACGCGGAAGTCTCGGAGCGCGGCGGCGACCGGACGGCCACCAAGCAAGAGCTCAAAAATTCCATTTCGACACAACGATATATCAATATATCGATATATCGATAGAGCAGCGGGGAAACAAAAAAAAAGAGGTTTAATAGCCGGAAACCCCGCAAACCCTCCTGTTAGCGCCCAGCACTGCGCCTGCGCTAATGCGGATTGCCGCCATCTGAAAGAAGTTCCGGGAGGGCGCTGTGTGATCGAGCAGGGGACGGGATCAACACGGCATGCCATCGGAACTCCATGCTGTCTGATCGGGAAACAGGATGCGGCGGATTATCTGACATACGAAATAACGGCGCTTTAAAGATGGGTTGCTGATGGATTTAATGTAAGTGTGACCGCACTAATCTCCTTTCAAAATTCAAGTAAGCCAGATAGGGGTGATTTAAAAAGATTTTAGGTTTCTCATAAAAGGCAGCGTGACTACTAGGCCACATCCGGCTCCCTTTTAAAGAGACTAGGGTTGCTGTGCATCTTGCTTTCAGCCACTGAAAGCTGGTGCATCCTTAGATTTCCATAGGGGAAACCACAGCTTCTCTCTAGTTATAGGGGACACCTGATTTCTAGTTTGCAAGGAAATCAGGTTTGTCCCAGGATCTAGTTAGGAGAAGTTTAACTAGGAGGATATAACAAGGATTGCCTTCATCTCAAGATAGCCTTTTAAAAACTGTAGCCAGGTAGAGGCAGGATCACCTAGTCTCCTAAACTTTACCAGACTACTACTACCCCAACCCAAAGAGGGACAGGTTAGGGACCAAAAAAACAAACAAACAAGTTTTGGTGGGAGGGTTTTTAAAAAGAAGTCAGGGCACCTGTTGGTTCAGGGTACAGTGTAGTGAGTTAGGTTTGTTAAAAAAAAAAAAACACTCTCAGTTCAGGTTGTGTAAGACTGGCCAAGGGTGACATGAGTGACAGGCAGCAGAAGAGGGGCCCTGGGGGCAAGGCCAAGGAGAAGACTAGAGGGGTGGAGGGGAGGGAAAGGACCCAGGTCTGCCCCCCATCTGTGCGTAGGGCCACTTCACGGCCGCCTATCAGCACTCCGACTTCTGTCCGGAGTGTGATGAAGAAGAAGGCCTGCCTTGGGCCCTTCATTGAGGCTGCTGCTGGGGTGCCCCCAGCAGAGGTGCCATTAGGTGCTGGCACTAAGCAGGGGTCTGCTGCTTGGGCAGCCTCTCCTCCAGCTGATGTCGCTCGGCCTCAGCAGCCGGAGGAGGGGCAGCAAGAGCAGCCCTCCTTGGAGATGAGCTTTGGGGACAGTTTTCTGTCCAAAATGATCACCCCAAGAAGGGTGCAGAGTGTTGTGCAGGAGCTGGAGGAGAAGCTGGTTGAGGAGGACCAACCCCCTTCTTTGGTTCCTTTGGGCACAGCAGTCCTTCAGGAGATGGCCAGGAGGGGAGGCCTCATGGGGTGGAGGGGGAAGAGATGGAGACACACGAGGTGCCTCCATCTCTGCCCACTTCCCCCCGGTGGCCAGCCCCTCCTGCAACCCCCCAAAATGATGTGTCTGCCCCGAGCACCTCAAAGGAGGTAGCTCCGGACACCCAAGCTGCCAGTCAGTTTGGACATCCGTTCGCCTCCGAAGTCTGGAAGTATTTCAAACTTATGGAGGATCCACGCTATGCGCAGTGCCAGCTGTTCAGGGCCTGGATCAGTCATGGGCGGAACCCTGCCCACCTGACTCCGGAGGGGATGCAGAATCACCTGCGGAAGCACCACCTGGGGGTGCTTCTTAAGGGGGAGAAGCAGGCTAGTGCTGTGGTGCCCAAGCGGCCAACACCACCCAGCCAGGAGGTCCGTCCCATCACGACTACCTCCGCTCTCCAGGAGCATTCCGTGGGAGTACAGGGACGCCAGGCATCTCTACCTGAGATATTTGGTGGGGGACACACCTGTGTGCCAAGAGGGGGAATAAGGTATGGCAGGAGGGTGATCGCCTGGAACCTTGCCAGGTGGATCGCCCATGGGCTTCCATTTTCAGTGGTCGAGAATCCTGGGGTGCTAGGGTTGCTCGAGTACTTGGCTCCCTGGTACAAATTTCCTGAGAGAACCACCATTAGCAGGACCATTGTGCCAGCTGTTTTCAGGGCGACCAGATCTGTAGTGAAGGTGCATTTTTCCGTGCTGCTGGGGGGACTGTTCATTTCACCTCAGATATCTGGAGCTCCCAACATGCGTTCGAGGGGTATCTCTCCCTGACTGTGCATTGGTGGCAACCCAGAGAGCTGGGGGCAGTGCAGTGTGGGGATGGGGGTGGCAGCAGTAGCGGCAGGCAGGGTCAGGGCCGCCAGGCTGGCTATTGCTGGGCCTTGCTGCACGCCGAAGCAGTTGACGTGTCGCACACGGCGGGCTCTCTCAGAGCCATCCTCTCACAGCAGTTAGAGGGCTGGGTAGGCAGCGGGGACGTCACCACGGGTTTTTTGGTGATTGATGGTGGCTCCAACATCAAGGCGGCTGTCCAGTGTCAGGGCCTAAAACGTTTTCCTTGCGTGGCCTACCTTCTCCACCTCGTGGTTAGGGATTCATTGGGTCAGACGAAAAGCCAGGATCGTCAGTATCTAGCCGCGACCCATGAGTACTGACTTCTGCTCCAGAAGTGTTGGCGCATCATGGATCACTTCTCATGTAGCAATACGGACTCATATCGGCTGCATGAGAAACAGACACTGACAGGCGTGCCAGGGCACTGCCTGATCGGTGATGCCAGCACACGCTGGAACTCCACCTGTGCCATGCTGGAGCGCATGGTGGAGCAGAGAGCAGCCCTGGATGCCTTTGTCTCTGAGACGAGGGTCTTTCGGGATGGGAACCATCTCACCCAAGAGGATTGGGTGGTCATTTCTCAGACTGTGGAGGTTCTTGGGCCCTTCAAGACCCACACAGAAATGCTCTCGTCTGACTCAGCGAGCATCGCACTGGTCATCCCCATGGTCCAGATGGCCCGTGAGGACCTGGCCTTGTTTCTAGTGCCAGCTCAAGGCTGTGCAGACATTCTTCCAGTGGTGCGCGCCCTGGTTGTTAGGCTGCAGGAAGGGCTTGAGGCATGCTTTTAGACTTTCACCCAGGATAAGGTCTACATGATGGCGACCATGTTAGACCTGCGCCTTAAGGGCACAGTCGCCGAGCGGGCCAATGAGCTCGATCGCTGGCGAGACGAGCTCTCCCATAAGGTCGAGCGTTGCAGAGTCAGGGTGGGCCCAGTGTCGGTAGTTGAGGAGGAGGGGGGGTGGAAGCAACTCATCTGCCACTTCCACTGCTGTTGTTCATCCCCAACCTCCCCAGCTAGGCAGTGTTTCCCAGCAGACTCACGCTACGAAGAGTGCTGAGATGACATTCATCGGGCGGTTCGTTGGCCCCTCTAGGAGCTGTAGGGCACCGAGAGTGAAGACAGGTGCTGCGATGGTGAGGGACTATCTTTTGGAGCCTCTCAAGCCGCAGGAAGCATCTCCTTTGGACTACTGGGTCAAGAAGGAGGAGGTCTGGCCGGCCCTCTCCTCCGTGGCCAAGGCGTTCCTCTCATGCTCACTGACATGCTCACCGACGAGCATGAAGAGCAAGTGCGTCTTTTCGCATATGGGCGACATTGTCTGCCCACCTCGCAATCGCCTGGAACCCTGGACAGTTGAGCAGTTGGTCTTCCTGAAGGTCAACTTGCCTCTCTCCGAACATAGACTTTGAGAGTTAATGAAGTGAGCACCTACTTGTGCTTGCATCCTCTCTTGGCCCACGCTTGGAAGGTGGTTGTAAAACGCTCCTCCACTAAAAATAGACTAGAGTCCAAAGACAGCCCAAAAACTCACTCACAAATTGATTGGCAATGCATCCCCCCCCACCCCTCATCCCTCCCCAAACCAAAAGTGAATGCTGGTTTAAAAACTGCAAAGCGATCCAAATTTCCCCAGTCCCCCATCCACACATGCCTAATAATACTGAAAAGGCCATTGCAGCTCCCAACTGTAACCGGCAGCACGCACAGGCCCAGCCCGGATAACCCATGTTTTTTTTTAGGGGCAGGAGGAAGAAAGAGGGAGGTGCCATTGATGATGACAGGCAGCCAGCAGCCATACCAATGCTGAGGTTCCTCTAATGGGACAGTGATGCTGGTGTGTTGCTGAGCTGAGAGAGAAGGAATGATTGCCTTCCTCTCACACAATCTGAGGCCCTCCCAGTGATCTTCCTCATTTGGGGTGCAATTCTGGCTCGCCTCCTCGTGGTGCACCCTGGGTAATGCAAATGAGCCTGGACCAGCCAACCATCCATCACTCAAGGTAAGTCAAAATGCTTCTTGCTTTGTGTCAGATACAGAATGACATGGAGCTAGGTGTGGTGGTCCTCCACCTCTTGTTTGAGAGTTGTGTTGTTTGGGGCAGGGCTGAAGAGCTGACATCTGTAGATTGTGTGTTCTGTGGCAGGGAAACTGGCACCTGGGTGAGAGTCGCAGAGCCAGCATGCTTGTTGTGCTTGGCCAGCTCTCCCCATGTTGTTTGGGGCAGGGCTGGAGAGCTGGCATCTGTAGATTGTGTGTTCTGTGGCAGGGAAGCTGGCACCTGGGTGAGAGCCCCAGAGCCAGCATGCTTGTTGTGCTTGGCCAGCTCTCCCCGTGTTTGTTTGGGGCAGGGCTGGAGAGCTGGCATCTGCAGATTGTTTGTTCTGTGGCAGGGAAGCCGGCACCTGGGTGAGAGACCCAGTGCCAGCATGCTTGTTGTGCTTGGCCAGCTCTCCCCGTGTTTGTTTGGGGCAGGGCTGGAGAGCTGGCATCTGCAGATTGTTTGTTCTGTGGCAGGGAAGCCGGCACCTGGGTGAGAGACCCAGTGCCAGCATGCTTGTTGTGCTTGGCCAGCTCTCCCCGTGTTTGTTTGGGGCAGGGCTGGAGAGCTGGCATCTGCAGATTGTTTGTTCTGTGGCAGGGAAGCCGGCACCTGGGTGAGAGACCCAGTGCCAGCATGCTTGTTGTGCTTGGCCAGCTCTCCCCGTGTTGTTTGGGGCAGGGCTGGAGAGCTGGCATTTGGGTTTGCTGCAGTCAGGTCTGCAGAGCAGACCTTGAGCAGATTGTGTTTTGTGTGGCAGTGATGTTGGCAACTGGGTTTATAATGGTTCCAGGCCTGCAGGGTTCATAGAGTAGATAGAGGGATGTAGTGCACTTGGGTCCTATAGAGATTCTCTGGTGTAAGTTAGGTTTGGCTTTGGGTGCCCCAGGAATTGGATCCTCTGGTCCAATTTTTTGTTTGGCCTTGTGGGTTTTGTATGGGACAGTGTCCTGAAGCTGCACAGCAGTTTGGGGGCTCTCCTCAAAACCTCCTGCTCCCCAGAGCCACTTTTCCCACGACTATTACAGTGAGGAAGTGGCTCTAATTGGTTTTTTCTCACCTTTGGGAGCAGTGTTCCTTTTGGGGTGCCCACAAATGGGTGCAGTCTTTTTGGGCCAGGGGGGTTTCATGCTGGGGAGTCCCCTGAAGCTGCCCTGCAGTTTTGGGGCCTCTCCCTCAAACTCCCCTCTGGCCAGAGCCACAGAAATTATAGTGGAGGAAGTGGCTAATTGGGCTTTCCCCATCATTGTTGGCAATAGGCCTTTTGGGGAGGCCAAAGACAGGGAGCCCCTGGCCCAATCTTTTTGGGACTTGGGGGTTTTGTAGGGGAGAATCCTTTGCGGGTTCCCTGCAGTTTTTGAGGCTCTCCCTCGAACCCCCTGCCCCCCAGTAGCCTCTAATTATGCCCTATGTTGCCATTGATTTCAATGGCCCATAGGGTATAATGGTGGAATAGTGGTACCCTCTTTGGCTGCCCCTGGAATGGGATCCTCTGGCCCAATCTTTTTGCGACTTGGGGGGTTTGTAGGGGAGAATCCCCTGCAGGTCTCCTGCAAATTTGGGGGCTCTCCCTCAAACCCCTCCAGGCGGCTTCAAATATAACCTATTTGCCATTGATTTCAATGGCCCATAGGGTATAATTCGGCCGTATATTCAGATATAGCCGCACATCTACCGTATATGCGGCTATTCCAACTACGGAATTCAGAAATATACGGGATTCTGTATTCCACCCCCCGTATTCTTCCGAATCCGTGTACTACCGAATTTTTTTTTTTTGCACATCCCTACTCATAACTTGCCTCTACACAAGTTTACTTATTTGTTGTATTTTTATTCCCACTCTTACTCCGTAGTCCCCATGTTCTCGCCACCTAGGGTTGCCAATCCCCAATTGGGGGCAGGAGATCCCCCGGTTTGGAGGCCCTCCCCCCACTTCAGGGTCATCAGAAAACAGGAGTGAGAAATGTCTGCTGGGCACTCCATTATGGAGACTGATTCCTATAGGGTATAATGTAGAATTGCTCTGCTGATACCTGGGGCTCTGGGGGCTGTTTTTTGAGATAGAAGCACCAAATTTGCAGCATAGCATCTGATTCCTCTCCTCAAAATATCCTCCAAGTTTCAAAAAGATTGGACCAGGGGGTCCAATTCTATGAGACCCAAAAGAAGGTGACCCATCCTCAGAATGTCCCTGTAACTGGTTGAATTTCAAAAATTTTCTTGTTTTCTCGGGGGCTTACAGCACCCAACCCCCCAGTTGTGGTCTTTGCTATGTTTTATTTCATCATTCTATGATGCATCATGCATGCATATAACATTTCTCTAATTTTCATTCCCCATAACTCAAAAACTATAAGGCATAGCCAGGAAATTTTTATTCATGCAAGTGACTTTGACATGTGAGGTAACCCAGTACAGCAATTTTAATAAAAACCTGAGCTGTAGTGGTTATTTTTTTTTAAAAAAAAATTTGTGGTGATCTACCATGGAACAACACCATGGAAGAAGATAACAGCAGTTACCCAGACCTCATTGTTGGTGGGAAGGAGCTCACTGTATGGCCTATTTTCAAGGGCTCCATCCCACCACCCCATCCCACCATTTGGGCCTCAAGATCCTTGCCAGGACCTTGTTGGATGTTGCCCTATTGTTGCTAGTTGAAAAGGGGCCCCCATAACAGTTCATGGCCCCCAAAATGTAGGTCACTACTACCCCTACACCTTTTCAAGTGTCAAAACAGCTGTGGAGAGGCAACATAAGAAGAGCCCTGCAGGATCAGGCCAAAAGTCCATCTAGTCCAGCGTCTTGTCTCACACAGTGCCCAACCAGTTCCTCTGCATGGCCAACAACAGGACATAGAAACCAAGGCCATCCCCTGATGTTGCCTCCTGGCTCTGGGATTCAGAGGATTAGTGCCTCTGAATGTGAAGGTTCACCTCAGTTACCAGAGCTGGATCAACAATTAGGCCAAGTAAGCACTGGCCTATGGGCCACCACACCTTTAGGGGCCCTGGGCCAGCTTCCCCCTCCAGTTTTTCCCCTGCTTGCAGCAGCACTCCCATCCTACAGGTGCAGCCAGCAGCTGAGCCGTTCTTTGCCTGATTTGCCTGGTACAGCTGCTGCTGGCGTTATCACCAAATTTGCCTCTCTCTGCCTCTCCCCCGCAGCTTTGTCAAAGGGGCTTTTGAGAAGGTGCCTGCAGGCTGCAGCGGGGGCCACAGGTGGCTGGGTGGGTGCTTTGACTCTGTGATAATTTGTGAGAGGCCCCCTGAAATTTTGACTGCCTAGGAGCCTCTATAGGGTTTAATCCGGCACTGTCAGTCACCATGGCTAGTAGCCATTGATAGACTTATCCTCCTTGAATCTATCTAATCCTCTTTTAAAGCTGTTTATTCTTTTGGCCATCACTACCTTCTGGCAATCAATTCCACATTTGTGAAGTAGTATTTCCTTTTGTCCATCCTGAACCTACTGCCCATCAGCTTCACTGGATGCCCTTGAGTTCTAATATTCTAGTATTTTGGATTATTAGTACTTTTGGTGTGCAACATTTTAAATTACTTTTAAATGGCAATGGCATCCTCATGGTGGCCACCAGGATGCCAACACAATCTAGTTTGGCCCTGAGAGCATGTGACTGGTTACCCAATAAGCTTTATGACTGAGCACATATCTAAACGTGGATCTCTCTTTCTTAGTCAGCACTCTAGCTGCTAAATCACACTGGCTGACTCACATTTCGTCATCATTGTCACTTTAGTATACCATATAAAATCACTCAATATTCAACTTCATAAGAAAACTCCACCCCACCCCCAATCCAAAACATATGCTAAGGCTATGCCAACAGCATCACCTGCACTTAGTTTTGGTCTTGAATGTTTACCTAAAGATTGACACTAACAGTGTCTGAAATAAAAAGGAACCAACAACGGAGTCCCAATAAACACACAGACTGGAGGGGAACTGGGTGCAATTCCCACCCCTACCCCCAACAGTTCCAGACAGAAAATAGTTGGGAGCTTCAAGACACATGTGAACATTCACCAGATTTACGACATTCACTGTAGCTTGCTTATGAATCTTTGATACATGCATCTGCCTTCAGTAATTTCCTTTAACGTTTTAACAAAGTGCAAATCTGAAGCAAATTCACATGCTGCTTTTCAGCTCATACATTTTCACCTATAAAATGGACTTTCCCCCCTAAATAATTTTCAGAAATGAACTTCGATGCAAATTTCAAATATTTTCCTAGCAATATAGTTGCACATTACTTTCACCACTACATCCAGACCATGAAGTATAGCTCAATGAATAGCTAACAGATGATTACATTTATGAGTGAAGACTACTCATAGCAGACAGCTACTTCCTACAGGTGACAAGCAATCTTCTGCCAGGGCTTCACCTGACTAGTCATTTTGGGACATGATCACAAGGGCTGGAGACTGATGAAATTATCCTGTCCAACATCAAACACAAAGTGGTTGTAAATCAGTTGAGACTGTGGCAGCAGGAGAACAACTCATTCTTTATGCTTTACTGACAGCTCTTTCACCTAGTAACTACATTAAGAATCCTAACAATGTCATTAAATGACCTTTTAAAGAGCCTCCCTGATTTTTTTCTCCTTCTTTATTATCAGTATTAAGTTTGATTTTAAAACGCTAAAACCAACTTTGAGGGTATTACTGCAATGGGAAGATGGATCTTAAAACAATAAAATGCTTTATGAAGAGAGATCTTAATCTCCACTGGGCCAAACTAGCAACACTTGTGCATAAAACGTCTCTTTGATCTTGCAGAACTATGTGGGCCTTCCCAAACTGTGCAATTACCAAATCTGTATCGTTCATCTCTCCAAAAAAAGGGGTGGGGGTGGGAGATATTAGCATTGCCACTGAAAAGTCTTGGTCGTGTACTTTAAAAGTACAAGTACTTTCAGAAAGTAACTCAATGGTGAGAGAAAATATAACGACATCTAAAACCTGACCTTGGTTGCTCAAGAGTGTTGCTGTGCTTTTCTATTATCAAGAAAAGATATCTGTAAAAGGAATAAATAGATTTCACAGGTTGGATACCAGTTGATTCAAACAGCTGCTTTCTAAATATATTTGTTATGTAGGACTGCACATTTTAAAACTGCACCAAATTTTTCTTCAGCTGATAATTTCCTTCCTCTGTCAACATACATACTTTTTCAATTTTTGTCTTATAAGTTACCATCAGTCTTCATGGCACCTTATTGAGTGACATAATCAAAAGATGTTTAAAAAGATGTTAAAATGTTTCTCTCATAATTCTGGATCTTATCTTTCTAATCAAAGTGATTCCTTTTGTGACCACAATTAAGTGGTGAGAAAATATACGATAATAATTATTTCTCTGCAATTCTTGTACTTAGTCTATCGTTTTTTGAAACAAATGTGGTATTAGCAAATGTACTGGATAGTGAAAACATTCAGCCAATATCATAGGCTGCCCACCAACATTATGGCAGAATTCTTTTGGTACATTTACTATGATTAGCACCAAAACTAGCACCAAAATGGTTTTAAATCATTTTAAACTGTTTTAATATTATTTAATTACTATTAATTAATTGTTACAATTTTAATTGTTTACTGTTTTATTGTTTTAGTTTGACTGTTGTTAGCCGCCTTGAGCCTGCTTTGGTGGGGAGGGCAGGATATAAATCTGAGAAATAAATAAATTAGACCATCTACATTCACATATTCAAAAGAAGGAGCTCTGCTCACTTTGAAGATTGCAGATTTGCAAGCTTAAAAATATTTGTCTTATAGATGGGAGATCTGAAGACCTCACTTAAAAATATTATTAAACTTCTATACTTTTATACATTACCTTCTCATAATCACAGTCACAATAATTTAGACTCTGTATTTTTCTAGTGTTCTACAAATTTACATTACATACATTAGCAGATTAATGTGGCTATGTAGTCTTTAGCCAGAAGCCCTTTAAAAAGTGTAATTCTTTACCAGTAACCATTTAGCCCTACATTTGTTTTAATGTACGAATCTTGCACGCAAACAGAGAGAAGAAAATCTCCTTTTGTGAAAGCCATTCAAAGTGAATGGAACAATCCTTGGATATTACTAAGAAATATGTTCCTTGGCACTTTACTGATGGCTATTTTTGTGTCTCTCTGCAGTATTCCTTCAGTGCTTGCTCTTTAATTACCCAGCACTTTGTTTCAGGAAGGTATGTACTGGCTGGCTGCCAGTACTGGCTAAGATTCTTCTTGTCAATACCATGTCTAACAGCATGTACAGAACAATATCCCAATTAGATCTTTCAGTGTTAGAAACATGATACAGCAGCAGAGTTTGCTTTAAAACTGATCAATAGTACTTGGGTGGAGAAAGACTTTTAGGAAGAACAGAGAAGCAAATGCATAGGTGCTTCACTTTGTCCCGTGCCACAGCTAGGACCCAACAACCTGTGTGTGGCTGCTCTGGGTAGCAAGATACCAGGGCTATGCTTTGGCAAATTTCCTGTACTTTCATTAAGTACAAACTGCTGCTAGACTCTAATGTGATGCTCACTCAGGCTAGCCATTGGTTCCCAGCTGTGCTGGAGAAAGTGTAATGGCTTCTATGTCAGGCCTGGCCTGGGTAACAACTATCTCTGCTCAGCCAGTGTTGTGATTCCTGGGTCTCACTTCCCAATTGCCTCCAGCCCAGTTTTGACAGACTGCCATGATCCATTTGAATTCCCCAAGAGGAATTTCATGGAATGAATTTTAGTACACAAAATGTATGTGCATCTAAGTCTTCCTTCCTTCCCTCCTTCCTTGCATCTGTGATACCATCATCAGTCTTCATGGCACCTTATTGAGCCTCCCTGAGCCTGTCAGGGGAAGGCAGTATATAAATCTGATAAATAAATAAATACATTCTCCTCTATGTTTGTTTCACAGCTTTTCACCGTCATGTCACAGTCCTTGTCCTTAGGTTGAGAAGTACCTGTGTTTAAAAATGTGATCCAATCATGTTTCTCTTTTTCCAGGTAGACGTCTTCCATTCTGGCAGTAGATGGATAGAATTCTACTTGTGGATGCAAGTCCAAATACAGCTCTCAAATATGCAGTTAGTCAGTTTCCAAACATGCAGCTAAACAAGCATTTCCGGAATATTCGGACCCCGTTTTTGCTGAAAACTTCATCTAAGCTTCATATTCAGGATAAGGCATCTCCTTAGATCCAAAACTTGCAACATTTTACTCTTCCTATTAGGTTCTTAGGAAAAATAGAGATGTGATTGGATCACAGTTCACACCTACACAGGGATCAGAGTAGGGAGGCAAAGAGCAAAACAGGGTAAAACTCCCTCTACAAAGACCCTGTAAGTTGCATGCAGTGTTATTAATCACAGCTATACATAGTTTCTGAACACAGAAAGAATGTATGTAACCCCCATAAACAGTTAGGTCAGTAAGGGTGGAGTCTGTGAATGGAGGTTGGCAGCAGAAGGGAGAGCCTGTTTGCTGGGGAGTTATATACAATTCCAGGCTCTGAGAATCAGTTTGGCGTAGTGGTTAAGTGCTCAGACTCTTATCTGGGAGAACCGGGTTTGATTCCCCACTCCTCCACTTGCAACTGCTGGAATGGCCTTGGGTCAGCCATAGCTTTCACAGGAGTTGTCCTTGAAAGGGCAGCTGCTGTAAACAGCTCTCTCAGCCCCACCTACCTCACAGGGTGTCTATTGTGGGGGGGGGGGCAGAGGAGATTGTGACTGTTGTGAGACTCTGAGATTCAGAGTATAGGGCAGGATATAAATTCTTCTTCTTTAAGGTAACTGAAATGTATATATATGAAATCTGAATTGGACAAGGGGGTGGGGGTAAATTTAGTAGATATGGAAATCATATTGTTGTTGTATGGCTATATTATTCAAGCTGATGCCTTAAGCATGTGAATTTGTTCCTGTCAGCAAGGGGAGTACACTGGAAGACTTAGGCACTTTGTAGACCACAAAAGCTGGACTTTGCTCACCACAAAGTTGTATCAGACAATGACCAGTTGCTTAACTGTATTCAAACTCATTATTCTCTGCAAGTTTCTGTTCTCTGTCACACCTCTGTGTTTTGCTATACAAATATTGTTGTTTTGTTTTGTAAACTGGAGGGTTGGGGCTGAAAGAAATCTATTAAATTACATTGTCTTGGAAGTTCTCTTCCAAATTTAGCTCCATAGAATTCACACATGCAGAGGTTAGGAGTAGATTCACATCACAGCAAAACAAGCTCCTGGAAGGCATAGACAAAACAACAGCAGCAATTACAGGGTTAATTTACACCCCCACCCTTCCTGGTTTCAGCATCTTCAGGTATCTGAAATTCACATCATCCACCCCCTTCTGCCTCCACAGAATGTGCTGGGTAGGGTTTCAAATACAAAGCCTTGTAAGGCAATAGCCCAACTCATTGACTTCTGGTTCTAGTTCTGAGCCCTCTTCAGTTACATTAGAGGTGAATGGTCAGTTTGCAGCTGAAGAGCCCTCCTCCAAAGATATGGTTGCAACTTTTCAATTGCCCAGACACTCCTGTATTGCTGAATAGTATTGCTCTCAGGCAAGGAGTTTTCAGCGCAGGAAAGCCATGGGATGAAGACCTCCCTCCAGGAGAGAATGTGCTAGATAGAATATCTTCAAAGGAATGTGCTACACAGTGGCTCTTGAAACAAAGTGACTTTTATTATATGTTGCTGTGTCAGGACTGGAGAGGCAGTTAAGGGCCCAGCAACATTAAATAATGGGCGTTTTCGCACTTAGCGTTTGCTACCGGTATTCCGCGGAGGAAATATGTCCGGATCATTTTCCTCATTTTCGCACATTGCCTCTTTTGCGCAGTCGCTTTCCATGAAGCCCCAGCTCAAATCATTTTCGCACTAGCATCGACTTGAGTTCGATGCCCTGTCAATCATTTTTTTTTTAAGCGCAAGTCTGGTTGCGTTACTATGTAACAACGTAACAACGTAACAATGGGAGGTCACAGCTGTTCCTTCCCCTTCTTTTCGTGGGCAAACCACATCATGTGTGCTGCTTCTGCTTATGGATTGGCTGCAGCTGTAGCATCCTCCACAGCCCTTTATGTATTGACAGAAGCATTCACAGTGGAGAATCTGGATAACGAGACTATGGCATGTTTTTATTCCAGAGTGGAGGTTTTGCTTTTGTGTCTGTACGCCGGACGCCAACTGATTAATGCATATGCAAGGAGTCTCACTTCCATGAGAAGCCTCCCAGCACTAGATTTCCCCCCCCAACACTTATGTCCGCAGGGATCGACCCTGATTCCGTAGTTCCGTATGACCAAATTCCGAAGTTGCGAAATATCGCAATAACGCTGACAGCCTGAAGAGAGAGAGAGAGAAATCAAGGGGTAATCGAGAGAGAGAGAGGGTGTGTGTGTGTGTGGCAGCTTCTTCCCTTCCCAGCCTCGCTCCCTCCCGAGCCAGCGATTAGGAGCTGGGCAGCAGGAGCGGCAGCGGAGCCCAGGCGAGCGAGCAGGGGGCCAGGGTCCGCCTCGAGCTGCGCGACCGCGGAGCAGGCGAGGAAGGAGGCCAGGCGCTCCCGGGGCTCTCTCGTCTTGTCCCGTCCCGTCTCTCCATGAAGCCGAGGCTTAGCTCTTGAGGGGCTCGGGCGCTGCTGCCGTCCCGAGGGGCATGCCAAGCCCGCGGGAGTCATGAGTGGGGCGCGGCGGCTGCCGCAAGTGCACTCCGGGGCTCGCCTGGCACGTGGGCTCCCGGCTGTGCCTCCGCCACGCCTGGCTGGGGAGCTGGCTGGCGCAGCGTGAATTCGGAGCGCAGACGGGGCCGCCCAAGCTGGCAGGTTGTGGAGGCAGTAAGCTGCTCAATGGCGGCCACCAATATCTGTCCCTTCTTCCTTCTTTCCCTAACGAAACCGCCTTAAAAATGGTTTTGGATTACTCAGCGTAAAACTACAGGAACAGCATAAAACTACAGGAACAGTGAAGTGGCAATTGAAGCTATTCCAGGGTTTTTTTTATTATTATTTGTTTATTTCGAAATATCGCTATTACGCAAGAAATATGAAGTTTAAAAAAAAATGGCCGTGGGAAGCGCCGCGAATGGCTGATGATTGGCCAAGGGGGTGGATGGAGTGGGAGGACAGAAAGGCAGAGGGTGCCGCCCACAAAGCAGTCGATGCGGGGTGGATGGATTTCCCACAGCAAACTCCGCGGAGTGGATCCGGTGTGGATCCGCAGGTTTTCGGAAACTCCGGAAGCATGTGGATCAAGATACTCCGGGGTGAAACCCCTGAAGCCCCGGAGCAATCCGCAGCCGCGGAGCAACATGTGCGAAATCCAGGAAAAGATCCGGAGGTAAATGGGATGCCACCCCGGAGTAAACGCTAGTGCGAAAACGACCAATGTTTTTTTTCTTGAAGAAGACACCTGTTGAAAAGCATCAGCAAACTAGCTTCCGTGTGGGTCTTTAAATTAATATTTGAGAGTTTGAATTAGTCCAGAGGTATGTTCAGAGAGAGCTGGTGATTTTTAATGAACATCAAGTCCTTAAAGCAATCACATCTCTTGGAAACTGGATGTTTTTGTATTGTGACCCTGCAGTACTGTGAGTGCTGATACTAATTTCTTGCATGTTATTAATGGAGGTATGATTGTGAAATATACTGTATTTGTTATTTATAAGGGTCCAGGAGTAAAGAGTACTAGAGCTTAGATGTTGTTCTAGCAAAGAGTGCAAGGAGGTGTAGATGTGCCCCATCTATCCAAAACCAGGCTACCAGTTTTCAAAAGTGCTGCATCTGATTAGGTTCGTGAAAACTCTGACAGAGTTGGGGTGTTTCAGGGCTTGGTGAAACCTGATGTATCAGTTGGGGAGACCCCTCAGGTGCTGCAGTGGGCTCCAGAATAGAGGGTTCAGGGTCCGAGTCCAAGTCAGAGACCATATCACAGTGGATGGGTGTTGGCCCAGACTCCTGGGGTTCCCGTTTCACCTCAAAACAGGTTCCTGGAGGCATCTTAACTACCTCCTTCTATGGTGGTGTCAACTACTTAGACCAGGGGTGTCAAACATGCATTTCGGAGGCTGGATCAGGCCCCTGGAGGGCTCCTATCAGGCCCCCGAGCAACTGGCTGTCATCTGCTTCCTTCTCCCTCTCTTGCTACCTTCTGAATCACAGCTTGCTTTGCAAGGCTTGCTCAATCGCTCAGGAGCTACAGAGCAAAATCACTCTTTTCTCCATTGGCTGAGGGTCCTCCCCCCAGTCCCTTGGGGAAGGAAGCAAAGAGCCAGAGCTTCCTTTGTCCAGTTCCCTGGATCCTTTGTCCAGTTCCCTGGGGGTGCTACTGGAGCCGTCCCTAAAGATGGAGGCCCAGATAGCGGCCACTGCCAAGTCCGCGTTTTTTCATCTTAGACGGGCAAGGCAGTTGGCCCCCTTCCTGGACCCCGACGACCTAGCAACAGTGATCCACGCTACGGTCACCTCGAGGTTGGATTACTGCAATGCCCTCTACATGGGGCTGCCCCTGTGCCGGACCCGGAAACTGCAGCTGGTGCAGAATGCCGCGGCCCGGCTGTTATTGGGCCTCCCAAGATGGGGGCACATTCGGCCGGGTCTTCGGGCTCTGCACTGGCTCCCAATAACATACCGGGTCTGGTACAAGGTGCTGGTTATTACCTTTAAAGCCCTATAAGGCCTGGGACCTGCCTACCTGAGGGACCGTCTCTCCCCACACGTTCCCCAGAGAGTACTGAGGTCTGGGACCCAAAATCTTCTCAACATCCCCGGGCCCAAGGAAGTGCGTCTCAAGACAACGAGAGACAGGGCCTTCTCTACAATGGCCCCTATGTGGTGGAACCAGCTACCGGAAGAGGTGAGGGCCCTGCGGGATCTTACCCAGTTCCGCAGGGCCTGTAAGACGACCCTCTTCCGGTTAGCCTACCCCTGACTGGATAAATGTAGCTTTCTAGATTTCTGTGATAACTCTATAGTTAATACTAATTTTAAGGTTTTAGGTTTTTAAATGCTTGATTTTAAATGTAACTAATTTATTCTGATTTTATTGTTTTGTTGTCTGTTGTAAGCCGCCCTGAGCCACTCGTGGGAAGGGCGGGATATAAATCCCGGAATAAATAAAAATAAATAAATAAAATAAATAAATCCTATGGGAGAAATACAAATAAAGTGCTATACAAATGAGTGCTAAAGTTTTAAGCATGTTTTAAGTTTTTTAAAAATATATATATATATATTTGTGTTTGTGTTCTTTATAAAATTTATATCTCTGCTACTTAATCTTAAATAGGTACACACATGGCCCAACCCGACATGGCTCTGCCCCTCAAGGTCTCATTTATGTCAGATCCGGCCCTCATAACAAATGAGTTCAACAACCCTGACTTAGACTCTTCCTTGTCTGAGTCTTTGGTCTCTCTGCATGATGATGAGTCTGTACTGTGGTCCTGGACAAGTGTTTTTTCACTGCTACAGTTTTGCTTTATGTTGTTCTGGTTCAGTGTGAGCTACTCCTCCTTCCTCTGTATTGCTTACCTATCAGATGTGAAACTGAAAGACACAGTGAACAATGTGACTGGCACAACACAGTCTGTAATTACACCATCGCTACAGAATACTAGCTGCTGCCTTTTCTGCACGTCTCTTTGGTGTAGTTTCTGATGGTATGCTAGAGCAATCTATATTAGGAGGTAAAATGTTAGACAGGACTGGCAATCTCTTGGCGTTTGCTGGCTGCATGCAACATGCTATAATTCTTGATTGTGCAATGTAATTGCACACATGCTAATTCAGTGTGACAGGAAATCACCTGCACTAAAACTCAGTACTCTCCAAAGGTATTGGAAGGTCAAGTGCTACATTTTGCAGTGTTTCAGCACCTGCTGCCCAAGAAGAGCTGGCAGGCTTAGTCAGTAAGTTTCATCTACTTTGGAGTTACTTTGTGAAAATATTCTCTGGAGGTAAATATACACTCTTGTGAGAGATGCAATTTAAGGTTTTTCTATGATGGAGACATTCTGTCCTCATGAAGCTCTAGTATCGTGATTATAGTAATGAGATCACTACAATTAATGTATTCAACCTTGACAGCTTGGGTTTTGCCATACTCTAGGGAATTTTGCTGCTTCTGTGCTTTATCAGCAGGTAAAGAATAATCATCCCTGTACTATGAGATTCAAACATTTCTAGCACCCTAGACAGTAAGTAGGGGTTTGCCTTGTGGGGTAGATTTATCCAATTTTATCCTGCGGTGCTCTGAGAAATATTTCTTTTAATTCCTCAGTTTCAGAAATCTTGTGAGGATAGTGTTCTTATCATGCTAGACAGACAGCAACAGACCCATTTTCATTGTCAAGCTGCTGGTGTCTATCATTCTTCTCATGGAATGCAAAACTCATGACTATACCTGAAGGGCTGTCACACAGAAAAGGCAAAGGCTACTTGCTGTAGAGACAAAGCTAGCTCTAATGAGATGATGATGATGATAAGATTTTTATCCGCCATTTATCTGCCAGACCTTAAGGAGTCTCAAAGTGACTTACAATCTCTTTCTCTTCCTCTCTCCACAACAGCCCCCTTGTGAGGAGGTGGGACTGAGAGAGTTCTCAGAGAAGTGTGCCCAGCCCAAGGTTTTATGTGGAGGAGTGGGGAATCAAACTTGGTTCTCCAGATTGAAGTCTGCCACTTTTAACCACTACACCATGTAGGCTATCTAATGGCTTATGTTAATAGGAGACTATTCTTCACTTTAGTGTTAGAAGAAGCTTCCTAATAAGAAGAGTTTGACTTTGGTTGGAGTAGGTTCTCCTTCACTGACTGGAGATCTTCAGGCAGAGGCCAGACAGCTGTTTGTTGGGGATGCTCTAACTCTGGATTTTCAGCACGTATGAGGGAACTGGGCTAGATGATAGCCTATAAGGCCCTTTCCAACTCTTTGTTTCTACAATCTGTCCTCTAGACTTACATTTTTCCACTCCCCACCCCAGTCTCTGTATGAAAAGAAAGGAAATGGTACTTTTTGTTCACAAGACTAGCCTCCAAACATAAAGGAAGGCACTTTTAGAAGAATCTCTTCTCTTTGTTCTCCTCTCACAACAGTTATCAACCATCACCAGACTAGAAAAGGTAAAGGTAGCCCCTTATGCAAGCACTGAGTCATTACCGACATATGGGGTGACGTCGCATCATGACGTTTTCTTAGCAGACTTGTTATGGGGTGGTTTGCCATTGCCTTCCCCAGTCATCTATATTTTACCACCAGCAAACTAGGTATGCATTTTACTGACCTCAGAAAGATGGAAGACTGAGTCAACCTAGAGCTGGCTACTTGAACGCAGCTTCCGCCAGGATCAAACTCAAGTCGTGAGCAGAGCTTGGACTGCAGTACTACAGTTTACCACTTTGCACCACAGGGCTTCTATCACCAGACTAGGCAAACATAAGTACCATGGAAGAAAGACAGCAACAGGTCCATTTCCATTGTCAAGATGCTGGTGCCCAACATTCTTTTCTTATTATTATGAATCTTATTATATCAAGAACAAGATCTATTCTATCTGAAGCAACTCTAAGTTCTGCCCATGCAACCTAAGTACATAACTGTCCTTAGATTTTGTAGCCATAACTACGTAAAAAAGAGTTCTGGCCTCCTGATGATTTCAAAAATCATGGTTGTCAGAAATGATGAGTTCAGGATATTGTTAGACTACCAGGCCTCTTTTCATTATACACTTTAATGGATACATAAAAATATTGCACAATTCCCCCCAAAACTATTAAATATATGTGTAGCAAATGAGCGTTTCTGGCAGCCTTTATTGCACATGCACTAGTGCCCTGGGGTTGGTCATGCTTTGCTGCCTACTGTATACACATTTTCCAGTGCATAAGAGTGAGCCCCCAAGACACAAATATTATACCCATATTTGTATGGCCCCTTTCTCTGTTTTCAAAGGTTTGGAAATCTTATGTTCCACCAAGCTTTCATTTCATTTTCAGCGGCGTCTCCCAATATGGAAAACACAGTGAGTTGGTAAAAAATCATCTGTGAACTATAATAAATGGATTTCTGCCAATGGCAGGTCATGGGACAAAAAAAAAATTCACCAAACCTGTGATGACCCTCTTTCCTCGACTCTCATTTATCTCTTCTCGGTGTCCACTGGTAGATTTCTGCTGTATGATTTATTGCAGAAAAACACTACTTAGAAATGGGCTTTTGATAAAATTGTTCAAGGATTCCTGGACAATAAATCCTAATCTTTACATGCATGCTGCAAGATGTTTCACCTTTTTTATGCTATAAATAATATATGCCAAATGTGATAATAAATCCATACATTTAAGCACTATCTGTGCAGTTTAGAAAACCAAGTTACTGTATGTAATTCCGCTCATAGTAGCAGTTATATAAAGCTTGGATATTGATGGCAGTATTTGTTGATTTGAGAACAAATATCCAGCACTTGGTTGTGCTGAAATTTCATTGCTCTTATAAGTCAAGATAGCTATGTTGTGCAAGGAATTGTGTATTAAACCTGAGCAGCATTCAAAGGAATGAATAGAATAAGAGTGCTCCCCTCTCTGCTTGGCAATGCATGTGCTTAGCATATCAGCTGAAATTTCTAGTTCTCATCCATGTAAAGACCTTTCTCCATAATTAATCATCTACTGTAGGAAATGCATGACAGTATCTGTCACCTTCCCATGACCCCACAGCCATTACATAGGTGTTAAATGCAGACAACATCAGTATCTAAAGCTCTTTTTATATTGTAGGATCAAGGTCAGGGTTTGGCTTAATTGCATAGAGAAATGAAAGTTACATATAATTTGGCTGGGCTTTGGTTCTTTCTTGTTATGGCAATGCAGTAAAGCCTGTGGATGGATTTTAATTACCGGAGCACTGGTTATTTGGAAAATATTACAACCATCTATCTCATCAAATCACCCAGAAAGCGGATGTTAAACTAGAATATAAAAATGGATTAATGAAATATATACCATCACAAGAGACCCTTTCTCCATGATATGCTTTGGGGTCAGTGCCATAGAAAAATAAAATTTAAGACACTGTCAGCATCACAGAATATTCATGTAATTTGGTTTATAGTACAATTCTAAACAGAGTTACACTCTTCTCAGCCATTGAGTTCAATGGACTTAGGTTTTTCAGTCCTTTCATGACTATCTATTGCCTACCTTATTTTCTCTACATTTGTACGTTTTGGATTATGCCAGTGTAACAATCTATGTGTGTAAGATCCACTTGTCTGTTACCATTCATAGAGTCAATATAATTAATCTCGTACATCAGCCTCTCTGTTGTGCATTCTACCAGCACAGTTAGCAACAGAGTAAAGAACTGCAGTGTAGGCAAGAAATGCAGCCTCGGGTATTCAGATGTGACAAACATAGTGCAAGAGTCAAGACTGTTACCCATACACATTTTTTTGAGATGGCAGAACCTTTTGTGTTAAATTTCTGCAATTCTCAATGCAGTAAAATCACCCCTATTTCAATATCTTCCCTAGACAAAGCATATCAAAGGCATGTTAGTGCCTTGAACTGACAGTAGTGTATACAAAGCAGACAAGATCATTGTAGTTTCTATACCAAATAACATCTTGAGTGGTATCTGCTTCCACTGAGAGATCACCACAATATAAGTTGCAACAGGACTCCCTTAACGTATTTAAGGATATCCCTTAACAAAGATATTTAAAGAACTACAGTTGCACTTTTAGGTGCACCTTCCTGAGAACAAGTGCCATTTAATTTGGTAGGACTTACTTCTGAGAAAGCATCAGGCTGCAGGTGTAATCTTTTCCTTTGACAGAAATTATGTTTCCTTTTTAAGTAGGTATGTTTTACTTGTAGCTACTGATATTGAACCAAGTAGCAATTGTCCAACCTCCATATGCTCTAGTCACAACATGGACTTTCTTGGACCTCTCCGGCAGACTTTGCAAGGTCTTGACTAGGGGTGTGTATTCGGTTCGGCCAAACCGCATAGACCACCGAATCACCCCTGATTCGGAAGTATACAGCACCGTATACTTCCAATTTTATTTTCAGGCTATTAAACGGGAGCCGTATATGGCTCCCCGTATACTTCTGTATAGATATTCGGAAGTATACGGAATTCAATGCAAAAGGCTGGAAAGGAGCTTCTGTAGCCTCAAGGGAACTGCTTGCTTCCTTTCCCACCTTTGGAAGCCTTTTCCTGCCTCTCCCATAGCCTCCCTGGGATCAGGGAGGGAGGGGGAGGGGGAGAGGAGCCCCAGCAGCCAATCCAAAGCATTCATTTGCAAAATGCATTGCAAATGCATGCTTTGCAGGGCTGTTGTGTAGCTGATGGCCATCAGCAACATTGTTGTTCTTTTGTTTACTTGGGTATCCAAGTAAACAGTGTTATCTGGCCAAACAGAGCAGTGCTATTTTTTGAAACTGCTCTGTGTAGGGTCAGAGAACCTTTTTAAGGAGTCTGCCTGGCTGGACTCCATTTCCATTGCTGTTGTGTTGGTGTGTGAGAGAGATTGTGCTGCACTGGCCCTTGGCTTCAGCTGCTGCTGCTCTCTCTCAGCCTTGCCTGACCTGCCAGACAGTGCCTGGAGAAGAGAAGACTAAGGTAAGACAGTCTTGGGGTTCTTGTTTTTATTTTAGTTAGTAAAAGGACTTTTTAAGACTCAGAGTCCCTTTACTTATCCAGATTTGGGTGGGTAAGTACTGGGTAGCTTATTTGGAGTTAGGGGGTTCTGCTGTGGGTGGGGGCCTGGGGTGGGGTGGGGGGTTTGCCAATTTGCCCATATCTTACTTTAGTGAGAGGACTTTTAAAAGTGCAGTGTCCTTTTACTTTTCTTGATTTGGGTGGCTTGGATTTCTTGGGGTTAGGGTGGAGGGGTTTTTTTTTGGGGGGGAGGGGTTGGTAAAGTTAGAATTACAGTGAGGAAGTGGCTCTAATTGTTTTTTTCTCACCTTTGGGAGCAGTGTTCTTTTTGGGGTGCCCACAAATGGGTGCAGTCTTTTTGGGCCAGGGGGGTTTCATGCTGGGGAGTCCCCTGAAGCTGCCCTGCAGTTTTGGGGCCTCTTCCTCAAACTCCCCTCTGGCCAGAGCCACAGAAATTATAGTGGAGGAAGTCCACCTATTTCTAGACAGATAGCTAAATTCTGCCATTACCTGGTGAAGTTCCATACTAAGAAACAAGAAATGGTAGGTTTTGTATGATCTGTTTGAATTTTAGGTTATAAACGATTTTATATATTTGGATTTAAAGGATTTTATATTAATTTGAACTGATTCTGGATTTTAAAATTGGTTAAATTATATTTTAGTTATCCCCGACCTGTATAGGTGCGGAAAAGTTTTAAGTATTTTATTGTATTTTAGGAGGGGTTTTACATGATGTGTTATAATTTTTATATTGGTCTATGACCGTAATAAAAAGTTCATTCATTCATAGTGGAGGAAGTGGCTAATTGGGCTTTCCCCATCATTGTTGGCAATGGACCTTTTGAGGAGCCCAAAGACAGCGACCCCCTGGCCCAATCTTTTTGGGACTTGCGGGGTTTTGTAGGGGAGAGTCCCTTGCGGGTTCCCTGCAGTTTTTGGGGTCTCCCTCAAACCCCCTCCCCCCCAATAGTCTCTAATTATGCCCTATGTTGCCATTGATTTCAATGGCCCTTAGGGTATAATGGTGGAATAGGGGCACCCTCTTTGGGTTCCCCTGGAATGGGACCCCCTGGCCCAATCTTTTTGGGACTTTGAGCGTTTGTAGAGGAGAGTCCCCTGCAGGTCTCCTGCAAATTTGGGGGCTCTCCCTCAAACCCCCTCCCCTCCAGGTAGCTTCCAATATATCCTATTTTGCCATTGATTTCAATGGCCATAGGTTATAATGGGGCTGTATATTCGGAAATAGCCGCGCATCTACCGTATATGTGGCTATTCCGATTATGGTAATAGGAAATACATGGCATTCCATATTTTTTGGCCCCGTGTATTTCTGAATCCGTGTAATTCCAAATTTTTTTCCACACCCCTAGTCTTGACCACTCCCACAAGTTGTCAAAATGTCAATCACCACAATAAGACAACTTGCTTCCTTTACCTAAGAAATGTGCACTTCAAACATTTGTGACTCATTGAGTTCAAAGAGATTCATTTTATTACCTTGGGAAAAGATTATTGCAAAGAGATTAGTTCTATTCAAGTGTTCTTCTAGACATAAGAAACGTAACAATTAACAAATAACTTTTAAAAGTGCCATTTTATGGTTTATAGTTTACATCCCAATGCTATGAGAAATGTTTGGTTCCGCCCTAAAAGTTTTGGCAGCTTTATTAGAGTTTGTCTCTCAGATCTTGGCTGTGAACACCTCCAAAGTATCAGCTCTATTGGGATATTGCTTTTCAGCTACAAAATCAGTCTAGAGACAGGCTGAAAAAGGTCAGTCCAGAGATGATTGCCCAGGACCATGGATGCTTTAATGTCCTTGGGAATTCATAGCTTCTGTGGCCACTTCTGAACAAAATTTTAAAAGCTCAACATGAAAAATGAAACCTAAAAGCCAGCTAAAACAATAGTAGCAGGGAAAAGCTGCACACCAGTACTCATCAAATGCATAGGAAAATCAATACAGTCTTAACACAGTGCTTAAAAAAAACAATAAAGTCAGCAAAATATTAGTGTCTCTGAGAAGGTATCCCACAAACAGGGTGCTGCCACAAAGAAGCCCCTACCTACACTCATCCTCACCTCTGAAAACAGGAGCACCCAGAAGAAAGCAAAATTTTAAAAACAGGAATGTTTCTAGGTATTCTCCAGCTTTAGTGGCTCATTTCTTTATTGCTTATTTATTAATGTAGGAGATTTCTATGCCACCTCTTCAGTGTCACCATTGTCATCATCATCATCATCGTAGTTGACATCTTTGTTGCATCAGCAAATAAACCAAAGCAACAACATAATTGCATCAAAATAAAAGATTTTTCATAAAATAAATTGAAATAGTAATCATTTACAGTATGTCAGGATAAAACCATGATAACACACCATATAGATTTATATGTAATTTATTAATCCAATAGCTAATGATCCAGAGTGGAGCAATTAATGAATCTGAGTGGACTTTGGAGGATGGTGGAAGATAGGAGGGCCTGGTGTGACTTGCTCCATGGGATTGCAAAGAGTCGGACTCGACTGTGCGACTGAACAACAACAAAGAGCCGCTCTGAGCCACTTGCTGGGAAGGCCGGGATATAAATCATAAAATAAATAAATAAATAAATAAATTAATCTGAACCTCTTCAGAGTCCTGCTCATTGCAGTGTGAAAATTCAAATAATTAATTATTAACATAAAAACAAAAAGGCATTAAAATAAGCCCAAGGACATAAATAGTAGGGTTGGGCATGAACTGAACCATGAACCACGGCTCCAGCACAAATCGGGGTGGTTTGTGGTTCCTGAACCAGACATTTGGGAGAATGTGCTTCCCACAAACCCTCCCTGAACCTCATGTGAGATTTGGGAGGGGGTGGGTTGTACAGGCTCTAAAAGCATTTAAATACCAGAAGTGTCAGGCTGCCCCAACTGAGCTTTCAATGTGCGCTCTGATGGTTTTTATAGGTCTTCAGAGCCTACCTCTGGGTGGAGCCTGCCCATATATGGCCTATAAAAGCCTTTGAAGCATGTAAATCCTTCAAAGCCTTCACTCCTTATAGGTAAGAATCTGCACTTTGTACCCAGAAACAGAGGGATAGCAAATCTTTCTGTAAGCAGACTTTGACAATAACCTGACTGCTACATTTGGGCCAGGGAAATTTTCTGGACCATTTTCAAAGGCAGTCTCACATACAGCACATTATAGTAATCTAACTTAGATGTGATGGAGCATGACCAAGTCATGCTTTTTGAGAAATGGCTATAGCTGGCACATAAACTGACCTGCATTTCCACCATAGGCATCCCCAAGGCACCATCCAGTAGCATCCCCAAGCTACAAGCCTGCTTGTTTAGGAACAGTGTAACCCACTCCAGGACAGGCTGACTCCACAGTCTCAGATCAGCTTTCCCATTTACTAACAACCACTCAGTCTTATCTAGATTGCATTGCAGTTTCTTGGCCCTCAGCTATCCCATTACCTTCTCCAAGCACCAGTTTTGCTGTGCTATAACATCCAGGGGGCAGCTGTACTGATGCCCCTCAGTCTTTGTAAACATCGAGCATATCACTTGATATGTAAGAGCATAGTCTAGCTGTCAAGCAATGACCAATGAAAGCCATCGCAATGAAGGATCCATGAAACCATAGCATATTATTTCCTGCCCACATCTGAAGCTCTTGTGACTAGTGCTCCAACAGGCACAGTAGCACTGACAGCCTCCAGACCTCACAATACCTGGGGTTTGCTAGGTTTCACTTAGTGTAGTGGGAAAGAGGAAATGTCATGACAACAGAATGGGGAATTTTTGAGCAACCTGCCTTTGATGTCAACAGAAGACGCATATAATGTACCTTAGAACTTAAATATACAGGCAACATTTTTTCCCCTTTTTATTGTATTTGGCATAATAAACCATACCTGAGGCAAATAGCTTCCATAAATGAAGATAATTACAACCTGATTTCATCATATTATTATAACAAACTTCTCATTGTTAATGGTCCTTGTACTTTCACTCTCCCAATTTTAATGTATTTTTAATGTATTCAGATTTTCAGGGTATCTTGCTCAACTGTATTTCTAATGGGCTGCCTAAAAATGCTTTGCAATTCGATAGAGCTGTATAGTGTCAACATAGTTGCATACAATTCATGCTAAGGTTGCCAGGTTGGTGTTGGAAAATACCTGGAGACTTTGGGTGTAGATCGGGGAGGGCGAGTGGTTTGGGCAGGGAAGGGGCCTCAGCATGGTACAATGCCAGAGCCTCCCCTTCAAAGCACCCATTTTCTCCAGGGGAGCTGATCTCTGCCATCTGGAGATCAGTTGTAAAAGCGGGAGATCTCCAGGCCCATCTGGAGGCTGGCAACCCTAGCTACTATGAGACTGAGATGCTGAAAAACTATGGGAGCAATCCAAAGCAGGTCTACTTGGAAGTAGTTCCCAATGGGGATTACTCCCAGGAAAGTGTTCTTAGGACTGCAGCCTACTTTTCAACTTAACTGATCAACTAATTAGATAAACAGTGGCAGAAGATTGTACTATGACTACTGCCACAATTCCTGTATCTAATGCCATGGATCCTTTTTAATTTGGATCTATAGCAATGCATTGCTATCAACAATTATTAGATGTCTTTTGCACTGATCTTCATGTCCACACAATTCTTGTATATAACATTAGTATTTATTTGAGCATTTGACTATGGTCCTGTGGTTAAAATAGAATCACCACTGGTATCATTAAAATAATAAAACAGGCATCTAATGACTAACTTGTGGGAGGGACAGTCCATTGTTTGAGAATTCATAAACTTTTACTGCAACAGATACTCCTCTAGAATTATTAGAAGTAATAATTCTAGAGGAGTATCTGTTGCAGTAAAAGTAAATAGTAGTTCTGTGGCACATTAAAGACTAACAATTTTTCATTTTCATTTTCATTTTTGTGGACTACAACATGTCGATGTGGGACTAGAACATTTTAAAAGGAAGCAAATTTACTGAAAACACTTATTGGATTTAGATTCTGATTTCCCTCTGTGCTCCATTTTGTTGCACTGGGATTGTTTGCAACTGGGCCAGACAAAGGGGTCAGGGCCAGGCTGACTGGCAATGTAACACAGATGCCAAAGAAGCAATGTGTGTGTGTGTGAGAGATCCATTTATAATTGGCTTTTCCATCCCCAAAGTGGGTCCAAGGCAGCTTAGCAAAGGCTTACATGAGAGTTGTACCCCAGGGTCACTTGCAGAGTCACAGAACACACCTTTGCATCATTTTATTTATTTTACAAAATTTATATCCCACCTTCCTGTCTTCATAGGAGGCACCAAGATGGTTAACCAATTTGAAAACATATTTAATAAAATCAGATCTTTAAAAACTCTAAACCAGGGGCGTCAAACTCATTTGTTATGAGGGCTTGATCTGACATAAATAAGACCTTGTTGGGCCGGGCAGTATTGCACTGGGCCATGTGTGTACCTATTTAAGATTAGGTAGCAGAGGTATAAACTTTTTAAAGGACACAGACAAACACGATTAAAGATTTTTTTAAAAAAACAACAACCTTAAAATAAAAACATGCTTAAAACATTAGCACTTGTTGGTCTTAAAAGTGCTTTCTTTGTATTTCTCCAATGGGATCCAGGGAACTGGACAGAGGAAGCTCTGGCTTTTTCCCTCCCTCCCCAGGGGACCAGAAGGAGGAGGAGCCTCAGCCAATGGAGAAAACAGAAGCTTTGCTCTGTAGCTCCTGTGCGATTGAGCAAGCCTTGCAAAGCAAGTTGAGATGCAGAAGGAAGCAAGAGTGAGGAAGAAGGAAGCAGACAAGAGCCAGTTGCTCAGGGGACTGATAAGAGCACTCTGGGGGCCTGATTTGGCCCCCAGAATGCATGTTTGACACCCCTGGTCTAAACCAACAAAAAAGCACATTATTGAAACAACTAAAACAAGACCTAAAATTTACATACAAAAACATAAAAATAAAATATTTGGCAGGAAGGAAGGATCACTGAAGGAACACCAAACCAAACAAAAAAGTCTTCACCACCTGGAGAAAGATGGCAACAGAAGGGAACAAATGTGACTCCCTGGGGAGAGAGTTTTAGATTTATGGTGACATGACCAAGAAGGCTTGTTCTCAGGTGGCCACCTGCCTGATCTCAGAAGGTGAGGGCACCTAAAGGAGGGCTCAACAGCTGACTGCAGTGGGTATATTCATAAGAGAGTAAGTAGGTGGTCCATCTGGTATATTGGTCTCAACATAGGACTTTAATAGTCAACACTAGGAATGGGCAAGGGCCGGAAAAATTTGGGGTCTGTGGAGGTTCGTGATTTGTGAACTTCATGGACCATGAGCCACAAACTTCCATGGACTTTTCCAGTTTATGAGCCAGTTCACGGGGACTCAGAAGTGGACTCAGCTAACTTCTGGGTTGTGCCACTGCGATGGTGCATTGCCAGTGAGCTCAGGAGGCATTTAAATGCCTCTTGAGTTCACTCCCTAAGGACTGCCCCAATGGATCAAATGAACCCACCTAAAAAAATTGCCATCTGTGGGTGGTCTGTGAAGACGACAAATGAACGGACCAGGCAAACAGACCATGAACCGGCCCCTGGTCTATGATGAATTTTGGTCCGTGGACTAGTTCATACCATCCCTAGTCAACACCAGCACTTTGAAGTGTGCCCAGGACCAAATTGAGAGTCATGATAGATGGGCCAAGACTGAAGTGATATGGTCCCTACAACCCACTCCTGTCAACAGATTGGCTGAAGCATTCTGCATCAACTGATGTTTCCAAACACTTTTCAAGGGCAGCCCCATGTGCAGCACATTGCAGTAACTTAATCATGTTCTGGAGTTATTTGATGCAAGAAAATGCCTTGGTGAGCAACTCCAGGATCACCACAGATTTGTTATAACTTTGATGCCTGAGAAGTTGCTGGTTTTAGGTTCCATCATAGGCGGAATAGTTGACACTTTCATATGAAACTCAACCTGCAGTGAGGAAATTAGTAATCTGAATACCCTCTTGAAAGAGTAACCTACCCCCCCCTTTAAAAATAAATAGAATAAAATAAATTCTTTCTGTCAATGCTTGGTTCCAACTCTGACTAGAGTAAGGCTGAGATAATTTATGAGAGAGTAATGATCTGCATCTGGAATCTCTAGCTCACCCCTGACGCATGACTGAGCTAGCTTTTATAAAGAACGTAGCAAGCTGGCGCCACAGCAAATGAAGAAAATGAGTTTAATCACTTTACAAGCATACTGCTTGTGGTCTTGCCGACTGGATATGAATGAGACATTGGGGAGAAATAGTGACAAAAGATGCATATGCCACTGGCGCTTGACTTGTGAGTGCAGGCACCTGACAGGAAAGAATGAGCTGGTTTTGAATGCGATACGCTCAGAAGTCTACTGTTCATGGCAAGAAGGATGTGCAGCCTCTTAAATATCTGTTATCCATGTCTCTCCAATGACTCAGTAAAGCCATTCTAGGGACAGAATAAGGAATAGCAGCTAAGTAAGCGGGGAGGAGCAGATTGCAAGAGCAGCCTTACTCTACTACTCACATAACACTGTGTATCAAGAACTATACATGTACACTTGCAATCGCTCTTAATAATAGTCTTTGGACACTAAACAAGAATAATTAACCACCATAGTTTTGGAAAGCAAAGTTGCAAGACAGACTTATGTTTAGAGTAACGATGACTGATTATTGATACTCTACCCTTACTACAAGGAGGCAAAACTGTAAAAAGGTTTTGAACCAGTAGAAAGATGAGAGTTGTCTGGTTTAGTCAGTTCTGCAACAGACACCCGTCTCTTGGTTCTGAATTCGAAAGCTGACAGAACATTAACAGGTGTATAAAAAAAGCAAAGGAAAGCAATCATTTCAACGAGCCTCAATTTTTTTGCCTTATCCCTGCATCTTGCTTTTGTTTGCAGATTGGCTGCATGACTACAGAATCTGATGGTCTCTCTGTATCTATTTTAGCATCACAGTTTTAAAAACAAGTGTAGAAACTTCACACCTATATGGAATATGCCTCTTGGGAATGTTCCCATGCTTTCCCCTCAGTCTAGAGAAAGACAACAGAATGAGGGCAAAGTTAGGGTTGCCAGTCTCCTGGTGGAGGCCTAGAGTTCTCCCTGAATTACAACTGATCTCCAGACTACAGAGATCAGTTCCCTTGGACTCTGTGGTATTACATCCCTGATGAAGTTCATTGCCTCCCCAAACTCTGCCCTTCCCATTTTCTGCCCACAAATCTCCAGCAGTTTTCCAACCCTCGGCAGAGTTCCAAATGAAGGTAAGCTAATAGGAGATGGTTAGCCTGATGATTTTAACATAATGTAATAAATTTTTGCATAATTTAATCCTGAAATATGCAAGGAGTCATTTTACCAGGTGAAATAGAATATATCCTTCTTCGTTAATGAGAAGTATGACAAACATGCCCCAAAATATACAGCCATGGATATTTCAGACATTAATCACACAATTTTACGCCGAAACGTACTTCCACACAAATCTTGTCATTTACTTAATGAGACAAACAATCTGCCAAGACACTAGCTGGAAAAGAAAAATATTTAACCATAACTGAGAAACAAAACCAGAATCATAGCATTTGTAATGCTTTCAAATGATATAGCTGGGCACTTTGACTCCTACTTTAACTTGGGCACTATGCTAGTGTGGCAACAAATGATGAATAAGCATTTTGAATGCGCAGCATGTGACTGGACATTCTCCATAGCACTATTTTACTTTTAACAAGTGGAACCAACAGAAGGACAAGAAATAGCATTTGGACTTGATGTGACATGCTTGGAGGGGTGGTATTGGTCAGGGGGCTTTCTGTAGAAAAGTTTGGATGAATTTACAAAATGAATGCATTTCAGTACTTGATTTAAATTAATATGTCCTTGATTAAAAGAATTGTGAAGCAAATTAGCTCAATAAATGTGAAGACTTAATAATTATTATTACACTTGAAAGCAATTAATGGAATATAATAATAACCTAGCTTTGACCAGGCTTCAAAGACTATCTCAGGCAACTACGTTTTAATGCTGAAAAATGCAAAATGAGTCATGAATGAATTGTTGCATTACATTACTGCAATCAGCTGCATATATCTTTCATTTTAGTACAAGTAAATGAAGCTGAGGGACCATTGCAAAATCAAATAAATAAATCTTATTCCCAGTAAAGTATATTTCTTTTCAAATATTACAAGTGAAATAGTTTAAGAACATAAAAGAAGCCATGTTGGATCAGGCCAATGGCCCATCCAGTCCAACACTCCGTCACACAGTGGCCAAAACAATTATTTCTATACACACACACACACACACACAAACACACACATATACACATTGTGGCTAATAGCCACTGATGGACCTCTGCTCCATATTTTTATCTAACCCCCTCTTGAAGCTATGCTTGTAGCCGCCACCACCTCCTGTGGCAGTGAATTCCACATGTTAATCACACTTTGGGTGAAGAAGTACTTCCTTTTATCCATTTTAACCAGACTGCTCAGCAATTTCATCGAATGCCCACGAGTTCTTGTATTGTGAGAAAGGGAGAAAAGTACTTCTTTCTCTGCTTTCTCCATCCCATGCATTATCTTGTAAACCTCTATCATGTCACCCCGCAGTCGACGTTTCTCCAAGCTAAAGAGCCCCAAGCATTTTAACCTTTCTTCATAGGGAAAGTGTTCCAACCCGTTAATCATTCTAGTTGCCCTTTTCTGCACTTTTTCCAATGCTATAATATCCTTTTTGAGGTGCGGTGACCAGAATTGCACACAGTATTCCAAATGAGACCGCACCATCGATTTATACAGGGGCATTATGATGCTGGCTGATTTCAATTCCCTTCCTAATAATTCCCAGCATGGCGTTGGCTTTTTTAATTGCAATCGCACACTGTCTTGACATTTTCAGTGAGTTATCTACCATGATCCCAAGATCTCTCTTTTGGTTATTCTCTGCCAGCTCACACCCCGTCAACTTGTATTTGTAGCTGGGATTCTTGGTCCCAATGTGCATTACTTTGCACTTGGTTACATTGAACCTCATCTGCCACGATGACGCCCACTCACCCAGCCTCAACAGATCCCTTTGGAGTGCCTCACAATCCTATCTGGTTCTCACCACCCTGAACAATTTAGTGTCATCTGCAAACTTGGCCACTTCACTGTTCACTCCCAACTCCAAAGTTTCTCTCCAAAGAACTAATTAAGACTGTCAATCAGTCCTAAGGAAACATTGAACATGTAAGAATATTATTGGGGAACAGGAAACACATCATGTATACACCTTTCAAAGTAAAAATACACAAATCTTCTTACATTCATATAATAGCTGAAATGTCTAGAAGTTTAATTTTTGTACTTTCTTGGTAAGTGCACCACCTGCTATCTGCTTTTCAATATGCAGTACTTATCAGGTTGGTTCTGATCCACAGTTTGCATGACAAAAAAAAATATTTTTTGTTGCATAGATATTACTAATTTTTTTTTTTTTAAAAAAAGCTGATTTAGGTCAATGAAAGAGATTCATCACGGATTCTGAGAGGCAGAAAGTAGGGACAGAAAATTCGGAGGGTCCAGATTGCCTGCTGTTACTGGTATACTGCTATTAATTCCTCTGCATCTTTATTTATGGGGAGGCAGGTATGGCCTTGGGCCAGTAATTCTTTCTCAGTCTAACCTACCCTCACAATGTTGTCGTGAAGATAATCTGCTGCCCAAAGCTCCTTGAAGGAGGGGTGGGATATTAATTTGAGGAACGGAATGTTTAAAAAGGAATAGGGTGCCTTAGAATAAGCACTGTTAGTCTGTTCATGCTGTGATAGGATTTTGGGTAGAATCTGAAGCCCTGTAATTGTTCTTGGCAGCACTGGAACATTTGGGCTCAAGTGATAATATATTTATGGCTCATGGTTCACAGTATTCCTCCACTGTCCTTTTCTCTATTTTTATAACATGAAAAAGAAGTCCTAGTTAGAACTCAGTGTCATCCCAATGAAGCGTGGTGTCAGCCACTGTTGTGTCCTAGGCTCAAACGGGAGAACTGTTACTTTTGGAGGGAACTGTTACTTTTGGAGGGAAGCTGAACAAGCCAAAGCTTGTACTCCACACCAGGGTTCCAGAGAAGGCCTAAGAGTGCCCAATCAGGGGAAGGATTGAAACATAAGTAGCCAATCAACATCTAGGCTCATACTGTACCCTGATAGGCCCTTAGGGCCCTGTAAATAGCCAATCCATGTACATAGTTAAGGACCAATCAGAAGGGGGCAAGAATTGTATAAAGGAGCGGGAAGTTTGAATAGAGCTCAGTCTGTGTGTGTGTTCCTGAAGTAAAGCTTGCTGAAATCACTCTCCGACTCTGGTCTCTTACTGCGCCGACCCCAGTACTTTACACTGGCGATGAGGATGGGATGCCAGTAAGAACCAGCAACAGAACCAGGAACACGGAAAGGTGGCTAAATCCAAGCCATCTGGGTCCACACCTCCGCTCTGCGCACACCCCATCTCGCAAGCCGCCCAGACACGCTGCCAAGAATGGAGGCTCCAGCCAACCTCCTGCAGCCCTTTAGCATCCATCGCCCCGAGCTGTAGGACTCGTGGGTCGAAGGCTTCCAGTCATACCTGACCTTCCGGAAGATTACAGAGACTACCATGCAGAGAGCTCTGCTTATCAGTACGTGTGGCACGGAGACCGTGGACTTAGCCAGGGCCCTTCTCCAACCCAGGAAGCTCTCAGAGACGCCGGTGGACGACATCATCAGCGCTCTGGAGAAGTATTTCCAGCCCCAGCCAACCAAGCTCACCCGGCACTGGGACTTCCGACAAAGGACACAGAAGGCAGGCGAAACTACCATGGCGTTCTTGACAAGCCTGCGCCGGGTGGCAAGCCGATGCAGTTTCGCAGACCTCAACGAAGCCCTGCTCGACCAGTTTTTATGGGGCTTGAGGGACGAAAAACTAGTACAGAAACTCCTGTCCCTCTCCGAGTGCGACCTAACAAAGGCAATCGACGTGGCCACCAGCTGGGAGAAGGGCAGATCAGCAGAGCCGCGGCTGACAAGACAGGCTGCGACACACCAGATCAACCCTGAACCATCTATGGAGGACTCGGACGAGGACAGAGCTCTACAAACCGGCTATCGTTCAGCAGGAAGGAAGACCACCCATGCCCCACAGGGCATGAGACACAAGACACCACCTGCATGTGCAAGCTGCGGGGGCCAGCACGAGCGAAAGACCTGCCGATTCCGGAATGCCACCTGTCGACTCTGCAACAAGGAAGGCCACATTGCCTGTGCCCACAGATCCACATCCTGAGCACGCGTCCCACAAAGATCTGCGCACTCCGAAGGCCAGCCAGACTTCGAGACCGACACTCTCCACGCCCACCCATACCCGGTACAGTACCTACCCTCGCCAGTCAGGCCCTCCAAAATCCAGGTCAATGTAGGGATTGGGGGGGTGCCCTGCCAAATGGAGGTGGACTCTGGGTCAGCATCCTCTATTATAGCGGCAGAGACATTTTTTAAAATCCCCACCAGGCTGAGGCCTCGTCTCAGGGACCCGGGGTTTACCTTAGTGGACTTCCAGAAGAATAAGGTGCCTATCTTGGGAGTAGGCCCGGTCCCAGTCCAATACAAGGGGTTCAAGGGCCAGCTACAAGTGCTAGTGGTCAACAACCACCTTACAAACCTTTTGGGTCTCGACTGGTTCAAGCCCCTGGGAATAGAGATCAGGGGGGTCAATAAGACTGTCGGAGTGGACTTTAACAAGGTTTGCGAAGAGTTCCCGGCCGTTTTCGATAGCACCTTGGGCTGCTACACGGGTCCCCCGGTTACACTACACCTCGACCCCACAGTGCGGCCTATTAGGCTTAAAGCGCGGCAAGTTCCATTCGCGCTCAAGCCTAAAATTGAGGAGGAACTGGATAAACTGATTGCACAGGGAATACTAGAGCCTGTCACCCACGCAACCTGGCAAACTCCCATCGTGACTCCAGTCAAGCCCAGTGGGGAAGTGCGGATTTGTGCAGACTATAAGTGCACCCTCAACAAGGCTCTTCAGGCCCATGCATACCCTGTGCCCATCGTCAGCCACGTTTTAGCCACCCTAGCCGGCGCAAAATTTTTTGGCAAGTTGGACTTGGCCCAAGCTTACCAACAGCTGCCGGTGGATGAGGCCACGGCCAACGCCCAAACAATTGTGACCCACCGGGGGGCCTTTAGAATAAAGCGGTTGCAATTTGGCGTGAGTGTGGCTCCGGGGTTGTTCCAGGAACTCATGGACTCTCTTTTAAAAGGACTTCCCGGAGTCACTCCATTCTTCGATGATGTGCTGATCGCGGCAGCCTCGCCTGAAGAATTCGCCGCCCGCCTTAGAGGAGTCCTACAACGTTTTGAAACAGCCGGCCTCAAGGTCAAACGGGAGAAGTGCCTCCTGGGCATGGATTGGGTGGAATTCCTGGGGTTCTCCATCGATGTCCAGGGGGTCCACCCCTCCGATGCCAAGCTGCGTGCCATCAGAGATGCTCCAGCGCCCACCAACAAGCAAGAACTCCAGGCCTTCCTCGGCCTCCTAAACTTTTATCATGCTTTTCTCCCCCACAAGGCAGCGGTGGCCGAACCCCTGCACCGGCTTCTAGACAAGAACCGACCCTGGGCGTGGGGCCGCCAGCACGCTAAAGCCTTCCAGGATATCAAGGGCCTCCTGATGTCCAACTCCGTCCTTGCCCATTTCGACGAGACCCTGCCCTTGGTCCTTGCATGTGACGCATCCCCTTATGGCGTGGGGGCAGTTCTGGGCCACCAACTTCCTGATGGGACCGAAGTCCCTATCGCGTACTACTCGCGGACCCTCTTGTCGGCGGAGCGGAACTACGCCCAAATTGACAAAGAAGGGTTGGCAGTCATGGCCGGCGTCAAAAAATTTCATGATTACATCTACGGCCGGCCCTTTACCCTCTATACAGACCACAAACCCCACTTGGGCCTCTTTGCATCGGACCGGCAGACCCCTCAGGTGTTGTCCCCACGGGTCCTCCATTGGTCCATTTTTCTAGCCGGCTACACCTACACCCTAGTGCATCGCCCGGGCAAGGCAATGGGCCATGCTGACGCCCTGAGCCGCTTGCCCTTGCCTGACGTGGATCCTGATCCAGCCCCGGCTCATCAGATCCTACTGATGGACATGCTTCCGGACAGGCCATTGCTCGCCCGCGACGTTGCTGCCCGCTCCGCTCGTGATCCAGTCCTCTCCCGTGTTTTGGACTGGGTGGGGGGGGGGTGGCCCAAGGGCTCGACTGGGCCGGAATTTACTCTGTTTGCAGCCCGGAAAGACGAACTATCCACCCACAAAGGCTGCCTACTATGGGGCAACAGAGTCGTCATCCCCAAACCCTTGCAAGACCAAGTGCTGAGAGCCCTGCACGAGGCACACCCGGGCATTGTCCACATGAAGGCTCTCGCACGGAGCTATGTCTGGTGGCCCGGCCTCGATGCAGAAATTGAGGCTTGGGTTAAAAGGTGCCCGACGTGCCAGGTGTCAAGGCCTGACCCCCCACGTGGCCCAGTGCAATCATGGGAATCCACCAAAAACCCCTGGTCAAGACTGCATATGGACTTTGCTGGCCCCTTCCATGGGCGGACTCTACTCATACTAGTGGATTCATACTCCAAGTGGTTGGAGGTGGTCCAGGTGCCCTTGCCATCGTCGCAGGCGACCATCACAGCTCTGAGGGCCATCTTTGCAACTCACGGGTTGCCGGAGACCATCGTCACCGACAATGGCACAGCATTCACGTCCGCAGTGTTCCAGGACTTCTTGGCCAGGAACCTCATCAGGCACATTCGCTCTGCCCCGTTTCATCCAGCCACCAACGGCCAGGCAGAGCGGATGGTGCGCACGGCAAAGGAGGCCTTGAACCGTCTGGGCCCCTCAGACTGGCCAAAAGACATGGCGTGTTTCCTAATGGCCTACCGGACCACATCCACAGCCTCCACAGGTCGCAGTCCAGCCGAACTCCTCATGGGCCACCGCATCACCACCCTGCTGGACAAGCTGCACCCTGACCGAGCCCCAGACAGGCGCCGGAACACCTTAAAGCCCCCAGAGGGTTCTACCCAGGTGAGACAGTGTGGGCACGGAACTATGCCACCACTGGCCCCGCCTGGCTCCCTGGAAAGGTGGACCACGTCACCGGACCGGTCTCCTATGCAGTGGCCTTGGAGGGTGGACATCTCCTGAGGCGACACATCAACCAACTCCGAGGTCGCCTGCCTGCCGGGGAGCCAAGGTCAGAGGCTCCAGATCCGGACAACGTAAGTCCCCGAGAGCCTGACACAGAACAGGGTTCCGTGGAGCCTGCTTTGGCCCAGCAGGAGGAGACCCCTGACCGCGCAGCTGAACCCAGGTCTCCCGAGGCCGCCGTCCCAGATGTCTCCAGCTCTGCAGCCGCGGAACCACCAACCGAGTCGGAACGCCCAGTCCCCTCGGAGCTCCGACGCTCGACACGAGACCACCGCCCTCCGGCATATCTCCAGGACTATGTCACCTGATAGCTGGAACTATGGGGGGAGGGGTGTTGTGTCCTAGGCTCAAATGGGAGAACTGTTACTTTTGGAGGGAACTGTTACTTTTGGAGGGAAGCTGAACAAGCCAAAGCTTGTACTCCACACCAGGGTTCCAGAGAAGGCCTAAGAGTGCCCAATCAGGGGAAGGATTGAAACATAAGTAGCCAATCAACATCTAGGCTCATACTGTACCCTGATAGGCCCTTAGGGCCCTGTAAATAGCCAATCCATGAACATAGTTAAGGACCAATCAGAAGGAGGCAAGAATTGTATAAAGGAGCGGGAAGTTTGAATAGAGCTCAGTCTGTGTGTGTGTTCCTGAAGTAAAGCTTGCTGAAATCACTCTCCGACTCTGGTCTCTTACTGCGCCGACCCCAGTACTTTACAGCCACGGAGGCTAAGGTATCTAGCTCCATGTTGTGAAATTTCCAGATATTTTTGAGGTAGAGTTTAGGGAGGATGGGATAGGGGAGGGGAGGGGCCTCAGCCAGATATAATGCCATAGAGTCTACCCTCCAAAGCAGCCATTTTCTCCAGGGGGGACAAATCCATGTTGTCTAGGGTTGCTCAGACCAACTCAAGAAATACCAGGGTACTTTGGGGGTGGAGCCCAGAGACTTTCCCATTCCCTAGAACAAACAAATAAAAATGCAACGGTGCAGTTCCCCTAAATACAGTCTTCATTTCCTTGTCCTCTTTTTTGCCTTCAAAAGGTTACCAGGCAGCTGCAGTTCCACTAAATGAAAGTGAACACACACAACTCACAAAGCAGCCAAAATAAACAGTTTGCAAGTCCACACTTTTGTGATTTTGTTGGGGCAATGGTACTCTGGGGAGTTGCTCTATGTAACTATCTGCTGTGTTTCAACCAACTTCTTCAGACTAACACAGGAAAACAAAAGTAAGGCAGAGGTTTAGGGGGAGTCCTCCATCCCATAATCAGGTTCTAGTTAGCACTTTATTATCAAATTTACTATACAAATGACTTCTGAAAGTAATGCAAAGCAAACAGAGGGACTGTACTCTCTTCCTCTCTCACACACTCACTGGGAAGAGCCACATGGCTCTGCCTGCTTGCCCCCATGCAGTTTTTGTGTTCTGCTGAGATTTAAAGGTGCACACACATTCCCAAACACAAAGAGTTTGCAATCTTCTTCTAAACCTGCCGAGATCTAAAGGCACATCATGGCTGTTGGGGCAAGAGTTTCTCCCCACCAGCCAGCTGGCTGAAAGTGGGGAGAAGCCTGCAAAACTGGGGGATCCCCTGCCCAGAGCTGGGGGCTGGCAAGCCTACTGTTGTATGGTGACCAGTTGTAATGCCAGGAGATTTTCAGGTCCCACCTGGAGGTTGGCAAACTCAGGTCTGGATTTAAAAATGGGTGGCAGGGGGGAGAATAACGTAAGCTGCTTTATTCCTCACTCTGAATTAAGGCAAGGCATAAATGAATAAATAATCAATATAGCTGAAGATGGAAAGCAAATAAAAGATAGATTAATGAATGGAGAGAATAAGGAATATAAGAGGGCATGGGGGTTTCCAGGAGGGAAAGAGGAAATAATGCAGGAGGGGTGATACAGGAGAAGGATGTCCCCCCACAAGTCCTTGAGGGTGCCCTACCAAGCAGGTGGACCTGGCCCAATGTCTGGCACAACACAACTGGGCCAAAGTTTTCTTAGGTAGACTGCTGGGAGGGAGAGGGAAAGCTGAAGACAGAGGGGCAGATTAACATAGGTGGGCTGTTGGGTGGGAAGGAGAAAAGAAAGCAGGGGGAAAGAATTGGCCGTGGGGGCTTTCAGGAAAGGAAAAGCGGAGAAGGAAATCAGATGCCTCCCACAAGTCATTGCAGGTTCCCACTTGTCACCAATAAAGTCCTTAATTGTACACATACCTGCAAGAAAAGCTCTCCTGCTACATTCCACCACAACAGCTGGCCTAATCTTAATAAAGCCTTCTAAAGGTGTCATTGTACAAACAGGAAAAATCAACAGCAGCTGATTCATTCACTTGCTCTGTGGTGGCACCCACATTACTGAACAGCCTGCCTGTAGCATTCAAGAAGCGCTGGCACTTCTTTTATTTCACAGAGTGTAAAACGCAGAATTGTTAGGAGAGCAATCTTATAAAAGGAGTGGACCTATCGTACAATCAACCATCTCAGGAGGTAACTTCTATAAAGGATAAAGATTTCTTACATTGATTGTTTTGTTGCTTCACACAATATCTCAGCAATCCCAGACCCATTGCATTGTTTTGTTTTATTTATTTATTTTATATATTTTATTTATTTATTTTATATACAGTTTACCTACATTAATTTTTTTTTAGATAGACTTTTCCCCACTTGTGTTGTTTTTCTCAACTTTTGATCTGCATTCTTTTATTTGATTAAGAATTTTTGCTGTTGAACTCAAACGTTACCATATTTTGTACTCCATTCACTGATTCATTGACAGCCTTTCTCATACCTTTAATCTGCCCAACCTCACTCCATTATTGGGTTTCACCAGAAATCTTTGCTGTTAGATTAAAATATTTGTATCATACCTTGTAATTCACTTGCTGGTGGACTGAATAGTTCTTATAATTGTAATTCATCTTGAGTCCCAGTGAGAAAGGTGGACTATAAATGATGATGATAAATAATCTGTGTAGCGAGTAACAAAGATTTACAAAGGGGAAGCATTCCTGTCCCACACTCTGCATTTTGATAATGGAGAAGAGAAAAATGGGAAAGAGAAAATGAGAGAAGGAAGGATAAAAAATAGATAAATATGAGCTAATACAGGCTTACAGCCTTTGTTGCAGTTGGGGTATGTTGACTCCCAACTCTGAGAGCTAAGATGACATTTTCCCAATAGAGAAGATGACTCTCACCTTGATACCCTAATTGTAAACTTCCCAAGGTATGTGAATAGTCATTATTGCAAACAAAATGCTGATAAACTCTGACCCAGGAAAGCCAAACTGAAATTTAAAACATTGTTCTATATGGTTGCCCAAGGCTGCTTTGACAAAACATACAGCAAAGAGTTGCAAAACAGACACATTTTCAGAGAAATGGGAGTCCACAGCTCTGCAGCTGATGGACCAGTGGCAGGTCCCAACTTTCTTTCCTGCATGCCATCACATAAATGGCCTGGGGTTGATATAAGAGTTGGTGATACTGATATCTATTATTGCATTAACAGGATTCAGCAAGCATTATTGTGCACAAATGTTTAAGTGTGAAGGAAATTCGGGTTTTGGTGTCTGTGAAAAAAGGAGAAAAGGGGATTCAGTTTTGATTCAGAGCAGCAAGCTTCACTTATCTCTGAAGTAATTAATGAAAACCCAGTTCTTTTGTCCTTAGCTGAGTAGATATTTTTACCCTATAATCATACATGTAATATTAAAATACATAGAGAGAAATTTGTATAAAGCTGACTAACTCCTGTAATATAATCCAGAAGGTTATTCAGATTTGTCCAATATATTTTATTGCAAGTTTGGAATGAATTTTGACTTCTCTGTAGACCTCTCTAGTATTCTGTTTTGGTTTTATGGTTCAGGAACTGTACTGGAATAGCTGACAAGGGAACTAAAAATATGAAAAAGCTTGATTAATAATCAATTTGCAGAATGTCTTTAGGAAGCTGTCATGACACGTCAACTGTGGAAATGCAGGTAAAAATTACTTTTTCCACCACTACTCACAAATAGAAATGGTTTCCTTGGAGATTGAACAGCAGCTCTTAAAGGCAAGAGGAAGTTTCTCAAGAATGGTTCTCTGCCCAAGCAGTTTAATTAAATCTCTTCTTGTGAGGCACAGAAGAGGGATGAAGAAATGGTGAGGATGTTAATTTTCTGAAGAAGTACAACTCTTTATGTTTATGTCCAGCCAGGGCTGGCCCTAGTCTATCTGGCACCTTTGCCAAGGCTGACTTCTGGCACCTTGCCCCCCTGTACTGATAAACAATTTTCAAAAACAGATGAATTGTGGGGAAAATGAAAAGCACAAAACTTGAAATTCCTCCCTGAATTCAATAGCCCAGGTAAGTCTGATCTTGTCGGATCTTGGAAGCTGAGCAAGGCCAACTCTGGCAAGTATATGGATGGGAGACCTCCCTGAAATAACGAAGTTGGGAGGGCAAGCTCTATTCAGCCACCTTTCTGTATATCCTTCAGGCCTATATAGAGGCAGTCAGGGGTCATGGGCAAGGTTCCCTCTAAACTCTGAGTGCAAAATTTTTCCTTCGTGACCTCATCCTTAAAGTTGTGAGCAAGCCTACATTTTGATTGTTTTTAAAATTCCATTTACAAACATACAAAATGTACAAACATGAAATATAAACATAGTCATAACCTTGTACGAATCTCAGAATGAACATCAGGCAACAGCTACTGGCACAACCTCTTTTTATTTCCTAAATTTTTCCTTCTAGAAAGTGAAATATTTTGGCAAGCAATATTCTCTAGCTCCCATGCTAGACACCACTTGCAAGGGGGAGAGCACATTAAAAACCATCTAGGGTACACACACCCTCTCCCATCACAAGCATAAGTCAAACCACTAATCCACTGCCTGCCTTAAAATCTGGGTAGCTGAGGATGAGAAGGGGTTGGGGAGTTTTACCATTGAATTCTTAGACCCAATAACTCTGTGGGTCTCTGAGGTGCTACTGGATTTGAATCTAGCTCTTCTACTGCAGACCAACAACCCCCCCCCCCTTTGATTCACTTTTGTTGGTCTTAAAGGTGCTACTGGACTC
This sequence comes from Heteronotia binoei, assembly GCF_032191835.1. Lineage (NCBI taxonomy): Eukaryota > Metazoa > Chordata > Lepidosauria > Squamata > Gekkonidae > Heteronotia > Heteronotia binoei. Next base: position 53,231,682 of record NC_083232.1, on the reverse strand, counting down.
AAACTTTGTTCCCTTGGTTAATGCTGATATTGTAAATTAAAACACGCAAAGATATGTCACACACTTTTAAAGACAGTAATGATTTCTTTCATTCTGAGTAACTACAGAGAGGTAGGCAAGAGACATTTCAGGGGCATTAGGGTTTGTAGAATCTTTCGGGCTCAAGTGCCGTGTTCTACTGGAGACATTTTTCCTTCCAGACGTTTCGTTCTCAGCTGCGGAGAACATCCCCAGTGGCGTTGCAGCCGGAGCAGGCGCTCTGACCTTCTTGGCTGCTGTGCATTGAGTAGAACACGGCACTTGAGCCTGAAAGATTCTACAAACCCTAATGATGTTACCAGCCGTGAAAACCTGAAATCTTTGATTTCAGGGGCAGTTTGCCATTGCCTGCCTCTATGGCATGGCCGTGGTATTCCTTGGAGGTCACCCATCCAAATACCAACCAAGGCCGACCCTGTTTAGCTTTTGAGATCTGATGAGATTGGGCTAGCTTGGGTTATCAAGGTCATGGCATTAGTATAAATGTTTTAAATAAATCCCATTGAGTTCAGTGAGTTTTTCCTAATATGTGTGTAGTTCTATCTCTGCTGTCATCTTATACACAGCTTCACTGACAAGGCTAAACTTGCTACAGACTTTCACTCCAGATGAAATTTAGCAGAGATGCTAGTTCTGTGTCTGTGGGCTCTCTTGCCAAAGTGTGAAAAAGTTGATTTTGGTTTTGGAATTACCAAGCAAGCCATATGTGTGCGATCTAGAATTTGGTAGGTCTGCTTTATGAATAAGGGAATGTGCAGGCATATTCAGCAACAGCTTTGATCACTTACTGTTTTCCTAAGGGAGCAGTTCATTGCCAGTGGGAATGGCACTGAAATTAGGAATGGTCAGGCCTTTAAGCCATGGAGCCGGGGGACTCACAAGGGAAACACCTCCTTCTGAATTTGCCCTGCCTCCTCACCATTGGGCTCAGGGTGGCCTCACCCTTCCTCTTAGCTGGCACCTAGTGCTTAAGAGCAAATTAGGAAAGCGGTGGGGAAGGCCTCAGCAGCTCTCTGGCTCTTCCCAAGGCCATGGAGCCTTGTGCTGGGGCTCCTCCTTCCCCCTGGTGCTCAAATACATATGGCTGATGGCTGGGGCTGATGGGAGTTGTTGGCAAAAACATCTGGAGAGCTACCGTTGGCCACCCCTGACATACATGATACCACTGCCTTCCTGTTTGTGGGCTCCCTAGAGGTAACTGGTTGGCCAGTGATTGAACAGAATGGGCGTTTGGTCTGATCTAGCATGGCTCTTCTTAAGAGTCTTGTGTGTGGCATGGAAAATCTAGAATTTAGAATCTGAGAAGCCCCCACTACAGAAGCAGGTCAGAATTTAGCTAAGGAATTAAAAACACAAGAAGCTATAGCTGTGAAAAAGAAAAACTTCCAGCTGTAAAAGAAAGCATACAGGCTGTAAAGTTTTGCTAAGTCATGGCTGAACAGAACAGAGCCAGTTACTGGAAGACCTTACTGGAAGTAAGAGGTTGAGCAATTTATGGATAAACTGGCTAAAGTTCAGAACTTCATTCTTGGGATGAATACCTGGAAAACTGAAGAATAACTTCCACAAAGCAATGACTAGAATAGAAACTGCTGCTTGAGACAAGATGCAAAGACAGTCTGAAGGAAGATGAAGCAGGAGTGGCTATGAATGGCCAAGTCATACTTCAGCCTTTGCTTCCAGATCCAGTGCTCTAACTACTGCACCATGCCTGCTCTTGTTGTCATCCCTAAGACCACAGGTGTGCTCTACCTCTGAAGTGACTGGCTGGCCACTGGTGAACCTGGAGCTTCAGGTGGTATTGATTCCCATAGGTGAGGTAATGAGATATGACTTTTACTTATTATTTGCTGCTACTAGTATAGTGTGCTATTGTGCTTGGTTTGCAGGTTTGTGCTGGTTGGTTTTGCCATCACTAGCATCCTGAAAAGAATGTATACTATTCTGACCTACTCTTCAGAGCTGAGCATAATATAACACAGATAACTTTAAAAAAAAGTTACAAACAATCTGGATTTGACTGTGTGTTATAGCTATATAAGATACGTTCTGTAGTGTTGGTATCCCTTTATGTCAAAACCAGAGACATCAATCAAAACAGGAATCCTAGTAAAAACCTTCAAATTTAAAAAGTCAAGACTTTCTCACCAAAGACTTCTAGCTTCAGAACTTGGGAGTCTGAGAAGAGTGGTTGTCATACAATCAGCTATTAAAAATACAAAGTGGCAAAATAGAATTGAAAACTGCTGAAGAGCTGAATAATAAATATGATTGGTTCCAAATGCAACAAATAAAGAGCTTGGTGGAAAATGATAGTAAAACTGAAGGAATAAGAAGAGAGCAAACAGAAATGGAAAAAGTTCTGCTTGGAGACAATGAAAAATTAATTTCAAAATTATATAAATTACTTTTAAAATGGTCTACGGAAGATGAAGTAGTGAAATCTCAAATGATTAAGTGGGCAATTAATGTAAATAAAGAAATACAGATGGAAACTTGGGAATATTTGTGGAAGAATTCTATAAAGCTTTCGACGTGTCATAGTATTAAAGAGAACTGTTTTAAAATGATGTACAGATGGTATATGACTCCTAAAAAGTTGGCAAAGATAAACAATAAGATGCCAGATAGATGTTGGAAATGTAAAAAATATGAAGGTTCTTTCTACCATATGTGGTGGACTTGTGAAAGAGCAAAAAATTATTGGCAGATGATTCAACAAGAAATTTCTAGGATCTTGGGATACGAATTTAAGAAAGTTGCAGAGACTTTTCTGTTGGGATTACAAATGGAAAAATTTCCAAAAGAAGATAGAACTATAATCTGGTACTTGCTTTCAGCTGCTAGGACACTGTATGCACAGTTGTGGAAGCAAGAAAAAATACCAGAAAAAATGGGATTGGATTGTAAAAGTTATGACATGGAGTGAAATGGACAAATTAACAAGAATTTTAAGAGACTATGACTTAGAAGTTTTTAAGATGGAGTGGAAAAAGTTTAGAAGATATGTAGAAAAAGAATGGAAAATAAAAGGACATTGGACAATTTTTGATAATGATTAAGTCTTAGAAGGAAGAAGAATATTCTTTGTTTTTATTAGTTAAGGGTACCTTTAAATGTTAGTATTTTAAGTAAATAACACCAGCGGGGGTCAAGTAATGGGGAGAGGGGTGGTTAGAAAGTAATATATGGGACAGATAAAAAGAAGTTAAAATTGTTTTAAACAGAACTTGGGAGTCTGTTTTTTCCTGCAGTATTGATTCCAGCAGGGCTGCTTCACATGACTTGCACTTGCAATTGTATAGGTTCAGGGTGAACAGGATTGGACCCCTAGCAAGCTGTCAACTATTTGTGCGATTGCAGCTACCTTCTTTTCAGCAGCATTATTGCAAAGCTGGCTACCAGCTCACTGTGTCTGGCACAGTGTATGAATGAACAGAGAAATCTGGCAGTTGAATTTTTCACATTTGCACCTGACCTTAGGGAATAAATACTGACATAACTGCCATCCACAGAGTCAAACAGTTTACAGTTTGTCAGAAAGGATCCTGAAAAAGGAAAATATTGTCAACTAATATACAAGTCAGACTACTAGAGCAGAGTATTGTATGTAATGCTGTATTTTTTTTTAAAATCAGCAGTCATTGATCCAGTTGTCACAATGAGCTTAAACTATGTAAACCTTACAGATGCATACATATGATTTATTCATTCATGGCATGACTCGGCTAATTAAAGTACACCTTTTTCTTATTACATTTTATGGACTCCATTACTATAATGTAGGCAGCTTCAAGAAACCTGAAACAGAAAATCATGGGGTGGGGGGGATGAGACATGTGTGCACTTTATTTCATTTCTGTAGAATGGTGAATGGTAGCAGCTGATGTTTTACAAAACAGAACAAACTGTAAGAGAGTAACTATAAAACTGATGTTTATAGTCTTAAATAAATCTAAAGAAAACCTCAGATTGAAAGTGTTAGTACAAATGCAAACAGGTATATTAATGCTCTTTCCCAGTTGTGTTAGTCTATCTAATCTACAATCTTGTCACCTCACTAATTTTAAAACTTTTCTTAAACATTAAAACAACTTCTTAGTAATTCTATATGAATGTTACAGAAAGAAAATCACAAAATGTAGCATGTACAAAAGACCAAACAATACCCATTTTCACTTTTTGTTCTTAAGTGTTTGAATTAGGGGTGAGCAAAAAATTGTTATGTTTCAGGTACTGGTATATTGAAAAAATATTGGTATTTCTTCATATTCCCAAATCCTAATACCGGTATGGTATTTGGATTCGGTAAATATTTGGGATTGTTGAATTTTTAATATAATTTATTGTATATACCTTTGTTGTAAGCCTTCCTGAGCCTAATAAATCTTAATTAATTAAATGAATAATTTCCATGGCACCATTATATCTTATGGGGACCATTTTAGAGGTAGATGCACCAGTTTTGCTGCATAGCTGCTGGTGCCTCTCCTCAAACTGCCCCCCACCCAGTCTAAAAAAGATTGGACCAGGGTCAAATTGTGTGGGCCCCAGAAGATGGTGCCCCATCCTCCATCGTTTCCAGTGGATGGGAGGGGGAAGGCATTTTAAAAGGAATGCAGCCCTTTTAAACGCCTTGTGCAAGCCATGGCTGAACTCCAAAGGCATTTAAAGGGCTTGCGGTCCTTATGAATGCATTCTCCAAGCTGCAAGTTCATGTGGAAAGCGTTTAAAGGCACTGCGAGTCCTTTAAACACCTTCAGGTGAATTTGCCATGGAATCATGCTTAAAGGGAAAGCAGGATATAAATCAAATAATAAATAAAAATAAAAGCACTCTGACCCAGCATTTTAATAGCTTTTGCTTAGACAGTGGTACTGAACAAACCTCCAGAGACACAGCACAGGGCTGAACAAAACAAAGTAATTGTTGCCCCTCCAACGAAAGGGACAAAGAGGACTTGGGAATCCTAGACCACACATCCTTGATGTAACCAATCCTTCAAGAGCTTACACTAGACCCTGTACTAAGAGCTCAGTAAGCTCTTGGAGGATTGGTTACATCAGGGGCGTGCGGTCTAATATGCAAAGGAGTTCCTGTTACAAAAAAGCTCTGATTTCTACTATATCTCTATGTCATTAGAGAGTACCGTTTATTTGAGAAAAGACTCTGGTTTTCTGCCATTGAAGGCTGGTGAATCAGCTTCTCCAATCAGGACCCATTCTTCGTTGCAGCGAGATGTAGTGACCTTAGATATTCCAGCTGCAACTAGAAAATACAATATAAGGTATCTCTTGAAATTACCCGCTTCTGATTGATAATGTGACTTGGTAACGTCTTCCTTCTGTTTCCACTCCAGCAGACCCCAGATACCCTGCAGTTGACTGTTCTCTCTCTCCTCTTGTTCTCTCTCTTCCTTCTTGTCCAGAGAGCTTGTATTATCATAGCTTCCAGGAATAAATACTTTACAGTGATGTGGCATATTCACTATGACATTGTCCTTTCTGCTGTCTGTAACCTGGGGTTAGTTCTGTTTTTCTGCCTTCCTTTTCAACTTGCTTTCTCAACATTATGTCAGCTCTAACCTGGAATAAATTTAACAAAGTTAGAGTCCAGTGGCACCTTTAAGACCAACAAAGTTTTATTCAGGGTATGAGCTTTCATGTGCACTCATGCTTCCTCAGATACACTTCTGAAGTTGACATGTTGATCATGTTGACATCACTGAAGATTATGCTGACATCACTGCCCACTCCCAGAACGCCTCCCCCCAATCTCCCCACCCGTGTGACAATCCACCTGGAAGCTCTAGATCTAACCTAATTCGAAGTGTAACATAAATAATTTTGTAACTTCTTGTTTCCTGAAGCTGCTTCATGTTCTCACATTTCCCCTTCCCAAACCAAGTAGGGCAAAGTAAAGGCCACTTCAAGAAGTTTTTTTTAAAATAAATAAATAAAAGGGTTTTGCATATATTATCTCTGTAATCTTTCCACCACTCCTGGAAGACAGATCAATATAATCCTCATATTACAGATTAGAAGGGGCTCTTGAACTGAGATATATTGGCTCACTTATGGCCACCTAGTGAGTTCATAGCTAAGTGGAGGTATGAACCAGAAATTTTTGCATTATAATTATTTTAATGCTAAAACAATTTACAGAAGATAAAATAAACATCATAAAAGCATAAAAGCAACCATAAAACTTTAATGGTTGCCAGGCAACAAAAAGTGCTGCTCTAGGCAGATCCCACCCCTGCCCCTTCTGCTGCTTTTACTTCCCCACAGCAACAGAAAAGGCCCCAGGGACTTCAGACACCAACTGCCTGGTTCACTTTCTAGATGCCTCAGCTGCCCTGGGTTCCCAAGATCTTAACAGGTTGGTAGGCAGTCAGCAATTATGATCTGCTTTGGACTAAAATTGGTTGCAAGGCAACCAGTAATTGCCACTCTAGGTTGATCATCTAGCTCACCAGTTAAATTTATTCTTAAAGCTACAAATTGTTTAAATGTGATTTGAAGTGGCTTCAACTGTAAATGATGTCACATCTCTTCTTTATAGTATGGTGAAAAGCAGAAGGTAAGATTTCTTCAAGTACTAAAAACTCAACAGAAGATCCTTCCTGAGACCATGCCTTGGTGCAATTGGTTGCTTTGGTAGACTGGTTGAACACAATCAAGTGCAGAGACCAAAGGATGAGTTTAAGGCCAACAAAGTTTTACTCAAGGTATGAGCTTTTGTGTGCATGCACACTTCCTCAGATACAATGAAATGGAATTTACCAGTACATGCATATAGACAGAGGTTGAGCAGTAAATTAGCATGCAACATAATGAAGATATTTATCAGGTTCAGGAATAACAAGCTTGGTTTATATGGTTACCATTTAACATAATGAAGATGTTTTAACAGATGCAAAGACCAAACAGTGATAATGTTAAGTCCGGTAAAGGTAAAGGTAGTCCCCTGTGCAAGCACCAGTTGTTTCCGACTCTGGAGTGACTTTGCTTTCACAACATTTTCACGGCAGACTTTTTACCGGGTAGTTTAGCCATTGCCTTCCCCAGTCATCTACACTTTCCCCCAACAAGCTGGGTACTCATTTTACCAAACTTGGAAGGATAGAAGACTGAGTCAACCTGGAGCTGGCTACTTGAACCCAGCTTCCACTGGGATTGAACTCAGGTCATGAGCAGGGAGCTCAGACTGCAGTACTGCAGCTTTACTACTCTGCGTCATGGGGCTCTAACATTAAGTCCACATGGTCACTATTTGCCTGGATTCAATTTCATGTGAAAACACAGAGAGGCAAATAAAACATCACACTTGGAGACTGATGTATAAATGTATCATTCTTAATTGTAAAATTTTATACCGTCATCACCTGCGACTCCTTGAGCGCTTTCATCAGCGCTGCCTTCGCACCATCCTCAACATCCACTGGTAGGGTGGCCATAATGTCTGAAGGCCAGCCAGGGACACCTTGGGGGGGGGAAGGCAGGAGTGCGCGCGCGCAAAGCGCGCGCGCCGCCGGAAACAGGAAGTGACGTCACTTCCGGCGACGTCACTTCCGGCGACGTCATACCACCGCCGGAAACAGGAAGTGACATCACTTCCTGTGACATCATTTCCCCCGCGCCACCTGCCGGAAACGGGAAGTGACATCACTTCCTGTGACATCATTTCCCCCGCGCCACCTGCCGGAAGCAGGAAGTGACATCACTTCCTGTGACATCATTTCCCCCAAATGGCGTCATTTCCCCCAAATGCCACTGCCGGAAACAGGAAGTGACTTCACAGCACTTCCTGTGACGTCCCCAAAAATCCCCCAAATATCACCGCCGGAAACAATTTTGTTCTCAAATCCTGTATATACTTCATCAGTATATGGGATAAGGCACTTTCTCAACTGTGCTGCATAATGCAGCCTATTTATTTTGTCCTGTTGGCTCTGTTGGCTCTATCTGCGCCACCTTCATCACTTTCGGGGTGTGGATCCCCCAGTGGGGTGGGCTCCCGACTCCCTCCGCCGGCTGTTTCTGATAGCCCTGCGCCCCCTCTTTCATTTGATATGTGTCCCGTGCGGGTGCCACCCTCCTGCCGGGAGATGCCGCAAAATGAGCCCCCTTGAGGCTTATGGCGGCAGGGCTCGGGGGAAGCAAGCTAGACTGCTGTTCTTTTGAGGGGTTATAGAGTGTTTCGAGCCCCTCCCTGTGGCATTGGTCCCATCGTCGTGGGACCCAGGGGGCCGGCGCAGCAGCCTGCCGAAGCAGCCTGTCACTAATAACACAGGTCGAGATGCGGAAGTGACTGACAGGCTGCTTCAGCGGGCCGCTGCGCCGGCCCCCTGGGTCCCACAACGATGGGACCGATGCCACAGGGAGGGGCTCGAAACACTCTATAACCCCTCAAAAGAACAGCAGTCTAGCTTGCTTCCCCCGAGCCCTGCCGCCATAAGCCTCAAGGGGGCTCATTTTGCGGCATCTCCCGGCAGGAGGGTGGCACCCGCACGGGACACATATCAAATGAAAGAGGGGGCGCAGGGCTATCAGAAACAGCCGGCAGAGGGAGTCGGGAGCCCACCCCACTGGGGGATCCACACCCCGAAAGTGATGAAGGTGGCGCAGATAGAGCCAACAGAGCCAACAGGACAAAATAAATAGGCTGCATTATGCAGCACAGTTGAGAAAGTGCCTTATCCCATATACTGATGAAGTAAATACAGGATCTGAGAACAAAATTGCACCAGAAGACACAAACACAAAGCTCCCTTACACTGAATCAGTGCTTGGGTCCACCAAAGTCAGTATTGTCCACTCCAGTCACAAACACAAAGCTCCCTTACACTGAATCAGTGCTTGGGTCCACCAAAGTCAGTATTGTCACATAAGAACATAACAGAAGCCCTGTTGGATCAGGCCAGTGGCCCATCCAGTCCAACACTCTGCGTCACATAAGAACATAACAGAAGCCCTGTTGGATCAGGCCAGTGGCCCATCCAGTCCAACACTCTGCGTCACATAAGAACATAAGAGAAGCCCTGTTGGATCAGGCCAGTGGCCCATCCAGTCCAACACTCTGCGTCACATAAGAACATAACAGAAGCCCTGTTGGATCAGGCCAGTGGCCCATCCAGTCCAACACTCTGCGTCACATAAGAACATAACAGAAGACCTGTTGGATCAGGCCAGTCCAACACTCTGCGCCCATCCAGTCCAACACTCTGCGTCACATAAGAACATAACAGAAGCCCTGTTGGATCAGGCCAGTGGCCCATCCAGTCCAACACTCTGTGTCACATAAGAGAAGCCCTGTTGCATCAGGCCAGTGGCCCCTCCAGTCCAACACTCTGCGCCACATAAGAACATAAGGAGGGAAGGAAGGGAGGAGGGAAGGGAGGAGGGAAGGGAAGGGAAGGGAAGGGAAGGGAAGGGAAGGGAAGGGAAGGGAAGGGAGGAAGGAAGGAAGGAAGGAAGGAAGGAAGGAAGGAAGGAAGGAAGGAAGGAAGGAAGGAAGGAAGGAAGGAAGGAAGGAAGGAAGGAAGGAAGGAAGGAAGGGAAGGGAGGGAGGGAGGGAAGGAAGAAAGAAAGAAAGGAAGGGAGGGAGGAGGGAGGGGAGGAGGGAGGGAAGGAAGGGAGGAGGGAAGGGAGGAGGGAAGGGAGGAGGGAAGGGAGGAGGGAAGGGAAGGGAAGGGAGGAAGGAAGGAAGGAAGGAAGGAAGGAAGGAAGGAAGGGAGGGAGGGAAGGAAGAAAGAAAGGAAGGAAGGGAGGAGGGAGGGAAGGAAGGAAGGGAAGGGAGGGAGGGAAGGAAGGGAGGGAAGGAAGGGAGGAAGAAAGGAAAGAAGGGAAGAGGGAGGGAAGAAAGGAAGGCCGCCCCCCCCCCCGCTTTCGGCCCCCTTACCTGCGGTGGCGGTCGGCGGCGAGTCGGGCGGCGGCGGCGGGTCGGGCGGCGGCGGCGGGTCCGGCGGCGGCGAGTCCAGCGGCGGGGGCAGCGGCGAGGCCAGGGAGGCGTCGGAGAGGCCTTCCTTGGCCGGCGCTGGCCCGGGAAGGCCTTCCAGAGCCTCTGGAAGGCCTTCCCGGACCAGCGCCGGGTGCTCCGCGGCCTCCCCGCGGCCTCCGCTGGTCGCTGGGGGCCTTCCAGACACTCTGGAAGGCCCCCAGCGACCAGCGGAGGCCGCGGGGAGGCCTTCGCTGGCCGGCGCTGGTCCGGGAAGGCCTTCCAGAGGCTCTGGAAGGCCTTCCTGGACCAGCGCCGGGTGCTCCGCGGCCTCCCCGCGGCCTCCGCTGGTCGCTGGGGGCCTTCCAGACACTCTGGAAGGCCCCCAGCGACCAGCGGAGGCCGCGGGGAGGCCTTCGCTGGCCGGCGCTGGCCCGGGAAGGCCTTCCAGAGGCTCTGGAAGGCCTTCCCGGACCAGCGCCGGGTGCTCCGCGGCCTCCCCGCGGCCTCCGCTGGTCGCTGGGGGCCTTCCAGACACTCTGGAAGGCCCCCAGCGACCAGCGGAGGCCGCGGGGAGGCCTTCGCTGGCCGGCGCTGGCCCGGGAAGGCCTTCCAGAGGCTCTGGAAGGCCTTCCCGGACCAGCGCCGGGTGCTCCGCGGCCTCCCCGCGGCCTCCGCTGGTCGCTGGGGGCCTTCCAGACACTCTGGAAGGCCCCCAGCGACCAGCGGAGGCCGCGGGGAGGCCTTCGCTGGCCGGCGCTGGCCCGGGAAGGCCTTCCAGAGGCTCTGGAAGGCCTTCCCGGACCAGCGCCGGGTGCTCCGCGGCCTCCCCGCGGCCTCCGCTGGTCGCTGGGGGCCTTCCAGACACTCTGGAAGGCCCCCAGCGACCAGCGGAGGCCGCGAGGAGGCCTTCGCTGGCCGGCGCTGGTCCGGGAAGGCCTTCCAGAGGCTCTGGAAGGCCTTCCCGGACCAGCGCCGGGTGCTCCGCGGCCTCCCCGCGGCCTCCGCTGGTCGCTGGGGGCCTTCCAGACACTCTGGAAGGCCCCCAGCGACCAGCGGAGGCCGCGGGGAGGCCTTCGCTGGCCGGCGCTGGCCCGGGAAGGCCTTCCAGAGGCTCTGGAAGGCCTTCCCGGACCAGCGCCGGGTGCTCCGCGGCCTCCCCGCGGCCTCCGCTGGTCGCTGGGGGCCTTCCAGACACTCTGGAAGGCCCCCAGCGACCAGCGGAGGCCGCGGGGAGGCCTTCGCTGGCCGGCGCTGGCCCGGGAAGGCCTTCCAGAGGCTCTGGAAGGCCTTCCCGGACCAGCGCCGGGTGCTCCGCGGCCTCCCCGCGGCCTCCGCTGGTCGCTGGGGGCCTTCCAGACACTCTGGAAGGCCCCCAGCGACCAGCGGAGGCCGCGGGGAGGCCTTCGCTGGCCGGCGCTGGTCCGGGAAGGCCTTCCAGAGGCTCTGGAAGGCCTTCCCGGACCAGCGCCGGGTGCTCCGCGGCCTCCCCGCGGCCTCCGCTGGTCGCTGGGGGCCTTCCAGACACTCTGGAAGGCCCCCAGCGACCAGCGGAGGCCGCGAGGAGGCCTTCGCTGGCCGGCGCTGGTCCGGGAAGGCCTTCCAGAGGCTCTGGAAGGCCTTCCCGGACCAGCGCCGGGTGCTCCGCGGCCTCCCCGCGGCCTCCGCTGGTCGCTGGGGGCCTTCCAGACACTCTGGAAGGCCCCCAGCGACCAGCGGAGGCCGCGGGGAGGCCTTCGCTGGCCGGCGCTGGCCCGGGAAGGCCTTCCAGAGGCTCTGGAAGGCCTTCCCGGACCAGCGCCGGGTGCTCCGCGGCCTCCCCGCGGCCTCCGCTGGTCGCTGGGGGCCTTCCAGACACTCTGGAAGGCCCCCAGCGACCAGCGGAGGCCGCGGGGAGGCCTTCGCTGGCCGGCGCTGGCCCGGGAAGGCCTTCCAGAGGCTCTGGAAGGCCTTCCCGGACCAGCGCCGGGTGCTCCGCGGCCTCCCCGCGGCCTCCGCTGGTCGCTGGGGGCCTTCCAGACACTCTGGAAGGCCCCCAGCGACCAGCGGAGGCCGCGGAGAGGCCTCCCCCACCGCTGCCGGCCCCGCGCGCGGGCGGGGAAGGCGGGGAGTGAGGGAGGGAGCGTCCCTGCGCGTGCGCAGGGGCCCTGCGCAGGCGCAGGGACGCTCCCTCCCTCACTCCCCGCCTTCCCCGCCCGCGCCCGCGGCCCACCGGCTCCTGGGCTGCCTAAACCGGGACCTTTAATGGTCCCGGTATAGGGAGCCCGGGATCCGGGATTGGGTGGCCAGATCCGGGAATGTCCCGGGAGACCGGGACGGTCTGGCCACCCTATCCACTGGAGTGACTTTGTGACCAACACTGAAGTCCTCAAGCGGGCGGAGGTTACCAGCATTGAGGCACTGCTGTTGAAGACGCAGCTGCGCTGGGCAGGGCATATTTCTAGGATGGAAAACCACCGCCTTCCCAAGATTGCCCTGTATGGTGAACTCTCCACCGGCCATCGAAATAGAGGGGCACCAAAGAAGAGGTACAAGGACTCCTTGAAGAAATCCCTTAGCACCTGTCACATCAACCATCACCAGTGGTCTGACCTAGCCTCAGATCGCAAAGCATGGAGGCACACCATCCACCAGGCTGTCTCTTCCTTTGAGAACACACGCATAGCTGGTCTTGAGGACAAAAGGAGATTGAGGAAGAATCGCACTGCTACAGGACCAACCCTAAATCAGACTTTTCCCTGCAGCCGCTGTGGCCGGACCTGCCTGTCCCACATTGGTCTTGTCAGCCACCAGCGAGCCTGCAGCAAACGTGGACTATTGCACCCTTCTTAAATCTTCGTTCGCGAAGCCAAGCCGAGAGAGAGAGAGAGAGAATTGTAAAATGCTAAAAAGTAATTAACTAAGACCCTGTGTTACACTCCATTCATCTCCTTTCAAGTATGGAGGTAGCTAACAGCATCCTTTTCTTTGAAGTGAATCTAAGTACAGAGACCTTTATCATATCCATGCATCGTTGTATAGTGCAATTTCATAATGATACAGTGGTTAATCATCTTCCTGTTTACACAAAAGTGTTCACTGAATGCACATGCAGGAGGAGTAGGAGCAAGTGTGCTGGTCCCACCCTCTGCAATCTTCTAGTCTTCTGCAGGAGTGACCATGTGAAAGAAGTGTCCTGTGAACTCTCCCTCCCTGTGATTAGTTACACTGGTTTTGAGGTGTTGCTGAACAAATGGAGGAAATGAGATCTTGTGTGTGCTCCCATCTCCCTTACAGTGCATTAAGTGAACATGTGGGAGGGTCACATGTACTAGGCTAGAGAAATCCAGTAGTAAATGACTGCTATAGCATAATGATAGTGCACTATCTAAGGATGTGTGGATGCAGCCCTTGTTACAATGTTAACTTCAAACCAGATCTAATCCATAGTACTGTAGTTTTACGTATATTTATAAAGCAGAAAGAATTAAAATTATTTTGATCACTTATACAGTGAGTTTGAATGTCAATTTTATTTATTGATGGAACCTCCCATCAAATCAATGCATCAAATCCAATTCAAACAGTAGTAAACTACGGTATATTAAAATGTTTCATAAAGTGGCATGACCAAATCACAAAGCAAATAAATGATTTTTGAAGAATAAGGACATTCAAATAGTAAATATTATCACTGGTGGCAGGACTATGGTCATGATATCACTTCTGATAATTTTAAAATCTTTTTTAAAACCGTTAAAATTATATTACGAAAAATGGGCTTGTGCTCCTCCGCTACCTTTTTGGTATTTAGTATTTCTCACGTGATGTCAAAATGTCAGCCATATTAGGTGACAATAGGGGAAAAAAATCTTCACCTCATTCAAGGGTTTACCAAAAATCATATATTTAAATCAATATAAAATATTTGTAACTGTGTTATCTCACCTAGCCTACTTAATCCTTTTAATACAAGAAAACAGTAAAAGAGTTATGAAACCTAATAATAAGAGTTATGAAATCTTACTCAAAATAGCTGTGTATTATGAAGCAAAATAAGCTCTGTTAATTTAATCTGCTTTCCTAAATGTTAACAGCAGTGTAAAAATGGATGCTCTCATCCTTGTAATCAGTTGCACGGTGCACAAGGGCAACAGTCTCTGGTGCCTCATCTGTGAACTAATCTTTCATTTCATAGCAGATCTTTCCATATCAAACAACACAAATGACTTAATTTGCATGACAGGATTTGTAACGGGGCAAATCTAGTGTCAAAGTCGATTAAAGATTACACCGGAGAACTATCATAATCAGGACTCTAATGAGCCTAAATAGTACATGTAAAGTCTCCCCCTTTTGCCATTCCAGTCATGTATAAAAAGGGAATGTGTTTCTTTTCATCGGTGAGCCAGTCCTTGGGTTTGAACATTACGCCCTGTGCTGAGCTAAAGTCATGTCAGTCTAGTTTCAGAGGGAGAGAAAGGGAAATAATAAAGCAAACATCACTTCACAAATGACATTGCTTAGTATAAGCCAACGTTTGAAGCCCTTAATTCTTCTAATCTGCAAAATAGTCAATGCTAATGGGTTTTTGCCTTTGTGAAAGCTGATGCATAGAAAGAAAAACTTTAATGAGCTGCCTGGGTTGTATGCTTACAGATACCTGTCAAATGTCTGTCATCTTAGCTATCGTTGAGGCATTATAAAGAAAGTAAGAAGGAAGGAACGACAGTATTTGTACAAGCATTTTCATGCTAAAATGGCACAATTTTCTTCCTGTCATAATTTCATTGTATCCAAAAGTCAGAAAAAAGCTTAACCCTTTCATTTCACACATCTTGTACAGCAGACAGGGCTGTCCTGTGTGGCAGGTTTTTAAAAAAGAGAAAATAAAGAGCCTTGTGGTTTCCGTAAACAGCATCCTCTCTTAAATTTGTTTTGGAAAATTGAATTAAGTACATTTTTTAAAAAAGTGACAACAAACTACTGGAATCAATTGCTGTACCCCAGGGAAACTGGAAGTTTATTAAATGTAACCAACCTATAATACAGGAGTCTGTCATTGGAGTATTTTTTCCTCTGACTCCTTAATTTTAGATTCCTTTGTATCCTTATGCTATTAAAATGCATACTGGCGTAATAAGGTTAATATATGCCCCCTCCTTTCCCACCTTTTCTTTTACTGAAAGGAAACAGGAAGCATCTTTTAACATAGGTAGTAGGATCACTCTGTTATGACTTAACTATCACAAAGGTTGGGCCAGCCTTGTTTGTAGAGATAACCATTCATCAGAGATGAAAAGGAAGACATTAAAAAAAATAATGCCTGGAGGTATTTTCCTTCCCCATCTTCACAGCATTAATTTTAGTCATAGTATTGTTAACTTTTTTGCCTGCACCCTTCCTCAACATGTGTCCTGTGACTTACTATGTACCCATTTATGTTCTGTGTCTTTGTTTTTTTCCTTCTAGACAGCCACACACAATGCTCACATCCCATGACCTCACTATGTTTGGAGTACAGTAAGATATGGTTCAACAGCTATGATTCCGCTCCACAGCAGACTAACAAAATACAGTGACAGAGGTGACAGCTTCCTGTTGGATATATATAGTCACCTCTATATTTTCAGTTTTATGAATTTGCAGAATTTTTGTTCTATTATGAGACAGAATCTTTTACAAATACCATATTCTGTTTTTGAGAGACCATTGTTAAGCGAATTGTGTGAGAAGCTCGTGGCACCTACTACTGGCTTACTATAAACAATATCCATACCTTTCAGATTTCTGTCTTTAAGACAATGTCAAACTTTCTCATGTAACATGGCTTTTTGAGGGGATCTAATAAACACAAAGCAATGGATGAATACCATGCCATAATTAGCCCAAGGACCAGTTACATGTGAAAATACACAGGACGACAAAGGTCTGATTTTCTTCCACTGTTGGCTGCTGAACCATTGCCTCTCTCTCAGAATACAGGGACTGATGAGATCATAACCATTCTGTCTAGAGTCAAAGATGTGCTAAAAATGCATGACACACTTCAGCACCTCTTAAGTATCCTTTAAAATACCTCGGGCATTCACTTCAGTTTTCCAATGAGCCATTGCAATCTAAACTGGAGAGAACATTAATGAGAACATTGCTGTCTTCCAATGGTCTCTCTGTGCACTCGATGAAAATATCTCACAGGTTCCTGCTGCAGGAGACAACCCCAGTGGCACAATTTGTATCTTTCTCTCTTTCTTTTCCTCGTCAAATGGCACAGACTTAAATAAACACAGCAGGGAGTTTCCAGCCACAGCAGCAGCATTAACACAGGGTTTGCTTCTCCCCCCCCCCCCCCAATAAGATGTGAAATGTTCTAAGCATTTATGACATGTAATAGCAATCATAACCAAATCTCTCATGCTGACACACCAAAAGAGGGAGGGAGAGAAGGGACTGAAGGAGGGCTTTATGCAGGCTGCGATGCTGCAGTGAAGTGGGTTTAGAAGTGAATCCCAGATAGCTAGGATATGGTGAAACAACAGCAGACTAAATTAACTGCCAAACTGTAGTGTGACATTAGAATCCCCCAAAGTTTGAAGGAACAGACCTACATGT
This sequence comes from Heteronotia binoei, assembly GCF_032191835.1. NCBI lineage: Eukaryota > Metazoa > Chordata > Lepidosauria > Squamata > Gekkonidae > Heteronotia > Heteronotia binoei. Next base: position 53,215,113 of record NC_083232.1, on the reverse strand, counting down.
AGCCAATGACAGGAGCTCATGATATCCATTCAGCTTGATAGATACATTTCCCCTATAGTAACACTTATTCTACTCTCTTGAACTCAGCTCAAAGATTTCTGTGCTCAGTGTGAACAAAGGAAGATGAGATAGCATAACAATTGAGTTCAGACACACTTCTGATCTTTTGTTGTCTCACCTATGCCTCCTCCTTCCAAAAGAGAGAGAGAGAGAGAGAGAGAGAGAGAGAGAGAGAGAGAGAGAGAGAGAAGGGAGTTCTTTTGTTGTAATTGAATATGTGCAGGAGACTTCAACTCTGGAGAGAATGGTATATTTGTTAATCATTCCTTATAGAAAATTTAACCATGATGTTTATTAAATGACCCCCTAGACTTTTATACTGGAATCCTGAAGACCAAAACCCAAGCGATTAGTGAGCAAATACAAACAATATTCTTTAGCTGTGTGGATGCAGCTCTGACTTGTATTCCATCCACTCCAAGGTATGAATAATTCATTTGACACCCCAGATTCAATTGTTCTCTTAAAAACAACTGCAATATGAATTTAAAAGTCTATAAGCTTATTGCTCCATGATCCTTTGCGGTGTTCTCAGCAGCTAAGTTTGTGTACAATTTTCCACAGATTCCAGCCTTTGCCACAGCTGTTTTCAGAGTTTGTTCCCCCCCTTCCTATCCAAGGTTAGCCTTTTCCTCTGAACACTACCTCTCTGACCTAACTGCTACACCTCTGATCCTCCACACCCCAGAAGCTGTCACAAGTCTCCCTCCTTCCCAGGAGTTGAACACACAATAGAGAATAGGCTCTAGCTGTTAGGTTCAGCAGCCATTAACCCCTACCAGCTGTTCCTGCAGGGAGCCTTGTGTGGCTGAATGCCCTTTCTCTGAGGAGGCCCTCATTTCCACTAATCTAACTATTGTTGGGTAGGAATGCTGACAGGAGAAAAGAAATTTTTCTTATGTTCATGCAAGTGTGTGTATCCATGTGTAAGTGAAGGAAGAGTGAAGGCTAATTTCTATAGTAGGCATGAATGGAGGGAATGGGAAAAATACTAGTTAAAATGTGTTTACTTGCTTAAAAGGCTCAGCCAATTTAAATAATTTCAGTACTCTGCTTTTTCTCTTTCTAGTGAAGAGGAGGAAACTGGTTACTATTAATTTTTTTCCATGAAAGCAGCTCAAAGATACTGGTATCATTCATATCTATATAAAATTGTTGATTTATTATTTTTCCAAAATCACTGTCACACTCTTTTTGTGAAAATACTGAGGCAAAATTATGCATAGAAATCTGTACTGGAAAAATGTATCTCTGAAGAAAGCAGAAGTGGGCTTTGAAGGATATAATTTACTTAATAATGCATATTGATTGTATATCCTCCATTGTACAGCTAATTCATAATCTCATCTACCAAACAAATATATAATGCAATTGTCATATTTTATTAGAAAATTTAGCAGAAGGCACCATTTGCATAAATGGTATTAATCACCTGTATACAAAACCCAACTTCTTTCAAACAATTATAATTTCATTCATTGAGAGTGGAAATATCACATGATTTTCAAAATGATTTAATTGTTGCAATTATAAAACAATGTTCCATTTAAAAGAATTTCATGGATTGTGAAAAGCTTTATATAAGACAGGTTTAAGGTTCTTTTTTTCATAGCTAGGAAAATAGCTACCATCTAATTATCATGCAGAATAAAAATGTTAGTACATTTAAATAGCTTGTCTCTGTAGATTTTTGGTTTCTTACAAAAAGACTGATATGTTCCCAATTCATAGTTATCAATTGAGAACATACAGTAAAACAACAGTTTGTGTTATTCAAATCAGAAATAATTTACACCGAGTTATATTCTCTGAATAATTAGACTGTATCATAGTAGGGCAAACGTCTGATATAATAAAGCTCTACAATGCATCTGTTCCCATGTCTAGACTGCAGCAATTACTGGTCCTTACAACAGAAGCAGCAAGGTAAAAGCACTGCCTACATGCTCCAATGATTAAAATTCAGTATTTTCTTTCTTTGACCCACTCCCTTTTATAACCCAAATCATTTAACTGTTGTAAAATAAAATTTAACTTAATGAAGTTGTACTTTCTTAATTTTAAATGCAAACAAACAAAATAGGAAAGAATCTACCTAATTTATTGCTTCCTTAAACCATTTACCATAATGCCTGAAATTAAATTTGGGCAAATAATGCTTATTTGAAAGTAAGCAGCAGAAGTGCTTCCATGTTGGTACAAAAAGACGTTGAGCAGTTAAAGCTATCATCATGCTCTGAAAGCATTGTGTTAACTAGATTTGTTGAAGCAGAAAAGACACACATCTAAAAAAGAATCATTGGTGCAGGTGGGCAGTGGTAATAATAATGTAGTACAGAAAACAGCCATCCTGTGTTTCACCACATTTGGGAAACTCCTCTTGACATCATATTGACATCAGTGGGAAGTCCTGCCTCCAGATTAAACTCAGCTCACTGTTTTAGACTTTTGTCTAGTAATGATTAGATGTCTACCTACATCTGACTGCATCCCATCATTTCTGACTTCCAAAGTTCTGACTTTTCTTTCCAGTTACTAGGATTTTAGCACCTATTTTTCTTTTCTTTTTTAAAATAATATGAAACCTAGATGGTTATCAACAAATCATAATATTAAATTGTTACCATTGTATATTAGGACAAGAGTTCCTAAGCCACATCTAATAACTCATCCTGAAGTGGGTGAAAAACTGAATAAACTTACACCATATGCATAGATCCTTCTCATCAGCTTGTTGGCGAGGCTGTGGGGAAGTTGGTTCATACTGGCATTGCTGGTGGAATTGCACATATGTTCTCTCTCTTTGGTGCCTAGTTGCTCAACACATTCATAACATCACAGCTCTCAAAAATTCCTCTGGAAGCTGACATACTACTTTTAAATTTGTAATATGATAGTTCCCATCATCCACTTCATAGGGAACTAATAGGGATTGTATGTGCAGCAGCTAGATGCAGATAGCCAGATCTTGGAAATCTAATACAACCCTATCAATCTCAACTGGGATGAGCCAAGTATGTAAGTTCTGTGTATTGGACAAACTTATTGAGTCAATTCTATCTAAATATTCTGAATCCTTTACATCAAAAATTGTATCTACATAGTTCCCTTTCCTTGAGTATTTGTCAACTAACAAACAACAGCTTTGGATACTATTAACATGGTATATTGACAACAACCTTATAGTAGCTGGTTAATCACAACTATTATTTATGTTATTAATCATATTGTGCTATTTTAATTCTTCTTACCTTGATATTGGTACTTATTGTAAGAACAACTAATGCTTGTACTTGCTTGTATACTCTTTTTTTATAACTTTTTTTTAAAAAAGATATCTCTTTTAAAAAAAAGATATAAACTATTATGGAGATTGACACATGGTAACTTTAGTATTTCGCTTGCTAACTTGTTAGTAATTAAGGACCCTGGCCTAGAGAGACATGTTTGAACGTTCAGTTACTTGCAAAAGGATATAGAGGCATGTATCCCTTGCTTACCCTTGGTGCTCCTGGTCTCCCCTAGCTGGCAAAATGGTTGCATCCAGAAGAGGCAAAAAGGTGTTGTATCTGCTAGCCTGGATGAGGCTAACAGTCTCTGCAATGGCACACTTTCCTCTTACATGGGGTTGGCTATGTGCCTTTCCAACGTAAGCAGCTGCAAGGTGTGCATAAAAATGTTCATCTGTCAGACTAACCAGTAAGTAGATGTGTGTGGGGGGGAGAACTTAAATTGGTTTATTTCATTCAGTTTAAGAAACTTTTATGGATCATTCAGAAATGCCTGTCAGATGCTCTCTCTCCCCACTAAAAAGCAACTGGCATTGCAATGCTATGCGAAGCTTAATGCACGCATTGCACACACTGAACCCTCCTTAAACTTGAAAAGAAACATTTGCAATCCCCCCCCCCCCAGATATTTAACACCAACTCTGGCAAGCCCCACATGTGGAAATAAATGCTCACACAGCTTTTGCATCGACTTCATGTGCCAGCAGCCCTACTGGTGCATGCCAAGCCCTGGGACATGGAAGGCAGTCTTTGCAGTTTCCCTCTGTGCTGTGTCACTGCTTCATGGAAACAGCCTCCCCTCACCAGCCGCTCCTGTCCAACATGTACCTTAGATGTAGGTGCACTTTCTCTCATGCAGCAATTCAAGCCTGAGCCACCCATGGTGTGGATGGTCCAGGTGGGTGACGACAAGAATGATGTCCAAAATTGGCAGAAAAGTTTGTGGTGGTGGTTGTATCTTCCTTTCCTGAGGGAACTGCCCAGGTGACCTCAGCAGCTCCTCCTTGCCACACATGCACCTGCCTCAGCCAGGTAACCCTTCTTTTGACCCCGCTCACCTCTCAGCTGGCTGTCTGAAGCAGCACTTCCTCCACCCCACGTGCACCACCCTCTGAGGCACCTCCTTCCTTCCTCATTCACTCTGACAGTGGGTGAGGCAGCAGGGGGAAAGACATGCGAATCCTGTGGAGGACATCCAGTTTGGCGCTCCCAAAGGCTGATGCCCCAGGCGATGGCCTAGGGTTGCCTAATGGAAGGTCCAGCCCTGCTGTAAGGGGATGATCACTAACAATGGACAAACTATCTTTCAGGAAAACATGACCTCCAAGGAACCCTAGAGCAGGGACATGCATTCAAGATACTAACTAGCAAACAAAAATTAACCAAAATCTTTGTTGCTGTTGTTCTTACAATAAATCTAAGTATAAAAAAATAACAAGTAGCATTAGTTAATATTTTAATCTCTTTGGTATTCTGGTGACTGGTTGAATGCTCACAGAGGAAAAGGAAATAATACAACTGAGATGCATGACTAATGATGTGCATGCTATCCAGGGCTGGGGCTGGGTCCATGGCTACCAACCCAGGAAGGAGGCTAACAGGCAAAGAATTCCCCCCATGCACACCTTGCCTGGTGCTTTGCATATCTAAGAAGCTGGGCCTTAGTGGACCCTGAGGTACATGTTGTGCATGCTGGGGCTACTTTTCCTCAGAAGTGTCAGAAAGTGTGTTTAAAGCAGGGTGGGGGAATGACATTATCTGCCACACTGACCTGCTGTCAGCAGTAGCAGCCCCAGTCCTGGCAACACACCTAGTCAACTTGCACATGAAAGAGGGCAACAGATAAATATTCTGTTTTATGGGGTTAATAATGAGAATTTCCAGGGAAAGATTGGGTGTGTTCACATGCTAAATAATCCACTTTGCAACTGACTTTTTTACTGTGTAAGGATAGCAAAATCCACTTGCAAACAGCCGCCATGTGAAAGCACCCACTGATCGCTTTGAAACATTTATATCCCACTTTACCTCCTTTAATTTAAGGTGGCTAACAAAGCAGCAGGTTACAAAGTCGTAACAATGCCACTGTAAATCACCAAGATAAAAACTGCCCAGCTAGATCTAACAAAATAATTTACCCTCCACTTAATGTCCTTTGAAATAGAATGGTTTTACGCCTTCCTGAATGCAGAAAGTTAAGGTGGCCTCCAGGCCTACTCTGGTAATCCATTCCAAAGGATGGAATCTACCACAGAAAAGGACGACAACCTGATTGTTGCCAGGCAGATAGTCCTGAAAGAAAGCAGCATAAAATGAGCTCAGCTGGCACCTTGGAGTATACAAGGCATGGAAATGAGTAGATCTGAGTACATCTCTACAATAAAAAGATTGAAAATAACTGATCTAGAACTCTCCTAGTTAATTTTTCTAAAGAAAAATAGATAACTGGCCAGTCACATTAGGTCTGTTCTCAACCATCCTTAGAGGACATTCCAAATGACTGGTTCCATTGCTGGTTTAAGGTGCTGATGGATGCGGATAATCCCCATGTTCCTCTTTCCTCAGCAGTCTCTGTTGATTGCAAAACGGAGCTGGGAGTTGAGAGACCTGCATGAACAAGCCATGTGAGCTAGGATGGAGGCTGAAGCAAGGAGAGGTAATTATGCCAAAATCATTCTTCCTCCCTCTTCCATATGCATAACTCTGCAAGCAGGAGAGAGAAGAGGCAGTTCTTTTGCCCAATTTCTCTTCCTCTGAAATCTCCTAACCCTAATCTATATGGATTTTTGTCCATGTGGATCCTGCAAATTAAAACATAACCTTTCTGGGAGTCAAAAGAGACTGCTGAGTAGGAGTAGAACCCAGGAAAAATCTGCACATATTGCTCTGGTGGTTCTCAAAGTCAGGTGACTATTTCACACCACACTGGAGCCTTTTTGCTAGCATGTACTTTGATTCAAAAAGCATCTGTATACCTGCTGAGCAATTCCAAAGGCCATTCAGATGTTCTCCCATCTCTAAAGGACCTTTGATGAGATCAGGCTCACAAAGTCACCTCTGTCAGTTTGAGGCCGTGGTTCAGAGGCAGAGCATCTGCTTGGCATGCAGAAGGTCTCAGGTTCAATGCCCAGCATCTCCAGTTAAAAGGATCAGGTGACGTGAAACACTTCTGCTTAAAGTATGGGATAGCTGCTGCCAGTCCGAGTAGACAGTACTTACTTTGATGGCCCAGTGATCTGAGTCAGTACAAGGCACTGCAGACTCGTGAGTTCACATGTTAGGGAAACAACAGAAGTCTCTCTCCTTCTGAGAGGGGCTAACTCATACACAAACAAAGTATTGCCCAGGTATGTTTGTAACATGAATCTTATTCCAAAGGATGTGATAAAGGATTCAAAGAAATTCTGAAAAGAAGGAAAGCAACATTGCTGATAATTAGTGGGTTAACCATTTATGATAACACCACTGGGGTTTACTTTATTATTCGCCTTTCTCCTGAGCATCTCAGGATCCACAACTGATCTTCCTCTCAAATAACAATGATGAAGAACTGAAGAGTACTCTGAAATATACAAATGTCACAAAATTAGAACTAGGCAGAGGTTAACACAGCGAAAATTTAAGGTTTATAATGAAATAGCACTGATGAACCAATAATTGGCACATAAGGCTGGTTCTGGGAAGATCTCAGCACATGGCAAACAAAACTTCGAAGCAGCAAGCAACCATATACTTTACTCCAGGGCTTCTTATGAAGTATTGTTTTTAAGTCTGAATGATCAGTGCACAAAGGATGTAGGCAAATTTGGATACGGCTGAGGGACTTGGGAATGTTCATTCTGGAGAACAGGCGGTTGAGGGGAGACATGATTGCTCTTTTTAAGTATCTGGAGGGCTGTCACTTAGATAAGGGCAAGGAGCTGTTCCTCTTGGTGTCAGAGGATAGGACTTGCAATAATGGGTTTAAATTAAGGGCAGAAAGGTACCAGCTGGATATTAGGAAAAACTTTTTTACTAAGAGCTGTTCAACAGTGGAATAGGCTGCTGTGGGAGGTTGTGAGCTCCCCCTCACTGGCAGTCTTTTAGCGGAAGCTGGACAAACAGGGATGCTCTAGGCTGATCCTGCATTGAACAGGGGGTTGGACTAGATGGCCATTTTAGCTTCTTCCAACTCTATGATTCTATATGAGGAGCAGCCAAACTGAGTATTGTAAGGAAAAGCCCCCTACTTTTCATACACATGGACATCGTGATTACCAGTATGGTTGCCAGAGTGCCTGGAGTTTTAACGCACACACATCTGCTCTAAGAAGTGGACTTTGCCCACGGTTTCTAAGGCTTATGTGGATACTATAAGCCTCAGCTTTGCAGCAGCATTCTACATCTCTGGATCGGTGTTAGCCAGAACTACAGACGAGCTTCCAGCTGTTCCTTGTATGCCCAGTCTTGGCCACTGCAGTGGAAGAAGCCACACCACCATGGACTGTACAGGCAAACAGTTTCCAGCCTGTTTCCATGAACCAAAGGCTAACACCACCAGAATCCATCTTGTCTTCCTGACTCCATATCCAACAGCTGCTTCAACTTCTGCATAAGGCAATCAAGCATATCTTAGGTGTGGATCCTGCCAGACCACACAAGCCTTTGTCCAACAGAACTCAAGACAAAGACTGGTGCCAAGAAGAAGACTAAAGAAGAGGAAGACCATCTTCAGCCAGAGCCAAGTTCCTTTGTACAAACTGGGTGTTACCTAGGCCACAATTTGACTCTCTATTGTCACCCTTTCAGATAAGTTCCCTAATCTTGAGTGTTCCCCACCCAGTAGTCACTTCTATTCTTCTTTCCAACTGTCACTTTGGAGCCTCCCCCTGGTCCGTTTCAATCTGAAAGTTCTCTCATGTATCCAGGATCCAGGCAAGTCCATTGGTCAAGAACAAGCACCCAATTAGGTGTCACCAATGCACTTTCTATTGGCTACTGCAGTAGTCCAGCCCTTATGGTAACTGCAGAGCCTCCCCTTTCTCCTCCCCCATACCTCCCATCCCCTGAGGGTCCAAGGTAGTCTATTTAACCTCTGACCCAGCTCCCCACATGTGTGCTATCAGTATCCCAACTTCTGCTGCATAGATCCATCCCCGATCAGTTTTGGGTCCCTTTTCCCCTGCCCTCTTACGTCGCCATTGGAGCCTTCTTGAAGACTACGATAGGTAAATATCACCCTGTTTGTCTACCCATGTGTTCCCCTATCTCTCTATCCATGTTTCCTAGGACTGAATGTGTGTTTTGATGAGTATTTTATCTTGTATGGAAGCCTATATTTTCCCCAATTAATTATAATTGATTTTACTAAATTAGAGTCCCCATTATTTACACATTATTTCTCTGGACGTGTATCTTGTAGACATAGGTAAAAAGATCCTGAGTGAGCCAGGTGCCCACCTGACTAATTCCCCAACCTCGTTTGAGGGCATTTCGGCTTACAGTATGCTTTGCCAAGAAACCCCTTGGGAAGAAGACAGTTATATAGTACAGAGGTATTTTTATCTCAGCTCTAGAACTAATAGGGAGGACAATTCATTATGGAGGATGGGGCATGAAGCAATAGGATGAAATTTGGTTTTCTGGTTATGTATGCCCAAGCAAAGAGCCCCATGGCACAGTAAAGCTGCAGTACTGCAGTCGGAGCCCTCTGCTCACGACCTGAGTTCAATCCCAGCAGAAGCTGGGTTCAGGTAGCTGGCTCAGATTGACTCAGCCTTCCATCCTTCCGAGGTCGGTAAAATCAGTACTAAGCTTGTGGGGGAGTGGGAAGTGTAGATGACTGGGGAAGGCAATGGCAAACCACCCTGTAAAAAGTCTGCTGTGAAAACATGAAAGCGATGTCACCCCAGAGTAAAAAATGACTGGTGCTTGCACAGGGGACTATCTTTACCTTTTTATGCCCAAGGCATATTTGGGGACTGAATATACCAATTCAGCTTCCATTTATCTGCACCCCTGGCTAAACAACAGAAAAATCTTCTTAAACACAGGAAGAGGTCACTCTCCTCCCTTTTGGAAGATGAAATTTGCTACTCTGGATTTAAAGAATTTAAAGGAAAGACTGAATATTGCATGGATTATGCAGTCTGAGGGCAAGGAGACTAGAGATCTGAGTCACACTTCAATAATGGGCTGATGCAGATAATGTTCATTGCCTTCTAATGAAGGTTACAAAATCAGGACTAAACCTCAGGAAGACCAGGCATTCCTGCCCTGCAGCCCTCCTGTCCCTCACCCTGGGAGTAAATTCTTCCCTCCATTCCCTCCAAGCAATCAACTGGCACCAGTGTTATTCATGGTTAAAGTTGGACACCCCTGCCACCCCTCCCTCCATGCAGAAACTGCAGCTGCTCCCAGCAGACCTTTAAAGGCACCCACATACCCCAGCAGCAGCCCTTCACAATGCCCACCATTCAGGCTCCCCGAGGGCCAGACCAAGTGCTCTCAAGGGCCGCAAATGGTCCTTGGGCCTGACGTTCCCCACCCCTGCCTTAGGGTTTGGGTCTGATACCAAATGGAATCAGTTGCTTTGTTCTTACTGGTTTCAGAGCAATCACATTTGTACAGTAAAGCAACGATCTTGATCATAGTGGGTCTACTGACTTAAATAAGACCCTGTATGGGCGGAGAGCCTATTTTGGCTCGCTCCCGAAGCCTGATGGACCCGGAACGGTTCCAAATGGCACTGGGGGATCCCTGGCCCCCTGGCGATTCCCTTGATGACCTGGTAGAGGCCTGGCAAGGCCGACTATCCAGGGCTATCGACGAGATCGCACCCCGACATCCTCTGCACCCTCGCAGGAGGCTGGCTCCATGGTATACCTTGGAGCTACGTCAACTGAAACAAGGGCTCAGACGACTAGAGAGGCAGTGGCGGCATACTCGGGACGAAGCAACGAGAACATCCTACAGAACGTTTATGAAGTCTTATGAGATGGCAGTCAAGGCTGCAAAGAAAGACTACTTTGCAGCCAAGATTGCATCTGCAAATTCGCGCCCAGCACAATTGTTTAGTATAATTAGAGATCTTACCACATTGCCTCAAGGCAAACCAAATGTTAGAGAATTAGAGATAGGCTGTGAGGCTTTTGTGAAACATTTTGCAGATAAAATCATGTTGCTTCGCCAAGACCTGCCTACCACATTTGAAACAGTACAGGAACTTGAGGCTCTGTGCCTATCTTCAGGTGTTGGATCGGTTGGATCGGTTCGACCCACTCAGCCCGGAGGAAGTCGACGGAATTCTCTCTGTTGCACGACCAACAACTTGTGATTTGGAACCTTGCCCCTCTTGGCTGATTAAATCTTGCCAGAGGGAGCTTAGATGTCCTTTACGGACACAATAAATAGATCCCTCTTAGAGGGGCGTTTTCCATCACCTCTGAAAGAGGCTTTGGTCCGTCCCCTCCTGAAAAAATGTACAGCAGACCCGGCCGAATTGGCAAATTACCGACCGGTCTCTAATTTACCGGTTTTAGGTAAAATTATTGAGAGGGCAGTGGTGTTGCAACTGCAGAGGTTTCTGGATGACGCTTCTGTCCTAGACCCTTGCCAGTCCGGCTTTTGTCCGGGCCATGGGACGGAGACAGTGCTGGTCGCCTTGGTGGATGACCTCCAACGGCAGCTGGATCGAGGCGGCATGGCGGTGCTGATGCTGTTAGATCTGTCGGCTGCGTTTGACACGGTCGACCATTAGCTACTGACCCGCCAACTCGCCGACATAGGGGTTAGGGGGCTGGCCTTACAATGGCTTTCCTCCTTCCTCAAAGGACGGGGACAAAGGGTGGCAATCGGGGGTGAGCTCTCCTGGAGGCACATACTAGATTGTGGAGTGCCTCAGGGAGCAGTTCTCTCTCCGATGTTATTTAACATCTACATGCGCCCCCCTTGCCCAGATTGCCCGGAGGTTTGGGCTGGGCTGTCATCAATATGCAGATGACACCCAGCTCTATCTGCTAATGGATGGTCGGCCTGACTGCGTCCCAGGGAATTTGGACCGGGCACTGCGGGCCATGGCAACCTGGCTTAGGCTGAGTGGGCTGAAGCTGAACCCAACGAAAGAGGTCCTTTGCGTGGGCCGCGGTGCTCTGGGAAGGGAAATACCTCTCCCGGTTTTTGATGGTGTGCTGCTGAAAGCGGCGCGCCAGGTCAGGAGCCTGGGAGTTCTACTGGAGCCTTCACTATCGATGGAGGCCCAGGTTGCTGCCACTGCCAAGTCGGCATTTTTTCATCTGAAGCGGGCAAGGCAGTTGGCCCCTTTCCTGGAGTGCCAGGACCTAGCAACAGTGATCCATGCGACGGTCACCTCAAGATTGGATTACTGTAATGCCCTCTACATGGGGCTGCCTTTGTGTCGAACCCGGAAGCTGCAGCTAGTGCAGAATGCAGTGGCCAGGCTGTTATTAGGACTCCCGAAATGGGAGCATATACAGCCATGGCTGCGCGAACTGCACTGGCTGCCAGTTATATACTGGATTCGCTACGAAGTGCTGGTTATTACCTTTAAAGCCTTATATGGCCGAGGACCTGCCTACCTGAAGGACTGTCTCTCCCCATACGAGCCCCAAAGAGCACTGAGGTCAGCAGGGAAGAACAAGCTGACTGTCCCTGGGCCAAGGGAGGCGAAATTACAGAGCACTCGGGCACGGGCTTTCTCCGTGGCAGCCCCGTGCCTGTGGAATCAACTCCCGGAGGAGGTGCGGGCCCTGCGGAGCCTAGACCAATTCCGCAGGGCCTGCAAGACCATCCTCTTTAGGCAGGCCTCCCTAGACTGTTGACAGAGGATGGCTGAATGGATGATCCAACAAAGTAACTCTTTAGTGATCCTTGCCATTATCTAAATACGTAAATGGATAAATAGCGCCCGGAACATCTCTGCTGCTGTTAAATTATAGATTAAGTTATAGATTATATATGCTGGATTAGTTTTAAAATATGTATTTAACTATGTATAATTTTAATGTCGTTTTTAATTATTGTATTGTATAATGTTTTATTGAATGTTGTTAGCCGCCCTGAGCCTGCCTTGGCGGGGAGGGCGGGATACAAATAAAATTTAATAATAATAATAAAAGCAGCCTAAAAGTTAAAATTTGCAACCTAAGCATTGCTCCCACCCAACCCCTTTTAACCTACTGAATAACAGTACAGCTGTTGATGTGTCCTAGAATCACCACTCACTCTTCCATAATTCAATGGTTTTGATACTCATGAGTATTGAAATGCCTTTTAGTAAGACTTCAGCATCTCTAAGAAACGGACCAAATAGCTGACATTTTCTTTATAATATTACTCCATCCAAATAGAAATATTGTACACACTACTTACTCCTAGTGAAGGCAGCATAATAGGGGTGGGATCACACTAGGAATTTGCAGCAATGGTCTCTCAGCTTTAAAAAAGCTGCCCCAGAAAGAGATGCGCTAATCAGACTGTATCCAACACAGGCACAGGCTGCACACATGCTTAGAGGAGTGTTCAGGCTACTCCTGCACATGCAGGGTGTGTGCATGGCGTGCCCTGGCCATTCAGATGGCCTGGAAACATGCCACACAAGTGCTTCAGTGATTGCCACTGGGAAGTACAGGCAGCTATTTAAAGTGTGTGGGAGGCATTACAGGACAAGGTAGGGGCAAGAGCAACACAGGGACCAGATGTGCACATGTGAATGTGCCTGTTTAATCCAGATGGGAGGGGTGGCTACGGTGGGCCAAATTGTTTGTGTGATCATACCCTAGTTGAAACCAATGAATTACCTCATCCTAAAGATCACTGCAAATATAAGATAGGGCTGTGGCAGCACAAAAAGAAGAAGAAGACTGCAGATATATACCCCGCCCTTCTCTCTGAATCAGAGTCTCAGAGCAGCTTACAATCTCCTTTATCTTCTTCCCCCACAAGAGATACCCTGTGAGGTGGGTGTTGCTGAGAGGGCTCTCACAGCAGCTGCCCTTTCAAGGACAACTCTTGCAATAGCTATGGCTGACCCAAGGCTATTCCAGCAGCTGCAAGTGGAGGAGTGGGGAATCAAACTCGGTTCTCCCAGGTAAGAGTCTGCACACTTAACCACTACACCAAACTGGCTCTTAGTATATT